>NC_141694.1:1589885845-1591270311 GCF_964263255.1 Lissotriton vulgaris
GAGGAGCTTAAAGAGAAACGGGCAGGGTCTAGCTCCCGGCCTCTGGGCTTGCGCCGTTACAAGAAAGGGGGTTGAACCCATGCAGTCGCGGGGACCTGGGCGCTATGTGGTATGTGTGAGAAAGGGGTCCCCGCAAGGGAAGCGTGTTGTATGCTACACATACTAACACTACTATGGACTAAACAAACAATAATCAAAGAGAGTTTTTTACAGGTATTGTCATTTATTTTGCAATACCAGATATCAACCATTATCAAATTGCATTCACATTTAATAAATAGCCCCAAATGAGTAGAGGGAAGAAAGGGAAAGGGAGGGAGGTGCTCAGGGAGGTGTAAAGTCAAAAAAGATAAGCACAGTCAAAAAACAAGTAGCAATTATAGCAGTATTTCAAATTACGTTCAAGACAAATCAGGTACAAAAAGGCCAAAAAATTAAGGCATCCATTGAAGAGCTGTTAAACTAAAGACATTCAACAGTCACATACACAAATCATTACTATCAGGGGCATGTGCCGGAGGTCCAGAAAAGGAAAGAGCCGTCGACGTTTCGACCCCTGTCTGTAGGCTATGTTAGATCCTTTAACGGGGTCTTCATCAGGACATGTGCAGGGAAGGAGGGGAGTGGGGCGATCCTATCTGTGAAATTAAAACAGAAGGTCAGACTAATGCATTTGTAAGAACCAAATACAACCATCCTATTTGACAGTGATAGAGTTCATTAAATTTGATTTACCATGGAGTCAGGGCCCAACCGGCCTCTGAACGTAGGAAGTGAGTGAAGCCACGCAAATAATCGTGGTCAATCTCAGCGATATTAATTCGCAACTACGGAGGAGAAATAAGCAGTATGGGATAAGAAGAAATCAAAAACATACCACCAGTTGAGAGGTATTCTGTCATACAGTATTATATACTAGATTTAAAACTGGGACTAAACTTACATAAGCTTCAACCAATCAGCCGAATGGTGAATGTATTGTGAGTTCCGCTCCCAAATGTCGTTATCCGAAAGAGCCGAAGGTGCAATTAATGTGCACGGGCTGTAGATGGAAAAGAATGTGGGACTTATGGGTATGTGCAATGATTCAATTGAGTGATAGTCATAACAGGGGCCACCATTGTGGCATATAAATCACATCATCACTTACATTAAACAATCTGAAATAAGAAAACGATAAGCGACGCTGGTTGTCTTTAACCATGGAACGCTGTTCCTGGTATATCTTCGTAACGTTGTGGGTCGCTGTAAGAATACAACAGAGACTACGTTGGTAGAGGGCTACATGGGAGTGCCTCCCTAGTCTAGGGCATACAAGACTTCGTAACATACCTCCGGGATAAGGGCTAATTGGGGAGCCGACCTTCCTTTCGGCAAACAGTGTGCTGTGTGATGAAGTCATCTCGTACGACACCAGCCCGAGGATCAAAGGAGGCAAAGGGCGGACCGCCATTCCGTCAGCCTCAGTTGCAATTGAATCCTACGGAAAGCAACACAAAAGACCACCCGGTCAGAAAAGAGATGAGATATCTCTTTAGAAATTCAATGAGGCAAAGGATTGCTCGGGGAAAGCGCGCTGCTACTTACAGACAACCTAGAGGCCCGCTACAGTCAACGCTAATCGGTGCGCACTCCGCAGGACTGCTACGCGGAGTTAGGGGCGGGGTCAGTACTTGTCTGATTCAAAGGAAATGGAAGAGTTACTCGGTAGTTGCAGTGATACGCACTAATGCAGCATTGAACAAGGACATCTGTTACTAGAAAGAAGACGTATACTTTGAGTTTTCAAAAATTAGATTCTGAAAGGTATAGAATTATTAAGACAGCAGTGTGCTGATTGAGCCTATTGCGAGACTGGCCTTTCTGGGCTTCGCCTATTTCCTGGCATCTCGCTCTGGGCCGCATCTGCTCACCCCCGGCTCAGTCAGCATCTGCAGCGCCACTCAGGCTCCCTCTGCGGTCTTCACGCGGGCAGAGTCGGAGGCCCCCCTGCGCGCCGAGACCCGTCCATGTTTCGCGCCTTTGCAGCTCCTGTCAGCTCCTCCTGATGGCGGCCTATTTCCCTCCGCTCCGTCCTCACTTCCCGGCTTTGGAGCCACCAGCGAGCTCCTCAGAAAGTCCAGCAGCTGCTCCGCCCGGTATGGGGAAACTGGGACCACACTTTCAGGAGAATTGCAGGAGAAGTTAGGGCCTTGCAGACGGATCTCTAGAGAATTGCGTCCGCCATGTTGCTTGGCTGGCCACGCCCCCCACTATGGTGCAATGATATCTGCATGGCACATGTCAGTCTTTTTGTGCGCCAGTGAGGGGAGGGGGTCAATTTAATCAAGTACACTCTCCAACATCAGTGTTGGCTTGGCTTCTAAAAACTGGTTGGTCAAGCTTCCCTGATATATTGATGGAGTTATTTTCCTCCTTTCGTTTTCCCAGAAAGTATGCTTCACCAATTTAATAGAGGAGTTGCTAATAGACGCAATGTGTTTCTACAGATCTGACAGTCCCAAGTTGAATGGAGTATGCTTAACATATTTTAACCAAGGAAATGTCACATGTGCCTCGGTTTTCGATGATGTCTCTTAGTTCTGTCCTATAAGATTCGAGGTACTCGGCTAGCCAGATTAACCAGTAAAATATAGGTTTGAACCTAGGTTTGGCAGTTATTGATTGCATATCCAGGGTCCATTTTAGGGGGAACTAGTGGGGTGCTGTGAGTGAGTCCCATGGTAGACCTCAATAATTCACTTCCCCAGTTGCTTTATGTTGCTATGGCCCCATAATTCCGAGTCATATGTGGGAGTAGCCACAGCCTGAGCTCTCCATATCTCCATAAGAGGGGATACTGGGTGGAGTGTGGTGTTCTTTGCAAAACCTAGCATGATTGCTGTCCTATGGTTGAGCAAGAGGGTGCTTTTGAGATTTGACTTACCCACGAGTTGCTACTTGAGAGATGAACCCCCAAGGAGTCATATTCTGAAACCCTCTCCAATCTTGTTCTGCCCAATTTCAGGAAACTCTGAAGTATTTATGTGGGTTTAAAGTCATGAACTTGATCTCATTAGAATGTATTGCTAGGCCGTGGTTTAAGAAGAAGAATTTCAATTACCTGTGGGATTTTTGATACCAAAAGGGTGTCCTCAGCAAACCAAAATACTGGTGTTTTTAAACTACTCAATATGGGGAATCCTTTTCACAATCCAAGAGAAAGTCTACACAACCATTAATAAATAATAGAAATATGATGGAAGCAAGGACACAGCCTTGCCTGACCGCTTTGTCAGACATTAGTCAGTTGTTGTGTCCCCATGGACCCCATCTTATTTGTACATGTTTATATGTGTGTGTGGGGACGCACAGTGGCGTCCAGCAAGAGTGATGGCATCCCAATGTCACTTAAAATTCCTCAAAGTCTAGGTCTTGGAACCATATCAAAGGCAGCCCTTAAATCAACAAATGCTACTTAGAGGCGGCCTTTGTTAATGTTGATCACTTTTCTATCTTAGCAGCTGGAATCTGAAGACCTGGTCAATTCAGCTTGTTCTACATCGAAATGGAGCTGGAAGAATATCCTGTTGTCCCCCACCCAGGATATAAAGTTGTCGAAGATTTCTTTACAAAATATTTTCTGAGCTTTGTCAATAAGACTTATTGGATGATAATTGGCTAGGTCAGATCTTAGACCCTTCTTAAAAATGGGAATAATCTCCTCTCCAGGTTGCGGGGATTAGTGCATCAGCCATAATGGCATTGGCAATTTGATTTAATTAGGGTGCCCAGACATGTGTTTCTAATTTAAATAAGACTCCAGGGATCTTATCCAGGCCTGGTGCCTTGCCAGCCTTCTGCACATAGATAGCTCTACTAGTATCACCGAAGAAGAGAAACATGGCTGTACATTCTTACTCAGGATAGGGCCCTAAAATTTCTCCTAGGGAATTATCTGATTCTGTTGCTAAGGCCTCTGTGTCTGTTGCTTTAGAGGGTAATTACATAGCATTTCACCCTTTATATAATATTTGAAAATGATCAATTCAGTCTTGAGGTTATATAGTGGAATTGTGTCACATTATTGTGCCAATAAGCTACCTGATATCTGGTCTACCTGATAGCTGCATCCAGAATATCCCCCCATATTGTTGTGTTCCAGGATATTTTTGCCATTTTCTAGGTCTCCTTCTAGTTTGCTCTTACTGCTTATATTTCCTGTGTGGTCCCATTTTTTATTATATCACTCAAGAGATCTTTGGCTTCACTACAACCCTTGTTGTACCATGAGGATTTTCCAGAGTCAAAAGTTCTATTCATATTGACAGGTTTAGTAAAACAATACTTTTTATGGTAATGTATGGTGGGAACCCAGGATCTTCAAGTGTGGGTAGAATTGTAGTTAAATATTGGTAAAGGTGGCTAATAGCATCATACTTTTTTACTACTGTGCCCCGTTTGACATTCGCTTGACATTCCTTCTGTTTTTGTAATAACCAGGACACTGACACTGACCGACTACTCCGAGGATCTAGGATTCTTAGGGACAACGCTTCCCTGCAGTATAAGAGAGAGAGGATAATGATCATTTTCATAGCAATGGAGTACCTCCATGTAAATAAGATCTAACCACAAGTAGATGTCTAACAGAAGGTAATCAATGTTAAGGAATAGAGCAGGAAACGTTCCCACAAAAAATTGTCAATAACCATGCTAATCTGCCTTAGACTTTAAAAATTAAAAGTGCAGAAGACATGCTGAGCCCTTTTGTCATTAGCCAAGCTTTATGCTTTAAGTAATTGGCTTTAGGCAAGGCTTATTTGCTCTATGCTTTTTTTCTCTTTATGGGAAATTCTGTAATTGTTAATGATTGATTTTGATTGTTATGTTTTAAATTTCACTCTTGCTTTTACTTTGAACTCTTCATGGGTTCCGACTGGCACTGTTTGAGCCCCTTTCTTAGAATACGCAATTCATTCCTTTGTGGAACATGCTAAATGCATTATTTTATTATGATCTGCACTAACTATTTTTTTCTATGACCAATCCTGTGACCTGATTGATATTTGGCTAATGAATAAAGAATCAGAAATAACTAAACTTTAATTTCAAAATAAAACCCTTTAAAACTACTGACAGCTCTCATTATTGACTAAAATATTGAATTGCATTTTATTATGTTTGTGAATATGTATTAGCTCTCTTGATCAAAATACTGTGTCCCAAGATCCATCACCTAAGAGAGTAAAACTTTGCATGGGAAAGGGTCGTCATCCTTTGAGTGATGGTATTTTGAAGGTTGAGCCTTATTTATAAATTTTACCTAAATATTCTGTGTTACCATTACTCATGTTGGATTTTCTTCTAAAAGTTGGTTGCCAACTCAAGTCACACACTGTGCAACCATTACATGCTTGCAGATGGAAACTAAGTGACAGATCTATTAGATCTATTAGCTGGAGAGCAGCCCTAGACATGCAGGTGCTGCAGAGGCCTTTTAACTGAGGATCATCCCTATGCTGGTCCTCTTCACGTGTTATGTCCCCCATAAATGTTGAGGGATTGAGGCAAAAATTAACCCCCCCCCACTATAACTGTGGTGGTCTTATCAGTTATTGCAATGAGCTCAGTTAGCATTGTTAGATTCAGGGAGACAGCTGTCCCTTTAGTGCTTCTGATGTATACTTTATACATCATGAGTAGTTTACCACTCCATGTAGAGATTTCTATACCCAGAATGTCGGGCAAATTGATATAAAATTGCTTAACCTGACATCCAATAGAATTACCTACCCACACAACACAGCTCCCTGATGGTCTATCAGCCCCCCTTCTCTGATGCCAGGGCTAGGATAAAAAATGTTCAACATCCTTGCCTGTGAATAGGATCTGTATCCCATGTTTCCAGGTACATGATGACATCACCTTTGTCAACAAATTCACAGTAGTCGTCTTGGGATACTTCGCTCTTTAATCCCGCTTTGTGTAATGATATCACTGTTAGACTGTTAGCTACAGTGGTAATAATATCTAGGTCTCCCTGTGTAGGTGTTGTTACAATAACAATATTTAAAATATCAGGTAAAAGGATTAAAGATGACGGGACAGCAGAAGGATTGCCCTCCTGGCCCAATTTCAATCTGCACACTGTGTCCACTCTCGCTAATAACATCTGCAATCACCAGTCAGCCTTTCGAGGATATAGGTGATGTGATTCTGACTCTCTGGGTTACCTCTATAAATGGAAGTGTATGTTTACATTGGATTTTTTAGTTCAAGGGGGAGTTGTGCGAGCATCAAGAGCTAAAAGGCCATTTGTTATACAAGGAGGTTTGTGAGTCAATTCAATAAAGTCAAAATGCCACTAGGCAGAAGAATGGTGAGTGGCCTTAATGACGTCAAAATGGATCAGACCATGGCACTTGTGGACACTCCTTATCAAATGAGTGGCATTATTAATCAGGGAATATTCAATCTCTCAAGATTGGGATTTGGTCTTACCTGTCATGAACACTGTTCCGCTGGTCAAGGAACTTAACCTATATTTACCTCCAACTATATTGCCTTTTGGATATGAGAGTAAAGGTTTGATAACAGTTGGGCAATTAAGGGTTTGTTCAAGCATTTGAGGACCAGAGATAGTTAGCTCATCATTTGGAGATAATCTTGAACAAGGATGTGGGGATCTTGCAGAGTGGGCTGGATTAAAATTGCTTAATTGATACATCTGTGGATTTTGTAGGTACCATCATGGTGGTGCGTCTTATATGCCATGGTGTCAATTCAGTGACGTTGCTGGTGGTACCCTTACAGGAAGGTGAATATCACAGTCTGCCCCTTTGTTTTCATTTTATGCCCCCTTACAACGTAAACTTGTGTATCTTCCTTCATGATGATATCTCAAAAGGTGCTCAGTCAATGTGTGCACCGTAACTCTTAAATCAGTTACCTCAGCCTTCATGAGGTTAATGGTATCCCATAATATGTTCATATTGCCCTCAAACTCAGCAGCTCCTTTAAATTGAATGTTGCCTGCTAGTTGGGAAGAATGCTCGTAGCTTTTTGTTTCACTAGTGGGTAACAGGGCAAATCGATTAGTGCAAATTAGAAGGGGTTCTAGTGGGAAATTGCCTCCCTTTTGTGCTTGTACTAATGTTCCTTCACTGCTTGCTGGTATAGGTACCAATTTTTCCTGAGTAGTGGGTTTAGGAATTAGGGGGGATATTATCAACAATATTTATCGCGACAAATTTTATCGCAATGCATCGCCTGGAAATATCGCCGCCGTAGCGAGGTATTATCAACACTCAGCATGGCGGCGATATTTCCCCGAAAATGCGATAAACGCGTGCGGTAAAACTAGCGTGCCCACGCTAAGCCGCCGCACGCTAAGCCGCCGCACGCTAACGTGAAAAAAAATCATGATGGGCCTATCAGCGATGATTATCGCTAAACCAATAGGCCCAAGGCTACCATATAACGCGTTAGCGGGACGAAAAAATGCCCGCTAACGTGAAAATCGTTGCCAAACATGGAAAATGTGCAAAATGATGGTGAGCAGCCAGGGACCAGTGCAGAGGGCACTACCAACACCCAGGAAGGCCAGGCAGAAAGCCAGGGAAGAGGCAAGAGGAAGAGGAACCCTAAGTTCACTCCAGATGAGAACCAGGTACTGGTTGAGGAAGTGACGCGACACCAGCAGGAACTGTTTGTGAGTTCCACAGTCACTTTGGCGAGGAAAAGGGACATATGGCAGGAAATAATGACCAAGGTCAATGGCGTGGGGGACCACAGGAGGACAGTGGACGAGTGTAAGAAGCGGTGGCACGACACAAAAAGCAAAACAAAAAAGAAACTGGGAGCAAACCTAAGGGCAGCAAGTCTGACGGGAGGCGGTGGACCAGCTCCACAGGAGGAGCTGGATGAGGTGGAGGAGATTGTAGCGAACGTCATCAGTGAGGAGAGTGTGATCGGAGCCAGTGGCCAGGATACTGCTGTACTGGAAGACACACAACAACACCAGGGTGAGTATCAAATAGGAACAGGTGGAAGTGGGTGGATGGGCACAGTCGCATACATGTACCATGCACGTGCACATAATGTCGTCAGTGGTAGACATGAGTACTGGCAGGGTGGTGTGGACTCCAACGATGCAGTCCTGGGATGGGTAGTGGATGTTGTTGTCTACCAGGTGGTGGGCCAGTTGCATGTAGAACAATTCCCAGTGATTGGCCCTGGAAACAGGAGCACGGAGAAAGGCTGGAAGCACCTCAGGTCCATGTGGCCTGGCTCTGGCAAGTTGAGGAGGGCGCAGAATAAGTTGCGTAGCAAGCTCCATGGAAATATTGCTGTAATGTAGTCAGCTCAGATAGCAGCATCTGCCATGTAACATATGTGGGTGCAGATTTATGTCAACTGGGGCATCCCCAGGGATGCGCCAGTTAACGTGCGCCACAGTGCGCCACAGCTCCGCCACCCATGGTGTGCCGCATTTATAATGTGGTGCACCATGGTGCTAAAAAAGCACTGATGCGTGACGCATCAGTGCCGGAAATGTGGCGCATTGCTGGAGTTGCGCCGCAAGCGCAACGCAGCTCCAGCAAGGCTGGGGGGTACACCATCTGCACAATGCTGCATCAAGACCCACGCCTGCTTCAAGCAGGCGCATGGTTCTGACGCAGCATTGACCTGAAAGTGACTGAGTTAAATCTCATAGATTTCACTCAGCCACTAACAGGAGGCGTACCTGCGCAGGAATGGCCCCCCTGCGCAGGAACGGCTCCTAATGGCGCAGTGGCATACAACGTGACGCATCTCCTAGATGCGTCACGTTGTACATAGGGTGCATTGTTTGCGTCGCAGTTGCGTCAAATAAATTGACGCAATTGTGGTGCAAAGAGGCGCAACGGCCTCATTTATCTGCCCTGTGGTGTGGGAATAGGTGTGACAGGGAGCGTGAGTGGATGGAGTACATAACCATGTGTATCTTCTAACCGTTGACATTGGACCGGGAGGTCAGGTGGCATGCGCTGCTGGTGTACACAGGGGAGGTGGGCCCTGGCATAGGTTGGGTGGGTGTCGTGTTGAAGCTGTCATGGACAACAGCGAGCTAGCAGTAGAAGAACATGGCTAGTGAGTTGCACAGTTCCACTCAGGGAGTCATGTTTTTGTTGTTGGAGCAGGAGCCTGAGAGTACCCTGATGATGCAGAAGAGACCCTTGCTCCCGTGTGTGTTGTCATTCATTTAGGTTTACAAGGAGCAACCCTTGGCCAATCAGAAGCGGTGGAGATGCATGTGTATGGCATCCCTGTGGTGTGCGTGGTTGTGTGGAGTGTATATGGTGACCAATAACCACTCATGTTTCGGCCATCCAAGGCAGGATACACACCAGCACATTGTTGAAAGTGGCAGCTGGCCTGCTGGTGTGGGTACAACAGGGTACCTTGAGTGGCACAAGTGTGTCGTCACAGTTGTACATACCCTGCCTGAGGTGGGGGCTTGCAGCGTTGGAGTTGGAGTTGTTGTGTGGCCTGTGGGTAAGGGTGGTGATTAGCTGGTCTACAGTCACTCACCTCCAGCAGTGGTGAGTTACCTGTTGTGTGCGGTGGTCTGTGGACTGTACAGTGAATGTGATAATGGATGCAGCACGGTACAGTCCTGTGGAAACAGGTGTCGTGTACAAAAGTAACTTAGGTGCCTGTGTAGAAGGTGGTGTCCAATGTGTGACCAGCGGCATGGGTGGAAGTGTGGGTGGGTGGGTGGGTGCACAAGCCCCATCCCTGTGAACCTCCTGTGACAAGGTGCCTGCATTCACCACACCTGCTGCACTGCTTGGTCTCTGACCCCTCATAAACAAGATGCATGTGAACTCACATAGAAGGTCTACCTGTTTGGCAACCTCCACCACACACTAGCAGTATGAAACATCTTCTTGGCGTACACACTATAACGACCAGTACACTCAAGGGACCTTGTTGCATCATGGTGTGCTGGCAAAGTGACAGGCACATGTAGGCACAAATTTGGTCATATTGCTACCAAATGCACAAGTACTCCAGCAACGTAGCAAAACTGTGGACTGTCATGCCAGTCAGTGCAATATAGCAGAACGCCAAATAGCTGGGGGCAGAGTACCAAGCAATAGCGATAATAATCGCTGAGCACCGAGGAGTGATTACCGATGAGATATCGTAATACTATCAAGGTTCATCTCAGAAGCCGTAAAGAGTCCAGCTAAATGCATTAATATGGCTGAGAAACCTGCGACATACATGCATAATTGTGACAATGCTCATAGCCATGTTATCCACCTTCCATTGGATTACATTGGCAGGAACAGCTTTTAGCAGGCGTAAGCTGTTGGAGATATTTGGCCTTAGCGCAAATATTACAAAACTAAAATATTATGAGTCAGAGATGCTAGCAACTGTTTACAGTCGCTAACATGTTGGCACACCCACTTCGCATGTCATTAGCTAAATAATCGCACACATGCAAACTGGGCCCCTAAATGCCTGCTATCGCCTACAAGCTGTTGCCAACTGGTGTTAGCGACAGCTTGGAAATAGGGTGACAAAGTGTTTGCTGCATGAGCGGGGAAAAGTACACCTAATGTGGGGACAATTCCCTTGGTAATATGCCCCCAGATTTTGCACATACACAATAAATCACATGTCAGCTGTCAACCATGCAAGTCAACAGATACCACACCTAAAGTGTAGTGAACACTATACATGCATCCCAGTAACAGGTTGCATCCAAAGTCACACATATAGGGATCACACCACTGATGACCTCAGAAGCATAGAATGTGTGAAGACCCACACTCTGCAACCGAACTGACACCAATGCAAGTATCAAACAATGCAAAAGTATTTATTGTATATAAATTACCTATCTAAAACTACACTAAACACTAAAACTAACACTATATCTAAAATCCCTACACACATAATAAACTAAACTACACATGTAATGCTACTAAACCCTACTACACAAACTACAAAAGGACATAAACCCCCCACCCAAAGAGAAAATAAACTTAGCCCCAACACTATCTTAACCTAACAATATCACACTACACTAAACTAACTATACCTAATCTAAAACTATTCTATATCTAAATCCTATAATACAACTATATACAAACAAAAAACTGAGAACAAGGAGGGAAGGCAGAAGGAGGGTGTGGGCCAGAAGAAGTCCAAGTTTGACCGCAATGTCATTCAGCCGCCGGTTCATCGTGACAAGTTCATTTCGCACGTCCAGGAGCAAGCTGTTGTTCCTGGCCAGCTCTGTTAGAATGTCCTGTTGCCTGTCAGCCCTTGCCGGCGTTGTGGTGGGTGCCCCCGGATCCTGCCCTGGTGTGTTCTGGCCAGCTCCCTGGCTGGGTGCAGCTTGAGTTGGCCCCTGGCTGCTGGTACCTGGAGTGGCTGAAGTGCCTGGTACCGGAGCAGGTGAGACCACTGTGTCTGCATTTTTTCCTCCGCCAGCCTTGCCACCAGCCTTGGATTTGTTAGATGAGTCACTGTGTCCCACAGCCTCTGGCATCGCACGCCAGGTCCCATCCTGCCGAGCAGCAGCGTATATCCGTGCCATGGACCGGAACCCCTTCTTGACCCTGCGGCAGTGAAGCCACCGTTCCTTGGCCACATGGAATGCATGGGTCTTCTCTGCATTCATGTTGTCTGAAAAAAATGGGAAACGTCAATCCCAAACCAATTACACTGGTTCATTTGCCTATCATCATATCATATGGCACAAATCACATACCACATGGGAGCCAACACACATGTCACATCCTGTAACGTCTCAAACTGACCTGCCCACATAATTGACAAGCCCTACTTTCCACTATACAGGCCCTGGAACGTGACATCACAGTACATGGCAGGTGTGATGTACAGACAAATCAGACGCCAAATGAGAGAGTGATAACATGTCACCTTTGTGCATCCTGAGAGTGTTTGCCAGTGTGGCTATATGAATATGTCAATGGAAACACTACGTAAGCGCAGCCTATATGCATGGGAATTAGACCGGGACACCCCTACCAACAGCAGGTGTCAAGAATATCAAGGTAGTTCTCCTCCATATTACTGCATACATGGGCAGGAAACAGCATAAAAACACGCCATAAAGGCCTACACAAAATGCACCTCAGAAATCCCATAGCTGTCCTGGTCATGGGGCAAGGATGTATCCAAAGTCCAATGCAGTCAAATCTATACTTTCGTCTGCTGGCCAACGCCGGGAAATAGTACGGCTCATCTAAGTGTATTGTATGCCGACAATAATCAGTAACTAATTATGTGTGGGACGAACTACACTGACACACGTCTCTGTTGTACAAACAGCATGTTGAACATGCGTAACTAGAAGAGCATCAACAAATTTTAACGAAACTGCAGCAAAACAGACCGCATTCCGTTTGGCAGCCCTGAGGTATCTTGGTCACATGAAAGGTGGCAGCTGGAACTGTGCTCCTCTCCCCCTTGCAAACATGTGATGTAAGACCTACCACAAACAAAATAACATGCCCTGTCCTGGCCAAAGGCCGTTAGCCAGGTAATTTCACCTGCTATGGGTACATGTGTAAAATATGGAAGAACTCAAAATGCCATCCTATTGAAGCAAGGAACCCTTTGCTGCAGGGCCTAGCCATCAGCCACACCGATGACAGCAATCCTCTGATACCATGACTACATGTAAAAATTAGTGACACACAGCAGACCCTGCAGAATCTGCCAGCCACACTGACTCACGACCAGTCGCCTAGAACCCCTTCCATGCCTACATAGTAAAAACACCACAGGCACATCATGCGGCAGTAAAGGAACTATGGGGCATATTACCAAGGGCATTATTGCAGCATTAGCGGGACTTTTTCCCGCAAAAGCAGCGATAATTGTATTGCCCTAGTACCAAGCTGTCGCTAACGGCAGTTACCGACAGCTTGTAGCCGATAGCGGGCATTTAGGGGCCCACTTAGCATGTCAGCGATAATCATCGCTAATGACATGCAAAGTGGGCCTGCCAACATGTGACCGACTGAAAACAGTTGCTAACATCTCTAACTCCCATTAACAACTCTTGGACATATTTACGCTAAGCGCAAATATCGCCAAAAGGTCACGCCTGGCAAAAGCAGTCCTCAGCCATGTTATCCAATGGAAGGTGGATAACATGGCTAAGAAGAGCATTGTCACGATAATGCGTGAATCTTGCTTATTTTACTGCGATATTCATGGTTTGCGCAGGAATTTTGCCGCTTTTGAGATAAACCTTGATAATATCAAGGTATCTCAGCGGTAATAATCCTTGATGCTCGGCAATATTTTCCCCCCCCTAACCAACCAATAGCGATAATTATCGCTATCACTTGGTAATATGCCCCTATAAGATTCTGAGTTGCATGCATGAGACCCAGTCTAGCCCAGAACCCAAAGGCCTCATAAAGGAGAAGAGCTGGAACAGGCAAAATAGACCACTCAGATCATGTGACAAAACATTCATGACCCAGTCTTGTGTCAGTCCCTCTCAACATGGCTACGCTAGGTCATTTCTCCTGCCCCTTGGCGGTGTAATGAACTGCCCCCTCACCCATTATCCATCTATCAACACACACTCTCCTGTGAACGTTGGTAAACTTGCCTGTTCCCAATATGTGGTGCAATATTGCCTTGAACCTCTATGGCACAGTTTCATATGAATGAGACAGCAAAAGGACCTTCAAACCTTGTGTGGATGAGATGTGATGTATTCATACCTTACACATGACATTGACTTAACGGGGCATGATATGGGTGTGTTACAGGGCATATGAGTAAATGTCAATGTCCGCTTCAGAGGCAGTGTACTGCAGATGAAGCGTGTATACATCTTTGTGCTGGTCGTGATAATATGTAGCCATGTGTGAAACTCCTGTAGCGTAATGCCTGCATGATCCCAAAATCATTGCCTATATTGCTATAATCTGTGCTGGATGTCATGCACAGGTAATCAGAGCAGTTGCATCGTCCATTCATGGTCAATGTCACAATTTACATAGATATGCGTCTGACCACACTCTCATACATATTGTCTGAATAATGACACAACAATACTCAGAACCTTGTGGACCAGTGACATGTGGAACACACCAGCATTGCCAAACTACCGTGTGTTGGTTTTCTCAATGACATCCATTACATCACACATGCCAATGTACTTCACAATTACTCACCAGTGGCTCTTGGGTCCTTGAAACGGTCCACGTCACCCTGCGTGATGGGTTGCCGACCATCTGTGAGTGAATCAAATTAAATATGTGTCATTGTATGGCATCCAGACACGTCACAGAAACATGATGAACATCATGAAAAACTTTTCAGTCACAAGAAATGCTACTTCACTTAGTAGGGGATTCACACATAGTACTAATGACTCTGTGCACAATGATTGGCATGCACACATGGGCTTGCTAATGCAGTGGTGGCCAAACATAACATAACCACAGTCACACATGCACATGACAGTTGGGTCATGCAATTCCTAAGCACCATGTCCACACAGGCAACATGTGTACGTTGTACACCGTATGATGGTAAGTATGCATTTAGTAAGAGGCTGACACACAATCCTTTGGGAGGTAAAACACTCTTGAGCTGTAAAACACAAAAGTGAATGACTGTAACCTGAAACTTTTGACTATGTCACTTCATCGAGGTGTTCCTGTGTATGAATGTCCTCCACTGCGGCAGAATGCACCCTAAAGGTGCATAATTGTAGGAAGTGAGGATTCTCCAAGAATAGTGATATTGTACCTACCCTGCACCATGGCGCAACTTTTGCGTTGCTACTCAGTCACATAAGTAATGCAACAGCGCTGCCAAACTACCCCAAGAGGCATGTCAATCTGCTAAAATGTGCCGGGACGTGGGAGTCCAAATCAATCTTAACTTAAGCAAATCATGTGCAAATTACATAGGGACAGATGTATAAACATCCCCTTTAGCAATTAGTAAATAGCGATTATTTAGGAATTGCTACATAGAAATAGCAAAATAGTAAGTATGTCGGAAATGGCTTATTGCTTGCGAACCATCTACATTCCCAAATAGCGATTAGCAATTTGCAGATCACAATCTTCCCATTCATTGCTGTGTGCCAGGAGGCGCTTTGGAATGAATGGGGAAGTTTGCAATTATCAAATTGCTAATTGCAAATAGACATTGTTTCAAATGGTGCAGGAGTGTCACATGAACACCCTGCAGTACCCATGAAAAATGACATGCGTGCACATAAAGCGCACAGACAAGCTGCAAGAGCATGTATGAGCGTCACATGGCAGCTATTGATGATTTTAGGACAAACAGAGCACATTAAGAAAATAGCGCTACTTACCACCAACTAGCAGAAGGTGTCAATTTGCCAATCCCAAATGGCGATTTTGAATGTAATTTGCCCTGATACATGGCATGTAAGGAATTGCTAAAGTAGATATTCCTCAAATGTAATATCAAATTAAGCACAAGCAAATTTTCCCATTCCTAACTTTGCGCTAATAATGTCACATAAATGCCATTCACCAAATAAAGGGTTTGCTGACGCCGCTAATCAGCTAATGTCTGCGTTACAAATCTATTTTTGCCATGATACATATGGCCCATAGGGCAATGACATTGTCATCAAGACCTTGTCACAGTATCACAGTAACGAGTCAGCATGTACATCCCATACACACATGTCACACACGTCACGCACTTATATTACATTTGAACATTAAAGTGAAACTATGGGTGTAGGACTTACCACCCTGTAAGCCTGGCAGCGCTCCAGTGTAATCCAGGAGGTCGGCCTCCCGCGCAGTCATGTCCTGCCAGCGGTGTTTCCACTGGTGCACAGAGCGTGCAATCTTGAAGTAGTGCTCCATTTGGAGCCTCACACGCTCCCAGCGCACATTGCGTCCCCCAACAGCATACCCCAGCAGGATCCGCCCCCCTGCCTCCAACATATTTGGAAGATAAAATTTTACCAACCACAAAAACCCCCCCAATGCCTCCTCACTCATCCTCCCCGACCTCCCAACAGCAGGCATCTCCCAGACCCCCTTAACCCTATAAAAACTAATAAATAATAACCCACTTAACAAACTCTCAATAAATATATACAAACTAACCCCTGAATTAACTTTAACAAACTGAGGACAGTAGACACACAAACAGTATAAAACACAACAAAAAGTACAAACACACACTTTACACAAGACAGAGCACGCAGCAACACTCTCCAAATCCAACTTTCAACACACCAACCACCATAAACCTCCAACACCCAGACTATGCACCAGCAATTGCAGAAAAGAGAAAGTGAAAGTAGAAACAACACCCAAGTGACAGGAAGCAGTAATACACCACTTCCTGTGTTTGCTGCTAAAAGGTCCGACTTAGCGACAAAATAATCGGTGTTAGCGACAAAATATTAGGTGTTAGCGACAAAATAATAGGTGTTAGCGATGGTACGCATATACAAAATCGATCGAAATGCGACCCGTTTTTTGTATTTGCGACGAAAATTTACTCGCTAACCAATGCTAAGCGACATAATTATTATTAATTATACAGAAAAGAATTACATCATGGATTTCTCTACATAAATTGAAATAAATACCAGTAAATTCACTAAAAATTATGAGCATATTTTTCATCCCACTAAATCTTCTAATTATTTGGATAGAGAGGTGTGAACACAAAATACAAGTTAATCTTACCATGACATTAGGTCAACACAAGAGACAGGGGTGAGGGAACGTGATCATGCACACATTACCTACTGGAATAATATCTACTGTCAATGGTACAATGCTGTTTCATCATGGTTCTGTTGCAAACTATGGAAGGACGTCCAAATGGACACTTCCTAATGCATTTACATAGACGTTACTGGTCAAAGTCTTTGTTTTGCCTCTACATCTCATGCATAGGGTGGAAATGTGACATTACATCATGCAGACGTAGAAGGCAACACACAATAGGAGGGATCAAAACACCACAAACCATACATCATGGTGCAGATTTTCAAGTTCCTTGCACCCCTGAATGTCAGCATTGGCGTTACATTATGTGCGGCTGCTGTTGCACAATCCATGTGCAGCATATGTTATGCAAAGGATGCCCAATGCTGTGGCATATCCCCAAGGTCTTGCCACATGAAGAGAGGTGTACCGGCAATAATGGCTGCCACCGGGTGTGGCACAAATGCACAGGAGGTAGTGTACTGGCGTTGCTACGCGTCATACCATTGGCTGATGTAATTCTGAATGATACCAGCCACTCACTCCTGGACCAATGCTGCGTCCTATCCCTGCACTTGCTTTCAGCATGCGTGAAGCTTCATGCAGGGCGGTAGTGGGGTCACATGGAGCGTTCATTGATATCCGTGTGCGAATGTACATGTCTTGTGCCTCTGGTGGCGCAGGCTGGCACAGGTCTTGTGTGTGATAGCAGCCTATGCCTTATGTATATCCCATGGTTGCTTCGTTTGCCCTGGGCTCTTACTGCCTTTGTACCTCCTGAGGATGTTGATCTTCCGGTCACACTGTGTCATGGTGGTGTGTAATGTCACATGTGTGCGTTGCCACCAATTGCACACGATTTGTGGATCCTGCTGCAGGGCCGACTGGCTTTGGCCTCCCATTTGGGGAGGCATGGAGTTTGGTCGGGGTGGGTCTGACTCACTACATTGTGTTTGGCAGTGGGTCCTTGCTTCCAGGCCTGGACTGACCATTGCGGGCCCTGTGCAATCCCCCGGTGCGCTGCAAGGGTAGGTTCCGGCTTTTTGGCCCTTGGGGTCCCTTTTACCTACAGGGCTGTTTGTGCAGCATAGCTGCAAGCTCCTCCCTGTAACCAAGTTGGACGGAAACCGGACCTGGCAAGGAGCTCTGTTGCACACCCACCCTCCCCACGGGGGACAGCCGAGCACTTTGACGGGGCGGGTTTTGATTCCCTGTCCGGCCCTGCTTGCTGTAGCTTGCTGGAGATCCCTTGTTGTTTCACTTCAGTCGTGGGTGTCAGCTCTGCTTGTGGGGTGGCTGTGGTGTGTGTGGACCACCTTGCATTGGCCTGTCCTCCTACTATGGGTGACTTTGTACATGGGTATGGTTTCCCTTGGACCCTCTGGTTCCATGCCAGTCATGTGGACATTTTACCTGGAGTGCTGTCCAACACGGGGTGTGTCCGCATTGGTATCCGGGGTGTGTTTAGGATTACGTGGTGTTTTGCTTCAACTAAGGTCGGGCCCTGTCCACCCTGCAAGCTTTGTGCGTGGCCGGATGGGCCTTTGGCGGTTTGTGGGTTGAGCATGTGAGCCCCTTGTTGGCCAGATGGACCTTGAGTTTAATCTTCCTGGGTCAGGTATTTTAATTCCTTTGCACATAGTCACAGTATTTGTTTCTAATATTGTTGTGTAGTGTACCTCTTACTGATGTATATGTGCAGGTGCTCAGTTTGACGTTTGTGCACAGTCTGGAGATGTGTCTCCTTCATGCTGTGCCTTTGTTGTAGGGTGGTTATCCCTGTTGGTTCCCTTTGGCCTGGCTGGTCATTATCTGTGGTCTTCTGTGCCTACTCTCCATCAGTGGCTGTGTTGGCTGTAGGGCCTGTGTTTGGCCTTGTGGTGTGTGTCATGGGCCGTTAGGAGGTTGCTTGCGTTGGGTGTGGCAGATCATTGCGCTTGCTTCTGGAGGACATCCGAGGCCATGTTGTGCATGGATGGCGTTGGGTGTTCTCACCACACTCTAATGTCATGTGGACATAGGGTGATGTGTGGGACAGTGTTTTCTGCCTTTGGGTACGCAGTGTTGTGTAATACTTGGGTTACTTGCTGCTTCTGCTGCTTCAGTCTGTTTTGCAACAGTGTGAATCCAAATCTTGTTTAGCAATCTGCACAATAGTTAACCCTGGTACTTGGAGGGCTATGACTCTGAGTGATGTTCATTTCCATAGAGTCACCCGTCATTACTACTCCCCCACCTGCATATGTCAACACCCTGCACATACTAGCACTTGCACCTGCACATGGCTGACTTGCACTTGCATGTACACTCCAGCAATGCCACACATTTACGGCATAGATGGCTCTCACAGATACTGTCATTTTAGTGCCCAGGCTGCACAACACATAATACGCGTCACATCCATGCTGGCTGTGGCGTTCTGCACTGTTACTGTGGCATCCCTGCGGACATGCATGGAGCCAACAGGTATTGGAATACTGCACCTTTTTGTCTGACACTGAGGTCCATTGGAGACATGTAGCACGCCATAACTTAATGCTGGCAACCCTGGCATGGCCATTGTGGCTAGCTGGACACATAGCTACTCCCCATTGTACTACAGATTTTAGAATGGGTGGTAGTTTTGCAGTAAGTCTTTATTACACCAGGACATGTATGTGCCTTTCATTACTCAGTCCACACTAAGGATGTGGCTGGTGCGTCCAGATAGGTATATTTCATCCACATGCCAAACAGCATGAACCGAAAGCAGGACTGAGATGAGCCACACACTAAGGGGGAGGTGATGTCAGTCACAGTGATGTGTGGAATGTTGTGATATGAGATGAGGTCACACAAGGGCTGCCAGATAGCCAGTGTCAATATGCATCACAGTCCCAATAGTCTCACATAGTGTCAAGATACACTCCACATTCATTAGGCTATTTCCTAGTGCTAAGGCAGAGCCATTTTTGTATGTCCCATTGAAGATAGGGCACAGTGAGACGACCATGTACCACTGCTACACCTCACCTGTAATCTCCTCAGATGATTCCCCATTTGTCAAACAGAGGTCCTTTCCTGTCAACAAGTATGACCAGACAATGTCATGCTGTATCAGGGTGTTATGTTCAAATGCATGATTGATTGTGACAAACAGTGATGTAATTCATATCCCATGTCACATTGCAGAGGCTGAGACTGCACCTCCTGCACCTCCTGAAGAGCAACCTGGACAGGCACTCACTGTTGACCCGGATGTCTACGCTACACTCAACATCGAGGACATCGAACTCCTACTCAATCACATTGCCTCCCCACCCTCCCGTGCAGGGCAACCCAGTATCCCTCAGCAGAGCCCTCCCTCTGCTCAGACCAACGAGCAGCAGGCATCCACCACCCCAGCCACTTCCCTGGGGCCAGATCCAACGGCACGTGCATTCCAACAGCGGATCATAGGGCTCCAGGAACGGATGGGGCATAGGGTGGACGAGGGCTTCAAGCTCGTGGCAGCCGAGCTCGCAGGCATCCGTGGGTGCCTTACTGACACACAGGGCCCATTCCATGCTCTCCACCAGTCCATGGCTGACATTGCTGGAGTCATGATACAGCGGCAACATGCTTTGTCTGCTCAGGATAGCTCCAGCAATGTCGCCAAGGGACTTGAGAACATCAGGATGATCATGGAGAGCATGGAGCGGATGCAGGCCCAACATCTGGCTGCCAGGGCTGAACACATGCGCCAGGTTACTGGGATTTTCACCGCCCTGCACCTTCTTGTCACCTCCTTGCTGCCACAGGGTATGGTGCAGATGGATGCTGCTGCAGCCTCCACATCCTCAGCTCCAACACCAGGAGTGTCAGTGCCTCACATGGCTGCTGCCACAACACCCACTGACACCTGTGAGGCACATGACACCGATGATGATGGAGATGAGGATGACTGCGAAATTGTGCTGAGGAGGAAGCGTTAGTATCCCTCTGTACCAATGCCCCAGTTTCTTTTGTTTTGCTGGACTCTGATTCGTGCCACCCATGAACTTCTTACACTCACTTTCACTGTCCCCCGGAACAACCTTGGACCCCCCATGGACTGCCATATGAACCCATTCCTTGCCACCTCAACCAGCCTGTGGAGTGAACTATGCCTCTTCCCTTGGACCTGTTAACATCTATTGTCTCTGTCTGGCCATCCAACGGGCACCCTCTGCACTAGCCCGATATGCTCACCTGTTGTATATAGTGTAAATAAATTATTTTTTTCCTTTGATATGTGTATTGGTCAAATGTTGCAAAGGTAATAACTTACTTTTTAGGGTCCGGCCACTGATACCTTAGGGATGTACGACAATGTGAATACGAGCATTGTACATGTTTATACTGATCCAGAGATGGTGTAGAATAATGAAGATATGTGCAAACATGTGGTCCCACCATTGCACCAATGCAATGCTATGACATTGTCACAATGTGAATGGTCCATCAGGCAAGGTCTTCAATTGGTACATGCCAGTGAGCATTGATGTGCAAAATGTGATAGTAGAAGGCCCCCTGGTCCATGTTTGGTTGCAGCAGGGCAGGCACTACTGTCCTCATGTCTAGTAGGCCATGCACTGATACATACCACTGGTTGACCTCTATATTGGCATCATACATTCAATAGGGTACACACAGTCTGAATAAATATTAGTGGCACTACTGCATTCACTGTGTATTCCCTGCACTCACACTGTTATGTGTGTAGTATGTGAATCATGAGTCTCTGGCCCTGAGGTGCAATGGCCATGCCTTTCATCAACATTAGATTTGGGGGAGGGCTGCAGCAGGTGTGTAGTTGGACCACAACTTACCAACATGGCCAGCAGCTCTGCATCCTACATGTGTAGGTACAAGTTGGAAGGTAGCTCCGGGCAGCCCGAAGCACGTCTGTACTATTGGTACACTTAGCCACCACACATGCCTCGTCATGTTGGCATTTGTCCACAAGTGGTCCATGAGTGATGATAGCCTCCTCTTACATGTGCTACTCCCCCATGGTGGACACGTGACATTGGCCCATCACTTTCTGTAGACTTCACCGTGTGTGCACCTGCATGTGTCATGTCAGATGTAGATGTTAAGATGTCACGTCATTGTAGAATAGGTATAAGAGATGTGTCCAGGTGGTATCTATGAATGACCCAGGGGTGAGTGTGTATCCACATTCACTTGTCTGTCCAGCTGTAGGAGGTGTCTTCACCCAGCCATGTAAAATATTTTTGATGTTGGTGTTATGCATGTTTTGGTGATGGTAATGGTCCATGCGTTCTACAAAGTCTCTGCTCAGCATAGTGATGTTTGGCCTTGTGGATCTGTAGGTGGGAGTAGTTTCCAGGCTGATGTCTTGTGACAGACATACTGATGTTGTAGCCACATTAGACGGCACATCAACTTGTGACTCAAATTTGGCCCTTTCCTTTTAAGGTGGTGTAAATGATAGGCCCTTTCCCTGATCCAAATGGCGGCACTTGTCACCCCCCATAGCAATATTTTGTGCCATTACATGCCCTATTTGCTCTTCTAATCACATTCCACACATACATCTTTGAGGCATTGTTCAGGAGCCTCATTGCCAGTATGGCCATCTGTGCACATATGTACTTGACATTATACATCAACAATGGGCTTGGAAATATACAGGATATGTATCTCATACGGGCCCGGGTTATTTATACGCCACTTCTTGTGCATGCTTCCATGGAAATGAACATTGGCTGGTAATCAGGAACGTTGTACACATCTTAAGGGTCAGTTTACTGCTGCTATGACTGACATGGTCTGGAGATGTGTCTGGATGATTGGCACCCATGTGTATTGGGATGTTGCTATGACTATTGGCATCATGCACACCATTTCACACTCTCCCAATTAGTGTGATTCACACAACATGCCCAATCCATGATACATGGATTGTGGAAATTGACTCAGTATAGGAATGTCATCCTCATCACAATCAGCACCCTACTCAGCTAGTATTTGCACCATGTGACACAACCATTTGACATGGTGTAGCCTACATAGTACCTTGCCAAGTCGAGTCTCATACATTTGACATGGTGCAGGGCATAACTGTACTGCGTACACATTCCCACCCTCCATTGATAATGGCCTCATCTGACCACTCATTGTGACACGTAACTGTTTGATGGGTACAGTGCCCATGGCAGACAGTAACACATTGAGACGTTATTTTTGTGACAATTTTATTTCTAAGACAACACGTGACTGACTCAAGCAAAATAATTGTTGATGATGCGGTTCCTCCGTGCAAGTCCTGCAGCATTTGGTGTGGGGTGTACAGCACCAGCCTCATCTTCGTCCTCATCTTCATCAGGTGGTTCGGGCACTTGGATCCATGGTGCTTTGGTACGGACACATATGTTGTGCAACACACAACATGCCAAGATAATTTTGTTCACCAATTCGGGACTGTACAGCAGGCTGCCACCTGTGATATCCAAGCACCGGAACCTGGACTTCAAGACACCAAATGTCCGCTCTACAATGGACCTTGTGCGTATCTGTGCCACATTGTACTGTCTCTGGGCAGGGGTGGTGGGGTGACGTACTGGTGTCATCATCCATGGTCACAGTGCATATCCTTGGTCCCCTGTGACATACAAGGGAAAGCGGAATTAGTAATTGGTTGTGCTGGATGTGTTGTTGATGAGCATGGATTGGTGTGTTGGGATGGATGTCATGTTGTATTTCAAGGTGACCATGTGTTTAAGCAAAAGGCTGTAGTGCATGTTAGCATGTGAATCAGGCTCACTGCTGTGACTCCATCCAACATCATTTTATTGTGCAGATGAGTTGCATGTGTGGCTCTTTTCCCATCTTCCACAGACAGTGATCCACCTACTGCACTGTAATGTACCTTTGCTATATAGGTGGCATGAGTACACACTACACACACTTGACCTACTGTACGCCAGCATTCAGCATTCCTGCTGCAGAACACAATGCATGCTTCTCATGGTCATGGTCTGACACACATCACCAGTGAGCTACCTGTTACATGCCTGGACCATTGGGCCTTGTTAGGTTCAACAAGGACATCAACTCCAGCATGTGGAACACCATCCCCTACCTGTACTGTGTGCTCCTACCAGTCCTGGCCTCAAGACTATATGACATGAGTGCTCAGCGGTCATGATGAATGTAGCAATATCACATATCTTAATTAGGAAATGTTTTTGTAATGAGACTTTTAGATTTTCGTGACTACATACTACACACGACAAAGGGGCCTGAATGAATTCAGCCAATCAACTGCACAAGTTAAGACTGGACAAGTATGCAATCAGTATTACAAGCATATTTTCCAACCTCAGTTTGGATGCTATCATGCCAAGCCCATCAATGAACCACAATCAAGCATGTATAATGGTACATGATTCTTACACAACGCCCCATCGTTGGGCATGCACATTGACCATCAACTCCCATCCCCCAAGCCCGGCCGCTGGTGCAGTAGTGTGACATCTATGTGTTGCTAAATCACTACTGATGTGTGTCATGTACCAATGAGTCAGCGTACGCTCTATAGTGTAGTTCTCTATTTCCACCTATGTTGCGGGTGCCTCTCACTGTGCTAGTCCCTCTCTATCCAAATGGAGCTACTCATGCATGTCCCAACCCCACTGAGGACTCAGACCTGCTATCCTCCTCCCTGTCTATTATCCTGAGTCCGCCCACCAGGGCCTCCCATGCACGTGTAGATTCAGGCACTTTTTCTTATTGGGAGCTATGTGACAGTTGCATTCTGTAGCAACTCTCACTCCCCGCCCATTTGAGTTATGATGCCTTCCACCTGACAAAGCTGGGGCCAGGGGTACTTTCAACGTGATGCATTTGGGAGATGCGGCACGTTGTAATGGGCTGCACCACATGTAGGCGTTCCTGTGCAGGGGGGGCCTTCCGCCACTGGGACTTCTCCTAAAAGTTGCAGAGTTAAATGTTCAACTTTTCACTCTGTCACTTTTAGGCCCATGCTGCATGACACGCCTACACCTGCCTGAAGCAGGCATGAGGATTGACTCAGCATTAACTAGATAGGGCCACCAGAGCATTGCTGGATATGCGTTGGACTTGTAACGCTGTTCCAGCTATGCGTCACTTTTCCGACACAGATGCATCACGCATCTGTGCCGTTTTGGCACCATGGTGCACCGCATTGTAAATGGCACCCATCCATGATGGTGGAGCTGTGGCACACTATGTCTTGCATATCCTTGCTGCTTAGCAGGAGTGCACCAGTTATTGCACGTGTGCCCCCTTGAATGTGATACAGTGAAATTGATGTGGATGGATTTCTGTTTAGCATGTACGTGCTGTAGATGCAAGTGATATGTTGGATTACTACTTACCAACAAGGACTGCATTCCCATATCTTCCATCCTGGAAGCGCTGGTTGATGACTGACTGCTGGAAAATATACGAATCATGCACACTCCCTGGGAACTTTGCGATGACATTTGTGAACATTCCACGGTGGTCCACTATTGCCTGCACATTCATTGAGTGCGTGTGCTTTCTGTTTCTATATATGTGTGCCCTGTCCGCTGGTGGCACAAATCGGATATGTGTGCAGTCTATTGCACCCAGTACTTGTGGGATTCCAGCTATGGCGTAGAAACCCTGCTTGACCAGGAGCTGTTCACGCACTGTATTGGGGAAGTGTAGTTCCTGGGGTATCAGGCTGATTATGCCATCCAACACATTTGGGAGGAATCTTGAAAAGGCTACCTGTGAGACACCACCCACTCTGGATGTTGTGGGTTGAAAAGTCCCGGAGGCCAGGAAATGCAGCACAGCCAGTAGCTTTGTTTGTGGGGGGATATTGGTAATCCGCTGGGTTGGTGGTGTGAGCCTGTGGGCTATGTGGTTCAGTATGTAGTCAATGGATGTCCGTTTGAGCCTGTAGTGGGCTATGATTTCGTGTCGTTCTAGGTCTACAAGGACAAGTCGGTTGCGCATTGTCCGCCGTCGTCTTTGGTGCTGCCTTGCTGGTGGTCCGGGAGGCGGTGGGGGCGGTGGCGGTGGTGGCGGTGGGGGCTGTGGCCACTGTGGGACTCCGAGCTGTATGATTACTACCTCCATGCCGTCTGCAGGTCCTCAGCTTTGTGGTGGGGCTGGGCTGGGCTAGTTCTCCTTTGCTATGGTCTTTTTATCTCCAGTTTTGCATTTTTAGTACTGCTTTTAGCAGTTCTTATTTATCTCCAGCTAAGGGGCTTTAGCGGGATTTTTTTTGTCACTAAGCATGTCTAGGCGATAGTTGATAATAGTGCGCTAGCGTGTTAGCGACTTTTTTGGTGGAATTTAGCGAGGGTACGCCTACCTCGCATATCATTAGCGATATTTATCGCTTCCGCGTATAGCGATTTTTTTTTTCGTTGCTAACGCATAGGAACTGTCGCTAACAGTAGTTAGCGGCAGCTTGGTAATAGTGCGTTATTGTTATCGCCGTTTTAGCGGGGATTTTCCCCGCTAAAACGGCGATAGAGCCCTTGATAATATGCCCCAAGGGCTGTACTAATATTTGTTCTAGTTCTTTCGAATAATGGGGCCTCTTTCGGATTTTTTTTGATAGGTGTTTAGGACTTAAAGTTAGCTTCACTTCCTCAAAAAAGGTCATCATTTTCTTGTAAGGTTAAGGTATCAGGGGCTTTTGTAGATGCTTTATAAGTTATGGGCTCCCTTAGACATTTATGGCTAATTTTCCTTTTCCCCATGATCGGTACTTTACAGTTGACCTTGTTTGAACAGATGGCGTTTCATGTTAATTTATATAATAAATAGGGAAGCAGATCTGAACCAATAGGTTTCAGTAAACGATTCTGACAAATAATGGTGACAAAAAAAATCCTAATATACAAGACTGCACGTCTAGCACTTCATTAAATGTAAAAAGGACAAAAGGAGGAAAGGGCCTTACGCATCAAAAACAGATTACAAGTAAACATATAAGAAAAACTTAGATGTAAATCAATTGTTCACTGAAAATTAGATACTGAGAGGTCTTACACAAGGCAACAGATTTTCATTAATAGGCAAGAGTTAACTGTGTGAGTTCAATGAGCAATATTAAATGTTCCAGTGAGGCGATTACCCAGGAGGATTGGTCCTTTCAATATCAGGGATGAGTATCCCCTGCAAAGTTTCCGAGACAAAAATGTGGTTCCTTATTCGTAGGCCTCGGTAGACAGCTAACCTACAATGGTCTTGGATGTGAGAAAATAACATAGAAAAAGATCTATATGGAGGGGAGCAAAAGTACATTAAATAAATTCCAAGTGGGGTGGACCAGCCTTCTCTGGGCTTCCACATGCAGTGATGAGCAGGGAAGGGCCTGCCCTTGCCCTGGGCTTGCCCTTACCACGGCTTGGCTCGGGCACATCCTGTACTGCGGTAAACAGCAAGGCACTCTAATAGCACTGCAACATTAGTGTAGTTAGGGGCCCGCCTCCTCCTCTGGTCAAGTGCAGCATGGGGGCTGTAGTTGGACCTACCTTCAGCTCCTCAGGTATTGCGGTCCCATGCCGTGGGAAACTGCAAGGTGCTTTAATAGTACTGTAGCACCCGTGGTGTTAGGAACCCCACCTCCTCCGCTTGCCAATTGCAGTGTGGGGGCTGTAGTTGGGCCTCTTGACAACCCCTCAGGTGTTCAGTCCAATGTCATGGGAGACAGCAAGGCACATTAATAGTGCTGCAGTAACTTCCCTTTCACTATCCGGGTGGCGGCAGTGAATGGAGTAGGTTCGTGGCGGGGAGTCGCTATGTGCAAAATGTTGTAGCGTGAAGAGGGCCCCCACCGCTAAGCCCATGACGACAGCACCATAGGATCGTGCTATTTTTGCCCCTGGAAATACTAGGTGTGCTGACACAGAAAATTCCGGTAGCTTTGAACAATATTTTTTCACACTTTATATTCACCTGGGATGGACGCGGCTTAGCGAGCGTGGACCACCGGGGATATTCACTGATTTGGTCCTGAAGAAAGCTGCATTAATAATTTTGGACAGCTGAAACATGTTGACCTAATTCTTAAAGGATACAAGTGGTTAATAATATTACCTCTAAGAGTATCCAATACACTGTTTTTAACAATATTAGCTGACCACTGAATAAAAGTTGGTTCTGGTACAGCTGATATTTTTTAACCTCACTATCACTTTCACGCAACACAAATTGAAAATAACTTTTTTCACAACAACCAGCTCTGCTGTAATTCAGGCGTTGAAGCACACTGGAGGGACATTCGGTTCCTCCAGTGGGAACCCCATGATGAAGCATGTCACCACTAGGGTGAGTGAGAGTTCTTCTTAAAAATAAGCTATTACTCTTTTCTACTTTTGTATGTGTTTCACTCATTTTCTGCCTTTTTCTTGGTTATCACCTTGTCACTGACGGTGTGAGTCTGTTCTTCTGGTGGCTTTGTTTTTTATTTCTGACCACAGCACCGACCAGTCACTCTTTAGTTGTTTTTTGCATGAGCAGGGAGGGCCTGCCCTTGCCCCAGGCTTGCCCTAACCACGGCTTGGCTTGGGCACATCCTGTACTGCGGTAAACAGCAAGGCACTCTAACAACATTAGTGTAGTTAGGGGACCGCCTCCTCCTCCGGTCAAGTGCAGCATGGGGCTGTAGTTGGACCAACTGGCAGCTCCTCAGGTATTGGGATCCCATGCCGTGGGAAACTGCAAGGTGCTTTAATAGTACTGTAGCACCAGTGTTGTTAGGAACCCCACCTCCTCCTCTGGCCAAGTGCAGTGTGGGGGCTGTAGTTGGGCCTCTTGACAACCCCTCAGGAGTTCAGTCCAATGCCATGGGAAACAGCAAGTAACAGTGTGGTTAGGGGCCCACCTCGCCCTCTGGCCAAGTGCATTGGCCTCTACATGATGCCATCTACATCGCTCCTCTTGCAGCCATCGTCAGAAAACATGGACTCAACATTGTCTCCAATGCCAATGCCAATGACACCCTCTGCGGATTCTCTACCTCACAGATGATCCCACAGTCACCCAGAGCAACTTCCACAATGGCATGAAGGCATTTCCAAACTTGATGAAGGATAGCTGCTGCATGCTTAACTCAGACAAGACCCAAGTTCTCATGGTGGGTGTGTCGCAGGATGACACCAGTATTAAGGGCACTTAAAGCTAATTAAGAGGCATTCCTTTGAAAGAGTGTCTCAGAGTATGCCACAGCAGCACGGACTCCGAGACACTCTGCTCTATGGGGTCGTCGATTCACAACAAAGCCCCATTAACAAGTAAAAAGAGTGGAAGGGGGGCTGGCGTGTATGTGGGCGAGCAGGGTACCAGGTAGAGACCAGAGCTCAGAGCTGCAGACACGGGCTGTCAGGCAGACAGAATTGCTTTTGTGTCCCTGTAACTTCACTGTGGCCTACGAGGATTGCACTTAATCACACTCAGTTTAAAAACATTGCCGCCATGCTGAGAAGTTCTGAAGTGGTCCCATTACAATTGTAGCACCCCTTCTAACAATGGTCACCGCTGCCCCATTCATTTTATTGCAGCACAGCCAAGGAGTGCTGGCAATGCCTCACTAAAGGTAAGTCAGCGCTGCTTTCACAGACCAAAACTATCTCATTAACACATAGGATTTTTCTGAGAAGAGAAGAAACTGTCCCACAGAGGGTGCAGCAGCACTGCTGTGCAGGTAATGCCCAACAAATGCAGAGCACACCCGATAACCAATTAGCAATATTGTCCAAAATAATCTACAACAGCCCTGCTAGGAAGTGCAATGGGAGCTCCATTCAGCCCTCTTGCTCAAATGAAAACTAATCTGTCTGATTAGTGTGAAGACCGTGTTATGTCCCAGCACGGAGGGAGACAGATGGAGGGAGACAGAGAAGAGGGAGATAGAAAAGAGGGAGAGAGAGGGAAGGAGACAGAGAGAGAAGCAGAGAGATAGAGAGAGGGAGAGAGACAGCGAGAGAGGGAGGAAGACAGAGAGAGGGAGGGAGACAGAGACAGAGAGAGATAGAGACAGACAGAGACAGGGACAGACAGAGACAAATAGAGGCAGGGATAGGGGCAGACAGACAGAGGCAGAGACAGACAGAGATTGAGAGAGAGACAGAAGGAGGGAGACAGGGACAGACAGAGATATGGACAGACAGAGAGATAGAGGCAGAGGCAGGGACATACAGAGGCAGAGACTGAGGCAGACAGAGAGGCAGAGAGGGAGACAGAGAGGGAGAGAGAGACAGAGGGAGAGAGAGAGAGGGGGAGACAGAGGGTGACAGAGGCAGGGAGAGGGAGGTAGACAGAAAGAGGGAGACAGATAGAGGGAGGAAGACAGAGGGAGGGAGACAGAGGGAGGGAGACAGAGGGCGAGGGAGACAGCAGGAGAGGGAGACAGAGGGAGAGAGAGAGAGAGGGAGACAGAGGGATGGAGACAGAGGGACGGAGACAGAGGGACAGAGACAGAGGGGCGGAGACAGAGAGAGGGAGACAGAGCGAGGGAGACAGAGAGAGGGAGACAGAGCGAGGGAGACAGAGGTTACAGACAGAGGGAGACAGATAGAGGGAGGGAGACAGACAGAGTGAGAAGGGTGACAGAGGGAGGAGGGTGACAGAGGGAGGAGGGTGACAGAGGCAGGAGGGCGACAGAGGGAGGGAGACAGATAGAGGGAGACAGATAGAGGGCGACAGATAGAGGGAGATAGATGGAGGGAGACAGACAAGAGGGAGACAGACAAGAGGGAGAAAGAGGGGGAGGGAGGGAGGGAGGGAGGGAGAAAGAGGGGGGAGAGAGAGAGGGAGGGAGACAGAGAGGTAGACAGAGAGAGAGAGTGGCAGACAGACAGACTGAGGGAGACAGAGGGAGGGAGAGAGATAGCGAGAGGGAGGGAGACAGCAAGAGAGGGAGGGAGATAGAGAGAGGGAGGTAGACAGAGACAGACAGAGATGGAGACAGACAGAGACAGTGACAGAAAGAGACAAATAGAGGCAGGGCCAGACAGACAGAGGCACCGACAGACAGAGACAGAAAGGGAGACAGGGACAGACAGACAGACAGAGGCAGAGACAGGGACAGGGACAGACAGAGGCAGAGACTGATATAGACAGAGAGGCAGAGAGGGAGAGGGAGACAGAGGAGAGAGGGAGAGGGAGACAGAGAGAGGGAGACAGAGAGAGGGAGACAGAGAGAGGGAGGCAGAGGGAGACAGTCAGGTAGAGACAAAGGGAAGGAGAGGGAGACAGACAGAGGGAGACAGGGAGAGAGGGAAACAGGGAGACAAAGAGAGAGGGAGACAGAGAGAGGGAGACAGAGAGACAGGGCGAGACAGAGACCGAGGGAGGGAGACAGAGGGAGGAGACAGAGGGAGAGGGAGGGAGACAGACAGAGGAGGGAGACAGAGGGAGGGAGACAGAGGGAGGAGACAGAGGGAATTGGAGGGAGACAGACAGAGGAGGGAGACAGAGGAACAGAGATAGAGGACGGAAACAAAGGGAGACAGAGAGAAGGAGACAGAGAGCGGGAGACAGAGGGCGACAGACAGAGGGCAACAGACAGAGGGAAGGAAAGAGACAGAAGGAGTCAGACAGAGGGAGGAGTGTGACAGGGGGAGGGAGACAGAGGGAGCAAGACAGACAGAGAGAGACAGAGGGATGTAGACAGACAGAGAGAGACAGACAGAGACAGACAGACGGAGAGAGAGGGAGAGAGACAGAGGAAGAGAGAGGGAGGGAGACAGAAAGGCGGAGACAGTTTGAAAAGAGAGGGAGAGGGAGAGAGAGAGAGGGAGACAGACAGAGTAAGTGAGAACACCCCCGAATATCCCCTAGGTGGTTCGGGCTCGCTACGCTACACTCATTCGCTACACTGTCTTACTGTGCCCCAAAATGATGCATCTCCAAAAAAGTGTGTTCTCAACATGAAAAGTTTGGAAAGCTGTGCACTATGCCTTTGACAACTCCTGGTGGCCCACAGGGCTCTGGGCTCCCCCACACCAGCGGACCATGCACGTAGCCTCTGCATCATCCTGGACACCTCACTCTCAATGAACTGCCAAATCAGTTCTGTTTCGTTCACCTGATTCCACGTGCTCCACCTGCTTCGTAAGATTTTCAGGTGCATCCCCACAGAGTCCAGGAAAACAGTCACCCATGCGCTTTTCAGCAGCAGACTCGACTACAGCAAGGCACCTTACACCGGCACCACCCAGAAACTCCCCAGAAAACTGCATAAGATCCAGAAGGCCTCTACCAGACTCATCCTGAACATCTCACATTGCAGCCACATCAACAGCCACCCAAGAGACCTTCAATAACTTATAACAAAAGATAATTCTCATTTATGCTTATAAAGCCCTCTACAACACTGGACCTGCGTACCTCAACCGCTGCCTCTCTTTTTACACTCCCACCAGACATCTCTGTTCTGCCCAACTGGTACTGGCCACAGTCCCACGGACCTGAAATTCCACACCTGGATGAAGATCCTTCAGCTGGATGAAGATCCTTCCCCTACCTCTCTGCAAAGACCAGGGACTCCCTCCCTCTGCACCCCAGGCAATCTCCATCGCTGCTGCAGTTCAGGAAGGACCTCAAGACGTGGCTCTTTGACTTAACCACAGATCCATCCCCCACTCAGCTCCTTGAGATCCTCACAGGTGAGTATTTGTGCTGTATTATAAACCTAATTAATTGGGGTCTGTAGTTGGACCTCCTGGCAGATATTTGGGTCCCATGACGTGGGAAAAAACAACAAGCTTTAATAGGGATGCAGCAACAATGTGGTTAGGGCCCCTGCCTCCTCATCTGGCCAAGTGCAGTGTGGGGCTGCAGTTGGACCTCCTGGCAGCCCTCAGGCATTCGGATAAATGCAATCATCAGCTAATCACCTAATGACTTGTCAATGCTAAATAGCTTGGGAGTGCTCCTTTACTACCATGGCCACAGCTAAATTAAAAGCACTTAAAATGTATTAAATACTCTACTTATGTGCAGTACCCCATACAATGATCTGCCCACCATCTTGTGTAACTCTTCCACATTTCGGGAAAATCCGATAGATGATGTTTGAGCTACGTAAAATACAAAAGTCTTGGTAAAATGCATCATATTTTATGCCAGTTGTGGGACCCATCTTTTTTCTTTCTACCGCTTGAAGGCATGCTGCAAAACTTTCAGGACTTCAAGAACGAACTAGGGGTAGTAGGTCTGCTAAATTTTGTGGCCATTCATCAAACAGCTGCAAAATTATTAAGGGACAAAATGTAAAAAAAATCTCTTCCTCTGGCTACTCTAATTATACCTACTGTCACTCTATATATATCCCACCAGACTCAGCTTCCAAGAAGGACTGAAAGACATCCCAACTTGGATGAACACCAGCTCAGAAAAGAAGGAAGTCCTAGTCCTCGGACCCTTCCCCCTCTGTGTGGGATAACTCCTTGTGGCCCACTTCCCTTGGCACTGCCCACCCCCATGGACCATCCTCGAAACCTCAGCATCATACTCGAACCCTCCACCATGACCCGACAGATCAACGCAGTCGCCTCTACCTGCTTCAGCCCCCTCTGCATCCTCCTCAAGAGGATCTATGACGTTACAACGCGTTATTTTACAACGCAGACCGTTACAACGCAGTTTTTACAACGCAGGTACCATTACAATGCATGCCATTACAACGCATGTCATTACATAGCAGATACTATTACAACGCATGCCATTACATCGTAAGTATTGGTAAGTATATCTTTTTTTTAAAAATGTAATAAAGTTAATGTAATTAATTTAAATTAATAAATATAATTTAAAAATTGTTAAAACAGTAATTAATTTAATTTTAGTAATTTAATTAATATTAAAATTGTAATTAATTTAATATATTTAATATAATATAATTATTGAAATATAATACATTTAAAAATAGTAAATAATATAATGTAATTTATTACAATAAATATAATTTAAATAAAATTAAAATAATGCTTACTATAATTTAATTTAATATAATTAAAGAAATTTAATTAATTTAAAAATTGTGAATAATATTATTTAATTATAATAATTTAAATAAATACAAAAAGTAATTAATTCAATTTAAGTAATGTAATTCAATAAATTTTTTAATTGTAAAAATTGTAATTAATTTAATTAAATTTTATTAAATTAATTTAATTAATTTAATTTATTTAAAGTCTGAATACCCCTGTACCCCAAAAACCAAACCCAGCCCTAAAACCTAAAAATACCCCTGTACCCCAAAAACCAAGCCCAGCCCTAAAACCTAAAAATACCCCTGTACCCCAAAAACCAAACCCAGCCCTAAAACCTAAAAATACCCCTGTACCCCAAAAACCAAACCCAGCCCTAAAAATACCCCAAAATTACTTAAATAATATATTAATATATATATATTTTTTTAATATTAATTAAAATAATAAAATAATGTAAAATAAAATTAAATTAAAATAATATACTTACCTATACTTACGATGTAATGGCATGCGTTGTAATAGTATCTGCTATGTAATGACATGCTTTGTAATGGCATGCATTGTAATGGTATTTGCGTTGTAAAAGTTGCGATGTAATGGTAGTGCGCTGTAAAAGTTGCGTTGTAACGGTGCAATACCTCCTCAAGACCTTCACGTGGATCCACCTGTCACCCAAGCACTCATAACAAGCAGACTGGGCAACAGGAATGCCCCCTACACTGGAATCAACAAATCTCTTCTACGCAATCTGCAGACCATCCATCAGCCAGACCTGAAACCTCAGCATCATACTCGACCCGTCCCTCACCATGACCCGACAGATCAATGCCGTCACCTCCACCTGCTTCAACACACTCCGCATCCTCCGCAAGACCTTTAAGTGGATCCCGCCTGAAGCCAGAAAAACCATCACCCACACACTAATAACAAGCAGACTGTACTATGGAAAGTCCACACCGCTGGAATCAACAAATCCTTGCTTTGCAAACTCTAGACCATCCAGAACACCACAGCCAGACTTGTCCTTGGCATCCCATGGTATCAGCATATCACCAAACACCAACAAGACCTCCACTGGCTCCCCGTCGAGAAGAGAGAAACCTACAAGCTACTCGCTCATGCCTACAAATCCCTACTTCAACAAAAGAGTCTCCTTCAAAGTACACAGAAGGAACCTCCGCTCTGCCGACCTCGCCCTGGCAGAAAACCCATGCATCCGCAGAATCAGAGCGGGTGGAAGAGCCTTCTCCTACATCACAGTCAAAGTCTGGAACAAGCTCCCTGTCAGCATCAGACGCTCCCCTACTCTCCACACCTTCAGGAAGAGCCTCAAGACCTGGCTCTTCTGATGATCTGGAGCTGCACCCCCCCAGCGCCTTGATATGTAAACCTACAGGCAATCGCCAATATGTGGTTATAGTTAGGACACAGTTTCCATACAATGAGTGTGTTTTCATTTGCCAACAACTTTGGCATAATTTGACGAATCCTCATGAAATTCTCATAACTAGTTTGAATCTCACTTCAGCTTCTGTCTTGACAGTTTTGGGGTGATCCATTAAGCGGGGGGCTGAGAAAAAGGGATGTTCCCAAAATGCGTTTTTCCCATAATAATTTCCATCGGAACCTTAGACACGGATACAGCCTGAACTGCTGAACGGAATAACACCACATTTGGCATAAAGGTAGCTGTTGGTCCAGAAAGCAGCATTTTTGTTAATTGGTGTAAATCTGGTTAGCTGATGCCGAGAAATTTGAAGAACTTTCCAGTTGTATATATAAAGACTCAGAGGGGCCAAGACCCCTTCCGATCTTGTGCTGAGATCTGATTGGCTGTGAACACTGCAAACCAGGAAGTGTTGGTAGCAATCTTGTGGCAAGGCTTGAACTGAGTCACAGAAAACGTGATAAAATAAAAAAGAAAAAGGGGGCTGGTTAACACTACCATGAACCTTTTGGCTTCTTGGAGGGGTCCCACAGGGCCAAAACAGCATTTTCTTTTAAAACAATTCAGCGGGTTCCATGGATCCCTCTGAAAGTAAACAAAAACAAATTGTTGGCCTCCGTGATTCATTCATTATCAGCCTCCAGGTGGGCCAGGTCCCTGGGGAATTATGCAAATAAAGGAGGGGGAGCGCACCCCCCTCCCTTCTGGGGCTCATTATGCCCCGGGGTCCCCCACCTCCCCGGGTCTCATTTATTTAGAATTGAGGGAGCCTTTTGGACCACCTCAGCCTTGGGGACTGCCACCTCTGCATGGCGTTATCTTTACACAATGCGGAGGAGCTGCATGCACCCACCACAAATCCTGGGGTTGCCACCTCCCTGGGGTTTTTTTGTTTAAATAATGTGAGGGCCATGCGGACTCCCTGCAGCCCAAGGGACCGCCATTTTTGTCAAAATGAAGGGGGGTTAACTTCACCCCACAGACCCAAGGACGACCGTCTTCCTGGGTCAACTTGTAAGAAAGGAGCGCAAACGTACCTACTGGCAATTACCTGGTTAGGGGATAAAGTCCCCCTGGCTCCAGAGGGTCCTTGGGGGCCAACAAGCCCTCCTGTTACCTCCACTAAGTCCCACACTACGGATTGCTGAGAGGACATTGGGGGCCATGCCCATTTCTTCACCACTGCACAAACGTACCTACTGGCACAGACCTTGTTAGGGGATAAAGTCCCATTGGCTCCAGAGGGTCCTTGGGGGCCAACAAGCCCTCCTGGTATGGCCAGTAAGTCCCACTCACCAGGTTGACTACGGAGGCCACACCCCCTTTCTCCACCACTCTGCAAATGCGCCTCCTGGTGTACAGCTGGTTGGGTGATGAAGTCCTTTTGGATGTTGAGGGTTCTTGGAGGCCCAGTCGCCCTCCTGTTACCTCCAGCAAATCCAACACAGCAGCATTCCTGAGAGCTGGTGGGAAGCAGGCATTGCTTTAATGGAGTGGGAGCTTCTAACATGCAGCTCCCTCTATGTCAAAGCGATTGGGCTCACTTTCAGCAAACAAGGGTGTTTCAAAGCTCTTGTTTGCTGAAAGCGAGCACAGTTTGCTATGGGTTGGCGGAGAATAAAGCTCCCCCCAAGCCAAAGCAAACAGCTACCTCCAGGTGTTGGGCACCTCTGGAAGTAGCAGGAGCTAATGGGGGTGGCGGTCCCCAGGGCCATCTATGGTCTTAGGAGGGGTAGCGACGTAACCTCCCTCCATTACGGGACATTGCCCCTGAGAGGCGACACTCCCTAGGGCTTTCATTTAGCACCAGGGAAGTGGCGGTCCTTGAGGCTGCATTGGGAGCCGCACAAACCTCCCTACATTTGCCCAGAGGAGGTGGCAATCCCCAAAGCACAGGGGTTGCCCAGGGGAATCCCTGCATAAATTAATCACTTTGCCCCGTGGAGAAGTGTGGCTCACTGGTTAGAGGAGGCAGGCCTGGAAGCAGAGGTCAGCCCTGGACCAGGGTTCAATTCCCGGCTCGGCGGGGTCTTGAGTCCTAAAATGTCCATGGACTCGACAATTCTCACTCCGGTGCCTACTCGATTCACGGGTTCACACTCTGCGACTCTGGGCATTAGCTTGCTTAATCTCCACAACGGCCCCTCGCAGCGGGATGCCTGGCTTTCACCTTGTGGATACCCTGCCGGGGTTATCTCACAGGGGAATACCAGGATGGGCTCCCTAAGCAAGCGCTTAGAGACCAGTTGGTGATTTGCGCTATATAAATTCCTGTACATTTACATTTACATTTACATAGAGGTGGCGGCCTCCATTGCTTTAAGGCTCCTAGAAGCTGATCCCCATGCACCCCCTTACTACATACTATAGACATGCCCCTGGGTGCAATCAATGCTAAGCTAAAAAATTATGAAAACCTTTTACCCCTCCAGGCACGGTATTACGGCTTTGGATTGGTAAAATACAAGCCAAGTCAACCTGGAACGAATAAAATCAACTAAGTACACTTGTGTTTCACTCTAGTTAGAGCTAATAAGATAGATATATCTTTGTGCAGACACTAAGAATGTTTTTTAAAAATGTTAACCCATGCTTTTTTTATTGTAAAAAATATATACAGATCTACCTCAAATTCTTAGTCATTCTTAAAAAAAATTGCCCCTTAGGAGGGTTCCTCCACCAGGCCTAGTCTGGACAGGGTATCCCTACCCTGCCCCCTTATATTCTAAAATCCTATCTTCAGGACTGGGGACTCAGTCCTTGAGTCCTAAAATGACCTTTTCCACATCTTCGTTGAAATGGTGGCAGCCACTCCAATCTTATCTCAAGAACTGTCAGCTTTGCGGGACCTCTGCAGTGTGAAATATATACCGTTTTGAACCTTAATCTCTCAAAAACTGCTGAATGGACTTACACCAAAACACAAATCATAAAAATTGTGCTCTCTGGACCAAAATATAGCTGTCTGCCAAATTTGATTACTTGGTAGTTATAGTTAGATCTTCATTTCCAGGGTTATGCTTCTAGCTTTGTTGCTGTTTGACTAATCTTCACCAAACTTTCGACATACAGTCTATTCCAACTCAGCTCCTTCTTGCAGAGGTTCAGGGTGATCCGTCAAGTGGGGGCCTGGGAAAAGGGGGTCAATCTAAAAAAAAAATTCCCCATTCAATTTACCTAGGAAAATTGAACAGAAATACTGCAAAAACGTCTGAATGGAATTTCACCACATTTGCCAGAAAGGGCCGGTCCTAGCCATGGGCGGTATGGGCAGCTGCCCAGGGCCTCGCGCTCAGGGGGGCCCCGCCGCCGGCCCCGCAGTTGCGGGAATAAACAGCGCTAGACTCAGGCTGGAAGCAGTGCACTCGATGGGAAATCCCCTTTCGAAGCTCTGAAATCTGTTACACTCGCTGCGCTGTTTACGGACTGAGTCACGTGGAAGCAAGAAATCTGCTTGAAAGGAATACTGGTGCTTGCCCTCAGTTTATCACTGTATGTGACCTCGGGTTGAATGTATTTTTTTATATATATATAGTTGCCTCTCGGAGCGAGGAATGCGTTGAGGCAGATAGGCCTCTCCACTGTCCAGCAGAGGGCAGTGGAAGCCTGTTGGTGATTGGAGTGGAGCCAAAAATCCCTGGAATGCCTTCCTCCCTGCTGCTGTGCCACTCGGGAATTGGGCAGAGCTTACAAAGTTGCTGTTTTCAAGGCTGCTTCCAGCAACCCAGGTTTGGAATTTGATTTGTGGCAGACCGTGGGAGAGGAAGGCAACAGTCTCATCTGCATAATGTATTCTGTTAAATGATGGGATTATTCACACCATTGCTTCACCACTGCTAGCCTACTCATGTTTTATGTGCCTTAAATATCATTCTCTGGTAAATTGATATGTCTTTGAGGAAGTGGACGAAGGTTGGAGCTACCTCCCGATGCAGTATTTGCATAAAACACAGCCATGGCTTCTGGGATGGGATAAGATGAGGGAGAGGGTGTCTCAGGATGGCAGGGTGACCAAAAACCGGGTTATTCCACAAAGGTCGACGTAGGACTACAATTTTGCATCGACTGAGGGCACAGAATTACTTCTTTCACAGTGGTCACTCACCGCCATGGAAAATGAGGAACTAAGTGGCATTAAATGCAATTTTTACGGACAGTATGCTCTGTGTTGATGACATTGCTTTTTGGTAGGGGCTGCTAACTACCTATGCTCAAGAAAACATGAAAACGTGCCTCCCTCTAACTGAGACATGCTAGAATTTCTGAAATTAGCTAGGATCGATGGAAAAACCAGATGAAACACCAGGAATGTGCCAGCAATTCCAGGATGCCCGTCACACTCACTCACACAAACAAACACCCACACCCATCAGTGCCACAAGCCATGTGACCCGGCTAAACAAAAGGGCATAAGACGCGTGTGCCCCTCTCCCGTTTATTTATTTATTTATGCATTTTTATAAAGTGTGGGCTTTACCCCAAGGTGTCAGAGCGCTGTACTGTCTACCACTAATGCCTGTGACATTGTCGTCTCTATTGGGGACCGAATGCATGTCGTTTTCTCTGGCAAAATGGCGCCTTACCACGAGTTCAAGCCTCATTCTCACGCTCGCAGGGTACCAGTTTAGTAGGGGCATGTGGCGTCATTTAACTGGGGCCTAGTTTGCTTTGTAGTGCAAACACTTCAGAGAACTGACTACTGCCATCATGAAACATTCAAGTAAAATGTGTGCCTCACGTTTCTCATTTTGTGTTTTTTTTACCTACTATTTACTTTTGCTGAATTAGCTTGGATTTTTTTGTTGATGCCATCTATCTCTCATCTGCTGAATATGTACCCTCCCTGCTGCTCAGTCCTCCCTGCCTACTGCATATCTGCTAACATTTGTCTGAAGTGCAACCACAGACAATGCATGGCTCATTTTTGAACTATTTACGCCTGTACTGCTCTGAAACCCGTTTGGTTGAAGCTCGCACTATTTAGGACAACAAATAAAGAAATCAAAATGTTTGGCTAGGGCAGCACCTATCTAAACCTCTTTAACACACACACAATTATATGCCAGTGGGTAAAGCAAGTTTACGATATAGATAAATGAAACTGAGCGTGTCCTGCATTTTGCTAAAACTGTGATAATTACATTTTTTAAAGTTCACTAGATTAAAACAAAATAAAAACGGATGAGAGGGTACATCAATAGAACTGCTGTGATATACAAAAATTATAGGTTTGAATGACAGGCCTTTTCCAGGAAAGTAACTATAGGTTGGTACACATTCATGCAAATCCCAGCAAAGCTGAACATTCCACTGTTTCTGTACTAGGGAGCACCAAAAATAAAGCCCATTTAGGTATTGTAAAGATCAGTGAAGTTTCCCCCTTCTTTTTCCTTTCGCCAGGCACTACATGTCCAACTAATGACGGCAAGTGTTACACTCATGGATATTTGCTCACCTGTTTTCCATTCCCTCTTCTTTTGTCCATGTTACTGATATCCACATTAGTTTGCTTCACTGATGCCAAATAACTAAGATCAAAAGTCCTGCGAAGTCACTTTCTGTGATGTCACTTGTAGGGGCCTCACATCTTCCCTTTCGCCCGGGGCCTCAGAAGGCTGCTGCTAGAAAGTGACTTTTTGTGATTTTGTGCAAATGTGTTCTGCAATTTTTGAGAAATTAAAGCTCAAGTACTTTGTAGATTTTACACTGTGGAGAATCCACTGAGCCGATAGATCTCAAGATGAGGACTGAATGAGAATATAGTCTGATCCACTGACAGGCACCTTGAGAAATGTTTACTGTTTTCAACCTCTGACAAAGTCATGTCCTGAGCAGAGACTCAATTCAAAGTATGCGCTGTACAAGAGTTTAAAAATGTTGCATGAAAGTAAACATGTAAATTCTAAATAAGGACTTTATATGTGACATGGATTACCATCAGGGTTTTTACAGCTATGGTTAAGAAATTATCAGACTTTTGTCCTGCAAGCCTAAGGATAAATTTATATGGTCTGTTAGGGACCCATTTCAAAGTCGGCTTGTAATTACTACTGGATCTGAGCACTGGTAGGACCTGGCCAGTTACAGCCCTGTAACGGGTTCTATCTATGTTTTTACCATTTTGGAAACACAAAATACACTAAATTAAGTGTTTTTGGCCTGCACCTAAAAATATGTTTTCTCTTATAATATCTTGTCCTCGTTGCTCTCTATGTCCAGTATTTTATTGCACTGCTTAGTCATTATTATCACTTATTAATGCATCAAATAAAATCATTTTAGTTTTGCTTCACACTAGCGGATAATAGTTTATGATTAGAAATATAGATCAAACTATGCAAACATACTACCAATGATGATTATATAATGTGATATAATATAGTTTTATACCCCAAGGGGTTTCCTGTCACTATGGAGGAAGAGAGAGGCAGGGAGATGCATGACACTAATCTTATAAAGAATTAATCAAAGTGCAAGGTTTTCAGTTTTTCTCTGGAGTCAAGGAAATAATATTCAGAACCTGCATTATACCTGAACAAATAATGTTTTTAAATGACACTGTGCAACAAACCTCTTGTCTTGGCATAGCAAAAATAAAAGATCTAAAAATTCAAAAAAAATGTTTATACCAAAGCCCATACCTGAAAATAACAAAACCACAGAAGGGGAGATAGACGTACAATATGTTTTCAAATTGAACAAAACTAGTCCTAATTGGAAAACATGGTTAATCTGGCCCACAGGCACCAATAACTCTCAAGATAGATTCCTGAACAAAACACAGGGTTTAATTCTTAATAGGCCAGATACAAGATACTACCAGAGACAACATCCAGGGATAGTAACAGCATATACTGTAGGGAAACTATGCCTTGAATGTCTGAAAAGTTCTACACTTCCAGAAATTAAACAACACTTGACTTTACTTAAAGAAAGCAATGATTTGCGAGATTTCTTATTTGGACCTCGCAAACCACTGCAAAAACATTTCATATACACCGGTATATTTGCTGCGTACCACGAAGCTTGGAGCGTAACACAAGTAGAAACTGCAGAAAGAATACGAGAAATTGATCGTATTAACTTGGAGAAAGCTCTCTCTGTAGTGGACAATGGGTTAACTACTATGTCCTCCAGAATATATTCATTGGACAGCATTGTATCCTCTGCAATTGACATAATGGAACAAGACTTGCTAATGTTACAACATGGACAGTCTCAATTACGTTCTATAATGCAGCTAGGCTGGACATTGCAAAATCTGCGTTCAGGCTACGTGCCATGGAGGCTTGTCAACACAACGTCATTGTGTACTGGGTTTAACCTTACAGATAAACAAATCTCTTTTGCACAAAGAGGAGCAGACTATACGGTGCTGGGCATTGAAAAACTGGAAAGATTAACATTGACAGTTTCTGAGAAACCTGTAACAGATTGGATAATTCATGGCATAATCATGATTCCAGTGACGATTTTCCAATTTCAGTATTGTCTACAGCATATACCAGAAGGCCTGTATGAAAGGTTGAGTAAAGAATACATTAAGTCAACATGGACTTTACCCATACACACAAATGTTGGAATAAGGGGAAAGAAGTATTACTTAGTGGGAAAAATTGTAAAAATTCACTAAGTGGTACACTTCTGTGCCAGGGTATTAATTTACACGGAGCCTGCAATGGTTCTGCTAATACCCTTTCATGCCACCTGCACTGTACTCCCTCCACACTGATTGAACCTGTTTTCAGGCAGCTATCCAATGGCAGTAACGTTATGTTGAATGATCACAGCTGCTGTGAATTGGTGCCAGGAAAAGTTTATCTGGTTAGTGTGTCGTCCATGGTCACTTGTTGTGTGCAAGTATTGTATCCAACTCGCAAGTCATACAGTTAGACGGCAATATGGCCTTCACTGAATATCTCTTTTATACGAATTGATACTTTAAGCAGACTAAAGTCTATTCTTTTGCAAAAATCTGTGCCACTGACATCATCAAAAGAAACGTATGATCTGCAAGTTGCAAGGACATCTGCAGAGATACATGCATTATTATCAACAAACTGCCCTGTCATGTCGCAGAAATGTTAAGTCATATCTTAAACATGTCTGATACCAGTGGCATCGCACATGTAGTTAAGACGATTTTTTCGGGACTGTTAGCACCATTTGAAGCAGTCCTCTGCATTTTTCCAAATTTCGTGCACTCTGTGTTCAGCGGCCTGCCTCTCATCTTGGGACTCATAGCAGGGATACTATTTTTATTTCTTCTGCTCCAATATGGCAAGTCCAGTAACCGGCGATACCCAGAACCTCATGGAACAAACAGTCCGTGCCCAGAGGTATCGGCTTGGCTCATTTAAGAGATCTGAATACGACATGGCTTCTCTCGTTCAGACCAATCTGGCAAGATTGCATCTTACCTGTTCTACGATGCCTGCTTTGCGGAGAGGAATGCGTGTTAGACATTTGTCTTACACTTCCATCAGTCCTGCCATCGGATGTCGACGCCTTGCGGTCCTGTAACGGCTCATGCATTGTGTTGTCCCCAATGGCTACAAATCCTGATGATGGCATTTATTGAGATTTCACCAGTAAGTCTAACTGAGGGTGAGGTACGAGAAACACCAGGCAAACAGGTACCATCTGATATGACCATTGCTAACGTAGCAACAAGTGCTGACGGCAATGCTTCCCATATATGAACATCAGGTCTGCTAGATCAAGTGGTTCTGCTTTCGTCTACTGTGGTAGACGATTTCTTTGCCAGCCTAGACGACCTGATGTTTTCTCCTGACACCGAGGATAACTTTTGAATCATGCACACATTGTTCTCTGAACTCTGAAATTCGGTCTTCATTTTTCAAAACAAAGACTTCTACCATTTGGAACTCTATTTTTCACAACAAATTGAATTTTTTCTCTCTTTCCAAAACATTGAACTTTTTGGCACAGACTAATCTGCTTAAAGTAGAACTATTCCTAGAGAACAAGAAATTCAAGTCATTTTTTGAAGAATGACTAAAAGAACTATTTGGCCTTGTCCCTATTAATAGAAAGATTGCTATGACATGTTATGTTATTAAATGATCTCAACTTTTCTTCTGTATTTAAGAGACATTGTCATAAATGTAATCTCATGATTCTTTTCCAATTGCATAAATTAGATTAAAGACTGTATGCTTAGAAATTCTTCCCTGAAGTATATTGTGTACTGTAGAAATGCAAAAAATATTTTTTCTGCATACTTAGTTCAAATGCATTTTATGTATTAGGGTGGGATTGTAAACACTAGGTTTAAATATGTTCAGTGCTTGCTAGTTTAGCTTTATTGAACTTAAAATCGTGGAGTGGATGTTGTAAATAAATCACGGACCCTAGTATAAATTTCCCGATTCATGCCCTTAAATAGGTATACTTAATCATTTCCTTATATAGGCATATAAATGATTACCATATTTGGCCTAAACCATACAGCCCAAATACGGCATGGATCCTTCTAAGCTTGGGCGAATTTTGCGAATCTAGCGTTCGCGAATTTGCGTATTTGCGAACTTGCAATCTGCAAAATCCACGAATTCTCACGAATTTGCGGATTTTTTCGTTTTTATAGTGTTCGCAAGGGTTTCTGCCAGTTCGCGAGGATTTTGTACCAGTTCGCAATTGCGAACTTACTTGTCGGCACGCAACGGTCACGACTATGTTGTTTCTACATCTGGCTCATCATCAAAGGTTCACAGCACCCTCTGTTTCAACACTGCCACCGTCTGTTTCACCCATGCCAACCTCTGGTACATCAATGCCACCCTCTGGTTCATCATCATCACTGTAGATTATGGGGGGAAAAAGCAAGCACACCTTCCCTGCTTCAACTGACATGAATTCATTTGGGGTTGATTTATTAACGTGTCACTGTTTTAAAATTCCAGTCCTGCACCTGCTTCCTTATCTGTAATTTGCTTTCTGTTGCAGTGCAATTTTTTTTTCCAGGACCTTTGTGGCCTACTTGTAGCTATTCTATGATCCGGCTGTGAGGGTCAGAGCAGGGTCATACAATTGTTGCAACTAGCAACTGAACTCTGGAGGGGCCCCAGTCAGGAAGCACTACAGGGAATGGTTACTAATGATGAATTTGAACTTTTGCACCTGCTGAGTGCTTTCAGTTTAGCAAAACTCGTTTTTCTGCAGAACAGCAAATGTAATGCCCCAAACAAACTTACTTGTGAAAGTTGATTTCTAATCCAAAAGTGATCCAAAGAAAGTCAAAAGGCCTCAAATCCAAAAAAGGGCAGGCAAATGTCAACCTGAGGAGTTATTCTGATCATCATCATTTTCAGAAGGTCTATGCTGCTTGCTAGTGGATTTCTTGTGCAGAATTGCACATTTTGTAATTTCGCGAGTGCGAGATTGTTGCTGTCCGCCGCACCTACATGTTTGCAATTGCGAACTTACGTCGCACGCCGCAAAATTGTATCACCAAGAAAAAAAAATCCGCTGCATGCGAATTTGCGGATTTTCGGTAAATTCGCGAGCGTTCGCGGATCGCGAATTTACCAAAAATCCGCGAGCAGAACAGATTTTCCACCCATGCTTAGATACTTCCACTAAGCTCCAAGAATAAACAACGCTTCCTTGGAAAAACCCACCTTCAGTAGCCTGCGACTTCCCCCTGCTAACTTCGACAATATATTGTGTCACAAACCTACGCAACTAAACTGGTCTGATCATTTTTTACTACAATTCACTATTCTTAAAGTTAACAAAGGTCCCCATAAAAAATCCCTACCACCCACTATACGCAGACAGTGGCATAAACTCACACTGGAGACATTACAAAAGGTGTGGGAAAAACCCGATATTAAAGATACTGAGGAAGTAGAACATAGCCTAAATATGTTCCAGCAATCTCTAACTGCAGCCATTGACAAAATTGCCCCTCTGAAAACATTTAGACAATTCCCTGTGGCCAAACAGGAAAAATGGTACACCGAGGCTCTCAGAAAAGAGAAGCAAGAATGCAGGAGGATAGAGAAGAGATGGAGACAATCACACTCCGAGGATAACAAAAAGGCACATCGTGCAGCTCAAACTAACTATTATAAACATATTAAAGCTGCCCGTAAAAATAACATTGCCCAACAGCTCGTAGAAGCTGGTAATTCTCCTAAAGAACTGTATAGGATTCTTGAAACATTTGTCAAACCTACGGCTTGTGTAAGTCCAGATGACTTCTCACAAAGTCTATGTGAAGAAGTCTCCTTATACTTCGAAAATAAAATAGAATCCATCTATGATAAAATTCTAGTATCCCAAACAAACAGTGACACTCTGACTGTTCCCTCCCCCAACGAAAACACCAACTATACGCTGACTACATTCCCTCCTATCAACACTGAAGAGCTGTCTACATTAATGACCCAAGTAAAATCTGGGTCTCCGGATGACCTCATCCCTGTTAAAACCTTAACCTCCCTTAGCACCCTGTTAGCCCCCCACATTCAAGATGTAATCAACCAGTCTCTGAAAGAGGGAAAAGTACCAACTGAATGGAAAAGAGCGGTGGTGAACCCCATCCGTAAGAACGCGGCTCTCCCATGGACGGAGCTTTCCAACCTCCGGCCCATCTCCCTCCTGCCGTATTTCAGCAAGCTGGTCGAGAAACATGTCAACGCACACCTGTCCAATTACATCGAGGCAGCGGGCGGCCTAGACCACTCACAATCTGGTTTTAGGCCCAACCATAGCACCGAATCAGCCCTCTTGTCAGTGACAGATAACATCAGAATGTCACTTGACAGGGGGAGCTCAGTGATTCTGGTGCTATTGGATTTGTCCGCTGCCTTCGACACGGTGTCGCACAAAATCCTTCTCGACCGCCTGAAGGGAGTGGGAGTAAAAGGGACTGCCCTTGCGTGGCTTGAAAGCTTTCTTGAAGACAGACAACAAGGTGTCAAACTAGGCTCCCATAAATCTGTCTGCAGGAAGCTTACCAAGGGTGTGCCACAGGGCTCATGCTTGAGCCCCACGTTATTTAACGTATATGTGGCCCCTTTGGTGGAGATTATAAGATCTTACGGGTTCACCCCAATCTCTTACGCTGACGACACCCAGCTGTTGTTTCCCTTCCAAACTATCACACCTGCAGTCATGCAATCCTTTCAAAATGGCATGAGAGCTGTGGCAGGCTGATTGGCCCAGAACTTCCTCCAATGCAATGTGACTAAAACGGAAGTCATGTTGTTTGAAGGGGCCACCCTGCTCTGGTCTCCGGATTGGTGGCCACTTGAGCTAGGACCTGTCCCAGCGCCCAAACAGACCATCAAAAACCTGGGAGTACGCCTGGACCAAACTCTGATTCTAAAAGATCATGTCAGCCAAATCACGGGAACGTGTTTCCGAACAATTGGTCTTTTACGGCGTATCTTCCCTTTCCTGCCAAACACCCACAGGAAAACGCTGGTACAGGCACTAGTCCTTGGGCGGGTAGACTATTGTAATGGCCTACTCATCTCTGCCAATCATGAACAATTACGCAGACTACAGGTGGTGCAGAACACCGCAGCAAGACTCATCTTGAATGCCCCCCCCCCCGTACCCCGTCCCGCCCTCTCCTTTCCCACCTTCACTGGCTCCCAGTGCAACAACGGGTCTACTTCAAACTCTGCTGCATTATGCATAAGTGCATCTATGGGTCCGGTCCCAAATACCTAAAAGACATTTTTTTCCCTACTCTCCCGGACGTGCTCTGCGATCCAGCAACATCATGTTGCTGCATGTACCCAAAGTTACCAGAGCGAGACAGGGTGGCCGAGCACCCTCTCTTAAAGGCCCCTTGCTGTGGAATTCCCTTCCACCACAGCTGAGACAAATCTCTAACCTTTTTTCTTTTAGGAAAAAACTAAAAACATACCTATTCACCCAAGATTAATTTTTCTCTTACTTCTTTCTCTCTGTCATCCCCTCAATAAAGTTTGTCCGACTCATACAGAAGCTACGCGCGGCGATACCCCTTCGGGGCTGATTCAGGCGCGCTATAAGAATATAAATAAATAAATGAAATAAATATTAAGTTCTCCTAGAACTCCTGGTGTTTTCCAAGAAATGAGCCTTTGAGTGACGTTATTAAGTCCAAACATGCGTCAAACTTGGCACCTTCAAAGTATAAATATGCCTTGATTAGCCCAAACAAACACACAGTGGTTTGGAGCAGATCGACTATCTACTTGCCCGACGCCCTACAGCAGCAAGTGCCAAAGGAAGCCAACCCTCCAGCAGACGCACTGCAAGACTCTGTCATTTCTCTTGCCGAGAAATCCAGCTCTAGTGTTTCCAGGCTACCCTTGCGGGTATCTGGGAAATCGAGTCCCGAGAACGAGATACAAGACCTCCTTCATTCTAGAACCAAAGATACAGAGCTGATTAGCCCTCTTAGAGAATTATTGGAATCAGATTCCTGGCAGAGAACTCCTAAAACTTAACCTACTCCTCTTGTACTTCCTCCCTCGTACTAGACATAGGTTAGGTACACCGGGGTAGGCATATTTAGAAGCACCAGTTGAGTACTTTTAGTCATCCTTTTATCACTGTATGTATTTTATGAATTTTATACATTTTATGCTCTTTATGGCTTAGAAACCATATCATGCTTTTACAGTACTACTTTATGATACTGTTCGTATTCTATGCATTGTACTTCATAGTAAGCTTTACTATTGTAGCAGTTCATTTTCAACGCTTGAGAAAGAAGACTGTTCAATCAATACCTTTTATTGAAAACGCCCGTCTCTCTATTCCTCTTGTACCTCTGGTGAAACTAAGCATGCACGATTGACTGAGTGAAATAGTTATCTATTGTTTTCGTGACACTAGTGATTTGATTTCTTATTCTTGGGAAACAAAGTTGTCATGTTTTATGCGGTTGTCAGAAACTAATCCCTTCTTCTTTATTCGAGAAAGTTTCTAGTGACCTCTGAACTAGCTGGCACTCACAATTAAGTCTAATATAACCGGTAGAGACCTAGGAGACCTCAGTCCTACGTCTAAGCTACAGGATATATTATTCCATTGCGCAGAGCCTATTGGGAATATAGGAACTACACTACATCACAATGGGTATGCTCCAACTGATTACATACATTCTGTATTGTTTGTGTATTTAAACAAAACATTTTGATGACATTCCTTTCTTCCATGGTCTGATGGTCTGGAAATGGGTGGTAGAATGGAGGCTGTTGCTCCCCCCCTCTCCCATGCTACCTATGTATAGAGTGAAAGCAATTTTGAACATTGGTCACAGTATCCAGAATAACATATATGTAGGATAATCCATAAGTAATGTAAGAAATCATAACTGGTTCAGAAAGCATTACAAATAATTTACAGAATAATTGTCTTCAGTTCAACATCCACCTATAATCTCCACTGTGGACTAAACATGTTTCTGTAACAGAAATGTACACATTATGCAGCCAAAAATGTATCGTGAGCACCCTAATATTGTAAAATTTTAATTCTAGTCCTAAAATCCCTTCACTGTCATGTACAGTTCTCCGCGGTAATATCGTATTTATGTACAGTAATGAACTACACTGATGTTTGTGTAAAACACATTATAGACCCATGGAGTAATACATCATGTAAGCATCTTACAATGCATAAGTAGTGGTAGTAATGCATTTAACTCTCACCAATACTGTAATTCCAAATCGCAAAAATAGCTGATGTCTTGCCTTGCATAGAGGACATTCTGAACCTCCCAACGCTAGCGGAAGTTTACCATGCAGAGCAGCTACATTCACGGAGCAGTCATAGGCTAACATTTGTGCTTGTGAAAGTCGCAGCTCTATGGGTGTGTCTGATTACGCTGATGACTGCGTACGTGGTGCACATGTACAATGTTGTTTGAAAAATAACTCACTTCTGTCCTACATCTACCTCTGGGGTCAATCATGTCAGGCCAAGCAGGTGTAAAGCCCCTGCCTTCTCTCCAGTCCTGACAATGAATTGTGCCCAGACTGGGCCATGGGCCAGCCTGGGGTAGAGTTACTTTGGCAATACAACTGATGCACGGATTATTCTCTGTAGACCTCCAAATCCTTGGATGTTACAATTTTTACATGAACTACATTTAGAATGTTGACCTGATGCTTCTTTCCATTGGCCCACGATGTCAAAGTGTGTAATTTACTTATAAAAGGCCCCTTACTCCCACAGGTCTGTTGTCACTTTTCCATAAGTAATGCATTGTACAGGCATAGTGCACCTGACACATTATCAGCACAGATAGCTGGTTACTTCAGAAGAGATTGTAACATCTTTGTTACAATTAAACCAATCAAACAAGATATACAATGATATGTTGAATGTTATCCCTGTAACAGTGTCACATATGGCAAAAGGTGTATCCTATGACAGCAGTACATACCACACAAACTCAATCAGACGTAGTTTGATATCCCATGAAGTAGTGCATATGTTGACCCAACCCCAGAGAGTAAAGCTCTCAGTGACACACATGCCAGACCTTTCTTTGTGATCCAAGACTTAGGATGTAGTCTAGACAATGGTACTGGCCTGCATGGACCTTAAGCATCGAGTCAAATGGCCTGGCTGTAAAGGTGTCTTTACAGTCATGAGCAAGTAGTTTACCCTTCAGAAGGTCATATTGTTGTGCTGTGTTTCATAGTACCTCACATCATGCTATATGCAGGATAACATTAGTGGGCTGGCTTGGTCCGTGTAGGTCATGACCAGGCCTGGGAGTAGTTCATTGAGTTCCGCTACGCACAACTCGGCGAAGTTGCAAACAAACTCAGCGGAGTTCCGCAAGTGGTGAAGTGCAGTGCAAACTGCCATTTGCACTCATCTTACTGCTCCGTGGTTACAAATTCTAACCATCATAACCTGCGGGAGCAGGGAAAAAACACTGCTGCACTATGCAGTTCAGAGTTTTCTGCACTGGTCGAACTCCACAGAACGCGGAGTGCAGAAAACTCTACAAACGCCCTGAACGAAGCAGAGTTCACTGCGCAGGCCTAGTCATGACCAAGGTTGATGATAGTCACCAGATGACTACAAAAGTGTGTATTCATGTATTTATAGTCCTTAGCATGTGAGAACGACACCTGTAGTGTGTTAACTATTGAATAATGCTTGTGTTAGGTGTATGCAAAATGTGTGTCAACCATACAGATATCCTAAAACTTGCAGGTCAGTCTGTGTATTAATCTATTGTATCCATGCAGGACAAGTCCAATCAGAAGCAATCCATTTGCAAAGTCACTGCCCAGAAGTTACGGACCCTGGGGGTCGACCACCGTCACAGCGTCCATTGCTCTAAGAGGTGGGAGGATGTGAGGCACTGGATCCAGAAGATCATAGAGGTCCAGCTGGGGTCATCCTCCCAAAGAAGACGGCTAGCAAGAATGGGACTGCCCACCTGCCATGCGGCAGTCCCGCACCCCTGATCATGATGGGATGCCACTGCGTCGGTCGCATCTAGCACAACTAACTATATAGGAGCAATTTCAATGGTTTTTTAGTTAGTACAACTAACTATATAGGAGCAATTTCAATGGATTTTTAAATGCTAATTCCTAACTATATAAGGCCTGAAACCTATGGTTTTTTAAGTGAATTTGCAAGGTTTTTAAAATGCTAATTCCTTACTATATAGGGCCAGAAACCTATGGTTTATTAAGTGAATTTGCAAGGTTTTTTAAATGCTAATTCCCAACTATATAAGGCCTGAAACCTATGTTTTTTAAGTGAATTTGCAAGGTTTTTAAAATGCTAATTCCTAACTATATAAGGCTTGAAACCTATGGTTTTTTCAATGAATTTACAAGGTTTTTTAACCCCTTCCCTGCTCTTTACGAGCTCAGCTCTTCATGCAGTACACTGGTCGTGTGCTTATGACGAGCTGAGCTCGTCATGAAACAATGGAAGCAATGGAATTTAAGAGCTCCAGCACAAGAGTGATTCCTAACTATATCAGGCGTGAAGCCTATTTTTTTTTCAATAAATTTCAAAGGTTTTGTAAATGTAATTCTATTAGCGAATAACGTTTATATATGTTATTATCCTTCTGGGACAACCTGAGCAGCCATCTTGTTTCTCAGGAGAAGTGAGGCACAAGAGAGCACAAAACAAGAGTGGAAAACGTGAAAAGGGGGCAGGGTTGAGACCCCCTGATCCCCAGGACCTTCTCAGGGGGTCCCTGAAGGACCACCAAGTGCAAAAAATATATATATTTTTAAAATCGTGGGGTATGCGCATCGTATGCGTACCGTACGTTTACGGTGTACCTACCCCGTGATTTTTTTGATCTTTTTTTTCTTTTGCCCTTGGGGGTCCTTTTGGGACTTCCTGAGAAGGGCTAGAGGGTTGGGGGTCTCTACCCTGCCCCCTTTTCATGTTTTCCACTCTTGTTTTGGGCTCTCTTGTGCCTCAGTTCTCCTGCAAAACAAGATGGTGGCCAACACTTCCTGGTTTGGACAGTTTGGAATGTTGACAGTCGACTGCCAGCCAATTAGAAACTCGCTCGCGGACGGAAGGGTACGCGCACGTACGCGCACGTTCGCGTACCATACGTGTACGGTGCACGTACGGTGAGCGCATATAGATATATAATTTGCTCAAATTCAATTTTCTCAACAATTACTCGAGGGATTTTCACCAAATATAGAAAAGGCACTACTGCATACCTGACCCTACCATTTTGCCAAGTTTGGTGTAATTCCGTTCAGCCGTTCGGGCTGTAGCGGTGTCTAAAGGTCCCAAAGAAAATGCCATTTGAAAAATTTCAAATTAAATTTTCTCAAGAACTACTGGAGGGATGTTCGCCAAACATAGCAAAGGCACATCTGCATACCAGGCCCTACCATTTTTCCAAGTTTGGTGTAATTCCATTCAGCCGTTCGGGCTGTAGCCGTGTCTAAAGGTCCCTATAGATATTAACATGGGGAAAACACGTTTTGGGACCCCCCTTTCGGCCCCTGCTTGACAAATCCCCCCGAAACTTTCAGGGAAGGAGCGGAGCTGGCCAAAATTCTGGAAAATTACACACAGATTCCACAATCGGCACCAAAGTTATTCCCAATAGAATGTTGAGCGCATATTGATATATAATTTGCTCAAATTCAATTTTCTCAACAACTACTGGAGGGACTTTCGCCAAATATAGAAAAGGCACTGCTGCATACCTGTCCCTACAATTTTGCCAAGTTTGGTGTAATTCCGTTCAGCCGTTCGGGCTGTAGCCGTGTCTAAAGGTCCCAAAGAAAATGCCATTTGAAAGATTTCAAATTCAATTTTCTCAAGAACTACTGGAGGGATTTTCACCACACATAGCAAAGGTACATCTGCATACCAGGCCTTACCATTTTGCAAAGTTTGGTGTAATTCCATTCAGCCGTTCGGGCTGTAGCCGTGTCTAAAGGTCCTTATGGAAATGAACATGGGGAAAACACGTTTTGGGACCCCCCTTTTTTCTCGGCCCCAGCTTTACGAATCCCTCTGAAACTTTCAGGGAAAGAGCGGAGCGGAGAGAAGCAATTTTAATGAAAATTACACGCAGATTCCTCAATTGGCGCCAAAGTTATTCCCAATAGAATGTTGGGGATTTCCTATGGTAACTAGGTCCTAACTATATATACCTAGTGCTTCTTGTAGTTTAATTCAGTGCATCGACATCGTGACGCGTTTCGGTCCCGCCTTGGACCTTGATCACATGACACAGTGAAACCAATTACATTGGTTTAAATACTTTACATGGATTGGTGACGTCAGTAAAGTGTGATTCGAGGGCATTCATAGACATGGAAGAGTGGACAGGACAACACGTAAACAGCTAATTCAGTCTTACAGGTTAACAACTGTTTAATTTTGTGTTCCTTTTGGTCAAAGGGTGAAATATACGTTTTAGTGTTCACACCTTGTTTACAAGCTTTGCATACTTTGCAATTATAGAATCCACTGTGAGTTTTTAACCAATCTGTAGATTCAATTACCTCAGGGCTAGTTTTTATCAGCTCATCTCTCATTGAGCGGCCCCTACTGTAGGTGATTGACGGTCTCTTGGATAGATTAGAACCTATTACTGGGTCACTCAATACCAGTGGCCAATGTTTTTTATTATAGATTCAATCTTCCTATGTTGTTGGCTGTATGGGATCACTAGTCTAAAAGAGTCGTCCTTTTTAGATACTATGTTCACAGTAGTTTCATTGCTGTTGGGTATTTCCAAGTTGCCTTGATTGTTCCTGCCTGTTATATATATATATAGTTAAAAAACTTTTATTAAACTAATAATTTTATTTATATTATAATTTCAGAATGCTTTAAATAATGTAATAATAGAACACACATATATACCTACATATATATATATTACCTACTGGCGGTCGCCAGTAGGTATATATAGTTAGGATTTTTTTCCTATGGGATTTTTGAAAATTCTATTTTGAATAACTTTGGCGTTTGTTGGCAGAATTGGCTGAAATTTTCAGGAAAATAGCACAATTTGTTTCTGAACAGCCCCTGAAAATATGGGGGGGGGGTTTCGTCAAGGGGGGACCGAGAAAAAAGGGGGGTCCCAAAACGCGTTTTTAACATTGAGTTTTCCGTAGGGCGGTTGGACTCACTTTTAGCTCGAACGGCTAAATGGATTTACACGAAACTTGGCAAAATTGTAGATGTGGTTTGCCTGACGTGCCTTTGCTATGTCTCAATATATGTGCTCCAGTGGATTTTGAGAAATTAACGTTTTAAAAAACAGATATATCTGTGACAGCGCTCCGGTTAGCGCTCCGGTTCGCGTACCTGACGCGTAACGGAACTTCGTGAAGCGAAGCTGATTGGCTCTCCGGTGTCTGTCAACATTCTAAACAGTCCGGACCGGCCGCCATCTTGTCTCTCGGTAGGATCGAGAGACAAGAGGAGGAGAAAAACGAAGGGGGAATTTAATGAAAGGGGGCAAGGTAGACCCCTCTTGACCCCCTAGGAATGATGTTGGGGTTAATAAAGGGTCCCGTGGGGCAAATAAAAAAAGTTAGATTTTTCGCGGTAGAAGCGCTTCCCGGTACGCGAACCGGGTCGCTCACCGGTAGCGTAAAGGGAGTTCACCATTTTGTGTTTCGTTTGAATTAAATCAAAGGATGGAGGAAAAACAATGTGGGAAATGTGTATAAGGGGGCACGGGAGACGTATCCTGACCCCCTAGGTTTTCTGAGGGTAGCTGAGGAGGCTCATATATGTTGGAATTAAAAAAAAATTGAATTTTTCGCGCGGTTAGCTGCCGGTACGCGAACCGGGTAGCGAACCGGGAAGCGAACATAAGTGAAAATTAGTGAAAAAAGGTACATTCGAAATTTGGAAAGACTAATTATAGTTAAGGTAGCTCTGAAAAGAGATTTTGTATTCTGTGTAAGTTCTAGGTACTTATAAGTAGGTACCAATACACAGTCTCAAATTTTGTATGAAAACTCAGTTGCCCTCATCTGAGAAGTGCACCCCATCTCCTCTGTAGATATCTTGCATGTAGTAACTCAAGTTATTGTTGTAGATGGCGCCCATTCCATGGTCTCTCATATAAGCTGAAACAGACTTATTTACATGCTTCCTCGCTTTCTCAATTTGTGGACAAAATTGATTGGACCACCTCCATTTCTGTCTTTGGCATATATTGGAATATACCAAGGCAGTTTGAGGGAAAAGTGCCATCAATTGCTCAAAGGTGTCCTTTAAGAGCATTTCCAGACCTACCCCAGTCAAAGTGCCCAAATCATTTCCTCCACAGTGCACTATTATGAGGTCAGGGTTTGGCAAATGCAAAAAGGTTTTCACCAATGGTATCAATTGGTGACATCTCAATCCTCTTTGCCCAATCCATTTGATATCCACATTTTGAAAATTGAGGTTGTGTAAATTTCTGTTATCAGCATACTTGTGAGCCCAGTGGATATAGCTATGTCCAAGAATCCAGACAGAAAACATGGCGAGAGGAGGTTCTGCTGCAGTCAGATGAAGTGTGGGAATGAAATGGCAGTTGAAACTGTAGGAGTTTGTAAAGAAAAAAAACTGTGGAGTTTCAGTGCTAATGGTTCATTAGCAATGATTGGTGGATTTCCATTGCTGAAAACAGAAAGTTAGGGTGCATGGATGTGTTCTTTGAAAGATGTAATTTGAATGGTTAAGAAAAAATGATTTTATGAAAGATTGCAGTGGATTAGCAGGTGTACTGAGAGTTCAGAGTTCATTTGAAACGTTGTTGTGTGAACTTGTAAACATGAGAGGTCTGGCAGGAGGTAGTTGCTATGGAAAAAGGGCAGAAAGGGCAGAGGGGGTAAGGATGTTGATTTGAAAAAAAGTGAGGGAAGAGTTTTGATTGGCTGACATGAGAGATATGTGTGATGAATATCAGCATTTATGTGGCTTTCTTGGTTGCAGCCTCTGGAGTGCATACCTTTTGTTCTGCTAAAGAAAAATTGGTGTGTTTCTGAGACTGTTTTGAAATTCAAAAAGCATTTGCTAAGGTGAGATATGGTTTCTTTATTTTAGATAGAGACTAGTACGCTTTTTAGAGAAAATAAGAAAGCCAGCTGTGTATTTAAAATGATGTTTTGAGTCAAGTGTTTGCATTATGTTTTCCAAGAAGATTTTGCATTCTTTTACAAATTGTAATTGCAGATAATGTTAAGTATTAGTACTGACAAGGTGTGGTTGAACATAGGATCTGTGCTGTGTTTTCTAATTATGATCAGAAAATCGTTTTTAAGGAAAAGGAATGCTTTTTAAATTTATAAGAATTTATTTACTTTCGAGGTGACTCTAGCAATGCGTGTTTTTTATGGAATAGATGCATGATGCATCTGTGCTGTTTATGCCCCATGGTGCTCCACAGTGTCAATGTAAAAAGCGATGCATAAGTGGTGCAAGGGCCTTCTAAATATGCCTCCATGTGTGCTTGGCAATTTTAAGTCACTTGCTCCTGGTGCAAGGGCCTTGTAAATACGCCCCCATGTGTGCTTGGCAATTTTAAGTCACTTCCCCCTGGTGCAAAGGCCTCTGAGACTGTTTTTAAAATCAAAAAGCATTTGGTAAGGTGAGATATGGTTCCTTTATTTTAGAAAGAGACTAGTATGCTTTTTGGAGAAAATAAGGAAGGCAGTTGTGCATTTAAAATGATGTTTTGTGTGAAGTGTTTGCATTATGTTTTCCAAAAAGCTATTGCATTCTTTTACAAATTGTAATTGTAGATAATGTGAAGTTTTAGTACTGACAAGGTGTGCTTCTACATAGGAGCTGTGCTGTGTTTTCAAATTATGATCAGAAAATCGTTTTTAAGGAAAAGGAATACGTTTTAAATTTATAAGAATTTATTTACTTGCGATGTGAGTCCTGCATTGCGTCGTTTTTGTTGAATAGATGCATGATGCATCTGTACTGTTTTTGCCCCATGGTGCTCCACATTGTAAATGTTAAAAACGATGCATAAGTGGTGTATAGGCCTTGTAAATACTCTCCTATGTGTGTGCATGGCCATTGAAAGTCACTTACCCCTGGTGCAAGGGTCTTCTAAATATGTCCTCATGTGTGCTTGGCATTTTTAAATCACTTATCCCTGGTGCAAGTTCCTTGTAAATACGCTGTCATGTGTGCTTGCACATTTCAAATCACTTCCCCGTGGTGCAAGGGCCTTGTAAATATGCCCCCATGTGTGCTTGGCCATTTCAAGTCACGTCCCCCTGGTGCCAAGGCCTTGTAAATACGGCCCCATGTGTGGTTGGCATTTTTATGTGACTTCCCCCTGGTGCTGTGTTTTCAAAATATGATCAGAAAATCGTTTTTAAGGAAAAGGAATGCTTTTTAAATTTATAAGAATTTATTTACTTGCGATGTGACTCTTGCAATGCGTGTTTTTTATGGAATAGATGCATGATGCATCTGTGCTGTTTATGCCCCATGGTGCTCCACAGTGTCAATGTCAAAAGCGATGCATAAGTGGTGCAAGGGCCTTCTAAATACGCCTCCATGTGTGCTTGGCCATTTTAAGTCACTTCCCCCTGGTGTAAGGGCCTTGTAAATACGCCCCCATGTGTGCTTGTCTATTTCATATGACTTCCCCCTGGTGCAAGGGCCTTGTAAATACGTCCTTGTGTGTGCTTGGCCATTTAAAGTCACTTCCCCCTGGTGCAAGGGCCTTGTAAATACGCCCCCATGTGTGCTTGGCCATTTCAAGTCACTTCCCCCTGGTGCAGGGCCTTGTAAATACGTCCTCATGTGTGCTTGGCAATTTTAAGTCACTTCCCCCTGGTGCAAGGGCCTTCTAATTATGTCCCAATGTGTGCTTGGCCATTTTAAGTCACTTCCCCCTGGTGTAAGGGCCTTGAAAATACGCCCCCATGTGTGCTTGGCAATTTCATATGACTTCCCCCTGGTGTAAGGGCGTTGTAAATACGCCCCCATGTGTGCTTGGCTATTTGAAGTCACTTCCCCCTGGTGCAAGGTCCTTGTAAATACGCCCTCATGTGTGCTTGGTAATTTTAAGTCACTTCCCCCTGATGCAAGGGTCTAGTAAATATGCCTTCATGTGTGCTTGGCAATTTTAAGTCAATAACAATAACATGAACAATGTGTGTTCTGGAACAATCTCTAAATAGAAATAGAGTCTCGAAATTAGTTGAGATTAACATATAACAGAGCACAGGTCATATGTTGAAGCATTCCATTCCATTGCTATTTTCTACCATCAAGTATGTTGCAAAATCCTTCCATTCAATTGTTTGCTTACTGTTATTGATTTACTGTTTGGTAATAGTATTTAATAACATTTTTTTAATAAATTTTCCACAGATTCAACTTAAAATATTCTTGAAAATTGAAACATGCCCTCAAGGCAAAGAAAAAAAAAAGAAGCAAAGAGACTTACACCACACCTTAAAAAAATGGAGATAATGGACCTTTGCAGCAGTCCTCTAGAATTAAAAGTTGTGAAGTCACCCAAAAAATTCCGGGTAAGACAACAAAATCTTTTTTAAGAAACATTTTCCGACGAAAAAGTATCACTAGAGAACATGTTTTAGTTCAGAAGAAGAGAGCCAATTTAAACGGGAAGGAAAGGTCTCTCAAAAATGTAACTGCTAGAGCAAGAGATAACTCTGTGCATGGTAATAGATGGAAAAATCTGTTGAGAGACATTCGTAGACGAATGTTCCGCAACAGGATAATTGGCAATTTGTTAAAAAATTTTAAGAAGGGTCAACAGAAAGTGGCTTTTTATAGGAGAAAGAAAAATGTAGAGAAAATTATTGATCAGGCTTTCGAAATTAAGCGAAAGTTATTTATTTTGGTAATCAATAGAATTAGGAAACTAAACAAGGTAATTTATGATTTCAAATCAAATAGAAGATGGAAGAGAGTAGTTAATAGAAGTAATTTTTGTGAAGTTTTCTCAGGAGAATGGATGCATAGTTCAAGTTGTGAGGCATTTTTCAATGAGGAGAGTTACTTCCAGGACAATGATTTGGTGCATGCAGTTGACACCAGTGGTCGAGCATATGAGGTAAAAGATGGTTGTCCGGTTGAAAAAGAAAAACTTGTGTCTGCAGATGCAGAAGAGGTGTTAGGTGATGAGGTTTTAGGGAGACGTCCTAAGGGACCAGTGTACATCTGGAAGTGTAGTTCTATTTGCAGTGTGCGACAGGATTCCATCAGTTTGCTTTGTGATTGTGTTCGTACATTTAATACGAAAAGTTTAAAACAGAAAATGAAGTTGCTGCAAGAATTAGATCCTTGCAGAGTGAGAGAAGTGACAGGTTTGTGTGGTCATTCACTGGCTTGTCTTTCCAGGAGAGTATGCCAGATTGTTTTTCATCATTTCAGGATGCTAGCAGGGCATCATAATAAAGTGAGGAAATTAGTTAGAATGTTGTATTATGCTAAGAGTCTAGCAATTATGCTTAAACAATTAAGCACTGCTCTTTTGCACGGTTCTGAAGTAGATGTGAAGAATATTTGTGAAGAAATTGTGTTCTGTTACATTGCTGGTGAAGAGAACAATGTTGAAATTGACCCAGTAGAAGTAGGTAATGTGGAAGAGAGTATACTGATTTCTAATATAGATAAGTTTCACAAGGAAATTTTCAACTTTCAAGTGAAATCAAGTGAGAGGCCTAATTTCACTTGTGTGTGTTGTCGACGGACTTAATATAAGAATCAGACTAAGTTAGTGGATTTATATGCAAAAAGTGAAATGGAAAACAATAGTGAATGGAAGGATTTTGCCACATACTTGATGGTAGAAAATCGTTTTGATTTGGGATCGGACCAACGTATGTGTACTTATTGTTTAAAGAAATTAAACCAAAACCGGATGCCTGCTAGAGCGGTTTATAATAATCTGGAATTGGTTGACATTCCTTCTGAATTGAAGGATTTAAATACTTATGAATCTATTTTGATTCAAAGTGTTCATCCCTTTCAGGCTATTGTACAAATGGAGCCAAAGACAGGGAAATTGCCTCCATCAGATTTACAGAGAGGATTAAAGGGAAGAGTTGTTTATTTGCCTTTAGATTTGAAGAAAAACATTAATACAATTGGAGTAGAGAAAGTGGAAGAGGAACCTCTAGTTATCCTAGTTAATGGGGTTCCGACAAAGAGTAAGAAAATCTGGCAAGATTTAGTGGATGTTAGGAAAGTCAAAAAGGCAACATTGTATTTGATAAAAAATAAAGAGTACTACAAGAATGTATGTACTGCAGAAGAGGAAGTAAGTGAAGAAGAGAACAGCAAATTGTGTGCTGGGCAAATTGAGAAAATAGAAGCTTCTAAAAATGAAGAAATATATGAACATTATAGTGTTCATCCTTTGCATTCCAAGGAAGTCATGGGGAATGCTATTGAGTTGTTTCAAATGAAACAAGCCAAAGGGAGTCCCATTAGTGTTTGGGAGGAAAGTTTGGAAGCACGGTGTTTCCCACAGTTATTTCCCACAGGTCGAGGAGGACGATATGATGAACGACCTGATCAAACTCCTGCTTCTGAATACCGGACTTTACGATTGTATGCAGAAGATCCTAGGTTTCGTCAATGCATTCCCTATTTGTTTCATCTATTGTTTGAAAGTGATCTGTCTGGACTGTCTTATGCAGTGAACCACATCCTGAAAAGTGGTCTACAACTGCGAAATATCTCAGCAAGGGACTTTATGGATAAAGTCAATGTGCAAGACAGTATTTTGGATTCTCACCTGATTAATCTGATGGTATGTCAGCGTGGTACTAATGAGTATTGGTACCGTCGTCATGGTGACTTAAAATGTATGCTGAGGAACTTAGGAACTCCCACATGGTTCCTCACTCTCAGCTGTGCTGAGTATGGCTGGGAAGACTTACTTGAATTTCTACGAGAGGCTAATGGAAACATTGAAAATATTGAATTCAAGACACCCGGAGAACTGTGCTCTTTGGATCCAGTGGATGTATGCAGGTACTTCAATCATAGATTTGAAGCTATGATGTCTTTCATCACGAACAAGAAAAATCCACCTCTTGGAGAGGTGTTGGATTTCTTCTGGAGAAAGGAGTATCAAGCACGAGGTGCTCCTCATATTCATATGCTACTATGGATCAAAGATGCACCCAAATTTGGAACAGATCCGGATGACTTAGTGATGAATTTCATAGAACAGTATGCTACATGTGCTGTTCCAAAGACAAACGAAGATAAAAGTCTAAGAGAACAAGTTTTACGGTTTCAAACCCATCGTTGTGGAAAGTACTGTCGTCGTAAATTCAGAAACAAGGACAAGTACTACACCAAATGTCGTTTTGCATTTCCACGATCGGTGATATCTAAAGGAAGAGTGAACAATTTGATGTATTCGCTGCGACATAATGTGACGAGGAAATCACCCAAAAACACATACAATTTGAAAAGAAACGAAGAGTCCAAGTACATTAACGACTACAACCCAGTGATTTTGTCCATGTGGAATGCTACCATGGATATACAGTTTGTGGCTGACAACTGTATGGCTGTGGCTCGGTATGTGACATCTTACATCACAAAAAAAGAAAAGACAGAACTCAAGGATATGTGGGAGGATATTTCCCATGAAAAGAGCCTCAGTAAGAAGTTGTACAGTTTCAGTCTGAAGATGTTGTCGCATCGAGAAATCGGAGCTTACGAATGTTCTGACCGGTTATCTTCAGCAAGTCTCTATGCCAAATCTAGGAGTATCATTTGGGCGAGTCTTGGTCTTGCTGCAATGCGTAATCGAGTTCTGAACCCTGTACGGGAAATTGAGTATTTGGCGGAGAAGGAGCCAAGCAGTACCGATATTTTGAAGACCAACATGTTGGATACATATTATCCAAATGAAAGCAGTCACCTGGAGAATGTTTGTCTGTATGAGGTTCTACAAAATTACATTTTCAAGAGGAACATCAAAGAAGATATTGATAAAGGAGTGTATGCTGTAATTGGAAGTGAGGGATGTCTGGTCAAGCAAAGAAAATGTCAATTGGTAAATCATCAAAAATTAAATTGCGAATCTCCAGAAAGAAAAGAGTTTTTCTATTTAGCTCTTTTGCAGCTTTTCAAGCCTTGGCGTGCAGAAGAGGAACTGCTTAGAGATTTCCTCTGTTACGAAGACTCTTTCAATGCAGCTAAGGAGTCCATAGAATGTCCTGTTTTTCCAAAATATCTAGAAATGTTGAATGCAGAAATCGAGCAGGAAGCAACAATTGCAGCTGAGATTGCTAGAGACAGTTCTCAGGACAGTCAGAGTTCTGTTTCATTGAGTCAGGATCCACTAGGAGAACCAGTTATCGAAAATGAAGCTGCCACTGCCATGATTGAAGTGAAAAGAGCCATGGCACATGCTCAGGAGGATGCTGTTAACTTAGAAGATTTGGAAAGACAACTCAACGTTGAGCAGAGGAAAATATATGACGAAGTTACCAAACAAATTGAGCATGGATTAAGTCATGAGAAGAAAGAGTGCTCATGCACGTCGTTGAAGCCTGTCAGACTGTACGTGAGTGGAGAAGCAGGAACTGGAAAAAGTTTCCTCATTAAAACAATTTCATGTTATCTGCAGAAAAGGACTGAGTCATCGCTGTCTTGTGTTGTGACCGCTCCAACTGGTCTGGCAGCACATAATATTAAAGGTATTACTTCTCCAACTGGTCTGGCAGCACATAATATTAAAGGTATTACTTTGCATTGGCTACTGATGCTGCCAGTGGAGCATGATAACAAATTACAATACCACAAGTTATCTGGAGATGCTTGTTGTGAAGTATCTAGAGTCCTGAAGAAGATGAAACTTCTTATCATTGACGAAGTAAGCATGGTTTCCAATGTCATGCTTGCCTTTGTGCATTTGAGAATGCAGGAAGTTCTTAAAACAGAGTATGATGTGTTATTTGGTGGCAAACACATCATTGTTTTCGGTGATCTTCTGCAGCTGACACCAGTGAAAGGACAACCAGTGTTTAAACTGCTTACGCATGAAGATACCAGGAAGTGCCTAGGGAGCATTGGCAACGTTAACATATGGTTAAACTTCAATTATGCTGAGCTGCGTGAAAATATGCGTCAGGCAAAGGATGAAGATTACAAGAATATTCTACAAGATGTTAGAATTGGGAAAGTGACCGAGCGTGGGAAAGAAGCTTTACATGCACGATTACTGTCAAATTTGTATCCAGAAGAAGACGTTCTGCCAGAGGATATTTTTCAGAAAATTACTGAGAAGAAATGTGGAATATGTTTGATGCCAACTCTTGCAGAATGTTCCATCTTCAACAACAAAATGTTGAATTTAGAAAACCAAGAGATTGTGAAACTGGAAGCTATTGACAGAATAGAGCATATGGGAGCAACAATTATTTTGTCTGAGAATTTGAAATCTAAATTGGATTCATTAGAGAAGACTATATCTAAAACTGCTGGTTTTGAAAAGACTCTGAATGTGTGCTTAAATTGCCGTATCATTTTGAGAAGGAATTTACATGTTGAAAGAGGGCTGGTAAATGGATCAATGGGTAATGTTGTTGATTTTGAGAAATACAGAAATAGAGATAGAATTGAATTTTTAAAAATTAAATTTGATGGCATTGAGGAAGTACAGCTAATTGGTCGTTGCACAGCTAGGTTTTTACTTGTAAAAGACTTATATGTTCGCCGTAAGCAGTTTCCTGTTTGCTTGGCATATGCGGTGACAATCCATAAATCACAAGGTTTAAGTGTAGACACTGCTTTAGTGAATATTGGCAGTTCTGTGTTCAAAGAGGGTATGGCTTATGTAGTATTGTCATGAGTCAGAACTTTATCGGGATTGTACTTGATTGACTGTGATGTCACAAACATTTGTGCGGATATAGATTGTGTTAAGGAATACAATAGGTTAAGAAGAGAGTATGCACCACATTTGCCTCAATATCCTTTGTTTGAGAAACGTGTGGTAGGCCGGAACGAAGAAATATCAGTAATAGTAGGGAGGTTGTAACAAAAAGACCAAAAGTCGATGAACCGAAAATTGTAAGCAGAAAGAAAATGAATTCTGTTGAAGATGTTGTTGGTTTTCAATTTGAAAATAGTTCTGGTGTCAACTGCTATGCTAATGTAGTGGTTAATGTTGTCTTTTCACTAGAGACTTTAAAAGAACAGATTGTGATGAATTCGGAACAAAGTTTATGCTGTTTGTTAAATTCTGTGTTAGAGAAATGTAGCGCTGATAGAAGAAGAGTAGAAAGTGTGTCTGAAATTCGTAATCTGTTAGACAAATGTTCAGGTCAAACGCAATTCTCTCAAAATATTCAGCAGGATTGTCAGGAGTTTTTAATGTATATGTTTGATGTATTGCAAGATGAAGGTGTAGATGTAGATTATCTGTTTGGCCTTTCCTATCAATGGCAGCATGGCTGCGAGAACTGTAGGCTATCAAGTACTACTAGTGTAGACTCAGAAAGATTTATATATTTAACTTTGCCTGACAGTATATCAGTATCCTTCAATAAGCTAGTAAAAGCAGCCGATCAAAACATGGAGTGTAGCCAATGTAAGTCTGCAATGCTGTCCACGTTAATTATAAGAAGTTATGGCCAGTATGTCATTTTAATGTTCCAACGATGTAGGTCTGATGGCAGTAAATTGACAACTTTAATTAATAATTTTGTGGCTTCGCAGTTGTCAATATCAGGAAGGACTTTTGTAACTAGAGCAATTATATATCATGACGGTCCATCAACAACTTCAGGACATTACACAGCTTATTTAAAATCTGGAAACTGAGGTTCGGTAAGAATCGGAACGACGTTTTGGGCTTGTTCGTAGATGGATGAGTTTGGTATCTACGAACCGTAAATGACAAGATTAGTAGATGTACGTGTTTTCGCTACACTACTTGGAAGGGTTCGTCTTATTTACGGGTTTTTTCATCTGAACCTTCGGGTTCCATTTTAGATATGGCATCCATTTTGTTTCTTGCCCTCACGTAGCCGGCGAACGGACAATGTCCGCTTGATGACCCTGGGATTCCCAAGCTCTTGCGGAAGATGCATATTCCTTTGAGTATGCCTTTATGACTAGGGGAATGACACGGCAGAAGCAGATGGCTCCGCTCGAGGCTCATCTTGCCGTGCCGGTCTATTGTTTCAGCCTTGCATACGTTAGGCTCAAATCCTTTGATCCTGTGATCACGCTTCCGATATTGCCCCCACACTCTTTTCAATCTGTTGTCTGTCTTTGTTTTTCCTGCACCTGTTTCTGTCCCTTCTCTTAGGTCGTTTACAACTAGAATGGAATGTGCCTAATGGTGGGATAGCGTACTTTTACAGTTGGGAACTGACATGTTACTGTAATTATGTTCCGGGCTTCTGAAAACAAGAATGCGATCCTTTTGAAGTTTACTGTGGGAACTTAGTTGTAACCTTTTGTTCGTTATGTTGTGCAATGGCTAAAATGTGTATAAAAGGAGCGATCCACTTTTGCGATTTGAAGCAGACTCTCTGAACATACACTCTGTTGTACTTCTAGCGATTTCTGTGTCCCTGCAGTAAATAAACGCTGATCTTTGACGCCGAAGGAAGTGTCCCGTGTCTCTGTAATTTGTACGCCCGAACAGGTATCTCCACGAAAGTTTCAGGTGTTGTCCCCTGGCACCGCTGGGCTTTAAATTAGCCCAGTCCTTCAGTTGGCGCCCACGTGGGGCAACATCATGCGGTACCGGTCCAAAGCCAGACGATCGTGAGGAACTTCGTGTGAAATCTCAGAGGGAAGGTGCACCCCGCTTCATCGATCCTGTTGTCGAAATAAGTGGTCCGAAGATTTTTCCCGCGAAGATTCCCGCTTCCAGACGGCTGCGACGGACTGATGCCCTGACTGTCGACCTGTTTTGGCGCCTGGCGTAGTCCTTTCTATGGCGCGGCAATAGACGGGCCTTCCTGGTGACGCCATTGTTCTTTCAGTTAAGTATTTGTGGGTCGCTCCCAGTTAGCTCTTTGGTTCCTTTTTAGGAACATTTGTTTCAAATTTGAAAACTTTGCATTTGCTTGACATTTGCTTCGTACTTTGAAACTTGGTTGTTGTTGTTGAAACTTGGTTGATTGCATGGTTCCATTGAATTTTTTGATTCTTAGTTGTTCGGTTTTTCTTTGACAATTGCAATTGCCAAAAACCGAGGGTCTCGTATTTTTGCGAGGATATCGTAATTCGATAACCCTTTAAGTTTGAAACTCGGTTAGTGTGCATGATGCCTGGCCGTAGTATTTTGTTTGGGTTTCTTAGATGTTGCAGCACAGATTCCCGGTTGGAGGACTCGTGTCCGATACCTCCAGTTGGAACTCCGATTTATGAGCTCTATAGTCGACATGGAGTGGGCCCTATTATATATAACGCATTTTGGATTCGTTATACGAGAAAGGATGGTGTCCTTAGTTGGCCACCCCATGGTAGCTTTGAAACTGAGATTTTAGATAATCTCGAAGCCAAATTGTTTAAAAAGAAAGCCAGGCCAGCAATGTTTGATTCCTTTCGGTTATTGCGCAAAGAGGCAAAGAAATCAAGCTGACTAAGAAAAATAAGAGAGAGGGTATCATTTCGATAATGCAAGGTGCAGAACAGCATCAGCGAGACAAGGCAGAGAAGGAAAAGGAAGTTTCTATCAGACAGCATAGCATGGCGGTGGATAGATGTTATCCGGTTTTACCGTCGAGTTCTGAAAAGAAGGAAGAAGAATCGAAAGAGGATCCTTTGTTATCTTATTTACTAATGTCACCACCCCCTTATGTACAGGGTGCTATAGCCCCTATAGTTCCTCCTGTTCTTCCGCCTGTCGTTCCAGCGGCTGCTGGTCAGCCTGTAGTTGGTCCTGTTCCTCCAAATCCCCTTGTTCCTCAAGTGGGCCCTGCTCCTTTACCACCTCTTCTTCCTACTGCTCCTCTGCCCGTAACTTCTCAGTCTATCGTTACTACTACTCCTGTTATCTTGGCTACTCCCACTGCTCCTACGTTTAGTCCTAATATTGTTGCTCCTGTTCTTCTCTCCTCTTCTCCTTCTGTTCGTAAACGTATACCTAATTCTGTTGCTACTCTCTATTCTCCACTTTTCGGATCGTTATTTGTATCTGATGTCTCTGAAATCTCTCAGAGACGAAGTCAAATGTCTGGTGTAAGGGAGAGTGAGACGTTAGTAACTATGGCGCGTAGGTGGATTAGACACCCTGCTAAGTACACTTCACGCATAGTTTTCGATACGTTCTCTCAGTTTAATGAGCCCACACAGAGACTCGTGTTCGAAGAGATGTGCAAATCATTGAGAGAAGAGTGGGATAATGATGAGCTAGATATCGTACCGCCCGATATGACTGAACTTCAGAGTCAGTTTTCGAATGGTATGATTGTAGGTGGTGATGTACGGCGTGCATTAGAGCGATTGTTAGCTTTTAGGTCTACAGTGCCTTCACGAGTGTCGTTTGACGACGACTCCGATGATCCGAAAACGAAATCCGGTCAGTATCCCATGCGAGAGGTTCCCCCAGTGTGGAGGCCGGGTGATGCTGCTGTCGCTCCTCCAATTTTGCCACACTTCCAGAGAGTTTGGATACACCTCCCATGGAAGCGATCAGAAGTCTTGCAGGTGAAACAATCCTTGCCTGACCCACGGAAGAATCCGGCAGATTATTACAAGGAGTTATCCCAATTTGTGGATGCTTCTATTATGAACCTTGCTGATATCGACATGTTGTTTGGTAATGTCGTACCGCAACCAATCTGGGCGAAGATTCGTCACGAGAATCATGCAGCTGAGTTCGGTGGTGATTGGGCTGCAATTGTAGCGGCCGATGGACAGCAAGTTGGTGGGGCCAAGCCTGAACAGTTAATTATGGATCTGTCCCAAAGAATCATTATGCTCATGAAAACACTCATGCCAGCGATTAGGGTGAACTGGGATAAATTGTCTGCTTGCAAACAAAAGAAAGACGAGAGCGTCTCTGATTTCTTTACTAGGTTTGAGGAGGCATTTATCGATCATAGTGGTCAGGACATGAGCACTGAGGGAGGTCAGCGATTGTTTGTTGATAAGTTTGTGTTCAATCTGTTGCCTGAGTTATGCAACAAATTGAAAAATTCTGAAAGTGCGTGGGCTGTTTCAACCACAGCTCAAATAATAGCAACGGCTCAATATTATGAGAATAGAGAAAAAGAGGAGAATGATCGTGCAGAAAAGAAAACGAAGGAGCTAAAAACTAAGGTCTTGTTGCAGCAAGCGTATCCTCCGCGCTCGAACTAGAATGATTCGCAACAGCAGCATGTGCAGTATCGACCACAGGCACAGTCTTCTAGGATGCAGTCGCGCTCTGAATACTCTGCATCCAGATCTATGATTGGGAATAATCAGTGTGCATATTGTAAGGGTGAGGGCCATTATAAATTTCATTGCCCTGTTTTACGTGACCGAACGAATGGTGTCTCGGTTCGAGGAGGTCGTGGTGGTCATCAGCAAGCCTCTCGGGGTAGAGGTCGCAGCACCTCTCAAAATCAAAATGAGCGTTCTGCTCCTCCATCGGACACGAGCAATTGTTTTGATCAGCGGAATGCATCGTCTGGTAGATCTGCACAGTATCATGTGGATGACTATTATGTTGAGCATGAGATTGGTGCAGACAACGATTATTAGGACAGCCATGGACAAAGAGAGGGAGTAGTATCAGTTCCGGTTGATCAGAGAGGGCCTTACGTCGCAGTTGCCACATTGGGCGTAGTTGAGCCTTTTCTGTTGGACACTGGTGCAGCAAAAAGTTCCATCATGAATTCAAAACTCCCTGGCGCACCTTTGTCTGGCTTAACAAACGTTTCTGTTGGATTCTCCGGCGCCACGGTTAGCAATCCAGTTTCTAGCCCTTTGTCCCTTACGATCGGGACACGTGAGCTAGAGGCTCCTTTGATTTTAACTACTGGTTGTGGTGAGAATCTCTTGGGTCTGGATTTGTTAAAGCGGTTATATGCGACTCTGTATTGCTCTCCTACCGGAGTGGAGCTTACATTAGGTCAGAGCATGATCTCTCCTATGTACTTGTCAACTGATAAGCTCCCACCGGAATTGAGTTCCCTTCCTGAGTCTTTATGGGCAACAGGTCCCAATGATGTGGGCCTACTGGACATACCACCTTATGTAGTCCACTTGAAATCACATATGAGATTACCGCGTATCCCCCAGTATCGTATCTCTCTTGATGGCGAGCGAGCGCTATTAGCGATCATTTATGACTTGATCGAAAAGGATGTTATTGAAGAAACTCGGGGAAATGTGTGTAATAGTCCGGTGTTACCTATTTTGAAACAAACTGACCCATCCAAGCCTCCTGTGTACCGTTTTGTGATTGATTTAAGAGAAGTGAATAAACTTGTGATTCCACAGTTTCCAGTGGTTCCTGACATTACGGCTTTGCTGACCCTGATTCCAGCCTCTGCCTCCTAGTTTTCGGTGATAGATCTAAAGAATGCTTTCTTTAGTATTCCGATTGCTGAGGAAAGCAGAGATCTATTCGGGTTCTCATTAGGTAGTCGCAGTTTTAGGTTTAAACGCGCACCACAGGGCTACTGTGAGAGTCCATCGATCTACAGTCAGGCCCTTAAGAGTCAACTTGATGCATTTGTGTTACCTGCTGGTGCGGCCTTGATTCAGTATGTCGATGATCTGTTAGTGGCTGCCGACACTGAGCAAATTTGTAAAACTGCTACGGTATCGTTGTTAAAGCATTTATGTGACTTACATCACAAGGTGTCACCTTCTAAGCTACAGTATTGCTGTCAAGAAGTAACCTATTTAGGTCACTTATTGTCAAAGGAGGGAAGAAGGTTGACCCCAGAAAGAATTGCAGCGATCGCTCGAATGACTGTGCCAACAACTCAAAGAGACGTACGTGCCTTTCTAGGTATCACGTCATACTGCAGGCAATGGATTCCAAACTTTTCATTGTTAGCGAAGCCATTGTTAGCTCTCACGTGCAAGGATGTTCCGACTCCTTTGCCATGGACTGAAGATTGTCAGAAAAGTTTTTCTGAATTGCGTGATGCGTTGTGTTCGGCTCCTGTGCTAGGTACTCCTGATTACAGTAAGCCGTTTACACTATACATTCACGAGAGAGACGGTTGTGCGTTAAGTGTTTTGACGCAACAATTTGGCGGCAAACAGCGTCCATGTGCATATTTTTCTTCGACTTTAGACCCCGTAGCTAGAGCATTGCCGAGTTGTCTAAGGGCGACAGCGGCAGCTGCGGTGTCCATTTGACAGTCCGCAGGTCTGGTCATGGATAATATGCTTACAGTGATGGTTCCGCATGCAGTTGACACTCTCTTGAATCGAACGAAGACTCAACACTTGACGAGTGCAAGGTTGTCCGGCTATGAGTTGACACTTTTGGCAAGTCATATACAGATAAAACGTTGTAATGTGTTGAATCCAGCGACATTGTTGCCGATTCATATGGAATCAGGTGATGTAGCACCACATGACTGTTACTTAAGAACTGAAGAAGAGACAAAGGGTCGTATTAACCTGAAAAACACTCCATTGGTAGATCCCGATGGTACTTTGTATGTAGATGGTTCATGCTTCAAGTTGCCGAATGGTGATGTGACGACTGCGTATGCTGTAGTGACGTTGAGTACGGTTGTGGAAACTGCGAGATTGAGTCAGAATTCGGCACAAGCTGCAGAGTTGATTGCTTTAACGAGAGCGTGTGTTTTGTCTAAAGGAAAGCGAGTGAATGTGTTTACTGACAGTCAGTATGCGTTTGGCGTAGCACATAGTTTTGGTCAATTGTGGAGAGAGAGAGGATTCATAACGTCTCATGGCACGAAGATTCAACACGGACAGCTCGTGAATGATCTTCTAGATGCACTTACATTGCCTAAACAAGTGGCAATCATTAAATGCAGTGCACATCGAAAGGTTACAGATGATGTTGGTCGTGGTATTGCGTTTGCAGATGAGATTGCTAAGGAAACGGCCAAGAATCTGACAAACCGAATGTATGTTACGAGTTCAGTGAGATGGCCGGCGGAGACTGGTATGTGTGAGGACACAGTTAAGAGTGTGAAAGCGATTCAGAATGAGGCCACCGAAACTGAAAAGGCTAAGTGGAAAGAAAGCACGGGGAAGTTAGACATGAATGGATGTTGGGTTGATTTGTCAGAGTATTAGAGATGGATGTTACCGGATGCGTATTTGCTTGCCGTTGTTGCTATGGCCCATGGCATGTCACATATTAGCGCGAAAGGTATATGTAAATTGTTGTCTCCTGTATGGAAGAATGATGGGATTGCTAAGTGTGCTGAGAGAGTGGTCAAGAACTGTATGGTATGTTTGATGCATAATCCTGGCAAGGGCACTCCCACTCCACCTGGTCATTTTGCTCCTCCTACATGCCCCTTTGAAGTTATCCAATTGGACTTCATCCATATGGAGAGATGCAATAATTTGAAATATGTATTGGTTGTGGTTTGTGCGTTCTCCAGATGGATTGAGGCCTACCCTCTTAAGGATAATACTGCCCTGTCCACAGCAAAAGTTCTACTCAAAGAATATTTCCCAAGATATGGAATGCCACGGATCGTATGGTCGGATAATGGTAGTGAGTTTGTGGGAAGTGTGATGAAGAGTGTGTGTGTGGGTTTGGGTATTCGCCAAAAATTTCATAGTGCTAACCATCCTCAATCGACGGGTTTGGTGGAAGGGTACAATTGTACTCTGAAACTGAAACTTGCCAAAATCCAAGCAACGACTGGGTTATCATGGCCTGATGCATTGCCTCTAGCTCTCCTGTCGACCAGGGCGACTGTGCACTCTCGAGTAGGGCTTAGCCCATATGAGATTGTGTTTGGCCGTCCTGCGAACATTTGGGGAGTTCCAAGGCCTAAGGAATTTAGCAGAATTGAATATCCAATGTTGATTGACTATCTTTACGATCTAACTGCTAAATTGAGTTTGATTCATCAACAGGTTTTTGAAGCTCTACCGGCACAAACAGAAGGACCTGGACATCGGCTCCAATCATTATGCTCATGAAAACACTCATGCCAGCGATGAGGGTGAACTGGGATAAATTGTCTGCTTGCAAACAAAAGAAAGACAAGAGCGTCTCTGATTTCTTTACTAGGTTTGAGGAGGCATTTATCGATCATAGTGGTCAGGACATGAGCACTGAGGGAGGTCAGCGATTGTTTGTTGATAAGTTCGTGTTCAATCTGTTGCCTGAGTTATGCAACAAATTGAAAAATTCTGAAAGTGCGTGGGCTGTTTCAACCACAGCTCAAATATTAGCAACGGCTCAATATTATGAGAATAGAGAAAAAGAGGAGAATGATCGTGCAGAAAAGAAAACGAAGGAGCTAAAAACTAAGGTCTTGTTGCAGCAAGCGTATCCTCCGTGCTCGAATCAGAATGATTCGCAACAGCAGCATGTGCAGTATCGACCACAGGCACAGTCTTCTAGGATGCAGTCGCGCTCTGAATACTCTGCATCCAGATCTATGATTGGGAATAATCAGTGTGCATATTGTAAGGGTGAGGGCCATTATAAATTTCATTGCCCTGTTTTACGTGACCGAACGAATGGTGTCTCGGTTCGATGAGGTCGTGGTGTTCATCAGCAAGCCTCTCGGGGTAGAGGTCGCGGCACCTCTCAAAATCAAAATGAGTGTTCTGCTCCTCCATCGGACACGAGCAATTGTTTTGATCAGCGGAATGCATCGTCTGGTAGTTCTGCACAGTATCATGTGGATGACTATTATGTTGAGCATGAGATTGGTGCAGACAACGATTATTAGGACAGCCATGGACAAAGAGAGGGAGTAGTATCAGTTCCGGTTGATCAGAGAGGGCCTTACGTCGCAGTTGCCACATTGGGCGTAGTTGAGCATTTTCTGTTGGACACTGGTGCAGCAAAAAGTTCCATCATGAATTCAAAACTCCCTGGCGCACCTTTGTCTGGCTTAACGAACGTTTCTGTTGGATTCTCTGGCGCCCCGGTTAGCAATCCAGTTTCTAGACCTTTGTCCCTTACGATCGGGACACGTGAGCTAGAGGCTCCTTTGATTTTAACTACTGGTTGTGGTGAGAATCTCTTGGGTCTGGGTTTGTTAAAGCGGTTATATGCGACTCTGTATTGCTCTCCTACGGGAGTGGAGCTTACATTAGGTCAGAGCATGATCTCTCCTATGTACTTGTCAACTGATAAGCTCCCACCGGAATTGAGTTCCCTTCCTGAGTCTTTATGGGCAACAGGTCCCAATGATGTGGGCCTACTGGACATACCACCTTATGTAGTCCACTTGAAATCACATGTGAGATTACCGCGTATCCCCCAGTATCGTATCTCTCTTGATGGCGAGCGAGCGCTATTAGCGATCATTTATGACTTGATCGAAAAGGATGTTATTGAAGAAACTCGGGGAAATGTGTGTAATAGTCCGGTGTTACCTATTTTGAAACAAACTGACCCATCCAAGCCTCCTGTGTACCGTTTTGTGATTGATTTGAGAGAAGTGAATAAAATTGTGATTCCACAGTTTCCAGTGGTTCCTGACATTACGGCTTTGCTGACCCTGATTCCAGCCTCTGCCTCCTGGTTTTCGGTGATAGATCTAAAGAATGCTTTCTTTAGTATTCCGATTGCTGAGGAAAGCAGAGATCTATTCGGCTTCTCATTAGGTGGTCGCAGTTTTAGGTTTAAACGCGCACCACAGGGCTACTGTGAGAGTCCATCGATCTACAGTCAGGCCCTTAAGAGTCAACTTGATGCATTTGTGTTACCTGCTGGTGCGGCCTTGATTCAGTATGTCGATGATCTGTTAGTGGCTGCCGACACTGAGCAAATTTGTAAAACTGCTACGGTATCATTGTTAAAGCATTTATGTGACTTACATCACAAGGTGTCATCTTCTAAGCTACAGTATTGCTGTCAAGAAGTAACCTATTTAGTTTACTTATTGTCAAAGGAGGGAAGAAGGTTGACCCCAGAAAGAATTGCAGCGATCGCTCGAATGACTGTGCCAACAACTCAAAGAGACGTACGTGCCTTTCTAGGTATCACGTCATACTGCAGGCAATGGATTCCAAACTTTTCATTGTTAGCGAAGCCATTGTTAGCTCTCACGTGCAAGGATGTTCCGACTCCTTTGCCATGGACTGAAGATTGTCAGAAAAGTTTTTCTGAATTGCGTGATGCGTTGTGTTCGGCTCCTGTGCTAGGTACTCCTGATTACAGTAAGCCGTTTACACTATACATTCACGAGAGAGACGGTTGTGCGTTAAGTGTTTTGACGCAACAATTTGGCGGCAAACAGCGTCCATGTGCATATTTTTCTTCGACTTTAGACCCCGTAGCTAGAGCATTGCCGAGTTGTCTAAGGGCGACAGCGGCAGCTGCGGTGTCCATTTGACAGTCCGCAGGTCTGGTCATGGATAATATGCTTACAGTGATGGTTCCGCATGCAGTTGACACTCTCTTGAATCGAACGAAGACTCAACACTTGACGAGTGCAAGGTTGTCCGGCTATGAGTTGACACTTTTGGCAAGTCATATACAGATAAAACGTTGTAATGTGTTGAATCCAGCGACATTGTTGCCGATTCATATGGAATCAGGTGATGTAGCACCACATGACTGTTACTTAAGAACTGAAGAAGAGACAAAGGGTCGTATTGACCTGAAAAACACTCCATTGGTAGATCCCGATGGTACTTTGTATGTAGATGGTTCATGCTTCAAGTTGCCGAATGGTGATGTGACGACTGCGTATGCTGTAGTGACGTTGAGTACGGTTGTGGAAACTGCGAGATTGAGTCAGAATTCGGCACAAGCTGCAGAGTTGATTGCTTTAACGAGAGCGTGTGTTTTGTCTAAAGGAAAGCGAGTGAATGTGTTTACTGACAGTCAGTATGCGTTTGGCGTAGCACATAGTTTTGGTCAATTGTGGAGAGAGAGAGGATTCATAACGTCTCATGGCACGAAGATTCAACACGGACAGCTCGTGAATGATCTTCTAGATGCACTTACATTGCCTAAACAAGTGGCAATCATTAAATGCAGTGCACATCGAAAGGTTACAGATGATGTTGGTCGTGGTAACGCGTTTGCAGATGAGATTGCTAAGGAAACGGCCAAGAATCTGACAAACCGAATGTATGTTACGAGTTCAGTGAGATGGCCGGCGGAGACTGGTATGTGTGAGGACACGGTTGAGAGTGTGAAAGCGATTTAGAATGAGGCCACCGAAACTGAAAAGGCTAAGTGGAAAGAAAGCACGGGGAAGTTAGACATGAATGGATGTTGGGTTTATTTGTCAGAGTATTAGAGATGGATGTTACCGGATGCGTATGTGCTTGCCGTTGTTGCTATGGCCCATGGCATGTCACATATTAGCGCGAAAGGTATATGTAAATTGTTGTCTCCTGTATGGAAGAATGATGGGATTGCTAAGTGTGCTGAGAGAGTGGTCAAGAACTGTATGGTATGTTTGATGCATAATCCTGGCAAGGGCACTCCCACTCCACCTGGTCATTTTGCTCCTCCTACATGCCCCTTTGAAGTTATCCAATTGGACTTCATCCATATGGAGAGATGCAATAATTTGAAATATGTATTGGTTGTGGTTTGTGCGTTCTCCAGATGGATTGAGGCCTACCCTCTTAAGGATAATACTGCCCTGTCCACAGCAAAAGTTCTACTCAAAGAATATTTCCCAAGATATGGAATGCCACGGATCGTATGGTCGGATAATGGTAGTGAGTTTGTGGGAAGTGTGATGAAGAGTGTGTGTGTGGGTTTGGGTATTCGCCAAAAATTTCATAGTGCTAACCATCCTCAATCGACGGGTTTGGTGGAAGGGTAAAATTGTACTCTGAAACTGAAACTTGCCAAAATCCAAGCAACGACTGGGTTATCATGGCCTGATGCATTGCCTCTAGCTCTCCTGTCGACCAGGGCGACTGTGCACTCTCGAGTAGGGCTTAGCCCATATGAGATTGTGTTTGGCCGTCCTGCGAACATTTGGGGAGTTCCAAGGCCTAAGGAATTTAGCAGAATTGAATATCCAATGTTGATTGACTATCTTTACGATCTAACTGCTAAATTGAGTTTGATTCATCAACAGGTTTTTGAAGCTCTACCGGCACAAACAGAAGGACCTGGACATCGGCTCCAATCATTATGCTCATGAAAACACTCATGCCAGCGATGAGGGTGAACTGGGATAAATTGTCTGCTTGCAAACAAAAGAAAGACAAGAGCGTCTCTGATTTCTTTACTAGGTTTGAGGAGGCATTTATCGATCATAGTGGTCAGGACATGAGCACTGAGGGAGGTCAGCGATTGTTTGTTGATAAGTTCGTGTTCAATCTGTTGCCTGAGTTATGCAACAAATTGAAAAATTCTGAAAGTGCGTGGGCTGTTTCAACCACAGCTCAAATATTAGCAACGGCTCAATATTATGAGAATAGAGAAAAAGAGGAGAATGATCGTGCAGAAAAGAAAACGAAGGAGCTAAAAACTAAGGTCTTGTTGCAGCAAGCGTATCCTCCGTGCTCGAATCAGAATGATTCGCAACAGCAGCATGTGCAGTATCGACCACAGGCACAGTCTTCTAGGATGCAGTCGCGCTCTGAATACTCTGCATCCAGATCTATGATTGGGGATAATCAGTGTGCATATTGTAAGGGTGAGGGCCATTATAAATTTCATTGCCCTGTTTTACGTGACCGAACGAATGGTGTCTCGGTTGGATGAGGTCGTGGTGTTCATCAGCAAGCCTCTCGGGGTAGAGGTTGCGGCACCTCTCAAAATCAAAATGAGCGTTCTGCTCCTCCATCGGACACGAGCAATTGTTTTGATCAGCGGAATGCATCGTCTGGTAGTTCTGCACAGTATCATGTGGATGACTATTATGTTGAGCATGAGATTGGTGCAGACAACGATTATTAGGACAGCCATGGACAAAGAGAGGGAGTAGTATCAGTTCCGGTTGATCAGAGAGGGCCTTACGTCGCAGTTGCCACATTGGGCGTAGTTGAGCATTTTCTGTTGGACACTGGTGCAGCAAAAAGTTCCATCATGAATTCAAAACTCCCTGGCGCACCTTTGTCTGGCTTAACGAACGTTTCTGTTGGATTCTCTGGCGCCCCGGTTAGCAATCCAGTTTCTAGACCTTTGTCCCTTACGATCGGGACACGTGAGCTAGAGGCTCCTTTGATTTTAACTACTGGTTGTGGTGAGAATCTCTTGGGTCTGGGTTTGTTAAAGCGGTTATATGCGACTCTGTATTGCTCTCCTACGGGAGTGGAGCTTACATTAGGTCAGAGCATGATCTCTCCTATGTACTTGTCAACTGATAAGCTCCCACCGGAATTGAGTTCCCTTCCTGAGTCTTTATGGGCAACAGGTCCCAATGATGTGGGCCTACTGGACATACCACCTTATGTAGTCCACTTGAAATCACATGTGAGATTACCGCGTATCCCCCAGTATCGTATCTCTCTTGATGGCGAGCGAGCGCTATTAGCGATCATTTATGACTTGATCGAAAAGGATGTTATTGAAGAAACTCGGGGAAATGTGTGTAATAGTCCGGTGTTACCTATTTTGAAACAAACTGACCCATCCAAGCCTCCTGTGTACCGTTTTGTGATTGATTTGAGAGAAGTGAATAAAATTGTGATTCCACAGTTTCCAGTGGTTCCTGACATTACGGCTTTGCTGACCCTGATTCCAGCCTCTGCCTCCTGGTTTTCGGTGATAGATCTAAAGAATGCTTTCTTTAGTATTCCGATTGCTGAGGAAAGCAGAGATCTATTCGGCTTCTCATTAGGTGGTCGCAGTTTTAGGTTTAAACGCGCACCACAGGGCTACTGTGAGAGTCCATCGATCTACAGTCAGGCCCTTAAGAGTCAACTTGATGCATTTGTGTTACCTGCTGGTGCGGCCTTGATTCAGTATGTCGATGATCTGTTAGTGGCTGCCGACACTGAGCAAATTTGTAAAACTGCTACGGTATCATTGTTAAAGTATTTATGTGACTTACATCACAAGGTGTCATCTTCTAAGCTACAGTATTGCTGTCAAGAAGTAACCTATTTAGTTTACTTATTGTCAAAGGAGGGAAGAAGGTTGACCCCAGAAAGAATTGCAGCGATCGCTCGAATGACTGTGCCAACAACTCAAAGAGACGTACGTGCCTTTCTAGGTATCACATCATACTGCAGGCAATGGATTCCAAACTTTTCATTGTTAGCGAAGCCATTGTTAGCTCTCACGTGCAAGGATGTTCCGACTCCTTTGCCATGGACTGAAGATTGTCAGAAAAGTTTTTCTGAATTGCGTGATGCGTTGTGTTCGGCTCCTGTGCTAGGTACTCCTGATTACAGTAAGCCGTTTACACTATACATTCACGAGAGAGACGGTTGTGCGTTAAGTGTTTTGACGCAACAATTTGGCGGCAAACAGCGTCCATGTGCATATTTTTCTTCGACTTTAGACCCCGTAGCTAGAGCATTGCCGAGTTGTCTAAGGGCGACAGCGGCAGCTGCGGTGTCCATTTGACAGTCCGCAGGTCTGGTCATGGATAATATGCTTACAGTGATGGTTCCGCATGCAGTTGACACTCTCTTGAATCGAACGAAGACTCAACACTTGACGAGTGCAAGGTTGTCCGGCTATGAGTTGACACTTTTGGCAAGTCATATACAGATAAAACGTTGTAATGTGTTGAATCCAGCGACATTGTTGCCGATTCATATGGAATCAGGTGATGTAGCACCACATGACTGTTACTTAAGAACTGAAGAAGTGACAAAGGGTCGTATTGACCTGAAAAACACTCCATTGGTAGATCCCGATGGTACTTTGTATGTAGATGGTTCATGCTTCAAGTTGCCGAATGGTGATGTGACGACTGCGTATGCTGTAGTGACGTTGAGTACGGTTGTGGAAACTGCGAGATTGAGTCAGAATTCGGCACAAGCTGCAGAGTTGATTGCTTTAACGAGAGCGTGTGTTTTGTCTAAAGGAAAGCGAGTGAATGTGTTTACTGACAGTCAGTATGCGTTTGGCGTAGCACATAGTTTTGGTCAATTGTGGAGAGAGAGAGGATTCATAACGTCTCATGGCACGAAGATTCAACACGGACAGCTCGTGAATGATCTTCTAGATGCACTTACATTGCCTAAACAAGTGGCAATCATTAAATGCAGTGCACATCGAAAGGTTACAGATGATGTTGGTCGTGGTAACGCGTTTGCAGATGAGATTGCTAAGGAAACGGCCAAGAATCTGACAAACCGAATGTATGTTACGAGTTCAGTGAGATGGCCGGCGGAGACTGGTATGTGTGAGGACACGGTTGAGAGTGTGAAAGCGATTTAGAATGAGGCCACCGAAACTGAAAAGGCTAAGTGGAAAGAAAGCACGGGGAAGTTAGACATGAATGGATGTTGGGTTTATTTGTCAGAGTATTAGAGATGGATGTTACCGGATGCGTATGTGCTTGCCGTTGTTGCTATGGCCCATGGCATGTCACATATTAGCGCGAAAGGTATATGTAAATTGTTGTCTCCTGTATGGAAGAATGATGGGATTGCTAAGTGTGCTGAGAGAGTGGTCAAGAACTGTATGGTATGTTTGATGCATAATCCTGGCAAGGGCACTCCCACTCCACCTGGTCATTTTGCTCCTCCTACATGCCCCTTTGAAGTTATCCAATTGGACTTCATCCATATGGAGAGATGCAATAATTTGAAATATGTATTGGTTGTGGTTTGTGCGTTCTCCAGATGGATTGAGGCCTACCCTCTTAAGGATAATACTGCCCTGTCCACAGCAAAAGTTCTACTCAAAGAATATTTCCCAAGATATGGAATGCCACGGATCGTATGGTCGGATAATGGTAGTGAGTTTGTGGGAAGTGTGATGAAGAGTGTGTGTGTGGGTTTGGGTATTCGCCAAAAATTTCATAGTGCTAACCATCCTCAATCGGCGGGTTTGGTGGAAGGGTACAATTGTACTCTGAAACTGAAACTTGCCAAAATCCAAGCAACGACTGGGTTATCATGGACTGATGCATTGCCTCTAGCTCTCCTGTCGACCAGGGCGACTGTGCACTCTCGAGTAGGGCTTAGCCCATATGAGATTGTGTTTGGCCGTCCTGCGAACATTTGGGGAGTTCCAAGGCCTAAGAAATTTAGCAGAATTGAATATCCAATGTTGATTGACTATCTTTACGATCTAACTGCTAAATTGAGTTTGATTCATCAACAGGTTTTTGAAGCTCTACCGGCACAAACAGAAGGACCTGGATATCGGCTCCAACCTGGAGAGTGGGTGCTAGTCCGCAATTTTGGGAGAAAACGAAATCTTGAGCCAAGGTTCGTGGGACCCTACCAAGTCTTGTTGGCAACGAGGACTGCAGTTCGGTTGGACGGCAGGAAGCATTGGGTGCACACCACCCACATGAAGAGAGTACCGCTTCCATTGCCAGCAAATAATTGGATAAGGAAAGGGTTTGCCCCGACTGAAACCGATGTCATCCCAAAGTATGTGCCATTTAGTGATGCTCAACCTGTAGAGATCGATCCAGCTCAGCCAGATACGTCTGTTGAATCATCTGGAACTGTACCTTTGTCTTCAGCATTGGAGAATTCAAGTTCTGAACAGTCACCTGAACAATCGAACTCTGTCTTGCCACCTGAACCATTGTTTAACGAACAAACTCCACCTGAAAAATGTCGATATTTCCTTTGATCGCGTGATTAAGGACAAATAAAAAATTCCCTTTTAATTTTGAACTTACATTACCCCCTCCCTGTTGCTATGAACATTGTAAACATTTGCATTTTTTCTAATCTTGAGTTCTTTAATTTTGTTTGACATATCACGTGTGTTCCTTTTCTGTGCAGCTAGGAGACTTATATGAAATTGGATGCTCAATTGATTAAACCTACCATCTGGGTTGGCCGTAGGGCCGTACGGGTACCTACTTCTGTTTGGCAGGTTTCTGACACTAGGTCGGTTACTTTTGTCGGTTTCTGGGAACTCCTGGGAATTGATAATTGCTACTCAGAATCAGGTGCGTCAAGAACGTTACGGACGGTCTTTAGAGGATGGCGTTCTCTAAGCTGTCAGAAATAGAGATGATGTCGGCGCATAGATCTAAGTTGCATAAGATTTTACGAACAAAGTGTTTTTTGTTTCAGATTTTCATGTTGTTCCTAACTGTGTCTATGTTATTGGTGGGTGGAGTGTATTTTGGGATTCAATCACTGTTACCTTCCACTTCACCTACTTTCCCTTCTCATGATCTGAATTCTGTTCTCGCTCCCACTATCTCTCCACATTCCTTTCATCTTCTGCCCCAACATGAACAGGTCAGACGTGCGGAATTTATGAATAATTCCTTTGTCCAACTTTTGCATCAGCATCAGTTGGTGATGAACACTACCAACTGTTGGGTGTGTGGGTTAATGCCACATACCATGGATAAGGGTATTCCGTATTTAGTTCTTCCCTACAGCTCCCAGGGGTCAGCTCGGGCATTCCAAACCATGTTCCGTAGTGCACTAGATTCCTACCCCCGTCGAGAGCCACGTTCCACAGACCCTGGTTCTGGCCCGTACCACAAGTCTTTGGCGATAGCGATTGCTGATCTGGATAGAGATATTTTTGATGCATCGCTTATTCCAGAGGAAGAGGTGCAAGCTTACAAGGATCTGAGTGAGGCTGAGTACAGTATTTCAGTAGGTGACAGACAGCTTAAGAGCTCGTCTCCAATCTGGATTGTACCCCACCTTGGTCATTTCTGTCTGCATGGTCTTGGTCGAAATCCGAGAGCTCAGCTTGGAAAGAGTGCTTGTACTGAGACATACGTTTTACCGATGCTCTCTTCTCCTGTATTTCTGACTGCCAAGGGTACCTATTTTGTGTGCTATGATCGTGCTTATACGTGGTTGGCCCGTGACTTCTCGGGCACCTGTTATATCGCGAATCTCTTGCCACCGACTTTCACAGTTACCTCAGACTATCACAAGACAAGAGTTGTGAGAGGCGTTATTAGCAAAGAGGACACTGCCGGTCAAGAAGCAGGCGACTTCTTTAAGGGTTTCCTACCGTTTTGGGGACCTATGGTCAATAGTAGGATCCTGAGACAGTTGACTCGTGTGGTAGAATCAACTGCGAATATAAGTGCTCTTGGTAACCTGACAGCAGAGCTTCAAGCGGATAGACTGATGACGTTACAGAACCGTATGGTTCTAGATGTTGTACTCGCAGATAGAGCTGGTGTGTGCAAAGTGATCCATTCGAGCTGCTGTATTTTCATACCTGATAATGCTCCAACTGTTTATTAAGCCATCTCGAAGTTGCATAAAATCTCCGAGTCCATACACGTGGACGAAGGTGATTGGACGCTTCTAGGATGGTTTTGGGGTCTGATGTCGACTTGGGGTTGGAAGATTCTGATGATTGTAGGGGTTGTTGTGACGTTTCTGTTCACGTGTTGTCTTTGTGTACAGTGTGGTCCTACCTTATGTAGCCTTTGTGCTACAACGTGTATAAGAAGGCCACCTGTTACCAGAGAGACATTGATGGATAGAATAATGTTTCAGCAACATCTAATCAATCTGATGAATATCGATATTGATTCTGATATCGACTAGTGCTTGCCTACATGAGGGCAAAAGGAGCGTCTGAGGTTCGGTAAGAATCGGAACACCGTTTTGGGCTTGTTCGTAGATGGATGAGTTTGGTATCTACGAACCGTAAATGACGAGATTAGTAGATGTACGTGTTTTCGCTACACTACTTGGAAGGGTTCGTCTTATTTACGGGTTTTTTCATCTGAACCGTCGGGTTCCATTTTAGATATGGCATCCATTTTGTTTCTTGCCCTCACGTAGCCGGCGAACGGACAATGTCCGCTTGATGACCCTGAGATTCCCAAGCTCTTGCGGAAGATGCATATTCCTTTGAGTATGCCTTTATGACTAGGGGAATGACACGGCAGAAGCAGATGGCTCCGCTCGAGGCTCATCTTGCCGTGCCGGTCTATTGTTTCAGCCTTGCATACGTTAGGCTCGAATCCTTTGATCCTGTGATCACGCTTCAGATATTGCCTTTACACTCTTTTCAATCTGTTGTCTGTCTTTGTTTTTCCTGCACCTGTTTCTGTCCCTTCTCTTAGGTCGTTTACAACTAGAATGGAATGTGCCTAATGGTGGGATAGCATACTTTTACAGTTGGGAACTGACATGTTACTGTAATTATGTTCCGGGCTTCTGAAAACATGAATGCGATCCTTTTGAAGTTTACTGTGGGAACTTAGGGGCATATTATCAAGGGGGTTTATCTCTGCTTTTTTGGCTTTAAAAGCCAAGAAAGCGGAGATAAAATTATCTCCCTATTACCTAGCTGCCGCTAACACCAGTTAGCGACAGCTAGTAGGAGATAGCGACCATCTTGGGCCCCACTTTGCATGTCAGTGATATTTATCACTAATGAGATGCAAAGTGGGCGTGCCAAGATGTTACCGGCTGAAAACAGTCGCTAACATCGCTATCTCCTATTACCAACTTTTGGAGATATTCGCGCTAAGCGGGAATATCTCCAAAAGCTAACACCTGCCCTGAGCAGTTCTTAGCCATGTTATCCAATGGGAGGTGGATAACATGGCTAAGAGCATTAGCTCGCTAATGCATGAATATCGCTGACTTTTCTTCGATATTCATACTTTGCGGCGATTTTTACCGCATTTGCGTTAAACCTTGGTAATACCAAGGTTTATTTGCGGTAAAAATTGCCGCAGCGCTGCGGTAAATTTTTGTCTCTAACCAAGCAATAGCGATAATTATCGCTATTGCTTGGTAATATGCCCCTCAGTTGTAACCTTTTGTTCGTTATGTTGTGCAATGGCTAAAATGTGTATAAAAGGAGCGATCCACTTTTGCAATTTGAAGCAGACTCTCTGAACATACACTCTGTTGTACTTCTAGCGATTTCTGTGTCCCTGCAGTAAATAAACGCTGATCTTTGACGCCGAAGGAAGTGTCCCGGGTCTCTGTAATTTGTACGCCGGAACAGGTATCTCCACCAAGGTTTCAGGTGTTGTCCCCTGGCACCGCTGGGCTTTAAATTAGCCCAGTCCTTCAAAACGGCTGGTCATTCTGCAATGATTCTGTTTTAACTTTCAAAAAAAGATTGCCTTTCCACCTTCAAAATTCTTACCTGGTGTTTTCACAACCAAAATTTTAGGGATGGAATCTTGGGATTTGTTCTGAGGAATTTCAAGAGGTTATAATGGCTCCTACTCTATATGGCCTTGTGGATAATTGTAGTACAGAGCAAAAACTGTTTGTGTTTATAAGCTAATTCAAGCAGTAGATCAAAACAAGGAGTAGAGGAAATGTAAGTCTGCAATGCTGTCCACAAATTTAAAAAAGGCTGCTCTTTCGGCAATGATTAGAATTTGACTATGAAGCAATGTTGCCTTTTGACTTGTTTTCAGCAGTGAGAATTTAGGGTAGGTAACTGAATTATAATGATTCTAGGTGTTGTTGTAATTTAGTGTGCTGTTTTAAATTGCTTTGTATGTCTCATTTTTCTTAAAACGATAGAGCTTATCTTTCAGAAAGTGGCGGGCAGAAAATAATAACAGCACAACAGAGTATAAGCTGTTCATAGGACATCATTTGATCCACTACCTGGATCCAAATAAACTATTTCAGGCAATAACCATAATAAACTCCGCCATGGCCGCCTCTCAGAAATCATTTGTAATAATAAATGCTTATTTGCCCCCAGAAGCAAAGTATAATTCCAGTATTAAGATGATTAGTTCTTTTATATTAAATTTACAGGAATCCCCTTCCCCCCCCCATATTTTACTACTAGGAGATCTAAATGGTAAAATATCTAATTATGCCCTTGAGATATTTAGGAATAAGATAAGAGAGGAAGCATTTATGATACCTAAAGCTATCTTCCCGGAGAGCATTAAAATAAATAAAAGAGGGAAATTAATATTAGAGAGTTTATCCGAGGTAGACTGCATTATAATTAATGGAAGGTTCCCTTCGGATATTCCCGCCCATTTCACTCACAAACTAGGAAATGGTGGTTCTATTCTCGACTATATGATAGTTGATAGTACCTTCTTTTGTTTCTTAGATGATTTTTCCGTTCTAGTTACTGATCTTAGGGATCATAATGTTCTACTTTTAACACTAAATATAACATCATCTCAAAGGGATTCATGGAAAATTGGTAATGATTTATTGAACATTAATAATAAAGGGAAATGTTATTGGAATTTAGGATCCATTAGAAGTTTGTCTAATATATTAGAACACACAGCTGAGAATTTAAGTTTATGGGAAGGTAGAGAGCTACTTTATTTTGCGTCTCTTTTAAAAACTTTAAAAGCTAAAGTTTGAAAGCCACAATCAAGAAAGCCAATTCCTAAAATCCCTCCTGACCTTCGTTACCTAAATAAAGAAATAAATAAATTAGTCAGGCCCAATATCTTTCCTTTATTCCTGAACGTAGGCAGAGAATTTCCCTTCTGAGAAGAAGAAGAAATAGGTTAAAGGTTAGATTAAAACGGGAGAAAGAAGATTCTCTCTGGATTAAACTCTATGGGGCTTCTAAGAATGGGCAGGTAAAGTCCTTCTGGTCATTAATTGGAGAAGGATGTGGGGTGCGATCCAGACCCTCTCCGATATCCATTAATGAGCAGACATGGGTTGATTTTATACAACAACTATATAAGAGCAATGATGAGAAGTTCAGTTCTGATAAACTGCAGGAGGATTCAATTCCATATGACCCTCCTTCTGAATTAGAAATAGTTGCAGCAATCAAAGCTTTACGTTCATCTGGCGCATTAGGCCCAGATGAAATCCCAATTTCCGTGCTAAAATCCTATAGCACGTTATGGGGAAAAATTTTATACCCAGTCTTTAAACTTTGCTTTATTAATGACACGGTTCCATATTCTTGGAAGGGGAGTTTACTAATCCCGCTCTACAAAAAGGGGGCTAGAGACTTACCCCAAAACTATAGACAAATAGCCCTCTTAGATGCCATAGGCAAAGTTTTTTCCAAATGTTTATTGAATAGTTTAAATGACTGGGTAACGAAATCTGCAATACTCTCGTTGGAACAGACTGGATTTAGGAAACAGCATGGTACTTTGGATAATCTTACCGCTCTTCAAATCCTGGTGGAAAAATATGTTACAGTTCGTAGAGGGGGTGTATTTGGGGCTTTCATTGACTTCTCTACGGCTTTTGATAAAGTGGATAGGCCCCTGCTGTGGAGTAAGTTAACCAAATTAGAGATACCATCTAGTTTATTAAAATTAGTTATCGCACTACATACAGATACCTGGTGCAGAGTTTTAATGGGTGGCGAGCGAGGACTGTCTAGGGTTATACCCACAGATAATGGTCTGAAACAGGGCTGTCTATTGGCTCCCCTGTTATTTTCCCTATATATCGCCGAGCTCCCCAAAGCTATTTTATCAACCAGTAATGGTATTGCTCCACTTTTGGGGAGAGCTTCAATAGCGTGCTTAATGTACGCAGATGATATTTTAATCTTGGACCTCACCCCAAAAGGTTTGAATAACCGCTTACAAGCCCTGTCCTCCTACGCTAAGGCTCACTTTTTAAAAATAAATATCTCAAAGAGTAAAGTAATGTGCTTTCATAGAAAGAGAAATTCCAAATATGAAAATTACTACTGGTCCATTGGGGGTGAAAGATTGGAAGTAGTGAAATCTTATCCCTTCCTTGGTAAGATTGTCATGAACAATCTTGGTGAAAAAGCCCACACGGAAAATAACAGCAGAAAAGCCCTCGTTCAAGGGAAGAGTCTTATTTCCCTCTACAAACCGACTGGCAGAAGGCATTTTTCCATATTGCTCGAGGTTTTCCGAGCAAAAATCCCTGCATCCCTAATCTACGGATTAGAAATAGTGGACATGGCATGCTGGAATTTTTTAGATTCTACTGAAGGAAAAATATTACGCAATTTAGCCTCTGTCAATACCGCAAATTCTACGTCCTCCCTAAGACGAGAATTTGGATTGCGTAGCTCTCGGGCTCAGGCATCTGCGAGTGTGGTGCATTGGGTTTATAACATTGCAAGAGGAATGCCTGGCACATTGAGATATCTAATAAAAAATGAGCTGTTGGGCTCCTTTAACGCTCATTCCTCCATTGTGAGGAATTTTCGACAGGCTGTTACGCTACTACAGCTAGACGAACAAAGTCTTTTCACATTATCTGACACCCAACTGAAGTTATCTTTAAAATCTGCTTCTTGGGAGCTGAGCTTTAGAGTTGATAGTGGGACCAGTAAAGCGGTGAGTGGAATGTTCCCTATTGGTAAATTTTGTAAAATAAAAACTCCCCAACCATACATATGCTGGAATCTTCCTCATGGAATTAGGCGATTTATGCTGCTGTTAAGGTATAATTTGCTCCCGTTAAATTGCCTTCTGTCCAAATGGTATGGTAGTTCAGATATCTGTAATCATTGCAACCTTAATACCCAGGATATGTACCATGTTGTTTTCGTTTGTCCGGCCCTTATGGCATTTAGACGTAAATGGCTAAGACCTATGTGCCTCCAACTGGGCATTCGTACTGCTTATGATTTCATTGAAGCAATGCTTAATCCCCCTGATGAAATGTTTTGTTTTAAATTATTTTATTTCTTCTTTTAACATTATACTGATTACTTAATACTATGTATATTTCCTTTGTATTTTTTATGGAAATTTGTTGTATGACTTTATGAATTCTTATGTGGATCTCTTTTAAGTTCCGTTATCATAATAAAATAAATTTGAAATTTGACATCCTTTGACGTCATGGAAAGTAAGTTACTTTTGAGGAGTTCTGATTTCTAATTGATAATATTATATGGGTTTTTTAAACACAATCATTTTGATTGTGTTTTTTTTCCCCGCTGTTATATGATGAATACCTTCAACTCACTGTTATCAGTGAAATTTGATATATTCTGAGAACAGCAAAAATAAACCATTTAATATGTATAATTAATTCTGTACTTTGAATTGTGATTTTTAATATGTACTTATCTTGTCTCATGCTCACTCATCTTTTACTACTTTCTATCAATTTTAAAATTTGTGTTCTCTCATTCACAGATTGAACATATAAAAATAACACATGACTAAGTTAATGATAATTATAAGGTAAGTGTTTAGTACTCATTCTGTTACATCTCTTTTACATTTAACTTTTATTAGTTCCACTGCTTCATTTCTTTAACCCTCAGTTTCCTGCCTTTGCTACTTCCCTCATTCCTTTTTCTATTACTTTTTTTTACTCTACTCTTTCCACTCCTGTTCTCAGTCCCTCTTTAAACAGTATCTCTGTGTTACTCCCTCTAACTGTCTTTCTTTTAACATTACTTTCAGTTTACTTACTCTTCTTTTTTTAAAAAAAAAAATGTTTGAGTTCGCTCCCGGTTCGCGTATCGGCGCGCGAACCGGGAAGCAAACCAAAAGAAATAGAGGTTGTCAGAGTGCTAAACATTTTAGCAATTTCTTATAAAGGGGAGGTAGTTCTGAAAAGAACTTTTTTTAATATTTTTGTTGTTTTATATTTTTTTATTATTTTTCTGAACATTTTGTTTTTTTTGTATTTTTTGAACAGTTTTATATTTTTTTTGTTTTTTTGATGGGGGGGAGAAACAAAAATGATTCATTATGAAGGGCTCAACAGGAGCAACAAAAAAAAAGATAATTTATTTCTTGGGACGTTTTGCACATTTGTGATTTTCAATTCCTTTATTAATTAAGTTTATGCTGCTCTCTCTGAAGCAAATAAGTTGTCCACAAAAAATGCAAACATGCTTCACACTTGCAAATTTCATTTGAATATTTGGGAGCATCTCCCTCGCCTCTGGTCCCGACACTGCCTCTTCATTGGTGGATGTACTGGCCACAGGTCGGGGATTATCCACCAGATCACGAAGTTGTACAGCACGGTAATTTATAGGGTGCCACCTTTCCATATGGCGATGCATTGTATAATTACCAAAACTGTATTTCTTGTCTGTTCCTCTAGACAGTTCATCTTTGCAAATCAGGCAGGTAACATATCGGGCATTTACCTTTTTTTGATGTGGGGGAAATGAAAAAAATTGCCAAATAAAATTTTCTTTAACATGGGACCTCCTTGGTTCTTCAGGTAAAAACCTCCCTGTCCCTTGCTCCTCTTCCTCTTCTTCCTCTTCTTCCTCCTCTTGTTCTAGGATGACCTGAGGAGGTGGTCCTCTCTTCCTAGGAGGTTGTGGTGGTGGTGGGGGTCCACCAGCTGCAGCAATCATTGAAGCCATTTCTCTGGTATTGAAAAAAGGTCTTTCTCTCATAAAAATGAAAGTCAGAGTGAGAAAAAAAGGTGGGGCTTTCATCATTTGGGAAAAAAAAATGTTCTAAACCAATGAAAAGTGTTATTTTTAGGTCATATGACCAAGCCTTCCATCATTAAGAAACCAAAAGTAAAATGAACCAATGTAAAGTTTTATAAACAAGTCACATGACCTGTTATGCTTACGTTACGCGCTCCGTGCCGCGCCCCGGATCGCTTCCGGGGCGCTGCGCTTCGCGCCTCGGTTCGCGTTCCGGAGCGCTTCCGGGTGCGCTAATGCGGCGCGTCATAAGACGCATTACGCGGTAACGCGATACGTCACGTTTACCCGACGCATCACAATGTTGATTTCTAACGCGGTAGTTGCGCTAGCGGAACGTTTACCGGTTCGCGGACCGGGTCACGGAACCAAATTAAGCTAACGGGAAGCTGCCCGGTTCGCGGACCGGCAGCGAAACAAAAAAAAATAATAAAAAAAATAAATAAATAAAAAAATAATATTACAAAAATATAAAATATATTTTTGAATTAGAATAAGAATACATTTTACAGCTTTTGATATTTGCTATTAAAAAACCATTGAAATTCACTGAAAAAACCATAGGTTATAGACCATATATAGTTAGGGATTAGCATTTACAAAACCTTGAAAATTCACTGAAAAAACCATAGGTTATAGACCATATATAGTTAGGGATTAGCATTTACAAAACCTTAGTTTACTCGCACAAAACCACTGAAATTCGCATATATAGTTAGTTGCACTAACTATATATCGCGCACCCGCAATCCACTGCTGATCATGTCACATATTACATCATTCATGACATGGTCAGTGACATCACTGATGACATCACTGATGACATCTCAAATGACATCACTGATGACAACATCCAGTGAGTGTATGTTTCTGTAAAGTTAAAATATGTCTTACATATTGAAGAATGAGTGGATGTATAAGTGTCTGGTTGAAGGATTTAGTAGGTGCCTGACTGACTGTATGAGTGAGTGATTAAATGTGTCTCACTGAGTGCATGGGTTAGTGACTAAACTGTCTTAATTTGTGCATCATTATGTCTGTTGTTCTGTAAACTGCTGCATGTGTTGATCAGTAGCTAAATGAGTAACTATATGGGTTTTTGATTGGTTGCCCAAGTATTTGTATGGGAGACTGAGTGTGTGTGTGGGTGGCTGGGAGGTGTATGACTCCGTGCATAGAGGTGTGAGCAGTTGATTCACTAGATGTATGGGTTCAAAAGTGCATGTGGAAACAGCTGCATGGGCAGTTGACTGTGTGTATGAGTGTATTGGTGAGTGAATTGATATCTCAGTGCTACATGTCAAAGTGAGTACATATGTAAAACACAGTACATGTGAGAGTTGACATATATAAATAACTGTGCATAAGAGCCAGTGAATGTGTGAGTGGCTGTATGGATCATTGTGAACTTGTATCAGGGATTGTATAAGAGAGTAAATATGTGTTAGTATATGTTTGAATAAGTAAGGTGTGTATAACTGTATAGTTGAGGAAATGGAGGTGTGATTGATTCTTTGCATGACTGACTAGGTGTGTGAGTAACTCCATGGATGAGTGACAGTCTGTGAGTGTCTGTTTACACTGAGTGTATCTAAGGTTATATTAGAGTCTGAAGAGGTTCATCGTATTATCACATGAATGATGTCATCAGTGATGTGATCAGTAATGTCAAATGAGATGTCATCAGTGATGTCATCAGTGATGTCATTTGAGATGTCATCAGTGATGTCATTTGAGATGTCATCAGTGATGTCATTTGAGATGTCATCAGTGATGTCATCAGTGATGTCATTGACCATGTCGAGAATGATGTAATATGTGACATGATCAGCAGTGGATTGCGGGTGCGCGATATATAGTTAGTGCAACTAACTATATATGCAAATTTCAATGGTTTTGTGCGAGGAAAATAAGGTTTTGTGAATGCTAATCCCTAACTATATATGGTCTATAACCTATGTTTTTTTTTGTGAATATATATATATATATATATATATATATATATATATATATATATATATATATATATATATATATATATATATATGTATATATGTATGTATGTATGTATGTATATATATATATATATATATATATATATATATATATATATATATATATATATATATAAATATATATATATATATATATATATAAATATTTAGGATACAAACCATTTTAATTGAAATAAAAAAGTAATTGAAATATATTTGTTGTCAACAGTAGGGAAAATGTTGGATTACAGAGGGGTAACATTTACTATTCCCACTCCAGTCAGTGGAACAGTAGGGAAAGTCTTGGATTGCGGAGGGGTCAAATTTACTATTCCCACTACAATCAGTGCAACAGTAGGGAAAATGTTGGATTGCATAGGGATACAATTTACTATTCCCACTCCAATGAGTGTAACAGTAGGGAAAGTGTTGAATTACGGAGGGGTATTATTTACTATTCCCACTCCAGTCAGTGCAACAATCGTCAAAGTGTTGGATTGCGCAGGTGTAACATTTACTATCACAACTACAGGCAGTGCAACAGTAGGGAAAGTGTCGGATTGTGGAGGGGTAGAATGTATTATTCTGACTCTAATGAATGCAACAGTAGAGAAAGTGTTGGGTTGCCAATGAGTAAAATTTACTATTCCCATGCCACTCAGAGCAACAATAGGGAAAGTGTTGGATTGCGGAGGGGTAATATTTACTATTCTCACTCCAATAAGTGCACCCCAAGTTCCATCGCCACCCTCCCTGTTGTTCCCCAAACAGTTGGTTGGGCCACTTCCATTAAAAGGGGGTCCATCTCCTGCGCTCAAGGCACCTCTGCCCCTGTACCAACCACTGTGCTGTGTGAGGAGGCTATTGACCTCCTCCTTGGGTCAGACTGCACTCCTGAATGCCATCCAGGGACAAGGCACCGATCTGCAGCTGATGGTGGCCTACCTGGAAGGCATTCTCTGTCCAGTGTGTTGGTCTGCACCTGGACGTCTGCAGCAGCCCTATGTTGATGCATGCCCCCGCATAGTGGGTGAGGGCAGTATTAACAAATTATTTAATTTACCTTCTTTTGGCATATCTTTCTTCTGTCTCAGATATACCTTAAAAGACATAATAGTGTACAGGAACCCCTTATCAGAACCAAGGTTAATATCTCTGACCCTTTATTTACAGTCCTTCTCTCTTTTGAGAGTCTTAAGGCATTCACAGTGCAATTTCTGTCCTAAAGAGATCTTTTCAGACTCTGGCCTCCTCATTCACCACCGTCTCCCATCCCCCCAAACCTTGCATTCCTCCCCCTGGCCTGTTTCCACCCGAATTCTCTATTCCCAAATCTGCTCAAAGCACACGCACACATTGCCGTGCACCTACCCATACAGACCCAAGCATCAGACACATACCCACACACAAGAACACAGCAATCACAAAGAAATTACATGCATCCAAGCGCACTGACACCACATCCACCACTGACACCACCACAGCCACATACTCACACCACTCCCCATCACATCTCGGCACAGCACAGAAAGCACCACACAGGAATGCACACATCACACCCCAAACCCTAACTTTCCCACCCAGTACAGACATTTTTACACCCACATGCACCATCACATCCATACAGACAATATAGATCTCTACACCCACAGTCACCACCACATCAGCATTTACAACACACATATCTGTACTTCCACTACACCAACATCCACAGACACATCACTCACACTATAAACACACAGGAAACAGACAAAGACATTCACTCAGTCAACAGACACCTGTTAAAGCAGGTATACGCATACTTGCAGCACATACACCAGACACACATACACCTGCAACAGTCTCAACCACATCAGACACTGACACTCCCTCTACCTCCATGACCCCACTCCTATGCACGCAGAAGGATGCAGAAGGCTGGGCTAAATAAGGAGTCTGCTAGAGCAGGAGCATCACCAGCATGGCTCTGTGCTGACCAATTCTGTCTGATTGCTAACCCGAGCCCGAGACCAAAATCTTTGACATTGGGCAGCCTTCCGGGCCCCAGGAGGTGATCCCGACCAGGTGACCTCTGAGAGTGCGCTGCCATCAGATGGAGGCCGCTGAGAGTGTGCTCTAGGCTGACATGGAGGCAGCCTAGTCATTTCCGGGTGCGGCCTGCATCAACCCTGAGACCCCACTCGCTAGCGAAAGATTAACCATTGCCAATCCCTTTGCCACAGCCGCTGTGCTCCCCCTGTGCCCTTAGTTAGCCCTCAGTTAGCTTTGTGCTAATCCACCACCTCTGCTGTTTCTGCCAGTAATTGAGCTACTTTCCAGGGCAGTAGCCCTCTTCTACGGGGCAACCAAAGGAAAGGCAGGGAGTGGCTAGGAGTGGCAAGCCAGGATTAGAAAGGCTGCCAGTAGCAGCCCTTGTCTTGTGGACATTGTGGATTTTGCAACAGGACACCTCTGGATATCTCTCGACTGCAAGACCGGGGACCAAGGACTCCCTCAAATCATCACAGCATGAGTGGAGGTAGGAGAGCACTGCGTTATGGATTTGTACCTAAAACCTTAACACCCAACGAGCACCTGTAACAAGGGGAGGGGCTTGACCAAGCTCTGACATTGCGTTTTCCCCTCCACAGTCGTCTATTCCAGCTGACCTCTCCCCTGAGTCACTCCGACAGAACAGCATATTGCACGAATAGTGCAGTCAACCCCGACAAGGCAGGCGGACCAGTGAACAGCTCTGAGGGTCCGTGAAAGATTCCATCTGCTTCTGACGATCACTAGTAGTGCATACAAATATTTCAACCCTCCAGGCTTATTAATAGGGTTAAAAACATGGTTAAAAAGAGATGCCTGGCCAAAATTACTGCTAGGAAGGGACAAATAGATCCCCCAAAAAAAGAGTCTGGGGCCCGAGTATTGGAGCAGGATAGCCACCAGTTAGAGCCATTGGGGTTAACTCAATCACGGGTACTAATTTCCCACTTGGTAAAGGAAAAAAGAAGTCTGCATAGTATACACCCACTCAATTTCAATTTTTAATTTCAAGGATTCTTTATTCGATGATTAAAAATCACCATAAAAGCACATACATATATACAACAATTAAAAAAATTCATTAAATCTTTATCAGAATCCTAATTATAATTTATACATGCAAAAAAAAGGAGAAGGGGAAATGAGACACTTTAAAAGATATAATAACAGTTTTGGAAATCATTCCTCTCCTCTGGTTACCCTTAGTCGGACCGCCACTTTAATAAAATTCATTATACAACACAATGTTAAAGGGTCAGATTCTTGCTGTAAATAGATTAAGGCCTCTCAAGCATGTTTCAAATTGGTTTGTTTTAAAATGTTTACCAAAAATCTACACCTGGGCATTGAATAAAGGGGACACAATAGTACAAAGTGAAGGGAATCCTGTGGAGACCTATTGTCGCAGCCACAGGTTCCCTTCTGCTCAAATGTAGTTAAAAACCCTGTTGGTGATGCCAGTAAATACGGTAATAAATTAAGTCTAAAACGGCACATCAGAAATCTGTCCTGAGCGTTATGCATGAGGTACAAGTATGGCTCCATTCCCTCGGTGCTCTTAACCAGGTTATGAGCCCTCACAGTCTTTTTGGACCCTTCAACCTCAGCTCTCTGTGATGCTTTTTGGGCTAAAAAAGCTTTTTTTTACTATCGCTTTGTGGTGGGGTACAATTGCTACCGGGTCAGTAAAGAGATTCCTGTAGCCAAGAGCCTCTAAGGTACTCTTTACATAATTGAGCCATGGGATTCTCATACATTTGTCTCTTCCTAGGCAATCATTTAAAATTTCCCTGCTCAGAGACGCCTCGGGGTTAGACCAAATTTTTAACCAGGCCACTATAGGTCTAAGTTTTACCAGATCTTCTAAATATTGCCTCCCTAGTTCCCTGTTAGCTATGAAGCCAGCGGTGCTTGGGGGGACTTTCAAGATGGTTCTTAAATATTTATTTTCTTCCCGCTGGATTTTCGCAGTGTTGGCAAAGCCCCATACCTCTGCCCCGTAGGTCACTTTGGAGCAGCATATGGAGCTGTACAGGTTCATCACCTGTTCGGGACACCATCTACCTACCCTCCTGCCATAACTTGCAATAGCACCATTAGTAGCAATCATTTTGAAACAACGCTCCTCAACCAGGGAATTAATTGTAGAGACCCATCAAAGAGTAGACCTAGATGGGAAAATGTTTTGACCTCTTCTATTTTGTGGCTTCCTATCATGTACGTGGATTTGGTGCATGGTTTATTACCAGCCAACAACACATATGATTTACCCTGATTGACAGAGAGATCTAAAGAACCCATAAACTTGACAAATCCATCAATCAAAATCTGTAGGCTCCTGGGCGTACGTGTGAGCAGGACCGCGTCATCTGCATAGAGTAAAACAGAGATATGACGCGACCCCACCCTTGGACAATCTGTCCTTAAATTTAACAGGAACTGCTCCAGGTTATTTATGTAGAGTGAAAATAAAAATGGGGCAAGAATGCAGCCTTGCCATACCCCACTCTTACAGGGAAATGAATCGGTCAACTCCCCCTCCCTATTGAAACGGACTTTAGCAGAGGTGTCACTATGGAGTTCCCTTAAGATATTAATTAGGCCAACCTCAATCCCCATAAGGCACATCATAACCCAGAGTTTCTCCCTATTCACATGATCCAATGCCGCTGCCAAGTCCATGAACCGCATATAGATGGCTTCATTGCTGGCCTTGGTGTATTTGGCAGTCAGCATATAGAGGTTCAAACATTGGTCACTGGTGGAGATCCCCGTCCTGAATCCATACTGAGTGTCCGAAATGATGTTATTTTCCTCGGTCCACTCAGACAGTTGGTTGAGGATCCCCCTTTCCAGGAGTTTGGCAGACACGCCAATCAAGGAAATCGGGCGATAACACTGGGGATCGTCCCTATTGCCCTTCTTAAAAATAGGGACGATTATGGCCTTTGACCATGAGGGCGGCAAACCACAAATAATGGCAGTATTTATGACCCTAGTCATTATGGGGGCCCACAATTCTACACAGCTCAGAAACAAATCAGGAGGGATCCCATCTGGGCCAGGGGCTTTATTTTTCGTCAAACCCTCTATTCCAACAGTAATCTCCTTAATGGAAAAAACTTCCGGTGTGCCCTGATGTGAGCTCCCTGCGTACTCTTCGATTATTCCTGGGTCGTGATTATACAGCCCCTTATAGTGGGAAACCCACTGATCTGGTAGAATGTTTGATCCTATCTCCGGGACATTGTTTTCCTGGAAATTTGGTCGGTTAATGATTCTCCAGAATTCGGACATGTCCCTGTTTTCCCCCGCTTCTCTTAAGTCTGCCCACGCTTCCCCCTGTAGGGCTAATTTCCTCCTCTTGGTCTCCCTCTTATATTTGTTCCTGCACATAGCAATTTGAAGGATATCCCTTGGTTTATTTTTGAGGCTGCTTTTAAGCTCCATTAAGGCCTTTGAGCAATCTCGATCAAACCATCGTAGGTTACAATGGTTCCTTATGGGTGCCCTAGTTTTTAACAGACCATCTATCAGCTCAGCGATCTGGCCAAATGCTTCAAGTAACCGAGGACCTTGTACACCCATATCTAAACAGTCCTCAATGGCGGATTTTCCAGAGAAATTCAAGGATTTATAAAAGGTTTTCCCGTCTATTTTGGACCACCTCAATCTCCTACCCTGATCCGTTACCTTCTCAATGATTGTGCCTTGATGTCTCATTCTTGGCCCCACCAGATACAGCAACCCTAATACAAGGGGATTGTGGTCACTAAAAGTACTCCATTCTATCCCTACGCTGGTAATTCTATTTTTTAAAAGTCTAGAAACTAGAATGTAGTCAATAAAAGAGGAGCATCCTCTACCCCTAAATGTTCATGGTAAGCTGCCATCCCTCTGCACACCCATCATGTTAATAGTGTGCTCTAAGTCAAAGAAAGATCACCAACCACGCCAATGCCCATGCCAACGCCCCACAATCCAGGGTCGAGAATTCAGAATTACTTTTGTGAAGATACGCAACCAACGTGCCTCTGCCTTGACCCTGGAATAGGCGCTAAGGTTATACCAACAAGACGCTCTCTATCCCTAGCTCCCTCCCTTTCACTACACCAAGTTTGCGATATCCCAGGTCGGGCCACGAAAAGTAATCAAATCACAACAATAGCACAAATTCATGTAGGGTATCTCCCACATAAATCTGTCACCCATCTAAGCCCATAAGTTTCCTTGGAGCCACAATTCCCTCAAAGTGAGCAAATTTGACGTTGTACATCAGTCCATGAGTCAGCACCACTATCAAAGGAATTTCCAACCACCTTAGAAGCTCAAATAAATGATCAAATGGAAGCATCACCGGCTCAAACGCCACTGCTCGCGAGAGGCTCTACCTCCAATTACTTTTCTCCGCATTAATCACACGAAGGGTGTAGTGGTCCAGTGAGTTCTGTAAGTCCAGTAAATTTATTCCAGGAACATTTCTCCATATACAAGCGGGATACAATAGCCAAAGTCTTACTCTGGCAATCAAAAAAATTGAGTTACAGATTGACCTAATTCAGTCAATAGCCACTATGCTTGCGGACATAGGAAATAGGCTAAAGCATATTGAACCTAAATTTAGCCAGATAGACGTGGGCCAATTTTACAGGTACTAATCATATGGATAAATTGTCCACATTACCAGAAATCTTGTGGGCTCTACTCAACAAGGCAGAAAAGAACCGCCCCGAATAATTCTGAACCAGACAACATAACAGTGGCAGCTAGTTCCTTTCCATTAACTGCGGAACCAGTAATCCACTTGGCAGCTTGTTCAATTCCAACAACAGCGGAACCAGCCTCCCTCCTGGTGTACCATACCCAAGGTGAAAATACGGCCACTAATGAAAATATCGATGTAAATACAGATGTCAATGCAACCGTAAACTCTGTACAAAAACTTCAGACACAAGTGAGCCCCTCTTACGACATCCCAAACTCTCATACATTGGGAGAGCCTTCGCTCTCTAGAAGAGCAAAGAAGAAACAGAAAAAACTTTTCAAAAAACAGTGTGTTCAAAAAAGACATCTGGAATACTGGGTCCAAGTTTCTCTATCGCTCCAACCAAACAACAAGAAAAGACAGCTAAAATGTTTCTAATTTTTTATTACAGTTCTAAAGTAAGCAAAAATCCCAGTTTAACTGAACCTTCAGTTATCGACCTAGGGGCCCATGATCAGGAAAAGCAATCACCTTCCAAATTAGAAACAGCACAGGGGATCCAAAGAATGCCTATTTCTAATAGCACAAACAGTGGCAGCTCAGGTGACTCGATGCTTATTCGCCTTCATACCAAAGAAACGCAAATGTCTTTGGGAGTAATTACACAAGAACAACAGTCTAGGCCGGGAAAAACGATTTCTGAATTTGTCTCGAATCAATAAATCTTCAAAGGCGAATAAGGATACACGGGAGATCGGCAGCAGCTCCCTGCAATACAAACAGGGGACGGGAAAAAAAATTAAGCACCCAGGGCTGCAGCACCCACAATATTAATTATACATGCTCAAGAGAAAGAGAAAGTACAGCACCCAGCAACTAGTGCAACTAATACATTATAGCACTAAAAGATCCGGGCAAATGGGGGAAGACAAAGTCCATGGCCAGGCTAGCATTTACCCCCCACTACATGTCCAAAGGGCCAGCAGATATCCTGAACAGAGGTAATCTTTTAAGACTATTTAAACATATACCATCACTGAACCATCTTACTACTACGAAACTTCAATCGGTAACATTTGCCCATTTCCTGGGCTCAAGAGTATCCGACTCAACAATAACCAGCCGGGACTCAGTAACAACCCGAGACGCAATCCTCAAAGAGGTACCCATCTTTGAGGATGGGGGCATTGAGCTAGAGCCCATACAGCCTCGGAAATACGAGCATGTTTTAACAGAAGCTGCCGGACCTCCCCCTAGAGGAAGGGTAATGAAGGGAGCCTGGGGAGCCACCCACGATTGGCTAGTAGGGTCCAAGTATAATCTAATTCTCTAAGGATCCATTGCAGTTCAACACACTGATCCATCAGAGGGCAACCTGCGGCACAGTCCCAGGAGGGGCCATTCCATCAGCTAATGCCAAGGGCCAGCAATTTCGACATTGATTTCTAGCACAGTGGAACATTTTTCCCTCATACCATCCATGCCCCCTCAGATAAGTAACCCAGAACTAAAAGATCAATTTTCAATCATAAGCTGGAATGTGGAAGGGCTGGCCTCAACATTACAATCAAAGCAGAGGCAGGATTTTACAAACAAATGTAACATATTATGCCTCCAGGAGACATGGTCACTGAACCCTATGACAACATATGGATTCTATTAAATCTTCCATCTGGCCATGCAGACAAGCCTTTTGGGCGGTCCTCAGGGGGCTGCTCGATCTTCTTAAAGCAAGGAGCTATAGTGTCAACTTCCATTCCCATGCAAGACTATAGGGACTTGCAAGCTATATCAATAGAGGGCCTAAAATGTGGCCAGAAGACCTTCTCCTTGCTCCTCATTAACTGTTTTTTTTTTTTTTTTTTTTTTTTTTTGTGTCCTCATTAGCCATAAAGTCGATCCAACTATGCTCTTAGCCTCTCAGACACGAGGACCGTCCCCCCATAGCACCAAGGAGCCCAATGCTGAGCCCCAGGTGCCCAGAGAGCCGGCCCCCATGCTTCCAGCAGAGCTTGAATAGACGTACTCCCTTCAGACCAGTTCGGCCAGATGTCCAGTTGCTGTACGATACCACCCTTTTGGACAGAGAGATTTTAGGCCTAATCATCGGACCCGGGGAGAAAAAAAAAAAAAAAAAAACCCCGGGTAGGCTAACTATCCCTCCTCCAATCGATCAAAAGGTGCCAAAATGTAAGAGATCGAGGGCTGCATGTTCTCATTAAGTCCATCTTTGAGGTTGCGTATAATGAAGACAGCCACTCTGCATGCGTTGGGGGATTTATGTTAATCCAGTTTTTACAGATCTCTCTTCTAGCCAGTAAGATGGCATAAAACAGAAAATCTCTCTCTGATCCCTTGATGTTATGATTTAATCCGAAGATGACCAAAGACCATGACCACGGGATAGTGACACTAAGAATAGATTCGAGTGTTGTTCTAACTTCATGCCAAAAGGTGGCAATACTCGGACACTCACAGAACATATGCAGGTCTGACGCTGCCGGTAAGGAACATTTACTACAGCACTTCCCTGTTTGGAATTTCGACAACCGTTTAGGAGAGTAATATGCTCTATGAAGTGTGAAGAAATGATTGCGCCTCAGCCATGCTGGCTTGACGATTTTATAGAGGAGGATAAAAGATTCCTCCCAAATATCTCCCCTATCTGGTTCTCCCTCAGCACCCCAAAGTTTTTCCGGGAGGTTAAAGTCTCGCTCTCCATCCTCTATAATATGCCAATAGAAGAGCGCAACTTCTTTTTTCCCCGCCGGTCTTTCCACTAGGATCTTCTCGAGAGGGCTCTCCTGTCCCATCATTCCTTTCTTCTTAATTCGAGTTCGAATCCAACTTCCTATTTGTAGATATACTATCCAGGAGAGTGGTGATGTTACTTTAAGCTTGAAGATATCCCAGCCCAAGATTGTTCCTTCCATCAGCAGATCCCCCCACTTTGTGATCCCTGCGTCCAGCAGGATTCTTTTGACTGTGTTGGCTTCCTGTGGTGCTAGTCCAGGTAGGTCCCAAATTGGGGCGTGTTCGGATAAGTGTCCTATCCCGATCTTAGATTTTATTTGGGACCATTCTTTTAAGCTACTCAGTAGTGTCTTTAGTCTAATTTTTTTAAAAAACTTCTGGTGGCCGAACTTGAAGAGAAAACCATTCACTGGAAGGTCCGAACCCAATAACATTGCCTTGTACATAAGCCCATTTGCATTTTCCCAGGGGAGCTTAAGTAACATCCTAGAGTGGGTCAGATGAAATGCCCAGGCATAATATTCTAGGTCTGGCAAAGCGAGCCCCCCTTTTTCTCTTCTCCTTCTCAGCTTTTTCCAAGCTAATCTGCTGGATTTATATCCCCAAATGAATGAGTTAATGTTTTGCTGGCATTTTGCAAGCTGCTTGGTGTCAAAAATTAATGGAATGGAATTAAAAATAAAAGTGAATTTCGGGAGAATACTCATTTTTATCAGGCTAGTTCTCCCATAAATGTTGAGCTGGAGAAAAGACCAGGCTTTCATAAGAATTTGGGATTCTCGGGAAATACGGGCTAAGTTGTTTTGAGCCAAGTGATCCAGATCTTTAGTTATTGTGATGCCAAGGTACCTCATTGAGGATTTTGTCGGAAGTTGAGGATTGTGAATGTTCCAGACCATAATTTCGGTTTTTCCTGCGTTGATTTCGTAACCAGAGAATTTCCCAAAATTTTCCGCTTTCTTTATAATGATGGGAAATGCCAATGTAGGATCAGTTGTGTATATGAGAATGTCATCGGCATAGAGGCCAATCTTCTTTTCCCAGCCCGAAAAATTAAAATGTGGGATGTTGGTATCCTCCCTAATGGATTGTGCAAACGGTTCTACATATAAATTAAAGAGAAGGGGGGACAGGGGGCAACCCTGTCTTGTTCCTCGGCTGATTTTAAAAGGAACTGTTCGTGTACCGTTTATTAGTAGAGATGCTCTGGGGTTGCTATATAGTAAGCCTATAGTCCTACAAAATTTGGGTCCCAAGTGAAATTTGGTCATTATTAAATTTAAGTATGCCCAATTTACCCTATCGAACGCTTTAGTGGCGTCGAGGGTCATGATAGCCAGGGGTAGGCCGAAGGTTGAGGCAATATCCGAGGCTCCCACCAAATCATAGGTTAAATCAGCCAATTGCCGACCTCTGATAAACCCCTTTTGATCAGGGTGGATGATCGAACCAATCTCGCTTCCCAATCTCGCAGCCAAAATTGAAGTAAAAATATTGTAATCATTATTGAGAAGCGAGATTGGGCGGTATGATCCACATTCGGCTGGGTCCTTGCCAGTTTTTAATATTAGAGCTATATTGGCTTCCCCCCAGGACCTTGGTGGTGTCTGCCCTCTGATCATTATGTCATTAAAAAGATTTGTAAGGACAGGGGTAAGGGTGGAATTGAGTGTCCTATATAATTCCCCAGGGAGGCCATCTGGTCCCGCGGCTTTGCCCTGTGATAATTGCTTAATGGTGTTATAGACTTCTAATTCGGTGATCTCCTTATCTATATTCTCTGTTTGGGAACTTTCCAGTTCCGGGAGGATTATATTATTCAGCCATTCGTTCCTTTCATCATCATTGACATTCAAATCCTCTGTGTATATGTTCTGGAAGAACTCCCTAAAAGCTTCTCCTATGGCTGTGGTTGTTGACCTACTATTAGCTTCCCCAGTGACCCTCACTTCTTTAATACAATTTCTTGATTGGTCCGCTTTAATTTTCCAGGCCAACAGTTTTCCTGCAGATTCCCCATATTCAAAGTGTGCAAGTTTACTTGCCTGCCATCTTTTATTAATTCTCTCCTGCAATAGTGTGTCTAGCTTGGCTTTTAATTCGGCTTTCTCCTCTTGATTATCTGAGGGGAGCTGTTCTAGTGATTCTAAAAGAATTAATTCTTGCTCTATATTTCTTATTCCTTCTTCATATTTCTTTCTCCTGTATGAGGCCCTCCCTGTAATGCACCCCCTGATGAAGGCCTTCCAAGCCTCCCATACTATAACCACGGAGGTAGAACCTAAATTTTGGTCTAGGAAGGAAGCTGTTTCCTGCGTCAGATACTCTTTCTCCTCCTCCTCCAGTAGAATTGTACGGTCGAAAGACCAAGAATGGTGGGTAGGTTTCTGATCTAATTTTACAGAGAAAAAGATGGCAGAGTGGTCTGACAAGTGTAGAGGGAGGTATGTTATACTTTTAACCAGGTCTTTGATAGATCGACTAAATAGAGCATAATCAATTCGTGATTTATGTCTGTATTTATAGTTGTGGTAAGAGACTCCCAAAACCTTGCCGGACCTTTGTCTCCATAGATCTATTAGGCCAAGGTTCGACATACATCTGAGCAATGTATCCCTCATATTACTATGAACGACCGCTCTAGAAGTGGGAGATTTGTCTAGCTTTGGATCTAGGACAAGATTAAAGTCTCCCACCCATATTATGGGATCGGAACAAGTAATCAAGTGGTTCTGCAGGATGTTTAAGTAAGAAGGGTCGTCCTGGTTAGGTCCGTAATAGCTGACGATGGTAACATCCTTCAAATGTAATTGAGCCTTAACTATCAGCCACCTGCTGCTTACATCTGTTTCCCAGCTCGTGATCTGGGCCCTTGCTGCTTTTTTAAAAATTATGGCTATACCACGAATGCTAGTGTTGTGATCTGTAGTTATAAATATGTCAACCCATTTGAGCTTCTTAAGTATGTCTGTGATCTCTTGTTTGTTCAAGTGCGTTTCCTGGATCGCAATGATCTGCGCGGGTGAGTCCCGTAGGTACTGTAAAATTCTATTTCTTCTAGCCCTGACACGCAGACCATTTACGTTCCAGGATAAAAATTTGATGTCCGACATTAATATATAAGGGAGTTGCCCTCCCCTCTCCTCTGATACTTTTTTTTGCAAAAATGCCTGATGTTAATTGTAACTCTTACTATTTTGACCAAGCAGCCGCTTTGAAATACTGATGGATCTATATCCTTTATGATTTTAAAATTCGGTTTATGAGGACTTTTATATTTTGCCTTCCCACCCCCCCCTCCCCTGGAAACCCCCCCCCAACTTACTCTGGCTTGATGTGTTGCCAGCTTGTCGTCTCTGGCGTTTTCCTGCTCCATGCCCTATTATCTATATTATTGGTCACTATGTTTAAGATGAAGGCAGTAATGACTCATAAAGCCCTATTTTAGATCTTTTGTAAGGTGATTATACTATTAAAGATGCTTAGGTGGCCAAGGGTGATTTAGAGCTGTAGTGTGGGAGCTAGAAGTAAGACCCAGTACGCTTTTACCCCCAGACTATTGAGGATAAGTATGCTAGGAGTATAAGTTCTGTGTGAGATTCCATGTTTAATAAACTTATACTTAATTGTCTCGTCCTAATGTTTAGTTTTCTTATGTTTTTAATAACGAAACTATATAACGTCCCATAAGTATACACATACTTTTGTGTATTCCGTCTTTTTTTTTTTTTTTTTTTTGTAAAAAAAAAAAAAAAATTCCTTTTTTCTCTTTTTTTTTTTCTCTGTATCTTCTTCCCTCTTTCCTTTCTCTTTTCTCTTACTTTCTTTTTTCCTTACTTTTCCCCTTCTTCCCTTTTTTTCTCTTTTTTCCTCCTTTTTCCTTTCCTTTCCCCTTTCTTTATCCCTTTCCTCATTTTTCCTTATTTCTTTCTTTTTATTTTTTTTTTTTTTTCTTTCCTTTCCTTTCTTTTTCCTTCCCCTTTTCCTTTTTCCCTTCCACATCCCCACCTTTTTATCCCTTTTTTTTTCCCCTTTTTTTTTTTTTTTCCTTTTTCTTTCCTCCTTCCATTCTATCATTTTTTTCTTTTTTTTTTTTTTTCCATTTATCCTTCACCTTTTTATTTCCCTTCTTCCCACTTTTTTTCCTCCTTTTCCTTCCCTATTTCCCCTTCATGAGTTTTTATTCATTTTCCTATTATTTCCTATTCTTAATCTATTTTTATTTTTATTTTTTTCCCTTTTTACTCTTTTTTCCTTTTCCTTTACCCCCCTTTCTTAACTCATTGAACAGATTGCTCTATTATTTATTTAATTATTTATTATTCACCCCTGTTCCGGAGGATTCGCGTGTTCGCTGATAGTCACAAGTAACTCATCAGCTTCAAAGGGAGACTTGACATTGTACATTTTATTATTGTACATTACCCTTAGAAAGGCGGGGAATCTCATTTGGACAGTAGCTCCTAAACTTCTGAATTTATCCATCCGTTGACCTAGTTCCCACTGTCTATCCAGTGTAGTTTTGGACAAATCCAATCTCACTTCAAAAGAGAAATCTAGGGTTTTCAAGGTCTTGGCTTTCAAGGCTAAAGTCAAAATCCTTTCTTTCAGGGAGTATGTTAAGAAATTTACCAGTATCTTCCTTGGTTTATCTCTACCTTGTTTAAGGCGGAACGGATCTCGGTGTACCCTTTGAATGTCTGTTTCTATCTCAGACAAAGGTTCGTCCATATTTAGAGAGTCCTTTAATATAGTTGCGACAAAGTTCTTTAGATCTCCTCCTTCTTTTCCCTCCGGTATTTTAAGAAGCCTTAAGTTGTTTCTTCTGGAGAAATTTTCTAGAGACTCAACTCTCTCTTTGACTGTATTGCCTTCTCTTCTTAGTGACTGAATCTTTCCCTCGGCAAGCTCCAGTTTTGCCTTGAGTTCTTCAACACTGTTCTCTAATCCCCCAGTTCTTAGTGAGAGACCATCCACCTTGGACTCTAAATTTTCACACATTGTCCGGATCTCTGATTGAGTGAGTCTGGACTCCTCAAAACATCTCTTTGATTCCTCAAATCCGTTTCTGATCTCTTTCCTCATACTGAGAAGTATGGCTTGAATGGTATCGTCACTGCCGTTATCTTCGCAACCCCCGCTGCATTGATCCAAGTCATTTGTGTTACTTCCCGCTGCTACAGTGGGGGCTTGCTGATCTGGAGGAGAGGTTGCGGTTGCGTCTGCTGGATCCCCCATCTCTATGCCCCCGGCTAACTCTCCTTCACCTACCAGTTTCCCTTCCTTATCTCCCAGATTAGCAAGTATAGCTATGGGAGGTGTAGGAGGTATAACAGTGGTTATATGTGTAGCCTCTTCCACTAATGAGAGTGCAGTCTGGGTACAAGGAGGTTTTTGAGCCTCCTGATTTATATTTAAGATCTGGGGTAGGACCTTAAAATAAGACTTCAGTGAGGGTGTGATTCGGGAACTTTTACTAGTTTTGGAGCCCCCCTTAATCAGAGTGGCCTTATGTGGCAGCTCTTTTGGGGCGATATACCGCAGCTGATGTTCCTTACCCCTCTTCGCTGACCTTAAGACAGGGGGGTTAAACGTATCAGTTGCGGCCTCGTAGCTAAACTCAAACTCAGAATCTTTGAGGGGCTCCCCCGCTGGGCTTTTTTCAGTTCCCTGTGCTTGGGCTGTCTCACTAGCACCTGAAGCAACCACTAATTCCTTGTTTTTATTGCTACCCTTTCCCTTCCCCCTTGCTTTCCGCTTCCCCAGGGTTCTAACGGAAGTTATATGCGTATTCTCCTTCACAAACTGGCTAGAGGTAGAGGTAGAGGTTTTTTGTGCGTTGAATCTAAAGAATTCAGATGCAGGGCCTGGATTCTGCAAGGAATTATATCCCTGTGTGTCTGCGAGGTTCTGACTGCAAACAGGCTGTAACTCACCTCCCAGAGCGGATAACACCCTCTCCCTCTGCTGGTCCCCCTTACCACCCCAAGTCGCTATTGCAGCTTTTTTTGTTGATATGCTGCGCACCGCTGCCCTTCTGCTTCTTCGGAGCTCCACAGCTGCGTCACCCCAGCGGTAAGGTGCGGGAAGAAAGGGCTCCCCCCAACACATTGGCAGTTCTATTCAGTCTTGTTTTTTAATGCAGCACTGATACTATTCTCCGTGTATATGAGGCGTCTCAACTCAGGCAGTATGGCTAACTTTATTAGATTTATTAGATTTTATTAGATTTATTAGATTTTTTTTTTTGTTTTATTTTTTTTCTCCCCTCTCAATAGGAGTGTCTGCCCCTTTTTCGATTTTTGATTTTCAACAGACTTGTCCCTGCTGACCTGGTCTAAGGGCCAAGATCTCCCCTGTCAGAGCGCCCCCGCAGCTCAACCGGCTGCAGCACACCCCAAGCACAGCTCAGACCTCCTGGAACTTGGGACCGGAAAACTCCACTCGCTTCTCCCCTCTCCCTCTCACCTCCTCAGTCAAAAAACCCCCGGAGCCCGCTCCAAACCTCTAGATGAGCAGTCCTAGTGAAACCCGTCTGCACCGCTCTCGATCTCGATCTCCTGCAGGTCAGGTCAGCAATCCGCCGCTCCCAAGCTCCCCGCGCCGCTCCCAATCACCGCAGGTCAGCCGCCCGCAGCTGCGCCCTCTCCCCTTCACCTCCCCTGTCACGAAGCCAACGGAGCCCGCCGCAGTGGAGCCCGCCACAACACCCGATCAAATACCGAACGTGCTGGTAAGGTTCCGAGATCTTCTTCCTCTGCTTCCTCTGCTTGCACACACAAAAGGCCAATGACCAATGCTACTAACGCATAACGCTCGGAGCTTTGCCAAAGACGAGCGCACCGCTCTAACTAGCGGCCGCCATGTTTTCCTCGCTCCTCATTAACTGTTATTAGAATCTTCACAAATCCTCCACAGCACATGCCATGGGTAAACTGTGCACGAGTATAAAAGAAATTATTGAAAATGATCCAGACCATAAATCATGTTAGCGGGGGACTTTAACACCCAAATCCTGGGTCAATATAAACATGCTGTGCAAAAGTCCAACAGAAAAATCCAATGCAGTGATCTACTATCTGAATTCAGCCTAATATCGACAGAAAAGACACAGCCAAACACGGGGAACAAAACCAGCCATACGTTAAAAAAACATTCTACAATTGATTACAATTTAACATCAAACTGTTTATTAAACAATCTCCAGAGCTTCAACTTAGTAACCCATGCAGAAAGTGATAATAATCCTCTGGTCATAAACCTGAACTAAAACTTACAGAAAGCAGATACTGGTTACTGGCCTGGTGCTAGGTCTCTTAACAGGTGGCGAATTACCCAACTTAGTTATGGGACTCAATTGGCACCCACATCAATTGTCGCAGGTAGCAAAATGGCTCAAGCACAGGACACCTTGGGTGAAGGACAAACCAGGGGTCGAAATCCTATTAGCAAAGATCAGAACACTGGTTGCAGCTCTCCAGGGCCATGCAGGACCCCAAAAGGAAATTGGCAACATCTTAGCCAACATAACAACTCCCAACAGCAACAGAGTATTGATAAAATGCGGAAGAACTCGAGGAAGAGAATCCGCCTGCTCAAATCCAATTTAACATCTGGAAACTTAGTAGCAGTAAGGAGACATGGAAAGCACACAGGAAAAATATCTGGGCCTTAAAGCTTGCAAACCTAGAGAAGGAGTGGAAAAGGATATTTGTGATGATCAAGGAAGGATCCCTAGCACGGTTCTGGCAGTATGTGAATAGGCTAAAAGTGCCCGGGCCACCAAGGGCAAATGCAGTCTCACCTATAGTGTGGGAGAATTATGTGAGGTGTCAATTCCTAGCTTATAACCCCTCAGCTATCTTGGAACCTGCAAGGGCAAAAGTAGAATAACACCAAGCCCCAATTTCATCTACGGAAATAGTAAAATTAATCAAATCCATGAAGGCTAGTGGAGCACCCGGTCCAAACAGGCTCCCTGCTAGGATTTTCCAATCCGGCCCAAATAGCTGGGACGAGTTTCTAACACCATTATTTAACACCACCTACACCTTGGGCAAAATACCTGAATCATGGAGATGCTCAATACTTTGCCCGATCAACAAAAAAGGTAACCTCCTGAATCCAAATAGCTAATTGCCGTCTAATTGCATTGTTAGACCTAGAGGCTAAAGCATATGCTCACATTTTATTGGAAAAACTGGAAACCTGGGCAGAAGAAAATGAGTTGCTATCTTTTTTCCAAACATGCTTCTGAGGAGGAGCAACAACTACTGATAAGATAATAGCCCTATCAGCCCTCAGCTACCAAGCCATGCAGATGAACCAACCTCCCCTCCTCTGCTGCTTTGTAGACCTAACAGCCTTTGATAAAGTAGATAGACATGTCCTTTGGAGGAAATTGGCAAACGGGGGTGTTCCATCTTCGCTCCTAACGGCTATAATATCTCTGTACTCGGAAACCTGGGTACACGTGAAAACAGGCCCCTTACCTCTGTCTGCTAAAATCTGCTTGTTTGGAGGTTTGAAGCAAGCATTTGTTCTTGCCCATTTACTTTTTTTTTTATAATTCTTTTTATTAAACAAGCATCAGCAATATAAGCAATACAGAGCATTAATGTCTCAAGAAACAAATCACTTGTAGAGGGCAAGGTGGCCAAAGTCAAATGCAAATACATAATTATGGGGAAGAGGGTACCTCAGAAATTGCATTTCTAGGCGGTACACAGTTTTCACCTCTGTATAAGTTCCACGGACCCCACACAGCAGCCCATTTTCGAGGACGGCCCCTTGCAACATACACAGATTTTTCCCGGAACATACACCAGTCTAAGCTAGTTTTCCAGACTTTGAGAGTGGGGGGTTGTTCTGATCCCGATCTCTTCGCAAGCATGTAGCTTAATGTGACCCACCGTGTCTGTGCTGAGTTAAGGTCAGTCGGTTCCCAGATATTAAAAAGGCGACTCCTGGCCTTCGGGAGCAAAGAGGTCCCTAAAACATCCTGTATGGTACTGTGAATCTTACTCCAATACTCAGCAACATGTTGACATTCCCAGATAATATGAAGAAACATACCACTAAGACCACATTTACATTGACATAAGTCAGAATTGGAGAGTCCCATTGACACCAGAGGTGGCCCGTTACATAAATCCTGTGTAATATTTTTAGTTGTACAAGTCGGAGTCTCGCAGAGATGGCTACCACCCTAGGGGATGAAATTGCTGACTACCAATCCTCATCATCCAGTTCTATGCCATCTCGAAGCCACTTAACCCTGAGGTCGCCTAGAAGGTCTGCTCTCTGATTGATTAACTTTTTATAGATCAGAGAAATGTTTTTTTCAGGAAGATATTCGTCTAATATCCTATCTTCAAGTGGGGAGGCATCAGGAGGGTCAGCGCCTTCAGGCAGAGCATGTCGCATTTGACCATATCGAAAGTACTCGGAGCCTGACAGTTTGAATTCCTTTCGCAAGTCCTCAAATGTCTTCACCTTCCCTTAACTCCAAATGTCCTTAACCACAGAAATACCGATCAAGTCCCATTTATCAAATCCTCTCGTTTTCCAGAGTTTGCCGAGACGATCCGAATCAAATAGTGGGGTCGCTAAAGTCAGTCTATTGCTCCAACCTAGCGAGCGTGTGGCATCATGCCAAATCCGAACTGCATGTTCGGTTGGTCCTGACAAGTTTAGTTTGGAGTATTGAGAATATAGAGCCCTATTATATCTGTTGTTTGGCAATAACCATCTGTCCATGGCGTAGCCCGGGTCCATTGCTGTGGTTAATCGCTGCCAGCTGAGAGGCCCAATAATATCGCTTGATGTCTGGAAAGGCGATCCCCCCATCATACCAAGACAAGGTTAACTTTGCTAATGCAATACGGGGTCTGATCTCCCAAAGCAAACAACGCTGTAATCCCTCCACCTCTCGGAGGTAGGTGGCCGGAACCACATCCAGGGAGTTCTGAAGGCATACAGGAAACGAGGCAGGGCCATCATTTTAAAATAGCACTGCTCGCCCCAGCAGTGAGAGCGGGAGTTTCCTCCAGTTAGCGATGTCTCCCCTAAGTGTTTGAAAGGGTGGCAATAGATTCATCATGTATCTGACAGTCGAGTCAAGGGAAATGTAAATCCCCAAGTACTTGAACCCTCCCAAGCTTAGCTGGATGGTGCAACCACGTGGGGGAATCGGGGATCACCCTTGAGAACAAACAGAACTGATTTTCCCCAATTTATGGAAAGCCCAGAGTTTCTACCAAAAGACGCCAGAACTTCACAGACAACGGCTAAGGACGCACGAGGAGTGGTCAGATAAAGCAGTATATCGTCCCCGTATAATGATACCCGGTCTTCCCACTCTGGGGACCACCGTATGCCACGGTTAGATGGTTCTTAGCGCAGCCAAGCTGCCAAAGGTTCCAGGGCCAAGGAGAAGAGGAGAGGAGAAAGAGGGCAACCATGTCGGGTGCCACGGCCAAGCGGAAAAGTAGAGGAGACTCGGTTATTGACAGCAACCTGTGGCAGCGGCTCAGAATACAACAAGCGCACCCAAGATATAAACTCAGGGCCGAATCCAAACTTAGCCAAGACTGCCCATAAATATGGCCACTCGACCATCGTGGTGACGCCACCACGTCGAACGCCATGGTGGCGTCGAGAAAACCAATCACCGCTAGTTCCTGCAGGGTGTGAGCCCTTGCTATGATTCCATGCAGTTTACGTAGATTCAGAGCGCTGTTTCTATGTGATAAAAACACCGATTGGTCAGAGTGAATAAGTCTGCTCACCACCTTTACCAGCCTATTAGACAGGAGTTTAGCCAGGATTTTAGGTTCTGCATTCAACAATGAAATCGGTCTATAGGAGGCGCAGACAGTTTTAGGCTTACCCACCTTATGGATCACCATCACCATGGCGATTCTCAGGTCCAAGGGTAGGGTACCACTCTTGCGAGCCTCAGTAAACATGCCATTAAGATATGGGGCAAGCTTGTCAGGTCTGAGCTCATGAAGTTCAATAGGAATTCCATTAGGCCCCAAAGCTTTCCCTGATTTTAAAGAGTGGATAGCTTGGGCCATTTCATCGGGGCATAAGGCGCTATCCATGAAGTCGAGGTCCTCATCAGACAGGCAGGGGAGTTGTATATCTCTAAGCAACAAATGGGAATCTTCCTCTGGTCTATCCGAAACTGAGGTATAAACCGTTTGAAAATATGTCTCAAAGCTGTCAACTATCAGTAAGTGTAACACCATTGTCTGTGACAATCTCAGGGACTACCCGAGAGGCCCAATCTTTTTTATCCTGCCAGGCAATGAGTTTCCCTGACTTATCCCTGAGGTCATAAATTCTGCCCTGTTGTTCTCTGCCAAGCGCCCTTGCCCTGTCCATAACCAAAGATCTATAATCATGCTGTTTAAGGCTTAATAGATGCAAACAAGCCTGCATCACCCCAACCTCTAGTTCCTCCTCCAACAGCTTTATATCGTTTTCAATAGCCGCCACCTCCTTGTTCCTCTCCTTCCTGACACTTGCGATCAGTGAAAGTACTTGACGCCTAACAACTGTTTGAAGGCTTCCCAAAGGGTAACTGAAGAGGAAACAGATCCGACATTATCTACAAAGTAACACTCAAGAGCCTGGACAAGGTCCTTACGAAGCTTGGGGTCCCGGAGATACCATGGGTTAATGGGGGCTACTTTGCCTGCCAAACCCAGCCTAATACAAAGTCAAAACCCGAGTGGTGAGTGATCGGATATACCCCGGCGATATGGTCCGCCTCGATCAAACAAGAAGCCTATGCCGGAACCAGACAGTAGTCCAAGCGAGAGAGGCTTCCGTGAGCTCCGGAATGAAAAGTATATTGCTTCTGGTTCAGATGGAGCAGTCTCCATCCATCAACCAGACCCATGGCATTCAGAAAGTCAGGCAGCCACTGGACGCTACGTCCCAGATCGGGTGGGGGATGCCGGTCCATAGTCCCGGACATTACTGCGTTAAAGTCACCCCCCAGTGCCAGCAGTCCAGAAGGCAATTCGAGCAAAAGTTTACCTAGCGTGGCAAAGGAGGACTGTAAACCTGGGGGGTAAGGAGACATAATATCGAAAATAAAATATCGATATGACATAATATCGAAGTAAAATTATCGATGTAAAGAAATATGGGAACTATAATTATCGACAGCATGAATATCGAATTAAGTCTGAGTGTATAAATATCGTAAGTAAAAATATCGAAGACAAAATATCGATATGTAAGAATATCGTTAAAGTTTAAAAATATTGTTATTTTACTATTATTAAAAAGGGTAATTTTTATTTTTAGAGTAATAATGTTGTTATAAATTTGCTATAGTAATGTGTATGGACAATAAATATTGTTTGTTATGTTAAAAAAATTGTATATATTTTTAGGAGCGGGATGTTGGGTTTATAGGGGATAAGGGTGGGGAGTGTTTTAAAAAAGTATATATTATAGTGTTTTAAAATTTCAATATTACTAAAAAATAAAAATTGTATTCAAAATGTAATTAATATTTAAGAGAATTAAAAAAAAATTAAAAAAATTATCATATATAATTTTAGGAGCGGGATGTTGGGTTTATAGGGGATAAGGGTGGGAAGTATTTTAAAAATGTATATTTTTAAAGTAATTAAAATAAAAAATGAAAATATATTTTTTTTAAAAATATTGTAATTATTATTAAAAAATATTTAAATTTTATATTAAAAAATAAATATTTTTAGAAGCGGGATGTTGTGTTTATAGGGGATAAGGGTTGGGAGTGTATTAAATATTTTATTTATTATTTGTCAAATTGTAATATTATTACATTTAATGATTTTAAAAAATAATAAAAAATAATATTAAATTTTAAAATATAATAAAAAAATGTTACTTCAAAATTTAGGAGTGTCAAGTTAGTTTAATAGAGGAATAGGGTGGGGAGTGTCAAATATATAATATATCATTTGTAAATAAAAAACAAAGAAATTTGCAAATTTAAAATTTGAATGTAAATTTCCACATACATTTTAAAAAAATATATTTTCAAAAATGTTGAATTAAAATTATTAAATGTTTTTTTTAAATGTGGAAGTTTTTTAAAAAATGTAAAAAAATTTGGACAAATGGATACTTTTTAAAACTATTTACATAGTAATATCTCAAATTAATGTAGACTAGAGTGTGAATAGTAAATTATATTTAATTACTGTCCTGCTTCTTTTACAAAATAATGTAGATTGGAGTGGGAATAGTAAATTATATTTAATTAGTGTCCAGCAACTACCCCAAATTAATGTCGACTGGAGTGGGAATAGTAAATTAGAGTTAATTAGTGTCCAGCACCTACCCCAAATTAATGTAGACAGGAGTGGGAATAGTAAATTATATTTAATTAGTGTCTAGCACCTATACCAAATTAATGTAGACTGGAGTTGGAATAGTAAATTATATTTAATTAGTGTCCAGCACCTACCTTAAATAATGTAGACTGGAGTGGGAATAGTAAATTATCTTTTATAAGTGTCCAGCACCTACCACAAATTAAAGTAGACTGGAGTTGGAATAGTAAATTAGATTTAATTAGTGTCCAAAACCTACCCCAAATTAATATAAACTGGAATTGGAATAGTAAATTATATTTAATTAGTTTCCAGCACCTACACCATATTAATGTAGACTGGAGTGGGAATAGTCAATTATATTTAATTAGTGTCCAGCACCTACCCCAAATTAATGTATACGGGAGTGCGAATAGTAAATTATATGTAATTAGTGTCCAGCACCTACCCTAAATTAATGTAGACTGGAGTTGGAATAGTACATTAGATTTAATTAGTGTCCAGCATCTACCCCAAATTAATGTAGACTGGAGTTGGAATAGTAAATTAGATGTAATCAGTGTCCAGCACCTACTCCAAATTAATGTTGACTGGAGTTGGAATAGTAAATAATATTTAATTAGTGTCCAGCACCTACCCAAAATTAATGTAGACTGGAGTGGGAATAGTCAATTATATTTAATGAGTGTCCAGCACCTACCCTAAATTAATGTAGACTGGAGTGGGAATAGTAAATTATCTTTTATTAGTGTCCAGCACCTACCCCAAATTAAAGTAGACTGGAGTTGGAATAGTAAATTATATTTAATTAGTGTCCAGCACCTACCCCAAATTAATGTAGACTGGAGTGGGAATAGTCAATTATATTTAATTAGTGTCCAGCACCTACCCCAAAATAATGTAGACTGGAGTGGGAATAGTAAATTAGAATTAATTAGTGTCCTGCACCTACCCTAAATTAATGTAGACTGGAGTTGGAATAGTAAATTATCTTTAATTAGTGTCCAGCACCTGCCCCAAATTAATGTAGACTGGAGTTGGAATAGTAAATTAGATTTAATTAGTGTCCAGCACCTACTCCAAATTAATGTAGACTGAAGTTGGAATAGTAAATAATATTTAATTAGTGTCTAGCACCTACCCCAAATTAATGTAGACTGGAGTGGGAAAAGTCAATTATATTTAATTAGTGTCCAGCACCTACCCTAAATTAATGTAGACTAAAGTTGGAATAGTAAATTAGATTTAATTAGTGTCCAACACCTATCCCAAATTAATGTAGACTGGAGTTGGATTAGTAAATTATATTTAATTAGTGTCCAGCATCTACCCCAATTTAATGTAGACTGGAGTCGGAATATTAAATTATATTTAATTAGTGTCCAGCACCTACCCCAAATTAATGTAGACTGGAGTGGGAATAGTAAATTATATTTATTAGTGTCCAGCACCTACCCTAAATTAATGTAGACTGGAGTGGGAATAGTAAATTATCTTTAATTAGTGTCCAGCACCTACCCCAAATTAATGTATACTGGAGTGGGAATAGTAAATTATATGTAATTAGTGTCCAGCACCTACCCTAAATTAATGTAGACTGGAGTTGGAATAGTAATTTAGATTTAATTAGTGTCCAGCACCTACCCCAAATTAATGTAGACTGGAGTAGGAATATTAAATTATATTTAACTAGTGTCCAGCACCGACACCAAACTAATGTAGACTGGAGTGGGAATAGTAAATTATATTTTATTATTGTCCAGCGCCTACCCTAAATTAATGTAGACTGGAGTGGGTATAGTAAATTATCTTCAATTAGTGTCCAGCACCTACCCCAAATTAATGTAGACTGGAATTGGAATAGTAAATAAGATTTAATTAGTGTCCAGCACCTACCCCCAATTAATGTAGACTGGAGTTGGAATAGTAAATTATATTTAATTAGTGTCCAGCACCTACCCCAAATTAATGTAGACTGGAGTGGGAATAGTAAATTATATTTAATTAGTGTCCAGCACCTACCACAAATTAATGTAGATTGTAGTTGGAATAGTAAAATATATTTAATTAGTGTCCAGCACCTAACCAAATTAATGTAGACTGGAGTTGGAACAGTAAATTAGATTTAATTAGTGTCCAGCACCTATCTCAAATTAATGTAGACTGGATTTGGAATAGTAAATTAGATTTAATTAGTGTCCAGCACCTACTCCAAATTAATGTAGACTGGAGTTGGAATAGTAAATAATATTTAATTAGTGTCCAGCACCTACCCAAAATTAATGTAGACTGGAGTGGGAATAGTCAATTATATTTAATTAGTGTCCAGCACCTACCCTAAATTAATGTAGACTGGAGTGGGAATAGTCAATTATATTTAATTAGTGTCCAGCACCTACCCTAAATTAATGTCGACTGGAGTGGGAATAGTAAATTATATTTCATTAGTGTCCAGCACCTACCCCAAATTAATGTATACTGTAATGGGAATAGTAACTTATATGTAATTAGTGTCCAGCACCTACTCCAAATTAATGTAGACTGGAGTTGGAATAGTAAATTAGATTTAATTAGTGTCCAGCACTTACCCAAAGTTAATGTAGACTGGAGTGGGAAAAGTCAATTATATTTAATTAGTGTCCAGCATCTACCCCAAATTATTGTAGACTGGAGTTGGATTAGTAAATTATATTTAATTAGTGTCCAGCACCTACCCCAAAATAATGTAGACTGGAGTGGGAATATTAAATTATATTTAATTAGTGTCCACTGCAACTACCCCAAATTAATGTAGACTGGAGTGGGAATAGTAAATTATATTTTATTAGTGTCCAGCACCTACCCTAAATTAATGTATACCAGAGTGGGAATAGTAAATTAGATTTCATTAGTTTCCAGCACCTACCCCCAATTAATGTAGACTGGAGTTGGAATAGTAAATTATATTTAATTAGTGTCCAGCACCTACCCCAAATTAATGTACACTGGAGTGGGAAAAGTAAATTATATTTAATTAGTGTCCAGCACCTACCACAAATTAATGTAGATTGTAGTTGGAATAGTAAATTATATGTAATTAGTGTCCAGCACCTACTCCAAATTAATGTAGACTGGAGTTGGAATAGTAAATAATATTTAATTAGTGTCCAGCACCTACCCAAAATTAATGTAGACTGGAGTGGGAATAGTCAAGTATATTTAATTAGTGTCCAGCACCTACCCTAAATTAATGTCGACTGGAGTGGGAATCGTAAATTATATTTCATTAGTGTCCAGCACCTACCCCAAATTAATGTATACTTGAGTGGGAATAGTAAATTATATGTAATTAGTGTCCAGCACCTACTCCAAATTAATGTAGACTGGAGTTGGAATAGTAAATTAGATTTAATTAGTGTCCAGCACTTACCCAAAGTTAATGTAGACTGGAGTGGGAAAAGTCAATTATATTTAATTAGTGTCCAGCATCTACCCGAAATTAATGTAGACTGGAGTTGGATTAGTAAATTATATTTAATTAGTGTCCAGCACCTACCCCAAAATAATGTAGACTGGAGTGGGAATATTAAATTATATTTAATTAGTGTCCAGCAACTACCCCAAATTAATGTAGACTGGAGTGGGAATAGTAAATTATATTTTATTAGTGTCCAGCACCTACCCTAAATTAATGTATACTGGAGTGGGAATAGTAAATTAGATTTAATTAGTGTCCAGCACCTACACCCAATTAATGTAGACTGGAGTTGGAATAGTAATTTATATTTAATTAGTGTCCAGCACCTACCCCAAATTAATGTACACTGGAGTGGGAAAAGTAAATTATATTTAATTAGTGTCCAGCACCTACCACAAATTAATGTAGATTGTAGGTGGAATAGTAAAATATATTTAATTAGTGTCCAGCACCTAGCCAAATTAATGTTGACTGGAGTTGGAATAGTAAATTATATTTAATTAGTGTCCAGCACCTACCACAAATTAATGTAGACTGGAGTTGGAATAGTAAATTATATTTAATTAGTGTCCAGCACCTGCCCCAATTTAATGTAGACTGGAGTGGGAATAGTAAAATATATTTAATTAGTGTCCAGCACGTACCCTAAAATAATGTAGACTGGAGTGGGAATATTAAATTATATTTAATTAGTGTGCAGCACTTACCCCTAATTAATGTTGATTGGAGTGGGAATAGTATATCTGTGTAGAATGAAATGTGAATTCAAAAATAATAATTTTTATTTAAATATTCTATTTACTTTGTGTGTTGGTGAAAAAGTAATATATTTTATTAAAATCAAAAAAATATATAAAACATTGGTATGACATTTGTTTTTAAACAAACATATTTATTTATATATTTGTACAAAAAAGCAATTTTTAATGTGACATTTTAATAACATTTATAAAAATGTTATGTTTCATACAAAACATTTTTATTACAAATAAGTATTGTTAGAACTAAATAAAAGACATTGTTACAATTATGTATACAATGTATATATTGAAAAACATATTGTTTGTATAAAAAAATTCTAATAATATTAATATACAAATTATAATAATACATTTTTTAAGAAACATTTCAAATGAAGACAATATAATATTACAGGTTTTTTATATATATTTTGAAAAACATTTTAGTCACATTTTTAAAGTTTTTTCCAGTATTATACAATATAATAATATATATTATATATGGTATAATATTTATTTTTATAATTTTACAAATTTTGTACATTTTTGTAAGTATTCTAATACAAATTATAATAAACAATTTTTTTCATTGTAATCATTTCTTTATATAATTACGTCATTTTTTGTTGATTTTACATAATAACTTTGTGATTTCTATCATTTTAGGTAGTTTTGGGTCTTTTATTTTGTAACCGCTTTAGGTCGTTTTGTGTCATTTAGGAGAAGTACAGCTCGCGGTTGGGAATCACTTCACGTCTCTGAAGGTAAGGTTTGTTTTACATGTTTTAAGTTTGTTTTTATTAATTTTGAGAGAAGTATGCTACTATTTAGTGTTAATGTAGACTGGAGTTGGAATAGTACATTAGATTTAATTAGTGTCCAGCATCTACCCCAAATTAATGTAGACTGGAGTTGGAATAGTAAATTAGATGTAATTAGTGTCCAGCACCTACTCCAAATTAATGTTGACTGGAGTTGGAATAGTAAATAATATTTAATTAGTGTCCAGCACCTACCCAATATTAATGTAGACTGGAGTGGGAATAGTCAATTATATTTAATGAGTGTCCAGCACCTACCCTAAATTAATGTAGACTGCAGTGGGAATAGTAAATTATCTTTTATTAGTGTCCAGCACCTACCCCAAATTAAAGTATACTGGAGTTGGAATAGTAAATTATATTTAATTAGTGTCCAGCACCTACCCCAAATTAATGTAGACTGGAGTGGGAATAGTCAATTATATTTAATTAGTGTCCAGCACCTACCCCAAAATAATGTAGACTGGAGTGGGAATAGTAAATTAGAATTAATTAGTGTCCTGCACCTACCCTAAATTAATGTAGACTGGAGTTGGAATAGTAAATTATCTTTAATTAGTGTCCAGCACCTGCCCCAAATTAATGTAGACTGGAGTTGGAATATTAAATTAGATTTAATTAGTGTCCAGCACCTACTCCAACTTAATGTAGACTGAAGTTGGAATAGTAAATAATATTTAATTAGTGTCTAGCACCTACCCCAAATTAATGTAGACTGGAGTGGGAATAGTAAATTATATGTAATTAGTGTCCAGCACCTACCCTAAATTAATGTAGACTGGAGTTGGAATAGTAATTTAGATTTAATTAGTGTCCAGCACCTACCCCAAATTAATGTAGACTGGAGTGGGAATAGTAAATTATCTTTAATTAGTGTCCAGCACCTACCCCAAATTAATGTATACTGGAGTGGGAATAGTAAATTATATGTAATTAGTGTCCAGCACCTACCCTAAATTAATGTAGACTGGAGTTGGAATAGTAATTTAGATTTAATTAGTGTCCAGCACCTACCCTAAATTAATGTAGACTAAAGTTGGAATAGTAAATTAGATTTAATTAGTGTCCAACACCGATCCCAAATTAATGTAGACTGGAGTTGGATTAGTAAATTATATTTAATTAGTGTCCAGCACCTACCCCAAATTAATGTAGACTGGAGTGGGAATATTAAATTATATTTAATTAGTGTCCAGCACCTACCCCAAATTAATGTAGACTGGAGTGGGAATAGTAAATTATATTTATTAGTGTCCAGCACCTACCCTAAATTAATGTAGACTGGAGTGGGAATAGTAAATTATCTTTAATTAGTGTCCAGCACCTACCCCAAATTAATGTATACTGGAGTGGGAATAGTAAATTATATGTAATTAGTGTCCAGCACCTACCCTAAATTAATGTAGACTGGAGTTGGAATAGTAATTTAGATTTAATTAGTGTCCAGCACCTATCCCAAATTAATGTAGACTGGAGTGGGAATAGTAAATTATCTTTAATTAGTGTCCAGCACCTACCCCAAATTAATGTATACTGGAGTGGGAATAGTAAATTATATGTAATTAGTGTCCAGCACCTACCCCAAATTAATGTATACTGGAGTGGGAATAGTAAATTATATTTATTAGTGTCCAGCACCTACCCTAAATTAATGTAGACTGGAGTGGGAATAGTAAATTATCTTTATTAGTGTCCAGCACCTACCCCAAATTAATGTATACTGGAGTGGGAATAGTAAATTATATGTAATTAGTGTCCAGCATCTACCCTAAATTAATGTAGACTGGAGTTGGAATAGTAATTTAGATTTAATTAGTGTCCAGCACCTACCCCAAATTTATGTAGACTGGAGTAGGAATATTAAATTATATTTAACTACTGTCCAGCACCGACACCAAACTAATGTAGACTGGAGTGGGAATAGTAAATTATATTTTATTATTGTCCAGCTCCTACCCTAAATTAATGTAGACTGGAGTGGGTATAGTAAATTATCTTCAATTAGTGTCCAGCACCTACCCCAAATTAATGTAGACTGGAATTGGAATAGTAAATAAGATTTAATTAGTGTCCAGCACCTACCCCCAATTAATGTAGACTGGAGTTGGAATAGTAAATTATATTTAATTAGTGTCCAGCACCTACCCCAAATTAATGTAGACTGGAGTGGGAATAGTAAATTATATTTAATTAGTGTCCAGCACCTACCACAAATTAATGTAGATTGTAGTTGGAATAGTAAAATATATTTAATTAGTGTCCAGCACCTAACCAAATTAATGTTGACTGGAGTTGGAATAGTAAATTATATTTAATTAGTGTCCAGCACCTACCCTAAATTAATGTCAACTGGAGTTGGAATAGTAAATTATATTTAATTAGTGTCCAGCACCTACCCTAAATTAATGTCAACTGGAGTTGGAATAGTAAATTATATTTAATTAGTATCCAGCACCTACCCCAAATTAATGGTTACTGGAGTGTGAATAGTAAATTATATGTAATTAGTGTCCACCACCTACCCTAAATTAATGTAGACTGGAGTTGGAATAGTAAATTAGATTTAATTAGTGTCCAGCACCTATCCCAAATTAATGTAGACTGGATTTGGAATAGTAAATTAGATTTAATTAGTGTCCAGCACCTACTCCAAATTTTGAGAGAAGTATGCTACTATTTAGTGTTGTTAGAAGTAAGTTTGTTATATTAGCAATTATGATAAGTTGGATTTGCGGATGTTGATTTTACGTCGTTTTTAGTGTTAGATCCGCTTGTGTGTAGAGTTACTGTTTCGATATTTAAATGTAATAATATAAATATTATGTTAGTATTATTGTTGGTAGAACTTCATGTGTTATTTGATGTGGGTGGGAATGTTTGTTTTAGGTTTATCTCTTGCAGGAGTTTGTGATGTCGGAAGGAAGCGTTTTTTTTTTTTAAGAAGTGTTTGTTAGTTTTATTAGCTAATGGTGTTTAGACACTTCTTCTAATTTTTCGGTTTTCCGGGAGCGTTTATTCTATATTTTTACATTTTTCGGGTTTTGTATGGTATTTCGAACGACCTTTGTGGAATGGATTTATCTGTTTTTGGAAATTTGTATTTTTTCATTTTTTTTGGGTAATTGTTTTTGGAAACTGGATTGTTTTGGAGGAAATGGATTCTACAGCATTTGGAATATGTTTGATAAGTCGTTTCCTTTTTTACTTATTTTGGGTGGGTAATGTTATTATGATTATTGTTTTATTTTATTTATTTCAAAGATTATTAATGTGTGTATATATATTTATAACAAAAATATATATTGCGTACATTAATTATTTTGGAAATAAAATGTATGATTGTTATTGTATTGTAATTTTTGATATTTAAAAAGGAATTATTTATTGCTTACATTACTTTACAGTAGTGTTTCGGCTATTATATTGAGGTATTCTATGCCTCTTGTGCTAGGGTACAGGTTTACTTGTTGTTCTAGGTATTTCTGCATTTGCTTTGTTTGTTTGGATGTTTTTGGAGTTAGTTCAGTAATGGATTGCTCCATTTTGAATTGCTGATAACTTTGTTCTTTCTGGAGGCATTTGATAAATTTTTCTATTGTTGGCTTAGTTCTGCCTGTTGATTGGAGGAAGGCATTGTGCCAACCTTCAACGGCGTTGTTAGTTTTTGCTTCACCATTTAAGGTGCTTCTGTAAACGTTCCACCAGGGTATTAAGAATTTTGGATTTCTCCTGTGGCCAGATCTATGGAGTCTACCTATCCAAGTATCCTCAGAGTAATCTAACAGAGGACTTACTTTTTCTTTGTTTTCTTTGTAAAATGGGCTGTCTATCAAAAGATTGTAGTGTTCGGATACATCTGTTTCAGGAACGTAAGCTAGTGCTATCAGTTTTTTAATTTGATATGCAACAGATGAGCTTGTTGCATATTCTATGCTTAGTGCTGTTTTTTGTAAATGCCTCCAAAGACACTGATTAAAATGATAATAGCAGCCTTGGATACAGGTATGGGGTGTATTTTTAATATACTTGAGAGCATTGCTTGTTCAAAATCCAGTATTATTTTTTCAGGGGAATAGTCATTTGTTTTTTGTTTGATTATGTTTAATAACTCCATATATGTGGCATTTGTTTTATTTGGAAGCAGTGCATACAGCAGAGGTATATTACAGTTTTGATATACGCCATGTATTGTGTAAAGTTGGTAGAAAGGTCTGGGACAGATGTTTAAAGTACTGTCCATCATCCAATAATGGCATTGTTGGAGTTTTATTAGGTTTAAGGCTGTACCAAAGATTATCAGTCTTTTCTCGTTGTTTTCATTGTCGTAAATTATAAAAGGTCTTTTGTTTAAAGTTATAGTTTGGTCAGAAGTCAAAATTATATCGCTATATGTTTGAGGAGGTGGAGTGGTAGTGGTAGTAGTTTTTTCGGTACGTGATATAGTTCTTTTGAGAGAAATTATATTTGGCATTTGGGTAGTGGCTGTTTTAGGGATTTGGGGTATTTGTTCTTTTAAGATTAGGCTTGTTGGTTTTTGGGAACCTGTGCTTGCTTCTTTTATGTTTTCTAATGCTGTTCTAACCTCTATCTCTGTTACATTTGGTGGGTGGTTGTGTTCCCTAGTGTAAAGGACAGTTGTTTCTCTAGTAGTTGCTCTTCCATAGCATTTGTTGGAGTAATATTTGCAACATTTCCAATTCACTTTCATTACAAATTGTTTCTCTTGGGTATAAGTGTAACCCATATAGCAGAGTAATAGTTTCCCTTTTTGGCTGGTAATACATTCTGCTCCTTCTGTCATTTTGTTCTTTGTTAATCTATAAGAAATATATGTCATAGTTATTTTAATTATAGTTATAAGTATTTAAATGAGTAATTATAATTATTTATATTGTGCATGCTTACCTTTGGTAGAATAGTAGTCTGTGATTTTGATGTTCTTTACTCTTGTAGTTGTGGTCTGTATTATCAGATTTTTTTTATCTGGTGAAGCAAAAATAATTATTTGTGTTAATAATTACTTATTTTTGGGTTGCTTCTACATGTTTAGCTATGGGTTTTAGCTTATACTTATTTTAGCTTGTAGAAAAATATTTGGATATACTTACTTTATTTTTTGTATCTTTCTTTGTTGATATCAGTTCTTTTGAGTTTGTTGGTAGAGTATGTTGTAGTGCTGCCTGAAACAAAATAAAATATGCATTAGTTATCAAATAATGTTCGTAATTTTTATGTTTTTGGCAGTTAGTTTTAGTCACATTTTTTAATTGACTTACTTTTTATTGATTGCAGTTTATGTAGAGTTTTAATGTTCTTGTAGGTGTAGTCGATTGTATCCAATTTTCAGTTGAGTCCTGTATCTTCTTTGGTTTCTTTGTCTGTAAAAAAAAAAAGATTAACTAATGTTCAATGTTTAGAAAAACGTTTTATGTTGCAGTCATATTTAATGCTTTAAGTTTTATGCTTAATTTATTAAAATTAGTTAGACAAATATAGGAACATGCTTACTTTGTAACTTTTTTCTTACTTTGCTTTGTGTATATTTTCAGTTCTGTAGTGGTGTACTTTTCTGTAGTGGTAGGAGATAGAACATAAAACATATGTATGAGTGGTTTATCCTTGTTATTTAATTTTTACATTTAGCATTTACTTAACTAAAGGTCATTTTAATTACTTACTTGTAATTTCTGATTTGTAGGTAGAATCTTGCTTTTCTTGTAGGTTTTGTCGAATGTATCCAATGTCTTCTCTCCTGTCTTTGATTTTAGTCAGGTAGTTTGTTTGTTGGATTTCGTTGTTGTTTATATAGTGTTTTGGATTTCGTCATTAGATTGCCATTGGGTAAATTATGTTACTAGTGTTTTTATTGGTTGGTTTGTATTTTTGAAAAACAGTTAGTGTAATTATTTACCAAATAAGGTTAATGCTAATTAATGTGTTGCTTAAATGTTTTTATATAATATGTGTACTAATAATTTTATACATTTAGAATTAAAAAATATTTAATTGTGAACTATTTAATATTTATGTTTGGTTGTGAAATGTTGATTTTAGTGTTTATAATAGAATTCTAATGTTAAAAAGTGTTATAGAATATTAGCAAAAAAGGACGATATTTCCAAAAAAACAATATTTTTGTAGGCGATAATTGTAATCTTGATATTTTTGACTTAGTGTTTAAAAATTTTAGTATTCGATAATTAAAGTTTGCGATATATATGTTGTCGATATTAGTGATATCGATGTTTCTGTAGTACGATATTTAAATTCCGATATTTGTGTATGTATTTAAATATGTATAGGATGTCGATATAATGGATGTCGATATATTAGTGTCGATATTTTTGTTTTACGATATTATGTCTATCGATGTTATGTCATAGATTCCCTGGGGGGATATAGACAGATATAAGAGTAAGAATGTACCCCTCCCAACGGCCTGTGATGCCTACGTACCTGCCTCTGTCATCTGTCCAAACTGAATCTACGGCTAGTGGGAGTGCCTTCCGATCCAGAATGCCCACCCCCGTGAGCCTGAGGTGAATCCCGTGTGTGCCAACAGTGTGTAACCCATTCTATGTAAAGCTTTACATGTGTTACCAATTAAGTGAGTTTCCTGAAGCAGCACCACATCGGGTGCATGGCGTTTAAGGTACTGCAAAACCAGACTGCGTTTTATCCGGTCCCCCAACCCATTCACGTTCCAGCTCAATACCTTTAGTTCCTTACCCCCCATCATCCCAAGTGAAGGAAAGTTGACGATACTCTGCATTTTGCAAAATGAGCCCAGATAATACAATGTTACTATAAACCAACCAAAATGAAGGAATCAAGGCTCAACACCCTCCTCCCGCTCCTGGGACCGATGGTCCGGAGGGCCCAGATTTTTGAGCCACTCCGCCGCTACTTCAGGTTGATCAAAGAACAGCACCTTATTATTAGTCACCACTCGCAGACAAGCAGGGAATAACATTGAGTACTTTATGCCTCGCTCTCGCAGGTCCCGTTTCACAGATAGAAAGGTCTTTCGCTGTATCTGCACCCTCTTAGTGAAATCGGGAAAAAAGGAAATTGCAGCATTTTCATATTTAAGGGGGGCATTAGTTCTCGAGCACTGAAGGATGGCGTCCATGTCGGGAAAATTGAGGACTCTGGCCAGCATTGCCCGCTGGGGGGCACCCAGCCGAGGGCGACCCCCGGGGACCCTGTGGGCCTGTTCGATAACAAAAAATTTACTCAGGCCCCTCAGCTGGAGATGTTTGAGAATCAAATCCTCTATGGACAGGTCCGGGGCCGGACCCTCCAATTTTTCCGGAACACCTATAATGCGCAGGTTGTTGCGGCGGAGGCGACCTTCGTAATCATCCAGTTTAAGTTCAAACATTTTCCGGGAGTCTCGCATTCCTCCGACCTCCTTCTGCAAGTGAGAAACATCCTCCACAACACTTGCGGTGGTGAGTTCCACCTGTTTCACCTTTTCGTTCAGATTCCCCATATCTCTCCAAATAAGGTTGATGTCAATCGCCATGGAGTCCATTTCCTGTTCCAGAGAGGTCTTTACTCCAGAAATGGCGTCCATAACATCTGTGAGGGACAGTTCCGGGCTGTCCCAATCCGATGCCCCTCCCTGCGAGTCCTCCGATAATCGTCCCTTGGTGGCATCTTTAGGGACGGTGTATTTGTCCAACTTGTTCGATTGGATTGGCTTCAGTCCCCTGGTGCCAGTAGTTTTGTTCCGCTCCATGGTGCGACAGATCACCAACCGGGCATTCGAAGTCGCTCAGCAGGAGAAAGGTCTGTGAGTTAGAGGAAAGTGGCTTGGAGGAAAGGGGAACTGCGCACCAGCGGTTATAAGCCCTCAGAAGTAGGCCAATCACTGTTGCACGGAGGTGCCGACAAGAGAAAATGGCAGACAGACATTAAAACTCCATTAACCTCCACTCTACAGGGCCGCAGCGATATTAATGTCGAGCACTCTGAACAGCACTATTGCCCACTGTGCCCCAGGGTCTGTTACAGGATGCACGGGCGATCACCAGGGAAGGGGAAACGGCTGCCAGAGTCACGAATTGTGGGCCCTGCACTCCACCCAAAATGGCCGCTCCAAGACAAAGGAAAATGCAGAGTCGCGAAAAAAAGAGGGGGAATGGGAGAGGTGAAAGATTTGTCCCTGCCACTCGGGCACCATTTCGAATAGCAGTGATGTACCCGGCACGCTGGTTTCGTGCAAGGTCGCTGTTTCGACCCCCGCCATGGGCCGATGGTCCGGAGTGATTCGGTGAGCGAGCCGCCCAAGATGTCTTCAGCTCCGACGATGGCGTCCCATCCGGGTCGTCCACCGATACACCGTGGAGTCCAAGGGTGACTGCAACGGACGGCAGAACCAGCGCACGGCCCACTGTCGCACTTCTCCGGGCCCAGTCCTGCCCCACCGGCCAACTGGGAGTCCCCTGGATTTCGGATTAGCACTTCGCTGCGAGTCCCGGCATAGGGGCCCGCCTGCCGTCGACTATATCTTGGTAACACCGCGGCTCTGATGACTGCAAGTTGCCCCCAGTTCTTCTACAGCGGCTCCCACTCTGCGAACCCAGGATAAGTATGTCAGGATAGGTGCGGGAGTCACTGATCACGGAGCTCCGAGACTAAGCGGCCATCTCGGTTCGGTCTTGGCCACTTCCCCGCCCATTTACTTTTAAATCTGAACACAGTGGATCTGGCCAAGGCTCTCTCCAACAGCCATTTGGTACCTCCATGGTTAGGCCACCGCTCTTTACACGTCCTTCAATACACGGATGGCATTCTTATCATGGATCACACCAAAGTAGGACTGCAATGTGCACTGACCAGTCTGCACATGTACTGTACATCCAACAACTTAATCATTAATTCAGAAAAAAAAAGATTCTGGTACTTGAAAGACAAAAACAGAAAAAGCTAATAATTTGCCATATAGGCGCAATGACCATCACCTCAGCCCCAAAAAATAAATACTTAGGGGTCTGGTTTAAAGAAACTGCTCAACCCTCTGCGCACAAAAAAGATCTGATCAAGAAAGCAACAGCAATTACCTACGGACAAATCGGATTAAACAATAAGCTAAAAAGTCCATCAGCAGAGAGCAAAATAAAAGTCACATAAGTGTCCCTCCTACCAGCACTAGTAATACATTTGTTTTTGGTTCATTAAAACCATTACAAAAATACACTCTAGTAAAACATTTTTGGTTAGTTAGCCTTTTCAGTCAGTGCTCTATTAAAATTCTTATATATTATAAAAATGAAGGAATGTTCGAGTAGAGCAGAGCTCCCAGTGTGACAATTTTTCTCTGAGCCTCCGAGTCTGTGCAGAGATTACAGTTCAGAAAGGTTTAAGTTTTTTGTTGTTTTTGTACTTAAACAGGATGCCACCGGGCCTTGCTTGGATGCTACTAGTTTCAAGAACTTGACTAGCTTCCCATTTAACTGTGGGTCACTTGGGTTAAAGCAGGCAAGCACTGCTTGTCTCGAAGTCCATATGCCTCATTCATTAAAGTGTATTTTTAAGAGATCTGCCCTTCCACCTTTCAGCCTAAAGCAGGAGCATATTAAATATTCGATATCTTCATTTCCAACTCCGCATAGCCTGCATTATTTCCCTCAATTTTCTCTCAGCCATGGTGGAAGATGTGGTATAGCTGGAAGGATTTCTAACCTGAATTTTAAAAAGGATTCTTTTGACTTCCTGGAACACCCCAAATGGAAGTATGCCTGTGGCGCAAATAGTTTGTAGCTGCTCAAAGTCATCCATGCATGGCTCCTATGTGATAAAGTGGCCTTGTCTTAAATGAAGGAAATTCTCTTGATAACCTTATTTACAATATCCTTAAAGTGCGAGTGCGTTGTTGGCTAATCCAGTAGTGGCCAGTGATTCCTCCAAGTAGGTTTTGGCCGGTGAGATGGATGAATTACACAGTTCCTGCCAGAGCCGGTGGTTCAGTGTGTTCCTGGGTGAATTCTTGATTTTATGCCAGCACATGATGTACAAGCCTTGCCTTGCGAGTAGTTGATTCGTTAGTCCAAACTCAAGTCTGATTTGTGCTGGAGAGGTATATGATGGGAGGTTCAGCGTAACTCTGTATGCCTTTGCCAAGGTGGCATCCAGCAGTAAAGTGTCCCAGCCTCTCAGCACTTCGCTGCCATAGGTGATTGACTGTGGTATTTTTGTTTGTGCAACACATGGCAGTGGTGAAAAAGATGGTCCTGTCAGTTTTGTTTTAAATTGTGTTAGCGTTGTCGCGATCGTCATCCCTTTCCTTTTTATGACCTCAAGCTGTTTGACAAATTGGCCACCCTTGTCAATTTTGAAACCTAAGTATTTATACTTGGTGGAATTCACAATTTGAGTTTTGCCCAGCGACCATGCCTGAGACCATTTTTTCCCATTTATTGTCCTACCAGCACTAACAGATGGGCATCATGCATTTCCGGGGGGCTGCTCAGAAATCCTGGAACAAGCACAGTGCTTGTGCTACAAAAAGATTATTCAACTCCATAAATAACTCTTCAGGACGAGACTCAGACTGGATCTTGGATTGACCAAGCAATCTTTAACTCTCGATGCGGACCTTTTAAAATATTACATTTCGATCTTGAAAGATCCGGAGAAATCTCTAAAGAATTGTCTCAAAGAAATATTTTAAAAAGCTGGATCATTGTGGCACACTCAGCTTGAAAAAGCCCTAACCACCACAGAAATAAACACAACAGCACTTGTTTGCCTTTTAGCACAAATACCACCTGGAAAAAGAGCATTAACAAGCAAGTTCAAATAATTTCATTCTGACAAGACCAGAACTATAAAAACATCTCTTTTCGTGGCCCAGCTCAACGAATCATACCTGGTATCTAAACCACAGTTTTACCTCTTTGCGGCTCTTATTCCCAAAACGTGAAGAGAGATTCTATATATGTGACTGTTGACCTTGCCGGTAGCATAATTAAGCTCAGCGTGGGCGCACAAAAAAATATTGGAGGTATGCTATTTATGTGGTTACAAATGAGAATCATGATTGCATCTTCTGTGCTACTGCCCAGCCATAGCTAACGAGAGAAGAACCCTTCTTAGGGAACTATACCCGAACAAAAATGCAAGAACCTGTCTAGAGGCCTCCGCCATATGTTTTACTCAAAAAGAACCCTACATCCTGGTTCACTGCGGACATTTCATACAAATCATCAAGGACTCAAGGACACTCTTCAGGCTCACCCTGGGCCCCGACCTGGCCTGCGGATAGTCCAAAAGGTAATCCTGTATTTTTTTGAAGGGAAGTCAGAATGATCCTTAGACAAGACCAAACCAAAGGAACATTCTTTGCTACCCTTTCAAGTCTGAGTACTCAGTATAACGACATGCCTCTGTCCCCGCCTTGGAGGAACGACTAGAGACTGGAACCACCAAACAAATATTACTCATCAAAAGACTCCTTCTAATTGAACTAAATTGCAATGCACAGGCACTTCACCCGGGACGTTGTCCCATGGATGGAGCCCGAGGAAGTAGAGGAGATTGGAAGATCATTAACGCAAGAACCTCTGAGAGGCAGTTGGGCCAAGGGGCTGTTCGTAGAGTGCAAGATAAATATAAACATGAAAATATGCTTTGGGTGAAATGACCAAACTTGATAATCTGCACTTTATTAAAACTTCTGGTTCTTTCGCCTGGCTGATTCCGCACTACGACTCTCTATTTTATGATGTTCTAATGTTCTACTGTTTGTTATTCTATTACTATATTGTGATGGTTTTAATGAACTTATGCAGGAAATAAATAAAAATACCACTCTCTCCTAAAGACCTTGCCAAGGTCCCCACTGAGGATCCAAACTTTCACCTGTCCCTCCAAACCACCTACCACCCTTTCCACAAAGGTTTCTATCCCTGCCAAACCCAAACCCAGCTTTTCTACCTCCAAATTCACCCATAGTCCAGACCCACCCACCCCTTCCAAGGGCCCCCTTCAAAACAGTGTTCAACCCCTTCCAACTCCCCCTCCTAAACATCAGTCCATCCCTTCCTCTTCCAAACCCCCACCTTCTAAACCCAAGGACACCCTCCCAAACCCAAGTGCCCCCCTCCCAAGTAGCATCTTAGAGGTACCTGCCATGGCCAATGGATGCCCCTTTGTTAGAAGATTCCCTGGGAGTGTCATGAAGGGCAAATTTAGTGGTACAGCAGTGTGCTGTACCACACGATGTGAAACTGGACAGGCCATTAGCCTTCGATTTACTAGTTGAAATTTTGTTTTCAACATAAAACACTTGCTTTGTTAATGACACTGTAGCACTGCCATTACTCTTCCACCTATTTGATGTATTTGAATACTTTGTGATGTGTGACTACAGTTATGTTGGTTTCATCCTGATTAATTTGAAATGGTTAGTATGATCTGACCTTGGAACCAGAGCTGGAGGCACACAGTACAAGGGGAAATGTTCAGTGGATGGATGTGTGGGAAGAAATCCGGTTTGGACTGAAATTGCATTGGGTGGTATTTCATATGGTAAGTATTTCAGCTTGGTTTGGCCAATGTCAACATCACTTAGCTTGCAAGTCTCCTTATGATGTAGGTTGGATATGTGTTGGATGTGTGCAAGTAAGCTATTTGCCCATCCACACATGGAGGGTGTAAAATTGTCATACCTTATTAGGAATTTTAATTGACATCTGTCGATTTTTGTGTGTGTGTGCCTTGCACCTACTTTATATTCATGTGAGACAAATGCTGATAGTGCTGTATTTGCTTTCATGACTTGCACTTCCACATTACCCACATATGCATTGCACTTGCTTATGCTAATTGTTGTCCCTGATATACTTCAAGCCATGGATCCTGTGCACATAGAAGCTGTGATGCACGTGCAAAGTGGACTATGGCCCAAGGCCCCACCCTTCAAGGGATCTCCCTGGTAGTGGCAAACCTATTCTGCAGAGAGTCTTTACAGTGTGCCCTTTGAATGCTTCTCACGCTGTTTAGTTGGAATCCAGTTTGCCTGACATTAGCGTTTAATGTGGGTGATGTGTGAGAGTCATTTACGGAGATTTAGTGGAGAAGGTGTGTTTGAGTTTCATGACACATCCATTCCGACTTTGATACCACAACAGGACCTAACATGTGAACAATGTGAGGGTGTCACATAGATCAATAGGTGTGATATTGATTAGGAGGTGCTGTTGTGTGACACAATTTAATGCACACATCATTATCTTTCACTAGGAGATGTTGACTTTTGCAGAGTGTACCTGTGCAGTGTCAGTGACGTGGCCAAAGAGAGCATCATAGAGCTGTAATTGGATGATACAGTTAGAACAAATGTGAACAGGGGCCACAAAATAAATTTGGCTTAGGGAGCCCAAACCACTTGCCAGGTTCATGGCAGGGCATCTATTTCCTACGGTGTCTACAGCAACGGGTAAGAGTGGGGCTTACCATCGGCTGCGTCCACAACGTTGTGGGTTTTTTGGATGACACCAAGCAGGAGTAGTAAAAGCAGTACGTGTACTATCGGCGAGCACAAAGTAAAGGGTTGTATTTATTTATTATTACTTATCCTGACGTCTATTGACTTCCACTACAGCCAACCAGCCGCACTCCACCACCCCACCTGTCTTACCTGTGCAAGCCACTACTGCTTTACACATCGCCTCTTTAGATAAACCTAACTGCTCTGTGCCAAACTACCAGAGGGTGAGCACAGGTTATCTTTCAGTGCGTATCTATCTTACCGTGACTAGAGTGGTGATTCCTACCTGGCCTGGGTGCTTACTTCAGCCAACCATGAATTCCATTTCGAACAAGCATAACTCAAAAGTTAGTAATGAGTGAGAGTAAATCAAGTCAGTGCAATAGTTCATATTCAATATATGGTCCACATGGACAAATATTGGTGGGTATGACCGTATTGTTTTTGTTTTTGGGCAATCACCATATGATATATGAATGCATTCTCTCATTGTGTTGTACACAAGGCTTCCGTGATATTGATTACTCTAGTGTCATATGGATCCAGGTAATTAGCATCACTGCCCTTGTTTCAGGCTAAAAGGTCACATGATGTCACTTGATGTAACTTGACACCCCTGGAACTTTGGCGAATCGGCGCCCATGCCTGTTAGTGTTGAAGCCCTGTAAACATGTTAAACAGATAAAAAAAAATAGAGCCCCGATGGATCTGAGCGAGTTAACCTGACGTGAAGTAACGTTATAGAGGCAAAGGTGCGACTACCTTTTCATGGCTATTTGCAGAGTTTATCAGCTCTGCCAACACTGCAGAAGGGATAATATCCGGCGGCATTCTGGGCGTCCACAGTAAATGATGCGGCTGTAATGCCATACGGCAATTTCTTGTCACCACATAAAGCAAGCGAACTCAGCCTTTGGGGGAATTGAATGTCAAAGAACACCCAATGGCTGTCTAACGCATCCGCGGCTGATGAGGAAGAGGAAACATTTTGGAATGAGTTCTGAGTGCCGCCATAAAACCCACTCTGAGGTTTTACAAGGAGTGCAATGTGCGTTCAGTTATAGGCGACTGGGCATGTTCCTGCTGTACGGCAGCCATAACGTGAGGTTGATGACGGCCGTCGGTGAGAGCGCGTGTCCTGTAATAACATTTTGAGAACTTGCACTACGAATATTGGGCACAGGCTTCTGCGCGGGGTCCATTACACAGGGGGTAATGACGGCTGTCGGCGCCATTAAAAGGATTACTGGCGCCAGTAAAGTGGCTTGCAGTACGGAGATGAATAGCGGGAATTCGGCTGTAAAAATGCCAAAAGCCACACTGGAAGGCGTGAGCGCGTCCATACCTATGTATTTTCCACTCTTTCAAACCGAACACGAACAGGCAAAACGATGCAATTATTTCCTTTTCTTTATTTTGCATTAGAAATGTGCTATTTTTTTGCTGTAAACATAAATCTCAATTTATGCCGGCAGTTCACAGGGTGAATCCGTTTGTGTTGTAACTGCTTTCAGTACTTTTATAAGGATGATTGCAGTTTCAGTAGCTTGTTTCACGCTAATCAATTTTAAACAACCAATGTCATATTTTCGATGTGTTTCTGTTGTTCGGCGTACTAACTTTGGTACGCCAGTTTTCATCGGAACAGTCGTCACATGGCACTCGATGTTAAATCTATTAATCTCCTGCATGAGGCTGACAAGGGGAGAGTGATTGTTAACTGCACTGCTTATTACACGGAGGCAGACATTATCTCGAAACACCGTTCAGGCACTTGTATTGTTAAGGGACTGGGCTCAGATTCACCTAAAGTCACAAGCTGCAGCACACACGCAAAGAAAAGTTTGGGGACAGATTTACAAGCCCTTTGCGCCCCTTTTACGCCGCCATTGCGTCACCTTTGTGGCGCAGCGGCGGCGCAAAAGAAGCGCCATGGTGTGGGGTACTTACAACGAGACGCATCTGGGAGATGCATCACGTTGTAAAGTCCTGAGCCAGAAGGAGGCGTTCCTGCGCAGGGGCGGCATTCCGGCGCAGAAACGCCTCCTAAAAGTGGCTGATTAACATCTACAAGATTTCACTCAGTCACTTTGGGGCCCATGTTGCGTCAAAACCCTGCGCTGCTTGAAGCAGGCGTAAGGATTGACGTAGCATTAACAAGATAGGGCCCCCCAGAGCCTTGCTGGAGCTGCGTCGCGCTTGCGATGCAACTCCAGCAATGCGCCGCTTTTACAGCACAGATGCGTCACGCATCTGTGCCGTTTTTGCCCATTAGTGCGCCGCATTGTAAATGCAGCGCATCAATGGTGGCGGAGGCATGGCGCACAATAAATGGCGCATCCCTGCTGATATGCAGGGATTCGCCACTTATTGTAAATCTGCCCCTTTGAGTTTACATTGCTGCTACGCAGGTGTTGAAGGTTAGGTTAGAAGAGGGAAAGTTCATTGTCAAAAAAACTTTAAAATGACCCCTGGCTGAACCCCATTCTGACTTCAGCCTACCCTTTGGCTGGTATCCAAACTCACGCGATGACACCCAGAAAAAAAGTGGAATTTTCAATTACATTTCTAATAAATTGAGCATTTCTATCAATCGCATATGTGCTATTTTTAAGTTAATTGCCCGAAGTTTCAGGACAATGGTCAGACGAGGTCCAAACCACACTCTACTATAGGCAGGACTTTAAGTGGGTTGAAAATAGTGGGAAAGTCTCTTAAAGGGGTGTCGCCTATCTGACTAAGGGCATGGCTTGAACATGTAAAATAATTTTTTGTGATTCCAATACTATGCCACGCGACCTTTATTTTGGTTTGTCTTCGAAATGTTCATTATTGCATTGGATACATCAACTGATCTACACCTAAGACCAGCCTATTAGCTTTGTCAATTGTTGTTAGCTGTTGAAGATTCACGAGTAACAAGGATTTTTTGGTAAATAAATACATTGAAAATGTTCAAATTCTGAAATTATGAGACAAATATTACTGAGGCCTCTGGAACTAATAGCAGCCTCCAATGTCTCAGACACTCTATGTTAGAAATGTATACCCCTTTTCTCCCCACCTCTCACTCATCTACAGATCCCACACCTCATATATTTCAATATTCAGCACCCTCTTTTCACTCTTTCCAGCCATTACTTCCCTACATTTCTTGCACTTCACCACCTCAAAAAAACACTTTGCACCCACTCATCTGTAAGCAATGCATTTTTTATTTTCGTCTTGTAGTATTTTGAAACCTGTGTAATCATTTACACACATTTGCACAGAATCACAATTACAACTGGAATAAGTGAGAGTTGCTCTGTGTTCTCTGCAACCCTTTGCCCCAATGACAGGCACTGTGAGAAACTTGCACTGCTTTCAACTGGAACTCTAGAGCTCCCAGTCGTTGCACATTATAAGCACCTGGAGGTTACTCAGTTCAAAGTATTAATTTGTGAGACAGTCATCCTTCTTACCCTGTTCACCCACATTTTTCTGACTGATACAGGTGGAACTGACTCTGACTGCGCCCTGGGCTCTGCTAAACCGGCCCAGGACAAGGGCTCTGATATAAAAGTTATATGGTAATTAGGTATAATTGCAATTGTCAATGACAGACCCTGTAAGTGCCTAGTTTATAATAGAGCAAGGGGGTGCAAACCACCTATAAGTCCCTAGCATACAATAGAATACGGGGGTTTAGAGGCCCAGCAGATTTCTTGCCCTTGCATGTGTGCACTGCTGTATGCCTGCTGTCATTTTAAAGGCAGTCTAGTTTGGCAGACTGTCTTTACAAGTACGTTGTATGCAAATTTGACTTTGGTGGAATGGGCATTTTAAAAGTGATAATCTCCCTTATGTTTACATATTAGGCACCCTCCTCAGATCTCCCCTAGGTATCCCAGGGGTGGGGGTAATGTACCTATAAGCAATATGTTTTCTATGACCTGGGGAGGGAAAAACTACCCATTTCATTGTTCCCCATTAGCTACATAGGCTAACATTGCAATATTCTATGTATTAGAATTCATTGCTAGGAAAGGAGAACAAATACGATACAATGACTTAGAAGATTGGTATTGATAAATTCAAAAACCTGCCTCTGTTGACCTTATCATACTAGTACAGAAAATAAGTTTCTGTGAGCCAGAATCCAGCCTTTTAGCAGTCTCCCCTGATTGGTCAGCTCTAATGGGCTTAGCCAGGCTGCTTTGATTAGGTGATAAGCAGCCGTGCCAGAGTAGAGGTTATCTAATGGCGGGAGTTCTGCAGCTGCAAAGACCAGTTTGGGCAGGGGGATAGGTAATAAAACATGAACTTTAAAGAGAACAGAAGAGTAAGCCATGCCAGCCAGGCCCACCACAACTTCCTGCCAGATGGCAGGGCAAAGAATGGGATTTGCAGGGATATCGGGGAGGGAGGGTTCAGGTAAATGAGCCACACCAGTAGGTTGGTTTAGCCAGCTCTTGCTCCTCTGGAGAGAAATGATCCATGTTGGATTTTGGAAGTGATGTGTTTTGTGGGACAAGAAGATGCCACATTTTTGAGAATACTGTCATGCTTTTAGGTGGCATCCTGCCCCTAATTAGACAGGTGTGCCCCCCTGCTTGTTGCCACAGATCATTGACTAAATAGGTGAGAGCTGCAGAGCAACTCAGTTCTGAATTTGAATTTGCTGCCAGTAACTACAAGAAGAAGGATTGCCCTACTGGAACTCTGTCCTGCACCACACAGGATTACTCCCTGACCGACTGCTCAGGTTTGCACACTGGTAACTACAGCCCTTAGGACTTTGCCTTGCTTCAAAATGGATTAAGGAGTAGACTCCCTGAAAGCAACAGGTAAAAGAGCTTGCCTGCACCATCTCCTCCAAGAAGCCCCCAGCCTGGAGCGGGTCCAGGGGACTTTTAAGGATTTGGCTAGGTGCACTGTGAGAACTGTAATCCAAATTTCCAAGGACCATCTCAGAGATTCTAGACTAGGCATGGGCAGAGTTTGCAGAGTTTCACTCTGTGGAACTCTATTGAGTTACTGAAAAACTCAACGAAATCCGTGGAGTTCCACGGCGGGCCTGGTATTGCTCGGCCACCCTAACAACAGTACAACACAACACCTTCCATGCCTATGGCTGAGCCATCAGCCGGTGCGGCGCACTAGAGTGAGCCGTACATTGAGGCCATGCCCAAAGGCATCCCGGGTCAGGCTGCCATTGTCAGAGAAGGTGCAAGGAAAGGAATGTTTGTCCTTGCCGCCTCCATGCCTGCACAGTCGTAGTGTAACAGACTGTGCACCAGTATTACAGTACTCAACAAAAAAGCCCAGAGCGGCTGCCAAGTCGCAGCTCCTCCACTGTCTCTCACTTATAATTCAGCTGGTTCTAGGTCCCCAGTAATGGGAGCACCACAAAATTAATGAAGGTCATCTCTCAGAGCACCACTGTCGGCGGTAGACCCCCTCTAGAGAACACAAAGGCCAACGAGTCAAAGAGACAAGGACTTCTGGTGTTTTGTGGGGATCGGTGCTCTCAAACCAAAGCCCATCATCTTCCCTTCACGGCACCGACTCTGCTCTGTTGCTGAAGTTTTTCTGTCTGTTGCTGCTCTGGTAGCCTTGGTCTTCTAGATGCAAACAAGGTGATGATTGGCTGAGCTTGTCGGAATGGAAGATGCCAGTCACATTGGCATTGGCCTGCAGGACTTCGTGATGAAAGTGTAAGTTTTGTGAGGTTTCTTTTTTACTCTGGCGGTATGTTCACTGCAATATGCCCAGTGCAGCAACATTGATTAAAACAGCTCCTCTGCCCACTCACATTTCAGTGTTGCAGGCGGTCTTGTAATTTATGAGTCCTTCTAATCCCCTAGCAATGTCTAGGCAGGCTGGAGACTTTGCTGTAGATACACTCGGCTCCTGCTCGGGGCTTGTCTGCCTCCACGTGCATAGTGAACCCTCTCATTGATGCACCATTGAGAGTCATTATTATGCTGGCTGTTAGACCTGGCACCTTGGCGTGAGTCTCCCTCCCACTTTTTGCTGATGTGCCTCAGATGTTTTACTGGTGTTCGATGTTAGGGGCACTGCACCACGGCCAATCCGTGCCGCAGTGCAAGTGCTCCCTATATAAAGTGTATTTGTAATTGATTTCCATGATTGGCTTATTTGGTGTACTGTCAGTCCCCAGTAACCTGCATGAGGAGTGCCGGGGCTTGTAGATACAAATGCCGCTAGTGGGCCTGCAGCGCTGGTTGCGCCACCCACCGAAGCGGCCTGGTAAACGATGTCTCGGGTCCGCCATTGCAGACCCAGCGTACAGTCTGGTACTGTCGCGCTGACTACGCAAGTGCCCACACTTGCCAGTCCCTAAACCTTCCCTAACCTTCATATCAGTCACCCCTATGGTAGGCCCACGGGCAGGGTGCATTGTAAGCGTAAGGTAGGACAAGCCTGATGTGTGTGGCGTGTCCTAGTAGTGAATTACCGCCTTTTTCGTTCTTCACTATTGAAGGGCTGCCTGTTCTCTTAGGCCAAGGTGAGCGGCTGGAACTATTACACCCTATCGTCCCACCCGGCTCAGGGAACACAGCGGCATGTCGAGTTTGGTATGCCTAAACTCAGGATAATGAAATACTTCCTTTAGCAAGGTTTATTTTAATATACTGTGTTTGCAACTGCTACTTTTAGAAAGCTAGCATTTGCTCGCCTGACTATTTCAGCCCGCCTCTGCCAGGATGTGTATCTGCTGTCTGGGTTTGTGTAAGTGACAGGGCTGGGGAATTCCCTGGGACAGTCGGGGTGACCAGGTGGTGAATAGAGTGCTTACACCAGGATGGGTGGGCGGAGTAGTCCTTGACTCTGAATAGGGTTGTGCTCCACCACCACAATGCTGGCTCCTCCTCCTGCGGAGCATCTGATGTCTCTGCCCTGCACCCTGAAAGAAGACGGCAGCCTCCTGTAAACAGAGTACTCCAAAACTGTGTTGAAACCAGACTCAGGCCCCCTGGCCTGCCAAGACAAAAGAAATCGAGTATAAAGGTAGGAGCCCGGCTCCTAAGAAATCAGATCCAGTTTTGACCATGACGAACCTCTGCCCGACTAGAAGGACCAAGGGAAGCTGAGGAGAAGGAATCCTGCAGTGGTGCCTTGCTGAGAACGGAGAGGAAAAGACTAGAAAGGACTTTGAAGACTTGTGCTTGAAACTATCTTCAAGGGCTTGATCACGAGCTTGCCCCCTGAACGGAACCCTAGGACCATTGGGTTCTCTTCTTCCTTTGCCTGTCTGCTGTTGGGCCTTTAGTTCTTATTCCCTCGCCAGAGTTGTGACTCGGGTGCCTTCGCCCTCCAAGGTCGTGACAGCTCGGAGCCTGGTTGCCCCGCTGCCGAGAGCCCCGCTCAAAGCTTGAGTCGCTTTCCGCTTCAGTGCCGGGCCGCCCGCTCTCCTCTCACCTCGCCTGCTACGGAGCACGCTGTGCGTGTCTCACCTTCTCTCGCCGGAATCTGCACGGAGCGCATCTGATAGCCTTGGACGGTCCGTACGTCTTAACATACTTGACTGTCTCGCTTTGCCCTCCTGCATACCAAGGCTGTGCCGCACCTCAAGAAGGTCTTCCGTACTGCGGTACCGAAGGCCCGGTGCTGCAACTGCCTGCCCGAGAACGGGACGCCCCACACAGATCTCCAAGTACGAACTGGTGTGCTAAGAAGTAGTACGCCCCGCAGGCCTGAACGGCGCCTCGCCCCGTGAGCTGCATCAGATCCCGGATCGCCACAACCCTCCACACCATCCTGCTCAACTGCCTCGCACCTCGAGGGGGCTCCAAGCCGGATAGATCCTCCGGAGAACCGTTGGCCTTGTCCAGGGTCTGCCACCCCCCCAGTAGCCGCGTCTGAAACGCCTCGGACACTCATCCCAAGGTACATTGGAACTCTACCCTGAGTTTGCATCAGATCCAGGGTCCGCAACGTTTGTTTTCCCTGTCATCGTACCTTGCTAACCAAGAATACTTACGAACAATCGCCTATTTAAATCTGGTAGCCTTCCTTCGCTAAACGTTATATGGTCTTGTGATAATCCTGCATATATTTTTACATAAAGTTTACGTATTTTTGATACAACCTTACGACTGGTGTCCGTTTGTGGTGGTTCAGTGGGTTTCCTGTATGTGATCATAAATGCTTAACTAACTATCGCCCTGAAGATTAGCCTTGTCTGCTCGCGCCACACTACCTAGAGGGTGAGCAAGGGTTATTTCTAAAGGAGTAGTTCTCTTGCCCTGACTAGAGGAGAGGGTCCCTGTTCGTCACAAGTGCATACCTGTGCCAACCAGAGACCCCTGAGTCTAACACTGGCCAATAGCAAGCTTGGCAGAGCCAAGAGTCTCAGAGGGCTACGCCTTACGAACAAAGTGCCTATTTTCTGCATGGAAACCCCTACAAGTCAGGGCTCATCAGAGGTTTGGGCGTCAACACATCACATTTCGTTGCACCCTCCATTAGAGGCTGAGGACATTGTTCCCTTATTTAGCCTCTAGCAGACCTGTACACTTTCAGGGGCACTGACACAATAATGGGCATTTTGGTAACTTTGGTTCTGAGGCCCCATTACTCAAGCTCCTACTCACTAAGCCTGGCAGGCAATACTAATTAACATGTACAGGAGGTGCAGGATGAGCAGAGACTGCTTAAACCAAAAGAAAAAGCACATTCCATCGTAGCTGACTGATTGCATATCATTCTACAACTATCAAGCAGCAGAGAGCATACAGCAAGTGCACAATCAAATCTCTTTGGGTGAGTGTGCCGGTGAACTCCGCCATCAGTTGCAGAGTTTGTGCCAAACCTTGCTATCTAAGTAAAGCATGGAGTCATAAAAATATGAAAACTCAGCTGGCAGAGAGCAGTTTACCTCCCACCTCTATCCTAGACCCTCAGATTTGTGTTTTAGACCCTTTGGATCCACAAGAGGAACTTTAGGAAGAAGTTCCAGAGGTTTGGAGAAGTAGGAAGAACTTTTTGAAAAAGCTCTGTAAGTGGACTGGCACAACATTGAGAATCAAGCCAGCTACCTTCAACTGAGATTCTGCCCGGATTTCAGGTTCACCTAGCCTAGATTTCAGGTTCATCTCGCTGAAAGCTCCAGAGCTCCAGAGTTCTAGGATTTGACTGGGGCCTCTCTGAAAATCAACCCGACAAAGTTGCATCAAAATCAGCCTGATGGAGGAGACCACACGCCATCAGGAGAATATTCTCCTGAAAAGTTTCTAAGTGTGAAGGTAAAATTTTGCCTGGAGCTTTCCACTTAGTGTATCTGACCAGGGCTCTATCGCGGTCAGCCGCAAACTTTGACTTTGTTCCAGTCAAGCCCGACCAGATTTCCCAGATTGTTGCTATATTTTTTAAGCAAAATAACATTATGAACCTTTAAAAAAATCATATCTCCGGTTTCCAATATCAAAATGTTGTAATTTTGGTGTCATTGTAAAGATAAAAATATTTGGTGTCATTGTAAAGATAAAAATATTTCCTATTTTTATAAATTGGTGTGGGATTGTTTTGTGTGTTGTGTCCTACTTATTTAATGTATTGGTGTTTTCAAATGCTTTACATATCTTCTCCTGTGTTAGGCCAGCCTGGTCGCAGCCAACTACAGAGGGTTCAGCCAGGGGCCAATGTTTTAAGACTTGTCTGGACCCTATGTGGAGTGGGTGGCCTTGTTTCTAGTGGTAGGTGCATACCTACCCATACTAGTAATCCATCCTCTAACATAATTGATGTTCATCAGTGTGGATACATACTTGTGTTTAAATTACACCAAACAGTGATTTAAGTTAAATTATTTAACAATCAGCTAAATTAACGAAGAGCAAAACCTTTAAATTTTTAAAAAATTGGACTTAAACTAATTTTTAATCCATCTTTTTGATTGTTCTACATTTGTTCTATTGCTAATTTACAAAGGTTGTGTGACCCAAAACTAGGGACACCATGTAGCTGGGTATGACTATACTGAACCAACTCATAGTCGCTGAGGTTAGGGTTAATTGTAGGTTTAGAAGTCTACCCAATAATAGCAAGACCATGAAGGCAGAGTTGATTAGGTCCCTTAAGGCCTGGGCATAACCAGCTCCAGAGAAGGAAGGGGAGGGTGACCCCGACAACCACCGCCAAGAGGTGAATGTTGATAACCTTTCCATTTCTTCTAGCACCAGGTTCATACATACATGTCATCTAAGAACAAGTATATGTTGGAGGTAGTGGATCATGCCACCAGATACCCTGAAGCAATCCCCCTCAGAACAGTACTGCACCTTCAGTGAGTAGGGGCCTACTTGGTGTTGTCACCAGAGTGGGTTTCCCAAAAGAGGTTGTTTCTGATAGAGGCCAGAACTTCATGTCCAGCTATCCGAAAGTGATGTGGGAGAATGTGGTGTTACTTACAGGTTTATGCCTGATATAATTCCCAGACTAATGGTCTAGTGGAAAGGTTCAATAAGACCCTAAAGGGCATGATCAATAGTTTGTCTGGCAATCTCAGGAGGAGAATGGATGTTCTCCTCCCATGCCTACTGTTTGTCTACAGGGAGGTCCCACAGAAAGGGATTGGCTTTAGTCCCTTTGAGTGGATATTTGGGCTCCCTGTAAGGGGAACTAAACAACAAAATAACTATGGGTCAAAATGGTATGTGTCTTTTCAGAAGTGTGTCTGGGTGAATGAGTGAATGTTCACTTCCTAGGTTAAAAAATTTAATTTAATCACTACCTTTTCCCTTGCTGAAGTGGCAACAACTTTGCTTCCACATTTTGGGAAACGTTTCAAATGATGACAGGGCGGCAAAGGACGATAAACTGATGGATATCTTCCCATCGAGTGCGATACATTGTTGTGTGCTGTTCAAACGTTTTGTTCAACACACATTCACTCATTCACCCAGACACACTTCTGAAAAGACACATCCCATTTTGACCCATAGTTATTTTGTTGTTTAGTTGTACTTATGTTCAGGGGGCTATAACTGTGTTTTCACTAAAAATTCCCTGGGACCCTCCACCCATCTCTTTGTTTTTTCTTCTTCTCCCTGTAAGGGGGCCATTGTGCCTGGTGAGAGAGTCTTGGGAAAAGCCTCTCAAAGAAGCCCAGGACAATGTGCTGGATCATGTTCTTGGCCTGAGATCTCAATGGCAGAGTACATGTACAAGGCAAGCAGAAAACAGGAGGCCAGCCAGGATCTCATGAAGCACTGGTATGATAAGATGGCTACTATGCCTTAGTACACTCCAGGACAATTGGTGTGGGGGTTGGATCCGGTGGCTACTAGTACCCTCCAAGACAAGACGAATGGGCCCTATCCAATCTTAGAGAGAAAGGGTGAGGATACCTAACTTGTAGACTTGAACACCCCCTGGAACCCTCATAAGTACATGCATGTAAATAGGTTGAAACCCCACCAAGAAAGGGAAGACATGCCAATATTGATGGTCAATGATGAGGGAGAGGAAGAAGAGACTGAGCCAGTGCCAGATCTCCTATCTTGAAATGTGCAAGATGGGTCAGTGGAGGGAGTGGTACTCTCCCCCAAATTGACAGAGCGACATCACTGAGACTGAAAGCCGGTGCTAGAGCAGTGTGCTGGTCTGTTCTCTCTGACCCCAAGTATCACCAGCTGTTGTATAGAGGACATTGACAGTGATGACAGCCTGCCTGTCGAGAGTACGTTTAACATGTTGTATGACTAGTTCAGAGCCAGCATCAAGGCTGAGCTAGCTCAGATGCTGGAACTGGGGGTCCATGGGCCAGTCCAGTGGTGCTGGTGCCCAAACATAACCTTCAGGGGGGGGGGGGGGAAGAGTGAAAGTTATGTGTGAACTAAATAGGACTGGATGCAGTCACTAAGACTGATGCTCACCCTATACCTAGATGTGATGAGTTCATTAGCAGGCTAGGGTGGCTAAGTATCTGAGTGCATTTAGCATGACTTCAGGATACTGGCATATGGCCCTTAGTGAAGGAGCAAAGCAAAGGCCAGCATTTTTCACACCCGAGGGATTTTACCAATTTAAAGTAATGCCCTCTGGCTTAAGTAATGGCCCTGCCACCTTCCAAAGGTTTGTGAACAGGTTCTTGTCTGGCAGCTTATCTGGATCATATAGCTGTGCATAGTTCCACCTGGGAATATAATTTAAGCCACTTGAAGGAAGTGTTTCAGACCCTGCAGCAGGATGGCCTGATTATTAAGGCCAGTAAATGTCATATAAAGCAGAGTTCAGTTGTGTACCTGGGTCCCCTTCTAGGTGGAGCCCTGTAGAACCTTTCTAGGCCAAAATCTAAACCATTGTGGATTGGACAGCTCCTACAACCCAGACACAGATTGAGGCATTCCTTGGTCTGACTAGGTATTATAGAAGGTTTGTTCAAAACTATGAGACCATTGTGGCTCTCCTGACAGAACTCACTTTTAATAAACAGTCAAAGAATGTCCTGTGGACCCCAGAGTGTAAGAATGTTTTTCACACTGTAAAAGAGGTTGTGTGCTAAGCACTAGTGTTTCTGGCCCCTGACTATACAAAGGAATTTGTGGTTCAGACAGATGTTTCAGAACAAGAGATCAGGTCAGTGTTGGCACAAGTAAATGAGGAGGGCCCTGATCAGCCAGTTGGCTTCAATAGCAGGCGACCTCTCCCTAGAGAACAAAGGTGGAGTACCATTGAGAGGGAGGCCTTTGCTGTGTGATTTGGTCCCTGAAAAAGCTGAAACCAGACCTGTTTGATACTCACTTCCATGTTCAAATGGACCACAGACCTCTCAGATGGCTCACTCAGATGAAGGGGGAGAATCGAATGCTATTAAGGTGGCCAATTTCTCTATAGGGAATTGTTAGACTCGTCTGCTTCTGAGAGTCCCCTCACCACTATGATTTCTTTTGTTCCCCTGAACCTCCCAAAATGTGTCACTTTTCTTTGTCTGCCAGGACTTTTTATGTGCTGTTTCATTAGGCTAGATGTTCCTTGACACCCAGTTGCTCACAAGGTTTTTGGCACCTATTTACAAGGCGTCTGGTGAAACCTGTGGCATTATAGACTGGGATTGGCAACCTGTATGAATGGCCCTAAAATGGTGGTCATCCTTTTCCCTCTTGTGAGTGACTCCCCTTGGAGCTTCCATGAACTTTGGCCTTTCGAGGTTTTGGCGCCCTTTTGGCTGGCGCACATTCCTGACAGGAATTCCTTTATTTCCCTCAGGTACACACAATGGCTGCTCTAGAACCACAGTATGGTGGCTGGTAGGGTCCTAAATACACCTCAAAAGTGCTATGTCATTGGCATAACCAGAAAAGGTTCTAGAACCTTCTGGCTCATGCCAGAGCCTCAGGGCACTGGCTATATAAGGTCCAGTCCCTGGCGGCCATTTTAGGAAGAAGAGGTAGAGTAAGAGAAGAAGAAGAAGGAGATTCCAGATTTGACACCAGATTGACACCTGCCCTGTTGACCCCTGAGGTGGCTGGTAGCACAGGCAGTAGAGTAGCAAAGGTCATTGGCGTTGATTCTGACTGGCGTTCCAGTCAACTGTGTGAGCGGTGACCTTGCGCCTACAGCGCCTGCCCAGCGAGTGCCTCATAACCCCCAAGAGACTGTGGCCAATTTCGTGTGCCTCCCCGCCCCCCCGGTGGTGAATCGTGACAGACTCCGCGTGTCGCGAGGCGAGAGCAAGTTCGCCGCGACCGCGATCGTCTTATGTGCCCTCTTCGCGACAGGCGCCTCCAGCGAGGAGCTTGGACGTCTCCGAGCCCCACCGGCGTAGAGTGCTTCCTGCGCGGACTGAATGTGAGGTGGTGCGCCGGGGCGGGGAAAGGCCGGCCTTCGTTGGGCGGGACTATCGTCTCTGCCCCTCCCCAGTGAATCGGGAGCTGTAGCTGTGGGCTGGAACCACCCCCGTATGAGGAAGTCGGAGGGAGGTCCGTGGAGCCCCTCAGAACCCAGTCGCTGGCGTGAGAAGTGCTGTGCCCTGACTGAATCGCTTCCCGATTGCAGCCGATGTGAGGTGGGCCCGTTTCTTCAGGTGGGGAGCAGTGTTGTGAAGGAACTGTGAACCGGCGCGAAGATTGTGTGACCTCTCCGGCAGCCCGTTCGTCAGTCTAAAGACTTTGAACTGGTGCCGCCTGAGTGCTAGCGGTGACAAAGCCCGTAGGCGTGCTTAGACCCCACCGGCAAGCAGAGATCTCATCTCGGTGGCAGCCGAGTGTAAATGAAGTATTCACTGTGTTCCCTTGCCTTTTAGATACACGTGCATACTCTCCGAGTGAACCTTAAAGAGTCCCAAAACTCATTCTGTGCCCAGAGAAGCCCGTATGCATTATCATTGAAATCAACACAAACTGTAAGAGTTATCTTTCCAATCTGAAACGTATTGCAAGTGTAATGTTTCTGAAGTATTTAATTGGTGGCAGCGATACCAGAATGAACATGTGTTTGTTTAGTTAAATGAACCAGTATTTATTCTGCTATGCAAAAGTGGTATTTATCCCTGATATTTATTCTATTTATTGATGATATTTATTCCTGATATTTATTCTATTTATTGATGATATTTATTCCTGATATTTATTCTATTTATTGGTGATATTTATTCCTGATATTATTTATGGTATTTATTTCAAAACTGAAACCCAGAAATTTGTGACTAAAAGAAATGTGTTTGTGCTTTCCCAATTGAACCCTATTCACAGAGAGTTTTTATATAAAGGAATCGTATTTTTCTACAGCAGTGGTGTGGTGTCCTTCTTTTTGGTGACTGTACAGGGAGTTATTATTGGGTCAGAGCCGGCTTAGCACTAAAGCCTTCACTTGCCTTGTCACTTGAGCCAAGCTACCCCCTTTGTGCTGGGCTTGCCCATCGCAGGTCCAACAGGAATGGACTCCATAGAGGAGCGCAGACGTGGGACTGCCCATGTCAGTTCATTTGGACTTTCCAGGTTTTTCCACTTAGCTGACGAGGATTTCTAGGGTGTAGGTAAGTTACCCTTCACCTTTCGTTGGAGGAGCATGTGAGAAAGTCAACCTTCTTTCCCTATTCACCACCATTATTCACCCCATTTTTCTGACTGAGACTGGTAGTAACTGACTTTGACTGTGCCCTGGGCTCAGCTAAACAGGCCCAGGGTCAGTGCTCTGATGAGAAAGGTATATGGTAATTAGGTATAATTACAATAGGCAATGACAGACCCTGTAATTCCCTAGTATATCTTCGGGCAAGCGGGATGCAAACTACCTATAGGTCCCTAGTATATAATAGGGCAAGGGGGATTAGAGGCCCAGCAGATTTCCTGCACTTACATGTGTGCTCTGCTGTATGCCTGCTGTCAACTTTTTAAAAGTAAATTGTATACAAATTCAAATTTGGTATTATAGGCACTTTTAAAGTGATAATCTACCTTATTGTTACATATTAGGTACAACCCATGTTTCCCCTAGGTATCCCAGGGGTTGGGAGCCATGCAACTATACACAGGGATCTTATGAAAGATGTTTTATATTTCCTGGTTAGGACACCTAACTCCTGAGGCGGAAGCCGGGAGAAACGCTTGCTACTTTTTAAAAATTTTGATGTAATACTGTGTTTTTACTCACTAGTCCCTTCTCCCTGGGCAAAGATACGTTTTTATTTCACGAGCTGGGCATCCCCGCGCAGCGGATCTTAGCGCTGCCACAGGTCACAATTCTTCTTGCCGCCATTTCCCCAGAGCACACAGGCCACGCCCACTACCGTCAGGCCACGCCCTTCCTTCTCCTATAACTATGTGCATTTCCCGGACGCACAGCGGACGTGCGCAGCAGGCGCGCCGTCAGCGCGCCGAAGGCGCACCTAAGGCAAGCCCGTCTGCGCCCATCCGCGCCAGGACGGGCCTAGGGACTAGGCAGAATGGCGAAAATTACAGCTATACTCCCATGGAACTCTGCTCCCTACAACACTCTCGCCTCCCCAGCCTGGATCCTGCCACACGCTCCTGTCTAACGGCCAATAACATCTGCCGCCCCCAGCCAGGCCAGTCCTCCCCTGATAAAACTCCCCCTGGCTCTTACTATACTAGCAAAACTTTGAGGTCTAATGACCTTACGCTCCCCTGCCTATACTTGAACACACGGTCTATGGTAAAACTGGATATCTTTCTACTTCTTAACTCTGATAGACCGGACATGCTACTCATCACTGAAACCTGGCTTAACCAAGACTCTCTACCGGATGTCCTAGCAGCTCTCCCGGCAGACTATTACATACTGTCAGTGAATAGAGAATCAGGAAAACATGGGGGTGGCGTTGCTGCCATCACCCACAAAGATCATAAGTTCACCACATAACCTTTCCTGGATCTACCAGATACCGAAAACCTTGTAATCAAATCTGACACAGACAAGGGAACCATGGTATTGGCACTGATCTACCGACCCCCTAAGGTCATGCCCACCTTTCCGGTATCCCTGAGCGAGCAAATGGCCAGCTTAGTTGTCAACTACGGCAAGGTGATGCTGATCGGGGATTTAAACTACTGGTTTAAAGACCCAGCAGCAGGGCCCCAGACCATTGAACTCTCTGAGCTCCTCCTCCATTTTAACTTCTCTCAATCAGTCCTGACCCCTACTCACGAAAAGGGACATATTCTGGACCAGATCTGGTCTCACAATGTCCCACTGTCCATCCCGACGGCAACCCCTTGCATTTGGTCTGATCACCATCTACTGCAATTTTCCTACACTCTTCACGGCCATACCAAGGCCTCCATTCCTGCAGGAGGGGTAGTAAGGAAATGGAGATCACTAAAAAATCACGACTTCTTGGCTTCCTTGGCTAACTCAATTCCAGCACCCACCATAGATATTAACCTTATGGAAAACAATCTCACTGATTGGCTCTTGGCAGCCTGCAATGAGCATGTTCCACTCTCCAAATTCTCTCTTGCCCGTCTTATGGACGCCCACAGGTGGTTCACGGCAGATCTAAAAAAACAAAAATTGGAATTGCGCCAATCTGAGAGGAAATGGAGTCATGGGTACTCAGACGTGGACAGAGTCATATACGACTGCCCGTAGGAATTATAAGAACTCCATTCTAACCACTAAGGCAGCATTCTTCTGCGACAAAATTTTGAACACACACAATAAATCTAGAGAAATCTTCACCGTTGTGAACGACCTCTGTAATGATGCAAGAACCTCCCCCCCAAGCCCCCACGCAAAAGCTGTGCAATCAGCTCAATCATTTCTTTAAGGACAAGATAGCCACCATAAAAGAAAGCATCCCGGAAAGGCCTAGCATGGCGGCCATCGAGGACATCTGCAGAAACCCATCTGAATTTGAGGTTTTCCCTCCGATAGATCAATCTAGGTTAGTGGAACTGATGAACCGTGTGAAGTCCGGCTCACCTAACGATTGCTGCCCCCCGCACGTACTGAGGGAAGTCTATTCAGCACTCCCACTAGGCATACTCCCCCTCTTGAATGAGTCCCTAGCTCAGGGAATAGTCCCCATTTCGTTTAAAAACGCAACGCTGGTCCCGTTAATAAAAAAAAGGGTGCCGATCCATCTAATCTCTCTAACTACCGGCCCATATCCCTCCTCCCTTTTGGAGCAAAGATCTTGAAAGCCCATGTGGCTAGCTGCATCTCCAACTTCATTGAAACATCGGATTATCTGGAGCCTAACCAAGCCGGCTTTCGCCAGGCGCACTCAACCGAGGCAGTGATCCTCGCAGTTCTGGACACAATGAGGTCCAATGCCGACAGGGGTATACATCAGGCCTTGGTGCTCCTGGGCCTGTCGGCAGCGTTCTTCACAGTGGACCATACCATCTTATTACACCGTGTCGAACAAGCTGGTTTGCGAGGCTCAGCCCTCGGCTGGGTGAAGTCATTCCTGTGCGACCGGACCCAGGCAGTTAAACTTGGGAACTTTTTAGTGCCCAAATTATCCACCACCTGTGGCGTCCCGCAAGGTTCATCACTGTCCCCCTTCCTGTTTAATCTATATCCCAAACCCCTATTTCATTCCTTAAAAAACAGGAGGGTCACAATTTATAACTATGCTGACGACCAGCAGTTAATTTTTCCACTGGACTCAACCGACTCCGCCGTGGAATTCCAGGCAACCATGCTGCACATTCAACGGTGGATGGAGTTGAACCACTTAAAACTCAATCCCAGGAAGACTGAGCTGGTACTCCCGGGCAAAAGCTCGATCAGATGGGGCCCTCATTTCTGGCCATCAACAATGGGATCCCCTTCCTCCCCCTCTCTCTCTGTGAAAAGCCTCGGGATCACCATTAACTCCGATCTCTCTCTGAAAAGCCAGGTGGGAGCTGTGATCTCGTCCAGCTTCCTTCAGTTACGCAAAATCAGAAAAATTGCCCATCTACTCACTCACTCTGCCCTCATTCAGGTGGTTCTCACCTTGGTCCTGTCCCGATTAGACTTCTCAAATTCTATCTATTTAGGCCTCCCCCTGTTCCTGTCTAAATGCTTGCAAATTGTGCAAAACCAAGCAGCCATATTAATCTTCAAGAACCGCAGTAGCAGTACAGCGAAACAATTGCCGGCCACTCTTCATTGGCTACCCATAGCCAAACGGGTAATATTCAAAGTAGGATACTAGGCCTTTAAGGCTCTTCACGGGAAAAGTCCCATGTTTATCAACAACCTAATAATCAAACATGAGCCGACCCGCAATCTCCGCTCTGCTCATCAGTCCCTTCTCACTCTACCCTCCTTTAAACGGAAGCGTCTAGGCGGGTGTTGATTTGCTTATCTTGCCCCAAAGGTGTGGAACTCTTTCCCCTTATCGCTCAGGAGATTTACCAAACTCATGGAGTTCAGGGGAGAACTGAAGATCTGGCTATTCAAGCAAGCTTCGGGATAGGTTAACTGTTTTTCATTCTTCCTCACTACTAGCGCCATGAAACATCTGGGTGCCCGTGCACTTAACAAATTCAGAATAATATAACAAAAACAGCCAATTTCATTTTTCCCCATTGTAGGTACTTATAGATAGATTCATCAACCAAAATTGCGATGGCAATAGCTGCGAAATAGCAATTGCGATCGCAATTTCAGCTTCCGCAATTCATGAAGCAAAAACCCACCACTTTGCTAATTCGCAAACATAAATTCGCAGAATCAATGTGGACCCCCCTTAGCGAATCTGTAATAGCGAGTTTCCACTAATTCTGCGAATTAATTTGCGAATTCGCAAAGAAATCGCAAGTACAATTCATCAAACATCGCAAATTGCAAAAAAAAACAAAATCGCAATTTAAAGAGAAGTCAAACCAGGTGGTAACCATGAAGTTCAATTTGAAAATAAAAAAATTCCAATTCAAACAGGAACAATGGGCGGAGTTAAACAAGCACACTTAAAGAGACACAGTAGTAGCATGAGTACATTCACAATGCCAGGTCTATACATCGTTCTGCATTCTGTCCATCATTGTTGTTTTTGCATTTGTCACCCAGAGTGGGATGGGTATGCTCAGACGTGAGTCCCATGCTCTCCACACCACTGAAGTCAAGCTATCCTGGCTGAAGACGGCTGATAGCCAGAAACCGGTCCTAGGATGCTTGATTCCGGTCCAGGAAAGACATGGCTTGGCAGTTCGGGCTGGACTGTTCCCATGAGGCACAGGGTCAAGGCTGATTTGCATAGGGCCATGTCTGAACTGGGGTGGTGTGGAGTGCAAAAAAACGATGGATTTAGGCCCAGATCTCTGTACTGGGCTGAATGTATGACATTGTTCTGCATTCTGTCCATCCATTGTTGTTTTTGCATAGGTCTATACATCGTGTCAAAGCGGCTGAGGCACCAGTGCGCAGCCCGGAACCAGTGCATCTTCCGGCTGCAGATAACACTCCTGGGCCAGACTAAAGAGGAGATATACTCCAAATACAGGCTCAATGGGGCAATGATCCACAAGCTCATCAGAGACCTTGACCCCCTGATGCAGCAGCCAACAAAGAGAACCAATGCCGTGCCCACCCATGTCCAGGTCCTGTGCTGCCTGCACCTCCTGGCCTCCGGAAGCTTCCAGGGGGAGTTGCATATGCAGGGGGGATCTCCCAGAGCACACTGTCACGCTGCCTATGGTGTTTCCTGGATGCCATGATGACCCAGATACACCACTACATAACCTTCCCAACCACTCAACAGGACTTAAATCAAACAAAGCTTACCTTCTACAACATTGCACAATTTCCCCGTGTAATTGGATGCATTGACTGTACCCACATCCACATCTGCCCACCCGCTGAGACAGAGTACATGTACCGGAACCGCAAGTCCTACCACTCACTGAACATCCAGATGGTCTGCAATGCAAAGACAATCATCACTGACATAGTGGCCCAATACCCGGGGAGCACACCTGATTCCTTCATCTTCCGGCACAGTGGCATACACACCCGCTTGGCCATGGGTAACTATGGCGAAGGACACCTCCTAGGTAAGTACACATGTCCACATACAGTACGACGAGACCATGTAGCTGCGCATAACAGCCGCTGATCCTCTGCTCCTTTCATTCAGGTGACAGCGCCTACGGCCTCCGTGAGTACCTCCTCACCCCATACCTCAATCCTGCCACACCACAAGAACGGCTTTACAATGCTTCACACATTCGCACTAGAAATTGCATTTGTCCCGCATCCTACATAAGACTGGTGGGGCCCTCAAATACCAGCCTGAGGTCTGCTGCCACATCGTGGCCGTGTGTGCCATACTTCACAATATTGCTACCAAGCGGAGGATACCTGTAGAGATCTCTGGCAGTGAATCGGAGGGGGCCAACCTCCCACCTGCACATGCACATCATGCACGCAGGGAGAATCCTGAATAAGGACACAGGCGCCGCAACAACATCACAATGAACTATTTCTAGTTCACCCATACCCCTCACACAACACTGCACTCATGCATGCCAAATGAAATAATGACATGAATCGGATTTACGTTTGAAAGAAATTCTTATTGTTTTTTGCACAATAATATTTCTTTAAATTTTTTTGCCACAATACATGAAAACTGTATTTCTTCATACAGCCCCATGATAGAGAAGCAGGCGTACTTGTCATATCAGCATGGCACTGCTCCTAGAGTACATGCAATCACTGGCGCCTCTGGCCGGACGCGCCCAGTCGCCTATCCACATCCTCCTCACCAGTATTTGCCCGTGATGCTGCACTGGGCCTGGTGCTGCGACGGCGTTCGGTTACCACCGGCACGGACAGGCTGCTGAGACTTGATGTGCCCTCACTGGCAACATTCCCCCCCCTTGCATGGCCATGCCCACACACCTGCTGATTCTGGACAGCGGTTGTGACCTGTTCCAAAGCCCTAGCAACGTCCTGGCAGCATTGCACCATCTGAATCTGCATCGCCAGGGACCGGCGTGAAAGTTGAAAGGTCGCATTACCAATCAGGTGGTTGGATCTTGTATATGCTGACAGCCGGGTCAGCAGCTGGCGGTGGTGGTGCCAGGTGATGTCCTGCTGTGACACCATGATTTGGCTGTTCTCCCTGACTGCAGCCGTCAGCACCTGCACGCTTTCCGGGAGCTGGCTCACGTTGCGCGCTGTCTTATAAAGCTGCAGCTGCATGGCTGCCATTTGCTGTGCCTGCTTTTGGTGTACAGCTAGCATCCGGCGTTCTATGCCCAGCTCTAGATCTTGGAAAAGGTCCCCCTCTGCCAGCGCTTGGTGCCACGTTGCGCTGCTGCCTCATCAGTCTGCTGGACTGCGAACGCACAGGTGCTGTGCGCCGTGTCTGCCTCCTGGGTAGTGGTGTGGCCTGTACCACTGCCAGGGGTGTCACATGGGGTGGTTGCTGTCTTCCTGTGGCTGCAGGGGTGGTCCCTGTCCGCATGGGGAGGTGGTGGTACTGGTGCTGGTGGTTGTGATGGTCCAGGTCATGGGGCAGGATGACTCTCTCCCTCAGTGTTCTCAGGGTTCTTCTCAATTTGGAGTGCCTCGCTGTCTGTGCTGGGTTGTTCTGCAGCACCTGTGATGTAAATGGGTGCATGATAAATGATATGTATCTTGCACATGGGATGTTGCAACATGCATGCAGGCTTGCATTCCCTGACTGGCTTTAGGGATATGTTTCACTTGACAGGTCTGCCTGGGTGTGGCTATCAGGGAACTATTGTCAAACTACAGGTCTCAAAATGCAACATGGCATTCCAGATGTGCATAGCCTGCATTATGGGTGTTATCAAATGGCTAGCTCTGGAGGCATGAGCATTGTTAGGGGACGGGGTCGCAGTTGCATGGCACTTACCTTGGGATTGTTGGGTGAGTCGGGAGGTGTCCAGCCGGGTGACCCCCACGCAGGCTGCAGGGTTGAGTGTGTCCTCCACCAGGCCTTCTAGTGGAGTGTTGGGCGCAACTGTGGGGTCTCCTCCTCCCGTGGCATGTTGCCCCCCAGCCTCTCTGCAATGACCTCTGAGGTCGTACCACCTCTTCTTGAGCTCATCAATGGAGTGCTGGGTCACTCCAACAGAGTTCACTTTGCGGATGCGCTGCCAAATGCGCCTCTTATCTGCTTCAGGCACCTTCCGGGATTCCTTGCCAAACAGCCTGTCATGGTCCTTGCTTACACCCTTGATGAGGAACTCCAACTCCTGCTCAGAAAATTTGATTTTGCATTTTCTGCCAGGTGCACTGCTTCCTGCTGATTCCTGGGACATTCTGGTTTAGTGAGTGTGTCCTGTTGTGGTGCTGCAGGGTGTGTCTGGTGGAGCTCTGTGCTGTGCTTCTTCCCCTCTCAGGCTCTGTGTTTAGAATGAGTGAGGGAACTGCCTACTTCCTGGTTGTGATGTCATCAGTGTGCTCGAAATGCGACTTCCCGTTTTTGCGATCTCGCAATTAGCGAGATCGCAATTTGCGATTTCGGTAATTGCGAAATCGCAATTTCAACATGGGAAACAGGCGATTCTGCGATTTTTGTAGGATTTAGTGTAAATCCCAATCGGCAATTGCGGCCGACTGTGATTCACTTTTTTTATTCGCTTTCCTTTATGCATCCCATTCTGCAAATTCTAAATTGCGATTCAGTATTTTTTTCGCAATTTAGAATTCGCAGAATCTTGGCTTGATGCATCTGGGGGTTAGCTCCATAGGTTAACATGCAATATTTTAATTTAAGTATAGCTATCACTAAGAAAGGAGAAATATATCATTCAAGGAATTAAAAGACTGGCATTGATAAATTCAAAACCCACCATTGTATTTATCATAACTAGTACAGAAAATAAGTTACACAAATTTATTTTACAGTGAGCCAAAATCAAGCCTTCTAGCAGTCTTCTTTGATTGGTCAGTTCGAACAGGCCTAGCCATGCTGCTTTGATTAGATGATAGATGGCCTGGCCAGAGCAGAAGTTATCTGATGGTGGGAGTTCTGCAGCTGCAAAGACATGGCCAGGCAGGGGATGGCTAATAAAGCATGAGTTTCTAAGAGAGCAGAACAGTAAGGAATACCAGCCAATCCCACCCTCTCTTCCTGCCAGATGGCAGGGCCAAGAATGGGATTAGCAGTGGTCTGAAGGGGGACGGTTTAGGGAAAGGAGCCACACCCGTAGGTTGGTTTAGTCAGCACTTACTCCTCTACATAGAAATCATCCATGTTGGAATTTGGAAGTGATGTGCTTTGTGGGACATGAACTTCCCACACTTTGTAGAATGCTGTCATGCTTTTGGGTAGCACCCTGCACCTCATTGGACAAGGGTGCCCTCCTACTTGCCGCCACAGATCATTGGATAAATGGGTGAGAGCTACAGATATACATATTTATATAATACTGTGTGCAGTCTCCTATGTGGTGTATTCATTGTGTTTCTGTGTGAGTATGTTGTGCAAATGCTTTACACATTGCCTCTGATAATAAGCCTGCCTGCTCTGCGCCAAGCTACCAGAGGTTGAGCACAGGTTATCTTTGGTTTGTATCTTACTTGCGCTGATTAGAGTGGTGGGTTCTGCCTGCATAAAGTGGTTACCCTAGCCATCCAGAAACCTCCTTTCTAACAAGCAGGTACACCCCCTTTTCCGAAACAGTTAGGGAGCAGAACACCAGTGGTGGCAAAATACTTCTTCTCTTCTTCTTCTCCTTATCGGCCACTTTCTTAGCAGGAACACCCTTCTTTGCTGTCATCTTCAAGTTCTTTTTTAGATCTGGAATTTACCACATAGCTTCACAAGTGCAAGCAGAGAAGGACTCAGGTGGTATCACTGCTGGCTTTCCGTCTGGCAATACTGTGTGTCATGTCCCTTATTGTGCACCTAAAAGCCAACAAAAACAAATTCAGTGAAACCTGGCATTTGCAGTTCAGATCTACAGACATTATAATTTAGTGAGGTCACATCATAAATACTTAACAATAGTTCACCTAGTCCAAACTATAACATATTATTTCATAATGGGGAGTGTGCTTTTTGTGCCTCTAAGACCTAGGAGACACCTGTGGCAGGCAGAGGTTGTAGCTGAGGAAATGGAATAATCCTAAAGCAATTATTGCTGGTATGTGCCTATGGCATATGAAACACCTATATTGGGCAGGGGATGCAGAGAGAAATTAAATAATCTTCAAAAACATTATTACTGGTGTGCACCTATGAGACACTAATTGCAGGCAGCGGAAAATGGAATAATCCTTAAAAAAAATTGTTGGTGGTGACAATAAGACACCTATGGCAGGCAGGAGGTGAAGGGGAAAATGGAATAATCTTTAAAAAAATATTGCTGGTGTACACCTAAGAGGCTCCTAAGGCAGGCAGGTTAAAATAGAACAATCCTAAAAAAAAGTATTATGATGTGGGCATATGGCAGACAGGGGGTTAAGGTGAAAATTGAATATTCCTAAAAAACCTTATTGTTGATGTGCACCCATGGCAGGGAAGGGGGTTCAGGGAAAAATCAAATAATTGAAAAAAAATGTTTGCATGTCTGACCATATAGACTATGAGATGTCCTGTGGGAGGCAAGACAGCAAGGAGGAAAATGGAAAAATACATAACAAACACTGTACATACATACCACAATCATTCTAAAGCAAATTAAATTATACATGACCACCAAGGGTGAAGGTATGGACAACAAAGAGCACATGCAGGCCTAGGGAAAAAGCAAAGTACACTGTCTACACAAAATGGCTTCCCTGGTACAAAGCCACCAAGGTCGAAGGCATTGACAACAATGAACACATGCAGGCCTACAGCAAAAACAAGCATACTGACTACAAAACATGGCACCCTGGAACATGGCCACCAAGGCTGAAGGCATGGACAACAAAGCACACATGCAGGCCTATGGCAAAAGCACACTGATTTCAAAAGTGTTGATGGCCACGTGGCTACCATTGACAAAGGCAATGCAAGTAAAGAACACAAGCAGGGTTATGGCAAAAAGCACACTGACTGCATAATGTCAGACAGTCACATGTTCAAGCAAGAAGCCATGGACAACAGAGACAACTCATGCAGTCCTATGGCATAAAGCACATTTGTTACATAAAACTACCCCACATGGCATGGAGAACAAAGACTAATAGGTGACCTATTCCAATCACAATCACTGGCCACACAAAGCAATGGCCACTTGGCCAATAAAGAATGGAGCCAGGATAACCAAAGAAGAAAAAACTACCATTAATTCAGCAATTGAAAAAATGAACATCATGTCAACTTTAAAAATTCACCAACCACAAACATCCCAAGGTATCAAAAACTGACCGCACCAAAATGATTTACACTTTTCACAAAAATGTAAAATACATAAAAAAGCAACATATTTTACATTTAATTCAAGGTCACCCCTAAATCAATAGGGGCCATATGTACGAAGCATTTCTCAGAATCGGCCCATTTGCGACTGGAAAAATGCTTTTTGGAATGTACAAAGCACAAATTGTGAATAGGAATAGAGTTTTTCAATTTGGTACTTGGAAGGGGCATGTTTAGGGCATCCCTTCAAAATACTGAATTGCATTGGTATATACAAATGTTTTGTGACCGAAATGCAGTCTCAAACATTTGCAGTTTACCACCAACTCAAGGTTGGTGGTAATGCATTTGCAAAATGGAAAGGCTCCCCATGGGACCCCTTCCCTTTGTGAATTTTGGGAAAACATTTTTTAAGAGCAGGAAGTGGTTCCATGGACCAGAGCCTGCTCTTAAAAAAAAAACCTTTATTAAAATACCATCACTGACATGTGGGTCTGCTGACCTTAGCAATCCATCATACCTGTGATGGCTGCCATTCCTAATAGGTCGCAAACTGCAACCTTCCTCATTAATATAACTTGCGACCCACTAGGAATAGCAAGTATGAAACAAAACGTTTCATACATAAGAAATAGCGATTCAGGTGAAATAACTATTCCCATTTTTTGCACATTTGTCCCCAGATGTTTTAAAAGATATATGCCATAGAAACAGCTGTTTAATATATACTCAATGCCTACTAATGGCTGGTTGGCCATGGCCTGCCGGCAGACTAGGCGCCTCCACAGTAAAATGAGCAAAATAGTGCAAAATTCATAAACAACACACAGGAAAATAGAGAAAAAGTACTTAAAAAGTTAGAATACCAGGCCTCCAAACCTCCCAAAATTGACAAACATTTTCACTTAGATAAAAACAAGATATTGAAGAAAAAACAAAAAAAGGTGAAAAAAAATACTGGTGCATGCCCTCCATCAAACAACAAATGTATCCAAACTGAATTTAATTTACTTGATTTCTCTCAAAAAAATCTTCAAAAACCAATCGTTAACGCAGCAGGAATTGCATACAAAGAAAAGAGTGATCCTTTCCCCTCATAATCCAAATGAAGAGTGACCAAGGGACGGACAAAGCACTGAGAGGTGCCTTCTGACCAGGAAGAGGAAGTTGGAGTCTCTTTGGCACTTCCTTCCTGCTGAAAAAAAAATGTGTTATGTGCTAAAAGCTACGTAAGCCGTCCATTCGGGTAGAATAGTTACTCGAAACCCCAATTTCAAGTTGATTTTGCTGCTTTTCGGGTACAAAATCTACTCAAGAAGCAGTCCTTTGAACGTGACCACTAGTGATGTTAGAATATGGCACTAGAAGTTTCCTAGCACTCGGAAATTGCGCTAGAGGACACCAACTCTTGATTACACTTGCCAGTTTGTTCGCATTGTCATTGCGTTGCTCAGACAGAGCAAAATTCACCATGATGCAATTGGAGGAATTGAACCAAAATTCTACGGTGCAGGAGTTGTGACTAAATTCTGCCAATTCTGTGAACAGAATTACATTGTTCACCCTGGCCTAATTAGTACCATGTTGAGTCTGTACCTGATCAATAGACTGTTTGATCAATAAAGCGTTGGGTCAACCCATATGGTATGTGAATAGTATACTTAGGACTGTGGTCCTCTATACATTACCAACAATCTCCTATTTATTCAAAAGAAAGACGGGCGCGAGGAAGGTTACTAAAAAAGGCAGGGGAAGAAAGCGATAAAATGGAGGAAGCCAGCAGAGGAACTGGGGGAAATATAAAAGAAAACACAAGGAGGCAGGTTTGAGTGGCTAAAGTGGACGCTAATATAAATAGGGGGAAATTAAAGAAAATACTGAAGACCCTAATACATACTAGTTCAGAGGCTGCTATAGGCCTATCGGGCAAGTGTAGGTCGGGGGTAAGGGACTGTCGTGAATCAAGGATAACTGATTAGTAGGTACACTTTTAAAAAAGGGCAGTTTAGAGTCAAACAAATCTAGTTTATGCCTAAGAAATCCTTTACCTCACTTCTGTTCAACCTTAAACATCAATCAATCAATCAATCAAGGGGTTTATTTAGTGCTGCTACTCACACAAAAGTGTCTCAAGGCACTGGTGGGGGGTGGGCTGCTGATCTGTCTCGGGTCAAGGGTTCAGTCAAAGAGCCAGGTCTTGAGGTCCTTCCTGAATTGGGTTAGCAATGTGGATTGCCTGAGGTGGAGAGGCAGGGTGTTCCAGGTCTTGGCAGTGAGGTAGGAGAAAGATCTTCCTCTGGCTCTGGTCTTGTGGATCTGTGGGACAGTGTCATGGGTATGTGGAATGAGAGGTGATGGTTCAGATATGCTGGTCCTGCGCCATGGAGGGCTTTGTAGGCATGTGTGAGGAGCTTGAAGGTCATTCTTTTGTTGACTGGGAGCCAATTTTGCTCTTGAAGGTGTTCAGTGATGTGGTTGCGGCAGGGGATGTTGAGTACTAGTCTAGCTTCAGCATTTTGAACATTCTGTAGTTTCCTGAGGAATTTCTGGCCGACATTGGCATAGAGCAAGTAGCCGTAGTTGTCAGCTTGTGATGAGTGCGTGGGTGACTGTCTTTCTGGATTCGATGGGGATCCATTTGAAAGTCTTTCGAAGCAGGTGGGGTGTGTGGAAGCCTAATGAGGATACAGCGTTGATCTGGTGGTTCATTGTGAGTGAGGAGTCCAGTATGATGCCAAGGTTACGTGCCTGGTCTGTGGGGGGTGGGAGGGTTCCCAATGCTGAGAGTACCAGGAGTTATCCCAAGCAGAGAGAGTGGGTCCCAAGATGAGTACTAGGGTCTTACCTGAGTTGAGTTTGAGGAAACTATCTTTCATCCAGGTGGCAACAACCTTCATCCTGCTCTGGCGGTTGATTCTGTGGGTTCGTGGGTGAGGGAGAGAATCAGCTGGGTGTTGTTGGCATAGGAGACGATGTTGAGTCTGTGATTCCTAACGTTGGCAGCGAGGGGGACCATGTAGATGTTGAAGAGGGTGGGGCTCAGGGAGGAGCCCTAGGGCAGTCTCAAGCTGAACTCCGTGGGTTCTGAGAGGAACCGAGGTAGTTGGACTCACCGTGTTCGGCCGGTGAGGAAGGAGTAGATACAGTCCAGGGCTTTGCCGCAGATGCCGGTGTCATGGAGTCTTGTGATTAGGGTACGGTGAGAGGCGGTATCGAAGGTGGCTGAGAGGTCCAGCAGGATGAGGGCTACGGTTTTGCCCCGGTCGAGGAGGAAGCGGATGTCATCAGAGGCGGTGAGGTGTGTGGTCTCGGTGCTGTCGTTGTGTTGGAAGCTGGATTGGAAGATGTCCATGACATCGTTCACTTCGATGAACTCAGAGAATTGGGCATTAGTAGCCTTTTCGATGGCCTTAGCTGGGAAGGGGAGCAGGGAGATGGGTCTGAAGATCTTGCGGTCTGTCGAGTCAGCGAATGGCTTCTTCAGCAGGGGGTTGATCTCGGCATGTTTCCAGTCATCAGGGAAGGTAGCAGTCTAGATGGAGCAGTTGATGGTACGGTGACACTTGGGGGTGATGGAGGTGACTGCTCTATGGAAGATGTGGTATGGGCAAGGATCCGAGGGGTCTCCGGAGTGGATGCTGTTCATTGTCATCTGTGGTGGGTGGAGTCCAGTTGAGAAGGATCTGTTGGGATGCGGCATGATTGGGTGCGGTGGTATCGGGCATGGTTGGAGGCTTTTGGGTGTTGAAACTATCATAAATTAGCCTGAGAAGGTGCTGAGTTTGTTGGTGAGGTATTAGGAGGGTGGGACATCTGTGGTCTCCCTGTTGGGCCTGGCAAACTCCTTGATGATGGCAAAGATTTCTTTGCTGTTCTGTGTAAAGAACATAACAAGACATAAAAACATAAAATAGTAAAAACACAAAATAGTAGAAAACATAAAATAGTAAATTGCTCCTTCACATTGCTTCATACAGTTTTGAAACTTTAACACTGAAAGCTGTGGGCAAAGTTAATCTCCTTTTGTTCACTGCAGCACACAAAGATGGAGCATAGATATGAACAAGAGGAGTGAGGTAAAGGTTTCTGTCACTGTAACAGTGGGGTAGGGAAAAAAGCTACAGGCAGGAGAAAGTCAGCTCCGGGAACAGGGAATATTGAAAACACAAGGAAATATGTGGGCATAACGAACATTAAAGGACACCAAGGGAAGTTAGGAGAATGAAAAATAGAGAATGATGATATTGCACACTAGGAAGGAATACTTAAAGAGGTAATTACATTAAAGATTACCAGCAGCAGCTGAAATACCTTCTGTGACTGGGGCCTCAACAGCTCCATCACCCGCTACTTGGTCACCGGTCTTGCTGCTGCTACTGGCAGCCTACCCCTCTTGCCTAATTTCGCTCTGTTCAGTTCTTCTGAAAGGTGGAAAGATAAAGAGGACCATGTAGTAGTGTCTACAAAGTTGCATACAAGCATTCTGCTTCCTGACTACCTAAGCCTATTTTTCCCTTCAAACTCCTTCTTGAAACAGTTCTCTTTCCTACATATTGTTTGCTTCCTACAATCATATTGCTAATCCATTCACTTAACACATTTTTCTATTGATGAGCAAAGTCACGCTAGCTGCGCCTCTTTTTTGAAGGCTCATCTTCCTGCACAAAAATAATCCTTGTAGGCATTTCCTTCTTCCATGTGTGCTGCAGAATGCAGCCCACATAGAATGAGAAAGCAACAAGGAGAAATAATCATATTTTATCATCTTTACACCTCATTGGGGAAGGCACAGCTTGCTGATGCATTCCCAGGCTCACAAGTCTTTGTAAATCTGGATGTGCCAAAACCTATGGGTGGATGCATGTGAACGCCCATGATTCATCCATGGAATGCCTTCCCAATGCAGAGTCAGCAATTCGGAGCCACATCAAGTGGGTTTGCATGAGTTAATAAATCTTACTTCATCCCTTGTGCAGCCTTGCGTCACTTTGAGTGATGTATTGTGTGATGCAAGGGCAATGCAAGGGGTTTGTAAAGCTGACTTAGGGTACTATATCTCATACTAATGAATAACCTTTTTGAACCTGAAGATACACAGTTGATGGACGGAATGCAGAAAAAATCAAAACATTCCCCTCCCCTCAAGAGATCTGGGTGAAATCTATCATTCTTTTGCTCACCATGCCACCCCAGTTTAGATCTGGCCATATGCAAATCAGTTTTGACCCTGTGTTTCACTGGAACAGTCCAGCCCTAACTGCCAAGCCAGGTCCTCCCTGGACAAGAAACAAGCATTCTACGACCTGTTTAGGGTTTGACCACTCCTCAGCCAGGATAGCATGAATGCAGGGGCACAGTGAGCCCGGGACTCAAGTCTTGGCATACCCGGCGCACTTAGGGTGCGAAAGCAAAAGACACACAGTTGATGGGCATAATGCAGAACAAATCAAAACATTCACCCCCAGTCAAGATATCTGGGTTAAATCCATCATTCTTTTGCTCACCATGCCACCCCAGTTTAGACCTGGCCATATGCAAATCAATCTTGACCCTGTTTCTCAGGAACAGTCCAGCTCGAACTGCCTAGCCAGGCCCTCCCTGGACTGGAAACAAGCATCCTAGGACCAGTTTCAGGGTTTCATCCCTCATCAGCCAGGATAGCTTGAATCTAGTGGCACAGAGAGCCCGGGACTCACGTCTGGTCATACCCGGCGCACTTAGGGCGAGAAAGCAAAAGACACACAGTTGATAGGCAAAATGCAGAACAAATACAAACATTCACCCCAGTCAAGAGATCAATTCTGCACCCTCTACATCAATTGTTCTTATTTCATTTGTCTGCCCGAGCAGGACGGGTATGCTCAGACGTGGGTCCTGTGCTCTCCATGCCACTGGAGTCAAGATGTCCTAGCTGTTGAGGGCCGAAACTGGTCCTAGGATGCTTGTTTACAGTCCAAGGATGACCTGGGTTCGCAGTTCAGGCTGGACTGTTCGCCTTTGGCGCAGGGTCAAGACTGATTTGTATATGACTGGGTTCAAACTGGAATGGCACAGGGATAAAAAAATGGTGGATTTAGGCCAGAGATCTGTACTCGGGTTAATGTATGACATGATTCTGCATTCTGTCCACCAATTGTTCTTTTTGCATTTGTCACCCCGAGTGGGATGGGTATGCCCAGACGTGGGTCCCGTGCTCTCCATGCCACTGGAGTCGATGAAACCCCGAAACCGGTCCTAGGATGCTTGTTTCCAGTCCAGGGAGGACCTGGCGTGGTAACTAGGGCTGGACTGTTCCCATTGGGCGCAGGGTCATGACTGATTAGCACGTGGCTGGGTTCAAACTGGAATGACATGGGGAGCAAAAACATGATGGACTTTGGCCCATATCTTGTACTGGGGTGAATGTATGACATTTTTCTGCATTCTGTCCATCAATTGTTCTTTTTGCATTTGTCACCCCGAGTTGGATGGTTATGCTCAGACATGGGTCTTGTGCTCTCCATGCTACTGGAGTCAATCTATCCTGGCTGATGAGGAATGAAACCCCGAAACCGGTCCTAGGATGCTTGCTTCCAGTCCAGACTTCACTTTTCATCTTCAACCCAGCACCTAGACTTCGCTTGCTGTAAGTCGTGCTCTTTCAAGTGGGGCCAATGCAGTCTAGGGCCCTTGGAAGAGAGTTTAAAGTGCTGCACCTGACAAGAACATGCCCATCAACATCATTGCGCCGATCGGAATTGGGATCGACGCTTCATCTCCGCTGCAAGGTTTGTACCGGGCATATCACACTCAGCATTGCCTAGTCAGGAACCAATGAGTCGCCACCAAAGCACTTATTGGATTTTTTCATTTTGGTCTTGTTTTGTTTAGAATGTAATACTATATTTTCCAAACTGGTATGGAGTGTTTTTGTGGTGTTTTCACTGTGTTGAAGTTTGATGTGTTGCACAAATAGGTTACACATTACCTCCTAAGTAAAGCCTGCCTGCTGAGTGCCAAGCTACTTGAGGGTGAGCACAGGTACATTTTTACTGTGTATTCAACTTACCTTGACTAGGATTGTGGCTCCTGCCTGGACAAGGTGCACACTCTGCCAATCAGAATCCCAATTGCTAACATTGGTGATCAGCAGTGAAATATGACTAGTATTTGTACAGTGCCTTACAGGAATTGGTAGACACTACTATCCATATATTAGACCGATTCGAACCTTTAAAATGTTCCCCAATAGCCATTATTATTTTTTCTCAAAAATCATGTCTGGAGCGGTGGCATCTACAAAAATTGATTTTGAGCTGGCTAAACTTGAAAGTTATATGGTGGCCCAGATAAAGAATTTCTACAAGGGGTTTGAGCTTCCTACTAAAGGTGTCACCAGAAAGGTGGAGCTGCAAAAGGTGCTGAAGGCCTGAGTACCAGCTTGTGATGCAGCATCTGTGACCCTAGAGGAGGAGAATAAAATAATGGAAGATGATGAGGCGATAGACATTGGAGAACCTGGGACTGCTTGCGGGACAGAGGGTCGACAACCTGACAGGAGTGAGGGTTCTCTTCAGGTCAGTGAGCAGTGTGTCATCCAAAGGCCTGTTCCCAAAGGAGCAGGAGGACAGGAGAGAGGAAAATAAATCAAAATTGGAGCTGACTAAGCTCAAATTGAAGGAGAAGAAACTGGCTCAAGAGCTTAGCCTGAGGGAGCTGAACATAAATGCCAGGAGCTGAGACCAGCCAAGATGGTGGCAGAATATCTTCAGTGTCCTCTGAGAAGAGAGTACACATACTCAAGGGACTGGTACCTGATTATGGAGAGGTAGACGACATAAGCCTCTGGTTTCAGGTGAATGAGATTGCTGTCATGAGGGAGATTTGGGAGCTAGTCTATGGAAGCACATGCCTTCTGAGGGTAGGGACACCCTACTGGCCCGAGAAGGGAGTGACAGGATGAGGTGTTCCCCCATGAAGGAAGCCCTAATGAGGAAGTATAGTTTGGCCCCAGAGAAGTACAGATAGAAGCTTAGGACAGTGGGAAACTAACCCCATAGACCTGGGTGAATTGTGTGGATGATTCTTTTTGGCAAGGCAGTGGGTGGTGGGGAGAAGAACGGTGATTTGGAAGATTTTCAGCTATACAATTTGTTTGCATAAGAGAACATGTTTAGTCTTTGTTTTACAGAACTGCGCCAGCACCCATTTGGCAGTAAACTCTCCCACTCCAGATAGCTTGCTAAGGAGGCGTACCGCTGGGTAAGCATCAGGGTCCACATGAAGGTATCTGGGGGGATAACACCAAGGGTGGGCAGGTTCCTCACCAGAAGAAGGAGGGGGAACAAAAACAAACACAAGAAGTTCTCTAAAGGGCCCTAAAATCGTTATTCGGGTCAGGCCTCCCATGCAAAGTTCCCCTGTAACCTTTCCCTGCAATTAGCACACCCTTTGAGTGGGTGGGCATTGACATTCAAATAGTTCCATCACAACCCACACACAGACATGACAAAATGTCTTCTAAGCCTGTTGGATAAGAATAACAATACCCACAAACAACACATTTTCTATCCTGCTGCAGTGAACACCATCACTAACTGCCTACAATAAATGCTCATTCCATTAATAAAGACAAGTACCACATATTTGACCTATTGACTAACATGGAACCTGACATCCTCCTAATAACTGAATCGTGGCTGGGGTAGACATTGGCCCAATATTGCATGAAGTTGTTCCATCAGGCTATGAAACTGTGACACAAAATCACATAGGGAAAATAGGCCCCAGCTTACCCATCACATTTAAGAAAACAATAAACTGCATCATAGCTGAGAATGTAGAATGTATTTTTACAAGGTTGTGAGGCCCTACTTATCAGGTGCAGCCCTGCCTCAACCTTCTCATGTGACATTCTCCTTCTTTACAGACACCCACCCAGTAATGGGACATTCCCAGAGACCTTTCTAGACACAACTTCAAACCCTCTTACACAATATTCAAAACAATGCATCCTTGGTGACCTAAACATGTCGTTTGACAAACCTAACATGCCCCACCCCAGAGTGACCCTCACTAGCTTAGGCACACTCAACCTACAGCAGCTTATCCACAAATCCAAGAAAACTGCAAGAGACACCTTGGATGAAATCTTTGGAAACTCAGAACTAGTCAAGTGCCAAAGGATTTCTCCAGTCACACGTTCAGACCACCACCTATTGGTCTCACAACACAAGACATCACAACTCATGCCAGCTACACTCACCTTCCCAGCAACTACATATCAACCTTGGAATAAATAGAATTTGATGGACCTAGAAAACAAACATACCTCCAACACAGATCTGTACACAATGCATACCGTTAAAAAACTATGGGGCTTTTATTATCTGAATCCTACTGAAAATATCTCAATATGACAAACAAAAATGAGCCCCTTGGATGAATAGACAATTAAAAAAGATAAAACAACAACATGATAAAATTCAACACTCCTGGCTCAAAACAAACAACCCTCAAGACAAAGTACACCTACAAAGACATAACAGAATTAATAAGTCAACAATCAAAAAAGCTACTATTCAAACAGAATGCACAATGCAAAATGTGCCAATAAAGAATGTTCTAAAGTACCTACAGAATTTCATAATCCAAAATGCACAGGTGGAAATGTACCTAACTTGAAAATTATTAAATAACCAAAGCTGACATGTTGCATTCCTAATTAACCCACAAAAACACAATAGCACTAACCAATTTCCAGCACACTCCTCCAGGGAAAGGTTAAGACAGCCTCCAGTTATTCTAAGAACCATATCTAACTGAATTTCTGGATCTTGTCAAGGCACATAGGCCAGCTGGTTGCCCCTCTGATCTTTGTACACCACAAACCTTCAAAAACATTCTATTGACAACTTCAGCTGCCAACTGGAACTCACCCAAGTGCAGACACCAATCCATAAAAATGTATATATCAAAGGCTAAAATCAGCCTTGTAGGAAGCTTTAGAAGAGCACTGCCCTAAGTCTACTATTTACATGTGAATCAGATACTGAAGACAATAAGCAGATAATTGGGACTCATGCAACAGATATAGCTTGTCAGGAACCCCACTGTACACTCAACTTTTCATCCTGATTGGAACGCTGAGTTGCCTTAGTCTTCAGGCATATGCTATTCCTGTATGCCAGGTGTCTCAGTGCATTAGCTCAATCACCACTTCTAACTTGCTGGCACACTCTGTCAGCGACAAAGAGTTTTAGCATAGTTGCAGTTTTGTTTTGTTTAGCTTAAAAGTGTGTTACCAGCTATTAAAAGGGTTTTTATTGGTTATAGCATACATATCTTAAAATACCCTTTTCCCTGCCCTGTGCATCATGCTTCCCACATATCTGAGTTCACAAGATCATGTAAGGGCATAGATAGAATATTCTGAATTGCATGTAAGAAATTATCTGATTGTTAAGGAGTTGGAAGAGTGTGGAAGGAAACTATTCCTTCACATTGTAACTATTCTGCATGTCTTGTACCTATGACATGTGAAAACAATCTTTAGTGGTTAAATATTTGCTCTTGCCCTATGACAGACTGTCTATGAGAGAGGGGCTCTTCCTATACATCAGAGCTTTCCAAGCTGTGTGTCCTGACACAGCACTGTGTCGCCTGCAAATGGTGGGTGTGTCACGGGATGACACCGGTATTAAGGGCACTTAGCGCTTAACTGCTGCTAATTAAGTGGCATTCCTTTGAAAGAGTGTCTCAGAGTCCTCCACAGCATCGCAGACTGTGAGACACTCCGCTCTATGGGGGTGAGGGGGCGGGTGATTCACAATAAAGGCTCATTAACAAGTACTAGGGCCCAGGGGGCTCGATGCCCGCTGCCCCTCACTCGCAAACGCTGTGACTGGAGGCACGAAATTGTCACATTGATGCATTATCTTGCAACACCAAACAGAATGGCATTTGCACCCGTGTGGGAGATAATGCGGTGAGGTGGTTATTTCATTTTTGTTTACGAGCGAAAGAATTCGACTGGGAGAGCCCCGAAGCCAAGGAGAGGTGGGTGCCCGCCCGCGGTACTGGACCCGGCGGTGTCAGAGCTAAGGCTCCAGAGACCAGGCCGACAGCGAAGCCCCTGAGGGAAGAAGGTTACTGAGGGCAGGCGGCTGTGACTCATTCGGAGTAGGGAATGGCATACTGAAAATTTTAGTAGCAAATACTTTACTTTTTTGTATTTAAGTTTTTCGTTTTTATTGAAAGTGTGTGCTTAAATGTATTTCCCTCATATCGCTGATCATTGTGCCATGTCAGTATTAACGAGAACGGTAACAACTTACGCCTAGAAACAATTTCTATTGTGCGTGCACAAATAATAATTGTGGAAAGCTGTATCCTCGACATCTAACCCTGACCTCACCCTTTACATTCAACACACCCCTTTCAATGATCTGCTCTCCCTTACCTGGCATCATCTCTGATATTTTCTTTTCTTCCCTTCAATCCCTTCCCTCTCTCTGCCCTCAACCTTTAATCCTTACCTTTCCTCGCTTTCTTGATCTTAGCCTTCTTCTTCCTTCCACCAAGCTCAATTCCATCCTCTCTTCTCCGTACTCGTGCCTCATACACTTTCCCCATTCGCTTTAGCTATCTCTTCTGAGTTGACTCTCAACGTCTCCCACATATTCAGCATGCCATGTTTTAAGTATCTCAGCAGTCTGGTGGGACATTTGTGATGAAAGTGGTTCCACCAACATGGGGGGAAAAGATGGGGGGGGCTTCCATGAGAAACGTAAAGCCAGGCTGGCTGCCATATCAAGGTTCCTCCAAGCATTTCTTTTTGTGTCTGAGTTATGTAAAGACGTTCAAATGTGGATTGTAAGTGAAATAAGTATTTATTGTAGAATAGGATCCCATCCACAGGATAAACAGTCACCAGTAACAAGGTCCAAGCTCAACTGCCTGGATACTCTAAACATCACAACCACAGAATCTGTACAGAGCATTCCAATGCATGTGGCAACCTGGCAACAGGCTGCATAACCAGGATGCCACACATCTCCCTCCTTATAACAAATAACAATAAACAGAAAACATTATTTTACAAAGTCATTAAAACGAGTAGGTATACGTGTAATCCTTGAAGATTTCCTTGCGATGACAGGACCAACCACAGCCCGATGAAATGAGGTAGCTGTTGAAGGTTTCCTTGAGATGAGAGGACCAATCATGGGGCGATGAGATGAGGTACCTGTAGGCGAAGAACTTGACACAGGAGATTTGGAATTGTCAACAAAGTCTTTCTTGATCACCACAACCCTGTTCAAGTTCCGAATGCGATGATCAGTTGTTTTGATAGTATTACCTAAAACCTTGATGACTTGAATAGGCTTCAAAAATGAAGCAGATAACATCTTGTTCTTCTTACATGGATTTCTTATGAGAACCCAATCACCCACATGCACCACCGTGTGTTTTACAAAATTTCTCAAATCATGAATCCTTTTCCTAGCTTGTAACTTTTTCTCCTGACCTACCTTCCACTTCTCATTTCCAGTTGAAACTTTCAGATGTAAATCCTTTACCCAAGGCGGGGTAACCAAAGTGTTGGGGCACCTACATCTGAAGAGCTCAAAGGGTGTTTTGCCCGTAGTGGCATGTGGTGATAACCTGTAAAGCTTAACCTTTTCAAAAACATCTGATCTCCAATCTGAACCTGCAGATTTAGACATTCTAATTGTCTCCTTGAGCACACGGTTAAATCTCTCCACGGTGCCATTTGTCTCTGGGTGGTACAGAGAAGATTTTTTATGTTTTACACCATGTTTAGACAAGAATAATTCCATCTCAAAAGTTTCTCCAAAAAGAGTATTACATGCTTGGATTCTATGCCACGAGTGATGGCAATCTCTGGCCATCTAGAAAAGAAATCTATTAAAATTAGAACATACCATTCAGACCCCGCTGAGTATATAGGCCCAAGGATATCCAGGCCAACTTCTTCCCAAGGGCTGTTTGGAAGTGTTCTGATAATCATGGGCTGAATTTTGGGTTTCGCTAACTTCTCACTCAATGCACACTCCATGCAGTTCCTAACTTTTCTCTCGATTTCCAAATCCATGCTGGGCCACCAGTACGACATCCTCAAATTCTCCTTTGTCTTTGAAATGCCCATATGCCCACTATGAGCCAGTGAAATGAGCTCACTCCTAATAGATATCGGAGGAACCAACCTAGTATCTCTGACAAGTAAACCGTCATGTTCAGATAATTGGTCTTTAACATGCCAAAATTTCTCCAAAATGTCACCATCTTTTGGCTTGACCTTCCATCCAACCTTGATCAATTTCAAAATTTCCATAGGAGCCAAATCTTCCTGTGAAGCCTCCAACCATTTACACTTATCAATGACACTCTCACCAAATGAACAAACCATTTCATCCTCACCTTCCAAATCATCCTCCAGATCTAAATCTTCCTGAGAGACAAGACAAGATAAGGCATCAGCTACCTTATTTTCAACACCTGGTAGATACTTAACCTCAAAGTTATAATCCTGTAATCCTACAACCCATCTTGTAATTCTACTGGAAACAGCATCAATCCCTTTTGTTTTTAAGATCTCACATAACGGTTTGTGATCAGTTCTCACTTCAAAAGTACTTCTCCACAAGAGGTTTTTCAATTTTTTTACCGCCCAATAGACCGCTAACGCTTCACGTTCTACCACAGAATATCTTAGCTCTGGACCCTTCAAACTTCTTGACAAAAACAAAATGACTACCTCGCTCCCTTCAATCTTCTGTGTTAAAACTGCCCCTAACCCATTTAAGCTTGCATCTGTTATCAGAATAGATTTCTTCTCAGGGTCAAAACTATTCAATTTGGGGACATTGTTCAATTTTCCCTTCAGGACAATGAATTCTTTTTCACATTCATCACTCCATACAAACTCAGATCATTTTTTCAACAACGATCTCATGCTAACACACAAAGAAGCAAAACCACATATAAACTTGTTATAGTACTCCGCCATACCTAGAAAGCTAATCAATTCCTCCTTGTTCTTAGGAGAAGACATCTTCATCATGGTGTTAATCAGACCAGCTTTCGGTGAAATACCATCTTTCGAGGTTGTGTGGACAAGATAATCTATGGAGTTTTTCTTAAATTTGCATTTTTCCAATTTTACTGTTAGACCAGATTCACACAAACGTTGCACAACACCAACCAGTCTTAGATCATGCTCCTCATCACAACTTCCAAAAATCAGGATATCATCCTGATACACTCTCACACCTTTCAGACACCTTCCAAGGCTCTTTGTAAAACTGAGGCAGCTGACACCAGTCCAAATAGAAGTCTCACAAAGCGAAAAGTGCCAAATGGTGTTACAAATACAGTCAGATCCTTGGAGTCTTCATCAAGTCTTATTTGGTGATAGGCGGATCTTAAATCCACCGTGCTAAAGACCTTCGCCCCTTTTAATAACATTAACATGTCTGCAATTTTAGGTAAAGGGTAGTGATCTACCACCACACTCTTATTCAATTCTCTAAGTTCTATGCATAAACGAAGAGAGCCATCCGATTTCTTGGCGGCTACAATTGGAGCGACCCATTGGGTTGCTTCAACCTCTTCTATGATACCCTCCTTGACCAATTTTTCCAATTCCGCTTTAACTTGATCTCTAACAGTAATGGGGACACTACGTACTTTACAACAAACAGGTACAGCGTCCTTCTTCAACTTAATGTGATGATCATAGTTCTTCAAACAACCCAACTTTTCAGTAAAGACAGTAGGAAAATTCTTTTTTAAGTTATCTGAAAAGGACTCATCACAATTCTGGTTTATATTGACAGAATTAGTGTTAACAAAGGGTAAATCCTTTAAGATGATGGGGGGAGAGGAATTTGGATCTAACATTACTCCTAAATCTTTTTGAACAAACCAACTCAAAATTTTGTCCCCTTTTTGTGAAATATAGATTTTTGAGTTAGTGAGTCTCTCTTTGTAATTGAAATGAAATGAAATGAAATTTGATTTGTAGAGCGCATGGCTGCCCGAAAGCGTCCCAGCGCTTGCTTAGGGAACCCGTCCTGGTATTCCCCTGCGAGATAACCCATTACTGGGCATCCCCAAGGTGAAAGCCAGGCATCCCGCTGCGAGGGGCCGTTGTTTAATGTTTCCCAGGAAGTATCCTAAAATTTCTATAGGTTTCCTACCATATGCAAGTGGTTTTATATCCGGATGAAACATCTTAATTTTACCTTGTAAGTACTTGAGATAAAATTCCTTTGCCACAATGGTGATTTTATTTACAACAAGGGGTGGTGAGGGACAGAGTCTCTGAATTAAGCAGAAAGCTCTCACCCAGTCAAGAGATCAGGGCTAGATCCAACACCGTTTTTTAGCTCACTGCACCATCCCAGTTTCAGAACCTGGCTGTATGCAAATTAATCTGTTCCTGTCCCAGTGCATGATGGGAACAGGGCAAACCAAACTACAAAAGCCAATTCTTACACTGGGAAGGAAACAAGCTCCGGGGGACCGGTTTCTGGCATTACAGCCGTCTTCGGCCCGGTTTGCTTGAATCCTGATGGTGCAATGAGCAAGGGTCTCACATCTGAGAATACCCTTCCACGCTTAGGGTGGACAAAAATATTTACAACAAGGGGTGGTGAGGGACAGAGTCTCTGAATTAAGCAGAAAGCTCTCACCCAGTCAAGAGATCAGGGCTAGATCCAACACCGTTTTTTAGCTCACTGCACCATCCCAGTTTCAGAACCTGGCTGTATGCAAATTAGTCTGTTCCTGTCCCAGTGCATGATGGGAACAGGGCAAACCAAACTACAAAAGCCAATTCTTACACTGGGAAGGAAACAAGCTCCCGGGGACCGGTTTCTGGCATTACAGCCGTCTTCGGCCCGGTTTGCTTGAATCCTGATGGTGCAATGAGCAAGGGTCTCACATCTGAGAATACCCTTCCACGCTTAGGGTGGACAAAAATATTTACAACAAGGGGTGGTGAGGGACAAAGTCTCTGAATTAAGCAGAAAGCTCTCACCCAGTCAAGAGATCAGGGCTAGATCCAACACCGTTTTTTAGCTCACTGCACCATCCCAGTTTCAGAACCTGGCTGTATGCAAATTAGTCTGTTCCTGTCCCAGTGCATGATGGGAACAGGGCAAACCAAACTACAAAAGCCAATTCTTACACTGGGAAGGAAACAAGCTGATGGATCAAGTCCTGATCTTTGGACTGGGTAAGAGTGGTCTGTTTAACTCAGACACTCTGTTCATCACCACCCCCTTTTCTAAATCGACAATGGTGATTTTGGCACCTGAATCAAATAATACTTTAACAGGGTGACCATTGACTAAAATCTCATCAATAGGACAATTCTTTGGTTGAGGACCGAAAACTACTTGAACCAAAACTTGGCCACAATCAACATTCTCATCATAATCACTTGTGTCATCAAAATCATAATAAATCTCATTAACCTTGCCTTTGTACTCCCTCCCCTTGCAAACAATAGTAAAATGTCCCTTTCTTTTGCACTTGCCACAAGTAGCTTTCCATCCAGGGCATTGTCTGTCATTTTCAAAATGTCCCATTTTGCCACATTAAAGCATTTCACTTGCGTAAAATCAAATTTCTTATCAGGTTTATCATTGAGAGGTTTGTTAGTGGTTACATCTCTCATACTACCTCTCTGGCTAGCATTTTCTTTAGTTGAATTCGGGGTCTTGACAAGATTAACAGTACTATTGTTCTTACTTTCACCATTCTTTTTTATGACTTCTACACATTTAATAGAATGTTCAATCCTTTTGGCTATGGTAATCGCATCATCTAAATCAGGTTCATCTTTTTGCCATAATTCCTCTATAACACGTTCAATGCTACAACCTAGCATGAACTGATCCCTTATTCTTTCATCAGTAGAGGCAGCAAACTTGCAAGATGATGCCAATTTTCTTAGCGCAGTTATATAATTCTCTATGCTTTCTTCTTCAAGTTGTAATCTGCGACCAAAATGATACCTTTCTAAGATAGTAGATACTTTCGGAAGGTAATGTTTATCTAGCATAGCTATACAAATTACATATTCGTTAAGATTCCTATCTTGTATTTCTGGCAGGTGATCAAACACCTCCTGGCCCTCTGTCCCTAAACAGTGTAATAACAAAGCTGTTTTCCTTTCCGCACTTAAGTTGGCCCCACAAACTTTTGTATATCTTTCAAATACTTTACACCACTTTTTCCATATAATGGGAGGATCCCCAGAAGTTTGTAAAAAGAACGGAGGATTTGTGACGTTCTGCATTATGTGCACTGAACCAATACCACACAAAATATACAAGAAAGTGAATGTAAAAGGTTATGTTAGCATTAAGAAACGTTTTTCAAGACCAATAACAATGAATTGCTACAGCAATTTTTAAACCTGGAAATAAAATATAAGATTATGAATACATTTAAAAGAATATCATAATATTTTGAGTTAGAAACAAAATTGAAAAACAATCTGAGTGTCTCTTTTTCTTTTTTTCTTAAAAAAAAATAAAGTAATCACAGTCTCAATGTCTCTTTTCCTTTCTTTAAAAATAAAATAAATCATCCAGTTCAATACCTGTTGCTGCGTGATTTTTCTGTGAAGGAAAACACTTGAAACGCTTGAAAATGAAATCTGTTAAAAATCGTGACGAATCTGCTGCTCTGTGAACTAATATTATTTGTCACAAATCTGTAGTTTTGAAGAAAAAAATGGCCGCCGCGTCATGGTAAACGCATCATGACGCTCCTGCGTGATGACAATTGCTGAGACGAAATGTCCGTAGTGCTGCGCTGGAACTGGGGCATCCGTGAGTGAGCGAACGTTGCACTCGAGCAGCAAGCAAGGTAAGCCTTTTTAAAAGATGCGGCTGCCGATGCTAGGGCTGATGTTGTTTGTTATTTGAAAGTATACAGGCAGATTGGGAGTGCTGGAAAGGGCAGGTTGAAAGCACTGGAAATGTCAGAAACAAGACAAATGAGCGCTGCGCCGGCAATGCAGGATGCGAGAAAAGAAGCTCCTCTCAGAGAAAATTATTAAACACCGCTGTGCACAATGCAGAGTGCGAGCAAAGGAGCGCCTTCTAGATAAAAATTATTAAACAGCGCTGTGCACACTGCCAAATGACGATTTGCCACTGCCAAAGATTGTCATGAGAAGTAAAGCACTTTTCCCAAAGCACACAATCAGCCCAAAACTGCTTTCCATATAAAAGTCTGTCCAGGAAGTTGGACACAATATGGTTCAAGGGAAATAAAAGTTCCTCAATCCATGAAGGGTTGAAAGTTTCAAAAGAAACTTGAAAGTACATTTAAAATAACAGTACCTTTCATAAGTTTCAAAATGATTTAAAGGAGATATCCTTGTATCCTTGTTGAGATCCTTTCTTCTTTTCTTCACAAATCCCGTCCCGTCGCCAATGTAAAGAAGTTCAAATGTGGATTGTAAGTGAAATAAGTATTTATTGTAGAATAGGATCCCATCCACAGGATAAACAGTCACCAGTAGCAAGGTCCGAGCTCAACTGCCTGGATACTCTAAACATCACAACCACAGAATCTGTACAGAGCATTCCAATGCATGTGGCAACCTGGCAACAGGCTGCATAACCAGGATGCCACAAGTTACAAACTGCTGTTTATTTCCAAGAATCGCCATATCTCCAAGCCAGTCTCGGGCAGTAGAATTAATTGTCAGAAGGCCTAAAAAGGATGGGAGCCCAACTCTGCCAACGGATCATCAGGTTATCTTCACTCTTCCTTTAAAGAGCAAACTTACTTAGAATCTGCTTTCCAATACCTTCCCTTGTCTTGACCTCAAGTCTCTCTTCCTCTAGCCTACCCTGCCCAGTCCTCCTTTGCCTCACTTCCTCATAGAGACAGACAGAGGGAGGGAGACAGAGGGAGGGAGACCGAGAGAGAGGGAAACCGTGGGAGACAGAGAGAGAGGGAGACAGGGGGAGGGAGACCGGGGCAGACAGAGGGAGGGAGAGGGAGACAGAGAGAGGGAGACAAATAAAGGGAGGGAGACAGAGAGAGGGGGAGACAGAGGGATACAGACAGAAGGTGACAGACAGAGGGTGACAGACAGAGGGAGACAGACAGAGGGAGGGAGAGAGACAGAGGGAGGGAGAGGGACAGAGGGAGGGAGACCGACAGAGGGAGTGAGAGAGTCAGACAGAGGGAGGAGGGCGACAGAGGGAGGAGGGTGACAGAGGGAGGAAGACAAATAGAGGGAGACAGATTTAGGGAGACAGCTGGAGGGAGACAGAGGGAGGAGACAGAGAAGAGGGAGAGAGACAGACAGAGGGAGGGAGACAAAGGGAGTGAGAGGAAGGGAGAGAGAGGGAGAGAGAGAGGGAAGGGAGACAGAGAGAGAGGGAGACAGACAGAGTGAGTGAGACAGAGGGAGACAGAGAGAGAGAGGGAGAGAGATAGAGAGAGTGAGGGAGACAGAGAGGAAGGGAGACAGAGAGGGAGGGAGACAGAGAGAGAGAGAGACAGAGACAGAGACATATATAGATAGAGACAGACAGAGACAGGGACAGACAGAGACAAATAGAGGCAGGGACAGGGGCAGACAGACCAAGGCAGAGACAGACAGAGATGGAGAGGGAGACAGAGGGAGGGAGACAGGGACAGACAGAGACAGGGACAGACAGAGGCAGAGACTGAGACAGACAGAGACAGAGAGGCAGTGAAGGAGATGGAGAGGGAGTGGGAGAAGGAGACAGAAGGAGAGAGAGGTAGACAGAGGGTGACAGAGGGAGGGAGAGGGAGGGATACAGAGAGAGAGGGAGACAGAGGGAGGCAGAGAGGAAGGGAGACAGAGGAAGGAAGGCAGAGGGAGACAGTCAGGGGGGGACAGAGAGAAGGAGGAGACAGAGGGAGGGAGAGGGAGCCCGACAGAGGGAGACTGACAGAGGGAGACAGAGGGAGAGGGAGACAGAGGGATAGCGAGAGGGAGAGGGAGGGAGATGGAGGAATGGAGATAGAGGGAGGGAGACAGAGGGACGGAGACAGAATGAGACAGAGAGCTGGAGACAGAGAGCGGGAGACAGAGGGCAACAGACAGAGAAAGACAGACAGAAAGAGACAGACAGAGGGAGACAGACAGAGGGAGGAGGGCGACAGAGGGAGGTAGACAGAGGGAACGAGACAGGCAGAGAGATACAGTGGTAGGTAGACAGGCAGAGGGAGACAGACAGAGACAGACAGAGGGAGACAGAGGGAGGGAGACAGACAGGTACAGACAGAAGGAGAGAGAGGGAGGGACACAGAGAGAGGGAGACAGTTAGAGAGAGAGAGAAAGAGAGAGAGAGAGAGAGAGACAGAGAGACAGAGAGAGAGAGCAAGGGGAGACAGAGTGAGCGAGAACCCCCCCCGAACCCACCATAGGTGGTTCGGGCTCGCGCGCCACGCGCTCTCGATACACTGCCTCACTGTGTCCCAAAATGATGCATCTCCAAAAAGTGTGTCACCAACATGAAAAGTTTGGAAAGCAGTGCTATACATTATGTTCAACTTATTGCCTGCAGATTTGCCAACAGCAGTATCTGTACAAGGTATGCAACAAGAGTTGGAAGTTGTCTAAGGGGGAAGCAACTCTCTTATTACCTATGGAATAACCCTCTTGTAGTGTAGTTCCTATATCCCTAATAGGCTCTGCGCATTGGAATAATATACACTATAGATTTGACATAGAACTGAGGTCAGTATGTCTCTATCAAGTACATTAAACTTAATTGTGTGCCAGCTAACTCACAGGTCACTAGAAACCTTCTCGAATGAACAAGAAGGGATAAGTCTCTGACAACTGCATAAACATGACAACTTTGTTTCCCTTAGAGTCGGAATAATATCTGCATAGTGAAAACAATAGATAACTATTTCACTTAGTCAATCGTGCATGCTTCATTTCTACAGAGTTGCACAGAAATGGAGAGATGGGTGTTTCAATAAAAAGGGTTTATTAAACAGTCTTCTTTCTCATGCAAGAGATATGAACTGCTACAATCGTTAGACAGAATGTGAAGTATAATGCGTACAGCACAAACAGTACTATAAAATAATACTGTAATAGCATTGTCTGTTGCTATGACATATATTAAATACAGACATCAATAACACAGGCTAAAATACTCAACTGGTGCTTCTAAAATACACCTACCGCAGTGTACCTAACCTAGGTCTAGTTCGAGGGAAGAAGTAGGTGCTGGTTTAGCATAGGTTTAGTTTTGCCAAGAATTGCCAAAGGTTTCACTAGGTTCTAATCAGCTCCTTACCTTAGAATGAGAGAGGTTGGTATCTCTTTCCCGGGACTCGATTTCCCAACACCCTGCAAGTGGAGTCAGAAACACTGGAGCTGGATTCTCAGCAGGAGGATGACAGCTTCTAGTCAGTGCGTCAGCTGGGGAGTTGGATTCCTTCGGCAGTTGCTGTAGAGAGCTGCGTTGTGCAAGTAGGTAGTCGAAGTGCACCGAACCACACTGTGCTTTGCCATAGCAAGTGAAGGTATATGTATACCTTGAAGGTGTTTAGGAATGCGAGTATTGGCGTGAAAGTAGGGCATATGAACGTCATGATTGAACCCCTAAGAAATAGCTGTTCATACATAATAAATTAGTTCTTGGAGAAATCAATATCCAGGCAAGGGGAAGTCCCTAACGGCTTAAGAGTCTGGTTTTTCAGGAAGTCGTTGTGATATAGATGAACGGATGTAAGTAGCCATACCTGTATTTGGGCAGCATGGGCTATGCCTAAATAAGGACTGGATTTCTATGCCTATATAAGGGCAATGTGAATTATACCTATATTTGGGCATGAATCAGGAAATGCATACGGAATCTAAATCGATACACAACAATCTATTTGTTAAATTCTAACACTTTGATTGGGCTGCCTCTCTCATGAATTCGTATCATCAATGATAGATTGGTTCCACTGACACAGTGTGCTCAGGGCTCATGTCTGGGCATACCCGTCCCACTTAGGGCGATACACTAAAGTATACAAAAAAGTGATGGATGGAATGCTTGAAATAATCCCAGTAACATAACATAACATAACATGAGTATTTGTAAAGCGCACGTTCACCACTACGGGCATCTTGGCGCTGAAATAACAGATGTTTGTTGTTACCCAACTCAATGGTACTCATTTTATCGACCCCAAATGGATGAAAGGCTGAGTGGACCCGCCGGGATTTGAACCTGTGACCATGAGGTCGAACACAGGCCCCTGCAATAGACGCTTTAGTCTACTGAGCCACCAGACCCGGCTGGTAATCCCTGGTAATTACTTAGGCCGCATCCCAGTCCATTGTTAATTTGCAAACTATCCAGAAAAACAAAAGGGAGAGTAAGGGATTATGTCCATAGACGATGGATGAGAAATACTCCTGATCCCCTGATCACGAATATTGAAAAACAAATGAAGGAGTATCCCCCGATGAGTAGGTTGAAGGTTTTCCAAACGTGGAAAGAATATTCCTTGTAAAAAAAACCTCACTCACCACCTAGTGGTGACATGCTTCATCATCGGGGTCCACCCTGGTGGCCTAGCGTCACCAGGGTGTGCTTCGACACCTGAAATGCAGTGGAGCAGGATGTGAGGTGTAAGTGCAAAAGAAAATACAGTTTTCAAAATTGTCCTGGTTTTGGCTTTGTAAATAAATTTTAATGAAAAAAGCAACTGGACAATATTAAAATAATAAAGAGTGAGATACTGGAAGGGGAGTTACGACCTACGTATCTCAATTATGTGTTCGTAGTGCATTGGTCAACATGTTTCAACCATCTGGGAAAAATCCCTGGTATTCCTCAGGACCAAAGGAGATGGAAGGTATGAGTCCCCTAAAAGACTCACCCTGTCCTAAATCCTTAATAAACCAGTGGTAAAATGTACCATTGGTAGGACACTCAAAAAAATGTGGAGCGTCAGTAAAAACCTGTGGAGAGAAGAGATGAAAGAGGGAATCAGGCGCGGATTGTTATTACTAGCCTGTAACGTCGTGCAGTCTCTTTGTGCAGACTCTCAGTGCATACAAACTGCATACCACAGTGGTGTTTGGAAAAAGCTTCTAACGTTGATAAGCGTGCTCATATGGTGGGAGTGAACGCTTATCATGAAGGCTGGGATACGGTTGTATCAAGGGCTATAGGTGCCTGCAAAATAGCATGCAATAATTCTATATTATATCTTGTGGTTGGATGCGCAATGAAGATCGAATTCGAATTTTCTTGGTGATATGCGCCACAGTTGAATTATATAGACGAATGCGCATAGCGACATGAGCAAAGACCATGTTGTGGCCCTTAGTGCTAAAACAAAGACATACAAGACTCACCAACACGTAACATGGAGGAATTCACAAACGTAAATGGCTGAGGGCAGGCTTACTTGAAGCGTTTTCCTATTAGGCTTCAACGTGCAGGGGGTAGGTGCATCACGAAGTACAACGTATTCTAGGTAAAGAAATGTTGTACCCGTGGTTAGGTATAGGATTTGGTTTCAAGGTAGTTTTAAAGGTAACCGCTGAGGAACAGGTGAGGGGTTTTGGCATCTGTTTGCGTCAGGATTCTGTGGGGGAGGAAGATTTACTTACAGTTTCCTTGCGTGGCAATAGGCCTGTCACCTACGTCTACCGTCCACTGCTCCGCTATGAGTGCTGTGTAGCGCGAGGCTGGTATTAACGTGTGATTGCTTCCGGGTTTGGTCACGTGTAATGCGCGTCACCAGTACAGAAGCCTGTGCGGCCGTCTGTTGCCAAGGGGACGGGATGTGGAGAATGCTGCGCGTGCGCATTGGCGCGAACGGGCTAAAACCAAAGAAGTATCACGGAAAGGTTAATTAGGTGACTAAAGTGTCACCGGGGAATTAGAGGGCGATAGACATCAGTTCTAAAGGAAATCCTCTGGAGTTATGTTGCTCTTACTTAATGGCACCTAGGGAATTCTGAAGGCCATTAAATAATGTGATGGTCAGAGTGGGTCAAATAAGGGCTGAGTTAGAGGGAAGCAGAAGGGGGCAGAACCCGTGGGGGCTTTAGGACAAAGTAGAGGGTTCATGGTTATTTCAGCACAGAGCCCCATAGAATATTATCATTCAGACCCTTCTTGTGGGTGGAAAGTCTGTAAATCCACCGCTGCTCTTTTTCAAAGAGGCGAGATTGCATGTTTGGACCTGGCTGCAATTGTTCTATCACAGTCCACCTCATGTCATTAGGGGTGTGGTGAACGGTGAGGAAATGATCCGTCAGTTTTGTAATGTTTTTTTGCAGCGTATGGTGCTTCTGTGCTCGCAGATGCGTTGTTTGATCTTACGAGTGGTCATTCCTACGTAAGGTTTCCCACAAGTACATATGATGAGATAGATGACATTGCTGCTATTGCAATTGGTGTGGGATCTCTGTTCCCACACTTTGCCTGCTTCCAGGCTCAGTGTTTTAGTGTTCTCCGTGAGGTGGCAGACACTGCAGTCCCCACAACGTGAGTGTCCAGTCACAGGAGGCAGGCCCCACATCTGAGTGAGGGTTGGATTGTTGATTGTTGTTGTGTTTTGGGGTCTTGTGTTGACCAAACTGTTTTTTAGGCTCTGGGCTTTTCTGTAGGAGAATAAGGGTTTTTCCCAATTGAGTGTTCCTGAATTTATTATGGACCAGTGTTTGTTGATGCTTCTGCTGACCTGGTTGGAGATAGCATTATATGTTGTTACACATGTGAGTGGTATAATGTCTCTGTTTTTAGTAGTTTCTTCCAGTAGGGCTTGCCGGGGTTGATTCCTCGCCCGTTTTTGACTCTCGTTTGTAATCTTGGATGGATAACCACGTTGAACTAGTTTGGTAGTGAGCTCTCCTGCTTGGCTTTTGTAGTCAGTTAATTTACTGCAGTTTCTTCGTAGACGTAAGTATTGGCCGTAGGGAAGGTTCTCCCTCAGGGGTCATGGGTGAAAGCTTTCAAATCTTAAGAGATTATTTTTTGCTGTTGGCTTGAAGTAGGTTTTGGTGGTCAGGATTTCATTATCCCCTTGCATTTGTATATCCAAGAAAACCATTTTTTCTCTATCTGCACTGTGGGTGAAGTGCAAATGTGGGTCACAGTTGTTGAGCCAGGTTATGAATGTTGTTAGTGTTTCTTGCGGACCCTGCCAGATGGTTAGCACGTCGTCAATATACCTACGCCAGAATTTGATGTTTTCCAAGTACGGGTTGTTGGGTGATAAGATGTATTTCTGTTCGAAGTCGAACACATAGAGTCCCGCTACACTAGGAGCGAAAACGCTGCCCATGGATGTTCCCCCTATTTGCAGGTATAAGGAGCCTTCATACTCGAAAAAATTCCTTTTAAGGGCTAGGGTAGCGCATCTGATTATAAATTCTTTGGGCGTTCGGTGTTCCCAAGTGGTTTGTTCCAATATGTCTTTGAGTACATTGATGGTGGCATCCTGAGGAATGTTGGTGTAGAGGCTTTCTATGTCAAAGCTTACTATGATCATGTTCTCCTCCATCTTGATGGTCTCCAGGAGTGTTAGTAGATTTTTTGTATCCTTAAGGTAGGTGGATGCTCCTTGTACAATGGGTTTTAGGAAAAAATCACAGAACCTAGATAAAGTTTCTAATAATGAACCTATTCCGGATACTATTGGTCTTCCGGGAGGTGGTAATTTGTCCTTATGCATCTTTGGTACCACATAGAAGTATGGTATTTTGGCCTCAGTTTTTGTCAAGTAATCAGCTTCTTGTTTGGAAATGTGTCCTGCTGCTTCTGCTGTTTCCACCAGATCAATGATCTCTGTCCGTAAGTCATCTGTGGGGTCGTTTGTGAGTGGAAGGTAGCTCTTCCTGTCATCAAGCAAACGTCTGCATTCTGTGTTGTAGTCTGTTTTATTCATTACTACCAGACCTCCACCTTTATCCGCTGGTTTTATAATAATGGTGGCGTCATTCTTGAGGTCAGATATAGCTTTCTTCTCAGACCTGCTGGTATTGTGATAGAGAGTGGGGATTGACGTAGACTCAATTTCATTAAACACCACCTGTTCGAAAGTGTTAATTTCCACTGGGATAGTGTGTGGAGGAGGGACAAATGTCGATTTGGTTCTCAGTCCGGTTTCATTTGTGATTTCTTCTGTGCTCTCAGTGTTTGTTTTTTCGAAGAATGCTTTGAGTTTTAGTTTTCTGAAGAAAGCTGCTAGCTCGCAATGCAGTTTGAATTGGTCCAAGGTGGCTGTTGGTACAAACCCAAGTCCCTTGTTTAGGACTTGCCTCTACGTCTCAGTTAATGTTCGTGATGACAGGTTTGTCACTAATTCCTCATGTTGCTGGGGCCTGCTCTGTTGGCCCCGGTCTTGTTCCTGGTGTTGCTGCTCACCGTGTCTTCCTCTTCCCAGTGGACTTTGTTCCCTTGTTTGTTGCGGTCTCTCCCGCGCCTGCCTCAGTTCTGAAAAGGAGGACAGAACTGGTTGGGTGGGAAGGGGAACTGCTGAAAAGGTGGCTGCCATCCGTACATTGGGAACTGTTGGGGTTGTTGGTATGGGTTCTGGAACGGAGGGTGGCTGTATTGTGGCCATTGATAATGTCCTCGGTATGCTCCTCTTTGTCTTTGTCGTGGTGTACTGTTGTTGGATCCTCCACTACTGTTGGAGCTGTGGGAGGTATTGCTTGCAGCATCCGAGTCAGGGTCTTGTGTTGTTGTGGCCTTGTAATCAGGATCTGAATACGGATAAGCCTTGACAAAGGTCAATTTTTTGAGGTCTTTTTGAAATTTTAACACTTTCTGTTGGGTAAGGTTGTCTCATACTTACGTCTACGAAGAAACTGCAGTAAATTAACTGACTACAAAAGCCAAGCAGGAGAGCTCACTACCAAACTAGTTCAACATGGTTATCCATCCAAGATTACACACAAGTGTCAAAAACGGGCGAGGAATCAACCCCGGCAAGCCCTACTGGAAGAAACTACTAAAAACAGAGCCATTATACCACTCACATGTGTAACAACATATAATGCTATCTCGAACCAGGTCAGCAGAAGCATCAACAAACACTGGTCCATGATAAATTCAGGAACACTCAATTGGGAAAAACCCTTATTCTCCTACAGAAAAGCCCAGAGCCTAAAAAACAGTTTGGTCAACACAAGACCCAAAAACACAACAACAATCAACAATCCAACCCTCACTCAGATGTGGGGCCTGCCTCCTGTGACTGGACACTCACGTTGTGGGGACTGCAGTGTCTGCCACCTCACGGAAAACACTAAAACACTGAACCTGGAAGCAGGCAAAGTGTGGGAACAGAGATCCCACACCAATTGCAATAGCAGCAATGTCATCTATCTCATCATATGTACTTGTGGGAAACCTTACGTAGGAATGACCACTCGTAAGATCCAACAACGCATCTGCGAGCACAGAAGCACCATAAGCTGCAAGAAAAACATTACAAAACTGACGGATCTTTTCCTCACCGTTCACCACACCCCTAATGACATGAGGTGGACTGTGATAGAACAATTGCAGCCAGGTCCAAACATACAATCTCGCCTCTTTGAAAAAGAGCAGCGGTGGAGTTACAGACTTTCCACCCACAAGAAGGGTCTGAATGATAATATTCCGTGGGGCTCTGTGCTGAAATAACCATGAACCCTCTACTTTGTCCTACAGCCCCCACGGGTTATGCCCCCTTCTGCTTCCCTCTAACTCAGCCCTTATTTGACCCACTCTGACCATCACATTATTTAATGGCCTTCAGAATTACCTAGGTGCCATTAAGTAAGTGCAACATAACTCCAGAGGATTTCCTTTAGAACTGATGTCTATCGCCCTCTTATTCCCCGGTGACACTTTAGTCACCTAATTAACCTTTCCGTGATACTTCTTTGGTTTAACCCGTTCGCGCCAATGCGCACGCGCGGCATTCTCCACATCCCGTCCCCTTGGCAAAAGACAGCCGCACAGGCTTCCGTACTGGTGACGCGCATTACACGTGACCACACCTGGAAGCAGCCACACGTTAATACCAGCCTCGCGCTACACGGCACTCATAGCCGAGCAGCGGACGGTAGACGTAGGTGACAGGCCTATTGCCACGCAAGGAAACTGTAAGTAAATCTTCCTCCCCCACAGAATCCTGGCGCGAACAGATGCCAAAACCCCTCACCTGTTCCTCAGCGGTTATCTTTAAAACTACCTTGAAACCAAATCCTATACCTAACCACGGGTACAACATTTCCTTACCTAGAATACGTTGTACTTCGTGATGCACCTACCCCCTGCACGTTGAAGCCTAATAGGAAAACGCTTCAAGTAAGCCTGCCCTCAGCCATTTACGTTTGTGAATTACTCCATGTTACGTGTTGGTGAGTCTTGTATGTCATTGTTTTAGCACTAAGGGCCACAACATGGTCTTTGCTCATGTCGCAATGCGCATTCGTCGATATAATTCAACTGTGGCGCATATCACCAACAAAATTCGAATTTGATCTTCATTGCGCATCCAACCACAAGATGTAATATAGAATTATTGCATGCTATTTTGCACGCACCTATAGCCCTTGATACAACCGTATCCCAGCCTTCATGATAAGAGTTCACTCCCACCATATGAGCACGCTTATCAACGTTAGAAGCTTTTTCCAAACACCACTGTGGTATGCAGTATGTATGCACTGAGAGTCTGCACAAAGAGACTGCATGACGTTAGAGGCTAGTAATAACAATCCGCGCCTGATTCCCTCTTTCATCTCTTCTCTCCACAGGTTTTTACTGACGCTCCACGTTTTTTTGAGTGTCCTACCAATGGTACATTTTACCACTGGTTTATTAAGGATTTAAGACAGGGTGAGTCTTTTAGGGGACTCATACCTTCCATCTCCTTTGGTCCTGATGAATACCGGGGATTTTTCCCAGATGGTTGAAACATGTTGACCAATGCACTACGAACACATAATTGAGATACGTAGGTCGTAACTCCCCTTCCAGTATCTCACTCTTTATTATTTTAATATTGTCCAGTTGCTTTTTTCATTAAAATGTATTTACAAAGCCAAAACCAGGACAATTTTTAACACTGTATTTTCTTTTGCACATACACCTCACATCCTGCTCCACTGCATTTCAGGTGTCGAAGCACACCCTGGTGACGCTAGGCCACCAGGGTGGACCCCGATGATGAAGCATGTCACCACTAGGTGGTGAGTGAGGGTTTTTTTACAAGGAATATTCTTTCCACGTTTGGAAAACCTTCAACCTACTCATCGGGGGATACTCCTTCATTTGTTTTTCAATTTGCACACTATGCCACCTCAGGCATGCACAGCATGCAGTTGGTCTCGGATGTCCTGGGCGCTCTTGGCAGACTTACTGACTTTGTCAAAGAGTAACTACAAAATATAACAACTGAGCCATCTGTCTTTATCAAGGGTTGAGCAAATATAGGGCAGATCCACAATCTTTCTCCAAAAATCTCCAATATTTTCAATCATATGTATATTTAAAAAAGGATTCATAAAGTTTTAATAAAAGAAAATCAGCAAGTCTGTGAGTCTTTTTTAACATGGTTTTTAATATTGCAGTTTCTGATCTGAAAGATGTTAAAAGAAAGACTCAGAGACATATTGCTTTTTATTTTTTAATAAAACCAACATGTCTTTGAGTCTTTTTTCTAATATTTTTCAGCCCACAAGATGCAATCATAAAAACAACGACAAGAGGATCTTTCACTCTAGCTGCCCCTGCTCCCTGTGCTTGTGACTAGGGGGAGAGGGGTGGTCTCCGCATCATTGACTCTTTGCCTGCATGTGAGAGGCAGGGGAAAACAGATCAGCCGGCTCCTGTTACAGCAGGAGAGAGGCTGCTACACGGAACCCAGAGGGGCTGCCAGGGCTGGGCTCCCTGGGCTGCCCTTAACGTCAAGGGCACGTGGGGTGCCCAGGTGGAACCAGCCACCCCCCAAGATAAAGAATAAGAAAGGGAAAAGAGGCATACAGCACAAGGCTGTGTGCCAAAAAAAGACAGGAAAAGCTCTGCAGCTCTCCCAGAACAGCGGGAGAGCTGCTATTAAAATATCACTGCTCCTGTAAAACTGCCCTGCAGGGCTCTTCAATTTTGTATATCTTCTCTGCTTGTGGTGGCCCCTAGGGGAACAGGGGGCACCACCAACGATATCAAGAAATTGGGGGGTCTGCAGGATTGCAGTAGCTACCCCCTGGAGAGTCTTTTTGAGACTACTAATCCTAGTTTTGAAGGGTCCTTGAAACTAGGAACCCTCTCAAATGTCCCTATTAATTTCAAAGTACTCCCTAGGTTGAAGCTTCTGCTGAACAGTTGGCAGTGCTGTGCCCTTGAGGGGCTTAGTTTATGGTTGGACTTATTGTGGCATGAAAATATATTAAGGAGATAAATATACTGAAACGGCCTCTAGGGGCTAAGTCTTTGGCTGAATGCAATGTCATCCAAACGTGATACCCTCTAGGGGTTGTTTTTATTACAGCATGTTCACAATTGAAAAAGGTATAAAAAACACAGACAAGTTTTTCTCATTTTAAATACTTTATTGTGTTGACAGTGTTTATTGGTCACAGTGCATATGCTTCATTGACAATCATAAATGCATTCACACTGGATTATTATTATTAATGCTTGCCTTTATGCTACAAATAATGTATGCAACATGTGGTTTGCTGCTCTTGAACCTTTGCCCAAGCCAGCAGGCTTACCTTATATGGTTGTATGACCCTTTGGGGGGATAAAAGGTGATTATGCAATGTCATCAATGGTATTTTCCATTTATTTGTAATTTGCTGCTCAGTATTTAGTAATGTGTGTGTACAAATCTACTTTTCCTTTTTCTAAAGATAAAGCATTGACTGGACCATCATTTATTGAGTGTTTTTATTGCGTTCCAGTGAATAGTGATTATTAGCCCACACAACCTCCCCTGAGTAGGCCTGGACTCCTTTGCTTAGCTACCCTGAGTGAGAGAATCAAGGCTACAATGGAGTGCTTGATTCCAAGTAAGGAGAATTGTGAACCCATTACTTGTGGAGGCCACACAACTACTAACCCAATTTCCTACACTACCTCTCCTTTTTTTTAACTCATATTCAGGTAAGTGGAGTAAGTCCCCAGAGATGTGTAGTGGCTGCCGCAACATTTCTGTTCATGTTGCAGCCAGCCAATCAGGCTCGCTCCCGCCGGGCCTTCATTCCCATGGAAGCGAGATGGCCCACGAGAGAAAAAGTCCCCTAGGGCGATGATAATGCTCTATTTTTATAAGTTGTGCATGCAGAACTCTCACGGGTGTCCCTTGAATCTAAACATCCAGATATACAAATATATTTGACACTTAATTTCTCAAAAACTGCTGAACATATTTACACCAAGTTACAAAACACACACTTTCTGGACCAAGAGCTAGCTTTCTGCCAAATTTTGGTGTGATTTCAATCAGCCGTTTTGGCTGCAGACATGTACAAAATTTACCAAAGGAAATTGCATAGGGATTTTGCATTTTGGGATCTCTCCTCCCTTTTTCTCAGCCCCTGTTTGACTGATCATCCCAAACCTTTCCATAGAAAACTGAGCAAATTAGAGCACATGTTTTGGACATTCTTGTGATGATTTCTAATGACCTCTGACCTGCTTTTGGTCAGGAGCTCGCTCCCCCACGACCGCGGCACCACCTAGCTGTGTCCGTGTCCTTGACCCCCACCCATGCTGCTGTTCGCGTGTTCGAGGCCTCCTCCACCCTCAGGCATCCGCCTGCGCCTCATCCCTGGTGTCTAGTGGGCTTCTGGTAAGCGTCGCTAGACTTGTGCATTGAGCCTTATTGTAACTGTTTTATTGTGCCTTGTTTTATTGTGCCTTGATTTATTGTGCCGTTCTTCATTTGTTTCCTTTGTGCCTTTTCTGGATTTCTGCATGTTCTTGCCCCTTGTGCCCTCCCCTTTGCCGGCTCTCTCCCTGCCGCTGCCTCCCTGCGGCCTGCGCCCCTCGTGCCCCCATTTGCCACTCCCTCCCACCTCCCAGCTGCTCCTCCCTCCCTCCTCCCTTCTTAATGGCGGTCGCTGCGCTTCGAGGGTGAGTGACCTCTGACCTGCCTTTGGTCAGGAGCTCGCTTCCCCACAACCGCAGCACCACCTAGCTGAGCGCGTATCCGTGACCCCCGCCCACGCTGCTGTTCGCGTGTTCGAGGCCCTCCTCCACCCGCAGGCATCCGCCTGCGCCTCATCCCTGGTGTCTAGTGGGCTTCTCGTAAGCGTCGCTAGACTTGTGCATTGTGCCTTATTGTGACTGTTTTTGTTGTGCCTTGATTTATTGTGCCGTTCTTCATTCGTTTCCTTTGTGCCTTTTCTGTTTTTCTGTCAGTTCTTGGCCCTTGTGCGCTCCCCTTTGCCGGCTCTCTCTGAGCCGCTTCCTCGCCGCTGCCTCCCTGCAGCCCCGCCCCCTCACACCCCCATTTGCTGCTCCCTCCTGCCTCGCATCTGCTCGACCCTCCCTCCTCCCTTAATGGCGGTCGCTGCGTGTCCGTGCAGTGGACGTGCGCGCAGCGCGCGCCAGAGGCAAGCTCGTCTGCGCCCGTCGGTGCCTGGACCACGCCCAGCACCAGAAATCCTGGACCCTGCCACAATGCCAGACTGCACTACGACTCAAGCACCCTCCACACACTCAACAGCGGACGAGACTACCCCTGCTACCAAGCCATCCCGAAGCACACCCAAGGGCCCTCCACCTGCCGGAACTGCAGCTTCACCAGCATCCAGCTCGCCAAACCACCATCCAGAGTACCCAACCACCTCAGATGCATCCTCCTCAACACCTGCTCTGCTCGCAAGCACGCCATCGATCTTTGGGACCTCCTAGATTCTACTGCCCCAGACGTCGCCTTACTGACGGAGACCTGGCTGGCTGAACACCACCTCAGCGCCACAAATCTCCTTCAACCACACCACCAAAACCCACTGGACCGACCACAGATGCATCCACTTCGCCTTCAAGAATCCCACCCCACACCACCGCGCCCAACAGTTGCAACATTGCTGCTGGGGCAAGGTCACTGAGGACCAACTGACAACCACCCTCGCCCTGAGACCACCCGCTGACCCCATCGACCCCAACACCGCCACAACCAACCTCAAACAGTGGATCAACGACTGCGCCAACACCCTCATGCCTCTCAAGATCTCCACAACTAACCACACCAACAAGAAAGCCGCCTGGTTCACAGAAGACCTCTGGACATCCAAGCACACCTGCCGAAAGCTGGAGAAGAAATGGCTCCACGACCGAACACCAGACAGCCACACAGCCCACAAGAACGCCACCCGCAGACACCACCAACTCATCAGGACCACCAAGAGGACCGCATTCAAAGACCGCCTAGACAACAATGCACACAACACCAAAGAGCTCTTCAGCATCGTGAAAGAACTCTCCAACCCCAGCACCAACACCAACGACATTCCACCATCACAGGACCTGTGCGACTCTCTGGCCACCTTATTTCATCGCAAGATCACCGACATCCACGACAGCTTCAACTCCGACACACCGCACCCACCACCGAGACCACCACCCCGTGACCTCCACCAGCACCAGCCGCCTGACCGCCTGGCCCACCATCAGTGACAGTCCGGATCCCCATCCGACCCCTGCCCTCACCACATTTTCAACAAAGCCAGCACAACCATCGCATCCCACCTCCGGAAAGCAATTAACATCTCCTTCGAGACAGCAACGTTCCCGGAAAGCTGGAAGCACGCTGAGATCAACGCCCTACTGAAGAAACCCAAGGTGGACCCCAAGGACCTCAAGAACCTCCAGCCCATCTCCCTGCTCCCGTTCCCGGCAAAAGTGACAGAGAAAATTGTCAACAAACAGCTAACCTGCTACCTCGAAGCCAACAACATCCTGGACCCTTCTCAATCCTGTTTTCGCAGCAACCACAGCACCGAGACCGCCCTCATCGCTGCCACCGACGACATCAGGATCCTGATGGACATGGGAGAAACAGCCGCCCTCATCCTCCTGGACCTATCAGCAGCCTTCGACACGGTCTGCCACTGCATCTTAGCAGCACGCCTCCATGACGCCGGAATCGAAGAGAAGGCCCTGGCCTGGAACACATCCTTCCTCTCCGGCAGAACCCAGAGCGTCGCCTCCCACCCTTCCACTCAAAAACCACTGAGATCATCTGCGGCCTCCTTCAGGGATCCTCCCTCAGCCCGACGCTGTTCAATATCTACATGGCACCGCTCGCCCATGTCGCACGACAACATAGCCTCAACATCATCTCCTACGCCGACGACACCCAGCTGATCATCTCCTCACCGAAGACCCCCACACCACCAAAGCCAATCTCCACAGAGGAATGAAGGCCGTCGCCGACTGGATGAAGAACAGCAGACTGAAGGTGAACTCAGACAAGACGGAGGTCCTCATCCTCGGACCCACTCCATCAGCATGGGACGACTTCTGGTGGCCCACATCGCTAGGCACTGTCCAGGAACCCACCGACCACGCACACAACCTGGGGGATCATCCTCGACTTCGCCCTCTCCTTGATCAAGCAAGTCAACGCCGTCTCCACGTCCTGCTTCAACACCCTCCGAATTCTCCGCAGGATCTTCAAATGGATCCCCCCGACACGAGAAAAACTGTCACCCAGGCCCTCGTCACCAGCAGACTCGACTACAAGAACGCCCTCTACTCAGGAAAAACAACCAAGCTCCTGAGATGACTACAACAAATCCAGAACGCCTCGGCACGACTGATCCTCGACGTCCCCCGATCCAGCCACATCACACCCCATCTGAGAGGCCTACACTGGCTCCCCGTCAAGAAGACGATCACCTTCAAACTCCTCATCCACGTACACAAAGCGCTACACAACACCGGACCTACATACCTCAACAACCTACTCAGCTTCCACACCCCCACCCGCAACCTCCGCTCTGCCAGCCTCACCCTCACCTCAGTTCCTCGTATCCGGAAAACCACCGCCGGCGGCAGATCCTTCTCCTACCTCGCTGCCAAGACCTGGAACGCTCTCTACCAGCCTACGACAGACCCAGGACCTGCTGGCCTTCAGAGAACTCCTCAAGACCTGGCTCTTCGATCAGTAGCAGCCCCCCCCCCAACCCCCAGCGCCTTGAGACCCTCACAGGTATGTAGTGCGCTTTAGAAATGCAGTGATTGATTGATTGATGGCTTCAAAGTTATTAGCAAAAAAAGGCTAATAAAAAAAGGCCTATGGGAACGAGCAAACACCACACAACTTTATAATGGGCGCAAATCCTGTTCCAGATCAGCCAGCAAACCATGCGAACAGAAACAGCTGAGGCCCCCCATACCCAACCAACTTCTGCCACACCAGCTGGCAGACGTATCGAGCTAGAGCAACCGCCTGTTGCTGATACTCCCTCACGGCCCACACCGTAGAACACAGCCCAAGAACTTGACAAATATATTAGCCGAAACCCCCCCGCATAGATAACTGCCAGCTGCCAGACTAGCCCACACACTGGCACAGAGGACATACTGATCCCCTTCCTGTCTGCAGGCACATCCCTTACCACGTGGATCCCACATCAGTACCCCAGTTCAGCAACCAGGTTTTTAGTTTAGGATACAAACCAGCTTCTCAGATAACACCAGTGAGGGACAGGGATTGTTACCCACCCACTAGAGCAGCAGGCTCAAAGGTCCCATGAGAACCATGGGTAGAAGTAGCACCATCACCAAGATTTTGATTAGCAACCCTGTCCCAGGACCCATAAGTCTCACACTGATAACCTCAACCTATGTATAATGCTGGGATTGTATTGATATATAATGATAGCTATGAGAGAAAACATTTACGTATGTACACCTGTATGCCAAAAAATATCTCTGTCTGCCTATGCATGTACCTTGAGATCGGAACCATTTTCCATGATTCACTGTATCTAAAGTGTTAAAATTTAATTTAAAAAAATTTAAACAAGGACCTACCTACATTAACCACTAGATGAACTTCCACCAACCGTTGAGAAGACAATGCCCAGCCTCCCTTTCACTTGCCTATGCTCCCCGCCTCTACCGAAGCAGAAGGGTAGGTTGCTCCTTATCCAACGTCACAGAAAAAACCTACACCAGCCTCCCCACACAACTCCAGACCGTCATCTCACTACCAGGATGCCGAATGGCCCTCAGGACCTGGCTGTTCAAATAAGCTTCCAGAAACTGCAAGCACCTGGATACCCAATTATTAGCTGTGCTTTATGAATTCTGACTGATTGATTTATTAATTGATTGATATATAATTTCAGATGTGGGCGAATGTCCCTATACAGGTATATATTAATTTCTTGTTATTGAAAAAAAAATGTTTCCTTTCAACCTCTACCCATCACTCTACGACTCGACTCCATGACTCGACCCAAAACTTTCTGCCTACAATGGACCACCAAATTCTTCCTTCCTTTATGCAATTCATCCAACTAATAGGCACACATGTCCACCACTCCCCATAAAACCTCACATATTCTGTTTTCTAATCCACTTCACATGATCTATACCAGGCTTCTTCAGTGAGTAGCTTGTGAGCTACTGGCAGCTCTCCATCTACTTGTAGGAAGCTCTCCTGTGTGCAGACCCACCTACCAAAGTTGAAGCTTTTGCATGGTTGACTTAATATATGTATCCCAAAATTGAAAAGTTTGTTTTAAAGCTTAAAATGTGTGTATATTCAGAACTCTTACACTTAGCTATGGACAAATGGCTGGTTTTCAAAAATATAATTACCACTGATATTTGAGTAATATGTCATGGGGCATTTGGGAAGACATTACTACAATTATGACCTTTGCTCCAGGGGCATTGCACCAATGACGCTCATGTATTAATCCTGTAGATGCATTACAAATTGATAATGGCATTTTCACATTACTGTTTGCAAACTTGTCTGGTGCACTGATGTTATCACTGCTGGAAATCTTTCATGGGGTGGCCACTATTGTAATCTTTTTCTGATGTGGTCACTGTTCCCATTCTAATAATCTTAGTAGCTCAGTATGATTTTAATTGAACATAACCAGCTCTTATTACAGAAAAGGTAAGAGACCCCTCATCTATACATTTCCAAATACCATACTGAATGCATGAGATCTCCAGAGGACATACTCAGCAATCTTACCACAACTACCCCACAAGGAACATGGAAGCACATATTACTGATCTGCTACATATTTAACTTGAAATGTGGGTTTACAGGTAGCATTCTACTCACCGTAATATAGAACTTTCTCTCCAGGTCTGCAATAATGCTAGTTACAAAGGTTACAACGGTGGAAGAAAACGAAGATTGTTATTCCATCATCTTCCCGGTTCAAAAACTCTCACAACGGCTCGTTTGGAACCTTAGGGTTCCTTGTTTTACCTTTTCTGGTGTTGCTAGTGGAGGTTGTGACTCGCCTCACCTTACCAGACCTCATTGTTGGCTTGGCGCCCTGTGCGATGGGGTTGGTGGGTCAGGTTAGGAAAATTGGCGGGTCTCGGGTCTCGAGCGATTCGTACTTTGCGTCCTTTGCTTCCTTTGCTGGCTTTCCCCTGATGGCTTCCTGGGTGTTGAAGGGTATTTCAACTTTGCGCCTCCTCCCGGCTGGCAATGGATTGGGGATTTTTAGCAGTGATACTGATTGCAGTTCCGACAATTTTACTTCTCCCTCTCTTACCCTGGTTCAGCCTAGTTCTGCCTATTACGGCCTGGGCGGTTCTGGCAGCGCCTCAATGCTTCTCTCCTTGCCGCGACTCCCCCTCAGTGCTTCCCGCCTTGCCACGGAGCTGCTCGGTACAGGACGGTGATTCGGCGCGGAAGGTTCGTGATCGCCCGTCACTTTGCGCAGCTCATGGCTCCCCCCCCGCGGTTTTCCTGAGCTACTTCTCCGTCTCCGTCACCCTCGCGGCAGAGGACAGATTTTCGCGGCTCCGTTTTTCGCTCCTGTTTTTCAGGACTCTCCCGCGGCTTCCCGCGCCTCCACCGATCTTCCCAGGTGGAGGGGAGGGGGAGAGGGCAGGAGTGAGGTTGCAGGGCTCACCGTGTTGCCTTTCTCGGTGTCTCTCTGTGCAGTAGCTGGCTAGCTGGCTCCGCAGGCACGCTCCGCTCCGCTCCTCTCTACTGTCTGGCACTGCTCTGGTCTGCGGCAAGACTCTCACAATATTTCAGGCATGTCTTAGAGCTAAAACAGGTGAACAATATCATACCCTATCAGAGATTCAAAATGTTGATTTTGGATTTAGTTCTCCCTCTGTTAAGGAAAGATGATTTTGAAGGACATGACTTTCAATTCTTCCTTGGGCTTGGCTCTATCTGTCCCCGCTGGTTTGTCACCTGTTGCGATTTTGGGTTCTGATGTGGTCGAGATTATTTGTTTCAGATCCCCATTTAGCAGAGGTAACACAAGATCTCCAATGGTGCCTCGTGGGAGGTTGTTGAGCAAAGAACTGGCTTTTCTACTCCCACAGAAGTCACTACAGATGCCATTGGGAGGGGTTGGGGAGTAACCCTTCAATCTCACCAGATTAAGGGAAATGGTCTCTGTCACAGAGCATATTATCCGGGAATTGGAAGGAGTTAAAATTGGTGCATTTAGTGTTGATTTATTTCGCTCCAATCTTGAGAATGAGTCGGTGTTGATTAAGGGTGGGCGTAAAATCCGTTTCGCGGGCGAATTTGCGGATTTTCCGCGATTTCGCGATCCACTAATCTCGTGAAATCGCGGTAAAATCCGCGAATCAGCGGGGACGAATTTTCAGCCAAGCAAGGGTTACAGCAGCAGGTGCAAAAGTTGAACCTAATTTCTTTGTAACCTTTTACAAAAGGGTTACAAACAAATTAACTTCAACTTGTACACCTGCTGCTAATTGCTTCCTGGCACCTCGTTGCCTACTTGCAACTATTCTCTGACCCTGCTCTGACCCTTGAAGCAGGGTCAGAGAATAGTTACAAGTAGGCAACGAGGCACCTGTCCAAGGAATTAAACCTCATCAGGAAGCACTTACAGATTAAAAAACAGGAAGAAGGGAGAGGATGGCAAATACACCCATTTTGAGTTGTCAGGAGGGGTTAAACTAAAAGAGACCTTTACAGCACAATTTTCATATGCATTTTGCTAAAAATAAAAAGCTGTATGTTCTGTAGGGGCAACTCAGGAATCTGGCCCTTCAGAGATCCGGCCTCTCTTTCTTTCTCTCGTTCTCTCTCTCCCTCTCTTTCTCTCTATCTATCTATCTATCTATCTATCTATCTATCTATCTATCTATCTATCTATCTATCTATCTCTCTCTCCCTCTCCCATAAAAGACTGCATGGGTAACTTCACTATGCAAGCGGCTCGCGAAGACGCAAAAATCCCAGCGAACACGCAAAAAACCCCGCGAACACGCAAAAAACCCGCAAACACGCAAAAAAACAAAAATCCGCAAATTCGCACAAATTCGCGAATTTTGCAGATCGCGAATTTGCAAATCCGCAAATTCGCGGATCGCGAATTCGCAAAATTCGCCCATGCTTAGTGTTGATCCACACAGACAATGAGGGGTTCAGGAGTTATCTCCGACGCCAATGGTGGGGCAGGTCCTTCAACACTATCACACTAGATCCAGGTAATTTGATTCTGAAGGGAACAGCATCTACTTTCTCTCCGCAGTATGTATATTCGGGGGAGGCAGAACTTGCTTGCAGACCCCTGAGTCAAGTTATTCCATCATCAGTTTTCACAGAGAAGTGGAGTCCCATGGTTGGATCTCTTTGCCACCAGGGAGAATTGTCAGGCACCAAATTTAATAGACTTTTCTCAGGCCTATAGGTGTGGGCAGTGGATGCATAGTCTGTAAAATGGCGAAGGGGCTTCTCTGTGACATTCCTCCAGTCTCTCTGATTCCCAATGTGATTCAGAGAGTATTTAGTAGTGTGCAAAATTCAGGTAATTTACTTTTGCATAATTATACAAAATGATGGCAAAATTACACTGTTACATGTAAATATGAGACATACAAATCCATCGCGTAACACTATGCCTTAGCACAAAATGTGTCCTTGCATCATTTTAAGGACGCATTTAATCAAAAGCACTGCAAACAACAGCTTATCGTGTTCTACTGTTTCTGTGAATACATAGTATGTTTTTTATTGTGAATAGCAGCCTCCGCTGTAAATTATTACCATCAACAGCACGCAATTACACAAACTGGAGTAATGGCATCATTTCTCATAATAAGCATAACAGGAAATTCCCAAAATTACGCAAATAGCTTGGGATAATAAAAATTTCGCCCAGTAATCTCAAATCGGGTTTATATTTTGTTAGTGGTTGCATTTTTGTCAAGGCAAAATGTTATCCTTTCCTCTTGCAATGATCAGTAGCACAACATTGGCTGTTTCCTCTGGAAACATCACCTCTGTTAGTACTGCATTTTGACAGAGCATATCTAGAGGGACTGCACTTGGTGGTATAGAGTTTGAGACGTTAAAGCTTCAAGCATTAGGTTGGTCAGAGAATGTCGCCATAGCGATTCAACCATCTAGGCTCCTGACTACACTGAAGGTTTATCCGAGGCATTGGAGATTATTGGAGTGCACCTCTTAGACCTTGTCTCCTAGTGATTGTGACCGAATGAAAACTCTGCTTTCATATAAAAGGGGTAGCTTGGCACCGGCCGTTTTAACACTGCGTTGTAAATCAACAGTGTTGGACTGGACCCTGCTGGCAGGTTCACCCCTAAACTTTTTGCTTTTTACGGTGACCCAGTGTTGGTGATTTTTGACTTCTGCGCACTTTACCACTTTGTCCCAGGGTAAAGTGCGTGTGTGTAGTGAGGTTGACCTCCCCTCCCATAGGAATGCATGGGGAATGTATGTGTCCCAGGTAGTTCCTGATATGTGGGGAGTGCAGGTGCGAGTTTGGTATGTGTTGACTCGTGTGATCAAATGCAGTGCAATGATGTGTGCAGCACAATTGTGTCTAATGTGAAAGTGCCACTTCTAGAATTTGGCCTGTCTTTGTAAATTATGTGAATTGGCTGTCTGGCTTGTGATTGGCTGGAGCTGGCTGGGGAGCCTGGCTCCAGGAGTCAGAATGGGTCTGCCCCGGTGGTGAGTGGAGAGATCTGCATGATTGATGTGAGGGAGGAGTGCACCTGGGACTTGAATAGGGCTGGGCTTTTCCCACACAATGCTGGCTCCGCCCCCTGTGGTGCGACTGATGAACCTAGCCTGACTAGTGAATGGTGAAAGGGGCTGAGCACATCAGAGTGCTCCAAAATCAGCTGCGACTGGTTTTACCCCCACCCTGCAGACACAAACAAAGGAGTGAGGTGTATAAAAAAGGGGCTGTGACCCCATACAAAAGGTTCTTTCCTTGGATCCTATTTTAAGGGGGGGCCTGCTGCTGCTGGTCGCCAGGAGGATACCGCCACTGGGTGCTGCCTCCCTGCCTGGAGCGCCCTGTGAGCTGGACCCTGGGCCAAGCCTTTGCCCCCCCCCTGCCTACCTGTCTAAAGGACTCTCCCTTGACTTCTATTGCACAGCTCAAGCGCCTGGGAGCGCTTTACTTTTCATCCTAGAAGGAATGCTGGGGGCCTGCAGCACAGAGAGGCTGACTCGGGACCCCCCCTTTTGTTTTTTTCATTTCAGAGCGTAGGTGCCTACACAGCGTGTGCAGTTTTTAAAATACCTGGGTGCCTACCCCGTATCTAGCCGAGTTTTGCGGCGCGGGTGCCACCCCGCAAATTGCCGACTTTTTGCTATCTATTGCGGGTGCCACCACGTGATTGTGCCACGCTTATTATCCCCCTGCGGGTGCCCACCCCGCCAGGGACTCTATATTTAATGATACCGGGAGCCTACCCCAAGAGATCCCCGCCACAACACCACGAGCGAGCTGAGGAGGGGAGCCGCAGACGTCATCCGAGACCGCGCTGGGATTGGTGCCAGCCGGCCGGGACTCCCGCAGCATCACTGACAACCAGCGCGGGGATTGGCCCATCCTTGAGGGCTTCCCCACGCTTTGAGGCATGGCCGAAGAAGAAGCAGGAAGCGCGGGAGCCTACCCCGCGCTCCTGCGTGCAGCCGGGACCTCAAGGATGACGGGCGCTTCCTAAGCAGGGTTCCCGTGTGTGGAGAGAGCCCTGCAGGAAGAGAGGATCACCGCGATTGGCCCAGGACTCCCGTAGACAGGAGCCCGGTAAGGTGGGGGCTCGGGGTTGTCCCTGTGAGGAGAGGGGGGCATCGGGGCACATTGCCGGTGTCCGCCCCCCCACCAGTAGTGTGATCTTTGTCCCAGGGGCATTCTTGATTTAGCCCACGAGGGCTCCAGGGGCATTCTTGATTTAGCCCACAAAGACTCCGGGGGCATTCTTTCTTCAGGCCCGAGAGGCTCCACCGACAGGGGCATTTGGTTACTTAGAGCCCTCGAGGCTCAATGCGCATTGGGGGCCATTTAGAGGGTAGAGCGGCCCCGGTTGACAGCGGCCCGCTCCCCCAGAGAGGCCACAATTTTCATTCAGAGCCCACGAGGCTCCTGGGGGGCACAGCTGGTCATTCTGAGCCCAGAAGAGAGCCAGGGGGCACGCTGGTGCCAGGCTCAGTTCTATAGCTGCCCAGCACTTAGTGGGCAGCTGCTCCATTTAGGCTCATGAGCATCCTTCATTCCCTGCCCGTGCAGCCTGCCCTGACATTGTGGACACAGGGCGTTTCAGCCCCTGAGAGGCCAGTTGGCCTGGGGAACAGTTCTGGTGTTGTGCCCTTGCGTGGGGTACATGTTTTTGGCCCTATGTGATTTTTGCGCAGATGTGATTTCCTGCCTAATGTGATTCATGCAATGTTTTTGCCGATACCTCTAAAGGTATTTTTATGCCTAGGAGGTTGTTTTCCCTAGTATAGTGATCCTAGTGAGGACATGGTTCCCTGCGTGATATTTGCCTAAGGTATTTAGGATTGCGTAGGTGGTGCTTATCTTTTACCAGTGATTACTGGGTGTGTGCTACAATTGCTATAATTGTTGCTGCAGTTATGATATGTTCTATGTGCTAAGTGCTAGTTCTACCAAGTGTTTATTCCTGACAGTGGTCAATGTGGCCCTGTCCCATGTATATAATCCCCTGTGAATTCTGCCCGTGCCTATGGAACATTGTAAAGTGTGTGTTTATTATCTAATGTGTTTGGTATAATACAAAGGCTATTTTTATATATAACCTTGTGTGGAGGTTCTTTTGTGGTGGGCTTTTGGTGTTGTTGCTGGGTGCACGCGCAAATGCTTTACACATCGCCTCTGAGATAAGCCTGACTGCTCGTGCCAAGCTACCAAGGGGGTGAGCAGGGGTTATCTTGGCAGGTGACTTCCTTGCCCTGAATAGAGTGGTGGTTTCTGCCTGGCTTTGGGGCAAGCCTCAGCCAACCAGAAATCCCATTTCTAACAAACAGCCATTAGAATTTTTAGGAAACTGCAAGTCAAGAAGTTATTTCTTTGATATACAGATTGATATCAGGCTATTTTCTTGAGTACCCAGTGATTAATTGTCCTCTTCCTACTTGAGATCTTCTGCTCATTCTAAGAGCTTTCCATGTGCCGATTGCGAACTATTAGAATCAGTGGAAGTCAAATTTATCTTATAAGGTTCTTATAAGGAAGTCCTCATCCTGGGACCATCACCCTCTGCCTGGGACGACTCCTGGTGGCCCCCAGCCCTGGGCACCGCCCCCAAGCCTACAGACCACGCACGCAACCTGGAATTCATCCTGGACTCCTCCCTCTCGATGACCAGACAAGTCAACGCCGTCTCCTCTTCATGCTTTCACACCCTCCGCATGCTCCGCAAGATCTTCCGATGGATCCCGACCGAAACCAGGAAGACGGTCACCCAGGCCCTCGTCACCAGCCGACTGGACTACGGAAACACCCTCTACGCCGGAACCACAGCCAAGCTACAGAAAAGACTCCAACACATCCAGAACGCCTCCGCCCGACTCATCCTGGACATCCCCTGACGCAACCACTTCTCCGGCCACCTGAGGGACCTGCACTGGCTCCCCGTCAACAAGAGGATCACGTTCAGGCTCCTCACCCACGCACAGAAGTCTCTCCATGACCTGGGCCCCAAGTACCTCAACGACAGCCTGACCTTCCACACACCCACCCGCCAGCTACAGTCTGCTAGCCTCGCCCTCGCCGCCGTACCACGCATCCGAAGAGCCACCGCCGGAGGCAGATCCTTCTCCTACCTGGCGGCCAAGACATGGAACTCCCTCCCCATCCACCTCCGGCTGACCCAGGACCACCTCTCCTTCAGGAAGCAACTGAAGACCTGGCTGTTCGAGCAGTAGCGGACCCCTTCCCCAAGCGCCTTGAGACCCTTCCGGGTGAGCAGCGTGCTATACAAGTGTCATGATTGATTGATTGATTGATTTTCCTGGCACCAATTTGCTCAGAATAAATAGTAGGATATTTAGGATCATTGATGTGTTCAGACAAGGTTATCTTTTGAGCCCAAGCCTTCCCGTGTGCCTAAAGCTCCAAAGGAATTTCACATATATCAGGACCTGGGTCTCCTGGTTTAGGGCCTGATTACGAGTACGGTGGTCCCAAGACCACAATTCTCGCATTGGTGGTCCGACCACCGTGTCCTTGGTGGTCCCACCACCCGATTAGAACCATGGCGGTCAGACTGCCATAAGACCTCCTCCATTGCCTGGATATAGGATCCCGCAGGTGGATCAGTGGGGAAAAGCACAGTCTGTGGCTTAGTGCCAATGCCAGCACTGCAGTGCAGATCCCAACCTTCCTTTCCGCTGACCTTTTCATAGCGGGGACTCACCATGGAAAGGTTGGTGGAAAGGAAGGTAAGGGGCCCCAGGGTTCTTCTGCTCAGTGCAGTTAGTGGACGGGGGCACATGGTGTGCTCCTCTATGCTTCCACTGTAGTGAATGCACTGTGTGCCATGCACAACAAGGTGCATGGCAACAGTGGAGGTGCTACAGTGTGGCGGCATTGTCTTCAGGCTCTGTATACGAGCTGAAGCATGCTGCTGCAAGACTGCTGCTGGCACACCGCCATCCCAGCGCTAAAATCAAAATCCAGCAGTCGGGATGCTGCCAACTCGGCAGCGTTCTCCCGACTGCCGCTGCTGCTAGCTGGTGGTCCTACCTCCAAGATCATAATCACCCCCTAAGTTTTCTAAACCATCACTCCAGAAGAAGCACACTTACATATTCTGGATTTGCTTAAACATTATCTGTGTATGTTACATGCAAGGGTAGTATCTCTTAGGAAGGTGCAATATCTGTGATGTATGGATTGTCTGGCCAGGGATTGCAATCGTCTTTGCTATTCTGAATAGGTGGTTAAAGCAAATGATTACTCTACATTAATGGTTATCAAGGGACTTGCTTGAGGAATATATGGGAAACAGCCTTTACACTGAGGTTTTTACGTCGTTGTGCTTTTACCATCCATTTTTTAGCACACATATTTTTACCATGTGCATGCCTTTACAACGCATGCCTTTACCATGCATTTAAGGTAAGTTGGGAGTGTGTGGGGTCTTCCCCCCACAAATGTATTATTTTTATGTAGAAAAACCATGTGTCGTAATGGCATGCATTCTAAAAGCATGTTCAAGGTAAAAACATGCCTGGTAAAAAAAAGTGTTATATGGCCATACGATGTCTTTACCTGCATTGTACCGTCGTACAATCGGAGTATATGCATACTTTGATTACCAGTAGCAGCTCCTCCATGTGGGCAGAGGAGCGTCGCCCCACTGCTTTCTCGCAGTGAGAGAAGCAGAAACATAAAATGGTATTATAAATACCATTTTATGTTTCTGCTTCTCGCACTGCAAGAAAGCAGAAGTGTTAGGTTGGAGGTGGGCGGGTGGGTGGTCAGTCCTGCTCTAGGGCAGGTGAGGAGTGGCTTGCCCACTGCTGAGGGAGCTGACCATTTTGTCGGCTCTCTGGGGCTGACTAAAACAGTCATTCACACTTGACAGCCACGAGTGTTGGTTACTTATTAGTAATCTTCATGACTCTGAGTTCAGGTATTTCTCATCGTAGTCCTTATTTGGAGACATGAGCCTTTGCGCAAGAACTCACTGTCCACAACTTCTTAGTTAGCAAGAAAGGCCACTTTATTAAGACAGGTGTAAATAAAATTCTGATCAAACATCTTTCAATTCATTATTTAATAAACCAAAACTTCCCTCAGCTTATCTTAGCATTCTTACTAAAGAGGAAACCCCCCACCAAGTTAACCCCAATAAAGCCAGAAGCAACTGTCTCTTGTTGATACCCCCTCCTTTCCTTTAACTGCCCTTTGAGGATGGACCAACCCGCTCCAGGCTGCCCGCCCCCCATAAAAACACGCCAACCAGGAAAACCGAATAGAGTTTTCCTCCCGCACCAAAAAAATTCAAACCCGTTCATTAGAACACCACGGATGCACATCCAAAAGTTTAGCAATCAAATCCCGCAATTCCAGGAAATAGAAAAACTGACCCATCTGATAAAGATGGACCCAATCTTCCCCAAAAAGGTGTCATTCTTCAAGCTGTAAATGCGTGTGAACCAAAATATGAAAACCAATCCCCGCACAAAAAAATCTTATAGCTGTATTCAGTTTCCTCTGTGCTCTTCCCATGGTTGCTTGCTCACATGCTCCGCTCCAGTGCAATTGTGGTACAAACTCGGTCCAAATCACCATGGTGCTCAACCAGGTGACCATGATGACCGCCAGATCCAACGTCATCATTGGTAGTAAAGACAGGCCAGATAGAGCCACCAGATCGTTCTCGCCCAGGTGAAGTACCAGAAGATCTGGAGGCCCCCCAAGCAAATTGCAGACAACAAAGGAAACAAACCCCCACAACACATTCCCCCTGTACCATACCAGAAAACCTCATATGTAACACTGTGGTGACCAAGCGCTCTCCCACAAAATCCGCTGCTCAGCAGAAAACGCGGCCCATATAACGAAGGAGTGTCCTACAAACAATGGGCCCCGTTAGGATGACGGGCGGACATTGTCCGCCCGCCACCCTATCGTAGAACGGGACCGCCCGCCATAAGGGCGGGGGTCCCGTGGGGGGAATTAGGATGTGCCCGCCACAGTGGCGGGCACATCATGTCATTTTTGCATTGCGGCGGGGGGTGCACTCTGCACCGCCCGCCACAATGTAAAAAATGCTCTTTTGCATTTGCATATGCAAAGCGGCAGGCACTGCGCGGTGCCTGCCGCTTTGCATATGCAAATGTGGGGGGTACCATAGGTACCCCCCATGTGCCCCCCAGACAGTGGCACCAACTTGGGGGCCCTGCAGGGGGCCCCCGCAGCAATCACCGCATGCCTTTCCGCGGGGGCATTGCCGCCGCGGAAAGGCCTCTGCTTTTTGACATTGTAATATGGCTGGCGGTGTCCATTGGACACTGCCACCATATTAATCTATTACCGCCTTGGTCGCAAGCCGACCGCGGCGGTAAAGTGGCGGACGGTCTTTCCGTCCGCCCCTGTCCCCTCCGTCATCCTAATCAGGCGGAGGGGAACACAAGAGTGGTTGTCGGGCGGATTGCCTCCGCCTGGGTGGTGGTGGCCACCGCCACCCTGGCGGAGGCAATCCGCCCGATATCGTAATGGGGCCCAAAGTCATCCGTGTACCTTGAACAATCCTGTGCAAAGAACCTAGGCAGAAAAAACATGGATTAACAAGAAAAGAAGAAAATTGAACTATTTTCTGACATACTTTTCGCAACATTTCAACCCCCACCTCCCAATTCTGCGGATCTGCGACCAATCCCACCCCAAATGGGCAGCATCAGTCGCCGCCCCAAGGCGAAAGGGATGCGTCCCAAAACCAAAAGATCCTCCACCAAAGCCAACAACTGGGCAATAGAAATAGGACTCCCGTCAACGTGAAAGAAAAACAACACCAGGCAGAAAAACAAGAAGAAAACAAGAAAACAAGAAGAAACAAGAAGAAACCCAAAAACCTCCCACTCCCGAACCGGCAACAGAAATCCAAACAACTCCTCCCCAAAAAAAACCACTTACCTCTGCCCAACTGATCTGTCTTAGAAACCCTCAGCCAAAGTCTCAACCAAACACCCTCCACAAAGACCACATGAATAGTCATGCCAACCCTGGTTCTCAAACCCAATATCTCAGAAAACCCGGGATGCCCCAAAAATACCATAGAAAACACAAACCGAAGTGTGGCACACTCAAAAGCATCATAATAACAAGAGGGCAACTTAAGCAACATCTTCTGAAACAAAGCAAACTTCACTGGCTGCCGCAACCGCGTAAATCCAGCTCCCCAGACAACCCCCATGAAAAGGAAACACATTACCAAATCTCAAAAATATCTGCCATGTTCACAGATAACCTCGTCCTGTAGATTCAGCCACCAAATTCTCAACCAAATGGTCAATCCCCAATCCTCCCACGCCCATACGTACTGTGGGATCTGAGTCTGATAGAGCTCTGCCCCAGGAGCCAGTCTGCGGGAATCCGTCTACTGAAAAAACGAAACAAAGCGTCCTCTATACAATCATTAACTCCTGGGATATGTCTTGCTTTGAAAACGATATTCAGCCGTAAACACCTCAACACGAAAGCACGCAGCAACTTCAGCACACGAAAATCCTTTGCTCTCTGTCTGTTGAGCAAGGCAACCAAAGCCAAGTTATCCACATGGAATAACACAGCCCTGTTACGAAAATTCTCACGCCAGACATACAGAGCCAGCAGCAGTGGGAATAGTTCCAAGAAGGCAATACTGAGGCCCTGACTCTGCCATTATGAAGGCCAACTGCTGCACACCATCGCCCCTCCCAGAATATGCCAAAACCGTTGGTATCAGAAGCATGCGTGTAAATTTGTAGCTGCTAAAACTGTGTCTTCATCTGCAAAAACAAAGACACGCCATTGAAATCTTTGAGAAAAGTCAATCAAATATACAAAGCTGCCCTGACAGCTGCAGAAATGCGCACTCGATGATGGAAGAGACATGCCCCAGACAATGACATACCCAACCTCCTACAAAATGTCTGACCATCACGAACCACTCTACAATGCAAAGTTCTGGTAACCTAACAACTGTTGTACTTGATGAATCTCCAACTTACGCAGCTCCACAACAGACAACAAAAATGCAGAAATCTCCTGAACCTTAGCCGCTGGCAACCCACCTACCATATGGCACATAGAAGGAATGCAGAAATCCAATTCTCACCGCTCCCCTTCAGCCGCCTCCACTCCTATTTAAGCCCTCCGCCCCACTCTGCCGCCTGACTGATTGCCACCTATCCCTGTGGCCAGCCCTTGCGTGAACCTACCCAGGGAGAGGCCGGCTCGTGCATGGCTCTCCCTGGGTCCCCGCTTCTCCCCATTAATGATTCTACCAGTTCAATTTTACAAAAACAAATACTCTCAAGATGGCAGGCTTCCTCTTCCTGTTATTAACATAAATAGAGTAAGTCGCCACCTTGAATGCCTGAATCATACCAAACATGAAGCCAATATAATATACACCACCTTTCTGATTGCCTCCCTCCGAGGGCGGGCAAAGCAGTACTGTCACAAGGAAGACCTGAATTTAGCGTAATATCAGTTTGTGTGTTTATGCCGCCAGCACACCAACTAACCAACTATTGTTTTAGATAGTACAGAGAATGAAAATGAGCCGTCGAAAATAGGGACGATTTTATATCACATCGGAAAAAATGCATGCACTAACTTCTTTTGTTTTATTTTACTTGTTTTTTTTTTAAAGAGCTAATGAATCTTTTTTTTATATCATCTTTGTACTACACTAACGACAATGACTGAAGCAAGGAAGTGTTGTCACGTCTGTCACGTGCTTGTCTGTTTAAAACCTCTTTGAGGGTAGAAGATGCAGTCTTTTAAAATGTTATGGACAACAATGAGAAGTTTCAAAATAACTAGGAATCATTTTTTACACAATTTGATCAGTAGATTAAAAATGATTTTGCTTTTTCTCGGTGTCATTTCATAATGTTCATCCCCTGCTCGAACAAACTCGTTCCAATTATCTGTGACCTGTACTGAATGTGTGTGAAATCGTTAGAGCTAAATTAGCGATCAGCGGTACAAACTTTGGATAATAAGCTTGCACGTCTTTCTCAGAGCTCGAGGATAACCACCACCTACCGGCAGGAGGGCTTCTCTCGTCCTTCTGTGAAACCTCTGGCCTGTTATTCAAGCGTCAGATGAAAAGAACGCAGTGGCAGAAATTAATACCTATACAAATCCTCTCTGAAGTTAACGGAATTGGAAAATTATTTTGTTTTTCATCAGAACTAATTTGCAAGACGATTCTATGTATGCTTTTGGGTTATCCAAAATTCCAAAGTGCAACATTCATAATAGGGCATGTTGTCGACTCTCTATGTAGGTCCACGCTAAGGAATAAGTTGAGCATCCTGTAATACGTGAAAGAGGTTGTGAGTGGCCGAGAGGCTTACAACGAGAGCCACTTCCGCCGCCACTGTGTTCCCTATTGTGGTTACCGAGGCTAAGAAGAAAGAGGCGGGAGGAAGTGCACATCGCCTGCCTCATACCCAATTACTCGGAGTGCTTTTTCTTCATCCCTGTGAGTGCTTCAAAGTCATCTTCACTTGAGTATGTGCGACAGATGTTGATATAGATAATGGTGGCCCTTTCAGTATTGTAGACTACTTTCAGAGCGTTTATAATTTAAAGCCTGCTCGAGTTTCCATCGTTTCTTTCAATGAGCCAATGATGTAAAAAATGTGCTGCGTAAAGTAGATGGTAGGCTGATACAGGGTCAATCATATGAAGGCAATTTGCCAATACGGCGCAAAATGCTAATGGGATCTAGTACAATCCAACCACTTACACGAATTTGATACAGCTTTTAATGCGTTTTCACCTTCAACCTTGCTCAGGGGAGAAAGGACAAACTGGCTTCGGAATAGTCACATGCACCTGGGGAGGTTGATATCTGTACATCTAGAAGATAGTATTGCGGACCAATTTGTTTCCAGTAAAAGTAATTTCGGGAACCAAATATGGTTCATTTTAAATAATATTTCCCCTTACAATGCAAGGAAATTTATAGTTTATAGTGTAAAAGCGCATAATGCGTTCTGCTATGATTTTGCGATTTGTCATATTTCTAACTTATTAAAAACGTTGCCTGGGTGCATTTAATTTATTTGCTCGACCGATGTATTTCCAGCTTTCCAAGTTACGAGCCTGCCAATATTGTTTTCTTACACACAGGAAAAACTTGCGTCTACATTTTGGGCTTTGTAGATGATGGACAAGTCTGAGAGGCTGAGCCGTAAATGACATGACCAGAGTGTTACGGCTTTGTCTGACCATCATTAGGTAGCACATTCCCTGATTCATTTTAGTTTTGCATTTTCAAAAGGTGATCTGAAAGCTGTTTTTAAATAGAAATTATGAACAGGTATTTCAAAATTTGGTGTCCTGGCTTAAGGCAGTCATTGCCGTCACGTCCTTCCTACTTCTCACTGTTGTTGGGCTTGAGGTTGCCCCTCCCCCCCCCCTTCCTGAGACATATACCGCAACCCAATCAGAATTGGAAATGTAAAAAGCTTTCTTCAGTTTCTATCACCTACCTAAGGATTTCATTTACGTATAACATAAATACGCCTGACCCCCCCCCCCTCCCCCGCGCCCCCACCCCAAATCTTGCTACTTCCTCTCTCGGAACCTACTGCTTTGTTTCAAGATTACGTCCCTACCCATGGGCACCAGATTAGGGAGTAGAAATCACATTGTGGCAGGGAAGACGGCCTGGAAGCCACTCCCATCTCCTCTTTTGAGGCTGTAAGTAGGCCTTGGTGGTGAACTACGCTCTGTTCGCAGAGTTTGTGGAGTTTTTTGCACTCTGTGGAGCTCGCAGACTTCCGAAAAGCTCTGCTCCGCGTAGCAGACTTTTTTCCTTGCTCGCCAACGGTAAATTGGTGAGGGCGAGCAAGGAAAATCCAATGATAGACCACTTCTCAGTGAGATTTTTCAATGCAGGCATTCGCGGATGGTCGCTACTGGTCACTCTGAGAAACTTTCCGTTCGCGTTGAGGGAGCTGCCACTCGAGTAGACCTTCTACTTGAGCAACAGAAAGAAGCAGCACTCTTTTGTGCTGTGCGTGATGCAGTTTACGCTGATGTTACAGGGCAGGACAAACATCTGGCACTAAAGATCAGTGCGAACGGTGTGAGGTAACGCACTCCGGCGCTCGCAGAACTCTGTGTGCTCCACCCAGGCCTAGCTGTAAGCAGATGATGTTAATTAAGGCATACATACCAATAGACCCCACTCAGGTTAGAGACTCCCAATTTGTAATGCCAAAAATGGCTTTATATTAGCTGTCTCCTGCTTGAAATTGCTTCTTCATCAATATAAACAATGGTGAAAATACATTCCCCCGAAAATGTATTCGAAATCTTCCAATTTCCTTGTCTAAAATGTTGGCATGGATGTTAAGGGGTATGAAAACACCCCAGGACATTGGCAATAGCCTCAGCCACCCTTTGAGTTTTGTTGGGGGAAGGAGTGTGGGGGGGGGGGTGGTTATAAAGGGCAAAGTGCCTCTTAGGTAGTTCTGGGCATGAGGTACTGTCTCCTCCCCAAGCTGTGAAATGTATTTGTAGGTTGCTAGGTCTGCGAGTCCTATAACTGGAGTGGGTAGAGTGGTTATGCTGATGATTGAGCCATATGAATGGTAGACAGAAATGCTATTCTACTCTGCAGCATTGCCTGATTTGGTGCAAACATGTGGGGAAGGAATCTTATGAGATGAGATCTAGCTGATTCGATACCCTATATAAATATTTAACTGTGTTTTACCACAGTTTGTATAGACACCAGGCAGCACAAAATGTGGACAGCGATCACCATCATGTCCATATAGAATCCCAGATTTCTGAGGAAGAGGAAGTAGTTACTGTCACTAGTATAGATTTACCGGCAATGTTAAATGAGGCTGTAAGTACAGCACTTGCTGAACCAGCAGTGAAAAAACAAAAGCAAAATCAAAATCCTGTTGATGATGATGAAAAACAGCATGAAGGGGTCACAGGTAGGAGTTGGCAGTAAACTCAGCTGTTCCGTTGGAGTTTGCCGAGTTTTGCAACTCCGTGCTCTCATTGGATCGCAGAGTTCAGCAACGTCTCCATCTCCGCCGCATGGCGAAGCTTACCCGTGCCCACCCCTACTTTTTCTAGAAGTGGGCACAATGGCGAAACTTGGCACCCAGCTTTATTTTCCTGCGCTGTTGTTTGTTTTGAGAATTAAACAGGTAAAGAAAGGTCAGAAAAGAGGCGGATGCTTTAAGGGATGGGACATATTGAATGCAGAAATAGCAGCTTATTGGAAGATGCCTCACACAATTAGCATCACTGTATCCCAAAATGGTGTACACAGTTCTTTGGGATTTAGCAGTTCCCTAATTACTTGTGCTCTGATTGGCAGCAGTAGTTTTATGTTGTGGGAGAGAGGGTGGACAGATGTTTTGAAAAGATGGGTGTGCTCTTTGTGGTGTAGTGAGGCAGTGTTTGCGGGACATGCTGGAGCATTCTTTTGCTGCTGGTCTGTGCTGCTTCAGGAGAGATGCTGCGAAGCCACCTGAGTTCTCTTTCTTGGTGCAGGGGTGGGTGGCAGGTTATCTTATCCACTTTTCTCTCTAAACAAGCAGAATAGATGGCTCGGAGCAGAGTTGCGCTGCTTCCCTGACTGCCCCTGTATCCCTACCTTACTCCCTTGCCAGTGGCGTGTGTGCTTTACACTGACTTTACTCATGTGCTGGTTGTTCTTGCATACCACACATTGTTCATTAAGAAAGGAGTGTGTAGTGAGGAGGTCCACACAAGAAGGTTGGAGTTAAAGATGATTTATTCAAGTAGATTACAAGTTGAATAGTTTAGAACAACAGTAGTTAAGTTGTGAAGGAGAGCCCCACCAGGAGCAGCCTGTCTGCTGCTCAGCCCAAGTCCAACTGTCACTTCACCTCTCTGTGTCCCAACATTCCGATGCACATCATGACTACAACTTTCTATTGGGCACAGAGCACAGGCAGTGGCTTAGAAGGACGTGTAAAATAAATTTCATTACAAATGCAGGCTACTACAGAGTGCCATGGTCCACGCCGGAGATCCCTGCCCAGTGCATTGAGCGAGAGCAGTATTGGTGTCTGCTATTGCACCCTTGCTTGCCATGCATTATCGGTGGGACTAAATTCAGGGCCCAACTTTCATCATCCAACTCTTTTTCTGACTTCGTAATGAGATCAGTTGGGATCAGCCACCAATTAGAAATTCTCAATTTAAACTGATAATCTTGCTCATTACAGTGTTCAGCCATGTGCTGTTCTCCAGGCCATTTTACTAGAGCTAGGTGCTTGCACGTTGTCATCAAGCCATGGGGCATGTCCTGCGTCCTGGCAGGGACCCCAGCCCTTCATCAGTATTACACCAGGCAAGGCCTGCACCTCCAGTGGGCAGGACTCAAAGTCGACCGGGCTTGCCTTCCCTGGCTGACAGTTAATCTAGTTGATTTATTGAGCTAGCCTCCTCTCAGGACTGATATGTCCGGGTGCGGCCCTGCAGGTAGGAGCAATCGGGCCAGGTTGGGGGGGGGGGGATTCGACAGACTACCTGAGGGAGAGTTAAATAAATAAATAATTTTCCCTCATTGCGGTATGTCTAAATCCCCCGCCACCCTGCCACCCAGCCACCCAGCCCTACTGCTCTTACTTGAATGGCCCGCTGCTGGATACGTCTTAGCTCGGAGTGTAGGCAAGGGTGAAGAGAAAGCAGCCTGCCAAGAAGGACCATGCTTACTAATCATGGTCCGAGACCTGGCAACGAGCATTACGAGTGGTTGTTCCCCAATGCCTGTCCACAATAATACTGCTTTTTCCACAACTTCATAACCATGCAGAGCCACAGAGGGTTTGAGTTAATTGTTAACCGAAACTCCCCCGGTAGGAGAACCAATGGACCTTCAATTCCTTCTCTCCAACTCTCTGCCTGCTGGAGCTCGCCGGCCCTCTCTCTTCCTTCTCCCACTGAAGTGTTTGTTAAGTGTGGCGCAGATAGGCTTGGCAGTTCTAGACAACCTGCACAGACCACGAGATACTCCGAACTGGGGGAGGCCATCCTTCACCCCATTCTGCGCCCGGAGGTCTCTGGGAGCAAGGATTTTCCACCACTGGGATTTAGGTAAGAGGGTATTACACAAACCCATCAACAAGTCAGGGTGAGTGCAACTCCATGGAATCTTGCAGAGTTTTCATATAACCCTGCAGAATTGCACATAGTGAAAGTTGCGCCTACCCCTATCTATAGGCTTTTTAGTGCAGGAAATGCTTAAGCACATAAGAGAAATGCTGGACCATAGCATCTATTGTGCTATCGACTGCAGTTGCATTGCAAATAGCGCTTCAGACCTGCCATTGTACCTTTAGAGTAGCAGAGTAAAAACTGTAACTCAACCTGTGAAAATAAACGCATATAACAGGACAAAACCTCCTTTTTAGATATTACAAAGGAGCTTCCCCCAGAAATAGTTTGGAGTGACTACAGGGGAGGGGCTGCTCATTACCAAAGTCATATCTCTGGGTGTACACATAGGTTCGGCACAAGGTGAGAAGAATTTCACCATCTTGGACTTTAGGAGTGAGGGGCACTGTGGGATTGTTTGCACTAGGGCAGACATGAACTGCTGCAAAAGTGGGCAGAGTTATCCCTCGTAACTCTTACCTCATTGGTTAGGGAGGAGCCAGGAGTCACTCCGCACTCACAAGGTAAAGGTAGACTTAAATGTGGCAACCCTGGCGCTCTCTTCAGAACACTACTGGAGCAGAGGGAGATCAGAAGACAACATAACCTGCTGTTTGTGACCTGAGAGACAATAAACAACAGGACCTTCTTCCATGATGTACTCAGGAAAAATATTACACCTCAAGGGTCAGAAGGTTAACCTCTTGTTAAAGATACATGGACACAGCATACTGCAAAAAGTAGTTTCTACAATGGACTGCTCAGCTGAACTTTTCTTGCCTTGCACCCTGCTGTTCAGCTCTACTGGAATGAGTGTTGCTACTCTTGAGGCCCTGGAACCATTTACTGTGCCTGGCTGGACTTCTCTGTTTCAACTCCTGGGCTCGGACAAACCTGCCAAGCTGATCTTCCCGAGTGACGTTGCCACTGGGCTGAAGATTGAAGTTTCTTCCTCTCAAAGCTTCACCACAGCAGCAAATCTGATTCAGCCGTAACTCGTAGAGAAGGTATCCTGTCTCATGCCTTACCCTGCTGATGAATTCTGAGCTCAGAAAAAATATAGAAATTATGATTGGGCAGAGGTGCCAAAGGTATCCGACCACCAAGAAGTCTTCCCTGGTTGCAAAACTTGAATTTTTCACACTCAGAGGTTTTCCTACCAAAAGCAACAGTTTACTGTTACTACATTCAATGACTATCTGACCTTGTGGAGCTCTCTTGGTACTCCACCAATTTTGTTTTACAGTGCGGTAAAATAAGCCTGACTGCTCTGTGCCATAGCCACCAGAGAGGTCAAGCTGAGTACAGGTTAAAGGAATCCAAAGGTTTACCCTGATAAGGATTGTGATTATTACTCAATAGTCAATCCGCTCTCCTTGACTAATAACCCAATTTCTTACAAAGGCGATTTATTTTCTTCAAAGGTAAACACAATCCTGCAATCATAGCTTCTAGCTCATCTTTGGTATTGAAAGAGTCATCTTTACCTGATGCAGGCGTAAGACGTTTGAATGTTCTTTACAGAGAGTGTTTGCAGCTTTTAGTTTCTCATTAGGAATAGCCATGTATGTGGTTTATATATCCCAAATGCTATTGAAGAGTTTTCAAATACTCTATGATTGCCTGAAGAAGGAGAATGGTCCAACATCTATCTTTGGGAACATGGAGCTGGCGGTTTAATTCTTGTTGGATACATTTGGTCTTATTTTGTCATTGTCAACTTCAGCAGGAGCCTCTGTAAAGGGAAGGAGGATTCCCTGGATGAAATTATGAAAACTGGACCCAGTGCAAAGAGCACTAATCCACCGCCTTCTATTTTTGGGTGAAAAATTGTTGCATCCACAGTTAATTTAGTCAGTTCAAAATCAGCAGAAAAAAACAAGATGCTGCAGCCATTTAGATCTTTTTCAACGAAAAAAAAATCCTTCATAAAATAGTTCCCAATGAAGAGTGTGCAGAAATAAATATGTGTCTTTAGAAGCAGGGCCTATGGCCAGGGAGCAGCAGTGAAAGACAAAACCTGGCCTCAAAATTCTTAACCTCAGCAACAGTCCCCCAAGGCATGGCAATTACTGCATTATCATGTGGGAAATAATAAAAACACTTTTTGTGCGATGAAAATATTTGATAAATTACAAATGGTTTCTTTCAATCCTGAGAAATGACAATTCAATTGAATTCAACTCGGCTTCTTTAGATCCTCACTGTGTGGAACTCCAATGGTGAAGTGGGAGTTCAAGAAACATGCAATGTGGCTGAGGCCGATCTCTTTACGGTAAAAAGGGGCAATAATACCTGCTCCACAGTCACAAATTAATCATTTTGAATCCTTTCCTTGTTACAAAGCCTGGCTGTAAGTTTTATCCTGTGTTGAGTTTAAAAATCTGAACAAATCTGTGAAATATATTCACCACGGTGTCCCAACAACCAGTAATCCCTTTAACTCTTCAATCAGAGTAGCAGATAACATTAGACCTTCAGGAGGCCTACTTTCATGTACTGATTCACTTGGGCAGTCAGAGATCTCTTTGTTTTGTCATAGTGGGCAATCCTTCCTAGTTCAAGATTCTACTTTTAGGACTTTCCTCATCTCTGTGATTGTTCACAGAGGTACAAACCAAAGGTTTTCGATTGTCAAAATCCCTGGTTGTTTCTTACTGACTATCCAACAAAAGTAAAAGGTATTTGCAGGTACAATTAGCAGATTGGTGAAACATGCTGTTTTCCAAATCTACTTTTGGAGCCAGTGTGTTATAAAAGCAACAGTGAAGTAATTCTTGAGTACTAAGCTTGATTCTTGTAAGCGTACAATTCTGTTTGGAACTTGTTTACTTGGGTAAATCTTCAAGCATAAACTGTGATGAGAAGTACATATATGAGAGTATCGACTTACTGGTAAAATGGTTTAACCTCAAGTCCAAGTCCTCCTCATCATAGCTACAGTCCTCACTGCCTCCATGTAATAGTTGGCAACTGCAAAACAATTGTATAAATCTTGGGATGAGCTGGATGTTTTAGGAGGCTTAGTGTTTCATGGGAAATGACACACTAAGGTTATATACACAGAAGCTAGATGTTATGTTATGGTATGTTATGTTACTAGTGTTTATTGAGCGCAAGTACACTGGAACATATTTGAGCGCTTAAATAACAGGAGCACTTCGCACTACTCACATAGTTTAGTCATATGCATGTGTCTAAAATGCCATGTTCTCAGTAATTTCCTGAATCTCAAGTAGCTGGGGTGGTTGTTAACTCAAAGGCAAGTGAGTTCTAGATGCAGGGGGCAAGAAGTGAAAATCTGAAACTTCCCATTTTCTTCATTTTAAATTTGGAAATTGTGAGAAGGTTCATATGGGTGGATCTTAGGTTGAGGTTGGTAATGTATTTTATTGATTTTGGGCTGTTATGAAAACTAGACTTTTTCCATGAAGGAATTTGAAATGATGCAGTCAGTCTTGAAGATGGTCCTTTGTTTTACTGGAAGCCAGTGTACCTTTCTAAACAGAGGGGTAATGTGACAGTATGTGGGTTGATAAAAAATTAACCTGGCTACTTGGTTCTGGGCCAGTTTGAGTCTGGGATTGAGACCTTTTGGTAGGCCCAGTTAGAGAGAGTTTGTGTAGTCTATCCTAGAGATGACTGGGATGATAACAACTTAGAGTAGGGCCTTAAATGTAAGGAATTTGCTGAATGTTCTGATTTTGCAGAGCTGCAAAAAACAGATGGAGTTGACTGCTTCTAGCTGGTGTTTCATAGAGACATCCTCATCGATGATGACCCAAGACTTTTCACCAATTTCTTGAGCTGTTGGCGAGAGCGCCCATCACTGGTGGACAGAATGAAGTACTCCAAAAATCATACTTTTTTCTGGTTATAACAATGTCAGTTTTCTCAGATTTGAATTTCAGATGATTGCTGTTCGTCCAATCACAGATGAATAGCATTGTTTGTTGAAAGACTTTGTGTGATTCAGATGAATTTTGAATAGTAAAGAGTAGCTGCATGTCATCTGTGTAGTTGTAGACTCTGATATACATTTTATTTAGAGTATGCCCCCGGGGGCAAATATACCGTTTGAACTAGTGAGGGTTAGGGGCGATCCTTTCAGGCACTGTAGTATGGCTAAAGGCCTGCTTTTGCACACATGTTACGTTAGCATGGCTTATTAGAAGTTTAAACGCCATTTCACCTTTTGCTGCTTTTGCGCATGACACTGCATAGCTGTTTTTGTAAGTTAGCCTTCATGAAGGTCTACACATGAGAAAAGGTTTGTTTTTCACATCTCTAGACTTGCATCCTGCCACTAGTCTGCACAGTGAGTGCTAAAGCCATCAAGGTTATCAAAACATGTTAGTTGTTTTTCGACATGTTCGGGTAACGTTTTCTAGACACAACATTTTGGCAGCTGTGAGCTAAGTAAGGTTCTGGCATCCTTATTATGACACACTTGCCATGATTCTACACACTTTGAAGATTTCCGTTTCCAGGGATGCAGAGAGCCTATGCTTATCCAGATGTAATTTACTCTTACTGAGCGGAAAGGTGATGGGGTCCTCCACACAAGCCTAAGAGACCTTCTATAGTTTTTAACCCCTTCGCTGCTGGCCCGTTTCCGCCGCTGTGCGGTAAACAAAAGAACAGGGGCGGGCCATGACGAACCCCAGCCGTCATCAGTACACGAGCACCGTAGTGCATGACGGCTGGGGTTCGTCATCAGCATACAAGGGGTTAATGCATAGTTCCTTTATAGGGAGGGTGTTAAAACTAGGCGCTATAGGACCTGTTTTCACCATCATTGTAATATGCTTTCTCCTTTTGTATTTTATGGAATTGTAACCATGCTGACCATATTATTTTTAATCATATGTCTGCTTATGTTGGCTAAGATAGTGCACATGAGATCACGTCGTTAAAATAAATATTTTAACTTTACAGTGTCTCTTCATTACTACTGTTGTGGACTGGTATGAGAGTATAACAAAAGAGTGTTCTCACTTCCCACCATTCCTGAGATGGTCCTAAGTCACATGTTCTAGGTTGTCTAATCATTGGTTACTTTGCTATAGGACGAAGAACTAATGTGACACTTATGCTTGCTGGTTGGGGTTTTTCTAGGTACGGAGGTAAGTTTCTGGTACACCACAGTTCACTGACGCCCTAGATCTCTGTGCACAGTTCTGTGTATGGGCACAATCCTTGCAACAGTACTCTGTAGTTCAACCGAACTTTGGATGAACTGAAGGGAGACAACTGAAGTGACTGAAAGCAGTCCTTTAGGAAGGAGATGATCCAATCAAGTGATGTGCCCTGCAGACTCATGCTCTGACACAGTCCTCCACCAAGAGATCGTCATCTGCCATGCCAAAAGTCGCCAATAGGTCTAGGAGGACCACACCTGGGTAGATTTTTCACTTCTGATTGAGTAGCTGTATCTGTCTTGATTGTGGGAAAAAGCTGAAGTGTAACAACTGTGATGAGGAGGACTTGTACCAAGAATAATGAAGATTACCAGTACGCAATGGGTTTGTTTTACTACCTTAAGACAGATAAAGCAGTAGCAAATTGAGCCTATGTTTCCTGGTTTAAGGTAATGCGCGCAGCTGCCCAGAAGGGTCTCCCAGCACAAAGCAGATGCAGGTAGGGTCAATTGTATTAAATTAGAATACAACACTATAACCCATATATAATGGATTGTGAGAACCTAGCCTGTGGAAAAGTAGTCGGTTTTCCCAAATTTGGATACTCTAATCTCTTGGCATTGCACAAGAGACTGGCTTGTGTTGATTATAAAAACAGAAACACGCCTCTCACATGCACTGAAAGAAGAAATACATACCGTGGAGGTTACTTTAAAGACCTATCAAACTCCAGCAGAATTGAAATAGCGACTGGAAGAACTCAATAAAACTATGATGGAGTTTGAACTGTCACTCAAAGATACGAAGCACCAAAAATTTAAAAAGGATGGGAAAAACTTTAGTCACGAGAAGGCTTACCCATACACCAGAGACGACTACCAACTAACTGGAAGAAATCCAGGATACAACACGGACACAGATGGATCAGACACCAGCTCCAATGATTCTGATAACAGCTCAGGAGGACGTAAGAATCAAAGAGGTCGCCAAAACTTCAGAGGAAGGCTGCGGAATAGAGGCCAAGGAGGATATGGGTGGCCACCTTACCAACCCCCATTTCATAACCCTCCGTTCTTCTATGGTCCACCACCGTACCCTCAACAACAATACCCATACTGGGAACCAGCACCACAAAACGATTACCCACAGCCACCTTTTTTAGGACGGGGCAGAGGTCCTCAAAGAGGAAAAACGAAAATTGGGCAACAGGTACAATGGGCAAAGCCAATGGAACCAGCCAGAAGTCAAACGAGGAGCATGGATCCACCAGAACAACCGAACACCAGCAGTCACTGAGACTAGTGGTGAATTTATCTAACACAAACCTAAGCAGAGCACAACTAGCAGTCCTGGAAAAAGGTCTAGGTTTCGTGCCCACACCATACTTGGACACATTTCAACTCAGCTTCGAATTGAATAAATTCATCAGAAAACTAAAACTAAGGGTGCTCTTTGAAAATAAACAGAATATGGAAATGGATAAAGGAGACACTGGTCTCCACCCAAAGTCCACTTTCACTCCCCCTTCAACGACACTACCTGTAGAAATATTTGCCTTTGAAAAGGCAATACTAGGAGAAGTGGGAGATTTGGACCCAACTACATTGGAGGTGTTTCATAACACTTCAAGACAGGAACAAGATGCAATCAAAATACTAGCCAACGATAAGAACATCACCATAAAGGCAGCGGACAAAGGCGGTGGTATTGTCATACAAGATACTGAAGCATACCGACAGGAATGTCTCAGATTAGTTGCGGATGAAAGAAACTACAGACGAGTCAAAGAGGATGCGACTGAAAGACTCAGGATCGAAACAGGCCCTTGCCCATGATTGGATAACCAAAAAAGAAGGAGAATTTCTGAGAAGCAAAAAAACTAAAATACCCTATTTTTACACAATCTCAAAGATACACAAATCCTTACAAAATCCACCAGGGAGACCCATTGTCTCTGGGATTGGTTCAATACTGGAGCCACTCTCAAAATTTGCAGACGCATTTTTATGTCCATTAATACAATCCACCAATACCTACCTTAAGGACACCAAGGCAGTACTATGCCTACTGAGGGATCTCAGTTTTGACCCAAATAAACACATCATGATAGGGCTGGATGTGGAAAGCCTGTATACCAGCTTGCCCCATAAAGAAAATTCGGACATCCTTGAAGAAACTATGTACAGTTCAACTTGGCCATACCACACTCCACAACATGTATTTATTTATTTATTTTTGGGTTTGTTTAGTGCTGGAATCGACTCCCGAAGGAGTATCTCTGTGCTTTTGCGGATACTAAGGAGGGTTGTGGACTGACATAGTTAGTAGGAGAGAAACAAGAAAGTTTTTAACAGTTTTCTAAATGTTGAATGTTCCTAACCGTGTCTAACAGAGTCAGGAAGTTTGTTCCATAAACGAGGGCCGAGATAGGAGAGAGCCTTCCCTCCCATTCTTTGTCCTCTTGATGACAGGTACTTCAAGAAGATGTGCTACTTGAATGCTGCAAGTGGGCACTTACAGAAAACTTTTTTCAGTTTGAAGACCTCCTGTTCAGACAACAGCATGGCACAAGCATGGGCAGCACCTTTGCTCCAAGTGTGGCTAGACTGTAAGTCCACCACTTGGAGGCACAGATAATTCTATCACAGCAGAACCCATACCGCCAAAAAATTTTGGAATGGAAAAGATATATTGATGACATTCTGGTGATATGGGAAGGTGAAGAGACAGAAGCTAACACTTTCATCAGTTGGCTAAACAACCAAGACCCCTTTCTGAAATTTACACACACAATGAGTAAGTCTGAACTAGTATTCTTAGACCTCAACATCTTTGCTAAAGATGGCGTCTTAAAAACCACAACACACTTTAAACCAACTACAAATATGGCCTTTTACTGTATAACAGTTTTCATCCACGGCACCTTAAAGAAAATCTCCCCTTCAGTCAGTTCTTGAGACTGAGAAGTAATTGTTCGTACACTACTGATTACAATGCACAAGCAAAAGAACTTGCTGACAAACTCAAAATACGCCAATACCCAACCAAAACCGTTATGAGGGCTAAGAAAAGAGCAAGGAACAATCACAGGGATGCCCTTTTGGAGATCTATTAAAAGGAAGACACAGTAAAAGAAACCAAACCAATATGCATAACAACATTTAGCATAGCGCCAGACCAAGTCGCAAAATTTGTAAAGAAACGTTGGCAAATAGTTAACAGTGGCAAACTAAATATACCAACACCAATGTTTTCCCATAGACAAGCAAGGAACCTAAGGGATTTACAAATACACACCAGCCCTAAGCCACATGACAAAAACAACCGGCAAGTTCTCAGTACTTTACCCACTGGCCACCCTCCCTGTGGCAACTGCAGTGTGTGCCACCTTACTAACACTACAAAAAGAGTTGTATTCAACACAGACCACACTTGGGAACTGCTCAAATTCACAAATTGCAACACAGTGGGAGTTGTATATCTCATAACATGCATATGTGACTTACACTATGTGGGAATGCCCACAAGAAAAATAAGCACAAGAATTTTCAAACATCGCAGTAACATTTGGTGCCACAGGGCAAGTACCAAGATGGCGGCCCATTTCAATTAGAAAGAGCATACCCCAAATGATTTGCGATGGGTAGTCCTGGAACACATGAAACAATGTGATATTCTGGAACAAGCACTGTTAGAAAAAGAAAAAAAATGGGTGTTCAAACTCCGCACAGACAGTGTAGGACTCAATGATAATATACCTTGGGGACAGTTCATGAGATAACACACAACACTCCCCTTGAGAAAAGATCTCAGAATAGTTTGCGTAGAGGGCCTCAGCTCTAAATGCAACCAACTTATGTGGAACAAAATGTTGTGGTATTCTAGAATAACCACGGCCCTTTCTCGTGACATAATGAGCGCTGAGCAGAGTCTTTTTCCATTCCTCCACACCCAATGTGAAGGTTGATCATAACCTAATCATAAGCCTCTGCCAGCAACTAAATATAGACTGTAAAAGAATACGATCTCTGCCAATTAAAAAGACAATAACAAAAATCACCCACAACCCTAGATACGCAAGAAGCGGAGTAACCTTGTTTTACCATTTGCCGAACTAGTAAGAAGGATATCCAGTTACCCATTCCAAAATGGCCACCAAACGCTATCGATGAGAAGTGGGTTCGGTTCCCGCGACCTGTAAATAAAATTACAGTAAACATTTTAAGGACTTTTAACATATCAAATCCCATCAAATATGGCATATTTAATCTAGCCCCCGCATGTCGAAAAAACACGCAACAACCGATCACAGTAATGGAGTTTGCAGTGTGCCACCATTTGACACTAACGCGCTCTAGTCTTTTTCAGCAACAGGTGGCAATCACAATGACAAACGGTAATACTTAAGATGGCCCGCGGCACCGACACGCTAAGATGCGGTCGCGCCTGGAGTTAACAGGTTGAATGGACTAAAGGCTGCCGAGCTAAGTAAGTGTTACTTGAATTTTCCTCTACAACAGAATACGGGTATCTCTCTGATCTTGCAAAAGGCAGACACCGAACCAAATACTGGCATAGGATATGCATATGCGAAAACCAGCTAAAATGCTGTCCTAGCACGTTTTTTCGCATGCAACAACATAGGCAAGGCAGATAATGTCTTTAAACTAACCGCTAACGGACACAGATAAGCATCCATATTTTCTTAAAAATATCGCATTTTTTCCAGCATAATCGCAACTCCTTGCCTCCTGGCATCACATCACAACCTCTGTTTTTTTAACAATTCACCACCGGATACAGACTGAACTCCCAAATTTTCACAAAAGTATCACTTTAATAACTGTATTCTTCTAGCATAATCAAAACTTCTTTTTCTGGCATCAAAACTACTAACCTTCCGGCACAGGTACAGCGAGGGAGAATAGATCTGAACAAACGCTTATCGACACAACCCCAAGCGCCCATTTTATAATCAGTTCAAAATCATAGCTTTTTACACCTCTTGCATATTATTGTTTTTTGACCCAACAGAGTCTACAGGCCCCTCCACCCAGACGGACCATTGGGGCATATTACTGCTAATAAAAAAGTAAATTCTTTTTTCCCACAAAGACCGGGACAATGTTATATGTTGTGTTTGTCATTGTAAGCGTGCAGGCAAAACGAGTGTATACTCTGGATGAGTGTATATATATGTATATATTTTAATCCTTTGAACAGGAACACCAATTACAGACGTAGATGCAGTTTTTGTTCATTTCTTTTAGGGGCACCGGATTAAGCACCAATTGTGAGGTTTTTTACTTCTTAGGCGCAAAACCACTAGGATCAACTAATGTATTTTATCTTGACCTGCCCATATGGGCAGGCACTATGTACTAACCTACAAATCTATTTTTCTCTCCCAATAGATAGATACTACAGATACCACATTAACCGTTTGTATACCTGATAGATACATACATTAGGTGTGTCTACTTTATTTATCCTCTACCTTACTCTAGGTTTAATTACAGGAGTGGCATACATGGGGCTGGCCCTCATGTTGTCCTGAGGAAAAGGTGTAGGGGACACCTTGAAACATGTCAACAGGATATTAGGGTCTATGACCACATAATTGTTATATTTCCTATATCTATATCTTTTAGTATACCAACTAGAGGCAGAAATGCATAGTTTGGCAAACTAGCTAGTTATTTTTAATCTACACAAATCACCACTCCACCACACACTGCACCACACATAGTCTCACAAAAATAGTGCTCCTACGTATCCTTCGCAAGTCGCAGCACGCCCCAAGCAGTAGATGCTTGGGATGGCCCCAATGATGAAGCAGGTCACCTAAGGGCAACCTTTGGTGAGTGAGGGGACTCAAGAAAATAATTTTCTTTTCCAACAAGACGTACCCAAATTTGGGAAAACCTACTACTTTTCCACCGGCTTGGATCTCACAATCCATTATATATGGGTTATAGTGTTGTACTTTACAATTCTAGAGGCCGAACCTATCGATAGCCTCTTTCTCCCTCCTTCTTTAATAACTATTAAATTATAATAGCCAGGTCTTCAGGCTTTTGTGCAGGTCAGTAATGAATTACAGGTTCTTAGAGCTTCAGGAAGAGAGTTCCACAGTTTCGTGCCTAGATACGCAAACGGGTGGCCTTTCATGCGAGTTAGACAGAACCTTGGTACAGTGAACACAGTTTGGGTCACAGATCTCAAGGAAAGAGTTGGCTGGTAGGCGACTACCAGTTCCCTGATGTAGCATAGTCCTAAACCCTGTTTGGCCTTAAACCTACAGCACAGTATTTTAAACTTACTACACTAACCAATGCAGTTCCTGTAACAAGTGAGAAACTGATGCAGCTTTTAGTAAGTGAAATAACGTCCTACTAGCAGCATTTTTACAATAGCAAACAATGGACCGAAGTCTTATCAGCACCCAGGTATAGCACATTACCATAATACAATCTGCATATGATTAAAGCCTGAATTACAGACCTTTTAAACCACTAGGGTAATTAGCCAGATTATATTTTCCAGCCATCGAAGAACTGCAAAAGAGGTGGCAGTTACTTTAGTCATGTGTGGTTTCATGGAATGTTTTACATCAATGAGAAAGCCCCAGTTTCTCACCTTAGGAGATGAGGTGGGCAGGGTCCCTAAGAAGTCAGGCCAAAGAGAGGCTTGCTTAACCAGGACCGTGAGCTCAGACTTGTCATCAATAAGCTTGAGGGAGTTTTTATTCATCCATAGGAAGATTCCACTCAAGTCCAGGTTCAAAATCGACGGGTCACTATCTTAACTTAGTGATATTGACAGTAAATTGAGCTAATGTTTCCTGGCTTAATACTAATTGAAAGCAAGCACAATAGGATGATGGATGGAGTGCTGAAACTTTTCAGACACTCACCAGTCACTATTTGATCTGGGTTGAATTCATCATTGTTCTTAATTTGGCGGGGTATGCCCCCATGTGGGTCCCTTGCCCACTTTACCACTGGATTCAAGCTAGCCTGGCTGATGAGGGGTCTTACCCAGAAACTGGTCCCAGGGTGCTTGGTCCGGTCCAGGTAGGACCTGACCTGGCAGTTTGGGCTGGACTGTTCCCATGAAGCATAGGGGCAGGACTGATTTGCATATGGCTTAGTCTGAACTGAGGTGGCGAAGTGAGCAGAAGAATAATGATGGATTTAACCCAGATGTAACAGTGACTGGGGGTGACGGTCTGAAAAGAATCAGCATTCCGTCCATCATCTTGTTTTGTTTACTTTGTTTGCCTTAAATTGGCAGGCAATGCTCATACCTGGGTCCCTTGCTCACTTTGCCACTGGATTAAAGCTAGCCTGGCTGGGGAGAGGTGTCACCCTGAAACCGGTCCCAGGATGCTTGTTTCAAGTCCACGTGGGACCAGGCCAGCAGTTTGGGCTGGACTGTTCCCATGGGGAACAGCAACAAGACTCATTTGCAAATGGCTGGGTCTGAACTGAGGTGGCGAAGTGAGCAGAAGAATGATGATGGACTTAACCCAGATCTAATAGTGACTGTGGGTGAGTGTCTGAAAAGTTTCAGTGCTCCTTCCATCATCTTACTGTGTTTACTTAATACTAATTTAGCCATACAAGTTATGGAGTGAAAGAGAGGAAACCAAATTCACCAGAACCACATCACTCATACGGAAATTAAGGTTGAGACACCACCAGCCCATCTCCTAACACAACAAGCATGGATTGCGACAGAGGACCGCCAATGCAAACCTGCAACTCGCCCGTTCTCAATGCCTGGGCTGCTCTTTGCGCCACACCAACCATCGCCAGCAATGCTTTCCTTACGCCCCATGACCCTCTCCTATATAAACGGGACTCAACACCAAAGTTGGGAAGGTAAAACCAGGTTGATTATTCTAGGAGTGTATCTGACCCATGCTCCATAGTGGTTGGCCTGAACTTTTGACTTTGACCCAGGCCAATACGATCAGATAGTCTTTATTAGGGATTAATGCTTTTAATGCAGTTTGTTCTTTAAAAATTCATACCTCCGGCTCTATTGATTGCATTTTTGTCATTTTGGTCTTGTTTTATTTAATAACTTAACCCCTTCTGTGCTGGTGACGGAGCCACTCCGTCACCAGCCACGGACGGGGTGTGCTAATGACGGAGTGGTTCCACGGTCACGGCCCGGCCGGCGCGCCTGCGTGGCAGCGATTTCGTGCCTGTGCTGAGCGTTCTATTGAGCGTGTGGGGCCGTGACGGACCCACTCCGTCAGAAGCACAGCGCGCTCGAGGCTCGTTACGGAGTGGTTCTGTCACGAGCATGGCAGCGCCGCGGGGCCCCCCTCCCCACTAGCGCTGCGGCTGAATTACCGCTGCAGCCAAGGGGTTAAGATCTATTTTTTAACTTGGTGTTGAATATTTTTTATGGTGTTTTCATTGTTTTACTGTTTGAAGTGTTGCACAAATATGTAACACATTGACTCTAAATTAAGCCTGACTGCTCTGTGCCAAGCACAGGTTAATTTAGGGCTTGCTTGTACCTTGCCCTAACTAGGACTGTACATGCTGCTGGACCTGGGCTTACACCCCAGCCAACCATCAACCCAATTTCTAACAGCCCCCGTCTTTTCAATCATTACACCTATCATGATATGCCTATGGCTCTAGTATGCACTGTTACAATGCACTCTTTGGTGGTCCAGCTAGGTGTCAACTCATCTTACAATAAGGACTTACTCATGTAACAAGAAGGACATGGAGTATCCACTAGCGTAGAAAGATGAAACTTATTGGGGATAGTCACACTATAAAATCTGAATATTAGTACAAAGTTAGGCTTCGCAGCTAAGTGTATACTCCAGATCAGATGTGCTACTGGTAACCTTCATACTCCAGGGTAATTGTTTGTTTATTAACACCAATTTAGGTTGGAAAAGTGACAGTAAATCACCTCTTTCTTTCCTGATTTAAGATAATCTAAATACTAAATTTATCCAGGAAAAGTGATAGCAAATCTAGCCCATGTTTCTTGGTTAAGACTGTCTGAATACTATTTTAAGCTAGGAAATGACATTAAATCAAGACCATATGTTGGAACTGGCCCTTCTTGCAGGGTCATCCCCAAACTTCTTGCTTCTTCCTCCGTTATTTTTCCTGACCTGTGGCTGTTGGCAATAGGACTCTGCGCACTTTACCACTGCTAATCAGTGCCTAAGTGCATATGCTCTCTGTGTAAATTGTTATTGTGATTGGATATACATGATTGGAATATTTGTATTACCAAGAAGTCCCTAGTAAAGTGCACTGAGTGTGCCAGGGCTGGTGATGACAAATGCTACTAGTGGGCCTGCAGCACTGATTGTGCCACCCACAGGAGTAGCCCCAAAATGGTGTCTCAGGCCTGCCACTGCAGTGCCTGTGTGCAGTCTGTGAACTGCCATGTCCTCCTGGTCAGTGTCCCCACTGACCAGGCCTAACCCTTCCCTTTTTGTGCACATTGGTCACCCCTATGGAAGGCCCAATGTACCCCCTTGGGCAGGGTGCAGTGTATGTGAAAGGTAGAGCATGTACTTGTGCAGGTGACAAGCTCTGGTAGTGAAATACAGCCATTTTCGTTTTTCACGGCTGCAAGGCTATCTTGCTCCATAAGCTAACATGGGGGATGCTGGCTACAGTGGCTACCAGCATTTCTTCCCATAGGAACAAGATAGGACATAAGAGTCTAGTATCTCTGAACTCAGAATTTAATAACACATCTTTTACGAAAGGTTGTTTTCAAATCCTGTGTTTGAGAACAGCACTTTTAGAAAGTGGCTGTTCTCTTGTCTGACCCTTCTGTGTGCCTTGGCCTGTTTGTGTATTGACTGTATAGTTTGAGAGTGACAGGGGATGGGGATTCCCCAGGAGGCTGGCTGATTCAGCCCTAGGCTGAATGACTGCATTTGCAACTTGAGTGGTGGGAGAAGATAGCACCTGGGCCTGAATAGGGCTGTGCCTGCCTTACACAATGCTGGCTCCACCTCCTTCTGGGCGGCTGACGACCCTGCCCCTCACTCTGAAAGGAAAGGAGAAGCCAGGAAATCAAAGTGCTCAAGAAACACCCAGAACTGGTTCAGACCAGGCTCAGGGCCCACTTGCACAAAGAGAACAAAGACTTTTAGGGGTATAAGTACAGGACCCATGACAACAGAAAATTAGATCATCCTGGAATCAAGAAGGAACCTCTGCCAAGTAGAAAGCTGAAACTGAAGAAGGAAGATTGTCCAGCCGTTGCTCTGCTGGATTGCCCTGCTGTTGCTTTGCTGCCAAGGAGAGGGGAAGGACTTTGGTTTGTGCTGTGTCCCCTTGCTTGAAGGAATCTCCAAGGGCCTGAGAAGAGCTGGCTCCCTGTTTTGAAATCCCAGGAACAAAAGGACTTCACCCCCAGCTTCCCCTAAGCTCTAGTGAGACAGTTCTGTCCTTCCTGGAGTGCGTGGCCCATGAATGGTGACTCTGGAAGTTGTACCTCTGCTGGGAAGCTAGAAACTAAGATTTGAGAGACTTTGCTAGAGAAAAGTTATCGCATCGCTCGCTGCGGAGCGCATCCCCGACAGTGTGAGGAAATTCCCGCTGCTACGAAGGCCGAGATCGTCGCAGCGCCTATTGCTGCCAGAGCCATCGCATCCTTCGTTTGCGGGATGCACCAGACTGGTGCGGCAAGACTAACATCGCTGAGAGTGTCATCGCAGAGCCTGTCGCCGCTGGGTGAGATCGCCGCCCCGCTTGGCTGCTGACCTCATCACGTCGCTGCGAACATCGTCGCAGAGCCATCGCATCGCGGAAATGTGAGAGAGAGATCGCCGCTGGATCGTGCATCGTCGCCCCGGAAATCGCCGCAGCCCCTACGAGATCGTCGCATCGTGCTTTTGTGAGAACAAACTTCCTACGGAACCTACGCACCGGAATCCATACAAGTGGCCTTCCTCTCCATACAGACCAGATTCGTCACAACACGCCCGCTGCTGCAGCAGAGGTGTCGCAAACGACTCCCCAGGGTCTCAGGAGCAACGCATTGCTTGTTTTCCACTACACCAGCTTCTGCTTTTGGTACTTTGTCGCATTTAAAGGTACTGTTGGCTAAACGTGAAGCAACTGTGAACTTTTCACGCATCTGTGGATTATTTAATCGCAAGCTTAAGAACTCTTTTGAAACCATATTCTTGAACTGTGTATGTTGGATTTTTGTCGTTTGGGTCTTGTGTAGTTTAGATTAAATACCTTTATTTTCCTAAACTGTTGTGGAGTCAGTTGGTGGGGTTTTCACTGTGTTACTGTGAGTGTTGGTACAAATACTTTACACATTGCCTTCTGATTAGCCTTGACTGCTTGTGCCAAGCTACCTAGAGGGTGAGCAGGGGTTATCTAGAGGGTTTCCTCCTTGCCCTGACTAGAAGCAAGGGTCCCTATTTGGACAGTGGTACCTACCCCTGCCAACTAGAGACGACCATTTCTAACACCATATTTCCTGGGTTAAGACAGCCTAAGCATTCTCTCTTTATCTAGGGAAAGTTTCAGTAAATTAAGCACTGTATTGCTGGTTACATGAAATGTAAGAGGCAAAGGTAACTAAAGTGTGCTATTTTCATTGATCTGAAAAACATTAAATCAGGACAAAACAAGCTCAAGAAGTGTTCCAAAAATGAAACAAACCTCTTCCTCTGCTTCCATGCCAGAACGTGGGATTAGATCATGATGCAACGTTCGTCTCATGTTTAGAAGCTGAAAAATCAATAAAGGTCCAAATCTCACTGGCTGTCAAACAGGTGAGGTTCAAAGAGAAATAATTTTGTCCAATTATTAAAGAAATCCACCTTCACTATTATTTTTATTTGTATTTAATATGTAGTAATTTCTTTTAGAAGTTAAGTGAATTATTTAAATTAATTTTAATTTATTTAATGAAATGTTAATCTCCTGCTGAACCGTGTTGTATAGGAGGTACACCGAATGTTTTGTGGCTTTGGAGTTAAGTAATATGTGCATTGTGCTTATTGTAGTGGGTTCCTGGGGGAAATCATGGGGTAGAGGAGTTTACTTCATGGGCTTCGGTGTCTCTCCGGCAAACAGTGCTTTGCGAGTAGTGAATAGGCCATCTTCATAAAGGTCTCCCCAAATGATAGCACCAGCCCCAAGCAAAATATTTCAGCAAGCAGTTTAATGAGTCACAGGTATGGTTGCCTGGTAGTGTAGCATAATGGAAGCTGAGAACAGTAGCGGCTTACCAGCATTTTTAGCCAGTTTGTCCCACGCTCCAGTGCAGGCAACTGTGGAGTCAGAGGGGCCAGAGGTAGACAGTAGAAGGGATTGGGGTTATGTAACTTTGTTCAATGGCCAGGTGTGACATGTAAGGGGCAGGCTCGCACCAGTATATAGTGTGGTGAGCCTGGGCGCACAGGTAATAGAGATTCATGCCTGGAGCTTCAAAGTCCCTCCCCAAAAGGTTAAGAAATAGCTCCTATTGTATATGCAGTTGCTTACCTGCCCAGACCAATCAAATCATCTGTGTCGTGAGCATTTTGAAAAATGTCTTCCTGGTGAAGAAGGAATATGGAGAAACAGGTACAAAAACAGCAATATGACTATTTTTATGTGTGAAATCTGTCCCACCAGGGATAGGAGCAATGAGAGCCAGTGGGCAATACTGTCTGCCACACTGGACAGGAACGTGCCCAAATTTGCACATGTAAAATATGCTAGTGGGATATCTGATTGTATATTGGTGGTGATGTTGTCGAAGCTTGGCAGCCATTGGTTACACCGCTAGTGCAAACAGCAAGGGTGAAGGTAGACACCCCTGTTGTGTGCTCTGAATGATGAAAAATGGTGCCGAAAATGATTGGTTGATGTGGACCCTGGCTGCTGGGTGGGAGTACAGGAGTGCAATCTATGACAGACACACTGGGGGAAATCTCAAATGCAGAAGCACAGCTGTTAAGTAATCCCACTCCAGCGAGTTGAAAGCCTTGGTGGCATCAAGATAGACTGCAACTGTGGACAAATCTGGGTCTATATCCTGTAGTAATGCAAACAGGGGCCCTAATCCACAAAATGCCTCCGCAGTCACGACGGAGGCCAAGCAGTTGCGGTGGGGATCCCGCACCAGTTACGGGACCGCCGTACTGCATTTTTCCTTTGCGAAAGTCCCGCCGCGCATGCGAGGCTTCCGCCCGACTGCAGAGGCCATTTGTGAATTAGGCCCAGTGTGTGTAAATTGTGAGATGTGGCCCACCAAGGGATGAACTCTGATTGGTTTGGCCTAGCCAGAAATGTCATTAAGAGACTAAGGCAAATCACCAGGATATTGGCTAGTATCTTAGCGTCGCAGTTGATAACCAACAGGGACTGGTATTAATCATAGGTGTCTGCAGTTGTGTCAGGTTTGAATAAGGTGATTATCATGGCCCCTCTCATAGATGGTGGCAGAATTCCTTCTTATTTTGCTTTTGTTAAGCTTTATAAAAATCCCAGGGTAGGCCATTCAGGCCAGAGGCTTTACCTGACTGTAACTTCATTATAGCCTCCCGTATCTCATCCTCTTTTATATCTGCTGCCCTCTGTGCACCACTCAGCCACCCTAGTTCAACATCCTCTAGATATGTGTCTACATCAGCCCCCTGCACCCTTGTCAAAGTGTATAGAGTGCCAAAAAATGAGGTAAATGCTTGTAGTATGTCGAATATATACTTTTACTATGCGGTTTTTACACTGCAATACCATCACAATGAGGTGGTTACATTGACCGTGTTCTTACCACGCAGTGCCTTTACAACACAAGTTATCACAGCGACTTGCGCTAGATGGTGCGCTAGACTTAGGAATAGTATGATTTACTATTCCAATTCCAGTGTGTGCAACACCGGAGAAGGTGTTGGAATAGTAAATCATACCATTCCTTAGTCTAGAGCGCCATCTAGCGCAAGTCATTGTAATGACTTGCATTGTAAAGGCACTGTGTGGTAACAACGCGGTCGATGTAACAACCGCATTGTGATGGTATTGGGGTGTGAAAACCGCGCAGTAAAGGTTGTTTCCCATTTACAAGGTATGCCCTGGCCACCTTCCCTCATCATGTGTCCTCGCCTTAGGGTATTTATCCTGGTATAGACATTCTCATTCTGCAGTTTCTTGGTATTGAGACTGGTCCACCCTAATCTTCCTGGCCACCTCTGAAACTCCGGGCATCCCCAGCTGGGCATCTAAAGACTTGAACTCCCCCTCTATGTTCTTAAGAGTATCTCTAAGTGCACACCACCACTCAGGCGTCGACCCGCACTGTGACTTTAAAGGCTTCCCAAGTGGTACTGAGCTTGGGAGCTGTATCTCTGTTTCTGTATAATTTCTTCTCTCAGTTCCTCCCCAAATGGAGCATCCAATAGCAACAGTGGAGAAAGTCACCTCATTGTCCATGGAGAAGAAGTCATCGGGGGCTTAGCTCCTGAAAGACTGGGGAGTGTTCTGAATAGGTGCACACCGAAGGTGTAATTCCCTGTTTTCATGACCCCAGCCATTGTTATAGAAGCCAGTAGTCCAACCTAGACCAATTTGCATGTACGCCCGAGTAGATGGTCCCTTCTTTCATCTGGGGGAACATTGTGCGCCAGGTATGCAGCAACACATGTTCTACCATAATGCCACAGACATGTCGGGCAGATACACTGTGGGAGGTGGAGGAGCCATGTACACTATCCAGTTCTGCATAAAATCTCATGTGTATTTGTAAAGCTCACATTCACCCCAGCATATGTTGGCGCTGAATAACATGTTTATTGTACCGCAACTCAATGGTACTCATTTTATCGACTTCAGAAGGATGAAATGTTGAGTGAACCACCCCCCCCCCCCCCCCCGGTTAGAACCTGTGACCATGAGGTGAAACACATATCCCTACAGTAGACACATTAGTCCACTAAACCACCAGACCCAGCTAGTGAGCTAAGTTGAAGTCCCCACCCCAGAGAATGTACCTAGATCCAATATCTACTATTTAGCCCCATAGTCTATCAAAGAAGGAGGGGGGTAATCAGTGTTTGGACTATAACAGTTAACAATGGTTTGTGAGAAAGATGCCAATCTGCCCCATGTCCATCTGTAGCACCCCTGGGGGTTATTATGAGAACACTGTGGGATATACAGTGTTCCCTTACAGACTAGAGTTGAAATGCCATTGGTTTATAAGGAATTCATAGTGAATTGCCTATAGGAAGCCCACCGTGTGGTGAATGCGGTGTGTGTGGTATCAACAAAATGCATCACTTGTAATAAGAGCGATGTGTATATTATGCCTATCTAAATAAGCGAGTATGAGTCTATGCTTGCTCAGATCCCCCAAGCCTCATGTGAAGCATTTGATGCGGAGAAGAGTGTCACTAGACTACATGGATTTGGTGTCTATCATCCCTGAATAAGTAGCAAAGAGTCCGTTTTGCAGCCTAGACATGAAAGTACAGTTTCAGTATAATCAACCATTCTGGCAACAACAGTATAGGTAGATGTGCACAAGAAAACAAATAGGTAGCCGAAGAAAGGGAAGAGAGCTCCCTAATAGCGGGCAGCTTAGGAAGACTATAGTACCAGGCAGGGACAGAGGGGATTTGCCCCAGAAGAGCAGAGGACTGTTGGTGTCCGTGAAAGAGATATACTACTAAGAACCAAAATCAGTGGTATCCTACAGGGGGGTCACCCAGAGACCCATGCAGTACCACCTCGTCTAGGCAAGGGTGTCTGAGGAACATCATCCTGTGGCCCATATACCTCAGAAACTATTAGATCAGGGAAATCAAAAACAGTGTACATTGTCAGGCACAACAAAAGTGTTCAGCGTGAGAGTGCCAACAAGGCGTGGAGATAGGTTGATTGTCATAAAATGTTGCCTGGGCTCTCCTCAATCCAGCTCAGTCGGGTCGGATGTTACCAGTCTTGATTTGGCCAAGTAGGATTAGGCTTTCCTTTTAACCCCTTCGATGCGGCCGCGATTCCACTGGTGTGCTGTAAACAGCACGAACAGGGGCGGGCCGTGACGAACCCCAGCCGCCATCAGCACACGAGCACCGTAGTGCATGACGGCTGGGGTTCGTCATGAGCATGGAAGGGGTTAATGCTCTTCTAGCCTTGTTCTGACAGTGCGGAGGAGGGCCAGGACAGGGATGTGAAGCGATCCCGAGGGTAGGCTCGCGTCTCACTCAGCATTATGAAGTCTCCAGCCTGTTTTGGAGAAATGAAGATGTGATCCTTACCAATATATGAGATGCAAAGATATGCACGGTACAGCATTGCATAGTGGATGTTGACTTCCCGCCATTTTTTGTTAGATGTATATACATTTCCGACCGGCTTCTTGTACCACGACATCGAAGTCTGAATAGATGGACACTGTGTTTCCCTCAAACTGCAGAGTTTCTTTGTCCTGAGCTAAGCAAAGGGCAGTACTTCTTTCGTGGTAATTAATAAACCTGGCAATTATATCAGATGAGGTGCCCAGTGGGGGCAGGATCATCAGTTCTTGCTGGGATTGCTTCATAATCAGCAGCTTGGAGAATGACTCAGCACGGAACAAGGTGGTGAGTAGGTGCTCCATAAAGTCTTTAATTCGGTCATTGTTAGTGGATTTGGGAATCCCCATTTGTCGTAGATTATTCCTATGGGTTCCCGCCTCCAAATCTTCATTTTTGGCTGGTATTAGTTTGAGAACCATCACTATATTAAGCAGCTGTTCCCCCTCAGTGGATACAATGTCCTCGACTGCAGAGATCCTGTGTTCTGTTTCTGCTATATAACCATCCTGTTTTTCCAATTTGTGGGTGATAACGTGCACTTTGTCCATTTTTCTCACAATGGACGTAACACTTTGCTGAATAGCGATGAGTAGAAATTTCATATCTGCCACCTCAGGGGCTCCTTCCATTGGGGAATCTTCTGATCCCTTTTGGACAGATCCACTCTCCAGTGTTTGAGAAGATCTATGGGCATCGAACTGCAATTGGTTTGACGCCTGTCTATTTTTCCCATCGTTATAGGTGGTAGTGCATTGAGTCCTCAAATATCCTGATGTTTAGAGTAGCTGCCATGGGCCCCAAATCAACACAGCTGTTTTGTAGTGTGCCCCAGTGCTTCCCGTCTCCTTCTCAGTCCTCCACAGAACCAGGGTCTATTGCTAGGTCTCTCTGCAGACTCGTAGTCCCACCACACCCCTATACTACAATCAGTGGGGCACGAGAAGACTCAGGTGGTGCTGTAGGGTAGCAAACATTCAGCAACGTAGCTGGGCTGTCACGTGAAAGATCAGTTGGAGCCATGGCACCACTGAGCTGTACAGGCCATCAAATAGGCACCTTGTGTTTAGCGTCCGGAAGTGCATTACCCAGGCAGGGCAGGTACCCACCAGGCAGCCCCGCTTTGCAAGCTTATAGTGAGGGGGAACTAATGTATCAATTTTCCATCCCCAAGTCAGTAGTTCTTACTAATATGTCCTGCAGGCAATGTCTGCTGATGTATTCAGGCTCAGGCTGCAGAGATTGAGGGGACTCCCCAAATGGACCCACATCACCAATCAACTCAAAAAACTGCACTGGCTCCTTATACAAATGAGATTTTGATTTAAAATGCTGATCCACACCTACAAGCCTTACACATCCAAGGACCAGCCTACATCAACCACCACCTGCACTTCCACCAACCCATCAGACACCTGTACTTTGCCTCCCTCTCATTCGTGCACAATCTTTTCATTAGCCAAAGCAACAGTGGAGGATGCTCTTTCTCCTACCTCATGGCAAAATCCTGGAACGATCCCCCTGCACCTCTGGACCTCTGCCTCTCTCCTGGAATTCCAGAAGGCTCTCAAGACCTGGCTGTTCAACTGAACCCATCTAAAGCAGCAATAATTAACATTAGCACCTAGCTACCCTCACAGGTGATTAGCCCCACTTGATAAATCTCAATTGATTGAACTACAAGAGGTTGAGTTCCAGTTTGAGTTATTGAAACATTTGGTTGAATCTAAGAAGATAGTGACTTTTTTTACTTGCGACGGACACCAATACACCCTGACGAATAAACCACTTTCTCACAAGGCTCAGTCACTGTCTGTGTCTAAATAGTCATTACACTCTCCAGAAAATTAATTCAGATGTATGTACAAGAACTGTACCAGTGTGTGTAATGTGCAAGTGGGTATAGTATTTCTGTTGGTGCATCACAGTGATAATCTGTGTCTCTTTATGTGTGCACATAAAGCAGGTACTTTCGAGCGAGTGTATTAAAGAACTAAAATGGAGTTTGACTTACCTCAGTGGCTTTATAACCAACCTTGCTATCAAACTGCAACCGAAGTTAGAATAGTAATTACACACTTTATTAGCTCAATGGCCGGTCCTCTTGTGTGTGTGTTTCGTCTGCCATTTCTTAAGCCACTCTTTGAGAAGACATGTACTTCACTTTACCAATACTTTAATGTGCATGAATTTTCTCTTAAATGTATATTGGGATGCATTTATTATTATATCTGCGTGGCTGCACACCTGCTTATGTTTTTTCCACATCTGTTTTTTTTTTAAAGTAACAAAATTCTTGAATAAATTAATAGCACATATTAAAACAGTATTGTCCTCATTTCAACATTCGTAGGACTTTCGTTAAGGAAATTTCTAACCCTGGGCAAAGCACTACGCTACGCTTGCGTAGTTTGTGAAGTTTGTGCAACTTCGCACTACGCGAACTGCACGTAGCACAGTGCAAACATGCGTAGTGTAGTGCAGCTGTCAATTTTTGCTTGCTCGCGGTCCTAAACATCAAGTTGGCGACTGCGAGCAAGCAAAATGACATCCTCACGAGACGTTTTCCTTGTTTGCGATCAGCAACATCACGTTGCCGATCCCAAGCATGGAAAATAAACCTCCCGGCGAGATTCTCAATGTCGGGAGGTCAGGCTTCTCATTGCGAGTGGTTGCGCATTCTCGCGACCGCTCGCGATGAGAAACTACCATTCCGCATTGAGAAACCTGCAGCTCGAATAAAAATCTACTCAAGGGGCAGAAAAGTACAGCTCGCACTGTGCAAGATGCCGTTTTCAATGATTGCACAGTGCCGAATGCTTGTCGCACTGTGCAATCATTCAAAACGGCATCTTGCACAGTACGAACATGTTAGTACGCAGTTCGCGTAGTGCTTCGCGTAGTGCAAAGTGCACTTTGTGTAGCTACGCGTAGAGCTACTTCGCGAACTACGTACACCCCTAGTAATTTCCTGCCTTGTGCGGTATTTTTGGCCAATGAAACTTTTTGGGGTGGAAACTAGATTTGCAGAGCCTCTAATATTGATTCCAGTCCATTATTGGTTAATTTTTACTTTACCTTTAATTCATTGATGTATTTTATAGAAATTGAGTTTTACAATAATGCTGTCTTATGGATTCAATGGATGTATGACGTTAGCACGCATACTATTACCACGCATACCTTTACAACGCGGTATTTACAACGAATACCGTTACAACGCATAGCGCTTTGAGGTGCTGGATAGTGGTAGTATAATTTTATATTCCAACTCCAGTCCCCGTGGACACTAGGGAAGGTGTTGGATATAAAATTAAACTTATTCCCTATCCTAGAGCGCCCCCCAGCGCAATGCATTGTAATGGTATGCGTGGTAATGCCTGCGTTGTAATGGTAGTGCGTTGTAACAAATGCATGCTAAACGTTGTATACCGGATTCAATGTCACTCTCAATGGTATTCATGTTCTCGAGTTCTGTCCAGTGAGGTGTTGTTACAGCAGTAAGCTTATGAAAGTACTGCAAGGGCAAACTCAGTCCTCAACAATTGGTCCTGGTCCCCATTTTATGTCTTCTATAAGTGGGATCACCTTCATCATGTGAACATCCACACAGCACTTTTCATTGGTATCATCTTCTCATTTATTTGAAATATCACCTGCTTGGTTATGGTAATCTTTTACACGTAAATGTTTTAGCTTTAATACATTCCTTGTCAGTTTATGGTCTGACTTGAGAGCACAGCTGTCACCAGACAAACATGTTACAATCACAGAGATGAGTTTTGGCTCCACCCACATATTGGGAGCCAGGAGTACATGTTTTGATTGGGCAGAAGTTATGTGCTAAAAAATATACTGGAATTCCCCCGTGGTCAGTTTATACTTTCCTATGTGGCATGGCTCATAAAGTCAATCAGTTATCCTTCATATTAACACAGGTACAACAAAATTAGTTATCTCATTTTGAGTATTTTATTAATTTTATTGTTTTTCTATAGTGTATCAAAGAAATATATATATTTTTTCCCTTCTTTTTAAGTCTTTTCCTTATGTATTTATCAATTCATAAACATAGGTTATAATCAAATCAACATTAAAATACTGTGAGAAATATCTTAATCTCTACAATATATTTAAAAAACAAGTGTTCATACAGTGAAGAACAAAACCCTGTCTGCCACACACCAAACACCATACACACTTACTCATTCATGCATCTCTACACTATTTCCAAACCCAAAAACAATTTCTAAGATTGAGGTAACACAGGTATTATTTGTGTATTTCCACGCCAGGTCTACGCGCGTTTCGGTGGATTCTGACCACCTTCCTCAGGACCAGATAAGAAAAAGTTTATTCTCCCCTCAGCGTGTGTGTACAGGGTACCTGAAATTACAACCAAAGTATAATGTACCTGTATCATAACCTCAGTCGAAGGACAGGTGAGTTAATCTATCATATTTCATCTACAGCATTCTTTATATATTTGCTATGAGATACCACATTACACCAAAAGCTAGCAACGTCAATTGAGTGAGGGACAGTCTTTGAAGATAAATACGGGGCCTGATAAGCAGAGCCCAATACAGTGTGACATGATCACAAGAATGGAATATATTATCAGATTCTTTTGGAAAAACTTAGGACCACTCATTTAAGGCACATTGTATCCGAACCATATGAAATAGAATATACAATGCGCCTTCTACTTTCAGCAGTGAGTTGTCTCAGAGTTTAGTGTACTCTCACCTTTAGTTTAGTGATACCCAGATATATAGTGTTTCTTCTGTGTTTAAGTTTTAACTTCTCTTTGACACCAATAACCAATCCCTGGAGGGAAAACATCTATTTTAGGAACATATTTTTTCGGACTGTGTATGCATAGTTGAGATTAGTGTTGACAAAGTGCTCTTACCCCGAATTTACAACAGGTTTGTCGTTCAGAGATTATATTTATTCTTTATCTTGGTTTACATGACAGGAAGAGACATGTGTTTTGCAGGAGCTCTCGTTTATGGTCGTCCTAAACAAAATAAGGTCAAGTTGCATCACTTTTCCTGCATACACACTATTATTACACAGATCGTGGTTGTACTTATTAACTAACCTTTATTTTTGATGGACAGTGCGGGCTCTACTCTTCGTGTTTTTCATAAGCCAGATCCCATATTAAATTCCTTTGTTTCCACACTCTCTCAGTAATAAAAATCTATAATGAGAGAATTACTTTTTTAATGTAGGTCGTATATTATCTATGTACTATTTACTATAATAGTTCCTCTTTAAAGCGCTAATCTCTGGTATTCAAATACAGGACAACCTTCCATTTACGTTATGCTCATAGAAATGCACCGTTATCCCTGCCTCTTCCTGGCTGTACATTGTTAAAGTGCCGGACACACTCTTCATTAGAAAATGCCTATCAAAACCCACCATTGCACTTGCCCCTACCTAACTATACTTTTCTTTACTATCTCTAAATTGACTGTTCATGGCTAACATTACAAATTAATCTCTGCTGCTGAATAAATCTGCTAAACAGAATCATTTCAAGGTAATTCTGGAAGATTAAAGCTATGCCGTAATATAATCGCGGCACAATTGTCCAGTAGCGTTCATACCTTTCTCGTGTTCCTTTTGTCGATATTAAGTCATCCTGCCTCATATCTCCTGCCCCAATAGTCGTCACGATGGTTTGTTAGTTTCAGGAGCTTTAAATAAGTCCTGCGAGTGCGCGGGGTTTACATTTTCGGCGTATCCTAACCCGGAAGCAGATGGATCGGGTCCTGAGTCGCTGTCTGTAACTAAACTTCCGGTTTGTAAATGCGGGTGCCATTTTCAAACAGGTTCTCGATCTGACTAATGAGTCACACAATTGGATATAATTATCAAACGCCTAATTATTGCAAGAGCGTATTTATTATATGCGCTAGAATTTTAAACGACCTCATTATTTCAAGAAAGGTTAGTAGTATATCAGGAATTTAATTTATGAACGACAGAAAAATGTTGTAAAATGAGGTAAACTTTTCTTATCAACATCGCATCACATATTGCATCTATTTCAACACAAAGTTGAATGATGCTAAGATTTTACGAGCAGGACCATATCTTATGCTCAAAATGATATTTTAAAAAAAATATAGTGGTGGTAACTAATACCTCCTAAATATATTGGTTATGGGCAGATGATTTTGGAAGCGGTTAGGGAACTCAAACAGAACTTGCCACTTTACGTATGTTTAGTAACATACCAGGCTATATTTTCATTGAGTCCCCTACGTACACTATCGAACTGAAAAATCCAAAAGCTCAAGCGTTTTCTGCAGGTGTATTCCATTAATTCTCCTGTTTTATGTTGCACTTTCTCTAGTATGCACCAACGTAATTCCACTTCATTGTGGTTAAAGTCTATACAGTGTTGCACTAGGGGTGCTGATGTTTTTCTCATTCTCACTGCTGACTTATGTTCGCTAAATCTGATGCGGAATTCACTACCGGTCTCTATTGCAGAAGTTATGAAGTTATGTGCTTCCACAAAAAAGTGTTTGCTGTCCTGTAAAGAAGTCCAAAGGTAGATTATGGGTTGAATAAGTATTTATTATAGTAAAGGATCCCATCCACAGGATAAGCAGTCACCAGTAGTAAAGTCCAAGATCAACTGCCTAGATACTCTAAACATCACAACTACAGAATCTGTACAGAGCATTCCAATGCATGTGGCAACCTGGCAACAGGCTGCATGACCAGGATGCCACACATCTCCCTCCTTATAACAAATAAGAATAAACAGAAAATATTATCTCACAAAGTCATTAAAACGAGTAGGTATACGTGTAATTCTTGAAGATTTCCTCGCGATGACAGGACCAACCACAGCCCGATGAGATGAAGCAGCTGTTGAAGGTTTCCTTGTGATGAGAGGACCAATCACGGGGTGATGAGATGATGTACCTGTAGGTGAAGAACTTGACACAGGAGATTTGGAATCGTCAACAAAGTCTTTCCTGATCACTACAACCCTGTTCAAGTTCCAAATGCGATGATCAGTTGTTTTGACAGCATTGCCTAAAACCTTGATGACTTGAATAGGCTTCAAAAATGAAGCAGATAGCATCTTGTTCTTTTTACATGGATTTTTTATGAGAACCCAATCACCCACATGCACCACCGTGTGTTTCACAGAATTTCTCAAATCATGAATCCTTTTCCTATCTTGTAGTTTTCTCTCCTGAGCTGCTTTCCACTCCTCATTATCAGTTGAACCTTTCAGATGTAAATCATTAACCCAAGGCGGGGTAACCAAGGTGTTGGGACACCTACATCTGAAAAGCTCAAAGGGTGTTTTTCCCGTAGTGGCATGTGGTGATAACCTGTAAAGCTTAACCTTTTCAAAAACATCTGATTTCCAATCTGAACCTGCAGATTTAGACATTCTAATTGTCTCCGTGAGCACACGGTTAACTCTCTCCACGGTGCCGTTCGTCTCTGGGTGGTACAGAGAAGATTTTTTATGTTTAACACCATGTTTAGACAAGAACAACTCCATCTCCCTAGAGACAAGGTCACTTCCATTGTCCGTCAAAATGATGCTGGGAATACCCTCCCTAGCAAAAAGTTTCTCCAAAAAGAGTATCACATGCTTGGATTCTATGCCACGAGTGATGGCAATTTCTGGCCACCTAGAAAAGAAATCTACTAAAACTAGAACATACCATTCAGACCCTGCAGAGTATATAGGCCCAAGGATGTCCAGCCCAACTTCTTCCCAAGGGTTGTTTGGAAGTGTTCTAATAATCATGGGCTGGATTTTGGGTTTCGCTACCTTCTCACTCAAAGCACACTCCATGCAATCCCTAACTTTTCTCTCGATTTCCAAATCCATGCTGGGCCACCAGTACGACATCCTTAGATTCTCCTTTGTCTTTGAAATGCCCATATGCCCACTATGAGCCAGTGAAATGAGCTCACTCCTAATAGAAGCCGGAGGGACCAACCTAGTACCTCCTACAAGTAAACCGTCATGTTCAGATAATTGATCCTTAACATGCCAAAATTTTTCCAATATGTCACCATCTTTTGGCTTAACCTTCCATCCAATCTTGATCAATTTCAAAATTTCCACAAGGGCCAAATCTTCCTGTGAAGCCTCCAACCATTTGCACTTATCAATGACACCCTCACCAACTGAACAAACCATTTCATCTTCACCTTCCAAATCATCCTCCAGATCCAAATCTTCCTGAGAGACAAGAGGAGATAAGGCATCAGCTACTTTATTTTCAACACCTGGTAGATATTTAACCTCAAAGTTATAATCTTGTAAACCTACAACCCATCTTGTGATTCTAATGGAAACAGCATCTATCCCTTTAGTTTTTAAGATCTCACATAACGGTTTGTGGTCAGTCCTCACTTCAAAAGTACTTCCCCACAAAAAGTTTTTCAATTTCTTTACGGCCCAAAATACCGCTAGCGCTTCACGCTCTACCACAGAATATCTTAGCTCTGGACCCCTCAAACTTCTTGACAAAAACAAAATGACTACCTCGCTCCCTTCAATCTTCTGTGTTAAGACTGCCCCTAATCCTTTTAGACTTGCATCTGTTATTAGAACGGATTTCCTCTCAGGGTCAAAACTATTCAACTTGGGGGCATTGTTCAATTTTCCTTTAAGCGCAATGAATTCTTTTTCACATTCATCACTCCATACAAAGTCAGATCCTTTTTTTAATAACGATCTCATGCTAACACACAGTGAAGCAAAACCACATATAAACTTGTTGTAGTACTCCGCCATACCTAGAAAGCTAATCAATTCCTCTTTGTTTTTAGGGGAAGACATCTTCATCATAGTATTAATCAGACCAGCTTTCGGTGAAATACCACCCTCTGAGATTGTGTGCCCCAGATAATCTATGGAGTCTTTCTTGAATTTGCACTTTTCCAATTTTACTGTTAGACCAGCTTCACACAAACGTTGCAAAACACCAATCAGTCTCAGATCGTGCTCCTTATCACAACTTCCAAAGATCAGGATGTCATCCTGATACACTCTCACACCTTCCAAACCCTTCAAAACACCCTCCAAAGCTCTTTGAAAAACTGAGGCAGCTGATACTAGCCCAAATGGAAGCCTCACAAAGCGAAAAGTACCAAATGGTGTTACAAATGCAGTTAGATCTTTGGAGTCTTCATCGAGTCTTATCTGGTGGTAGTCGGATCTTAAATCCACCGTGCTAAAGACCTTCGCTCCTTTTAATAACATTAACATGTCTGCAATTTTAGGCAAAGGGTAGTGATCTACCACCACATTTTTGTTCAACTCCCTAAGGTCTATGCATAAACGAAGAGAGCCATCCGATTTCTTGACGGCTACAATCGGAGCGACCCATTGGGTAGCTTCAACTTCTTCTATGATGCCCTCCTTAACCAATTTCTCTAACTCCATTTTAACTTGATCCCTAACAGTAATGGGAACACTACGTACTTTACAACAAACAGGCATAGCATCCTTCTTCAACTTAATGTGATGATCATAGTTCTTCAAACAACCCAACTTTTCAGTAAAGACAGTCGGAAAATTCTTTTTTAAGTCATCTGAAAAGGACTCATCACAATTCTGGTTTATGTTGATTGAATCAGTGTTAATAAAGGGAAAATCCTTTAAGATGATGGGGGGAGAGGAATTCGGATCTAACATTACTCCTAAATCTTTTTGAACAAACCAACTCAAAATGTTGTCTCCCTTTTGTGAAATATAGATTTTTGAGTTAGTAAGTCTCTCTTTATAATTGATGTTTCCCAGGAAGTATCCTAAAATTTCTATAGGTTTCCTACCATATGCAAGTGGTTTTATATCTGGACGAAACATCTTAATTTTACCTTGTAAATATTTGAGATAAAATTTTTTTGCAACAATGGTGATTTTGGCACCTGAATCAAACAATACTTTAACAGGATGACCATTGACCAAAATCTCATCAATGGGACAATTCTTTGGTTGTGGACCGAAAACTACTTGAACCAAAACTTGGCCACAATCAACATTTTCATCATAATCATTTGTATCATCAAAATCATAATAAATCTCATTAACTTTGCCTTTGTACTCCCTCCCTTTGCAAACAATAGTGAAATGTCCCTTTCTTTTGCACTTGCCACAGGTAGCTTTCCATCCAGGGCATTGTCTATCATTTGCAAAATGTCCCATTTTGCCACATCTAAAACATTTCACTTGCGTAAAATCAAATTTCTTATCTGGTTTAGCCTTGAGAGTTTTGCTAGTGGTTATATCTCTCGTACTACTTCTCTGGCCAGCATTTTCTCTAGTTATATTCGGAGTCTTGACAAGATTAACAGTACTACTGTTCTTGTTTTCACCATTTTTCTTTATGACTTCTACACATTTAATAGAATGCTCAATCCTTTTGGCTATGGTAATCACATCATCTAAATCAGGTTCATCTTTTTGCCATAATTCCTCTCTAACACGTTCAATGCTACAACCTAGCATGAACTGATCTCTTATTCTTTCATCAGTAGAGGCAGCAAACTTGCAAGATGATGCTAATTTTCTTAGCGCAGTTATATAATTCTCTATGCTTTCCTCCTCAAGTTGTAATTTGCGACCAAAATGATACCTTTCTAAGATAGTAGACACTTTCGGAAGGTAATGTTTGTCTAGCATAGCTATGCAAATTTCATATTCATTGAGATTCCTATCTTGTATCTCTGGGAGGTGATCGAATACCTCCTGGCCCTCTGTCCCTAAACAGTGTAATAACAAAGCTGTTTTCCTTTCTGCACTTAAGTTGGCCCCACAAACTTTTGCATATCTTTCAAATACCTTGCACCACTTTTTCCACCTTATTGGAGGATCTCCTGGATTTTGTAAAAAGAAGGGTGGAGCCGTGACATTCTGCATTATGGTACAGAAACAATGGTACAGAAAATATACAAGAAAAGGAATGTAAGCAGATTAAGTTGGCATTAAGAAATGTTTTCTTAGAGTAAAAACAATGAATTGCTATAGCAATTTTAAACCTGAAAATAAAATGTAGGATTAAGAATATATTTTGAAAGAAGAGTATCACATTTGAGTTATAAACAAACAAAAAGAAATGTCTCACTTCCTTTTCCTCTTTTCTCTTTAAAGAATTAATCAGAGTCTCAGTGTCTAATAAAATATCCAGTTCAATACCTGTTGTTGTGCAAATTCTCCTGAAGGAACAACAGTTGAAACGCTTGAAAAACGCTTGAAAACGAGCTAAATGAAAAAAATGACGAATCTGCTGTTTCCTAAAATAAGGAAAAGTTGTTGACGATGAATCCGTATTCTCGAAGACGAAGCTGCTGTGTTGTTATGACAACCACGTCATGACGCTGCTTGTTGGCGAACGTGAAGCTGCCGTGTTGTTATGGCAACGACGTCATGACGCTCTTTGTTGACGAACGTGTAATGGCGCTCCTTGTTGATGCGGTGGAGTGAGCGAACGTTGCGCTCGAGAAGAAAAATGCGGTGAGTCTTTTAAAAGATGCAGCTGCCAGGCGGCTGCCGATGCTGGGCTGAGGCTGTTATTCGAAGACAGGTTGACGCTGGCAGGTTGAAGTGCGCTAGAGAAATGCGCTGCTGTTATTTAAAGAGAGGTTGACGCTGGCAGGTTGAAGTGCGCTAGAGAAAAGTGCGCTAGAGAAATGCGCTGCGCTCACAATGTGCTGGCAGGTTGAAGTCAGAGAAATGTTATCTACAATGCCAGATGTGATGACAGAAGCGCTTTAAACAATCATAGTAAAGCAGGGAAAATAGCGTTTCCTTCCAAGATAAAAGTCTTCAAACAGCGCTGTGTAGACTGCCAGACAACACTCAAACACTGTCAAAATTTGTGAAAAGAAGCAACAAGCTTCTCAAAGTAGACAAACAGCTCAGAGCAGCTTTTTCTATGAAAGTGTGTCCAGGAAATTGGACATAATATAGGTCAAAAGGAATAAAAAAAAAAGAAAGTACCTTTTTAAAGTTTCAAAATGAGGTAAAGGAGAAATCTTTATATCCTTGTTGAGATCCTTTCTTGAATTCTTCAGCAATCCCACCTTCGTCGCCAATGTAAAGAAGTCCAAAGGTAGATTATGGGTTGAATAAGTATTTATTATAGTAAAGGATCCCATCCACAGGATAAGCAGTCACCAGTAGTAAGGTCCAAGATCAACTGCCTAGATACTCTAAACATCACAACTACAGAATCTGTACAGAGCATTCCAATGCATGTGGCAACCTGGCAACAGGCTGCATGACCAGGATGCCACATGTCCACACAGCTGTGATCGCTCTGTTTATTTATCCAGCTAGTTGAGCTTAATTTTTCAGGGGCACACATGACATTGTAAGGCTAATAAGGTATTTTAGATAACTAGATAATTTATGGTGTTTTTCTCTGACAGCAGGACAGATGGAAAGAGGATAGTTCCTACTTGGATTTTTAGGTTTGACTTGAACCTCACCATTATTATTCTGAAGTTTTTTGCTTCAGCACAAATAGAGATCCATTTGCATGCTATATATTTGTAATAGTTCACATTACCATACAACAATTCTTTAAAGCGAGATATATTGGTATTGCCAATGTATGTTTTAATATTCATTTATTAATGCTTTGAATTTTAGTGTTCATTGTATTCTACTTCTCCACTATTTCATAAGGACAGCATTATGTATGTCTGGTTACATTAAATCGAGCACGAGTTACTTATTTTTTTCGCTCCTTGTGCTGAAAAGTAAAGCCTACTGTTCACGGGGGCTACGTCTTGGCTTTCAGTTACACACTTTCATGTTTGTTTTGATTGAGGATCATAATATATGGTCATATTGGTGTTTTTGATCCACCCACAGCAGAACATATTAATTCTACGTGTGGTACATTTCTAAGTGTGCGAATGATGACCACTAGACCAGGACCATCTCAAACTCTTCTGAACCTTCATGGCCAATCTACTCTGCCAGGCAGTTTTCTCTACTCAGTCTCCATTTCGTCATCCAAAAGCAATTGGCCATATTTTGCTTTTTGTAGCTATGTGTCTCGTTTAGTGTTTACCATTTCTTTGAATTTACTGGATTGTAGATATTGGAATTGTTGAGGCATCAATGTGCGCCCGAGATGATTATTTTTTTAAGCAGCACCGTTTCCTTTTAGAAACATGAGCTACATTAAAAAAAATTATTCTCTTTTGAGATTGCAAATGCAGGAATGGCGATCTGGTCTTCTATGTAGCCAATCATAGGGGGTATCAATTAGTGATCTACCCAATTATTATTTATTAAGCAGGTCATTCCATTTGCACCTGCAACTGGAGATGTTGCTATGCAGCCTTTTATTTGTAGGTCAAATCTGAAAATTGCAGACCAGTTGGAAGAAGGTGCAGAGTTTGTGAACACTTTTTGCAAACGGTCTTTTAGTACGTCAGGCAGGGCTTTGATGTGCTATACTAGAAAGAGTGCACAAATTCTGCTTTTATACTTGTTGATGAGAACCAAATACTCAGTGAATATCACTGAGTTTAGTCACTCGTGCTACACACAGTGCAGGTAGAGTCTCACCACAAATATGACATACATTAGGCAGAGTAAAAAGGGCTAGTTGGCACACTAGACATCAGACACATAAAGGGATTTATTTCACTTCATTCGGTGTTTACCACATGTCTTAGGTCCTTTCTTCATCTATAACCAAAGAGTTAAAAGCCCGAGACTTGTTTGGCTTCAGCCCTGCAGCTCACCAGAGGGTCCCTTGTCCGAAAGGAACCATAATAATATCACGAACAAAAGCAATAAAAACAAAAGGGCCTAACAAGGGATCCTGACGGCACGGCTTTCGGGAGATGAAATGAAGACGGTAATAGATTGTGAGCAGCGGACACAAGATATGTTGCTCCGGTTCTGCTGCGTGTCCATAAGATCCATCTGAGTGAAGCCAATCAATGCGCGCGCAGCTGAGTCCTCGAGCTAATATTATTTTCTCCATAGAAGTAAATCACTGGACATGTCAGAGGAAATGATGATAAATATCAGGCTCGCGCAGGAGCCTCACCAGGGCACCGTGAATATTTTCCATAACCTTTAAATGAAGCAGAAATGGATGAAATATGAGTACAGAGCAGAACCCAATTCGGCAATAAAAAGACCTTATTTTCGTCATAACAAACTCAGCGCTTTCTCTCTGGGAGCTGTAATTGAGCAGACAGAGACATGCTGCTTTAACAACCTGTCTGCGGAATTACTATATTCCTGCTCAGGGATTACAATTGCTCCAGTGATGTAAAGTTGATTGAAACTACGAATAGTGTCGCTGTTAATTATCTCGCCTAGCAATTGCAAATCATTTAAGTTGCAAAATTAATATTAGCGCGTTGGAAAGTCGGTTAATGTTACATAGTGTTCACAGAGGCCCGCTGGTTTCTTTGTATGAATTTCAAGATAGAAGATGTACTCTCAGCCCAAAAATATTTCAAAATAAAGTTAATCAATGTTTAAACTGTGTCTTCATGTATGCACTAGACAAAGGAGTATGACCAGTTAATTTTACAGAACGCTGAGCCACCAGAATCATGGTTTTTATATTTTCATGAAATTTCGAGGGAAAGAGGGGTAAGACTATGGATGGAATTAATTTCATATTATGAGTGAACGATGTAGTAGAAACGTTTTGCAAGCATGAGGAATACGACAACGGAGAAGGTTTAAATTCGGTTGAGAGTGAGGTTGCAAATTATATCCAAGAATGCAGGCAGTCGTGCTAGTCGTGCGTGTGGTCATTACGTCAGTGAGGTTTGGTTGTGACAAAGGAGCTGTGGAGTAAAAGGCTGCACTTGACTGTACGTTTCCCAAATAAAAATGAAAGGAAAGTGGTCTAAGAAATGAGTAAAAGACCACCTAAAGAAGGTGCAGAGTTCAATTTTTCTGAATTCTGTCACTTGGCCGGCTTTAGAGCTGGTGGCGCCCTGTGCGACAATGTCTGTTGGCGCCCACCCCCCCCCCCCTTTCCCCCCCCAATAACCACCTCTGCCACGGATTCCTTCCTTAGCACCCTTTAACAGTGCCTCTCAAGTCTCCATGAACCCTGTGTTTCGAATTAATTTAGTTTTATAGCACCACTCGTACCAGTGTAAGGTGTCGGAGCACTTTACACCACACTCACACATTACACAGAGAAACTCATATGAGTGTAAATCAGTGTATAGGAAATGTTACATCAGACAGGACAACAAGGTGTAGTGTAGGAGTGACATGTCATTGATACTGGCAGGCAATATAGTTTGCGTCCTTATTCTGGAAAAGCATATACCTTGCAGTTGGCATGCAGCTCTTTGATGACAGTTAATAGCTGAATGTTCTATATTACGATTTTGACTTACAAACTACACATTACAAAATGAGCTCTCTTACAGAAGCAGTAACCCACTGACCTATGTACATTATATGCACTTTGTGATCTGCAAGGTACACATTTTTAGCAGCAGGCACTTTTACCCTCTGCACTACCTTAGTGCAGAGGGTTAAAACTTCCACTAGACAAATCACCAGTCTCTTTTCAGGAAGACGATTAACCACAGGAGTTATCTTGACATTTTAATTGATGCCTGATAATTGCTAATTGCCGGGAATGCGGCAGCAGGTGCTTTTACAATAATAAGATACTTTAAAAAATGATGCCCCCACCACAAGTCAACACCCAGTACGGTCGCACCGATCGCACGCCCTAGAGCCGACCCAGTTCTGTCATATAGTATAGGAAGGCATGCTACAGAACATGCATTTCCAATGTGCAATTCGCCAGCTATCAATAAACAGCTCATTGACGTAGAGGGGACAAAGTTACTGAATTAAATAAAATATCTGAGGCGTATTTCTGGATTTTATACTCCATGATGAGTTGTGTAGAATTCTTACTGGTAATATTTCTTTGGTGTAACATGGCACTTGCTTATATTGCTATACTGTCATTACTTATCTGCAAGCTTATCATATTGATACCACTTTCCATGCATTATCTTTTGGTAGACCTGCCTAATGCACTGATTGCTCACTGTTAGTAATTCTGCATGGGACAGTCGACTATTACTATCATGTTAAATTTGGTCACTATTGAGGGGCGCGGCTTGGACGCTGGAACAAGATGGCAAAATACGAGTGAACTCCGCTTGGAAGCGGAGTACTCTAAGCTCAGTTGTGCCTCGAACTGTGGAATTTCTGGGCTTAGATGGTGGCCCTTGATTCCTGAAGCGGCGGTGAGTCCAGCAATGTTATTCCCTTTGCAATTTCTGCAATATAAAGAAGGCGTCTGCCATTTTGAATCGCGGCGCTCGCGTTCCGTTTTTTTATGCAGGCAAAGCCTCATTTTTGCTACGGCTTGTGTTAAAATGCTGCCGGTTCACTGCTAAAATCTACTAATGCCATACAAATGAGCAGCTCTTCTTTTTATTCAGTTTTTTCTCTTTTGCCTTATTGTTTATGTGGAAACAGACTTTGATGTAGAGGCATAGAGGATTTCTCCACTGTCTCTGGATATACTCATGTCAGCTGCTAGCTATGAAGTTCCACATAAGCCTGCGTGTGAGTTGCTTTAACACATTAATGACAGTCTGATGCATGCTTTCCAGTCTGTAGCAGTCATGTGTAACATACATGAGGAAAAACACCCTGATGCCAATGTTATATGCTGAATGCGGTCCCTTTTATTTTTTAAGGTCTCAGGGGTGAATGAATTTTTCTCCCATGTTACCACATAACATATTATGTGGATGTATTTTTGTGGATGACGGCTTTTCTTCACATTGAAACTTTATTGAAAGGTACTCTATTTTAGCTGCATTCTCTACAGAAGTTTTCAACAGTGCTTTTATTCAACCCAACACCTTTGACTTATTTTGGATGGTCAATACTCCTGCCTACTTCTCCTTTGGTATATGGGTCGCATTTGTCCGCTTTTAATTACTACTCATCGATCTCTTCCACATTTCAATATGGCGAATAACCCTCACACCTCCTCTAGATCATCCTCCTCAGGTGCCAAACCATAGAGACATATGAATGACCCATCTTTCCCCATTCATACCTCAAAAAATCCCGTCCTGGATTCTATTTTAGAGGAGGTACCTTTTATGGTCACTACTAATGCAAAGTTAAAACAAATTGAGGACCACTAGATAGTCATAGAGGGCAAGGTATTGGAGCTTGAACAACGTGTTGGGGATCTCCAAGATATCTCTACTATAATTCCATTGTTAGAACAAGAAATTCATAAACTCAAACTTCATACCAAAGATTTGGAAAATCGCAATCGAAGGAACAATCTTCGACTTCATGGTCTGCTGGAAAATATTGAAGGTCCAGATATGTTGTAATTTCTGAAAAAGATCCTGCCTGACCTCTTAGATCTTCAATCTTCTTCTCCTCTCACATACAACAGGTGTATCATTTGAGTCATCTTCAACCCAACTCTAACAAACTATGTGGTATCATCATGCTTTTCTTAGAGTTCACTGAATTGATGCATGTCTTGAAAGCGGTTAAATCCAAACAACGCCTTACATGGTCAGTTCATAATATTTTATCACACAAGATGTTTCAAATGCAACGAATGCACCCCGTAAGGAATGATTGGCTCTTCGTCCCTAGATGAGAAACTTGAACATTCAATTTGGCATTCTTCATCCTTGTCTGTGCAAAGTTACTCATGAAGGAAGGTCACATTCTTTTGATGATCCTGCTAAACTGAAACTCTTTCTCAATAATATTTCTCCCTGAAATATGGAAAACTAATGTTCTAGTACTCTCTTAGGGCCATATGTAGGTATTCTCAATTTACATATTCGGTATTTAAGAATAGGTAAATGGGATGTAGATAATTATTCAGTAAATTTTACTGAATCGGTAGGATTCCGTAACTAATAATCGGTATTTACCGATTAGGTAATTCCCATTCATTCCTATGGGCCTGGAGGCCCATAGGAAGGAATGGGAAGCCATTCAGTATTACCGATTCGGTAAATACCAAATCGGTAATAGGGGGAACATTTTCAAGGGTGTCAGGGTGTCACATTGACACCCTGTTGCACCCCTGAATAGTGCATGGGTGTATATGTGGCACACATACATGCCATAAGGGCATGTATGTCTGCCACATCGCAATGTTGTAAAAGCAAAATAATTGCGTTTTCAAAAGTTTTCGATATTTACCACCAATTTGTAGTTGGTGGTAAATAACGAATCCTTAACTCAAGAATGAACTAACTTGAGTGCTCCCTCACATTACAGATTCGGTAATTTACCGAATCGGTATGTTAAGAATTCGGTAATTTACAGTTTCCTTAAATTACCAATTCGGTAAAATACCGAAGCCACCTACATCTCAAAAGCCGAATACCGGTCGGTAACGGCCGAAATCCGGTAATTTCGGCCGTTACCGACTGGTATTGGGCGACTTATATCTGGCCCTTAGTCTTTACTAGGTATTTGATTGTTGTTGATTCTATAATTCTAGTTTTACCTTCTTTTTCTTGCTTGTTCTTCCTCTATAAAATGTTATACTTATTCTTCCCTTTTCCCTGTATTTCCTACTATGGTTATTCATTTACTTTTTACTGAGGCCGATCCTTATTTATTCACTTATGCCGCTGTCCTTGCTTTTGTCGTTACCTTGCCCCTCTCATCTTTGTTGCTCCTTTACCTTCAGATCTAGATTTTATTCCTTGATCTGCTTTCTTTTCTCATTTTTCTGTTTTTCTCTCATTACTCTCTTCTTTTTTGCTACCATCATCATAGTATCTCTCTACTTTTTTCACGGTGCATTTTCAATATCAATTTTCAGCATTCATGACTGTTTTTCATTATATTTTTCTTTAAAATGTTGCTTGTTGCCTGTACTTATTATTGTTATTTGCTGTTGTACATGTTGTTTTTTGTATTCATCTAATAAGTGGTATTTTTCTGCTTCCAGTTATTCTCCTGAAGTGTGTCATCTCCATTCATGGTTTACCCTACCTTACCCTCCATTATGTGTAATGTTGTCATGTGGAATGTTCATGGTCTTGGAAACCCTGTCAAAAGACAAAAGCTACTCTCTCATTTTTCTAAATTCACTTCTCATGTTTCATTTATTCAAGAAACACATTGTAATGATGTAAAATCACTTAAATTGAAAAGACAATGGGTGGGTCAAGTTGTTTATTGTCCAGCCCCTAATCGGAGAGGTGGCTTTGCTATACTATTTCATAAATCGATTCATGTACAAATTCTATCTACGCAATGTGATAGTGATGGCCGATGGGTAATGGCTAAGGTTGTTATACAAAATAAAGAACTCGTTTTATTGAATATTTATGGCCCTGTTAAACCAGATCCGGAGTTTTGGAATAGCATTAAGATATTACCCTCTTCTTTTGATAGCCCAAATATTATTGTTGCTGGGGATTTTAACCAATGGTTATGTAGTGTAGTTCTTATATTCCCAACAGGCTCTGCGCATTGGAATAACATATACTGTAGTTTAGACGTAGGACTGAGGTCGACGAGGTCTCTATCGTATATATTAAACTTAATTGAAAGCGCCAGCTAGTTCAGAGGTCACTAGAAACTTTCTCGATTAAACAAGAAGGGATTAGTTTCTGACAACCGCATAAACGTGACAACTTTGTTTCCCAAGAATAAGAAATCAATCTTTAGAGTTGCAGAAACAATAGATAACTATTTTACTCAGTCAATCGTGCATGCTTCATTTCACCAGAGGTGCTGAGAAAATAGAGAGACGGGCATTTTCAATAAGAGGTATTTATTGAACAGTGTTCTCTCTCAAGCAAAAGAAATGTACTGCTACAATCGTAATACTGGTTATAAAGTACAGGGCATATAATACGAAAAGTATAATAAAGTAGTACTGTAAAAGCATGATATGGTTTCTAAGCCATAAGTTTCCTATAACGTATAAAATACATACAGTAATAAAATAATGACTAAAAGCACTCAACTGGTGCTTCTAAAATATGCCTACCCCGGTGTACCTAACCTAAGTCTAGTACAAGGGAAGAAGTAAGTGAGGAGTAGCTTAAGTTTAGTATTTCTCTGCCAAGGATCTATCCAAGAATTCTCTAAGGGTCTAATCAGCTCCGTACCTTGATTTTACAATGAAGGAGGTCTTGTATCTCTCTCCCAGGACTCGATTTCCCAGCAACCCGCAAGGGTAGCCTTGAAACACTGGAGCTGGATTTCTCGGCAAGAGAAAAGACAGCATCTCTCAGTGCGTCAGCTGGAGGGTCGGCTTCCTTCATCACTTGCTGCTGCAGGGCGTTGGGCAAGTAGTTAGTCGATCTGCTCCAAACCACTGTGTGTTTGTCTGGGCAAATGTAGGCATATTTATACTTTGAAGGTGCCGAGTTTGATGTATGATTGGAATTAATCATGTCACTCAAAGACCAAGTTCTGTGAAAACTCCATGATTTCCTAGATAAATTAGTATTCAGGTGAGGGGAAGTCCCTAGCTACTGAAGGCGGGTTTTTCTAAGAAATCGTTGTTGATTCTCAGAACTTAGTGGAAGTAGCCATGACATATTTGGGCTGCATAGGCTCAGTCTAAATATGGTAATGATTTCTATGCCTATATAAGGATCGGGTAATTTATACCTATATAAGGGCAAGAATCAGGAAAATTACACTAGGGTCCTAGATTCATTTACAACACCCACTCTACGATATTAAGTTCAATAAACTAAATGTAAAAGCACTGAACATATCTAAGGCATGTGTTTACAATCCCTCCCCAAAATACATGAAATTTACTTGAAATGGTTGTACACAGAAAATCGAGCATTTCTACCGTACGCATTTAAGGAAACTGATGTCATTCTAAGCTTAAGGTATGATATCTGAAATGCAAACTGAATGAATCATGCAATTACATTCATGAAAATGGCTCTTAAATACAGAAAAAAGGTTGAGATCATTTCATAACATAACATAGCATATCAACATTTATAGTATTGGGGACAAGGCCAAATATTTCCTCTAGGAAGTGTTCAAAAATAATTTCTTGTTCTCTAAGAATAGTTCTACTTTAAGCAGATTATTCTGTGCCAAAAGTTCAATGTTTTGGGGGAGAAAAAAATGCAATTGTTTGAGAAAAATAGAGTTCCAAAGTTAGAAGTCTTTGTTTTGCAAACAGGAAGGCCGAATTTCAGAGTTAAGGGAACGCTGTGTGCATGAATCAAGAGTTATTCTCGGTGTCAGAAGAAAACATCAGATCGTCTAGGCTGGCAAAGAAATCGTCTATCATAGTTGGTGAAAGTGGAACTATTTCATCCAGTAGATCAAATGTGCACAGATGAGAAGTATTGCCGTCAGCCCCTAGTGCCGCGTTAGCAATGTTCATATCAGATGGTACCTGTGTGCCTGTTGATCCTCGTATCTCACCCTCAGTTAGACTTACTGGTGAAACCTCAATGAATACCGTCATCAGGATTAGTAGCCGATGGGGACAACATGATGCATGAGGCGTTACCGGACCTAGCAAGGCGTCAACATCCGATGGCGGGACTGATGGAAGTATAAGACAAGTGTCCAACACACATTCCTCTCCGCAAAACAGGCATCGTAGAACAGGTAAGATGCAATCCAGATTGGTCTGAATGATAGAAAACAAGTTGTGTTCAGATCTCCTAAACTAGCCAAGCCAAGAATCTGTGTAATACTCTCGCGATACCTCATGGCAGGGAGGCATTGTTCCATTGTATTCTGGGTATCGCTGGTGACCGAACTTGCCATATTGGAGCAGAAGGAATAAAAATAGAATTCCAGCTACGAGTCCCAAAATGAGAGGCAGACCGCCAAACACAGAGTGTACGAAATTTGGAAAAATGCAGAGAACTGCTTCAAACTGTGTTAACAGTCCCGAAAAAATTGTCTTAAATACATGTGCGATGCCACTGGTATCAGACATATTTAAGATTTGACTTAACATTTCAGCGAAATGTACTGGGCTGTTTGTTGATAATAATGCATATATCTCTGCAGAAGTCCTTGCAACTTGCAGATCATATGTTTCTTTAGACGAGGTCAGTGGCGCAGTTTTTTGCAACAGAATGACTTTCATTCTGCTTAAAGTATCAATTCGTATAGAAGAGATATTCAGTGAAGGCCATAACTCCGTCTCCCTGTCTGTCTTGCTCTTTGGATACAATACTTGCATACAACAAGTGACCCTGGATGACACACTAACGAGACAAGTTTTTCCTGGCAACATGCCACAACAGCTATGGTCATTGAGCATAACGTAGCTGCCATTGGATAGCTGCCTGAAAATTGGTTCTATCACTGTGGAGGGTGTACTGTGCAGGTGGCAAGAGAGGTTATTTGCAGAACCCTCGCAGGCTCCGTGTAAATTGATACCTTGGCACAAAATTGTACCACTTTGTGATTTCTTACAATTTTTACCAATAAGAAATACCTCTTTTCCCCCACTCCAACATTTGTGTGTGTATGGTGAAGTCAGATCGACTAAATGTATTCTTTACCCAACCTTTCATACAGGCCCGCTGGTATATGCTGTAGACAATACTGAAATTGGAAAATCATCACTGGTATTGTAATGGTGCCATGTATTATCCATTCAATGACAGGCTTTTCGGAAACTGTCAATGGTAATCTTTCCAGTTTTTCAATGAACAGCACCGTATAGTCTGCTCCTCTTTGTGCCAAAGAGATTTGTTTATTTGTTAAGGTTAAATACAGAAAACAATGAAGTTGTGTTGATTAGACGCCATGGCACATAGCCTAAACGAAGATTTAGCAATGTCCAGCCTAAGTGCATTATAGAACGTAATTGAGACTGGTCATGTTGTAACATTAGCAAGTCCTGCTCCATAATGTCAATTGCAGAAGATACAATGCTGTCCAACGAATGTATTCTGGAGGACAGGGTCGTTAACCTATTATCCACAACAGAGAGAGCTTTCTCTAAATTAATACGATCAATTTCTTGTATTCTTTCTACAGTTTCCATTTGCGTTATTTTCCAAGCTTAGTTGTACGCAGCGTATATACCGGCATATATGAAACGCTTTTGAGGTGGTTTGAGAGGCCCCATTAAGAAATCTCGCAAATCATTGCCTTCTTTAAGTAAAGATAAGTGTTGTTTGATTTCTGGAAGTGTGGATGTCTGTAGCCACTCAAGGCATAGTTTTCCTACACTGTATGTTGATCATATCCCTGGATGTTGTCTCTGGGAATATGTTTGAACTGGCCTGTTCATTTGAACCCCTGTGTTTTGTTCAGGAATCTATCATGACAGTTATTAGTGTCTGTGGGCCAGATTAACCATTTTCTCCAATCAGGATTAGTTCTGTTGTGTTTTAAAATATATGGTACGTCTACCTCCTTTTCGGTAGTATCATTACTCTCAGATGTGGGTTTAGGTATAGACGGTTTATTTAAATCTTTTATCATAGCCAGGCCAAGACAAGAAGTTTGTTGAACAGTGTCATTTAAAAACATTATTTGTTCTGGTATAATGCAGGCTCTGAACAGGGCTTCTAAACTTTGCACCTGCCAATCTTTCGTGCCCCAGGCAGTTTTTGTCTCAATGTTGTCTTTCCAAAAGTCAAAATTTAGTGTAGACAGCTGAGCATGAAAGTTTGCAGAATAAATTTGTTTAGCGTTGGTCAACATCGTTTTCATTCCTGTATTATTTATATTTTTAAAATAAAACGTTTCTGGATTTGTAACATTAAACCCTGAGAAGTACGGAAATTTTTCATAAAATGTTTTTGAGCTGCCCTTTGGCAGCGTTGGACAATGTTCCCATTGATTATCAGTAAAAACATTCCTAGGGCTTGCAGATGTATGCAAATAATGGTGACCATAGTGATTAAAACAATACATTTGTTCATAATCTGTTGAACCTTCTAAGTATTCATTTTCTGTAATTTTTGCAGACATTTCTAAATCTGACATCATATTATTAATAGTCTCAAAGTCCCAATCATCTGAAAATGACTGGGTGATACAAAGTTACTCAAAGAAACCTTGAACTGGTATGGAATCTTCAGCAGCTCCACCGGGCCATAGATGTCATAATTAGTTCTGTCCCATGCTATACCACCAGGTATAGGAACGACTGTGATGTTCACTGATGAGAGGTCTCTTTTTTCACGATGGGATGATTTGTGAGGTTTCAGAACCAAGTTGATTTTCTGACTTGCTGTGTCCATTGTACTGTATTTCCCATCTATCATTTTTCCCAAGCTTAAACCAAGAATAAGCCAGAACAGGAGGAAAAGTACACCTAACATAATCCAAAATTCAATCCATGGTGAAACCAGATATGTTTTTTCAAGTTGATGAAAGAGTTCTGTTATTTTTTCTTTGAACGTTTTATTTGCTGGCGTATCTTCAGGTTCACTGGGATCCTCAGAAAATGTAACAAAGTTGTTAAAATAGCCAGTGGCAGTTCTGTCAATTGTTGGAATTGCAACAGGATTGTTATTAATCTTTGGAGTTGCTTCTTCCTTTGTCATATTGGTATAGTCAGAGGCTACATCATTGTAGACAGGTGTTTCTTGACAAACTGTTATTTGGGTCTCAAGAGGCACAAGTTCCATGGCTTTGTTACATAGTCCTTTTCTTACTGCAGGTTTATCAAAGGTGATAAGTCTTTCTGTTTGAACCTCTTGGATAGTAGCGAGATTTGGTCTTCTGCTACATCTTGGGAGTCCACTGGGCCTACTACTTATTATTGGCCACATGTTGTGGTTTGACCAGGTCGATGGACACAACTCTGTTCTCCCTTTTACCAGCAAGGGGCGGTAGTACTACTGATCTTGTTCCTTGGATTGCCAAAACAGGTACTGCTTTTCTGTAAGAAGGCACAAATTCCTTCTTTACCGCGATCTTTTCCCTGACTAGATCCCCAATCTTTAGAATTCAGACAGGTCTTGCTGGGACAGGTGGTTTTTCTTCAGTGGTTGTTGGCTTCTGTATGGTGTTGCTCAGACTTCTTCTTGTTTCATTTAAGTCCTGTAAAACAGCCAAACGATCTTTGACATCAAAGGGTTTTTGTTCCACCACGTAAGTTTGACAATCAAGTTCTTCGATTATCATTCTAGTACCAAATAGTAATTCATATGGAGTGATTCCACCCAGAGAATTTCTTGGCAGATTGTTAAGACTACATTGGACACCTATTAGATGTTTGACCCACCCATCACCCAAACCTAATACCTTAGCTCTTATGGATTGCTTTATGTCACTTTTTTTCTTTCTACTACTGCATTACCCTCAGGATGGAAGGGACTAGAATACCGGAATGTAACGCCCAAGCTAGCCATAGCCTCTTTGTAAGCTCGAGAGCTAAACGCAAGACCCTGGTCAGAATGTAGCATGGCGATTGCGTTTTTGCCGATAAAGACTCGCAAATCCTTTATAACAGTTCTAGCGTCAGCCGAGCGCTGGAGCCACATCCAAATAAATCTTGTCCTAGTAGTTGTGGGACCGCATCTGTCTATGATGATGTCTGCGTGTAGATGGTCTAACAAAGGCATCTGAACTGGGCTGGCTAGACTGTAGTCAGGTATCTGGTAGTTGTCAAAGTTATGATATCTGTAACAGGTATTACAGTTGATTCCAAATTCGTAAACTTGGATGCTTATTCCTGGCCACCAGTACATCAGTAGATCTCTTCTAATTATTTTAGAGATGTCAAGATCCCTTGATGTGTCAGACTCTCTCCCATATGTGCTTCTTGAACCAAGTAAGCTCTCTGCTTCCTGTTTGGAATTACTCTTTCCCCCACTCCAGGGATTCGAGTAAAAGGAACGGAGTTTGCATCCATTATGTATGTATATGTGAGTGGATAGTTTAGAGGTAGCGCTGCACTGCTGCCTTTCATTGAGGCTTTTACTGCTAGCAACGTTTCACCATCTATTACTCTTTTTGAACGAGTGATTGTAGCTACGGAAGCCGTTTGCACAGCTGCCTTCACGGCTTCATCAGCCAATTAATTCCCTGCAACGTGAACGCCATCACTCTGATGACTCAGTGTGTGAATCACGTGAGTCTTTTGTAGTTCTTTCTGTAAAAGAACTGTTTGTTCCCAAATCATTTTATGCTTGATTGTGCCACCTTTTGAATTTTTGAAACCGTTTTGAACCCAGCTCTGCAAGTGTTCGTTGTAAGATTCACGCAGAAAAACAAATCACACAATAGTAGTGTGGAGAATTCACGATCAGTATTTTCAAGCGCCATCTAGAAAGCCTGTAGTTCAGCTCGCTGAGCTGTACAGTCTCCGAGTGATTGAGTTTTAGTGACCATAGGTCTAAATTTGCCTTCGCGCCAGCGACCTTTAACAATCGCGCACGCAGCACTATAGGCTTGTTTACTTATACCTGACCTTTAATTAAGGTGAAAAGGTACCAATAGCATACAAATCACATTTGTATTATTATTATTATTATTACCCCCAATTGCGGGCTGTGCTGATCCGTCTGTATATATTATACATCCGTAATTTTCTAGAGGCAGAATCTCGGTCGGCAGAGGACATTCGTGTTCGTATTGAAAAAATTCTTGTGTCTTCAAATAGGGGTCAAAGACGTATTCAACGTCTGTTGCAGCAAGAGAGTTAACCCATTGTATCCATCTTGGATGTAAAGCTTTTGCATTTGGAATGCTTGCTTTCGTCACTGCCTCTAAGGCAGGTACAGGTGTAACGATCATTATTCGTTTTCCCTGTGCGAGAGCTCTCTCTTTTGCTACTGCAGTTTGAACCGCTGTCAGACTTTTTTCTGTAGAAGTGAATTTTATTTCAGCTTGTGTGTACAAATGTGATTTGTATGCTATTGGTACCTTTTCACCTTAATTAAAGGTCAGGTATGTGAATCCACATCTTCCTGGGATGATTCAGATCACAAGGTTGCGCACATTGTCGCGTGTTTCTAACTGTGTTTTTGCCAACATGTCTGTTTGCACTGAACGCAAAATTTCTGTATGGTTTTGAGTCCAATTAGTTGGTTTGAAATCAGGTTTGAATAATTTGTAGAGAGATTTAACCCTTTCTGCGTAATTCAGAACATAAATTCTTCCAAAATTCAGGAAACCTAGAATTGACTGTAGGTTTTTCAGCGTCTTTGGAGGTTGGAGCAGCGCACATTTCTCTAGAAAGTTAGCTGCCAGGCTTTTGCCTTCACTTGATAACTCGTAGCCTAGAAATAGGACGTTGAGGTGGGCAATTCGTGATTTCTTAAAATTGAATTTATACCCTTCAGATGCGAACCCAAGTTTTATGGTGTTCACTCTTTTCAAGTGCACGTCCAAATCATCGTCTGTAAGATAGATGTCATCAACATAAGATAATGCCTCATCATCCTACATTTGTAGTAACTCTGTTACTCTGGCTGAAAATAACCCTTGACTATTCTTGAATCCCTGGGGGAGACGGCAAAATTGTTGTTGTGTCCCCATAATTGATAAAGCGGTCAAATGCCTACTTTCAGGTGCAATGTTTTGACAGAAAAACCCATTCAAAATATCTAATGTGGTTTTATATTTTTTACGCACCATGTTATTCATCAATGCTGCACTATGTGCATTTTGTACTGCAAATGTTTTGCAACAGGAGTTTAAATGTCTGTAATCCAATACTAGACAATATGAATTGTCTGGTTTGGAGACAGGAAACAAAGGATTGTTCATTGATGAGGGGCATGTTTCAATCACCCCTTGGTATTCAAGTTGATTTAAAATCTCCCTGACCTGTTTTTTAGCTTCTTGCTTAACTGGCTACTGCCTTTGTGCAGTGGGCTGATTTTGTGACTGGATTTTATGGTGAGGAGAGTCCTCATCCCATCCTACATGATTTTTATATAATGCTGGAGCCTGAGCCACTGCCCATTTATTGGCATATGTGTATTTTTTATGAATTGGAGTGTGATTTGAGAAGGCTGGCATAATTATCTCTTTGGCACGTGGGCACTCCCTGACAAATTCAGGTGGCCAGTCTTGTTCAGCTAGAACAATGTCATAGCCCCCTTAGAGAGCTTCTCCCAAAAGAGTACTCTTATTTTTCTAGTTATCTCCCCCTCCATCTGGAGTGTTATTTCATATAACTTGTGGGGTACACTAACCCTGGTGTCTGCAGTTTCAACTTGAATGGATTCATTCAAGTCCACTGTCTCCAGATGATCCTTCAAGATCTTGCCAACTATGGTGACTTCTCCTGTGCTGTCTAGCATTGTCTGGGCCCTCTCCTCGTTCTTGAGTTGTGTCCTCAAGATCCTGGGCATGTCTGATTTTTATGCTTGCTACCTTCTTTTTGGTGAATTGAGTTTTCTTAGTTTTTGGAACGTGCTGTTCTTCTTTGGACTTCACGCGTTCCTCTTTCTGTTCTGAGAGTCCTCTCCTCTCGGATTTCTGCGAGGAAGTCTGAAAGGTACGAGAGGAACGTGTATCAGAATCTTGATATCTATCAGGTTTTCTTAAAGTATCCCTATTTCTAAGGTTATACCTTTTTTCAGAGGGCTCCCGTTGGGGAGACCTACATCCCCGTTGGGAAGATCTTCCTCTGGATTGAGAACGTTTCTCTTTGGGAAGTGTTTGTTTAGTATTTTCCCACTTCTTCTTAGGAGTAGTGAGATTATTTTTAATAAACACCTTTACAGGATTTTCTGTGAATTCTGGTTTTACTGGTTTCCTACCCAAACTTTCTCTACCTAGTTCTTCATATGATTTTTCAATAATTCTTGCAAGCTCATATGGTTGGTCAGTTATGTCTGTTTCTTTTAATTTTTGGCGGATTGCCACGGATGCTGCTTCACCTTTAATGTTAGCTAATAATATAGCTGAGACCTGTTTGAAATCTTTCAGTAATTTCATACCCAAATTTCAGGCCGGTTCTGGACCGTATTCATTTTTAATCTGTCTCAGAACGTCTGGTATTATAGCCATGGACAGTACACCATGTTTTTTTCGTGTAGATTGAAGCAAAGACTGTACCCCAAGTGTCACAATCCTTCACTTGTGGTGCTATCCCCATTGATAAACAGATTGTCAGAATTCTGTGTTTCTCATGAGGTGTACTGTCAGGGAATACTGCCTCTATTTGAGTAATTTTCTGAGCTAACCAGAACGGAATTTGTTCCCTCTTTGCAGGCAATTTACCAATGACTGATTGTATAGTTTGTGGTGTGATTTTGTTTGCATTCCCCTGGTGAGGGGTGTGTTGTGGAATCCTTACAGTAGGATGGACTGTTAAGGTCCGCATGACATATTGAACCAATTGTCTATGTATTTTAATTAACTGTTTCAGCTGGGCTAACAGTTCTTGACTTGTCATATTTTCTATGTCAGGATGTGGTGTATAGCTGGCTAGTACCGGCCATGTAGCTCCTGGTCTACCTAGTGGACCAAGCCTGGTAATGTGATTTTGATGTTGTAGGGCGCCTTTAAACCAGAGCTGATGCTCTTGGTAAGTTAATGGAATTTCACATCCTCTAAAGGAACGTATTCCGCTGTAGAATACCTCTGTGTGCTGATATTCATGCGCCTCTATAATAAATATAACTTTACCTCCTCTCGATGATACTCCATTCTCTATAAGTTTTATAGTTATGGTTTTCCTTATATTTGCCGGGATGAATATTGCATCCGGGTCATTTTGTTGGAGATTTGTGTCATCTAAGACTGATTGAGCTGCAGCTCTAGCTCTCGCCCTTTCTTCATCACTCTCTGACATTTTGTCAACTGGAAGTTTTTGCAGAGCAAAGTTTCAAGGAAACAAAGATTAGATGCACAATATTTTTGAACACTTTATCCGTCAATGATGAACAAACCAAAAACTAATACAAAGGATTTTCGTCCTACTCAGTTTTGGCGGATATTGCCCTTTTACCCACTTCAGATGTCTATTGGAGTATTTTATGGGAAAAAGGGGTCTGTGTGAAAAGCACAACTGAGTTTGTCGAGTATCTAGCGTTAAATACTCGCCTTACCAAACGTTGGGCGCCATGTAGCGTAGTTCCTATATTCCCAATAGGCTATGCGCATTGGAATAACATATACTATAGTTTAGACGTAGGACTGAGGTCGACTAGGTCTCTATCGTATATATTAAACTTAATTGTGAGTGCCAGCTAGCTCAGAGGTCATTAGAAACTTTCTCGAATAAACAAGAAGTGATTATTTTCTGACAACTGCATAAACATGACAACTTTGTTTCCCAAGAATAAGAAATCAATCTCTAGAGACGCGGAAACAATAGATAACTATTTTACTCAGTCAATCTTGCATGCTTCGTTTCACCAGAGGTGCTGAGAAAATAGAGAGACGGGCGTTTTCAATAAGAGGTATTTATTGAACAGTCTTCTTTCTCAAGCAAAAGAACTGTACTGCTAAAATCATAATACTGGTTATGAAGTAAAGGGCATATAATACGAAAAGTTTAATAAAGTAGTACTGTAAAAGCATGATATGGTTTCTAAGCCATAAGTTGCCTAAAACTTATAATATAATAAAATAATGACTAAAAGTACTCAACTGGTGCATCAAAAATACGCCTACTCTGGTGTACCTAAACTAAGTCTAGTACAAGGGAAGAAGTAAGCGAGGAGTAGCTTAAGTTTAGTATTTCTCTACCAAGGATCTATCCAAGAATTCTCTAAGGGTCTAATCAGCGCCGTACCTTGGTTTTAAAATGAAAGAGGTCCTGTATCTCTCTCTCTCAGGACTCGATTTCCCAGCAACCCGCTAGGGTAGCCTGGAAACACTGGAGCTGGATTTCTCGGCAAGAGAAAAGACAGCGTCTCTCAGTGCATCAGCTTGAGGGTCGGCTTCCTTCGGCACTTGCTGCTGCAGGGCGTCGAGCAAGTAGTTGGTCGATCTGCTCCAAACCACCGTGTGTTTGTCTGGGCAAATGTAGGCATATTTATACTTTGAAGGTGCCGACTTTGACGTATGATTGGACTTAATAACGTCACTCAAAGACCGAGTTCTGTGAAAACTCCATGATTTCCTAGATAAATTAGTATTCAGGCGAGGGGAAGTCCCTAGCTGCTGAAGATGTGTTTTTCTAAGAAATCGTTGTTGATTCTCGGAACTTAGTGGAAGAAGCCATGCCGTATTTGGTCTGCATAGGCTCGGTCTAAATATGGTAATGATTCCTATACCTATATAAGGATCGGGTAATTTATACCTATATAAGGGCTTGAATCTGGAAAATTACACTAGGGTCCTAGATTTATTTACAACAGTTAGACCTATTTTCGGATAGACAATCCAAATGTAAATTTAATCCTGATAAAACTCATAAATTATTTCAATCTGCCATTACCTCTCGTTCATTATATGATGTTTGGAAGACCTGTAATCCTGATATTTTTTAATTTACTTTTTTTCTAATGTTCATCATGCTAGTTCTTGAATTGATTACATTTTAGTTAGTAAACCCTTACTCACATCTATTCAATCCTCTGATATTTGATCTATTTTTATCTCTGATCATGCCCCCGTTTTTTCTGTTGTGGGCCTTTCCCAGAGTTCTCCAAAATTTGGTTGTTGGAAACTTAATAACTTTTTGTTATCAGATTCTGGTTTTGTAACTGAAGTTACTACTTTTATTAACGATTTTGTTACTATTAACAAGCCTTTAGACACCTCCATTACTAATAATTGGGATGCCTTTCAGGCTTCCTTCTGTGCTTATGTTATTTCATATTCAGCAAAAAAGAAGAAAACCGCTAAAGCAAAGTATACAACTCTACTACAACACCTTAAATTACTGGAACAAAACTACTTTAATTCTAGAACCTCCTCTGTTCTCCATGAATTGATTAAGGCCAAATGTGATCATAACAGGCTTGCCACAATTGATGCATGTATGATCTTCTTAAAATTAAGTCTTAGTATCACAGAGGTCGAAATAAAGCTGGTAAGATATTTGCTAATAACTTAAAAATTAAATCTGAACGTAAAATTTTAGGTCCTATTTTAAATGAATCTACTAATAACTTAGCATCCTCTGATGAAGATATTGCTAATGTATTTCATGTCTAAAATCAATCAGTATATTCTGATGATGCAAATCCTTCTAATCAAAATTTACACACTTTTTTTCGGACCTCCCTAATCCCCCTTTGCTTCCTGATACATTTGAATTACTAGAAAAATAGGTTACACTTCAAGAGGCAATGGAAGCCATTAAACCTTTAAAAAAATCAAAAGCGCCTGGCCCGATGGCCTTTCTGTTGAATTATTTTCCACTTTTTCCTCTATTTAGTGCTCCCAAACATTTGGCCCTTTCTAACTCATTCATTGTTAATTCCATAGCTTCTGGTTCCTTTATTGAGGCGTTGATTGTCCTTATTCCCAAACCTGATAAGGATCATTCCCTTTGTAAAAACTATGGCCCAATTTCATTAATCAATTATGACTGTAAGATATTGGCTAAATTCCTTGCCATTCGCCTTGAGAATATTATCCCATTATTGGTTAAGACAGATCAAGCTGGTTTTGTTATGGGCAGATTGGCTTCGGAAAATGCTTGCATGTTTGCTAATAATATCTCCTTTGGAAAGAAATACAAATCCCCAGAGCATTGTCCTTAGATGCTGAAAAAGCTTTTGATCCCATGAACTGGCAATTCATGTTTAATACACTCGAATAGTTTGATTTTGGTCCAAAGTTTATTTCTTATGTTAAATTGTTATATTCCTTTCCTCATGCTAGTATTTCTGTTAATAACAATTTTTCTAAATCTTTTCCGTTATATAGAGGCACACGCCAAGATTGTCCCCTTTCGCCCTTGGTAATTGTTCTATGTCTTGAACCTTTCCTTGAGCGTATTCAAATTAATTCACGTATTTCTGGCTTTTCACATAAATCTATAGAAACCAAGTTGTCAGCATAATCCAATGATATTCTGGTATATATGTCTGATCCTGATACTTCCCTTCCTCCCTTTTTTGGACGAAATTCTGCTATATTCCAGTATCTCTGTATATAAGTTGAACTTTTCTAAGACAGAAGTTTTCCCCTTGAACTCTCTTTGTTATCAATACATGTTTAATAATACTAATGTTACCTAGTGTCCCACAAAAATTAAATACCTTGGTATTTGGTTTTCCTCTACTTTACACCACACAATTAATCATACGTTTAATGCCCTAACTACCAAAATAAAATCACTCTTTCTTTCTTGGTCCCCTCTTCATTAGTCATGGTGGGGTAGATTAGATACTATTAAAATGATGATTGTATCCAATGTCCTATATACATTATCTATATTACCTTTCTGGATTCCTATGTTGTATTTTTCACAGATTAATTATATTTGTACAAAGTTTTTATGGAATAACAAGCACCCCTGCAATGCTCTTTTGAAACTCAAATCAGACCCTCCAGGATATCGCGATTTCGCGATTTCGCGATTTGCCGCGAAATCGGCACTTTAGTGAAAATGCCGCGATTTTTACAAAAGTGCCCGCGAAATCGGCACTTTTCGTAGAAATCGCGGCATTTTTACAAAAGCCGCTATATCCTGGGGGGGTCTGACTTACTTTGTTTATTGGGGCGGGCGGGAAGGACACAGAAGCACAAAAGAATGACATTCCGGGCTTAATGGGGCATTAGCAGCTCACTCAGCTCACAATCGATAGAAGCGCACAGACTGACCTGGGACTGCAGGTGGCCAGAGGCCGGTGCAGCTATCTTCCGGAGGGGGCGGGGCAGAGAGCAAGAGGTGTCTGCTGGAGGGGGGCAGCGTGCTTTCCAGTGTGTGTGTGCCCTGTGTACAGACTGCGCTCCTGTGATGTGGGGTGCGTATGGACACCGCTGCAGGGCGGGCCGGGGGCTGCAAGTGGCCAGAGGCTGGGGGGCATCGATCTTCCAGAGGGTGGGGGGGGGTCGGAGGGTGGGGTGGGGGGAGTAGAGACAAGGTGAGGGTGTCTGCTGAAGAGAAGCGTCGTGCCTTGCAGTGTGTGTGTGTCTGCCCTGTGTACAGACTGCGCTGCCTGTGAAGTGGGGTGAGCATGAACACCGCTGCAGGGCGGGGGGGGGCTCGAAGTGGACACCCGACCCCCCCACCTTGAAGACAAGCCTCAGTGTAATAACGACATTCCTCTCGGTAATGAGCTCTGGAGCCGAGGGGGGGGCGTGGGGGGGGTCTCGGGAGGGAAATGAAACAAACACGAGGATACTATCAACAAATCACGTTGCAACGTCAGCAACTACAGAGTAGCACATCGGAATAAGTGCTACTTTCAAATTGCACATTATCTAGCATCAAAAAGTGTGTCACTTTCACTTAAAAGCCTGAGTAATCACCGATGTGAGTAGCCTCCAGCCAATGAAAGACAGCCTATAGCAGCCTGTGCCTACTTTTGCCCTATCCAGTAGCAGTGGAGCGCAAAGGTAAAGAGGGGGAGCAAGAATGAAAACTGAGGGTATGGGGCAGGTGAGACGAGAAAGAAGGGGTGAAAGAGAGGGGGAGTGAGCAAAGAAGTCACAGGTGGGAAAGAAGTAAAGGGTAGTAGGGGGTGAGAGAAACTGGGCGAATGAAAGTGAAAGGTGGAGAAAAGTAGAGAGGAGTGAGCAGGAGAGAAAGAGGGAGGGTGAATGAGCAAGAAATAGGGCGAGAGAGGAAGGGGAAAAAAGACAGTGTCTGGAAGAACGAAAGTATGAGAGTTAGAGAGAAGAGAGGGCTAGGAAGGGAGAGAGGGCGACAAGAGAGAACTAGAGAGGCAGGGTGCTAGAGAGATAAGAAGATGGAAAGAGAGAGGGACGGGGGAGAAGAGACTGGGCTGATGAGAGAGATATCGATAAAGGAGAGAAAGATGTGTGTGTGTGTGTGTAGGAGAGAGAGGATGAGTGAATGAGGCACAGAAAGGAGACGGCATGAGAAACAGAAAGCTGAATGGGACAGTAGAAAGAGTGAATTAGGAAGGAAGATAGAGGAGCTAAAAGCGGCAAAACACAACAGAGGGAGAATTGGGAGGCAGAAAGAGTGTAAGGAAGGGCGGGTGACGGATGGGGTCACTGGAGGCCGCTTTATGAAGGTCCACGGCCAAATGAAATGCCGCAAAATTGCCGCTAAATTTCCATATTTGTGCCGCTAAATTTCCATTTTTGTGCCGCTAAATTTGCTAATCCATGCCGCTATATCCTGGGGGGTCTGTCAAATGTCCCATAACAGAAAGTGGTGTGCAATTTCCCTATTTTAAATCCTATCATTCTGCATTTTTAATTCGTCAATTTTTTGTGTTAACTTAAGATTTTGCTGATATCCCTATCCGTAGTTGGATTGATTTTGAGCGTTCCCTATTAAAAGATTTTCCTTTTCGAACTATAATATATATGTCTAATTGCACCTTCATATCTGATAATCCTATTTTAAAATACTCCAGACAATTATTATATAATATTTTTTCAGATGGTCTGGATTCATATCAATGCTTTTTGTCTTCCACTGTTTGGTATAATAAATGTATCAAATATAAATGTAAATCATTTTATTACAAACATTGGAAGGAGAAGGGAAATATTTTTATTCATCAATTAATCCATCATAATTCTGTTATTCCCTTCCATGAACTACAGTTACAACATAATTTACTTGATTCATTTTTGAATGAATATCATTTAATATCAACAGCTTTGCAGTCTTATTTATCTACTAACAATTTCCCTTTAGCTTCTCCCTTACTCACTTCACCCTCACCATTATATAGTGTTTCTTAGGAACATAGGCCTAAGGCTGCCTTTATTTATAAGATGCTTTTATCACCTGTCACTGAACGATCTAAATCTCATGTCGAATTACTCTGGGAAGCAGACTTATCTCTGTCACCTCCTATCTCTACTTGGGATAAATTATGGCTCAAGTTATTTAGAACTTCTATTTTCGCACGTATTACTCAATCCCTCTACTTTATTTATAATAGAACTGAATTAAAGTTTAGGGACCAAGTAAATAAAATAACCTTGGCAACTTTTTGCTCCCTAAGGTTAATAAAAAAAATAGATAAATGTTTACCACCTGAACTATTCAAAACGGTAACTATGGCACTAATTCTAACGAGGATTGATTACTGCAATAGTATGTACCTCACGCTTGCAGTAGGGTTCGTTAGAGGCTCCAGGTATTGCAAAACACAGCAGCTCGCTTCCTCTGCAAGATTCTGAAGCATGAGTCAACAAGAGAAGCAATCAGGAAACTGCATTGGCTGCCAGTCGAACAAAGATGCAGTTTCAAGCCTCTCTGCTTGGCCTATAAATCTTTATATGGACTTGGGCCAGACCATTTGAAAAAATAAACTAAAATGGTATGTTCCAGCATGAACGCTTCGATCAGGCAATGCAAAGAACCTGCTCGTCCCCCCTTTTCTAAAAGCTACTTGGGGTGGAAAAAGCTTTTTTAGGGTCACTGCTACCATTAGCATTAAAAACTGCTCCCTCCTTGCTATCCTTTAGAAAAGCCTTAAAAACCTGGCTTTTAAATCAGGAGTAGAAGTAATTTTCTCTGCATTTCTGCCTTATTCCAACCATTTCACCTTATTAGCCTAATCAGATTTTCGATAGCTCCAAGATGCCCCAGGGCAGGACATTGCGCTTATAAGTTATATTACATGACATTACATTACATCATCGTACTGCTGGGTGGAAGGCGATGTATCGGTGCCAAGCTGTGCAAAGTCTGAGATGCGTCAGATGGTGATGCGATGTTCACAATCCATGCCACAGCTTTGATGCATTGATGTGAAGGGAGATGCGTGGTTCTGATCTGCACAACACCGTTGATGCGTGTGTTCTGGCAGTTGCAGCACTTTCTACCCAGGACTGGATTGGCACCACTCGTAGGGCAAGACTTTCAGCAACCAAAGTCCAGGTGCTGTTAGAAGTTAATGAGAAGTCTTTGATCTCCTTGAGACTTAGAACAGGGGGCAAGCCAGCAAGCCCTTAGAGCCACTCTTGGTTCAAGTGAGATGGGTCAAGTCCTTCATCAGCTGGACTGAGGGTAGCAGGCAGCAGGCAGCACAGCAGAACAGCAGTTCTTCTACAGCAGCATTACTTGTAGCAGCACAGCAGTCCTTCCTCCTGGCAGAGGTCTTAACAGGTCCTGTATTGTACTGTTTTGGTGGGGGCAGAGCCTCAGTACAAATAGCCATTTGTTCCTCTGAAGCTGGGGTTACTTCAAAGAGGGGCTTCGTTTAAAACAAAAAGCACTGTGATAAGTTTGAAAATCTGGAAAGGTAACTCCACCACACTGTTTATCTTTTTTTAACTTCGGTAAGGACATGCGTGGTTTCCCATTATTCCACAAGAAAGATGTGAGTAAGGAAATCATTTTCTTGAAAAAGTAAGATGATATATTTGTAGGAATTATAGCTAGAGCAAATAAAGCAACAGGAAGCAACATCATTTTAATAGAATCAGGAAGCCCCCACCGGAAAAGAAAAATGGGTTCTATCTCGTTCTTAGCTTAGCTTAGTTTAGTAATCGTTTTATGTAAGTTAATTTTGACCCTAGCGTTCACAGAATTAGAGAACCGGAGACCCCACATTTTCATTTTTTATGTGGATTCCAATGAAAACTAGAAGATATAAAACCATATGTTAAACAGAAATAATTGAGAAGAAGGATCTCACATTTTTCGACATTGAGGGGCATATTATCAAGGGGGTTTATCTCCGCTTTTTTGGCTTTAAAAGCCAAGAAAGCAGAGATAAAATTATCTCCCTATTACCTAGCTGTCGCTAACACCAGTTAGCGACAGCTAGTAGGAGATAGCGACCATCTTGGGCCCCACTTTGCATGTCAGTGATATTTATCACTAATGACATGCAAAGTGGGCGTGCCAAGACGTTAGAGACTGAAAACAGTCGCTAACATCGCTATCTCCTATTACCAACTTTTGGAGATATTCGCGCTAAGCGCGAATATCTCCAAAAGCTAACACCTGCCCTGAGCAGTTCTTAGCCATGTTATCCAATGGGAGGTGGATAACATGGCTAAGAGCATTAGCTCGGTAATGCATGAATATCGCTGACTTTTCAGCGATATTCATGCATTGCAGCGATTTTTATCGCATTTGCGATAAACCTTGGTAATACCAAGGTTTATTTGCGGTAAAAATCGACTCGCTCAGCGGTAAATTTTTGTCTCTAACCAAGCAATAGCGATAATTATCGCTATTGCTTGGTAATATGCCCCTGAGTTTGTAATCTGAGATTAGAGAAAAACCGTTCCTTTCATCAAGAAATGCTGGAAGTGACAAAGCTGCATTAGAAATGGACAGCTATACACTACTGATACCTGATGCAACTACTGTGTACTCAGATCAGATCAAGCATTAACCATGGGAGAAAAGGAAGCTAAAAACCTTAAAAGGTTGAAAGCCGACCCACTGAATCCGGCCTCGCCAACAAAGGGTGCACGTGACATAAACGCGACGCTGGACACAATACTCCTCAAACTGGCTGAAGTCCATGAAATCACGAAAACTACCAGGGAAGAAATCGCGGCAATAAGACAAGATATTAAAGACACTAATGTCAGGCTGTCCGAGGCTGAATGCAGGATCAGTCAACTTGAGGATTTGGAGGTGAATGGGAACAAATCTCTTAAAGACCTCACTATTTCTACATCATCCATATCACAGCGCATCTCGGCATTGGAGGACAGGAATCGAAGAGGGAACCGTTGTAATGGTTTGCGTTGTAAAACTTGCGATGTAAAAGCATGCGATGTAAAAGCATGCGTTGTGATGTCATACATCCGGTCCGGGGTCCAAGGCCGGGTAATGTGCAGTCAGCACTCTCTCAAAGTTTAAGCAGAGAACAGCACAACTCAGTCCCAAGTCCACCACGCCGCTTCTCCCTTCCTTCATGGCTGTGTTCCAGGACGTGAGGTCACATCCCCCCAGGGGCACCAGCCAGTACGATGCAGCCAGGCAGAGCAGAGCAGGATCAGGGCCAGATTGCAACATTGTAGAACTCAGAGTGGATCATCATTAACTGTTTACTGAGCGAGACTCAGAATGCTGGCAAGTCTGCTGGGATCAGCAGAGCCGGCGCACAGCTGACCAGGCACCGACGCGTGCACTAGCATCCTGGCACAGCCAGTTTCAGCGCGGGTACAGGCAGAGTGAGACAGTGAAATGCGTGAGAATGCATTTCAGTGCAGTGATGCGGAACACCACACTGAAATGTATTAGAGTCACGTCTGATGGATATACTTGGCAGGCCTGTACGAGGAATAGTTAAAGAGGCAAGCGACTGCATCTGATTGGCATCTGGCATACACCTACAAATAACTATGCTGTGCAGTTAGGCACAGTTACCAAGACTTTCAGCATTTTGTAAAAAATGAATAAATGGGCATTCATTTGTAAATGTGTATATTGCTTGGAAGATTATTAAATCATACATAAACCCCTCGTGTATCTTCTAGGGTAAAAACAAAGCAGTGTTCTATTAATAGTTAAACCACATATTATTCCTATCAATAGCAGTGAAAGATGGGCTTGCTCTCATAAATAATTATCAGACATCTGTCTGTAAATAAGAATGCCTTCGTATCAAGCAGAATTTGCCTACTGCCAGTTCGCCTCGGATTATGGTAGAGTTCACCATATGATTGTTAATGCTAATGAGACTATGGTCACACTGGAATGGAAAAGTGGCAATGCTGTGCTCTAAAAAAATATATTTTCCGACACAAATTATGAGCCTAACTCTGCAGAAGGAAACTGCATAAAACATTCCTAGACAACTATTCAGTGAAAGGCACTTAGGCCAGCAATAGCAGTTTAAGCAGCAAATGAGGTAAGATGACAAAGACACGGTTTAACACACTCAGGCCTTTTATTCTCTGCTACTTTTCCAAGCTATTTTTTCTTTTGTTCCTAAGACAAACCATACCAGAGTTTACTTTGTCTAAAATAGTCCGTGCAACAGCTTGATCTGAAAAGTTGAATATTGAGTTTCCTACCTGCTTGCAAGAAAAATCTCCCAGGGCCATCTGTAGTGACCAAGTTTTCTGCACTTTGCGGGGATGATCGAGTTAAAACACAAATTCCTGCTTTTATTGATTACCTGGTTACACACAAAGACACTGGCAGGTTAGGAAGGCACCAATGATATCCATAACAATTACCAGCACTTCTCAATTAACAAATGAAAGGTAGAAAATCTACAAGCACGACATGTGATGCACACGTCATGCTTGTAGACTTGCTGCCTTTCATTTGTTGATAGGGCACAGCTGCAGGGCAGTTGAGTGCCTTTGTTAAAGTAACCATGTTACTTGCAGAGCATGGCAGGTGCAGTGAATAACATGATTACTTTAACAAAGTTACTCAATCCGACTGTTTTCACGCCACATGCATTTTAAAAGTAGGAGAGATGGGTGTGCGCATGCGCGCACTTTAGTGGGAACAGTGCTTATGAGTTCAAAGTATTTCAGAAGATTGAGAAGAACTAATAGTATTAAATTTAAGTTTTGACAATGTAGATCACTGGTTGAAAAAATGTTGGTAAAAATCTCAGAATTTGAGGAACCACAGGGTGCTAATGACAAAAGATATCTCATCTGGAACTAAAGTAATGTGACGGTAATGCCTAGCAACTTGTTGATATTACCAGCTCTCACTGAGCCTGTACCATCCACACAAATATAGGTGTATGTCAGTAAGAAAAAAAGAGTATAAACCCTCATACAAAGGATGTCTAATGTAATAGCAGAGGATCAAAAGAACATTTTATATTTCTCTAAACTTGCTGCAACAATAGGCAAATAAGAGAAAAGAAAAGGATGCTTAAAACATCCATCTTTCATTTTGGGACATTTTACTTGCATACACACAAAATAAATTCCAGGTTCCAGCCAAAAGTAAAAAATAATTGTCACATTGCCAGCCAAAAAGCCTAGAAAGGACTGTAAAAAATATGTGAAGTACAATCCCCTATCAAATGGCAACAGGACACTCCAGGAGCTGATATTAAATTGCATCCCTTTCTTTCCTAGTTTGGTTTTCAGTATGCACTCTTTGCAATTTGTATTTCATTTGGAGTTAGATATGTGGCTTCCACTGCTGGAGATTTATGGCATGCCCATGACCTTTAGTCCACAGCATGTGAAGATTACAATCTTTTCTCTCTGGCTGTATTTGCCTTTTAATTAGACAGCACATTAATCTAAGGAGTGTCAAACCTTTAATGTGGATGTCTAAAGTAACCAAAGTTGGTGAAAAAACAGAAATGCTTGGAAGAACAAAGTCAGAAATACATTTGGCAAGATCTTTATGTGTTGTAAATCCACGACTTGAAGAGACAGTTTGTTGTTTCAGTAAGGCTTTTCATATAGCAGCAGCACTGAAAAGAGATGACTCACACCTTGTTACCTTCTAGTTTGTTATGTTGAAAATATATTTACTGTTGTCCTTGTTTAATTCTTTCCCAACAGAGCTGAATCAGCAGCTGCCATCCTCTCTGTGGGTCATTCCACACCCCCTGGTTACTATTCTTAACAGTGACAACATTGGCCAGTATCTAGAGACAATGTACAAAGATCATACATAGTTCTAGTTATAGAAGGGATCAGGCCTTTGTGGTAGGGTGAGCAGTTTTTCCAGGGTTGATGCTGCTCTGTAATGCTAGAATACAGCATTAAACTGTAGAACAGGTCCAAATTCCAGGTTATGTATATAAATATCCCTGGAAGATGCTGTAATCACAGATTCGGTAGGGAAATGCATATTTTTACTGCTGTTTTCATTGTTACGTTGGCCACATCAGAAGGTGTTCCTGGTGTTATAACTCACACAAACGTAATGCCTATATGTATATGTATATGTATATGTATATGTATATGTATATGTATATGTATATGTATATGTGTATATATATTGAAATCCACAATCCTGCAGGCACGAGGGCTCAAACGAACTCCAGCGCAAAAAAACAGGTACAGACCACAATGAAGAGTGCAAAAGTGAAGCTTTATTCCAAAATGGGCAGCAACATGACGCGTTTCGTCGGGCAAACCGGACTTAATCACATAATCTACCCAGAGACACAGGTGGTTTAAATAGTCTATAAAGCACACATAACTCCACCTATTAACTTTCATAGACAGTGAAAACATACTTCATTGTATCAATACATATCAATTTACTGAGAGCTGTCTAAATTTGTAAAAATTATTTAACAACATAATTTCAGTAAAATAAAAAATATTGCAATATTTTATGACAACATTTAAGTTTATATTGGTTATAGAGGGCAAGTGCCCATAATCGATAAAAATGAGTATGATCACATAATATCGTCTTTAGTACGTGTGCTAGATCGTATTAAAAAAAAACACCCACAAAAAGTGAGTAAGTGCTAGTGAAAGAAAGTGCTAAGCATTTTGTTAAATGTTAACGAGCAATATTACTTAAGATGTAAACAGTAATGGCAGCAGATAAAGTGAAAAGTGCTTAAAAGTGCAAATGTGCTAAAATAGACCGGTAGTCTCAATATGTTCAGCAGCTTACAGATCAGTTATTAACTCCTGGTCAAATAATCAATATAACAACAATCATGAATTCAAGAAGAATTTCATATATATTCATGTATCGAAATTCAGTGATAGTCAGATATAATATCCTCAACGCATTTCAAAAATGTTGGTAAAACCATAAAAACAGTAAAACCTGAATTTTATAAATAATGCTAAAACAAGGTATTAAAAAAGCTAGAATTTAAAAAGCTAATTAAACAACCATTGCAGATATGAGGAGAGGTTACAAATAGACCTTTACACTGTTATGAATATATGTGCCCAGCTATATTCAATATTCATTATTGAAATTAATAGATTTACAAGAAGTTGTGAAGGTCCTTCCCCATGTTGAGTCCATTCGGAATTTTACTATTGAGCAGTACTATATGGCTTTCCAACTGTCGAAGTCTTTTCTCCCTATCTCCTCCTCTCTTAGGTAAGGGAACTGCGTCTATAACGGAATACTTCAAATCATTCAATTTGTTATTGGGTACTAATTTGAGGTGACGCGCGACAGGATAGCTTGGGTCGGAGTTGACTATTGCGCGTAAATGTTGTAAGATGCGGTTAAAAACTTGTAACTTGGTACTCCCAATATATTGGAGACCACAAGTGCATTGTAAAATGTAAACCGCATAATCTGTTTTACAAGTGTAAAAGTTGTTAATCTTGCTAATAGTCTCAGAGAAAGCAGGTGTAAACTCTGTAGTATTAACTCCAAATTTGCATGCTCTGCAAGAGCTGCATTTAAAAAAGCCAGATCTATTGGACAACCAATTAGTTTTAATAGTGACTTCTGGGCTAGATTTAACTAGCACATCCCTCATCGAGGGTGCTCTACGGAAAGTTATAGATGGATATGTTTCCAACAGGGGGGCTATAGTGATATCTGTCATGAGTATTGGTCAATTAGACTGAATGATTTGTTTGATTTTCCGTTCTTGGCAATTATAAGTGGTGATGAGTCTGATTTTAGACTTGTCAGAGTCCTTAATCTCGGTTTCCTCAGATGTTATGGGAGGAACCGGTGTCACCAAAGGATCAGTAAGAGTCTTAGTCATCACCAATTTCAAAGATTTAGTGAGTTCTTTTCTGTCATAACCCCTAACTAAAAATCTTTGAAAAGATTCCTCAAGACAAACAGTTAAATCGTCCTCATTATTGCAAATTCTTTGAATTCCTAAAAACTCTCCATAAGGAATGCTTTTAATCAAGTGTCCGGGGTGATTGCTTTGGGCATGTAATATAGAGTTACCTGCCGTAACCTTTCTATGCATCTTGGTCATGATTGAGTTATTCAAAACATATACTTCAACATCAAGGAAATTCACTTTGAGGTCACTGATAGTAGCTGTAAATTCTAGGTTCAATACATTATTATTAATAATGTTCACAAATTCTTTTGCCGAATTTTCACAACCCTGCCAAATAATAAAAACATCATCTATGAAACGCCACATTTTGACTATGCCAGTTTCTGTTGAAGTCAGCTCTTCAGGAGGCCGCCCAAGGACATGCTTCTCCCACCAGCCCACATGTAAACATGCATAGCTGGGGGAGAAGCGTGCCCCCATAGCAACCCCACAGAGTTGCTGGTATACCTCATTGTTGAATAAAAAATAATTGTTATTCAAACAAAATTCTATCATTTTAACTAGCATCTTACTATTTTCATAGAATTTGATGTCTTTTTCACTTAAAAAGTGTTCAATCGCTCCTCTCAGGCCATCTGCATGGTTAATAAATGTGTACAGAGATGAGATATCCATAACCAAAAACCGGCATTCCGGCTTCCAAACTACCTCTTTTAGTTTGTTTAAAAAGTCACTAGTGTCTTTATGTAGCTTGGTAAGGCCTCCATAAAGCCATGCAAAAAGAAATCCACATATTTAGATATAGTCTCAAGTAATCCTTTTTGGACCGAGATGATTGGTCGCCCAGATATTGGGAAGGAAGCCTTTGTGGATCTTGGTTAATAAATAAAAAGTAGGGGTGATGGGATGATCCACCTTTAAAAATTCAAAATCCTTTTTACTTATAAGGCCATCTCTCTTCCATTGAGACAAATTGGTGTGGATTAACTGTTTGACTTTATTCAATTAATTGAAGAAGGCCTTTCTGTAGCATTCAGAGTCATTCAATTGTCTCCAAGCCTCCACAATGTAGACATCTCGTGGCCAAAGAACTACATTTCCTCCTTTATCGGCTTTATGTACTATCACATTCCCATGTTTATTGATTTTCCTCATCAAATTTGAATATTGTTTGTCCTTAAAGCTTCTGCGTTTCTGATTTTTAGTCACCACTACATTTAATTTCTTTAATTCCTCAATCACCCGATCACTAAAAATGTCAATGGCGTCCCTCGGAATCACGGGGACAAACGAGGATCGAGGACAGAAAGGACTACTTGCAGCAACGCCACTTGGGATGCCCTTAGATTGAAGTACTTATTTACAACAAGGGGTGGTGAGGGACAGAGTCTCTGAATTAAACAGAATACTCTCACCCAGTCAAGAGATCAGGGCTAGATCCAACACCGTTTTTTAGCTCACTGCACCATCCCAGTTTCAGAACCTGGCTGTATGCAAATTAGTCTGTTCCTGTCCCAGTGCATGATGGGAACAGGGCAAACCAAACTACAAAAGCCAATTCTTACACTGGGAAGGAAACAAGCTACCGGGGACCGGTTTCTGGCATTTCAGCCTCTTCGGCCCGGCTTGCTTGAATCCTGATGGTGCAATGAGCAAGGGACTCACATCTGAGTATACCCTTCCACGCTTAGGGTGGACAAAAATATTTACAACAAGGGGTGGTGAGGGACAGAGTCTCTGAATTAAACAGAATACTCTCACCCAGTCAAGAGATCAGGGCTAGATCCAACACCGTTTTTTAGCTCACTGCACCATCCCAGTTTCAGAACCTGGCTGTATGCAAATTAGTCTGTTCCTGTCCCAGTGCATGATGGGAACAGGGCAAACCAAACTACAAAAGCCAATTCTTACACTGGGAAGGAAACAAGCTACCGGGGACCGGTTTCTGGCATTTCAGCCTCTTCGGCCCGGCTTGCTTGAATCCTGATGGTGCAATGAGCAAGGGACTCACATCTGAGTATACCCTTCCACGCTTAGGGTGGACAAAAATATTTACAACAAGTGGTGGTGAGGGACAGAGTCTCTGAATTAAACAGAATACTCTCACCCAGTCAAGAGATCAGGGCTAGATCCAACACCGTTTTTTAGCTCACTGCACCATCCCAGTTTCAGAACCTGGCTGTATGCAAATTAGTCTGTTCCTGTCCCAGTGCATGATGGGAACAACTACAAAAGCCAATTCTTACACTGGGAAGGAAACAAGCTACCGGGGACCGGTTTCTGGCATTTCAGCCTCTTCGGCCCGGCTTGCTTGAATCCTGATGGTGCAATGAGCAAGGGACTCACATCTGCTTTGGCTTGGTAGTTTAGCCTGCCCTGTTCCCATGATGCACTGGGCCAGGGACAGACTGATTTGCATATAGCCAGGTTCTGAGCTGGGATGGGGCAGTGAGATAAATAACGGTGATGGATCAAGCCCTGATCTTTGGACTGGGTAAGAGTGGTCTGCTCAATTCAGACACTCTGTTCATCACCACCCCCTTTTGTAAATCAAATCCCTTAGATTGAAGTACAGTCTGAGTGTTACCAGCTATTTCTTCTTCCTCTGTTGTAAGAAGAGAATGAGCAACTTTGAGTGACGTGTCATCAGCAATCGCAAATGTACTGCTTGGTTGAGAACTCTGTAGGATTTTGTGTGCTTGATCGCTTTTTTTGTTCAAGGTATGAAACTTCAAAAGTTTACGTTTTCTAATAAACTTGAAAACATCAATCCTTGATTGCACATATTTGAAGCAATTTTTCAGACAAAAAGAAAGACCCAAGGACAAAAGTTGAACTTCCGCTTTGTTGAGATCCAGGTCTGTTAAATTGATCACAGTGTTTTCAGAATTTTCAGTGTCTTTTTTATTTTCATTTTTATTTATTATTTTTTCAATTTTGTCTTGTTTGTCATTTTTTTGCTCATCCAATACCTCCGCCCTGGTTTATATATACGTATTAGTGGTGGGAGGGAGATCTTTAATGCTTATATAGCTTACTGGGGATTCCCCTTCCCCCTTCTCCTTCTCGTGAAGCCACCTGCATTTCCTCCTCTTCTTGCGGCATTGATTCCTCCTGTGGCGCCTTTCACTTGTGGTTGTTGTTGTTGCGTGCCCCTCGAACGTAGAGTGTTGCGTCTGTCTTCCACCATAAAACCCAGCTCTTCAGATGGAGTAAAGCTGCTGACATTCGCTTGTTGTATAGGGGTTTCATCCTCCGAGCCTGTACTGCTATATATTGAGCTCAAGTCAGTTTCTGATACAGCAGGGGCTATAGGGGCTGGTGTGGTGCTCACAGATACCATGTTAGTTAGGGCCTGTTTTTTAACTGACTCGAATTTCCTCGAAAAAGTGAAAATCCTTCTATTTTCGTAATCAGCTTTGTCCCTTGCAAATTAAAAGGCTTTCCGTGTTTTGATCACATTTTCATGTTTTTCTAGGCGTTTTTTTATCTCCTCACGCCCTTTAAAAATTGCTTCGTTTTGTTCCATGGCATCCAATTCCACATTCAAAGATTCAATCTGAGCCAGTAAATCGACTCTATCTATCTCGGCATATTTTATTAGCAAACAAACCATTCCCATTGACGCCTCCAAATTGTTATTTGCCCACTCCTTCAGCATTAAGGGATTGGGGTTTTCGAAGGAGGGAGCTATAAGTATCCTTAAGCCTCGTGGCACTCGTCCTGCTTCCTTATACTGCTCCAGGCTTTTTTTCTCCCACAACTTAGTGAGTTCGGTACGGAGCAGTTTTTAAAAATGTTTTCAATTTAATTTTGACATCATCTGATTCCACAAATTTTCCTTTTGCTTTTGTGCTGCTAGGAACCACCGGTAAGTTAAAAAAAAGAGCATCTGCTGCTTGCTCTCGGTCTCTGAATATATCAGCTGCCAGCGCCATTTTATAAATGTCGGAATAAATATTTAGTACTGTAGTGGTTTATCCTGCGTGTAGCGTGAAATATCACAATTATTCTTCGTTCTCTCCTTCCCGCCAATAACCTCTTAAAGAAGCAGCAAACTGGGGCAGAAGCTCACCTCAGACTGTGACGGCGAAAATCCCCTTGCGTCCTCCGACTCCAGGAGACCTCCTACGGCACTCGTCCGTTCAAATTCCTGCCGCGTTGCAATCTTCAGGGTTTCTTTCGGTGGCGAGGGGCTGTGATGAAATACTCCTTCCGGGTCAAGTAACAGATGGCATCCGTGATATCGGCCAATGCTTTCCACAGCCTCGAGCGAAGAGAGGGTCTGCACAAGACGTAATCGGCCAAACCGTCCTATTAAATTGAAATCCACAATCCTGCAGGCACGAGGGCTCAAACGAACTCCAGCGCAAAAAAACAGGTACAGACCACAATGAAGAGTGCAAAAGTGAAGCTTTATTCCAAAATGGGCAGCAGCATGGCGCGTTTCGTCCGGCAAACCGGACTTGATCACATAATCTACCCAGAGACACAGGTGGTTTAAATAGTCTATAAAGCACACGTAACTCCACCTATTAACTTTCATAGACAGTGAAAACATACTTCATTGTATCAATACATATCAATTTACTGAGAGCTGTCTAAATTTGTAAAAATTATTTAACAACATAATTTCAGTAAAATAAAAATATTGCAATATTTTATGACAACATTTAAGTTTATAATGGTTATATGTATATATATATATATATATATATATATATATATATATATATATATATATATATATATAATATATATATATATATATATATTACCTACTGGCTATCGCCAGTAGGTATATATAGTTAGGATTTTTTCCCTATGGGATTTCTGAAATTCTATGCCTAATAACTTTGGCGTTTGTGGACGGAATTGGCTGAAATTTTCAGGAAAATGACACATTTTGTTTCTGAGCAGCCCCTGAAAATTTGGTGGGGTTTCGTCAAGGGGGGACTGAGAAAAAAGGGGGGTCCCAAAACACGTTTTTCCCATTCATTTTTCCATAGGGCGGTTGGACTCACTTTTAGCTCGAACGGCTGAATGGATTTGCACGAAACTTGGCAAAATTGTAGGGACTGTTAGCCCGATGTGCCTTTGCTAGGTCTCAATATATGTGCTCCAGTAGTTTTTGAGAAATTAACGTTCAAAACAAGATATATATCTGTAACAGCGCTCTGGGCAGCGATCCGGTCCGCTTACTTTTCGCGAAACGGAACTTTGCGCGCAGAAAGCTGATTGGCTCTCCGGTGTCTGTCAACATTCTAAACAGTCCGGAGCGGCCGCCATCTTATCTCTCGGTAGGATCGAGAGAGAAGAAGAGGTGAAAAACAAAGGGGGAATTTATTGAAAGGGGGCAAGGTATACCCCTCTTGACCCCCTAGGAATGTTGTTGGGGTTATTAAAGGGTCCCGTGGGGAAAATAAAAAAAAATGATTTTTCACGGTAGAAGCGCTTCACGGGCCGCGAACTGGGCCGCAAACTGGTAGCGAAACGGGAATTCGCCATTTTGTGCTTCGTTTTAATTGTTTAGAGACAAAAATTATCGCCGCACATCGGCCACAATGCATGAATATCGCTGAAAAGTCAGCGATATTCATGCATTATCCAGCAAATGCTCTTAGCCATGTTATCCACCTTCCATTGGATAACATGGCTAAAAACTGCTCTGTGCGTGAGCTTTTTTTTTTTTTTTTTGCTGCGTGACGTTTGTTAACGTTCGATTCGATGGAAATCAGGAAGTGTTGACCACCATTTTGTCACTGCGAGTAAATATTTTGTTATAAATGAATCCTTATTGATAAACATTGTCTGCGGCATCTTGCGTTTTTGTCCAATGCCACAATTTTGTCGTGCACGGCAGCCATTTTAGATGCCTTGATCAGGGCCACTCTCTGCACGCCGCCGATCCTCAGCATGGCTCCCCACCCTCGCAAGCATCTCCCCCACGCACTGGTCACCCCCGCTCTCTCTCTCATGCATGGGACATATACTTCCCCCCATCTGCGCTGCTCTTCTCTGAGAATCACACCCTGTGCCCGCCCGACACCTCCCTTTCACCCTATTCACTACCACACCCTCTGACACTCCTCTTCCTCTGTGTCCGATTGTCCAGGCCGGACCTAGGCTATCACCTAGCCCTACGGATGTAGTTTATGGCCCCAGCTGTAGAGTATCCAGACATGCCAACCCTCCCGATTCAGGCGTGAGACTACTGATTTCAGTGCTAGTCTTTCGCTTCCCGATTCCTGCAAGGAAAAACCCGGGGGCATATTACCAACAACTAGCGGTAATTTTTGTCTCTAAGAGACAAAAATTATCGCCGCACTTCGTCGAATTTTATCGCACATAAACCTTGCTATTAGCAAGGTTTATCGCAAATGCGATAAAAAACGCCCGCAATGCATGAATATCGTTGAAAAGTCAGCGATATTCATGCATTATCCAGCAATTGCTTTTAGCCATGTTATCCACTTCCTATTGGATAACATGGCTAAAACTGCTCAGGGCAGGTGTTAGGTTTTGGAGATATTCGCGCTTAGCGCGAATATCTCCAAAAGTTGGTAATAGGAGATAGCGATGGTTAGGGACTGTTTCCAGTCGCTAAAATCTTGGCACGCCCACTTTGCATGTCATTAGTGATAAATATCACTGATATGCAAAGCGGGGCCCAAGATGGTCGCTATCTCCTTTTAGCTGTCACTAACTGGTGTTAGCGACAGCTTGGTAATAGGGAGATAATTTTATCTCTTTTTTTTTTGGCTTTTAAAGCCAAAAAAGCGGAAATAAACCCCCTTGATAATATGCCCCATGATTTCTCGGGGGGTTTCAGCTGACAGGGCTTGGTGTTGTGTTACGTGCTAATTCTTCCAGGAAACGTCAGAGGGTCGATGCAGGGGTTCTAGAAGGGGTGATAAACCATTTAAGCCTCATGAACAAGCGCATGGTCTTTTAAAGATTTGTGAAGTACTCGGGGCGGCGGTGTGTGTGTGCCCTCTTTCAGGAGCGGGCGGGGGGGCACTGCCAGCAACTTGCCAGGCCAGGCAGTGTTCAACACGTGCATCACCCTTTCTCTGCCTGCTATTGCGCTCCATGCTTCGGAAAGGTAAGAAAAAGAACGTGCATTTGAGTTTGAAATGTCCGATCTTGTAGCAGTACACTTGCAAAGCCCACACATGACAATAACCCGATTCAAGGCCCCATTCACCCGATTTTTTAAACATCTATAGCACTCCAACAAAGTTAGATTTTAAAACTTTATTAACATTTAAATATAACGAACGCAACAAAAACTGTAAATATATTTAACCATTTTTTGAAATTAACCAGAGCTATAACGATAACAACAACAACAACAATAATATAACTTTTATGCCTAAATTACGCAAACATTTAGCTAATCTGCTAAAGGGTGGAGTCGCCATTTCTTTACAATAATCAATAATGAAAAATCCACATCAATAGGGTTGTCCGTTTTCTCGATGCAGCACTATAGTGCAACATACACAGCACCTGGGGTGTCAAGAGTGAACAGGTCGTTCCTTAAGATGTTATCTGTGTCAACCTCTTCCGAGAATGCTGATGCGTTAGGATTTCCTTGTGTTTCTTAATAGCATTGGTGTCTGTACACTTCTTTGTCAATTCTGTCAAGATGATAACTGCTTCATAAACAGACGATATCTTTGTTTAGTCATTAGTGTTAAGTGTGTCTGAAACTACAGTGCCCTTCTGTTTTTTTTTTCTTCAGGCTCTACAGAGTTTTGTGTGTGTGTTGTTCTTTTGAGCGACAATTATTCCAGAGGTTTCAGGTTCACTTGTTTTGTCCTGCAGTGAGTTAACAGCTTTAGAGAGTTCATGTTTATTTGCTATGTCCTGCTGTTCGTCAACTGCTTCAGAGACGTCAGCCTCATTTGTTATGTTTCAGTAGATCCTGGACCTGCCCGGCCGCGCCCAAAATGGCGCCGGTGTAAATGGGACTCGTAACTGCTTGTTGTGTACTGGTTGCCCAACCTTGATATCACGAGATACATATGCAGTTTTGAAGCACATGGCGGAGGCTTGTCTGCTGTAGTGGGGCGCCCCTTTATCGTTTCAGTCGCCATTCCGCCCGCTTTTGCTACACTGTGCCTTTTCCGCCATTCAGCTGTTTAGCGCCCGCTCTTACGGCTACAGCGTCTCGCTCACCATGTAGTTGAGTTGCTCCCACTCTTGCGGTGCAGCGATAGGCGGCTTCCACAGGACTCTTAAAATGGCGGTCGGCTCTTCGGATTTGGGCCTGGTCCAGTAAAATGGCCCTGGGACACCTTGGAACTCGGACGCTTGTCTGCCAGGGCTTGGGTTCCATTCTCGAAAGCGTCCCCTCAGCCTTGAAGATTGTACAAAAGTCTTGGGGGCCGTCGACTCCCGCAGGCTTCCGGTGGGGAGCGGCTGCCATGATTGCTTGCGGAATGGCCACGACGGAGCTACGAGATGGTGGTGCTCTCATAGTGACGCCAGCTTCAGTCTGAAACATCCAGAAACAAGGTGGGGCTTTCATCGTTTGGGAAAAAAAATGTTTTAATCCAATGAAAAGTGTTATTTTTAGGTCACATGACCTAGTCTTACATAATTAGGAAAAGAAAAGTAAAATGAACCAATGAAAAGTTTTATTAACAAGTCACATGACCTGTTATGCTTACGTTACGCGCTGCGCGGCGCGCTCTGGATCGTTTCCGGGAAGCTGCGCCTTGCGCACCGGAGCACTTCCGGGTGCGCTAACGCGTCGCGTCATATGACGCATTACGCGACAATGCAGGTCCAGAATATAGTCAAAATGTCTCCACCAACCAGCGGTCGGAATACAACCGCTTTCAGCAGTCCAAAAAGTTCGGTTAAATCTTAAGAGCGGGAGCAACTCAACTACATGGTGAGCGAGACGTTGTAGTCGCAAGAGCGGGCGGTAAACAGCTGAATGGCGGAAGAGGCACAGAGTACCAAAAGCGGGCGGAATGGCAACTAAAACGGTAAAGGGGCGCCCCATGACAGCGTGTCTTCAGGTCAAACGGATTGTGGGACAAGGTCCAGAATGGAAGATTCTTCAAAAGGGAAAAAATTCCGCCGGACCCCGGGAGCCGGCCGCCTATGCCGGGGGCGATCTCAGGCCTCACCAGGGCAACACGACTTGGGGAGGGGGCAGGAGCCAAGCGCCCCCTCTCAGTCCGCGCCATCTCACCGCCCCTCGGGGGCCTCCGTCAAGCGGTTTAGGGAGGCACCGTATCACATTGTTTTCCAATGCAGTCAGGTCCACAAATGGACCCCACTTACTTTGAATAGTGAAGCTGCAGCAGGTGCAAATAAGGTTTAAACAGTGTTACAAGAGCTGCTTAGAACTCTGAAGTATGGCACTCAACAACCAGGACTTATGCCATTTATGTAAGGCAGTGACATGGAAGCAACTCAGGGACAAAAAGCATGAACGAACATTCACGTATGAAAATCTTATTTGGAGAAGGGGTAGAATCCAAACGCCCCCTGCCAGTTCGCGCCACTACACCGTATGTGGAAAATCTGAAGCCATCATTCTACAAACTCTCAACGCTTGTTATCAGTGCATGAGTTTCATGCTCGATCGATTGAGCTAGCCGGATCGGGCAATAAAAAGTATAAAATAGTTATGTAAATAGTTATTTAATAAAATGTTTTACTCTGTTTCTTTGCTGGTGTGTTGTGTATATTTATAATATTTGCATAGGGTTTGTCGTTATTTTGGGCGGTGTGGGTGGCGGAGTCGAGCTGTTTTGCAGCCCTCATGGTGTGGAGCTCAGTTCATTTCACTATTTTCGTATTTCTCATGAAGGGTTATTCCTAATGTTTGTATTTTACCGAGGTCAAAAAGAGATCGAATTAGTGGTCTACTGATTTTGCTCGATTACTTTTATTTTTTTACACGATTTTTCACTATCTGCAAAGACTAAACAGAGTATTGCGACTTTGTGCTTGTTTGTAAATAGAGAATGATCCAAAGAGAACCAATTGTAAAACAGTAAATGCTTGGATAATAATCAATCAAATGGAGAGACAAGCAGGTACGACGGATTACAACAGGGGTAAAGGTCTGCGTTAACTACCGTTCACTATCTGCAAAGAGAGAGTACTACTAAGAGAAAAGAGGGGAGTGGGGGGGGGCAGCGTTCAAAGCACATCAGCGTGCATAAACACGAAAACGTTTTTACCTATCACGTACTTGACATTTCACAGCTTTTGATATTTGCTATTAAAAAACCATTGAAATTCACAGAAAAAACCATAGGTTATAGTTAGGAATTTGCATTTACAAAACCTTGAAAATTCAATGAAAAAACCATTGGTTTTAGGCCATATATAGTTAGAGATTTGCATTTAGAAAACCTTATTTTACTCGCATAAAACCATTGAAATTCCATATATAGTTATAAGCGCTAACTATATATCGCGCACCCGCAATCCACTGCTGATGATGTCACATATTACATCATTCATGACATGGTTAGTGACATCACTGATGACATCACTGATGACATCTCAAATGACATCACTGATGACATCACTGATAACATCTCATTTGACATGACTGATCACATCACTGATGATATCATTCATGTGATAATACCATGAACCTCTTCAGACTCTAATATAACCTTAGATACAATCAGTGTAAACAGACAGTCACTCATCCATGGAGTTACTCACACACCTAGTCAGTTATGCCAAAAATCAATCACACCTCCATTTTCTCAACTATACAGTTATACACACCTTACTTATTCAAACATATACTAACACATATTTACTTTACTCTCTTATACAATCTCTGATACATGTTCACAATGATCCATACAGCCACTCACACATTCACTGGCTCTTATGCACAGTTATTTATAGATGTCAACTCTCACATGTACTGTGTTTTACATATGTACTTACTTTGACATGTAGCACTGAGATATCCATTCACTCACTAATACACTCATGCACAGTCAACCGCCCATACAGCTGTTTCCACATGCACTTTTGAATCCATACATATAGTGAATCAACTACTCACACATCTATGTACAGAGTCACACACCTCCCAGCCACCCATACACACACACTCAGTTTCCCATACAAATACTTGGACAACCAATCAATAACCCATACAGTTACTCATATAGCTACTGATCAACATATGCAGCAGTTTGTAGAACAACAGATATAATGATGCACAAATTAAAACAGTTTAGTCACTAACCCATGCACTCAGTGAGACACATTTAATCACTCACTCAATCAGTCAGTCATGCACCTAGTAAATCCTTCATCCAGACACTTATATATCCACTCATTCTTCAATATGTAAAACATATTTTAACTTTACAGAAACATACACCCCTAGATGCATCAACGTTGTCATTTGCGATTCCTTAATTGCGAAAAATAAGGAATCGCAATTAAGGATTCGCAAATGGCAATGCATCATTAAATTCGCAATTTTATTGGAATTCGGTAAAAATCGCAATTTTTACCGAATTCCAATAAAATTGCGAGTTCCAAATAGCGAATCCGATATTCCCATTCATTCCTATGGGCTGAAATGCCCATAGGAATGAATGGGAATTGCGAATTCGCAATTTCAATTTGGAATGCATCAAAGCCTTTCAAGGGTGGAGAGGGGGGTCCAAAGGACCCCCCCCTGCACTCATGAAATGGACATTTACATGTGAGTTACATACACACATGTCCTAAGGACATGTGTGCCTGTAACGTGCACGTTTAAAAAATGCATTTTCATGCGTTTTTAAACATTTTTGCAAATTACCACGAAGTTCAACTTCGTGGTAATTTGCATTTGCAATTTTGGAAATCGCAAATGTTTTGGGGATGATGCATTGCTGTTAAGGAATCGCAAATGTGCGATTCCTTAACAGCAATCGCATTTTTTGGAACTCGCAAAAAAAGCGATTTCCAAAAAATGCTTGATGCATCCCAGTAACCAATTTAGGAAGTGCAAAAGGCCGATTTATGCGAATCGCACCGTTTGCACTTCCTAAAATGGTTGATGCATCTGGGCAATAGTCACTGGATGTTGTAATCAGTGATGTCATCAGTGATGTCATTTGAGATGTCATCAGTGATGTCATCAGTGATGTCACTAACCATGTCATGAATGATGTAATATGTGACATCATCAGCAGTGGATTGCGGGTGCGCGATATATAGTTAGCGCTTATAACTATATATGGAATTTCAATGGTTTTATGCGAGTAAAATAAGGTTTTCTAAATGCAAATCTCTAACTATATATGGCCTAAAACCAATGGTTTTTTCATTGAATATATATATATATATATATATATATTATTCCACAATTCCAGTCTTCTTGTACCAGAAAAAACGGTCAGCACTCGGGTGAGATGTTATTCTTTTTATTTTGTTCCCGAACCCCCTACACCCCCGACAGACGCGTTTCGCTCAAGGCTTCGTCAGTGTCGTTTTGTGAACAGACATTTACGCCATTTTTAAACAGTCCGCCTTGGCTGGTAATAGACACAAAAGATGGTGCATAGTTTATCTACATGGCGGCCATTACTGAGTGTACTTTTACTCATATTTTTCTTCCTGTTCCAAAATGGCGACAAATAAAGTGCATCGTGCAAAAATAGAAAAAGTGTGTTCGACATTTGACTGTGGTAATTGTTAAGACTACCATATATACATTTATCATCTGAAATGTTAGATACCGTTGAACTTCATTATTTACATTTTAGTGTACATTATTTACAGTGGCTATGTGGGGGTGTATCCCCAATCTCACTGTCATCATGGATAAGTGCAGAACCGATATTTACAAGAAATTCATCATCGCCTTTGTCCCATATTTACAAGCATTACATTACTTCAAAGTTAAACAATCATTATGTTGCTCCTGCGTATTGACTCTTATAGGAGTATTAAGTGTTGTTGGACAAAGCTAATTTCTCCATTATACGGCCCTGTATGGGCTATAGGTTTCCCACAGTTATCCTTCTCGTTCTCATGTTCTAGGTACCTATTAACATTTCCAATTTCTCACAACATGTGCTGTAGTCTAGGCATTCAACAAGTTCTATAGACTCGATTCTTAATTTCTCTTGTTAAGGTAGTTAGATGTTCCACCTCATGTACCCGTACTACCACTAGCATATTCTGTCAGGTTTCTATCACAGGTGCACCCACATCTCGGCATCATTATTGAGACCCCAAGGTGTCATGGTCTTAAGATCTAGGATGTACTTAGATTCCATTACTCTGAGGGCCTTTTCCCTATTTCCCCCTCTTTCAGATTTCGGAACCTGATCTATACAGTAGTACATCAGAAGGTCCCTATTGCTTTGGTGTCGTTCCGCAAAGTGCCGGGCTATTGGATAGTTCTTATCTTGGTTCACAATAGCCCTCATATGTTCCAGGACCCTCATCTTTGCCGGTTTAATGGTGCTCCCTATGTACCTTTTTTCACACGGACATACCAAACAGTAGACCGTGTATTCCGAGTTGCAATTCAGGTGTTTCAAGATCTTTCTATTCGGTCTATTTTCCCCTGATCTACCTGGGTACTCTTTCACCTTTTTGCTGAACTTGCATGCCTTGCAACGCAAACAGGGATAGAAGCCCACCACTTGGCTCACCGGTTTAGTTGTTATCTCAGGGGAGTAGTGGCTGTGAACCAAATAGTCCGACAGGGACTGGCACTTTCTGTAGGTTACTAATGGTTTATCTTGTAACGCATGTTTTAAGATGCTGTCGGTCTGCAGAATGTGCCAGTTTCTCCTGAAGGACTGGACCAATTCTCCCGACTTACTGTTATAAGTCGTAATCATTCTGACTTGTTCATCACATTTTTCAGACTCTTTTATCACCAGGAGATCCCTCCTGTGGATAGTTTCTGCTTTTGCACTGGCTTGGTCTAGGATATTGCGAGAATATCCCCTCGCCTGGAATCTTCCCCTAGCTTCTACCTGTGCTTTCCTGAAATCCTTGTTCTCAGAGCAGTTCCTCTTGAGTCTTAGAAATTCACCATAGGGTACATTTTTCACTAGGCTCCTAGGGTGATAGCTCTCTGCATGCAGTATAGCATTGCCAGCAGTTGGCTTCCTATATAATCTCGTGTGGAGATGATCCCCTTCCACAAATACCTCTAGGTCTAGATAGAATACACTTTGGTTGCTGATGACACTGGTGAATTTCAAATTCTTGTTGTTAATGTTAAGAGTTGACACATACTCCTCAGCCGAGGTTCTGTCCCCCCTCCAAACTATGAACAAATCGTCAATATAACGAGTCCACATAAGTATGTTCTGGTTCCATTTTTCATTTTCACCTCCCCAGGCCTCGTGCTTCTCCCACCAGCCCACGAAGAGATTCGCGTAGCTAGGGGAGAAGCACGATCCCATAGAGGTCCCTCTTATTTGTTTATATATCCGGCCTGCGAACAAAAAGAAATTATTGAACAGACAGAATCTTATCATGTTGAGGAGCATGTTACTGTGTGTCTGGAACTTAGGATGTTTCTGTTCTAAAAACCATTTGATAGCACACAGTCCCTGTTCGTGATCTATACAAGTGTATAGATTCACCACATCCATGGTTATTAATAACATGTCCTCTCCCCACGTGATGTTGTCCATGATTCGTAAAAAATCCTGTGTGTCTCTTACATAAGACGGCAAGTCCTTCACAATTGGTGCTAAAAAGATGTCAATAAAGCGTGAGGTATTCTCCAAAAGGCTACCAATTGCCGACACAATCGGTCTCCCTGGTGGTCTTTTGGTGTTTTTGTGGATTTTGGGCAAGTGGTAGAAGGTGGGCAACATGGGCGCGTCATAGTACAGGAATGTAAATTCATCATGGCTAATCATGCCTTCTTCCTTCCATTGTTTCAGTAGATTTTCATATGCAATGGTGCTCTTGACAAATTCCTCTCGCTTGACTGTGACGTAGCAGTCCTTATCTTTCAGTTGCCTGTGGGCCTCCTGTTCATAGTGTTCTTTGTTAAAGATGACGATATTCCCGCCCTTGTCGGAGGGCTTGATCTCGATAGTCTTGTCGTCTCTTAAAGATTTGATGGCTGCCCACTCTTTTCTTGTGATGTTAGACTCCTTCATGTTCATTTTCCTGCTTGCCATCCTTTCCAAATCCGTTGTTACAGCTTCATTAAAAACATCTATAGCATCATGTGGCGTATTTGGCAGTTTTCTTGATTTAACTTTCAGATGGCTAGGATCTCTTACTTGTTGTCCGGAAGCACCTGGTTCATCATTGTCTCCTTGTCCTCCCTCCTGTAAGTCTTGAGTTGGTGTGAGTAAGATTTCCAGGAGATCTTCATTTTCTGTTGCATTTAATGTTGTTGCATGAGCCGTGGTGGCTCTATCCGGATTTAACAAAAAGATTTTCTTGAACTTTAGCTTCCTGACATACTTAAACAAGTCAATTTTGGCGTCTACCAGGTTAAACTCGCTTGTTGGACAGAAGCTTAGGCCTTTTTTCAGTATGTTTATCTCATCCGTTGTTAATGTTCTCCTAGATAGATTTATAACATTGTTTTCTTCCTCGGTACCAGTTACATTTTGCGGTTGGACGCACTCCGTGTCAGCATCGGGGTAGTTACATTTTGTGAGTTTCCCCTTGTGCCTCTTCCCCCGCCTCGTCCTCCTCTTTGTTTTTGTTGCGGAGGATGTTTTCTCTGCTGTGGTCTCTGGCGGGTCTCTTTCATCACATGGTACTCGTCGAAAAAAGGCTCTTCCCCCTCTCCGTTTTTTGATGCTGGGGCACCACTTTGTTCCCCATCCGAGGTCTCCACTTCTGATTCCTCTGTATCTAAGCCTGTTGCCTGGGTCGTCGCTTGTGCCAATCTTTTCCGTGTGGCGTCAAATTTACGCGCAAACGTGAGAATCCTGCCAGATGCATAGTCCTGCTCATCTCGCTGAAATTTTGTTTGCTTCCTCTTTCGTATCCCCATTTCGTAGTCCTTGATTCTTTTACTCATTGCCTCACGCAGATCATCACAGGCTTTTGTGTCTCTCTCTTTTGCAATATCTGCCTCTAGGTCTGCAATTTCTTTCAAGCACTTTTCACGGTCACTCCATGCGTACTTTACAAGGAGTCTAACCATCCCCTTCGAGGACTCCGCCGTATACTCTGCCCAATCCTTCAGGAGGGCAGGGTCCGGGTTCTCATAAGATGGGATCGTGTAAATGCGCAAACCTCTTGGCACTCTGTTGCACTCCAAGTATTTTTCATTGAATATATATATATATATATATATATATATATATATATATATATATATATATATATATATATTAATAAGAGTAAACAGATTCGAAAAAGCATGTTGAGCACCACCCACTGGAGGGTATAAATGTTACACTGCCAAATGAACCACAGATCCCAGAATGCAACCATCAAAGCTACCATCGGAGGAAGTTAAACTTAAATGCGGACATTATACTGTGGGAACAAGCGGCGTGTTCAGGTGCTGGGCTTACCTCTGAAAAAGTTCTAGTGGAGAATGAAACACGTCAGGACCATGCCTCATGCTGTTTTCAATAAATAAAGAATGCTGGCAATGATCAAGTTTCGAGTGCGTGCGTTTCACGGCTCTCCGACCTGGGGAGCGAATTCCAATATATATATATATATACACATGATGGCTGGGAGCACCAACACCAAATAAACCACCTTGCACAAAACTTGGGTCCGTGTCCGTGTTTTCAGGACGAGCTGAGCCTGCCTTGCAGCCGGATTATCCTTGGAATATATATATATATATATATATATATATATATATATATATATATATTACCTACTGGCGGTCGCCAGTAGGTAGTTATAGTTAGGATTTTTTTCAATGTTAAATCTCAAAATTCTATTTGGAATAACTTTGGCACCGGTTGATGAATCTGCCTGAAAAGTTCCTGAAAATGGCCTCGTCGAGCTCCGGTTCTTCCTTGAAAGTTTGGGGGGGATACGTCAAGCGGGGGCCGAGATAAAAGGGGGGTCCCAAAACACGTTTTCCCCATGTTAATTTCCATAGGGCGGTCGATTTCACTTTTAGCTTGAACGGCTGAATGGATTTCCACCAAACTTGGCAAAATTGTAGGGACTGGTAGCCCGATGTGCCTTTGCTATGTCTCAAGATATGTGCTCCAGTGGATTTTGAGTAATTTAGGTTACAAAAAATATATATATCTATAGGCGCTCTCCGGTGCGCGCCCGGGGGCACTTCGGGTCGCGTAGCGTAAGCGCGTCGGATGTTTACGTTGCGCGATCGTATTCGCTCGAGTACTTCCGGGTGCGCTTGAGTGATGTCACTGACCATGTCATGAGTGATGTAATATGTGATGTCATCAGCAGTGCATTGCACGCGCAAGTTATAGTGAGTCCGACTAACTATAACGTGGGAATTTCAATGGTTTTATATCAGTAAAATTTCCAGCTAACTATAACTGGTGTGAAACCTATTTTTTTACAGTGAATATATATATATATATATATATATATATATATATATATATATATATATATATATATATATATATATATATATTACCTACTGCCGGTCGCCAGTAGGTAGTTATAGTTAGGACCTAGGAAAACCGCAACATTCTATCTCGAATAACTTTGGCGTCGATTGATGAATCTCCTTGACATTTTCCAAACTTTTAGCCAGCTCAGTTTCGCTCCTTCCCTGTAAGTTTGGGGGTGATTGGTAAAGCGGGGGATGAGAAAAAAGGGGGGCCCCAAAACGTGTTTTCTTCATGAAATTTTCCATAGGACCTTTAGACACGGCTACAGCTCGAACGGCTGAACAGGATTACACCAAATTTTGCAGAGAGAGAGTCCTCAGTTCCAGCTTATGCCTTTTGCTTATATGGTATCAATCTGTTCAGCAGTTTCTGAGAAAATTACGGGTAAATTCATTTATATATCTATGGGCATGGTGGATCCGCGGATTGTGTGAGGATTGGAATTGTAGCATAAGCGCACCGTCCCGATCACGCGCTGAATTCAAATTGGCTGTCAAGCGGTTGTAAACATTCGAAACCAGGAACTGTTGGCAGCCATTTTGTGCCTCGGTAGAAGCGAGGCTGAGGAAGTCAGTGAAATATGTGTGACAAAAGTGAATAGGGGCAGGGTAGACATACCCTGACCCCCTAGGCCTGCTCAGGGGGTCTCATAAGGACCCATAGGGCAAAAAAAGTAAGACTTTTTTTTACAAAAAAAGTCGCGGGATGCGCGTAGGATCCGTGCATTTCGCTGCTGAAAAAAACCAAGCATATGTTTTTGAGATATATGCATCAAGCTTATGTGTTTAGATGTTGGGTGTCTCTAAAAAGAGCTGTTGTGTTTATTGAGAGATTTTAGTACCTACAAGTATGTACCGATGCAGAGTCTAAAGTTCAAGAGGTAGACTCTGTTCCCTTTATCTGTAAAATGTACACCATCTCTCCTATAGATGCCATCCATATTGAAACCCAGATTGTTGTGGTATATGGACCCCATTCCATAATCTCAGAGAAAAGCAGAAACAGATTTACTCACATGTTTCCTAGATTTCTCAATCTGTGGACACAATTGATTGGGCTAGTTCCATTTTTGCTTTTGGTATATGTTAGAATAGACAAAGGGAGTTTTGGGGAAAAGTTAAATCAATACTCCAAAGGTGTCCAACATAAGCATTTGCAGACCTACCCCAGTCAAAGTGCCTAGGTCATTGCCACCACAGTGCACAATTATGAGGTCAGGGTGTTGGAGATGCAAAAAGAATTTAAGCAATGGCATCAATTGGTGTCACTTTAATCCTCTTTGTTCAATCCATTCAATGTCTACATTTGGTAAACCTAGGTCTTTGTGAATTCCTTTGTGTTCTGCACTCCTTTGGCTCAAACAAATATAGTTGTGTCCCACAATTCACTCTCTTAGCATCTTGAAAGGAGGTCTCAATGCACTCAGATGGTCTCTGTAAATGAAATGGCAGATTGAAAACTAAGATATTTCTAAAACGGTGGATAAGATGCAGTGTTGAAAAACAGAAAAGAAATGATTGTTTTTTTGACAACATTCTACACAGAAAACTATGGTGCATGTTTCAGTTTTTTAAAAGCATGAATCTTATTGGTTATTAGAACATGATTAAAATAACGTTACTTAGGATAAGGTTGTATATTGAGAAGTCGACCACACTTGCTGTTTTATTTAGTAACATTGTGTGATGAACTTTTGCGTTCTTCGGGAGCCAGCATTTCTTTTTTGCATGGGTAGATGCTAATTTGTATGTGGAAATGCAATCTGCTTTGGATTTTGAAAGTGACAACAGATTTCACTGCTCTATCTTTCAAAATGCAAACTAAGTTTACTATGGGAGGGCGGGAGTCGTGAGAGTTCCACTGTGTCAAAGCAAACAGCAGTATACCGGGAGTCGGCATCCCGGGACACTGCAGGAGCCAGTCATGGTAGTTCCCAGGCCCTAGAGGGCACCAGGCGGAGGGCCACGCAGTCTGCGTTCTGTAATACACAAATTCCCGGGGGTGGTGATTCCCGGGTCTTGAGGGGGTCGTTGAGGCCCACATACTTGTAATTTTGCAGGGGGGTTGGACCCGAAAGTGGTGCAAGGGGGTTGTCAATCTGGTACACAGTGTTTTGTTTTACTTTGCTTTCCATTTTGTTGTTGTAGAGGATCCAGGGTAAATATAACAGTTTTTGTACAGCCAGTAACTTTTAACCCTACCCCCAAATGGCTTTCTGCCTGTTACCATAGTAACAGTTCATGGAACACTTAAGTGAGCACAGAGGTTAGAAGTTCACCACACTATAGGTATAGACTCTGGTAAAGATCTGGTAAAGAGTTAGCTTCAGAATTATACTTCAAATTATAAATATCATTTCTATTGGGGAATGCTACCCCCACAAAAAAAACATACGTATATACTTTTTTTAAACAATTAATAACTGGAAATATAAGGTAAAGATCATACAATAAATAACTAGAACGATAACTTTAACAAAACAATATAATAAACAACATGTGATGTGGACTCCAATAGAAGTGCGGTAGTTAATCTGCAAAACAAAAAAGAAAATTAGTGTTTAAAAGTAGATCGATGTGACTAAATGAGGTCAAACATTACAAGTCAAAGTAACAATTGACGATATTTAATATTTTTTAATGTGTGCAGTGTGCCTGATACATTTCACTTATCTTATAGGCTTGCATTCAAGCTGTGTCTGTATAGAAGTGCCTACTGCGTCACATTTATATTTGAGAGCAACAGGTCTTTAAAATGATTAGGAGATGATACAGAATTAGGTGAGTGATCAAGTCATTATCCAGGATAATATTTTTTAGGGTTTATTTACAAGACTCTTGCGCCACTTTTGTGTTGCTTTTCTCATGTTGAAAGTGATGCAAAAGTGGAGCAAGGGGTTTGTAAATAAGTTATTTTATTTCTAATACATTTAATTGGAGGTATTGCATATCTTGCCAGCTATTTAAACCAGACAATGGAAGCGCACAGCGCGTGCGGAGCGGGCGCGCCAGCGGCGCGCCGAAGGCATGCCAGAGGCAAGCCCTTCTGCGCCCGTCCGAGACCTGACGGGACCAGGGGCCACAACCTCTGGCCTATGCATCGCGTGTATCAGGTCCGCGCTCATGGCATTAAACCACGGCAAACTACAGCTCAGACATGCGACTATCACGGACTTACGGCGGGAAGGGCTGCTTAAGCCTTCTTATCCCATCCTGAAACGCGGGTCCAACAGAAAGGACCCAGCAGAGAGGCTTAATATTGCGTTACTTAACACCTGCTCTCTGCAAAAACATAATTTGGAGATCTTTTTGTTACTACGGAAGGGGGAACTGGACATCTTGGGAATTACTGAAACATGGCTTGAGGAATCCTCCACTCCTTATCTGGTGGCCTCCCTACCATCTAATTTTGTGGCCATTTGTAAAAATCGACCAGGCACCATGAAAGGGGGAGGAGTCGCTTTCCTAGATAACAGCCGCATGAAAGCAGAAAGAGTCTGTGCAGAAAGTCTGGAGGGTGCCGATGTTCATGGGGTTAAATTCCATGCTGCCACTGAATGTTTGGTAATGCTCCTGGTCTACCGGCCCCCACGTACTTCACCAGCTTTCATGTACTCTTTTCAGGAATTAGTACACGACCTACGGTCACGCTATGAAACACTGATGGTAATGGGAGACTTCAACTTGCATTGGGAGAAGTCTCCTAAAGACTGTCAGGCAAACCAGCTTGAGGAGGCGCTGACTTCACTTGGTCTTGTTCAACAGGTAATGGGTTCAACACACAACAAAGGTCACACCCTAGACTTAATCTGGATGACTGCCCCGGAACTGAGCCCTATTGTTATCTCACCTTGCTCTTGGTCAGACCACTATCTTTTGCAGGGTCAGCTTGCTGTCCTAGGGCAAAGGGAAAAGCCAGGCTCGGGATGGAAAGTCACAAGAAGCTGGAATAAGATCAGAGAGGGGGATTTGGTAGCTAATTTGCAAACCACACCCTCCCACAAGAAGCCCAAGAGCAACTTAGAGGTTATTTGTCACAATTTGACAACTAAGCTTGAGAGAGCTATTGAAGTCATGGAGGGTGAAAATCATGGACAAGGGTATTGGGGCTCCATGGTTCTATGACACCCTTAGGTTAGCGAAGCGAGCCTTGCGTAAAACTGGGAGTGCCTGGCGTAGAGAGTATGATCCTAGTGCACGGAGTTTGTATGTACAGATATTTGCTCACTATAAACAGGCAATCTTGTCTAGGAAAGCGGAATTTTATGGGGACAGAATTGTGGCGGCAGAAGACCCCCAGAAGGAAATCTTTAAAGTCCTAACAGTATTAAGAAAAAACAAAGAGCAGAGCCCTTCTTTCTCACAGGACGACTGTCAAAAATTTCAGGATTTCTTCTCCAACAAAAATGCGGATTTCCTAACAGAAATCTCGCATACCTCTAGACTTGACTGTCCGGTTCAACTCACTCCGGCAGCCCCCTCGATCATCTACCCTCTGAGTACACTACCCCTGATCACTAAGGAATTACTGGCTAGCCTAATGGTGTGAGTAAAGTCTGGGTCGCAGGCGGATCCGTGCACCCCCTAGGATATTCAAGCTAGCACTACCAGGAATAGAGGACGATGTCCTTGCCCTCCTCAATAGTTCTTTGGAAACAGGAGTGGGCCCCACTAATTTCAAGGAGGCACGCCTGATTCCTCTCCTGAAGGATCCAGGTGCGGATGCTAAGAACCTGAAAAATTTCAGGCCCATTTCCCAGCTGCCGTTTATAGCAAAAATCCTGGAACAACATGTTCTCACACATCTTTTCAGCCATTTCGAAAACAATGAGCTGCTAGAACAGAATCAGGCCAGCTTTAGGGCACATCATAGTACGGAGCTGGTGATGCTGTCCATACTTGACGATCTGAGATGTAGAGCGGATAAAAAGACCCCGGGCGCCCTGGTGCTGTTAGACCTCTCCGCGGCATTTGACACGGTGAATCATAGTCAACTGCTGTCGCGGTTGGGGGATTTCGGCATCCAGGGAACTGTGCACACCTGGTTAACTTCTTTTCTGCAAGATCAATCGCAGAGAGTACAACTGGCAGACCTGGTCTCAGCATCAGCCGGTTTTTCGTGTGGAATGCCGCAGGGATCGGCACTCTCACCTCTCCTTTTTAATGTGTATCTGCAGCCATTGATCTCGGCATTAAACCAGATGGAATGCCAAATTTATAATTATGCAGATGACACCCAGATTGCCATTCAAATTGAGGACTCACCCTGTGCACATGCGAGACTGCAAAACATCTTGAAATACATGGTCAACTGGATGTCCGCTTATTCTTTAAAGATAAACCCAGATAAAACAGAGGTGCTGCCATTTACCATCTCTGGTAGCCCTTGGAATGATTTATTCTGGCTGAAGGAATTAGGGCCTTTTCCAGAACCAGCAGTAGCTGTGAAAAGTTTGGGTATCCACATAGATGGCAAACTGACAATGATGAAAGAAGTATCTTCAGTCGTCGGAACGTGTGTAGGCCTTTTGAGACAACTCTGGAAAATTTCCCAATTTCTATCCCCAGCAACTCTGAGACGCGCTGTATCAGCCATGATTTTGTCGTGCCTAGATTATGGCAACTCGCTGTATGCTGGTCTTCCCCAGCACCAGTTCACTAGGCTACAAACAGTCATGAATGACCCAGCTAGATTGGTCCTCAAAAAACCGAGTAGGACACATGTGACATCTTTGTTTCGCAAGCTACACTTGCCAATCAGACAAAGAGTGATGTTTAAGGGACTCTGTATCACTCATAAAGCCCTATATGGAAACGCGCCAAGCTATATCAAAGCGCGTTTGGTCCCATATGTCCCCAGTAGGGATCTCCGTTCAACAGATGCCACTCTTCTGGTTCGCCCACACTTTAGACTAGCTACCATGGGCGGGCGTGCTTTCTCAAATGCAATCCCAGTGGCCTGGAATACCTTGCCAATACATTTGCGCAAAAAACCAAGCCTCCTGCCTTTCAGGAAGATGCTTAAAACCGTGCTCTACCGGGAGGCATGGGGCTCGTCTTAAGGTTGCTTTGGCTCTGTGAATATTCTGTGTGTACCTCTGGACAAGCGCTTAGAGACCCCTGGGTGATAAGGCACGATACAAATCTAAATAAATAAATAAATAAATAAATCAAGGCAGTTCTGCTTACTTTGTGTATACACTGTGAGAAACAGAGTTCCCAACTTAAACTGAGCTTTGGTTCTACACTTCAGAGTTGACAGCAGTGTACATAACTTTAAAAGAGAAAGAGAAATGATGTGAGAGAGAGTGAGTTAAAGATGAAGCAGATTTGCAAACCCCCCCTCCACTACCCACGCACCTTTCTCCCCGTTGTTGCCACCTCCTTTGCTATGCCTTATCAATCAAATTTCTTCCCTTGATCTTGGGTGTACCCGCTCTCAAAACACTTCCACTGGCCATTGTACATGCAGACTTTGGTCCACTAAAATGAATGTTTTGAAATTAATTTTCACAAGTCTTGAAAAAGGTGAATGCAAGAAATGTTACTTACCACATATGCAAGACTGCTCTCAAGAGGAGACCCCAGTAAAAAGTACTGGTGTGGAACTGCAAGTATGCAGAAGCACTTGCAGACTAAGAATCCGGTCAACTTTGCAAGGGAAGAGTTAAGGAGATTGAGAGAGGCTCCTCCTGCTTCATGAGAAGGCCCAAGTACCAGTGGAGCAATAACGTCAACCTCTACTGCACAGCCTAATATTCGTCACCAATTTGAAACTCTTTAAGAGAAAAAGTAAGAAGGTTTGGGAGCTCTGGATGCCATCCTAATACCTAATCATCCATTAGTTATACAGAGTTCCACCCTGTATCGGATCCATCCGTACAAGTGTGAATTAGAGATTATCTGCCACCAAAAACCCCTCAAGTACTTATATCCATTACTTTTTAACTTCGTCGACTAGTCATATTGAGAGTATTTACCTTAAAGTTATCGGTTAAAAATTTGTTAATGTTTTTGGCTTCTCACAACTAGTTCATGCCATATTTGAGACATCTGTGTAATGAGCTAGAATAGGAGGATATACTTTCTTCAATCTCGGCAATTTGCTGCTGACTTATGTAACATTCTGCAAACTGAATAAAAGAGTTAAAAATGAATATGTTGTACATATGTCTAAGTTTAATTTTAATGTACATAAAAACAATTGTTCTCAATAGGATTGGGGTTGAAAAGCAATCATCAGAGGTTTTCAACCAACTGCGTTACGACCATACTAGTGGTTAGACAAAATCATATGCAGATACAAATATGCTTTCGAGGGGCACTATGGACGCACTTGGTAGGCGTTCATAAGTGTGATCCCTAAGAGCCCTCTTTCCTATTTACAACTATTCTAACGAAAACAGTTATTAACATAAAATAACATAAAGTAATGTATCTTCAACAAATTAATGTTTTTGGAAGTATCATTACCAGCATGCAAAAAAACACCACAATTGTAGTTATCTGTCTGCAAACACATGACATACACATATGCTCATCTCAGAATGCTTTTCTATCATGAAATGTTGAAGTCAAACTTGATAACTCCATAAGGTCCATTGCAATTTTTGGCTGATAGCATATGGAGAGTATGAGGTTACATGAGGCGAACTTCGCCCAAGTTAGAAATGGGAAAAACTGTGCACTGTCATCTCGATTTCCATTTGGCAGGGGGGTAAGGCAGGGCTGTGTGCTCGCACTGACCCTGTTTTGCCTCTATGTCAACGGGGTAATCGCGCACCTCAACGGAGTACAGAATAATGATGCTCCTAAGCTGGCTGGCAACAGCGTTCCTGCAATTATGTTCAACGACGACACCCTTTTGCTTTCCAAATGTCCAATGGGTATACAGCGAACACTGGATGGCTTTGAAGAATTCTGTACCGGCCGGGGATTGGAGATCAACTCTCTTAAAACCAAATTCATGATCTTCAACCCCCCCTACAACTACACAACCAAACCCAAGTCTGGGGACAACAAGACTTGAAAGGGTATTCACTTTTGACTATCTGGGGGTCACTATTAATGAGAACCTGATGTGGGGCCCCCAGCAAATTAAGGGACAATTAAAACTGGCCCAACTTTCTGGCGGAATTCTCAAGCTATCCAATAAGTCCACCATTAAACCTGTTGGACCACCGTTGGAGGTTTACAAATCACAAGCTTGGGGTGCCATTATGTACGGGGGCGAACTATGGGGACACTGTTGTAGGACTGAAATCACTAGGACTGAAAATACATTTTTAAGACAGTTGCTAGCACTACCATCTAGTACTCCACTTCTTCTAAGGCTTGACCTGGGGGTCAGACCAATTGATGAAGAGCTAGCGCTAAAACTTCTTAGGTTCTGGCGCAGGCTCTGGGTAACATCGGAGCTGACAAATTATAAACAGGAACTCAAAGAAATACTAACCTTCCCGAGTGCAGGGAAAATTCCCTGGCTCACCTTTATAAAGAATTAATTTACAAGGGTAGGAGTCCCTGTTCTATGGGCTGACCCAGAGAGGGGCTGTAAAATGATCTCATGCACTCAACTCAAGAAAATATTTCGTGCTGACAAACTAAATGCTGCATTACGTAACCACCAAACCGGCCATTTAACTGCTTCTTTTTTACTGGTCAAAGATTTTTATCTTTTTGAGCGATTCCTTGATGACATATATCCAGTGCTTAATTTGTAAAATATGAGGTCCAGGTGCTCAAATGTTTGTTGGAGGCCACACCCACTTCACCCAGCTCCACCCACTTTATCCTCTAGCTCCACCTACTTCCTCTATTGGCCCCACCCACACCCTCAACTGGCACTGCTGAAAGTCAGATGTAATACCCGATCTGAATTTCAGCAAGGGTGCCTCCCCCTGCCCTGTAAAAAATTTCAAAAATAGTAAATCAAAAGTGCATTTAAAGCACAATTTTGGAATAAATTTGCTAAAATGACTAATGCATAGAAATGGGACATGTGAAATATTCAATTGCTCCATGCACCAATTTGGGCAAAGAACAATTCTGGGGTAAATGTATGTCATGAGTTAAGCCAGCACACAAGCCCTAAACAGTGGAAATGTCGCACATAAGCATCCCGGCCAGGGCTAGGCCATAAACCAGGGAAATGTCACACATAGGCATCCCTAGTGGTCTTACATTCAAGAATCACCCGATCCCACTGAGTACTAGATGTTCCTTGCTGTTCCTGAAGTGTCTAAAGACTTTCTCCTAGATTTTCCCTTCATCCAAGGATCTGCCTTCTCTGTCAACGGCTGCAATGGAAGCCAAATCACAGTTAATGTCAATGCTGGCCTGCTGGTGGGATTTCAGATGTTTCTGGGTTTTAAGATCAGCGTATGGTCAGTGCTAGCCCATACCAAGGGATACACTCCCATCGGGGCTCAAGATCAGCTTATGGTCTGTGATAATCAAACAGTATTTAATGCTAGCCCTTACCAAGAGATCTGGATGCATCTGGGGAATAAGAGGAGCTAAAGGTCAAACAGGTACGGGTGAATCTAGGGGTCAAGATGACCAATGGTCAAAGCAGGTCCGTGCCGAGGAATACACATGCATGTGGGAGCTCAATTTCAGCCAATGATCCATACCAGCCTGAGTGAAGAGCACAGGTGCATCTGGAGGTTTAATCTCAGTTTAGACAAATCCTAAACTGCAGAGAGAGTGCAGGGGGGGGGTCAAGGTAATCAAGCTCACTTTATTGTCAATGCTGAACTGTTTAACAGTGCAGGTGCATCGGCATGGGGACAAGCTCAGTTTACACCAATCATCATATGCAGAAGGGGGGGTTGGATGAAACTGGGGGCTCAAGCTCAATTTATAGTCCATGCAAATCTGAGGAGAGAGTGCAACAGTCTGATAATTTGATTATCACTGCCTCCCCCTATTTTTCCATCGCATCTGCCTTTGGGGTGGGATTGGTGTTTAATCCTGCCTGCACATCATCCCGGTTTTCGAAATGTGTGTTGCAGGACAGGTTCACTAACCCCAACAGGAGTGAAGACCAGCCAATGTGAGCGTTCGCCTATATGAAGCACCTACTCAAGCGAGTTAAGCACGATATTTCTCAGACTGCTTCACTGACTCGTTTTGCTTTTGTTTAATGGTACTGCAAGTCCATACGAAGTAGAAACTCCTCATAAGAGCACCAGCTGAGTTGGTCCAAAACAGGTGAAAAGTGCCCTGACAATGCTTTAGACAACAGCTCACTAAGGAGACTCCAGACTGAAAAACTTGACAGACTAAATACCAACCAGAAGGAACCATAGCATGGGTGTGACACACTTGCATCGGGCATGTTCTTCTCCTCTGGAAGAGATAGGAAGTTCGAGGACTTGGCAAAGCCAGGCTCTTCCTAGGGTGTTTTTTTATGAAGAATAATTTCAAAGCAATGGTAAATGTTGTCACCTGTCTATCCACCTTCTGCAGGGCAGCCTAATTCGCTCATGGCCCAGTCTACCCATATGGCTCACTCACTGTCACTATAAACAACGCTTTCAGAGAGACACTACTATAGAGGTAAAACTGGTTAGAGAAATACTATCACAGATAAATATCTGAATAGAAACCTAAACAATATGGTAACATCAGAAAAATCCCTAAAGTAAAACTGCTGCAGCAAATTCTTTTAAACTGAAAATGTATTTCAGTCTCTCTCCCCTAACTCAACCAGTGCTAAACCTAATCCAGTCCCCAGCATTAAAATGGACCCTACGGCTAACTGTTGCGCACACACAGCTGCTTATGGCACCCTAAAAAGCTGCTAGTTGGACAGGAATTATTGCTTTACTTTTTCAGCTCGGACTTTTTTCTATTTATTTAAAGCTAGCATTAAAAGGATGATTGCAGTATTTTCCTGATTCTCGATCATTTGGAATTCTCTGCCAACACTAGTTTTAAAGGTAGGGTGAGGTGATGTGCCAGGTATTTATGTACAAAGACTTGGGCATCATTAGGGCCTGCCATGCCAGTAATCTTGTAGTCGACACCTTGCCTTAATTTCTACCAACACGTTGCATGTTGGAGTTCATGTTTGAATGAGGAATGGTTTCTAGTACATTGTTCCATCTAAAAGTTGAAGAGTGTGGGTGAGTGGGGCGAACAACATTCTAATTTTACACCCACAGTTTCTGCACTAACATAGCTTTTCTGGTAGAACTCTAGAAAAATAGCGAGTGCATTGCAAATTCAATTTTATGGCAAAACAGTGGTGAAAATAAGTAACATCCATTCTTTGTTGTGAAATCACACTTCTGTGCTACAGTCAGTATTTCACATGACTCAATATCCTTCAGAAGTGAAAGGTGGGTTATTTTTGTTCAATGCATAACCCGCTATTCGCCCAAACAGCTCTGCCTCTGATTCTATTTCCCTTATCGCATCCATTGGGTTGGGTGTTATAACCGCTATGTCGTCTGCATACGCAAGAACCTTTATATCTCCCCTCTTAGAAAGTAGTGGTTCAATTCTTGCATTTTGTTCTAATTTATATATTAGAGGGTCTATATACATTGCAAACAATAAAGGTGAACAGGGGCACCCCTGTCTTGTGCCCCTGGTAATATTAAAGGGTTTCGTGCGACCTGTATTTATCCTGACACTTGCTGTTGGATTTGAGTAGAGTGATTGTATTACTTTGATAAATGTTTCGCCCACTCCCCCTCTTCTCAAAACAGCCCATAAATACTCCCATGCTACCCTATCGAATGCTTTCTCAGCGTCGAGTAACAAAGTGGCCATTGGTTTCCCATCCCCTTCCTGAATATCAAACAATGTTATCATTTTCCTAACATGTGTTGTGGTATCTCTGTGAGGTATGAACCCGTGTTGATTGTCACTCACCAGTTGAGTAATTACCCTGGCGAATCTAGCTGCCTGTATCTTTGAGAATATTTTGGTATCTGCATTGATTAATGTGATGGGTCGATATGATCCAGGTTCTGTCGGATCCTTCCCTTTTTTTAGTAAGATTACAATGTCTGCTCCCGCCCAGCTGCCCGGGATTGCCTGCCCTTGCTGAATTCCTTTGAAAGTTCTCGCTAATTCTTTGAATATTGAGGGTAAGAATATTTTATAAAATTCTCCTGGAATCAGATCAGGTCTAGCTGCTTTCCCATTTGGTAAGCCCTGTATTGCATCGTTTATCTCCTCATCGCTTATGTCATTATCCAGATATTCTCTGTCCTCTTCACTAAGTACTTTACCCGGGATGTTCTCTAGATACTGGTGTGGTTAATGAAGGTAAATACTTGGGTATTATTATCACAGCAGATTTAGGAAAGTTGGTGGAAATCAATATCACTCCTATTCTCACAAAAACGAAAAAAGACCTGGATAGGATACACAATCTGCATATGACAATTGTTGGAAGGGTTAACTATGTGAAAATGAACCTGCTCCCCAAAGTGCTATACTTGTTTAGAACAATTCCGCTGTTTTTTAATTTGATATGGTTTAAGAACTTAGAGAATATGGTAAATCGCTTCGTATGGGCACAAGGGAAGACAAGGAGGGCACTGAAATACATGTCACTACCTTATGATAAGGGAGGATGGTCTCTACCAGACCTCAGGATGTATTACTGGGCAGCGGCTCTGCAACAAATGACCTGTTTATTGGGAGGGATCGAAGGAGAGGAGGAATTACATACAGGGTCTTTAGAAGTGTATGGCTTAATTTTGGGAGATGAAGCTAATAATGCTTTTCTGAGATATACGGAGCCAAGCTACTTCAAGCGAACTAGGTTTAAGACATTGGAAGCCGCCAATAAGATCTGGAAGGCATTTAAGAAGAGTTTTGGTCTGGGTAGACTCCATGGATATACGAGATTAGTAGGGGACACAACATTACCCTCGGATATTTTCTCGGATGTAATCTTTAAAGAATGGGTTAGACAAGGAATTAGAAACATGGGAGACTTGATGGGGGAATTAGGGGTACGGCAATTTGCAGAGCTCCAACAGGAATTCGGGGTTAGTAATAGGTCTTTTTTCAAGTACTTACAGATAAGAAGTTTTTTAGGTAATAAACGTGGCGGTCAGGCGGGATTTAAGGAGAACCCAATACTACAGATGATTGAAGCAGAGCGGCCATGTACAATTAAACAGCTGTATGCAGCATTAATAGATCATAGAGGGGACGACTTAGGGAAGTATGAGACCAAATGGATGGAGGCACTAGGAATTTCTGAAGGGTTATTTACAAAATCACTAACCTTGGGGCATGAGGTATTATGTCTGGCATCACTAAAAGCACAACATTACAAAACTTTGTTTAGACTTTACTATACCCCAGCTAGGATCGCTCAGTGGGGGGGAATACAGGGGGTGAGGTGCCCGCGATGCGATAGTTCAGAGGCAGACATAATTCACATGTTCGCAGGGTGCCCAATCCTCTCACCACTCATAAACAGTATTGAAATGTTCTGTGATAAATCATTGGCTTTCAAAGTGAAATTGACACCTGATGTAATAATGTTAGGCCTCGAGGCACCCAATATAGAACAACATAGTGCAGGTGGTTTCATATTTGTGGCAATGGCCGTACTACGTCTTTGCATAGCGTCTGTATGGAAAGATAAATTGGCTCCCTCCTTCCAGCAGTGGCTGGCTAAGCTATTGTATATGCACAACCTTGAGAGGGCTATTTATGCTAGAAAGGGGAAAAAAGGGAGAGCACTGGGGCTACAGCTGTGGAAGCCGATATCCGATTGGAAAGACAGGATGTTAAATGTATAAGGGGGTAACACAAGGTAATAGGCCCTGAAGAAGCGAATGTCAAGTTTTTTCTTCTTTCCCTCCTACTTTAAATACCTAAAGTTTTAGTTGGTAGTCTTAAATTAGGATTTCTTTGCTGATTCTGTTATTTTATATCGTATTTTGTAAGAAATGTTATTACTGCAATATGTATCATCTGTAAATGAGTAATGAGAAATGAAAAATTTGTTATGGCGCGGGGTGGGGGGGGAAAACTGTTGTAAAATGTCAATAAAAATATTTAAAAAAAAAAAAAAAAACAGAAGTGAAAGGTGGGGGCTTCTGAACATCACTTTGGAGCTCGATTGTAAAATGCAATCTCCTAAAAGTGGGCCCACGCAGCCTTACTATGCCATTCATTTCACTGAGAAAAATAAGCACTTTTTCTAGTGCCACCACGCAGAAGATCCGCCTCTGAGGAGGCGTTCTTGACCGTGAAGGTTCAGGTTAACCTAGAGAGAGAGTTCTTCTTTCCCTCTCACCACCCGAAGCATATCCTGTTCACTGCTTAGGGCCAGTGCATACGTACAGTAAAGTGAGGCTGAGGCAGCATCCTTACCGTGCACCATTAGATTGTGCCACATTGCAAAAAAGTGCAAATAAAATGTGTTTTTGCTGGTGGATGTTGGAGCGAGCCAACTGCAAAATCCAGTCCTGCAATGTTGACAGCGCCGTTTCGGTCAACTGACTGGTTTCTGTCCAGTTCCTGGAAGTAGGGTTCTGCAGAGGTGGGCGTGTGCATCCTTCCCTCAGACTTCTCTCTAGCCTGCTGGTGCATTCCTAACCCTGGAACGAACGGGCATGAGACTGGCCTATGTGCTGGCACCATTTGATGCAAGTAATCAAAGTGACCTCCTACAGTGACATTTAGAAGCAGTAAGCTATTACACAAGGGAGAGAATTGACGGCGGTCATTTAGACTCTACGGGTTACGCTAGTTAGTTGTTCCCATTATTTCTTTTTTTTCTTTGCACTGCTCCTGTCTAGAAACTTAGCTGCAATTGTGTTCACTCATATTTTGTGTGCTCTGCTCCCACCAACTTGTATCAGATGATCGAACAGTGAGAGTAAAACTTTTTTTTTAAATCAATTGAAACAGTGCCGGTACCACTGATGGGCTTTGTTCCCCATTAGCACTGGCATCTAATTGGCAACAAATAGCTCACCACCTGGTACCTGCTGTAAAGTGTGATTTTCATTTGTGCCAGACATTTTTTGCACTCACACTTTAAACTGGAATCTTAGTAATGCGCAAATGTGCATTGCTAGTGCTAACACATTTCACAAGCCGCCCGCTGCGCTATAAGCTCGGAATGGAAAGGTGTACGTGTCAGCAGGTGAACACGAAAGGGTTCATTCTTACACCACACCTGAGGTAAACCGGCACGCACGATGTTTCTTGTCTTGCTTGCCTAGCACAGCGGTCGTTTTTTCCGTTTCGATGCTTGTCTTCCACGGATGTTACATGTAGGCCTCGCCCTCTCATCGGGTGACCCAGTGGAGTCTTTCTATGTGCAGGACAGTGTCTCTGCGACTTTAGACATGTCACTGACTGCAGGTGACACTGCTGCGAGTTCATGAGTCCTTCATTTTGGAGTCCTTTTATGAAAGTTTCCCTCCCATGGTGCTGCTCTCAGACCCCTTTAACTCTATAGTTCAAAGAAAAATTTATTAAGATAACTGAATAATGGCAACATAATATACAAAGAGAAAACAACAGGAATAGCACTAACACTAACACTAACACTTACACTGCTGCGCCTTGATTCCATTTCCACCACAGAGAATGCAACCAGAAAGAGGCGGGATAAGAGTTATTATACCAACCAAATTAGATTTGTTTATAAGCAGTACCGGCTCAATGAAGACTGCTAAATATAATATAAATTCAGTCTCCTGAACTGACTAGTGCGCCTCCTGCACACATTACCCCACCCGGCGCCGGTCACATTCTTGCTCGGGCCTCAGTTCAGAACCCCATTATAAATAATCATTTATACAGTACAGTCCCCACGCTCGACAAAAAGCAGTGTTGGATAGTTTTTTATTTTATTTGTACTTACAGTTTTACTTTAGCGGTGGCACTGCCTTTATTACTTAGAGGCCTGCTAAATGCTTCTGTTTCAAATACAGTGCTCGCCTCAACGTCGTGCTGAACTCTGGCGGCAGTGACTCTTGCGATGCGTGTGTGCCGGACTTGATCACGTGGAATTTAATTTAAAAAAAGATTACGCAGGCTGTCGCAGACTGCCCCTTTCCCCACATGACCAAATACAGCCCCAATCATTGGCCCGCCCACTGGCAACACAACCGAAGCAAGCCAGGCAAATACGAATTGATGACCCATGACGTGAGTTCCTCTGGCGCGCATAGCCCCAACCCCCGCAGCAAAGCCCTGCCCAGTGCCCCGGCCCCTGCAACAACACAACACTCAACTGTGTCCCGCCCACTAGGGCCCTGATCTGCGCCGCGGCCGGGAACTCTTGAAGAGAGAGTAAGAGTAAGAATTCACTGGGAGCAGGCACGTCACGTGACATCACCGTGACCGCCAGCAGTAAGTACTGCATACATCATCGATCGAAGACCTGGTCAGTGAGTCTGAGTCAACAACAAGTTTCGCACGGTGCACGCAGCTTGCACTACAACACTGACAGCAGTACTAGCACAGCAGCAATCACCAGTCAGTGCTTAGTGACACGCACGAGTCACGACTTCGGACTTAAAAAAATCAAATTCTAAGGCAGGAGGACAGGTGCACTTAATGCCGCGTGATAGACCCGGCCCCCATAATTAAGTGCCGGTGCTGAGCACCGGCAAGCTCCGGCTCAAATTAAGCCCTGCATATATCCTCTATTAGCAAAAAACTGTATGTACAGCGGAGGCATGGCGTTTTACCCTTGCGAGCCTTCACTAGTAGGTGGTCATCTCCTGCTCTGAAAAACTGTCCTATATGCAATTGTGATATTGAAACCGACCTCCATGTTTTTTTCTTTTGTCCGGCGTATCACAAGCCTATGAAGTACTGGCTTGTTCCTTTGTGCAAAAATTTGGTTTCAGGCAATGCATGCATGCATTCAGAGTGCTAAAGTCAGACACAACTGGACCCATTGTATTCTCAGTCTTGCAATTTCTGGTAGCAATGTGGCATAAGCGCAGATTTTTTTAATTGCCTGAGCTTGAGTATGGAATGGCAGTCAAAAGGATATACACTGTCTTTTCATACATTTTTTGTGTTTTTATAGAAATCTATTTATTGCTCTCTTTTTTAAAGCTGTTTTTTAAGTGTATGAATTTTGCCCAATTGTGTCTATCTGCAAAATGCCTTGGAAACTATTTTTGCTACAATTAACCTATACTGTCATCTATTGCTACTGTTTTTATATGTTTTGGTCTACTTTTATGGTACATTACCAAAATGAAGATTTCTTGACTGACTGACTTTTTAATCAGACAGTGAAAGAAAAGAAATTATATTCTGTCATCAGGTTTAGCAGTGATTATAATTTATGCCCCCAGCCATCCACTTTCCTAAAACCAGTTTATTGCCTTATGCAAAGCGTATTGTGTGTGCTGTAGGCTCTTTTGTACTGTGATGTTAATATGGCTTTTTCTTTCCACAAAAGCTGTTTTGGGGTTCATTGTATGCACTTCAAAATTGCATAAAGGTTTCTTCCTTCATTTCTGTTAACTTCTTTAGCCTGGTATTCTATGTGGTTCAAACTGCTTACACAGACCGGTCCATGCATTGCAGGTATTGGTTTGTGCAGCACTTCTACCCTCACATGACTCACCTCCACTCATAAGGAAGCACAGTTACATGCTTCCTTTTGACTCAGTTCTAGCCAAACCAACAAAGTCAAGCATTCTAAACATTTGCAAGACAGCACTCCCACACCCTTGTCCATCAGTTAAGATGGAATGTTTCAGCAACCAATCTTTCTCTGATTTTCTCTTCAAATTCACGCAGAGGCATAGCAACAAAACCTGATGTATGTCATCAAAGCACTCGCCCCATAGGCTAAGAAACAAGCACAGTTCCATCTATAGCATTTTACTTTTAGTGTGTTTCCACTCACAAATGTGCTATGGTGTCTCGTTGGGAGCTGTATAAATAGAACCACAATACAAAACAAAACTCAAACTTTGAAGCACTACAGGGCCATAGTAAAGGCAACAGAATTAGGTGAATCTCTTTTGACATAAGCTAACACTACAGTCTATAAATTACAAAGGGCCTAATTACAATTTCTGTTCGGAGGCTTACCGACCGACATTGTAGGTTTACCGACTGGGGAATCTAACGTGGTTCCGTCAGAATGGGAATAATCCCTTAAGGACAGCATTTCCGCCTCTGGGATTATGATGTTGGTTTCTGACAGCCTTTCAATGACGGAAAAGCCAACATGGAAAGATATTGAAAAGTGGCTTTGGGGGCCTATAGCAGGGATCCCCTTTCCCCTCCAATAGTTGCCCTGGGTGGCACCTATGGTGCCCCCGAATATACCTGCACCATGGGGTAGCCACCAAGAGGGGCATGCCCCACGGTTCAGGGATTTTCACAAGCTCCCATTTCTCAAAGGGGGCTTGTGCTGCAGGCAGTTTCCGTGCACCACACAAGCTCCCATACAGAAATGGGAGTTTGCGACTGCACCGTGTGTAACAACAGACATTGAAATCAGCCCCAGCGTGCGGATTTTTAAATTCAGATCCATGTGCAAATGCATGTTTGCACACAGATTGGAATTCTGAGTTGTGCAATACCACATTCTGTAATTTTCTCCTGACAGATTTCACCAGAAAAAGCCTGAGGAAGTCTATCAGGATAAAATGCTAAAACAGACATTCAAAACATTCAGTAATCTGTGTGGTAAACATCGATTCTACAAGCGAGGCTTTATTTGAGGTAGGGAACCCTGGAGAAGGTGATTATGCCACCCAATATATTGACAAGTAAGGACAGCAGTAGTTTCTGTGTTTATAAATATCACCTGTATTCTACATAATTTGGAACCATAAGCCTATTTTCTAAATCTATCTGTGTGCTTCTATCATGATGCCATTCCTAAAGGCACATATTGTACTAATCTCATAGCATCTGAGTGGTGTGGGGGTGGTTGTGCATGTATCATAGAGGATAGCTAAATAGATGACCATAATCATGCACATATATTGATGATTAGGTATGGGCGGAAAATCCGTTTCGCTCGCGGATTTTGCGGATTTTCGGGAAATCCGCAATCCGCGAGATTCGCGAATCTCCCGCAAAATCCGCAAATCCGCGAGCAGCGGATTTTGCTCGCACTGCTCGCACTGTTCGCGTGAGTTCGCGGCTTCCCAGTACAACTTCGCGCCCCGCGAATAAGTGCTAAATTGCAGAAATACGATCTTAGCAAAACTGAAACTACTTGCCAGGTTCAAAAGTTCAGGCTCATCATTAGTAGCCATTTCCTGTAGTGCTTCCTGAGGGGCCCCTCCAGAGTTCAGTTGCCAGTTGCAACTATTATGTGACCCTGCTCTGAACCTCAGAATAGTTACACATATGCCACAAAGGTCCTGAATTACAGCTAAGGGAGACAAGCAGGAGCCAGGCTGGAAGTTAAAATCCATTAATCAGCCCCTAATTCATTATTGTCAGTTGGGGCAGGGCAGGTGTTGTAACTAATTTTGCAACAATGAAAGCACTTAGCAAGTGCAAAAGATCACTAATCAGGGCGCACTAAGGAAGCAGGTGCCAGCTAAAAAAATATTCTGTGACATATTAATCAGCCCCAAATTAATTCAGGTCACTTGAGGCAGGGAAGGTGTGCTTTGCTTTGCCGAAAATAATGTACACTGGACAACCAGAGGGTGTGGTGATGAAACAGAGGGTGGCATGGGTGGGCCAGAGGGTGGCATGAGTAGTCAGAGAGTGGCAGTGGTGACAGAGAGTGGCAGTGATGAAGAAGAGTGTCCCAAACAGGCTGGACACGTAGAAACAACAAGTTCGCGAAACTTGCGACCCGACAGGTAAGTTCGCAAATTGCGAAATTGTAAAAACCCTCGCGAACTGGCAGAAACACGGGCGAACACAAAAAAAAAAAATCCGGGAATTCGCGGATTTTGCGGATTGCGAATTCGCAAATCCGCAAAATTCGCGAACGCGAGATCCGCAAAATTCGCCCATGCTTATTGATGATATACAAAGACCACAAGTCCAGCCTGATATGCCAAATACCCTGACTTCTAGTACCTATATCCCATGCTTATGGGGACATTTAAAACCTAGTGGACAGTCAGCAGATCTGCAGGGAGGATAAGGCCATGATGTGCAAAGAGCTCTCTCTCTGAATGCCAGGGCCATTCTACAATTTCCCCTTCTACATTTTCTCTTCCTGTATCCACCATGTCTCAGGAAAGGAACAACAGTGATGGTAACACCACCCTCAATAAAGTGGGAGGACAGTTGTGACTTTGCATCTACTTGGTAGATGTGCCGCCAGGTCATAGGTTGACACCAGCAGACAGTGTTGTAAAATTACCATTCTGCTAACTCAATAGAACTGGGGAATGGTGAGTTTGGTACAGTTATGGTGTCAGTCCACCAAAATCTATATGAGGCACTTAGTTGTAACTCTGTCTTTCCTCCTGGGCATTGAAGATGGCACCCTGCAGTGTATAGTGCAAAAGGAAACACCCCAAAATTACCTGATAAAAAGCAACGCATTGTTCTTTAGAGTGTACAACAGGCTGGAAGTAGTTTAGGGAAATGTGCCTGAGGTCAGGGGAACCAAAATAGGCTGCAACCCTGCCACCTTTGTATGCGAAAAATATACAATGTTGCAGTTAGCAATCTTAAATGTAAACACACAGATATCAACAACTCATGCAATAAAAATTGTCACTTACTGCTACTAAATATTTTATTTCTCATACCTTCAAACTCCACAAAGCTTCTTTTCCAGGCAGTCCCCAATCTCACCAATTTACCTTGTGTCAAAAGCAGGCCTAAGTTTACTATGAGAAGTCAAGGACATTCATGATTGTATTGTCCAACTTCCTTTTCTCCTGTCTCATGCAGCACGTTTACAGGACTTTGCTCTTGTCTGTCATTCATTTCACAGATCTCCTATTGACTATGGAAGAAGAAGAGGTTGTCTCCTTGCCTACCCCCATAATTTCAGACTCCTCAGATGATGCATGGCCAGTCAGGACTATAACATCTTTATCTGGCCTCGTTAAACCTGCCTTTACCTTCGTCCTTAACATCTGTTTACATGCGATGCTGTCCCTAGTGGATGGAAGAAAAGATTTGCCAATCCCTTTTAAAGAAGTAAAACTTGGATTCCTGCACAGAAGCTAACTATTGGCTCATCATTCTTGTGCCAGCACTGGCTTACTAATCATCTTGTAGAAAAGTAGATACTAGATGATAGCCGGATGACTTTTAGGTCTGATTTAGGCACTGAGACTGCCCAAGTGGCGGCACTGAATGTTGTCAGACAAGATTACAATGATGAGCTTCCACCTGTCTCATTCTACAATGTCATAGGTTCTTCAAGGTGCACCATAAACTGCACTGGTTGCTAGTTTAGAGAAAGATCCATTATCAAGTGGTATGCTTTGCCCACAGAGTATCTTGTGAAAAGGGCCCCATGCTGCTTATGTGTTAAGGATCCCTTCATTTGGACTCTTCCATCCTTCTATCATTCACCTTGCTTGATATAGAAAGGGACGGTTAGAGGGAAGATAGCAGGAGAATGTTCCTTCTCATTTGTTGCTTCCTCTATTTGCAATGACATGCAAAAATTTGAGGACCGTTCAGTGTTTAGGAGCACAGATAAAATCCATCTATTTTTATTAATTATCTTCATAGGTTTCCTTGTGTTGTTATTCATTTCAGCGCCAAGATGCCTTAGTGCGATCGTTGAACTTTACATGTAACAACTCAATTCATTTCTTGCACGTATAGTCTTGCATGTATACGTTTTTGATATATTTAGCAGGCACTAACCGCAGGGCTGAAGGTAATATTCAACAAAATAGAACAGAAATGACGGGTGTGGCTCTTGTCCTTTGCTGTTAGAGCATTATCAAATGAGGGATAGCTCTAGCTCATCTATGTGAAGCCTGAATATATAATTTATGTCTAACCACAGGCCAGGCTAATTGCTATAATTAGTAGGGACATTTAGGAAAAACTATTACAGAGAATATGGTGTTCCTCTCAAAGCACATTTGGATACAATTGTAACAAATGTTGCATTTTATAATGCTCATTGCCCCTGCTGGATTTAAAAACAACATTGATATTTAAGTGAATTTGACAATGTACGTGCTGTTGGCTTCAGAACTCAATTGAAAGCAGGATGGTTATTATTAAAACGTGCTATTTAGAGCCATTCTTTCTTTTTCTTTTGGAGTGATGTCTTAGAGAAACATTGCTCATGATTCACACAGTCTGTGTGTTCTTGAGGTTGAACGAATACTTGTGTCCTTTACAAACTAAAATACTATTTGTTGCATACTTATGACAAGGAACCAACCTTTTCAGCAGTTTTTATGCCTGGTGGCTTCCTACATGAATGTAGCCCAGTCATCTCATAAGAGAACAGCATCATTGTGGGGCGCTAAAAATGCCCATTTTATTTAAATGTAGAATAGTGCAGGTTCCTGGCAGATTAATGACCAAATGGTAATATTGCCAAGTGACTACCACTCACTTATTCAATCTCCGGAGGAATGGAAAATGCATTTGGAAAAAACCCAAGACTTGCCATTCTCTCTCAAAATCAGGTACTTTAACCGTCTAAGGGACAGATGTAGGTAGCAAAATACTGTCGGTAACGGCCGAAAATCTGTGATTTTCCAGTTCCTGACCGGTATTTAGCACTTTCTAATGTAGGAGGCTGGAAATAAGGATTCAGTAATCTACCGATTGCTTATTTTAAGGAATCAGTAAAATTTGGTATTTAGGAATCAGTAAAATGAGATTACCTACACCTCGCCCTATGTTTAATAGTCTGAAATTTGTGCGTTTGCAGCCTCAAGTAAGCATATGTTGCAACATACTGATGATCAGACAGAAAACGTACCTTTGGCAACAGTAAGACAGCAATCACTTTCTGAATATCGAATACAAAATATTTCATGAGCCCACTGTCATCTCACTAAAGCAATTTTCAGAGAATTTGAAAAAAGCATTGTCATCTTAAAAACCTATGTGGAAACTGATTCTAAAGTAATATGTACTGACACCTGTAGAAGCTGATCCTTGGTTGTCAAATCACACATCCCTTTTTAAAAGATATCTGTCAGCAGCCTATAAACGTTGTCAAATCAGCTAAAAGATGATAGTTGTAATTGTGTTGGCTTTCACCAATATGTTCAGAATGTTCAATTTATCATACTATTTTCTTGATTTGGCTTTAAGTATAACTCCATTCCACTCTACCAATTGTAGATATGACACTGGGTCAAAAAAGAACACCTCTTGAGGCTGGTGTTAAAAAAGAGAAATGTTTTTATTTCCTCAAACCTTTCCAACTCTGCATGTGATCTGCTCTTTACAGTACAGATCTGAAGTAGGAAAAGGGTTAAACTTTGTCTATGTATAGTATTATGTACTGGAAGAGTACACGTCTTGTAATATATCTTAGAAATGAAGCAGACACATTTCCACTTTGGTGCAAAGGTGATTGTGTGGTGCTAGGCAGCCTGATAGTGTGCCTGCCCTCTGGAGAGGAGGACCCTGCCATATTTTAGTAGATGAGGCCCTTTCCTCCTCTCCTTCTCACACAATGTGGAACAGCACCCTGGATACATTCTGTGAGTTTTTCGAAAATCTAGTCCTAAGTGCCAGACACTGACTAATGAGCCATGTCAGAAGATATACATTTAAAATACTGTATGCCCTTGACCGACAGTGACCCATCCTACTGCTTTTAGGAGGGGGCTTCCAGGGTCGTTCACCTCTCCCCGCCTCCATGAAATGTTCTGTTGCTTTGCGATCTGCTGTATTTACAGCCCCTTGGCTCGTTTGGACGGGCCAGGGAGTATAACGAGTTTTAGTATTCTGTAAATGGACGGAAGAGGGGGTGAGGGGATGAAAGGGGGAGTCGCTTGAGCCACTGCTTTGTTAAGCAAGCAAGAAACAATTGGATTCACCTTCACAAGGTCTTGGCCGAGACATTACTGATAGAATAATTGAGTTGGTCGTGGTTTTCATGGGAGGTCGGGTTCTCATATAATGTCTTGTAATTATTGACTGCGTCTCGGAAATTATCCGGACACATTTTAGTTGCATGTTTACGGCTCTGTATCATCCATATAACGGACTTTGTTTCTCATTTTTAGCACGCTGTAAATTCCGATTAATGCTGCCGTGGCGTGAAAAGGATTTCACAATCGAACATATAAAACGCATGAAATAAGACGTTGCAAAAGTACATTTAGTTTCTTTCTTCTGCTAAGCATTCTATTTCGAATCACAAAGAAAACTGCAACCGGGTCAAAAGTATATGCAAGTGTTAGTTAATGGCATTTTGCAAATTGAAGCACTTACCAAATACGAAAATATAGACTTATAAAGGGAACAATTAGCCGTTGTGTCTCTTTAAAGAACTGCAGAACAACTTAAGGGAACAATGTGGGGGAGACATATGCGACGGATGTCCCCTGGGTGGTTATTCAACATGGTGTTATATCACGAGAGAGCACAAAACGCACTCAAGGGGGCAGTGCGTGACCTTGGCATGAAAAGAGACTAATCCTGTTCGGGAACACACTGCTATGATCACAGACCTTTAAACCACATACCGAGGGTGTAATTTAAACTGAGTGGGAAAGGACTATTTCTGCAATAGCCCTAAAAGCACAGCGCTTTTATTCCATGCTGAGACAATATAGTGTAGTTGAAAACAAAATCAGCTGTTTAAAGCAGCATTTTTCGGTCATGCAAGATGATGCTTTTGATTTTCAAGACTATTCATAAATTGGTATGTTGGTGATGAGACTTTCAAGCACATTCGTTTATTATTGACACTGCTAATCTATATTTGGTTATCAAGCCCCCACAATATTCACTGGTATTATACCATGGCTTGGTATTCATTTATTTAGAGTTTTCCGTGAGGTTATAGAATTATGAATTACACATTTAGTACAATTTCATAGTAATGCCAGACCCACCTATTTTCTTAGGCAACGGTAGCAAAAAACTTGGGTGCCTCTCGGGGCTAAGCGGGGGACTGGCACAACTTGACAGACATTCGCCTTGGTGCTTGCTGGACTACTGAGACCACTTTTTTCAGAACTGACAGTCCTGGATGTGCATCACCCCTCTAAGCCATTCTGATGTCATTGGGACTTGTGACCTGAAGGTTACACAGAGCAGTGCAGCGAAAACTCTATTGGAGCCTTTAGACTGCAAAGACTGTAGGCCTAGATTTACACCTAGGGTTAGGCCTGGCAGGCACCACTACCTGCCAAGACTAAAGCCTACTCGAATTGCACCTAAATATCAACTCCAAAATGTTATCTGTCCAACATGTCATGGGCAAAATATTGCAAGTGCAAAAATACTTCTGACACATATGTTGATGGTAAGTATAGTTTTTTTTAACTTTTATACAATAATATTGGCGGTTACTACACCCTTAAATTAATCTATTTTTCATATGTCTGTTATTATGGTTATGTAAATATTTATAATATAGTTCAATCTACTTTTTTTAAACTAGTATACCAATATACATCTTTTCAGCTTGTAGGATTACTGAGGGATTGGGTGAGTGTTGTTTTTTTTCTCCAGAATTATATATTTATCATGATCATTGATTAATATGGTATTTAATTTTTAATTGTTATTAATTTGCTTAAATATTTATTAATCATTGCAATGCCTAGTTGATGGCTTTATGTGGGATTGGGTAGGTCCTGTTTTAATTAAATATGTATAATCTGAAATAATAGATTTGTGAATTAATTATGCATTTCTAATTGGAAAATATGGTCTTTTTGATTGCCATATTTTAAATTATGAACATGTTCATGTATCTTTGATTAATTAAAAATATTATGGGTTGTGATGTGTATTGTGTTTGGATGAGTATCCTTATTTTTAAGGTGCATATTCACTCTAATAAATTGTTTAATATGTTAAATTCTTGATGTTGGACATTGGTAATTTTTTACGTGTTGCATATTTTTACAAATATTTATTTTGCTTTCCTAATTTGGTTGTATTTGATGGGTAATCTTTTCACTAAAATACATATTAATTTACATTCATTATCTAATTAACATCAATTGTGTAATTTAACAGTGCAATTATCATAAACATCTTGAATATTGTGATCATAAATGTAATGTAAAAATTTTACATTTTTTATTACTGATGATGAGTTATATCCAGTGCCAATGAAATTATGTGGCAGGAGATGGTCAAAATATGCAGCAGGGTTGTCTAAATTATGTGGCAAGAGAAGGCAAATTATATGGCGTAATGAGACACATTCTCAGATAGCATTACCATCTTTGTTTTGTAATTTTTACAGTGTCTGGGCATAGGCCGCACCTCTGTTTAATGCCCAAACATACTAATGAGTAATAGAAAGGTGATTAATTAAGACCTTCAACTGCAGGGCAACAGTATTGCTGTGATTTTACTAACTTTTTATCCATTTGAGTGGGAAACACAATATTTATTTTTTCTATTCTTTTTGGGGTTTTTTTTTTTTGTCCTCATAACCACCATGTAGACAAAGTACCAAAAGGAATTTACAGAAACAGCTGTCTCAGTTTATTTCATAAACTGGAGGGGACACAAGTCTTGTGGGGGCCATTTATCCCTCAGCTGTCAACTGCATTCCCGGTAGGCACAAAGTCAATGATTTACCGATCTGCGGCAAACCTTGGGGTAATTTAGCAGCCAAATGGGGCCGGGCATGAACCGGTTAACGGCTGTTCCATAGGTACAAGATATTTAAGTACCATAGGAGATCAATCATAGGACCCGGGGAAAAAACACAATATTATGGGGTAAAATCTGCAGATTATGCAGCAGATGATGGATTATGTGGCAAATGTAGCAGATACATAATCATGCCAAAAAATATGCAGCCGCACAATCACATAATTCCACTGATCTTGGCAATATTGGAGGAGTGGGTTAGCTTTAAAAAAAACACATTATTAGATTATAATTAAGGGGCAGTAAAAATGTACCATTTAATATGTTGTAATTAATTTTTTGGTTTTGAAAATAATGTTTGTTGTTTTTTAATGTAGGAACTTTGAAGTATATAATTCATTTAATAATAATTTTTTATACTGTTAAAAGAATTTTCTAAATGTTACCATATGTGGAATATGTTCTAAATTATTTACATACTTTTTCAAATTTTCTACTATTTTATTGAAGTGTAGTTTTGAAAGTTTTAGTTCAGAAATTAATTTTTTTGGGTAATTATACTATTCGGGTGTAGTAAATCTGAGCTCTCCTCCCAATGTATGCATCTTTCCCATTAGTTTTTAGATTGAAGTTAGAAGTGTAAATTTGTTTCCTTTCTTCCAAACTTACATGCTTTTATCAGTTTCTTATACTGGAATTAGAGCAGTAAATCAGCCCCCCAAACCATGTATGCACTTTCCACAATGTTTGCTGGACTGGAGTTAGACTAATCAAGTAACCTTACCCACCATGTAGTCACTTTCTCCATTGGTTGTTTGACTGGATTTAGAATTGTACATCTGCCCTCTACGATGTATGCTCTTCCTATAATGGTTAGTGGGCTGGAGTTATTTGCTTCCCCACGCCAATGTATAAACTATCCACAACGTTCGATACATTGAAGGTAGAGTGATAAATCTGCCCCCCACCGAGAGGTGTGTAAAATTCGGGTAATTTGCTTTATGTAATTTCTGGGAAATTACATAAAATTGCACAAAATTAAGTGGAATGCAATTCCTAATTTTGGGGTATATTTTGGTAAACAATTTGGCCTAATGAGGATGAATTCCATAGTAAAAAAACAATTGGAAAATGAACAATAGCTGCTAGCAGCAAACACTCACGTTCTGGTTGTTTGCGTTACTTCAACTCTCCTGTTCTATAAAATCCCTCCAAATAGCAGTGGCAGAATGACAGTTTGTTCAGGAATTTTGTTTAGCAAGCATGATGCAAAATCCTCAACATTAAGTGAGCTATGCTGGCATAATTACCATTTTACCTGAACCTACCCCAATGTAGCCACTTTCCCCAGTGCTTGTTAATTAGGAGTTATAATTACACTACTGTGAATACACTTTATCAAATGTTTCTTGAACTGGAGTTAGTTAATCAGAAGCCACTCTTCCCAAATGTAGGAACTTTCTCCAATATTGGTTAGACTAGAATTAAAATACTATATCAGAACCCCACAATGTATTCACTTTCACCAATGTTTCTTATGTTGGCGTTAGACTGGTAAATTCAATCTTACACCCCAACATTGCATGTTTTTTGTCAGGGTTTGTGGATGTGAAGTTTGAATGGCATACGATTTCTTGTTTGTATTTCAATGAGTTTAGATTGGATTTAGGTTGCACTGTTACTTCATTCTTTACATTTCTGAAGATATTTTGACCATATTTATTTTAAAAGTATTTTTTTAATTATTTGATTGACTTCAAATATTTATTCACCACAACACATGAAAATACACTAGTTGTAGTTTAGTCAATTAATTATAACTTGCACTTTGATCATGCACTGCTTATGACATCACATAGTACCTTGGAGGCTGCAGTTTTCATAAATATTCTGAACAATATTTGTTATCAACAATGTTACAATTGGGTTGGGGTCGCACAATGTTGTTCTTTAATTCTTTAAATGTAATGAGTGGTGCAATTGATTATGTCATTCAAAAATGCCATGAGTGATGTAATATGTGAGGTCATATTCTCAATTGGCCCGGCGCCCAACTCTCTGCAAAAGCCATCACTACTTCATAAGGCTTTGGGTGAGGGTTCGCTGCAGGCCTGTGCCCAACCTCCTTCTCGCACGGCACTACGAAAGGGGGTGGCCCTTAAGGACCTGCACCCGATCCTCGGCGAGTGTTCCCCTACATCCACACATGAATTTTGGCACCTTCCCAGAATTACTATCAGTGGTCGAAGGTACAAGGTGACTTGCTGCGCTGTTTGATAATTTCAAAATTATGTCCCTAACTTCCTTGAGGTTGGCATGAAGCCCCTTCTCCGCCACAACAAAATAGGTCACTGGTAACTTTCAGGCAATGAGTATTCTCCCCTTCTTCACTTTCACCCCTCATCAGGATTCAGGGAAATCTTGCATGGCAGGCAGGGGTTGTGGAATCCCTGGTGAATCCTCAGTGATCCCTAACTCTTAGAAGGAGGAAATAGATGGCATCAACAGCTCTAAGTAGGCAGATCCCAACCCATCCTTTTGCATAGCTGCCACGAAGCAAACTGGGTCACTCATGCCACTGCCGTATGCCTATCTATTAGAAGATTAAGAGTTTGTGAGCAGCATGCCATTGAAGAGAAGGGAAAAGTACCATCTGATTGGAACGATACCTGCCTTCACCATGTAATTGGAGGGTTAGCGGCGTTTGGGAATAGCTTGGGGGAGGATGACTACCCCTTCCATTTATTATGGTTTAAGAACATGGGCAAGGTTTCTGTGGCAAATGTTCTAATGTCTCCTGATAATGTTTGTACACGTATAAATCATAATGCTTGAATAGATCTGAAAGTCGATAAGAATGAGGATGAATTCCAAGATATCACTTTCACTCCCACTGATGGCTGTGTCTCCCCTCAACCCTCTCAAATGCTCTTAAACTTTCACTCCATCTCATCACATTTTGTTTTCATTTGGGGATGCTACAAGGATGGTCTCGAAATTCCAGACTCCTAGCCTCCCAGTCTCACTGACCAAAATCTCTAATACGGGGTGTATTCATCTTACTTAACCTCCAAATCAGAGATGCAGCTAAAGCAGTGGTATTGTTTGATACTAACTGCACGTTACTGTCTCTCTGAGGCTGTGGCGATATGTAAACCAATGGCTGGGCTATCTCTAAGTTGTCTCATATGTGAGCATAGCATACCGTTCTCTTGAAACTTCGCCTCCTTTATCTTGAGGTTGATGACAAAGGATGGTAAGCTGATGTGTCTATTATGCACAAATAAAATGTGATGGGTAAAAAGACAGTTAGATCACCTTGCTCCAAGTACATCAGACAAGACACCCATGCAAAAGATTTGTATAGAAACACCCACTAAACATTGGTGGTACATGGTACACTTTCAAGCATGCGAGGCATAAACACTGACAGGGTGTAACCAAGTCTGTAGCACAAAAGTGGCATTTGGGTCGGCTCACTCACTAGAGAAAAGTTTGAAAAAAGAGCCTATGTATATAGGCTAAACGATCATAGATTTCATAGCCGGGTCTGAAGGGGAACTAGTAAATATTTTAAAGAAAATCAGGACAAGCTGCACGTTTCACAGTGTATTTCTGAAAATATATTGGCTAAAAAGACAGTTTCAGAAATTCTGGGTAAGCAATATCAAACATGCTTCTAGCATTTTTCAGACTCTACAAATTGTATCCTTCAACGTCCATTATGTTTCCATTCTGACAGGGATGTGATGTGGTCAAAAACCTATGTGGAAGGATATTGACACGAAAAGGAAAAACTACACAGTTCCCACAATCTCAGAACTAATTTGCAGATCAAACAGATTTCACAGGCACAGCACAAATATGTCTCACTGATGTTGCAGACTTACGACTCATATATTAGGTATGCATAGCTATAATTCACTCATAAAAAGATATAACTGTACATCATGATAGATCCATGCAAGGGTCAAAAACTACCCGCAGCAACAAACAAGCATTTGCAATGCGATAGGTCTCGCATTTGGAAGAGTGTAAGCTATTGGCATTGTAAATGACAATGCCTTTTATTTATCTGTTTTGATAATTAACACATAAATAAAAAGGCACTGTCATTTACAATGCAAATATCTCAAACTCTTGTAAATGTGAGAATTAGTCAAAGAAGCGGGCGTCATTGAACCGAGCTGCTTGGAAAGTGAAAGTGCGCATGGCGTGCTGAATGTTGCAGTAAAGCATGTGGTGCCTGCAGTAGGAGAAACTCATTAAAGAAAATAGTGCTTACAGACTAAATAAGACCTACTGTGTAACATCCGAAGTAAAAGGTTGAATCCTCATGGGAGGTTACAAATGAAGACAAGGCGGTACTAAGGAGGGACTGACAAGCCTATTCACGAATCAGAAGGCAGCATTTACAAAGAACAATGACACAAGCCAATAACAGATATGGGCTGAGAGTGAGCGGGGCTTCAACTCCATACTTGGATACAGCATGCCTTGCAGAGCAGCACATGCGCTGCCCAGGCAGGACTTAAAAACTGTGGAATGCCCCCACATCTGTTACCATAGCATGATAACTGCACCCTTAGAATGGGCCACAGTCCCTACAGTTAAAGCCACATTTTAGTTTGTGTTTGGATGCAACAAGTTCATCACTCACCAGGTATGGATATAGCCTCTTCCTGTGCTCTGGCATACTGTCCACAACGTTTTGCTAGTCCTAATAAAGCACGGATAGAAAGGTCCTAAAAACAGGAAGCAGTAGCAGTGTGTAACAGCCAAGTTGCCAGAGGGAAAACTGTGTAAGCCAAAGTGTCAAGTTTCTTGGACTGTCTATAGAGGCTGTAGGAAAGGAATTTGTATTCTGCTTCAAAGAAATCAAAACGCCCAGAATGTCAGGTGATGGATGGGAGGACTTAACATATTTTCCACCAGGAGCTAAAGCTATAGCACCTGGCTATCAGCCTATGGACTGCTGGGCCTGAAAAGATTTCTACGGTGCTTCAATTATAGTGTCTTGGCATACCTTATTAAAAGAAGATAGGACTTCACAGAAACTGTTGAAGAGGCGGACGGATCAACTTGTGAATCATATTCATAATCCTCCATGCGTCCATAGCCCTTCTTCTCCATTGCCCAGGTATCTATATCAATAATTTCCTCTAAATATCCTTGGCATAGGGGAGAGGTACACATAGTGATTCATCACTGAAGTAAGCCTCAATTTCTTCCCTTGCCATATGGATGATAACTTTTTCACATCCATACATCAGCCAGCTCTGGGGCTAGCTTTGTGGGTAGCCTCACCACCTACCTTTGGGTTGGCACAGAGGGATCCCCTGAAGTAATGGGGGCATAGGGACAAGACAGTACTAAGGTCAGTTTTGACTACACTTCAAGCACTTTGGCTGAACTTGCAGAGAGAGCAGCCAGAGTGACCTAACCGGTGACACAGTGAAACCTTTTATCGAGAAGAAGACAAAAAACACAGGATCACATCTAGCCTTCTTTCTGTATCCCGCAGTTATTGGCAGCTTTTCAACAAGGAAAACTTTTATTTACATATATATGTATGATATATGTATGGCCTATATCATGCAACCCCACCCCAAAATGCGTTTCAGAGCTCTTCACAATCATAGTGGAAGCAGCAGGGATGGAATATAAATAGGATCCACACATAAGAGCCGAATTTCCAATAAAGGCAGCGGCTGCAAAGCGCAATTCAGCTGCTTTATAGAATCACATTTAGAAGCACATTAACCTAGAGTGCAGGCAAGTTAGAAGGCGCTGAACACTCGGGCTAGCAGTGAGCAGGTACAAAGAGCTGCTGGAAAGGTACAGGATGAGCTAAGTAGAAACGAGCATACAATCTGCTGTCGAACACGTCATATAGGATCATTTCAAAATGTGAGCTATTTCATGAAGGCCCGCATTAGTAACAGCCATGAGTAAGTGTGCACGCTCTGGTCTCAAGGGAGAGACAAATTACACATAAATAGCTGGGTGTCGGGCTTGCTCCTGTTTCTCATAAAACACCATCATCAGAAACACCTGATTTCACCCAGGGTGTTTGGACAATGTTCAAGTGACACACAGCTTTGGAGCTGGCATCCAATGATGGGTAAGCCTCATTAGTGCAGAAAAATTAAATGGACGAACAGGTCCATCTCCTGATGTCATAATTCAATTGTAACAAAAATAAACCTTTACCTGGCACCGGAAACAGACAAAACATGTGGTCACTTCACATAAGTCAATTTAAAGACCAAAATGCGCGGAGGAAAGAAGAAACTCTGAGGGCAAGGACTGCGTGCCCCATCATGCCGCGGACCTGAAGGCGGGTTGATTGATTGTAACACGGGGCAGATTATGGGCAGCTGTACAAAGTGTTCACAGTGTCCTGCAGTGCGGCCGGGCCTGGGCATTCTGAAAGCACATTTTTTAGACTTCTTTCATAACCGATAATGAAGGAAAATCATTTTTGGTGAAAACATTTTTTTACCAAAAATCAGACAATTTATGAGGGGAGGCCGTGATTTATCCACGTGTTCTCGTTTCAGTTTTTACCAAATAACCAGCACAGTGTTATCTATTTGTCTTCCCTTAGGCCAAGGCTTTGTTTTTTTCCTGTGTACATTTCCCGATGCTTATGATGTCACATGAGAGGGAATACCGTATCTCTCCTGCAAGTTCATGCACTTTAAAGTCACCACAAGCCTACTAACACCACATGCCTAAGGTACACGCTATATTCAGTAGATAATAAAAAAAATCAATGTGAGTTACACTTTGCCCCTCCTCATCCATTCGCATAGGACCAGCGGTTGCAAATGCCGCACCCCCTGCTAACTTTCTCCTATTCGAATTTCCCAATCTATCCCTTTTTTTCCAGGGCACTAGGAGCGCTCCAGCTGGGAAAGTGCAATTTTGCCTGGAGCGCCGTACATGCTTGCATCGTTTTTGGAAGCATCTCTGACACTGGAGATGTCAGTATCTTAGAAAGAGTTTGAGTCAAGTGATATTCTTATGTTTTGCAGTTAGTCCCTGTAAATTAAGCAAGGTATTGGCACGGAAAGTGAGGGGGGAGCAACTGTAAACCTTGAGCATATGTTGAAGTGGCAGGAGAGAGTGCTTGGCAGAGTGAAAGGCAGGGCAGGGAATAACACCAGGATAGGTGGCAGGATAAAGTGCGTGGCACAGGAAGAGGCATGGGTAGACAAAAATATAAGGATAAGTACCAGGACACACTGACAGCGCCTATTTTTTGTCCTAGTCCGACCCTGATGAAGAATCATAGCAGTAGAAAGCACTGTAGTAATGCTTACAGTTGCAGAACATATTCATTCTGGGATAGGCTAGAGCAGTGTCTTTTTCAGTTAACAGACTTTACCGGCATGAGAATTCCCTTTTAAATAAACATCGAGCCACTGCTGTCTGCAGCGCTCTTCTGGAAGAAGCGAATTAGCACGTAACAAACAGACAATACTGCCTTTTCATATAATGGGAATCAACAGGAGAAAAAAGGAGAAAACATTCGCACAGTGGCATGTACGCCGAGCTGTAATTAGAGTTCGCTCCGAATATCAGCGTCTGGGCTGCCGCTTCCGGTAAGGCGGGGAGTCTCACCGCATGCCTCTTTTTCTTTCCTTTTTCCTTGAAAAAAAGTAATAACAGCAGAAGTAATTAAAGTGAATTGGAGGATGTTTGAGGAAGGCTGCAGCTGGGAGGGTTGGCGCTGACGAGGACAGAGGCACCTCTTACCTCATTTCTCTTCACTTGTGTTATTTGACGACTGTCCTGGCGCCCAAAATAAATCAGACCACAAACAACCACATCACTGATAGCGTAAAAGGCCACTTTATTAATTAAATGAAATGAAATGATTACACACTTGTATAGCGCACGACTACCTGTAGACATCTCCGCGCTTGTACGAATACCACAGAGGAACCCTTCCTGGCCTTTCCCTGTGATGAGCCCACTCCTGGGTAACCCCAAGGTGAAGTCAGGCATCCTCAGTGTTGTTGGGGCCGTTGTAGAGATTAAGCAAGCTATTGCCCAGAGGTGCAGAGTGGGACTCATGATTAGAATAGGCACCGAAGCTAGAATTATCAGATGCGAGGAAATTGAGCCCGATACCCGCCGAGGCGGGAATTGAATCCTGGTCCCGGCCAGACTACTGCATCAGGGTCTGCCGCTCTAATCATTGAGCCACACTTCTCTACTTCACACTTTATTAATAAGATCAGGCAATTTTCTAATATCATAACATACTTTCACATGTTTTATATTTTCTTCAAAACCGTAAAATTTAGAACTTTATACCAAAACCTTATATTTCATTTCAAACTTTATTTCGTTGTAACTGTATTGACCAAAACCATCCATAAGCTTCATTTCATGAATTCATCCCATATTTCCAACATATTTAAATTTTCCTTATTTTTCCTTTCCTTTTCCCCACCCTGCTCCTCCCTCACCCTCTCTCATGAAGGACGATCAAGTCCGCTCTAGACATTGACCTCCCCCTATTCCGCCTGAAAAACTATATATTAGGGGAAATTGCCTGTCCTTTAGTGGCATACTGACTTTGACTAAAATCTCATCTCTCTTTTCGATTTTTTATTTATTTATTTTATATATATATATATATATATATATATATATATATATATATATATATATATATATTTTGTTAAATCTATTTATTTATTTATTTTTTAGGGTGGGTGGGTGGGCCTCCCAAACGCACCTACCCTCCTCAAGCTACTAGCCAATATGGCTCTCCCACCTACTCTAAACTAACGCGCTACCTAGCTCGCACTGTTCCCCGCCAATTACCCAATCGTAGCCTGTGGCCTGATCCATTCGGGCGAAAATCCCCGGGGGTAGACCGCTTATCGCTCTGCTCCCCCAGAGGACCCCATCGCCCAAAATAAATCAGACCACAAACAACCAGATCACTGATAGCGTAAAAGGCCACTTTATTAATAAGATCAGGCAATTTTCTAATATCATAACATACTATCACATGTTTTATATTTTCTTTAAAACCGTAAAATTTAGAACTTTATACCAAAACCTTATAATTCATTTCAAACTTTATTTCGTTGTAACTGTATTGACCAAAACCATCCATAAGCTTCATTTCATGAATTCACCCCACATTTCCACCATATTTCAATTTTCCTTCTTTTTCCTTTCCTTTTCCCCATCCTGCTCCTCCCCCACCCTCTTTCATGAAGGACGATTAAGTCCGCTCTAGACATTGACCTCCCCCTATTCCGCCACTCAGGAAAAACCCCAGATTTTTCCTGACCCCACCCCAAACTTGTCATGGCTTGGTCTCGTTCTATGTTTTTTTTGTTTTGTTTTTTTTACTCGCTAACCCTGGAAGAAACCCACAAAAACACATTTAACTCTTTAGATAACATTTCTCTTATCTCCAGAATATAATAGGCCATTCCCAATTGAGTGAGATGTACACCATCTTCTATAAACAATTGGCCTTCTCTGCCAGTGATGTGGTCATGTGCTATGGTCTGAATACCAATGCCTACACAGAAAATCTTCATTGCTCTGTTCAGCTTTTTCCTTGCTCTTTCCATTGCAGCGTGGTTCAGTGAATTCCTCCATTGTTTCCTGAAAACAAATTCTGTCCATGCCAACCTTGTCCCTAACCAGTTGTTGGTGATCACCGCTAAGTCTAACTGCATTTTCTTTATTAAAGCTAAACCTGACAACGCTACTAAATCGTTTTCTCCTAAGTGGAGTTTTAACATATCAGGGCCACCTCCGTCATACCTGATTTTTGCTAGCAATGGAAATAAATTGTCCCATCTCATCCCCCTTTACCGCACCAGTAAAGTTCGAGTCCATCGCTGGGGATGCCCAGGTTTCGTCCATATATCTGATGTTCTGCCAAAATCGCAGCCCACTTGACAAAAGAATGGCCTACGATCCATATTTGTCTTTTGATAGGACACAAACCCTGAATATCACCTCGATGAAAGAAAAATGTAATTAAAACACAAACGATAACAATATATCACATTTTTTTTTATCTCCTGACATTTCGCACACAGCAATCTGAACGCCATCTACCTATCCTTTTGATCGCTCCCCAACCCAGCCCCAAACTTGCTGCCTCTGACGCTGCCCCGATCCTAAAGGAATGTGTTGCAAATGTTGTGGGATCCTTTCCTAATAATAACAAGGCTCTCCTCAGAACCGCCAGGAGCTGATTGCTCGATAGATTCTCCCCTGACTTATGGACAAAAATTGGCCCATCTGAAAAATCTTTTGCACACTTAAAATCCCTCCACTCCCTCACAGGACAACACCCCTCTGTTTGACTTGCTTTTAAATGTATCCACATTCCCTGCCCCAACTGATCAGTTTTATATTTTTCTAACCAAATTCTTAATCTGTACTCTTCTAAAAATGCCTCTGCACTATCTAAACCCTTGTCAGTCCTTAAACCTAATAATTCAGAAACCCTAAATGCTCTGAAAAACAACCATATCATGCATAGCCTAATCAGTCTAACTTGATGAAAATCATAACAGGATCCTGGTAACTTCACCAGCAATTGCTGCAATAACTCAAACGTTATAGGGGCTCTTTTGTGAGGCAACTTGGAATTCTCTCTCTGCAAACCTTTTAACATTTTTTTAACTAGGACATTGTTTATTGGACCAACACCCCAGTACAATTGCCCGTAAAAAGAAACCCCTGCTAATTTTCCCGCGATCGTCGTATGAGAAAGCCCTTTATTGATCAATGCTAGGACAAAATCTAAAATTCAAGGAATGCACGTCTCATCACTATTTACATTGCTGAAAATCTTGCCATAACTTATAAACTCATGCCATGCCAGCATGTAGCTCCATTGAGTGAATCGCCCTATAGAATGTTCCACAAGCTACACGATCCTCAAACCCCTAGTGCCCAGACGCTGTGAGGAATAGGTGTTTCATGACTGCTGCTCCAGGGGCCAGCAACCGAAATCTTTCCCACTGGGAACGAGAAAGCGCATCAGCGATTGTGTTTTTTACACCTGGGATGTGCTTTGCCTTGAAAACTATATTCAATCTGCGACTCAATAACATAAAAGCTCTCAATAAACTCAGCACTCTCAGGTCTTTTGCTTTCTGTCTATTTACTAGGTTGACCACCGCCATATTATCTACATGGAACAGTATTGTCCTATTGCTAAGTTCAGGTCCCCATACCTGCAGTGTTACTAAGAGGGGAAACAGCTCAAGGAACGCAATACTACGTCCTTGTGTCTTCCATAATTCTGGCCACTCTTCCGCGCACCAAAGTCCGTCCAGAAAATCCCGAACCCATGTGCACCGGATGTGTCTGAATAAAGCTGAACCTGCCAATTCATACCTTCTTCAATTAAATATAAAGAAACCCCATTAAAATCCTTGAGGAACAACAGCCATATTCTCAAGTTCTCCTTCATGTTTTTTGGTAGTCTAATCCTGTGGTGGGGCAATGTTGCACCTGACATGGCCATACCTAGTTGTCTGCAGAAAGTCCTGCCTGCCCTGACTACACTGCACGCAAAGTTTAAATAACCTAACAACCTCTGCACTTGTCTTAACTGTAACTTTTCCACCTGCAATGCAGCTTTGACGCATGCTCTAATCTCTTCCAACTTGTTCTGCGGAAGCCTTGCCATCATCACCACTGTATTAATTTCGATGCCCAAAAATGTAATCTGTGTATCTGGTCCTTCTGTTTTGTCTGGTGCCAAAGGCACCCCAAATTATTTGGCCATGCTCTGAAAACTTTTCAATGACAACTCACAATGCATGGACCGTGCCTTCCCCATGACTAAAAAATCATCCAAATTATGACAAATCTTGCCTGTACTACACAACTGTTTGAAAACCCACTGCAAAAATGAGCTAAACAATTCAAAAAGAGCACAGGAGACTTCACAGCCCATTGGGAGCACTTTGTCAAAAAAGAAATATTCATCAAATTGCATTCCCATTAACTCAAAGTCTGCTGGATGTACCGGAATCAATCTGAATGCTGATTAAATGTCACATTTGCAAGCTCTGCCTTCTCTCCCAAACCTCTGACCATTTTCAGTGCCTCGTCCACTGTGGTATATGAAACTGCAGTATCTTCCTCCGCAATAAAATCATTAATGGACGCGCCTGCCGGCCGTGAGAGGTGCTGTATCATTCGGTATTCCCCTGGTCTTTTCTTGGGAATGACCCCTAACGGTGAGACTATCAAATTAGCAAAAGGTAACTGATTAAAGGGGCCTGCCACCCTGCCTAACCTTACCTCTTATGGTGCAGAATTGTTTCTATGCAGTGACCCGTAGGTTTTGATGCAAATCCCTATCTACAAAGATTAGTAGACAGGGATTTGAGCCAAAACCTCACACATCCACAAGGTGAAATATGTTAATTTCTCCTTGTGCTCCCACCTTTTACATTGATGCTGCATTGAACAGCACACATAATAGGTATGAAAACATTTAAATCATGATCTTTTACCTGGTAGGGACCACCTTTCTGTACAAAATCCTTTGAATGCTTTTTTTATTGCATTGAATGATTTGTATAGCACCCCATATATCAGATGAGGCCGAAGCACATTAAGCGGATAGGTTAGTGACTACTCATTTCACAGTGCTTGGAATTTGAGTGTGAGTTTTAGTGTGATCTGTTTGGGAATAGTTTGGTGTTGTGGATGAGAGCGCTGTGGTTGTATTGCAACAAAACATACAGTTGCGTGAATGCATGGAGTGAGGCTAGTAAGAAATACATTTGCAATTTGGGCATACTTACTTGACATTGTTGTAATTCTTCCCTCTTGGCAGTTGTGTACAGCTGCTTGACTGGGAAGCAAATGGTGTTGTATATAAGGCCTTCGCGGTGCTTTAACCTTTTTGCAGTGAGAATGCTGCTTTTGATTTTTAGCACGGTCTAACATTGGTTCCATTATTTCCATGGTGCTCAGGGTAAGGAAGTCGTCTGTTTTGAAACTGCCTGGTCCTTGCCACTTTCCTTCATTTCAGTGACCCTGCAAACTGCTTCTTTTATCGAAAGTGAGTTCCAGAGTCCGGCTCTCTAAACTGAAGCTGCCCTGACATAATTTCCATCATCGCTAAAGCTACGTTCTTTTTAGGTCTCGCTAGCTAATGCAGCGCAGCTGCTTCGCTTGTTAGGTCTCGCAAGCGAATGCAGTGCAGCTGTTTCGCTTGGAGACTCTATTGTCATCGCTTTCCTTAGCCAAGGGAGACAAATCATGTGCGCGCCCGGACAGGCGATGGGCGCGTGCATGGCGTCTCCTCTCTGGCGTCTAGTGATAGGAGTCTTTACACGCTTCCACCACGCGCTTAATAGCGCTTGCAAGCATTCACCGCCGGAGCCGTAGGGCAATTTTTTAACCTCCCACTTTCCTGTTGAAATGTTTTATGTAATGCTGATAACATGACATAATATGATGTTACATAGACAGGTTTTAAACTTCAGAAAATATACCAGCATTCACAACCCTCTTCCTGGTGAGGATGCTGATGGCGTGCACAGGGAGGAGAAGCGCTGCGTGCGTGTTTCTCCTCAGTTGAAAGGAAGATAAAATGGGGTCCTCGGGGGGAGCAGAGTGATAAGCGGTCTCCCCCCGTGGATTTTTGCCCGAATAGGTCAGGCCACGGGCTACGATTTGGTAACTGGCGGAAAAAAGCCCGAGCTAGGTAGCGCGTTAGTTTAGAGTAGGCGAGAGCGCCATATTGGCTAGTAGCTTGAGGAGGGTAGGCGCGTTTGCAAGGCTCAGGTCTCTAAAAATTAATAAAAAATGTATTCGCCGTGATAGTGTCGCGGAAAGCGCTGCAAGAAGCGCTCCTTGTCATCGCGGAGGCGGGCAGAAGTTACCTGCTGGTCAACTGCATAGTTGACGCTGCGCCCCTTCCCGTCAGGCCGCCGAAGAGAAATGCGGCGAAAGGTGTCCAGAGGGTAATTGAAGCTTGCCGGTCGCCATCAACTTTGGGCAGAAGCTTGTGGAGGGCACGTTCAGCGCAAGGCTGTAGGGCGCCGGCAACGCGAGGCTGTCAGCTGTTTTCTTCGAGTGTAGGAAAACACGTTCGCTTTCCCCGGCTTTGCTGAGGGGGACCAGCTCGCTTACAGGGCTGCAGGGTGAGTCCAGCGTGCACACTGGCAGGAGGGCGGCCCTAGCGGGGGTGTTCCCATTAGGGAGCTGAGAGCTTTTGGAGACGGGAGGGGCCGAGGAACAGGTACATGTTCCGGGCGTTGACTAGACCCAGTCCAGTAGCAGTTTTCACTGTGCCACAGACTAACAGGAGTCTGTTGGCTTACTTTCAGGTGCACAGGAGTTACAGCCCAGGGCACTAGTGGATTATTCCAGTGGCAGTGATGAAGAAATGGCTGCGCAGAACCAACCGGCTGAATATTTTAGGGGGCAACAGAATACTTTGCCGGCAATTTTTCTTAACAGAAGGGCAAAATCCTCGGGGAGTACGGTTGGATTGGGTCAATTTGCTATGGTACACAATACAAAGGATGCTGCCCTACACAGGCAAACAGGCAAACATATGACCAGGATGTGTGGGGCACTCAGGACATTGGACACGGGGAGCAGGTGAGGGAGGGTTTTCAACAAGGGAGGAATCAAGAGGATTATACGGACTTCATGTATGACAATGGTTTGGAGCATACACGTTTTAACAGGGAATACAAAGGCGCCTGTGGGTTTTGGACCGGAGGAGAATGAGTTTGGGGAAAGTTTAGAGGGTCAATGGGTATGGGTGCAGCATGCTCCAGCGGCAATCAAGAATAGATGCAAAGGGAACATTGGGGTCACTGATAGCAGCGTATCTTTGGTGGGGAGGCAAGAGGAGTTGTGTCGGGACAGTTGCATTATGGACAAGGAGAAGGCTGGCATGGATGGAGCATCTGGCAGAGCAGCTGCGCAATCAAGGGCGGCCGCTGAGCAAAGTGGTTTCAATATTGAATTTTCAGCGGATTCTCCACAGGCGGGCAGGCCTTTAGAAGAGGGTCTGCTTTCAATTGGAAAACATACGATGGGGGAGTGGGGGATGGAGAGCGACCAGGAAGAAGTCAACAAGTTATTTATCCCCAGAGTACGTGGGCAAGGGAGGACGAGGTTTAGGTGGATTTGGCGGAGGGGGGACGTGAAGAGGATGTTTGGGAGAATATGGAGGTTGTGACAAATAAGACAAGGGATAAAGGGAGGGGGAGTGGGACAACAAAATCTGCTAAATCATTTCAGGTTGAACGGGAAGATGTGGCACCCTTGGAGAAACAGGAGAATATCAAGCGGATATCTCAACCGGATTTGCGAAGGAGAGAAGAGCTATAAAAGTGAGGCAGCGTCAAAAACTAACACCACTGAAAAGCAGGTGTTAGAGTGGCACACCGAGGAGAAATACTTTTATATCTCCTCGGTTTTGCTCTGTCTATGTGTGCTGTGGAGCAAATCACCTTTAATGATTGTTTATGTGCAGGACGGTGTTCCTTCCTGCACATAAACAATCATCCCTGCATCCCAGGCAATCTTCATGTCGCAAGGGTGTCTGCCCCAGTGCTAGGCAGCTGTTTTAGTGCCTGCAAAAGGGAAAGCACAGGGGTGTGCTTTAACCCTCTGAATATGTCCCTCAGTTCTGTGTTCTGCATGGTACACATTAATTTCATCAAGCACATTAACCTTTTTGGGCTACTTTAAGATGAGTCATATATTACACTATGCAAAACTCGAGCTCGCTCCAGCAGGTACATTAATCACCAGAGATATCTTGACATTTTTATTGTTGACCAAAAACTGCTAGACATATAAGGAACTCTGCAGCACATGGTTTTAATTATAAGTTATTTATAAACACAGCAACCCCCAAGGTCAGCACTGGTTGCACCACCTCAAAGCCAGTCCTGTATGCATGAATTTATCTCATTACACACAATGGTCATCAAGGGGTGAACAGTTCCTTATCAATAATAGTGTGTCACAACAGCTGCATTCACAAAGTAAAATTAAACTCCACAACGTGGTAATGTCAGCTAAAGCTACAGTATGGTCAGGAAGTTCTAAACTTTTGTGAAAGTGACCTTGGTTGAGTGATATTTTTTAGGTCTCGTAGAGGCTTGGGCTTGCCACGCCCCGCAAGAGATATTGTTCTAAAAAGGGTCCTGTAAGCCCTGCCCCTCCTTTTCATTGGGTAGCGTCAGCGTTTAGGGTAAACGCTGGCTTCCCATTAAAAAGGAGGGTTTTCAGTTGCCACCCTTTCCGCTGTTTAGACTGCTCCTCCGGACACCGTGGTCTTTTTATGACTGTGGTAAAGAACTTATCTGCTTGTTTATTTTAATAAGCAGATAAGAACATTCCTCACCACAGCTGTGAAACAGGCACGGAGAGCGGAGGCACAGGGGGCACGGGGACTGCAGATCTTCAAAACCCACCCACCCCGGCTGGGCTCTCCCTCCCAGCGTCTGCCAGCAGAAAAAACACTTACACTAGGTCAAAAGCAACGCAATCGGCTTTCAGTGCTCGTTTATATCGCAGTGTTGCTGTTACTAAGTGCTGTAAACAGCAAATATTCGATTTCTGTAATATCATGCTGGTTCTAAGGAGGACATATATTTGTTTTTTTGCATCAGATGTACAATGGACCTCCATTTCACAAGTTTGCATTATTCCAGTTCTAGTCTTTTATTTAGCTCTGTGTTTTCTGGTACTTGTACTCATGCCTTACTTCAGTTGAAAAGCCATGCCACAATTCCGCCTTACAAGAAAGACTTTTGAAAGGAGGGTCTCACACTGAAAGTTGTGTCACCATGGCACCGAGTCATGTGGTAACCCTGTTTAACTTCCATCCTGGAGTTGCTGACATGCTTAAAATCTATGGCCAAATGTTCTAATTGGCTTATCCCAAAATGTGGTTGCCAATTGCTAGCAGTCATTTTTTAACAAGCCGAAGCGTATTTTTTAAACACACATTTTTGATCTTGATTTTGATCCTAATTTTGATCACCCAAACTAAGGAATCAGAGTGGGTTCAGTCTGACTCACCTAATTATTGTTATTTAGGTTGGGAGCAAGTGCTGACTCATAACAATTGGTTAAAAGCACATGGATGGTGCCCTCAAGGGTCAGCAGATTATCATGTGCATGTTTGATTTTAATTAAAGGACACTTTTTAGGTCTTAAGGTGGTGCTGTAGGTGTTCCGGGTTGAGTGGTGATGTAGGCGTTGCGGGTTGAGTGGTGCTGTAGGCGTTGCGGGTTGAGTGGTGATGTTGGCGTTGAGGGTTGAGTGGTGATGTAGGCGTTGTGGGTGAGTGGTGCTGTACGCGGTGGGGATTGAGTGGTGCTGTAGGCAATGCGGGTTAAGTGGTACTGTAGGCATTGCGTGTTGAGTGGTGCTGTACGCAGTGGGGATTGAGTGGTGCTGTAGGTGTTGCGGTTGAGTGGTGCTGTAGGTGTTGTGGGTTGAGTGGGGATGCAGGCGTTGCGGGTTGAGTGGTAATGTAGACATTGCAGTTTGAGTGGTGCTGTACACAGTGGGGATTGAGTGGTGCTGTAGGTGTTGCGGGTTGAGTGGTGCTGTAGGCGTTGTGGGTTGAGTGGTGCTGTAGGCGTTGCAGGTTGAGTGGTGCTGGATGTGGTAGGAATTGAGTGGTGATGTGGGTGTTGCGGGTTGAGTGGTGATGTAGGCGTTGTGGGTTGAATGGTTCTGTACGCTGTGGGGATTGAGTGGTGCTGTAGGTGTTGCAGGTTGAGTGGTGCTGTAGGCGTTGCGGGTTGAGTGGTGCTGTAGGCGTTTCGGGTTGAGTGGTGCTGTATACTGTGGGAATTGAGTGGTGATGTAGGCGTTGCGGGTTGAGTGGTGATGTAGGCGTTGTGGGTTGAGTGGTGCTGTACGTGGTAGGGATTGAGTGGTGCTGTAGGTGTTGCGGGTTGAGTGGTGATGTAGGCGTTGCGGGTTGAGTGGTGATGTAGGTGTTGTGGGTTGAGTGTTGCTGTACGCGGGGGGATTGAGTGGTGCTGTACGCATTGCTGGTTGAGTGGTGCTGTACACAATGGGGATTGAGTTGTGCTGTAGGCATTGCAGGTTGAGTGGTGATGGAGGCGTTGTGGGTTGAGTGGTGCTGTACGTGGTGGGGATTGAGTGGTGCTGTAGGCAATGCGGGTTGAGTGGTAATGTAGGCATTGCAGGTTGAGTGGTGATGTAGGTGTTGCGGGTTGAGTATTGATGTATGCGTTGCAGGTGAGTGGTGCTGTACCCGTTGGGGATTGAGTGGTGATGTAGGCATTGAGGGTTGAGTGGTGCTGTACGCGGTGGGGATTGAGTGGTGCTGTAGACATTGAGGTTTGAGTGGTGCTGTAAGCGGTGGGGATTGAGTGGTGCTGTAGGCGTTTCGGGTGGAGTGGTGATGTAGGCGTTTTGGGTTGAGTGGTGCTGTACTCGGTGGGGATAGAGTGGCGCTGTAGTCTTTGCGGGTTGAGTGGTGATGAAGGTGTTGCGGGTTGAGTGGTGATGTAGGCAATGCGGATTGAGTGGTGCTCTACGCGGTGGGGATTGAGTGGTGCTGTAGGTGTTGTGGGTTGAGTGGTGCTGTAGGCGTTGCGGGTTGAGTGGTGCTGTAAGAGGTGGGGATTGAGTGCTGTTGTAAGCGTTTCGGGTTGAGTGGTGATGTAGGCATTGAGGGTTGATCGGTGATGTACACATTTTGGGTTGAGTAGTGCTGTACGTGGTGGGGATTGAGCGGTGCTGTAGGCTTTGCGGGTTGAGTGGTGATGTAGGTGTTGCAGGTTGAGTGGTGATGTAGGCATTGCGGATTAAGTGGTGCTGTACACGGTGGGGATTGAGTGGTGCAGTAGGTGTTGCGGGTTGAGTGGTGATGTAGGCGTTGCGGGTTGAGTTGTGATGTAGGCATTGCAGGTTGAGTGGTGCTGTACGCAGTTAGAATTGAGTGGTGCTCTAGGTGTTGCGGGTTGAGTGGTGCTGTAGGCATTGCGGGTTGAGTGGTGCTGTAGGCATTGCGGGTTGAGTGGTGCTGTATGCAGTGGGAATTGAGTGGTGATGTAGGTGTTGCAGGTTGAGTGGTGATGTAGGCGTTGCGGGTTGAGTGGTGCTGTACGCGGTGGGGATTGAGTGGTTCTGCAGGCGTTTCGGGTTGAGTGATGATGTAGGAGTTGCGGGTTGAATGGTGCTGTACGCGGTGGGGATTGAGTGGTGCTGTAGACGTTGCTGGTTGAGTGGTGATGTAGGCGTTATGGTTTGAGCGGTGCTGTGCGCGGTGGGGATTGAGTGGTGATGTAGGTGTTGGGGGTTGAGTGGTGCTGTACGCGGTGCACATTTTCAGCAGGCACACTCCTCTAGTCATCAGTGTACACTTTCACCAGGCACACACCACTATCCGTCACTTCACAGCAATCACAGTATGGTGCACTTTACTATTAAACATATTCATCTAAATCACAGCATGCCACCATTGCTACAAAAATAAATACCCATTTTTTCGGCTTACAATTTGCACTTTTGTTGCAGTTGGTGTTGCAATATGTAGCAATGCCAGTAGCTCAAACTTAATTAATCCAAGATTACAATCTGGCTAGTATAGGAATGTGGAGTTTGTTTATGAGGAACAGAGAGAAAATTATTCAACTACTTCTATCCTTATACATTCAATTATGGTTTGTTCTTATATGAAGAGGGTCTCATCATGATTGTATTGTTTTCTAGCGAAGCATCTGCCAACTCACTACGTTCCGGTTTCAAACTCCCACAGTTGGGAACTTTGCAACTATTTTACTCTGCGTTGTTCCATGACATTCTAATTTACGTATTATTCTAGTTTTCACATAAAAGAGTCACAATCTCAACATCTCAACATCGGCGGCACCCGAACACTACTGCCTCATGTAACTTTTTCAAGAATTGACACGAAAACTGAATGAGGACTTGATAGATATGTGAGTTAAGTGAAAACTGACAATATTGCTGTCCTAATGACATTTTAATGTATTTCATTTCCTTTGTGCCAGGTGCAGCTGAAAGCAATGAAAGTCTACACTTTACACAAAGAGCTTGTGATGTACTCTTAAAGAGAGGATGGCAGTTTTCTTACATTGTAGCATATCTGGTTGCATTTAAGTGCATAATAAATTTAGACAATGATAAACAATACTAAAGGTTTGTAAATGATCAAAACCCTACAGCCGACGTATAGGTTTAAATTGCACATGAAAGATCAAGTACTGTATTGTTCTATTTTTGTTGCACCAAGAAGTATAGAATCCTTTAACTCAGGAAGTAAAGTTGGGTTTCCTTCAAAGCATTCGTGCGGATGTTTGGGAAATAGAAGGAGCCTGCATTCTTTAATGGCACTTCTGACATCACTTTAATGGCTAGACGTCCCTTTGTGGCTATAGGGAAATTCATGCATAGTCAATGGGAGTGAGAGGCCACAGTCTTTACGTGAGCAAAGAGCCCAAGCAGAAGTAAATTGTTTTCTAATCAACCCATCTTGCTACACATATGGTAGCTTTGTCTCAGCTGTAAGGCAGTCACCTAAGGAAATCAGTGAGATTTTGAGTGTGATCACACCAACTATTTATTTTGAGTTTTTATAGAGTGCAAACTTGACCTGTTAGGGTATCAGAGCGCTTTACAGGAATCAGCTAGTGACACAAATGAGGAATTTAAAGTTCCAAATCAAGTTTAAGTCAAAGTTTAAAACATAAGTGGAAAAATGAAAAGGACAAGTAGACATATGTGTCATATACATTAGGTTCCATGTCAATACCAATAAAGTTATTAGCAAAAGGAATAAATACAAATAAATACATTATAACATGTTATTGTTTTGATGACACTGTGGTCAGGGTTACAACATTGCAATCAGTCGACCTTTGTGGTTGACTGAGAGGTGAAGGGAGTTAGCGGTCAACAAATCACATTTATAACCGTGTAACCCATTAGATCACATAATAAGGGCCAGGATTCATTTAACAAAGTTAAAGGGTTTATTTTACAAGTTAGTAAACAATTCAAATCAATGCAACTCAAGCATTGTTCAGAGGTTCCGTGAGAATCGTAATGACGTTTTGGACTTGTTCGAATATGGACGAGTTTGGTATCTATGAACCGCAAATGACGGGTATAGCGGGTGTACGCGTTTTCGCTACTCTACTTTGCAGCATTCGTCTTATTCGTGGGTTTCTTCATCTGAACCCACGGGCTTTATTTTAGATACGGCATCCATTTTGTTTCTTGCCCTCACCTAGCCGGCGAACGGGCAGTGTTCGCTTCGTGACCCTGGGTTTCCCAAGCTCTTGCGGAAGACGCATATCCCTTTGAGTGTGTCTTTATGACTAGGGGGATGATACGGAAAAGACAGATGGCTCCGCTCGAGGCGCATCTTGCCGTGTTGGTCTATTGTTTCAGTCGTGCATGTGTTTAGGCACGAATCCTTTGATCCTGTGACCACGCTTCCGATATTGCCCCCTACACTCTTTTCAATCTATTGTCTGTCTTTGTCTCTCTTGCACCTGTTTCTGTTTCTTCACTTAACTCGTTTACGACTAGAGTAGAATGTGCTTAATGGTTAGATAACGTGCTTTTACAGTTGGGAACCGGCGATGTTACTGTAATTATGTTCCGGGCTCCTGAAAACATGAATGCGACCCTTTTGAAGTTTACTGTGAGAACTGAGTTGTAACCTTTTGTTCACTATGTTGTGCAATGACGAAATTGTGTATAAAAGGAGCGATCCACTTTTGCAATTCGAAGCAGACTCTCAGAACCTACACTTGGTTGTACTTCTTGCGATCTCTGTATCCCTGCAGTAAATAAACGCTGATCTTTGACGCCGAAGGAAGTGTCCCGTGTCTCTGTGATTTGTACGCCGCAACAGGTAACCCACGAAGGTTTCAGGTGTTGTCCCCTGGCACCGCTGGGCCTTAGAAATAGCCCAGTCCTTCAGTTGGCGCCCCACGTGGGGCAACATCAGCGGTACCGGTCCAAAGCCCGACGATCGTGAGGAACTTTGTGTGAAATCTCCGAGGGAAGGTGCACCCCGCTTCATCGATCCTGTTGTCGAAATAAGTGGTCCGAAGAGTTTTCCCGCGAAGATTCCCGCCTCCTGACGGCTGCGACGGACTGATGCCCTGACTGTCGACCTGTTTTGGCGCCTGGCGTAGTCCTTTGTACGGCGAGACGAAAGACGGGCCTTCCTGGTGACGCAATTGTTCTCTCAGTTAAGTATTTGTGGGTCGCTCCCAGAAACCTTGGTTGTTGTCTTTGAAACTTGGTTGTTTGCATGGTTCCATTGCATTTGTGGTGTTTAGTTGTTGGTTCTTAGTTGTTGGGTTTTTATTTGACGATTGCAATTGCCAAAAACCAAGGGTCTCGTATTTTTTCGAGGACATCGTAATTCGATAACCCTTGAAGTTTGTAAGCTCGGTTAGTGTGCACGATGCCTGGCCGTAGTACTTTGTTTGGTTTTCTTAAATGTTGCGGTACGGATTCTCGGTTGGAGGACTCATGCCCGATACCTCCAGTTGGAACTCCGTTTATGAGCTCTATAGTCGACACAGAGTGGGTCCAATTGCTTATAATGACTGTTGGATCCGCTACACGAAAAACGATGGTGTCCTTAGTTGGCCACCTCATGGTAGTTTCGAAACTGAGATTTTAGATAATCTCGAAGCAAAATTGTTTAAGAAGAAAGCTAGGCCGGCCATGTTCGATTCCTTTCGGTTATGGCACAAAGAGGCCAAACAGAAAGAAATCAAACAAATAAAGAAAAATAAGAGAGATGGTATCATTACAATGATGCAAAGTGCAGACCAATATCAGCGAGATAAAGACGAGAAGGAAAAGGAAACTAGATTGCATCGTATGGCGGTGGATAAATGTTATCCGGTTTTACCGTCAAGTTCTGATAAGAAGGGAGAGGAATCGACAGAGGATCCTTTGTTATCCTATTTATTAAAATCACCACCTCCTTATGTACAGGGTACTGCAGCCCCTGTTGTTCCTCCTGTCCCTCAACCTGTTGTTCCGGCGGCTGCTGGTCAGCCTGTCGTTGGTCCTGTTCCTCTGAATCCTCTTGTTCCTCAAGTTGTCCCTGCTCCCTTACCTGCTCTTCTTCCTACTGCTCCTTTGCCTATACCTTCTCAGTCCATTGCTCCTGCTACTCCTGCTACTCCTGCTGTTCTGGCTACTCCTGCTGCACCAACGTTCAGTCCTCACGTTGTTGCTCCTGTACTTCTCTCCTCTTCTCCTTCTGTTCGTAGTCGTATACCTAATGCTGTTGCTAACCTCTATTCTCCACTTTTCGGACCGATACTTGGGTCCGATGTCTCTGATGCCTCTCAGAGACGGAGTCAAATTCCTGGTGGCAGGGAAAGTGAGACGTTAGTGACTATGGCGCGTAAGTGGATTAGACATCCTGCTAAGTACACTCCGCGCATAGTTTACGATACGTTCTCTCAGTTTAATGAGCCCACACAAAGATTCGTGTTCGAGGAAATGTGTAAATCCTTGAGAGAGGAGTGGGATAATGATGAGCTAGATAATGTACCGCCCGATATGACTGAACTACAGAATCAGTTCTCGAGCGGCATGATTGTAGGCGGCATTAGAGCGTTTGTTAGCCCTTAGGACTACTGTGCCTCCTCGAGTGTCGTTTGACAACGACTCTGATGATTGGAAAGCACGACCTGGTCAGTATCCCATGCGAGAAGTTCCCCCAGTTTGGATGCCAGGTGATGCTGCTGCCAATCCTGCAATTTTGCCACACTTCCAGAGAGTTTGGATACACCTCCCATGGAAGCGATCAGAAGGTGAAGCAATCTTTGCCTGATCCACGGAAAAATCCGGCAGGTTATTATAAGGAGTTATCCCAACTTGTGGATGCTACTATTATGAACCTTGCCGATATTGACATGTTGTTTGGTAACGTAGTACCGCAACCGATTTGGGCGAAAATTCGTCAAGAGAATCACGCAGCTGAGTTAGGGGGTGATTGAGCTGCTCTTGCGGCGGCTGATGCACTACAAGTTGGTGGGGCTAAGCCTGAACAGTTAATTACGGGTCTGCCCCAAAGAATTATTACGCTCATGAAAACGCTTATGCCAGCAATGAGGGTAAACTGGGATAAATTGTCTGCTTGCAAGCAAAAGAAAGACGAGAGTGTCTCCGATTTCTTTACTAGAATTGAGGAGGCATTTATCGATCACAGTGGTCAGGATATGAGCACTGAGTGAGGTCAGCGGTTGTTTGTTGATAAATTTGTGTTGAATCTGTTGCCTGAGCTATGCAACAAATTGAAAAATTCTGAAAGTTCATGGGCTGTTTCGACCACGGCTTAAATCTTAGCAACGGCTCAATACTATGAGAATAGGGAGTAAGAAGAAAATGATCGTGCAGACAAGAAAACAAAGGAGCTTAAAACTAAGGTTTTGTTGCAGCAAGCGTATCCTCCGCGCTCGAATCAAAATGACTCGCACCAGCAAAATCGATCACAGTCGCAGTCTTCTAGGACGCAGTCACATTCTGATTCTTCTACACCCAGATCTATGCTTGGGTATAATCAATGTGCATATTGTAGGGGTGAGGGCCATTTGAAGTTTAATTGTCCTGTTTTACGTGATCGAAATAATGGTGTTTCGGCCCGAGGGGGTCGTAGTGGTCCCCAGCAGGCATCTCGAGGTAGAGGCCGTGGTACCTCTCAAAATCAGAATGAGCGTTCTACTTTTTCATCGGACTCGAACAATTGTTTTGATCAGCTCGATTCATCGTCCGGTAGATCTGCACAGTATCATGTTGATGACTATTACGTCGAGCATGACATTTATGCAGACGGTAATTACTAGGACAGCCATAGACAAAGAGAGGGAGTAGTATCAGTTCCGGTTGATCAGAGAGGGCCTTACGTCGCAGTTGCCACATCGGGCGTAGTTGAGCCTTTTCTGTTGGACACTGGTGCAGCGAAAAGTTCCATCATGCATTCGAAACTCCCTTGCGCACCTTTGTCTGGCTTAACGAAGGTTTCCGTTGGATTCCCTGGCGCCCCGGTTAGCAATCCAGTTTCTAGCCCTTTGCCCCTTACAATTGGGCCACGTGAGCTAGAGGCTCCTTTGATTTTGACTACTGGTTGTGGTGAGAATCTTTTGGGCCTGGATTTGTTGAAGCGGTTATATGCGACTTTGTACTGCTCTCCTACGGGAGTGGAGCTTACATTAGGTCAGAGGGTGATCTCTCTATGTACTTGTCAACTGATAAGCTCCCGCCGGAATTGAGTTCTCTTCCTGAGTCTTTGTGGGCAACAGGTCCCAATGATGTGGGCCTGTTGGACATATCACCTTATGTCGTCCAATTGAAATCGAATGTGCGATTACCACGCATTCCCCAGTATCGTATCTCTCTTGATGGTGAGCGAGCGCTATTAGCGATCATTTATGATTTGATCAAAAAGGATGTTATCGAGGAAACTCGGGGAAATGTGTGTAACAGTCCTGTGTTACCTATTTTGAAACGAACGGATCCATCCAAGCCTCCTGTGTACCGTTTTGTCATTGATTTAAGAGAAGTAAACAAAATTGTGATCCCACAGTTTCCCGTGGTGCCTGATATCACAGCTTTGCTGACCCTGATTCCAGCCTCTGCCTGTTGGTTCTCGGTAATCGACCTGAAGAATGCTTTCTTTAGCATTCCGATTGCTGAGGAAAGCAGGGATCTATTCGGCTTCTCATTAGGTAGTCGTAGCTTCAGGTTTAAACGCGCTCCTCAGGGCTACTGTGAGAGTCCATCGCGGCCTTGATTCAGTACGTTGACGATCTGTTAGTGGCTGCTGATACTGAGCAGATTTGCAAAACTGCTACAGTATTGCTGTTACAGCATTTATGTGACTTACATCACAAGGTGTCACCTTCTAAGCTATAGTATTGTTGTCAAGAAGTAACCTATTTAGGTCACTTATTGTCAAAGGAGGGAAGAAGGTTGACCCCAGAAAGAATTGCAGCGATTGCTCGAATGACTGTGCCAACAACTCAGAGAGATGTACGTGCCTTTCTAGGTATTACGTCATGCTGCAGACAATGGATTCCAAACTTTTCATTGTTAGCGAAGCCATTGTTAGCTCTCACGTGCAAGGATGTTTCGACTCCTTTCCCTTGGACCGAAGAATGTTAGAAAAGTTTTTCTGAACTGCGTGATGCGTTGTGTTCGGCTCCTGTGTTAGGTACTCCTGATTACAGTAAGCCGTTTACACTATACGTTCACGAGAGGTAAGGTTGTGCGTTGAGTGTTTTGATGCAACAATTTGGTGGCAAACAGCGTCCACGTGCATATTTTTCCTCGACCTTAGACCCAGTAGCTAGAGCATTGCCGAGTTGTCTAAGAGCGACAGCGGCAGCTGCGGTGTCCATTCGACAATCCGCAGGCCTGGTCATGGATAATATGCTTACGGTGATGGTTTCGCATGCAGTTGACACTCTCTTGAATCGAACGAAGACTCAACACTTGACGAGCGCAAGGTTGTCCGGTTATGAGTTGACGCTTTTGGCAAGTCATATACAGATAAAGCGTTGTAATGTGCTGAATCCAGCGACATTGTTGCCGACTAATATGGAATCAGATGATGTAGCACCACATGACTGTTATTTAAGAACTGAAGAAGAGACGAAGGGTCGTATTGACCTGAAAAATACTCCATTGGTAGATCCCGATGGTACTTTGTATGTTGATGGTTCATGCTTCAAGTTGCCGAATGGTGATGTGATGACTGCGTATGCTGTAGTGACGTTGAGTACGGTTGTGGAAACTGCGAGATTGAGCCAGAATTCAGCGCAAGCGGCAGAGTTGATTGCGTTAACGAGAGCGTGTGTTTTGTCTAAAGGGAAGCGAGTGAATGTGTTTACAGATAGTCAATATGCATTTGGCGTAGCCCATAGTTTTGGTCGATTTTGGAGAGAAAGAGGATTTATGACCTCGCATGGTACGAAGATCCAACACGGACAGCTCGTGAACGATCTTTTGGATGCACTTACATTGCCTAAGCAGGTGGCAATCATTAAATGCAGCGCGTATCGAAAGGTTACGGATGATGTGGGTCGTGGTAACGCGTTTGCAGACGAGATTGCTAAGGAGACGGCTAAGAATCTGACAACTCGAATGTATGTTATGAGTTCAGTGAGGTGGCCGTCGGAGACTGGTATGTGTGAGGACACTGTGGAGAGTGTTAAAGCGATTCAGAATGAGGCTACCGAGATTGAAAAGACTAAGTGGAAAGAAAGCACGGGAAAGTTAGACGCGCATGGCTGTTGGGTTGACTTGTCGGAATGTCAGAGGTGGTTGTTACCGGATGCATATGTGCTTGCTGTTGTTACTATGGCACACGGCTTGTCACATATTAGCGCGAAAGGTATATGTAAGTTGTTGTCTCCTGTATGGAAGAATGATGGTATTGCTAAGTGTGCTGAGAGGGTGGTTAAGAATTGTATGGTATGCTTGATGTATAATCCTGGCAAGGGCACCCCCACTCCACCTGGTCATTTTGCTCCTCCTACATGTCCCTTTGAAGTTATCCAATTGGACTTCATCCATATGGAGAGATGCAATAACCTGAAATATGTTTTGGTTGTGGTTTGCGCGTTCTCCAGATGGATCGAGGCCTACCCTCTTAAGGATAATACTGCCGTGTCTACAGCAAAAGTCCTACTGAAGGAATACTTTCCTCGGTATGGAATGCCACGGATTGTATGGTCAGATAACGGAAGTGACTTTGTGGGAAGTGTGATGAAGAGTGTGTGTAAGGGCCTTGGAATACGTCAGAAATTCCATAGCGCTAATCATCCTCAATCGGCAGGTTTAGTGGAGGGGTACAATGGTACTCTGAAACTGAAACTTGCCAAAATTCAAGCCACGACTGGTCTGTCATGGCCTGATGCACTGCCTCTAGCTCTCTTATCGACCAGGGCGACTGTGCACTCTCGAGTAGGGCTTAGCCCATATGAGATTGTGTTCGGCCGTCCTGCGAACATTTGGGGAGTCCCGAGGCCTAAGCATTTTGACAGTCTTGAATATCCAATGTTGATTGACTATCTTTATGATCTGACTGCTAAATTGAGTTTGATTCATCAACAGGTTTTTGAAGCACTACCGGGACAAACAGAGGGTCCTGGACATCGGCTCCAACCTGGTGACTGCGTTGTCACCAGGAATTTTGGGAGAAAACGAAATCTCGAGCCAAGATTTGTGGGACCCTATCAAGTTTTGCTGGCAACAAGGACTGCAGTTCGGTTGGAAGGCAGGAAGAACTGGGTGCATGCCACCCATACGAAGAAGGTTCCACTTCCTTTGCCAGCAGAGAACTGGGTAAGAACTGGAGTTGCCCCAACGGAGACCGAGACCCTTCAACGCTACGTGCCATTCAGTGATGCTCAACCTGTAGAGAACAATTCAGTTCAGTCAGATACACTTGTTGAATCGTCTGGAACCACCAACATTGCGAACATTTGCATTTTTTCATTGATTTTGAGTTTTTCAATTCTAGTTCTATACATCATGTATGTTCCTTTTCCTGTACAGCTAGGAGACTTGTATTAAAATTGAATGTTTATTTGATTAAAACCTATCATCCGGGTTGACCGAAGGGCCGTACCTCCTTCTGTTTAGAAGGTTTCTGGCACTAGGCCGGTTACTTTTGTCGATTCCTGGGAACTCCTGGGAATTGATAATCGCTACTCAGAACAAAGTGCGTCAAGAACGTTACGGACGGTTTTTAGAGGATGGAGTTCTCTAAGCTGTCAGAAGTAGAGAGGATGTCTGCGCAAAGATCCCAATTGCATAAGGTTTTGCGAACAAAATGTTTTCTGTTTCAGGTATTCCTGCTGTTCCTGACTGTTTCTATGCTACTGGTGGGTGGAGTGTATTTTGAAATCCAGTCATTATTGCCTTCTACTTCACCTACTTCTGCTTCTCATGATCTAAATTCTGTTCCCACTGTTTCTCCACATTCCTTTAATCTTCTGCCCCAACATGAACAGGTTAGACGTGCGGAATTTATTAACAACTCTTTTGTCCAACTTCTTCATCAACATCAGTTGGTGATGAACACTACCAACTGTTGGGTGTGCGGGTTAATGCCACATACCATGGATAAGGGTATTCCGTATTTGGTTCTTCCTTACAGCTCCCAGGGGTCAGCTCGAGCATTTCAAACCATGTTCCATAGTGCACTAGATTCCTTCCCCCGTCGAGAGCCACGCTCTGCAGACCTTGGTCCCGGCCCGTACCACAAGTCTTTGGCGATAGCGATTGCTGACTTAGATAGAGATATTTTTGATGCATCGCTTATTCCAGAGGAAGAGGTGCGAGCATACAAGGATCTGAGTGAGGCTGAGTATAGTATGTCAGTGGGTGATAGACAGCTTAAGAGCTCGTCTCCGATCTGGATCGTACCCCACCTCGGTAATTTCTGCTTGAAAGGTCTTGGTTATAATCCGAGAGCTCAGCTTGGTAAGAGTGCTTGTACTGAGACGTACGTTTTACCGATGCTCTCTTCCCCTGTCCTCCTAACTGCCAAGGGTACCTACTTTGTATATTATGATCGCGCATATACGTGGTTGCCCCGTGACTTTTCGGGCACCTGCTATATCGCGAATCTTTTGCCACCGACTTTCACAGTTGCCTCAGACTATCACAAGACTAGAGTTGTGAGAGGCGTTATTAGAAAAGAGGACACTGCCGGTCAAGAAGCAGGAGACTTCTTTAAGGGTTTCCTGCCGTTTTGGGGACCTATGATCAATAGTAGGAACCTGAGACAGTTGACTCGTGTGGTAGAATCAACTGCTAACATAACTGCAAGTGCTCTTGGTAATCTGACAGCCGAGCCTCAGGCAGATAGACTTATGACATTGCAGAACCGTATGGTTTTAGACGTTGTACTCGCAGATAGAGGTGGTGTGTGCAAGGTGATCCATTCGAGCTGCTGTATTTTTATTCCTGATAACGCTCCAACTGTTTATCAAGCCATCTCGAAGGTGCACAAGATCTCCGAGTCCATACACGTGGACGAAGGTGATTGGACGCTTCTTGGATGGTTTTGGGGTCTGATGTCGACTTGGGGTTGGAAGATTCTGATGATCGTAGGGGTTGTTGTGACGTTTCTGTTCACGTGTTGTCTTTGCGTGCAGTGTAGTCCTGCCTTATGTGGCCTTTGTGCTACAACGTGTATAAGACGGCCATCTGTTACCAAAGAGACATTGATGGATAGAATAATGTTCCAGCAACAACTGACCGATCTGACGCAACTGACCGATCTGATGAATATCGAAATCGATTCTGATATCGACTAGTGCTTGCCTACATGAGGGCAAAAGGAGCGTCTGAGGTTCCGTGAGAATCGTAATGACGTTTTGGACTTGTTCGAATATGGACGAGTTTGGTATCTATGAACCGCAAATGACGAGTATAGTGGGTGTACGCGTTTTCGCTACTCTACTTTGCAGCATTCGTCTTATTCGTGGGTTTCTTCATCTGAACCCACGGGTTCCATTTTAGATACGGCATCCTTTTTGTTTCTTGCCCTCACGTAGCCGCCGAACGGGCAGTGTTCGCTTCATGACCCTGGGTTTCCCAAGCTCTTGCGGAAGACGCATATCCCTTTGAGTGTGTCTTTATGACTAGGGGGATGATACGGAAAAGACAGATGGCTCCGCTCGAGGCGCATCTTGCCGTGTTGGTCTATTGTTTCAGTCGTGCATGTGTTTAGGCACGAATCTTTTGATTCTGTGACCACGCTTCCAATATTGCCCCCTACACTCTTTTAAATCTGTTGTCTGTCTTTGTCTCTCTTGCACCTGTTTCTGTTTCTTCACTTAACTCGTTTACGACTAGAGTGGAATGTGCTTAATGGTGAGATAACGTGCTTTTACAGTTGGGAACCGGCGATGTTACTGTAATTATGTTCCGGGCTCCTGAAAACATGAATGCAAACCTTTTGAAGTTTACTGTGAGAACACTGGGCCCGATTCACAGAATGAACTTAAGACTCAATCCTAAACTTACTACTATTTTGGTATTCACAGAATGCACTTACTACTTTTGGCATTCACAGAATGAACTTACTACTTTTGGTATTCACAGAAGTTAGGATTTTGTCTTAAGACAGACTTAAGACAGACTTAAGACAAACTTAAGACAGACTTAAGACAAAATCCTAACTTCTGTGAATACCAAAAGTAGTAAGTTCATTCTGTGAATACCAAAAGTGAGTGAAATACATGCCATAATAGCTTGAGAATGCCCAATTAGAACCCACAGAATTTCAGGGACCCAATGTCTCAATCCACCCCAAGGTTACCCTCTCAGAGACCCTCCTGTTCCTGGAAAACCTGGATGCCTAAATATTCAAAGATTTGCGGAGCCTAAAGTATGTCAGTTGGACAAGAAGTATGGGGATCCTATCCAGCAACTACTGTTGTGTAGTTCCTATATAACCTATACCGGATCTGCGTGTTTGGATAACATAAACTGTGGGATTGGTGGCAGACTGATTCTGTGCACCCCCACCGGATATGTTAGCCTGTCTGTATCATCTAACTCACAGTGCCACTAGAATCTCCTTTTATCGGGGAGAGAATAGTCCTTGGCAACCTCAGAACATGACAAACCTGATCCCTCAGAATTGTGAAAACAATATACTACCTTTTGCTCAGTCACTCGTGCTCATCTAGTTTGTCTCAGAGATACACAGAATAAACATTCTGGGTTTTTGTCAATAAGAATTTATTGAACAGTTGTTATTCTAGTGTAGAATAGATGAGCTGCAAATACCATTAGACAGTAGCAGAGATATATAATCAGAAGTACTACCAAAATAAAAGGATGTACAGTTCTACAATTTTGCAGTAGTCATGAATATGTACAAGTACATAAAATACATGCTAAAAGGTGCGTGTTCCTATTATGCCTATCTAACTAGATGTACCTAGCATCTGTGTAGGTGTTATACCAAGAATCCCTCTAGGATCTAGTCAACCCTGTTTATCTGAGAATGAGAGAATATGGGACCCCATCCTGGTCTCGAGTTGGACTCCCCGCGAGGAATATTAGACCACTGCGAGCTCGAGTGTCTGCATGCAGGAACATCAGCGTCTCTGGTCAGTGTGTCAGCCGGGAAGTCTCGGTTTCCTCTGTCCTTCTAAGCAAGATGTGATGTATATATACCCATAGGTCTCCCCAGGGGTCCTACCTTGCTGTGTTACTTTGTCGGCCTAAAGGATGACGTTGGGCCTGAACTTTATACAGGGATATTATACAGGAGATGGTAGTTCTGCTGTGCTTCCAAGAAACCTCATACATAATGTCTGAGATTCAAACTAGAGAAAAACCTGCTTTCAGAATGCAGTGTTGTATCTACATAAAAGGTCAGTCCCTAAGAACCGTCATGTATGTAATGTAGGGAAGAATGTACCTATATGGACTATAACACTACTAGAAACACAGGTTTTACTCCAGTCTATCAAGAGACCTAAGCACCTTCCAAATTCCTCAAGGAGCTGCAGGGTCTGGGGAATATCACTCACCCCATCCCAGAGGTAAATAAGTAGGTAATTTGCATATAGCGAAACAACATATGCTGAATCATCTGGCACAATTTCCCAACCTATTCCCGCCATTCAGAACCTTTCTGCCTGTGGCTCAACAGCCAAGGGCGAATAAGAGAGGTGACAAGTGGCTACCCTGTCTAGTGCCCCCGATTATTTTGAAGGTTTCTAAAATTGTTCACCCTGTTTTCAACCTAGCCATTGGGTGGGTATAGTGTAGTCTGACCTATTTTACCCAGTTAGCACCCAGTCCCATGCGGCACATAGTGGTCTCCAAGAAGACCCAAAGCAGTGTGTTGAAGGTCCGACCAATACAATCACTGCAGTGGCTGATCATGAGCATACAGGGTTGAATTAAGTCTACGGAGGTTGTGAGAGGATTACCGGTTGGTATGAATCCGTTTTGGTCTCCATGAATCAGGGTCTGCATATGGAGTAACAACCAAGATGCTACTGTTTTACTGAGTATTTTGAAGTCAGTATTCAGCATAGAGAGGGGCCAATGTCGAAGGGCGCTATATCCCTCAAAGTTAGACTTAGGAAGGGGCACCACCAATGCCTCCCTTGTTGTTGCAGGGAGAATACCCATCTCGTAAGCCTCTGCATACATTTCTGCCAACTTAGGCACAAGCTCACACCGAACACCTTGTGGAGCTCCAAGGAGAGTCCATCTGTGCCAGGTATCTTACCCCATTGTCATTGATTTAATGGCATTACTAACCTCCATGTCTGACACTGGAGTGCCTAGTGATTTTTGTTCCACCTGCGTGAGAGACCGAAGTGGGAGTCCCTCCGAGGTCAAATCTAATGCTGTTGGGGGTCAAGCTCTGGCGGACAATAGAGGGACTCGTAATAAGACCTGAATGTCTCATTAATATGTTCTGGAAGAAAAAGACTGTCTCATTAGCTGACACTAGGCGAGTGAAATAGATGCCTATACTCTCTCCGAGAACCAACCAGGAAAGGAGCCATCCTGTCTTGCCCTCCTCTTCATCCACCTGGGTTATGGAGTTTTTGCAATCATGGAATTGCAGCCCTTTCAAAGCCACATTATAAAGTCTGCATCTAACCGCCAAAGGGCTCCTGGACTACCACCCAGCTCGTTATACCGTACATGGAGATCATCCTCCAATTTCTGGAGGTCTCTCTTCAGGTCTCTTCGAATACCTACTGATTTCCCCATGCAGTCCCCACTCATCACAACCTTAAAAGTCTCCCATTCTAGGCCTCAACTCAATGTTGATCCCGGGTTAGTGGTGAAGTATTCAGTGATTCTGCCTGTTAGGGTGTCTCTAATGACGGTGCCCTCAAGGGAATTTAGGATTGGACGCCATGAGGGTATAAGTGGGCATTCACCCACTTGTTGCAGTATCAAAAGGAGAGGACTATGGTCAGACAGAGTGCGGTCCAAGTATTCTGTATGTAATATGTAACTATTAAGGGACTTACCGCCCGATTCATCAAACAAAATTGCGCTCGCAAAGGGCCAGATTCTGAGAATCTGGCCCTTTGCGAGTGCGATTTTTGCATTTGGGATTCAGCATCCCAAAGGCAAAAATCGCTAATTGCGATCTCGCAATTTTGCGAGGAATTACATTTAAGGAATCTCTATTTGAGATTCCTTAAATGCAATTCATCATCCAAATGTTTTTTGCGAATTCGCAATTTCTGGCCGCAATTTACCGCGAGGTCAGACCTCGTGGTAAATTGCGAAAACTCAGAAAAATGCATTTAAAAGCATTTTTCTGAGTTGCATGTTACACACACACATGTCCTTTGGACATGTGTGTGTGCAACACCTGTGTAAAATTTCATTTGAGGGGTGCTACAGGGAGTCCTTTGGACACCCCTGGCACCCTTCAAATCGCAAATAAGGAATACTCCCCATTCATTCCTATGGGCCTTTTGGCCCATAGGAATGAATGGCTAGTTATTCCTTATTTGCGATTAGCAATTTGCTAATCGCAAATAAGGAATATGTAGGAATCGCATTTCTTTATGCAATTCCTAAATGAATCCCGTTTTGCGAGTCCTTAATAGCGATTCGCTATGAATCGCTATTAGGGGCTCGCAAAACGGGAGAATGATGAATCAGGCTGTTAGAGCATAAAAAGCTATTAATTTGTGTGTGAACATGGTATAAGCCAGAGAAGAAAGAATAATTCCTGTTTTTAGGATGTTAAGTAAGCCAGGGATCCCCCATATCCCAGTATGTAATCCAAGAGGCTGACCCAGCTTTATGGGCTGCTGCCCCTGGTAGAATTGCAGTTACATGGATATATGCACATGCTATTTCAAAATAAAAGTGAGAAGAATACTGAAATCATTGTTACACGTGTGATGCTCTATCATTTGTGTGCCACATAATTTGATACATAAATGTAAAAAAAATGGATAAAACTACATTTATTAATTATAAGGCTAAATATTTACATGCCCACATTTATGAATCTCTAGTTTCTACAGTGTATGCCATTCAGTTTACACTTAAGTGCATCACTTTATAATAATACCATTAGAACACTCAAAAGTCATTAGTGTAACTGACGTGTCATGAACGATCCAAAGAGAGGCAATCCTAGGATCTAGGGCAGAACTGTGTTCGTATGTAGTACTTTAACTTCTTTCTTGAAAGCTGCTGTTGAAGGATTGAGTCTGATTTCAGGGGGCATGGCGTTCCAAACACTCTGGGCAATACCTGAGAAAGCTCAGTTGTAGGTTTCCATTTTTTAGAAATCCCTATGGTTTCAGCAGTCAGCTTCTTGAGCTTCTGGAGTATCTGCAGTCGCCAGACAATCCCAGCTTCTGAGCGAGGTTTCTCGGGGTATTGTAGTGTAGGGCTTTATGGGTCATGCAGGCAATTTTTTTTTAATTCTTGCTTCGTAAGTTAACCAGTTGAGAGATTTCGAATTGAGAGTGAAGTGTTTTTGTTTTTTTAATCCAGTGATAAGCCTTGCAGCAGAGTTAAGGGAGGTCCTTTGAGGGGTCGTTTTGGATCTCAGCAAGTCACAGAGGGTTGCACTTCTATAGTCCAACCTGGGAATCACCCTTGACCTTGAAGTCATTGTGAGGGTGTGGGAAGGGTTTTCATTTTTTAAGATGTTCATTTGGAGGTTTGATCCTTTGGTGGTCGCACTGATGTGTTTCTGCATGGTAAGGTTCCTGTTGAGAGTTATTCCCATTGATTTCACTGAATCACTAACTTGTGGCATGCAGTTGAGGACTGTTAGTCGTTTCAACCATTCCTCAATGACAGGTGACTGGTTGAGTAGAGCAATTAGGAGGAGTTTGCTTTTTTAAGTGTTCAGTATGAGGTGCTTGCATGCCAGCCAATTTTGGGTTTTCTGTTGAGTTAAGTTGAGGAATCTGATGTCTTAAGGGTAGGAGACTTTCTGGTATAATTGGGTGTCATCTGCATACATATGGTAGTGGATGTTGGATGAATTTAGGATTACAGTTAGAGGCTACAAGAACAAGTTAAAGAGAGTGGGTGAGAGGGAGGAACCCTGTGGAACCCTAATGTGACCTGAGTGGTCTGAGATAGGGAATGATTGACCTTGATTGACCTTGAATCTTTGAGCTCTTTTTGAACCAGTTTAGGATAGACCCAGTTAGCCCCATTATATGTTCAAATATGTCTAGTAGGTTCTCATGATTAACCGTGTTGAATTCAGAAGACAGGTCAAAAATGATTACAAGGCAAGATTCGTCCTGGTTCAACATTTTTAGGGCATCGTCCACCATTTGGTGCTATGTCCTGGGCAAAATCCAGATTTTAATTAATTGGCCTAGAAGATGACATTTTTCACTGTGGTTGCAGAGCTGGACATGTACACATTCTGTGAGAAGCTTCATGAGAGTAGCAATGTTGGAAATAAGGCGGACGTTCTTTAGGTCAGCGTGATCTGATGTTTGTTTGTTTAGGATGGGGGATTCCTGCCCAGACTTTAGGCACTCAGTGATAGGGCCTTGAAGTAGGGAGGCATTTGTAATGTTGGGCCAAAGTGGTAGTAACAATGGTTTGATCTCATTGAGGAAATTAAGGGGAAGAGGATCTGTGAAAAGGCTTGAAGGTTTAGAACTGAGGGAGCAATAGTCCAGGAAGAGAATATGTTGGAATGAGGTAAGAGAGGATGAGGCTCCAAAGCCATCAGCAAGTAATTCCTCATGTTTTCGCTCTTCTCAAGGAAGAATGCGGCAAATGTCTCACAGTTTGTTAGGAATGGAATAAGTTGAGTGGTTTGTGAGATCATGAACATCTGACATGTCTCCAGGAGGGGGCAGGCTGGTTTTACGGAGAGCTGTTAATTCACGGAGGTCGATATTTCACATGTTCTTTTTCAATAGTTTAGGTTTCATTAATTGAACTGTGTTTGATCTCACCAATTCAGTGATGAGGAATGTGATGCTGTAGTGGTCAGACCAATCACGGAGGAGGATAGATTCAAGTTCAATGGATATAGCCTTCGCAATGATAAGATCTAATGTGGCTCTCTTGTTGTGTGTGGGGCTGTCACAGATTTGGGTCTGGTTCAGATCAGAAAGAAGGTTAATTCGAATCATTCAAGTGTAGGTTGAAGTATCCGTGTATGATTTGTGTGCAGTGTTGCCCTGTGTTAGTTGCGATAATTTCCATAATTTGTTCAGTGAAAGAAAGGCTGTCTCCTGGACGGTGAGAAATAGTGTGAAGTTTGCATAGAGGCCTGTTGTTGTATGCAATATCAAGGCATAACTATTCACATCTGTGCAAAACAAGGGATTGTGAATATTGCATTGATAGGGTGTTACAGTGTATGTATGCAATGCCTCCACCTGGTCTGCTGGGTCTATCCTGTTTAGTAATGCCACGATTTGGAGGAACAAGTATGTCAAGGATTGGAGCAGAGGAATTATTTAGCCAAGTTTCACTAAGGATTTGAAGGGCAAGATCCTGTGCGAGGATAAGGTCAGCAATATCAACTGCATGGCTTGCAGCCGATCTGCAATTGAGTAGCATGCATTTCAGATGGCGTTTGGAATTTGCCAGCGTAGTCTGTGTGAGGGCAACTCGCTTAAGGTGGTGCTTATTTACACCTTTGTGGTTGAGCCTTGGTGCTCTGTGTGGATTTGCAGGAATGGCCTGGATTAAGCCCTGGCTCTCATTGTCATCAGGGTGTGAGGAGTCATATGATAGGAGGAGGGAGTGAATATCTTTGTCGGATAGAAGGGCGTTGCATCTAATCGGTCTCAAGGGCGCATTAAGATAGGGCAGGGCTCTCCCTCTCAGATGCCTTGATGAAGTAGAAGGTGCAAATCAAGTTTGTTGGGAGGTGTTTTGGAGGTGTGATGAGGTGGTTGGAGGATTGGTCATGAATAAGATTATTTATCCTCGGATTTCTGATTGCCCACTAATTCTTGGTCATCTCTATGCTGATGCGAACGAGTCTTTGTAAGTCTGATTTTAGTTCACGTAGGGTTCTGTGATTTCATCAAGTCTATATTCAAGTGAGTTGTGTGAGTGGGTTGTTTGTTATTGGAGCAGGGGGCAAGGAGGTGAGGGGTGTCAATGTCTGTGGTGTTGGAGTACTGATGGCCTGGGGAGTCAATGGAGGGGAGGATACATTGGAGGTGGAGGTAAGCTTGAGGTTAGGTGGTGGAAAATTCAAGAGATGGGTGAATGGGAGTACAATGGATAGGTCACTGGGCGTTAGTAGGAAATCAGCAATCTGGAGGGGCGATGGTAAAGTAATGTGAGATCAGGGGTATAGTTGGGGTGAGGGCATGGGGTCAGAGGTATCGTTTAGGTGAGAGTGTGGCTACGTACTTCAGAGGTAGCTGCTCTGGGAGTGGGCTGTAACTGTAGTTCGGTGTGGCGATTGATGGATAGGGGCACAAACTGTCGGGTGATGGTAGTGAGATAGTGTAGCACCCAGAGTTAGGAAGGCCTGGAGCGATGGTGGACACAGCATTCAATGCAGCTTTCTTAGTGATAGATAAGATGCCCTCAAATATTTCTAGGTTGCGATCTGAAGATTACATGAGGATAGTTCCATTGATGTAAATGGTGATGGTTGCTTCAGCCTGGAAAACCTATGAGGGGGCCACCGAAAGTCTCAGACCATGAGGGGTTTTCCAGGATGTTGAGATCAGGAGTACTGAGAACTGGGCATTCCTCCATTGTGCTTGTTTATTCGTAAAAAAAATAATAAGGTTGCTTATTAAAACTCCGTTATTCGTGCATTAATAGGGGTCCGAAATTAGGGTTTGAGGAGTCTACGTTTTAAAGTTTTGGATGTGTTTTTCTGTTAGATTCAGGGGGTATTTAATTTTATAAGCATAGCGGCTTGATGACTCTAGGTTGGCATTGGTTATTCTTTGTGGATCCATGACAAAAATAAGCAGTAAGGAGGCTAGAGGAAAGGTGGAGGGTGTAGGCAGGAGGGGATGAAGATTGGGGCTTTATCATGTAGCTGCGAGTGGTCGCCGAATACGATAAAGAGTATAGAGTAGACCTTTTGAGGGCTAGAATCAGGACACAGGCAAGGTGCAAGAAAAGGTGGAGTTGTAGATGTATGGAAATGAAGTTAGTGAGAGACGTAAGTAGGGCTGACTGGTGGGGGAGATGGAGATGTGGCTTGCCTGAGGAAACCAAAGAAAGGATCACAACTTAGTAGAGGTTCTGTGGTGTAGGGATCATAATACTTATATTGTGTGGTCGAGATATCCTGAGACTTACTTCTATTTATAAGTGAGCAGGGTGAATGTGAGGCTAAACAGAAAAATGCAGAGTTATGAGTGGCAAAAAGGATTTTACCAACTTAGGGAGAACTGAGATTGCAAGAGTCTCATAGAGGATAAGCAGTATCTAAAAGGAGATGAGGATTTTCAGTTGAGGGAGAGCACAACCTCATAGGAGATAGCAAGACTAACATCACTACAAGATGGCCAAAAGTAGATGAGCAGAGGTGAAGAGACATTAATTCTTGGCATTGAAAACATGGAGATTAGTTAATGGGTCCTTTTTTATTTTCTATACATCTAGTGGGAAGTGTCCTTTGTTAATTTTAACTTACTGGCCTCACAATGACTCGGTCCTTCTTTACTATCTTTGGATCAATGTGGGTAGTGTACTTCATTGGTTTTAGTTTGTTGAGTAGCAGGCTACCTTATGGATGAGAGAGATGGGGATGAGAGCCCCACAAAATGAAGTGAGGCCAATATCAAAGAATGAAGTCCAGCAAGAGAGCGTAACAATGTCCCCTGAATTTCCTGTTGTGCCAGGCCTGTTAGGTCTTGCTGGCTGATACTGATGCTGGTTTACAGGCATCAGCCGTGTGACATACAGGCATCAACAATGTGGCACCAGAAAACACCATGCACGCCGCTTCTCAGTCAGACGACTGGGCACCTGATTAGCTTAGAAGCAGTAATAGGTCAGGGTGCTGCCGGCATCTCCCGCTACCCCTGAGTCATCTGAATGAGCAGGCATCAACAATCAGAGTCTTACCTGTATACTGTTCTAGTGGACGGTCAGCTCACAAAGAACCATGCCACTGATCTATAGAGCAACACATTTCAGGTACAGCACAGCTGGAGGGGACTTTGGACCACTGAGCGCATACCACACTCCTGTTTTAGTGGTCATCAGCATCAATAAGGGCGGCTCCAGTGCTCACGAATGGCACAAGCAAGTAACAAGGCAAAGCACAGCTTCTTTAGGAAGTGGCCATGGTAGGAAGCATGTTGGCCACCAAGCATTTAACACTTTCCTATTCTTGCAGACATCTGTTTCATCCTTAGTAGCTCCGGATACAATCAGAGATTCCTAGGACTGCAGTCTCAGGTTGGTGAGTGCTGTGAAGTAATGAAGAATCTGAAGAGGCGCTCAAAGATACATTGTGGAGAGGTCAATAAAGATGATCTAAATCCAGTAAAGTTTGGTATGTAGCTGAGGCAGTTATCCATTATGTTGCAAAGAAGACAGGTGCCATTGACAAGCTTAAGTGGGGATTTAAACCCAAAAGGGATCCATACCCCAGGGAGCCTCTTCAAGGTTCAACCTTGTAGTGGTCATCGTTCCTTCCTGGGTCTCATAGCTGCTATACTGGTAGGCAACTTATCTACAATTGTGGAAAATCTTCAACTTTAAATGTCATTCAAAATCACACCTACAGACAGAATGATTGCACCACAAATATCTCCAACTACTTCTCCAGTCGTGGCTCATCTTTTGGGTCTAGACTTTGTTCCCAGACAGTTGATGGGCAAATACTGGCACCCTCCCAGGAGCATATGAATGAAACTCACCAGACATACCAGGTTTGCTCAGAAACAGTGTGAAATGTATTTTATTGGTACCAAAAACATGCATCATTGCTAATTAACAAGGAAGAAGTCAGGTCTCCTGCCTTAGGGGCTCTCAGACCACTTTTCCCTAGAGTGGCTGGTTTCTGGGTACTATATAGTTTAGTAATGCCATGTCAGCGGAACTAGAATAAAGCACCAAGCCAAATATGGCTAACATGGATGTGCAATGTCTGCACCATGCAAATTATAAACAGCCAGATATGGGAAGACTAGAAAGGCTGGCTCTGCACTGTGTAAGCAACTTCCACAACCAAATAAAGAAATATCATGTAGTCAGAAAAAGCAAGGTGACCTCTTAGGGGGTACCGAATAGCTGCCAGTCAAGGTCAGATAGGAAGCCACATGAATATATATGGACATACATATTTTTATAGAACCTGTGTTGTGTTTATCTGTGGTGTTTTCACTGTATTACTGTGTGTATTTACAAATGCTTAACACACTGCCTCAGAGATAAGCCTGTCTGCTTGTGCCAAGCTACCAAGGGGGTGAGCAGGGGTTATTTAGGAGTGTTATTCCCTTATCCTGACTTAGAAGTAAGGGTCCCTATTTGGACAAAGGCAAATACCATTGCCAACTGGAGACCCCCAGATCTAACATTGCCATGTGCATACACATGAATATATATGGACATACATATATATTTTTCAACAACAGTATTATCAAAATCGTCTACATGATAACTCTTTGGGAAACCTATGCCTAAATAAAATATATCCTACCATCCTATTGGCAAACCAAAATATTCATGTGCTCAGCAAACATAATAACTCCAGAGAATGCAGGCTCTTTTCATTTCTAAAAATGCCCCTCAATGTCCTTTAGTCTCAAATGCATGTTCACATTTACTCTTTCCCACAATTATCTGTCAGCTGTGGACTTTCCTTTAGATATGCATATTGTCCCTTTCTGTCTCCAATCTAAACTTGATGCAGCTTGATTCCCTTATACTTGATGCTCAATTTCTTCTGTAGCCCACTAATGTCTAATTTTAACAGTGTCTACTGTCATTGTGGGGTTAAAGAATCCTTTGCCTTTCTCTATAATTTTAGTTTTAGGGTGCCAATTTCAATGCTTAAGTAAGGGAACTTCCCAAAAAATCAAACCATAATTTGAAAAATAATACAGAAAATTACCATTCATACAAAAATCCCATTAACAAGCAACAACTAACACCATAAGTCAAAGGAATGGGATGGTATGTGATATTCTCTTCAACTGATGCAGGTAAATGCGTACACATGTAGCAATCCCTAGCATCCATAGTGTCAATATACTCATAAAGCAGTTTGTAATAAACATTTGAAGAAGTCACTTTTGAAGCATCCACGTGTAAGTCTTTCTCATTGAGTGAGTGTATTCTATCATCAGTAGAAAGTATAGTCTTAGGGGCAAGTATAGCCTTAGTCTTTTCTAAACTAGGTGAGGTGGGTGAGTATAATACCAGAAGCAACATAATTAGTACTACAATTACAGTTATCGAGACACCTACTATTATGTACCTATGTCTATTAGTATTAGTGGCATTATTAGGTTGTATAAGTGTTCTAGACTTAGACTGTTATTAGGAAAATAGCAGCAGAAGAGTCTTTTCTCTGTCAGTTTCAACCTGTGCTAATGGAAAACAAAACTCAAGCGATGTGCAATGAAATTATTTACAAGTCGTTCTGAGTCTTCCTTAGCCCTACTCTACATTCTTCTAAATGACAGCCTTACACTCCAGTCTATTTACAATGTCTCTGTTCAGAAGCTCATTTCAAAGTTCAATCTAGAAATCAAATTGAGGATGATTTGAGGCAGTTTGTAAAGTCAAAACTCACTTCATCTACAACTATGTATTCAAGGAGGTTCAGCTGGATTTTCATTTTGACTAAAACTCTTTCTCATTTGGTGCAAGGCATGTCCATTCTGGTGAAGAATACCTCCAATAGGGTACTCTAGCTCTTTATGATCTCCTCAGTATCCTCAGTACCCTCTGGGATTGTGCAGGGCACACGTCCTTCAGGCAGACTCAGTCTCTGTCTCGCCTGCTCTCTTGGCCAATGTTCTTCAGGTCTCACTTGCATAAAATGTTCCTGTCTCAGTTTTAGCTGTAGACTCATCAATACACCCCTCAGGCCAAGTATGTGCTGTGTCCGTCTCTTTTACACCCCAGACAGCTTGTTTAATCTGTTGCACATTTCTTTCTGTTACCACTGCCATTTCTAGGAGTGGTGCTGTTACATCATCAAGGGGACTCACAACTGTGCGAGTATGGGCAGAATGCACCCAGGTGGGTGGAACTCTGCACTAGACAGCAGTAGTGATGACAAGGATAACCTGGAAAGGACCACACCAATGAGGTTCCAGGCACGTTTTCCTAATCTGCTTCTTCATCAGAACATGTTCTCCGGGACTGAGGTCATAGCACTGCTCCTGATGTGGCGGGCGGTGCCAGATGCATCCTGATGAGGCACAAAATGCACCAATATCATCCAGTCATTTGCAGTAAACAAGAATCATATCATCTGTAATGTTCACAAATGCATTTGCAGGTAAGGCCGGCAATTTCACTTTTCTGCCCATGATTATCTCAAGGGAAGATAATCCTGTACTCCGATCAGGAATACTGCTAAGACTCATCAACACAAGGGGCAATACATTTGCCCATTTCAAAGAAGATGAAGCACACACTTTAGCCAGTCTGGATTTCAGGGTCCCATTGACCTGTTCCTCAGTCTGACTACAGAGAAGTCAGGATCCCAAATCTGGGTATTATTTGCCTGAACTACAACTTTCCTAGTGTGAGACTATCGTCTCTTCTGGGTAGGCGAGCTTCAACCCACCATGAAAAGGTCCAATTGAATTGATCTTCCAATATGGCTCAGTTTTACTGCAGTTCTCTGCCCTACTTTCATTTGTTGACATTCAACATATCTGAAACACAATACCTCAGCCATCAATCTTGGTCTGGGGTTAAATCATGTTTGCCTGAACAACTGGAGCATGGTATCGCTCACTTCATGAGTGGGGCCATGGTAGTGTCTAGACAAAGGGAGGAACAAACTGTTGGCAACAAAGGTCTTTCATCAACTGAAATCCAATTATCATAATCTCTTGACACAACCTGTTCTGTGCGCTTCTGATACTTCTTCCTGTAACCTCTTAACTCCCTCCCATGTATCAACCGATGTGAACAACATGTTGTATTGGGCCTCATCCGTACCCTCATTGAAATTCTCTGCATCGAATGTACAAGCTTTGAATACACAATAATGTGCAACCTCATCTGTATATCTTTTGCCAACTGTTACATAATAATTTCTGTTGTGGTGTGCAGAACACTTCACAACAGTAATCTGGTCAGGCAAATGCAAAGGTTTGAGAAGCTCCATGACAACCGCGCCATCCCGAATGGGGAAACTGGAAGACGTCATGAATCTTCTCTGCGAACACAACTGTCCACAGTTGTGAACCACGCAAAAGCCATACTGACTATTAGTGAAAATCATCACTTTCCGCTGTTTAACTACACAGCATGCTCTAGTAACAGCGCTCAATTCAGCCACTTGTGCAGATGTTAATCCTTAAAGCCAGGAGGCTTTAACTATGCCTGAGACTGTGCAAACAGCATAGGCCGCTCTTAGGCTTCCTTCAATGTTTCACAGGCAAGAGCCATCAACAAACAGTATGAGTTCATTCTCAGAAAGTGACTCCTCTTGTATATCAGGCCATGGCTGGTGAATAGTTTAGTCACATCAATATAGACATGATCAACGTCTTAATCATCAATTCGAACATCAGGAAGAGGCTGTACAGGATTTAAAGCAGTACTGCGCTTCAATGTGGTATTCTCAGCCACCAAGAAGACTTGTTCATACCTTGTCAACCGACTGTTGGTAAGATGCTGAGTGTGATTACATGTGAACAGTATCTCCACATTGTGGGGAACAAAGACGGTAAAAGGGTGACTCATCTCAATACTTTCACAACGTTATATGCTGACACCAGCGGCAGCTATAGTCTTTAGGCATCTAGGCAGTGCCGTAACTACTGGACCAAGTGTGGTAGAAATATAGGCAACGGGACTTCGACTATTGCCATCACTGTGATTCTTTCTAGTGACACCTTCCTTGCATTTTTCTCAATGAGATGTCAGAGATACAGGACTTCTTTCTGACCCTTCTGCAACTTGTTCAGGGATACTTTATTTCACTTCTCAGCCAAATGGTTGAATAGTGCAACATAGTTCTGTTTGCAAGCTTCCTGTGTTTCTGACGTGACCAACAAGTTATCAATTTACTGTAGCAGTACCTTGGGTTCTTGGATACTCAGCGTTTGCCTTTACATTAATGCAGATAGGCTCAACTCCTTTGACAAGACCTATGTCCTTACCTGGAAAGCCACAGAATTCTAGTTTTACAGTATCTCTAAGTTCTGGGGGCAAGTCATTTGTCAACATAGGAAACAATCCACTGTATGGACCATGTTTTTCCAGTTTAAAGGCAACATCATCATCATGAGTTTGGAGCTCTACACCCTTTGAGGTACAATAAATGGTTCGCAACAGGTCTTGTCCTAACAGATTTACTGGACTCAGATCACACACCACAAGCTGGTGATTTTCCTCAAAGGACCCTAGAACCCTATTTTAACAGGTACTTCTTCTGTCACTGGGTTTGTCATTTGTTTGTTTGAAACTCCCAAAAGGGGTAGGTCTGGAGCTTTTTCTGTTCTGACAGTGGTACGGGTAACACTAGTATCAATCAAGAATGATACGAGGTTGCCATTCACTTCACCTTCGACGAATGGACCACTCTGGTCTACTTCTAACATTGGGCCATGCATGCAATCCTCCTCCCACTCAGGCACCATCATTGTGAAAAGTCAGAGCCATAATCATCAGACATCTTAATCATATGGAACTGTTGATGCGTCCTCTGATTTAAAAAAGGATTCTGGTTCAAATTTGGGACACAATTTGGGTTAAACCTGGGAACATTTACATTCTCCCGTGGCATCGGGGCTTGTGGAGCTTGCATCACAGGGGATTGGGACCTATTATAGTTTTCCATCCTATGTCTCAGCACACTTTGTGGCTGTATGGGATCATTATCTTGAGGTTGTGTGAACCCTGAATTCTGCACCTGGTTTTTCAATCATCATGTTATTTGGATTAAGATGACATTTCCGCTTCCAATTGCCCAACTTATTGTAATAACATACCAAGTTTGTTCTTTTGTTTCTGCCTCATCTGAATCTTATCACTACAGCATTTCACATTCCTCAAGATCCTATTGATCGGTTTATTCTGCCAATAAATCAAATGCTGGTGAATCATTGAGGCAATCTCACTTCTCAATCTTAATACAAACTGAAACACAACATTTCCCATATCTTTCAGCTCAAGGCTCTCCATTCCACTATACTGTTTTAACACTTACAACAATGTTTCATAATAAGCCTGCACTGACTCATTAGACTCCTGGGTTGTACTGTCAATCCTAACTCAATCAATACCTTTATCTGATACCTTCCCCTTCAGAAAGAGAATCATCTGCTGATATTTTCTCATCACCAACTCTGATGGGGCCTTCGTTACTGGATTTCTTGTAGGCCCCTTCTTCAGCCACTTTACAGACATTTTACATTCATGTTCTGCCCACAAATCACTTGGTAGCACAATGTCAAAGAAGGTATTCAAATCTATCCACAGGACCTTTGAAGTTTTTTACAAATCTTTCAACATGAGTATACCACTCTGCTGGTTTCTCTCCTAGTTTTGGAAAATCAATAGTGAATGATGCAAAATCACTCCTGCTTCAAGGTGCATGGGCATAACCTCCACCTGGCAATTCCCTCAAAGTGAAAGCTGAGGAACCCTCTCCTTCCACTGTGGGGGAGGCGGTTTCTCTCTTGGTTTTTTGTTGTCCTTTTTCGCCCATCTGTCTTCCTACTTGTCTAGTTCACTCCATTTGTAATACAACCAATTAACTACTTAATCTGCAGTTTAATTCCTAATGTTCTCATGCTAATTACATCCACCTCACCAGAGCCTCCACTGTAAAGTTTCTGCATAGAATTGGTTCTAGTAAAATCAACCTTGTACTTCTGGGCTACTTCTGATATCTAATCGAGAAAGGTCAAAGTTCCCTAGTATCATCTCATCCAGTTCTAATATTAATTTGACCACATTCATTGTATTTCCTCTTACTGAGGACTGAATTGTCTCTCTGGTCACATCCGAACTTGTACCTTCTCCTGGGGTTTTAGCTACACTTTAGAGCACCTTATCAAATTCCTGGAGAATTGGTCCAGCCTGCTCTACAGGGGCAGTTGATACTATCCCTTTCCTGGAACTACTTTGATTAACACTCATAGGAGAACTACACATAGGCATATCCACATTTCGTAATTCCTGAAATATCCCTCTCAGAGGGGGGAATCATGTCTGGTTCATGGTTGGATCTCTACTTGCAGTACAATGGTTATTATATTGAGTTGGTACTAAAGGAATTTGCAAAAGTCTTCCCATACTCTGGCCCATATCAGTGTTACCTGTGGTACCCATCCCAGTAGGGAAAGCTAAAGTATGTGTTGTGCTCCCTGTCGATCCATTGTTATACACCGGGAGAACAAGATTTATAGTGATGGAAACAGTAAGTGTAGCTGGGGTGATAAGCAATCTAGTTAATGGAGGCTGCTGCTTGCAGCGAAGGAAGAGTGGGATGACAACATAGGCCTGAACAGATAGGAATGCCAACATATGCTTGAGACATGTACCATGAGAAATTTGGACCCACAAGAACAGTCGAAATGCTGATATATGGATAAAGAGAGTTGTAGTGTAGCGGGCTCGCAAGGCCAGTGGGAGCCAATAGAAAGTGCGCAATTGGATATGACCAGTTTAGATGATCGAATAACCAATCAAGCCCTGAAGAAGTCTCTTGTGAGGAGATGAAACATTTTGTCTACTTGAAAAATCTAATTTTATGAAGATCTTAATAAAAAAGTTTTCTAAAAAAAATACAAAGAATTTGTGGATGAATTTTTTGCAACCCATATCTTAAAAAAGATGTATGCTACATGTATAGGGAAGTAACAATGTGTGTGCTGGTCACTATTGTGCAATAAATACATTTTTGATTTGCCAATCATATCTATAAAAGTCCCACCTTCATGGTGCGGAGGCAATTTTTCAAATTTTCTGCCATTCAAATGAGGAGACTCAAATGCTGGTGATTAAAAAAGCATGATCAATCTTTATTCTTCATTGTTTTTTTCTTATATTAAATCTGAAAGTGGCATATCTGCCAACACGTTTCATGCCAACGGGGAACTTCTTCTGGGCTGTAAATGACATATAAAACAAAATGCCAAATATATATGAAAACGTGCACCCCAATGTAAATATTAATACAATAATGATATGGAGATGATGAAGTAGAATTAGGGATGCTATTTTTTTTTAACTGTAATGTGACATACACAACGATACTGTTTCAAAATGGAACTCAGGGATTTACATATATGGAAGTATTATTTGAATATTAAATTATTGATTACTTAAAGGATATGAACTAATTGTGATGCAAGAGATGAATTTGTAAGGTGTGGTCTTCTCATTAATTGAAATATATTTTAAGACAACATTTGTGGATAATTATGTCCAATTGATGAAACAGAGGATTGTATATTAATGAGGAGCTGATGATTGTGAGAGAATGGACTCACAGTAGGATACTAAAATGTTTTTTTTCTTTTTTGGTTTGATTTTATTGTAAAACATTTTTATATGTCTGTTACAGCCTTGAAGAAGTCCCCTTTTGGGACAAAATATGTTTTGCTGGGCCGCTAATGTTGTTTTTTTTTGTACAAAAGAAGCAATGAAGAATAAAGATTATGCCTTTTTAATTATTGGCATCTGAGTCTCCTCCTTTGAATTGCAGAATATTAGAAAAATTGCCTCTATACCATGGACTTGTAACTTTTGTAGATATGATTGGCAAATCAAAATGTAATTGTTTTATTTAAGATGATGATGCAGTGTTGAGTTTATTATGTCATATATTTGTGTCTTCTAGGGAATAGAACTGAGGTGTGAGAAATAGAAAAGAACTCTTAATTATAGTGTCTTACTATTACTGCACTTACATTTACTAGAAAAGAAAGTTCCCATTGAAAGCTGAATCCAAATAAAATGCAATAATAACAAAGATCATAAACATAAAAAGCATCAAGAACCAGAATAAGTTTTAAAAGTAACAAATCCTCTAAAATGTTGGGCTTTCGGCTTTGAAGAAGACTGCGTTTAGCTTTCTGCACCTCAGAACCACCATTCGTTGGCTCTTATCAGGGAGGCCCTTACTTTTTGCATTATTTGTGCCCCCCCGGTTAAACTACACAGCACATAGGAATAAGCTTAATATCTAACTGTGGGACGAAATTTGGGGACTCATGGACCTCTGTTCCCCACAGTCCACACACCATACATTGCCCTGAAGATGATCATTCCAAATGAACAAAACGTGTTGGCTGGAACTTGTTACTGTTGGATGACATTTTGAATAAAGGAATTACTAACACAACTGAATAAGCCTACAAGATTCATCGAGAAATAATACTTGAGTGGTTCACCACTCCAACTTTGTCTTAATCCTCTAAAATTGGTATCCTCCAGTGGTGGATGAAAGAATATGTTAAATATCAATTAACCTTAGAGAAATGAGACAATAAAGTCTGACATGTGAATTTATTTGAGTGAGTTATATATAGCTAGCTAGTTATTGACAGTGGGTACCTACAACAGAACATGATATAGAAAAAAAGTGATTATGGTTTGTGTGAAGGTGTATTAAAAAAACTGGGCGGTCTATTGAACGATGTAGCTGAGTCTATGTGGTCCTACTAAAGTGACCCTTTTGGATTGCACTGTGCCAGTCCCAATGGTCACATGACACAAATATATGTTAGATATCCTATCAGCCCACCCTTCTGGCGGAGCCTCGTCATGTAGGACATCCAACCAGGGTGGTGAGTCCAAGCCCTGATGTATTGGCCAGACAACACACACTACTGGTTCATCTTATGAAGGTGTCCGTGCCAATGAATGGTGCTGAAAAAGTGCAGTGCAAAACAGGGAGTGAAGACTAGGTGATCTTAAAATGACGGTCAAGGCAAAGAAAAAAATGTTTTTATTAAAGATATTCACCAAGACGCCAGGTTAAAAAGAAGTGTAAACAGTGTGAAAAAATCACTGTGATGCTTTGCTGTATTCTGAATTAGGCCAACATGTTTCTGCCGAAGGTGAAACTACACCGGCATTCTTCAGGGCCAGATACAAAAGGATATTGCTACTGCAAAGGTACACTCAGACAACTCGTACAAAGTGAAACAGAAAAAGAGAAGAGGACAGAACAATTTGTCCAAACCAAGGTGTGGTCTAGTAGACCATCCTACCATATCCTCCAGACCAAAAGTTGAGGAGGAAGAATTCCCAGCAATATGTGGGAGTCGAGCCTCACCTCACCCGGCAACGGCTCGGAGAAAGAGGCCCCGCTCTCTCCGTCGGTACCTCGAGGCTGACACCTAAGCCGAAGGGGAGGCCTCGAGGAGCCGAAGGGGAGGCCGGTGTAGTTTCACCTTCGGCAGAAACATGTTGGCCTAATTCAGAATACAGCAAAGCATCACAGTGATTTTTTCACACTGTTTACACTTCTTTTTAACCTGGCGTCTTGGTGAATATCTTTAATAAAAACATTTTTTCTTTGCCTTGACCGTCATTTTAAGATCACCTAGTCTTCACTCCCTGTTTTGCACTGCACTTTTTCAGCACCATTCATTGGCACGGACACCTTCATAAGATGAACCAGTAGTGTGTGTTGTCTGGCCAATACATCAGGGCTTGGACTCACCACCCTGGTTGGATGTCCTACATGACGAGGCTCCGCCAGAAGGGTGGGCTGATAGGATATCTAACATATATTTGTGTCATGTGACCATTGGGACTGGCACAGTGCAATCCAAAAGGGTCACTTTAGTAGGACCACATAGACTCAGCTACATCGTTCAATAGACCGCCCAACTCTTTTTGTTCATTGCAGTTTGATTAGGGGTATTGAGTTTGGTAGGTCTATAAATATAGTCCCCTTGACCCTCCTTAACTTTTGTTTTCCAGTATTAAAAAAACTGCCTTAGTTGGTATTATAATATATAATAGAAATGTTTCTAGGTCAATAAAGCCTTGCTCTGTGTCATTAATATATTGCTTTGAGTGATGACCCTTCTGTAATACAGAAGCCTACAGACCCATCTGTAATACAAATTACACTGGTGGAATTTAGATCTGGATGTTTACCCGTAACTCAGTCCAGGTCATCTGCTGCCCAATGTACGGGTGACTATTTCTAAAAGTTATGGTGTTACCGCACATTGGAATATGTGGGATGCAAGTTGCTTCCAGAATCTGACACCTTCTCAGGAGGAACAAGCCAAATGTGTAAAATCTCTCCAGGCTAGACGAAGGTTTCAGAGGATCGAAGGGAACCAGGAACCCAGAATCCTATAGTGGAAATCCTCAGAAGTAAGATGTCAATATCAGCAGGAGGAGGGACCAAGGAGCAAGCTAAGGAACACAGATGTGTTGTGACACACCCTTTAGCAGACTGAGGCCTTTAAATCATAAAAAACAGGAAAAGTAATTACATCAAACTCCACAAAACAGAAAATATAATTGACTGGGAAAGTCCGAATGAAACCCAGAGAGGAACAGCCATGATGGAAAAGGAAAATAAAAGAGAATGAAAACCTCAAGTGGATTAGCTATGGAGTTATCTTAAAATGCAGCTGCAAACCCATAGGCAGATGACTGCCATTTTGGAGTTGAAGAGAGGAGGAACACCAACCAGGAACATAGAAGCACAAACGGAAAGAGGCCCAGGTGGGGGATTCTCCCTACCCACAGCTGCATGATTTGTATGGTGTTTTCAGAGCCCTGGAAACCAAGGGACCCAGCAAAGTTGTAGTTCTTCAGTCCGGCCAAGACGCTGTAAATTAAATACGTGCTACTCGTACATGTAAGACATTGGGTTATTGGTAATGGGGATGAAAGCCCTACTCGAGCAACAACCATAGTCCTGCTCCGGTGAACCAGAAACGTTACTAAATTAACCTGTGCTTAACCCTCTGGTAGCTTGGCACAAAAGCATTCAGGCTTAATTTAAAGGCTATGTGTAAAGAATTTGTGAAGCACACAAATGGCAATAACGTGAAGACACAGCACAAGATAAAATCTCAAACCAATTCATAAAAATCTAGTAAGTTGTCATAAACAAAAAAGATACCAGAACAATAAAAACCTAATCAGTCAAACTGGAGATATTCAGTTCTGAGGTTTATAGGGAAAAATATCAACTAAAAGCACAACGTGCCACTTGCAGTAATCTGCTCATTCTAACCCAGGAGAAATCACAAGACCAGGCCAACCACGATGGAGCACGGGTCGGACTCATAGACCAGGTTAGTCCTGCTGCAAAGTACCTTCCAAGGGCCCAATTATGATGTCGGATGGGCCGGAGTCTGTTTGACATTGGTTTGGAACTGGAACCGAATGACCTCCTGTCATCGGTTCCAGCCCAGTAAGTAGAATGTGACTGAACCCTCTTCTGTCGCATGCCTATTCTTTATAATGGGAGCATCCTTTCCAAATGGAAGGCATGCTCTCAATGCAAAGAGCAGAGGTGCAGTTCATCCCTGCACCCTGTGAGGTGCCATCCACCGGGTGCAGAGATCAACAGTGGGGCACCATAGGTGCCCCTTAGGCCACCATTTGGCAGCCTTGCACCCCCGGGGGCCCTGCTGGGGAGCCCCCAAAGACAGATTCCCAATGCGTTTCTGTTTCGGAAAAGCCAGCACAGAAAGGCATGGGAAGCTGCTATAGTAATCCCTTGGTCGGAAAGAGGTGGCAGAGGGATCACTGCAGGTTTTCAGAATAGCATACGGGCTCTCTTAGCTCGTCGGAGGCCATTTGGAAAACCAATTCAAATTCCCTTCAGACGGAGCCCATCAAAATGGGTCAGTCGGAAAGGAATCTGAACGAGCAAATCCAATGCGGTCAGAACGGCCATTCCCAACTGCATCGGAATTGGGCCCTAAATCGGGTGTGAAGTGTTCTGCTCACAGTGAAAAAGGTCACTTCTACTTAGAGTAGGCTAAGCAATGTGAATAGTTGTCAATGTTGCATGAACAACAGGCCAGATGTCGCTGATGGTTGTGGCTATAGCACGAAGAGCTGGTCAAGCTTCGCTTATGATCATAGCTGTAGCTTTGTCATGGGCTGTTGCTGTAGTCACAGCAGTTGCTGTCGATGAGAACAGCAGGTCTTATCAAAGCTTCGTATTTATGTTTGTCACAGGCGTCAGAGTCCTGCCATGAGCCTATTGCAGATCCAGGCAGGTCTAACTGCAGAAGTTCAGCAGGCAGTTGAAAGGAGGTCTTGATGCTTGTTGTGTCCCTGTAGCTAAGTGACTCTTTGAGTCACTCTGGTTAGCCTGGCAAGAAGATAAGCAGGTCCAGTCTTCCTTTTCAGACAGAAAGACACTCCTTTGAGCAGCAGGGCAGGTCTCTTGCAAAAAGGCAGTCCTTCTTCTGTAACTTCCGCAGGTCCATGAGTGTTCTGACAGAGGCCATGGAGGGCCAATATTTATACCTGGTGCCAGCTTTTGTGTAGGGGTGACTCTCTGTCCTACACCTACATCTAGTTCTTGAACACACTTCCCCATCTACTGTTAAGGATCCACACTGTTTTGGGATGACAAAAGGCAGGGCTGGGAACAGCCCCTCCCCAGTCATCCTGCCAGAATGGTCTATCTGTCCACACCTATGCCCCCTTTGTGTCACCATCCGGAAAGATTACAGAAACTCCAAGAGGAGAGCCATTCATAGTCAGGTACCCTGGGACACTGGCAGAAGGCACACATGGTTAGGACAAGAAAATGCCAACTTTCTAAAAGTGGATTTCTGAATTTATTACTTAAAATCCAAATTTACTATTAATGAGGACTTTAAATTTCAATTCATTTGGGTGTAAATCTATATCTGCTCCCAATTGAAAGTTTGCACTTATTAAATATAATAAGTTAACTCAGTGTTAGTGAATGGGAGGGATACAGCTTCCTAAATTGAAAAACATAATTTGGAGTTTTTCACTACCAGGAAAAAGAAAATACAAACCCATGTGTCTTAGCTTTTAAATACTACGGACCCTACTCTCTGGGTGATTAGGCCTACCTTTGTGGTGACTTAAAGGTTTTAAAATTGAATACTAAAGCCTGTTAAAAGATTTATTTTGCCAGGTCTCTATGGCAGTTTAAAACTTCACTAAAGGTAGCAGTAGCAGGTCTGAGACGTGTTTCAAAGGGCCTGTTTAGTGGGTTGCATAATGAGTCCTGTAGACCTACTAGTAGCATTTAATTTGCAGGACTTTTATACATCTAGTAGCATATTAAACAATTCTACCATGTTTTAAGGCAAAAGAACAAGCTGTCTAGCTCAGGCTAGCAGTGGTAAAGTGCACAGAGTCCAAAAGCCAACAAAAACGAATTCAGCAATACAGGAGTAATAATGCATTATCACCTTCGCGGTGGGGATTCCCTCATTTGTTTAGGAATGTGGCCCCATGCTAATGAGGAAACACTTTGCTTGTGTGCCATATTACAGATGCAGGCCCAGAGTCAAAGAGATCATTAGGAGTAGGCCCTGACTATGCAGGACATAGAGGTGGCGCAGAGTCAGTACACCTTGCAACAACATCCTTTGAAAGTAGGGAAATTGGGACCCGGGAACCCCACAGGTAGCCACAGGCAGATGGGTGCAGTCACTCACAGGAACACCTGCAAAGGCATCTCTGTCATTTCAACGGCTTCCCTGTTGCCATATGAACAGTGAAAGGAACTGGTGGCTTCAAACAGCTGATCTACCATATTCAAATGTATTTTGCCAGTGTAGGCACCGGTTCATCTAAGTATGCATATTGCTGTCTTAATCCAGGTATTTAGTGATTATATAGCAATGTCTACCTAGACATTATTATTACTATCTCCAAATGCCTTCCAGTAATATTTTTAGAGGTTTGTCAACTCTTTCTAATCAGAGCATCTTTGGTGAGACATGCCTGGATGTGATTTTCAAGTTCTGAATCAAGAATGATATTGGTTCTCTCCACAGGCAACATCCCCATGACTCAATTCCTTAGTGCTTCTCAAATATTGATAAATTGATAATTATATCACATTCAGAAGAGACCAGTGCACATTTTGTAGGAATTCAGTCTTTACTCCGGCAAAATCGACAATTTGTAACTGTAAGATAATGTCACGATGCATGCTTTCCTGTGCATGCCAGTGCTCCTAGATGTGCTACTGAGAATCTTCAATATGCATGTCTTCAACAGCAGAAGAGAATGCAGAGATGCTAACATAGAGGTTGCCGCATGGAGAATAGACTCACGTCTCAGATGGAGAAACTACACAAAAGGCCTGAATGAAAGTAAGAAGAACCACATGTCCTATGCAGCCACAATACCTTCAAAAGACTTGCATAGGATGACGGCTTTCTTGACTTCCTCAAGTATAAGATCTGCCTGGTCCATAGCACTTTTGCTAGGAAATTGTGGCACATAGTTGCCTCAGCTGGGACCTGATGATTGGAAGTTGGAATCCTTGCAACCAGTATATCTGAGATGTCATCAAGGGACCACTGTGGACTTAGAGACCTAATCTTGCACCACACATGTGAAAGGATAAATACTTATATTTATGTATTTCTAAATGAAGTCATCAATTGGATTGGAAACTCATATTTTGCACTTTGCTAGTTTCAAAGGGAGTCCTCCATTAGGAATACAAACATTATTTTTATTTTTGGATTTTCATGTGGAGGTGTCCATTTGGATTGGAAGTCAAAATTAATGACATTGCTTTTACAGGAGTAGGTTGTGAAACAATGTTTTAAGAGACTATTTGTCATTCATAGTAGAGGTGTTTTGTTAAAGTGTTCATTAGAACAGTTATATACTTGCTGAGTGTTAGACATGACCATCTATTGCATTGGACTCACCCAGATGTTTGCCTTATGTTGCTGAACCCTGTTTTGTTGGACATAGGACTCTGTAAACGTAACCCCTGCTAACCAGTGGCAAAGTGTGTGTGCCCTCTCTTTCAAGCATGTTAACATTGATACATACCTGAGTGGCAAAGTTGATTTGCTTGTAATTCCCTTGTATACAATCCCACCCATCCCACCCATACCCAAAGCTTGCAAATTAAATTCTAGTAGTGTGCTGCTGCCCTCAATGTGCCACCCATTAAAGTAACACTGCAAATCATATCTACAGGCTTGCTACTGCATTTTTAACTGCTATTCTGACCTGGTAGGCTATGTTAAACATTTGCCAGGGATAAACTTTCCCTTGCAATACTTATACTCTTCCCCCAAGGTACATCTTAAAAGCCCATAGGGAAGTGCGCATGGTCAAGGTGTTTCAAGGGGTGGCATGAAAATTCAATGTTTGACAGGTCCTGGCAGCGAAAAGTCATTTTTGACTGTGGCAAATCTGGTTCTCTAATAGGTTAACACTGATTTACACTATTACGCTAGATGTGCCAAATTCAGTTTAGAAATAGCTAGATTTGAAATAGCTTGAGAGATATTTCAAGGATTTATTTTAATAATTTTAAAACCAAGTTATTGGTCAAGTAGGAAATATTGCTAATTCTGAAATTACACTTTTATAAACTTTTTATTTTCCTGCTCATACCCAAGATACATTCCTGCCGGTGTCCAGCTGTCACCTGAGCCCTGATGACGCCTCTGTGGTGAGATGTGTTTTGCTCACAGACAGTGGATAAAGGGCTCTGGGTCAGTGGCATAACAAAGCGTGAGGGAACCCCACTGCAAGATGTACTGAAGGGCCCCTCACACTCACATCAGTAGGGGCTGAGGGGCCCCCCTCTAGTATGGGTAAGCCTGGGGTCCCCTGCCCTGCAGGGGCTTCAGGGGCCTTTGTTACGCCACTGCTCAGGGTGTGTGAAGTGGAACTCCTTTCTTTTTTTAAGTTTAAGAAAGCTTTATTGAAAAAATATTCATCAAAAATGTACATCTTAAGTAAATGTGTCTTATAACTGAGAGGAAGGATAGTATTGACATAGTATTGCTGAAAAATATAATACAGTTGGACACATAATAAAAAACTGCATTTTAGAGGCTACAGACAGAAAAAGAAAAACGTAGTAAACATAGTACCATAACAATACTGTATTTTATATTTTTTATAATCGATAAAAGAAGAAAAGAAAATGAAAATAGGAGAGAGGAGAAAGAATATAAGAAAGGAACTAATAAATGGAATATTACAGATAATCAGGTTGATCAAGTACGGTTATTGTGGATTAGCAAAAGTATTGCATATAATGATAACAGCAATTAATGACATTTGAATGTTATTTACAAAAGTGGAAAGTTCATGGTGGTTGAAAAATTAAATTACTATCCCGAAATAGTCAGAGGAGACCGAAAAATGTAATTCAGAAGGGGTTGATGTGTGGAGATGGTGGAGGCTCTGTCGAGTCTATGGTGATAACAGGGTAAGTTCCACCAATCAACAAAAGTAACTTTTCCAGGGTCTTTCCAGTTAGATGTAGTTATTTGAATGGCAACAGCAATACGCTTGTCCATAAACCTGCCCAATTTCTGAGATTCAATCCAGGTAGGTGGGGAACTTTCCAAAAAAATAGAATCTCAAAAGCAAAGTTAAGAGAACATATAATTGAAACTGTTCTACAAATACTCTTCCAGAAAGAGTCACTGTAGGGGCAACGAAAGAATGAATGTAAATATGCACCTGGTGTGTTTGTGCAGGACCAACGTGAGTTAGACATGCTTGAATTATATTTTCAGATTGAGGTAGGAGTTAAGAATAATCTTTGATAAAAATAATCTAAAGTCTGTGTAGTGCTAACATTACACGAGGTGTGTTTTTTTTTTTGGAAGATGGAATTCCAGGTTTGCGTGGAAAAAGAGTGTTGTAAGTCCCATAAAAGTTTATATTAGGTGCATTTAGATATAGAATAGTAGAGATATTTCTATATGTAGGAGGCCTTAAAGGGTAGGGAAAGAATTGACTGTGCCAGTGGAAGATCAGGTGTAGAAGGAGGAGCCTGTGAAAGCAAAGAGATATTTGTATAAGAGAATTATTCAATTATTCATATTTGAGAGTAGATGCAGCAGAGAGGCCACATTTGTTTTGTACTTCAGATGAAGTAAGTAAAGGTGTCCCTTAAATAGATGTTTAACCTGAATTATTTCTTTAGTGATCCAATCTTTCCAAAATAAAGAATGATTTGATATCTTAATAAATGTATTGTGCAGTATAGATGATTCTGGGAAAACGTACAGGAATGTGAGGGATCCAGTAAGGGTCAGAAAGAGGGTAGGAATAGAATGCAGGTAATGCAAAAGACCGTGGAGGTTGGCTATAATGAGCTAGAGACTGAAAAGGGAAAAGGAAAATCAAAGAATCCTCCAAAAGGTGCCTAACCGTTAAAGGTGTTTCATGGGATGAGTGAATGTGAGGTAAAATTTGTTTAATTAAAAAAGAAGACTGATGCTGTCGCAAGTTAGGAAAGTTAACTCCTCCATTATCTTTGGGTTTCAATAAAAAGGATAAAGAAATGCATTCTCTCTGTCCTTTCCATAGAAATTTCCTAAGTGAGCTATTGACTGATTTGCAGAATTCCAAAGGATTCTAACAGGTAACATCGATAGATAAAAATGAATGACTGTTAGCAACATCATCTTTATTGTGTCTAACCTACCCAATCAGGAGAGATACACGTAATACTTCTGTCGAAATAATACTTCAAATAAAATTCAACATTTTACACAAATGTTTAATCTTTCAGTAAATAGTTATTGGATTGCCATCTTTTTGATCTGGGGGAGTCAAGTAATATCTCTGTACCGATAAAACCAGGTTAATAGTTGTTAGAATTCGGGGTCTCTGATTGGCAGTGGTATACACAGTGTCCAAGTAGGGACCCTTCCTTCTAGTCAGGATGAGTAAAGTACAGACATATCCTAGGCACAGAGCACTCAGGCTAAACTAAAGTGGCAATGTGTAAAGTAATTGTGCACATATACAGTAACACTGTAAAAACACCACAAAACAAAACAACAAAAATCCAACATCCAACATACATACTTTAGCAAGATTGTTGGAAGAATACAGCTCCCAGTAAACAATAACTCTAACTGGGGCTATCTCAATGTCATGATTGATACAAATTAAAAGTACTGTGCCAACCACGAAGCAACACGAACCCATAGACAAACAGTACCTTCTTTGATGATACAAACAACAGCATTGCACGTCGTCGGGGAGGTGATGCAGTGTCTGTGCTGGGAGGTGTCTGTCCCTTAGTGCCACAGGGGAGGTGAGGTGTTGGTTCCTTACTGCCACAGGGGAGGTGAGGCCTCAGCTCCTAACTGCTATGCAGGGGAGGTAAGGAGTCAGTTCTTTACTGTTGCAGGGGAGGTGAGATGTCTGTGCCCAACTGTGCAGGGGAGGTGATGTGGCTTTGGCAGCAGTGCGTCAGTTCCTTATGACAGTGCTGCATCTGGCAGTCACTCCCGTCAGTTATGAACTCCGCATTGATGCAAGGAGGCAATGGCATCAGTTGGCATCAGGCAGTGCTTTGTGCCCTCCATGAGCGGTGCCCTCGGCTAAGGTGCAGGCAGAGGCCTCATGACCACACCGGCTGGGGTTGGCTCTGTGGTGTCATCACAGTCAGTGCTGCGCTCACCCAGCAAGCAGGGACCACGACATCGGTGCATGTAGCAGTGTCAGAGATGGTGTCAGTAATCCTTTTCTGAGGTCTGCAGTTCAACATAAATTTTGGAACCTTTGTCCTATCGTCATTGACAGTTGGGGACATCGTTTTCATGTTACACAGTGTACAGTCCAACAAACACCCCCAGTGGCCCAGGAATGGCATTGGCACCATTTGGCAAGTCATACCTCCAAGCAGTGGAGTTCAGGGAGGTTGCAGGTGAAGTATTTGTATCTCTGAGACTTCTTAGCAAAAGGCAAGATCTACTTTAAGCCCTTGGAGAATCATCTTAAGCAGGATAGATCAAAATAAAAGTCCAGTCCTTTCCACTGCCCACAGACGGAAGCAGCAATTGCAGGCCAACCCAGCAAAGCACAACACAGCAAAGGGACAGCACTTCTCCAGGCAGCTCTTCGGCTCTTCTTCTTGGCAGGGTCCTCTTAGTCCAGAAGCATTTTAAAGTTCTGGGGTCAGAGCCCCAATTTGTATACTACTTTCAGCCTTTGAACTCAGCAACTGTCAAAGGAAATTCTCCTTTGCAAACAAGAACCAGTTCTGCCCTCCCTGGTCCAGCTACACTACAGGAGATGGAGACAGCATTGTGAAAGGCAGCCACAGCCCAATTCAGGTGTCAACGACAACTCCTCCCACCCCTCTAGCTCAGGGCAAACCCATCAAACTGGTGATGAGCTGTCAGGATATGAGAGGCACACCTAAGCTCCCTTTGTGTTAGTGTCTGGATTGAATGCACTAAACTTCCCCTGTCAATCTATACCAGATGTTGATTCCACAGGCAGACTGAGGCATAGGATGCCAAGGCAAAAAAAATGGCAACTTTCTAAAAGTCTCGTTTTCAAACACACAATCTAAAAAACACCTTCACTAAAAGATGGTTTTTTGAACTCTTGAGGGAGCCCACACTCCAAATCTCTATCTCTTCCCAGTTGAAAGTTATACTTGTAAGATGTTACAAAGCAGAACACCTTCACTAAAGGATGGTTTTTTGAACTCTTGAGGGAGCCCACACTCCAAATCTCTATCTCTTCCCAGTTGAAAGTTATACTTGTAAGATGTTACAAAGCAGCTCCAATGATAACCTATGAGAAAGATAATCCTTACAATGGTGAAAAACAAAATTAGCAGTATTTTACTATTTGGACATATAAAAGACACTGTCAGAACCCCTAAGCAGATGGTTAGCGCTACCTCAATCTTCAGAGGCAAGTCGCGCTGGTCAAACATAAGAAAAGGTTCCCAGAAAAATGTTTGGCGACTCCTGACTCATCGGCGGAATTCCAAGATGGCCACCGATGAAGTGACGGTCTAGTTGTTTTGACTCTCACAGATACAAGAGTTAAGGTGATGCGCGCGAGCACAGACTGATGCGTACTTCACTAAAGAAGCGTTATGAGGCAGACAAACGTTTTTGGTGTCCCGAAGTAAATTCCTAGTTCCTGACTGAAAAGCGGAAATTCGACCTACTCCTTAGCACGTACCTTTGGTGAGCGCGTTTTCAGGAGTATTCTTAGAGACAACTCAGCGTACCTGTCACAGCAAATAATTCCTTGAGCTGCTTCTTCATCTGAGGCTTCCACCGGCAGTCGACCTGAAGAAGAAGAGAAGACTTGAGATAAGTGAATCGATTCAAATTCGATGATTAATGACAAAGACTATTGAATGACAAAGTTTTTAAGGAAAGAAGAAATAGATTTTCTGGAAGACAATACTTACCCCTGGAAACGGAATCATTGCACATCCTGACAAGACAAAGAAAAGGCGTAGTTATTAGATAGTACTGATTAGGACATAACACATAGCTAAGGAATACATTGCTATTTTAGGGTAGATACTCAATGCATATAGTTTAGATTTAAAAAGGCATTTAGGGCATTAGTTAGGCTCATATAATTCTTGAAATAGGATTTAGTCAAAAGAAAACTATTTTTTAGTCCTGGTGTAAAAGAATATCTTTGAGGAAAGGTCTACTAGCGAACAAAATGGTGAGAAACTAATTTAACAGAAAATACCAATGGAAAATAAGAAGGTATCACAGAAGTAAATATTTTTTGCCTAAATAGCTGTCACACTCAAGAAGAAGTGAGATAAAAACAAGAGTGAGAGCAGCGAAGAAAGAATAGAAGCAAGTTACCTGGAACATAAGGTATAAATAGATAGATAGGAGATAGTGAGTAGTCTAGGTCAGGTAATATGTTAATGTTGTTTCTTTAATATTATTCAAGGTTTCTCTGGAGTTATGTCTGTCCCCTTTTCCCGGAGGGGTTCCATAGGGTCAAGTTTAATAACAGGCTCTGGGACATCCTTTGGAGGGAGGTGGGAATTTGCGTCTCTGTTCCTGTGCAAGTCTTGGCAGTAAGACTTTCACTTAGACCTCTGACAGACACAAGAACATGTCCTACCTTGTAAATACACTGCACCCTGCCCATTGGCCTATATTGGGCCACCTTGGGGTGCCTTACATGTAATAAAAGGGAAGGTTTGGGCCTGGCAAATGGGGGCACTTGCCAGGTCGACATGGCAGTTTAAAACTGCACTTGCAGACCCTTCAGTGGCAGGCCTGATTCATGTTTGCAGGGCTATTCATGTGGGTGGCACAATAAGTGCTGCAGACACACTAGTAGAATTTGATTCACAGGCCCTGAGCATACACAGTGCGCTTTAGTAGAGATTGACCAGTAAGTCAAATATGCCAATTAGGGATAATTAATCATAATCACAATTTACATAGGGAGCACATGCACTTTAGCACTGATCAGCAGTGGTAAAGTTGCCAGAGTACACAAACCAGCAAAATAAAGCCCAGCATACAGTCAACAATACAGGAGGTAGAGGCAAAAAGACAGGGGAAACCACCCCAAGAATGCCAGGTCTAAAACATTTGTTTCTGTAACTACCCAACTTACCAGTTCCAACTGGACCTGCCCGGGACCCTGCTACTGGCCTCTGTTGGAGTGTCAGTCAGTCAAACAAAACTTTATTTTGGTTTGTTACAACCGTAAAAGTATACAATTTACCTCTTATCATAACATTAAAAAACATAAACACAGTGGTATCATAAAAAGATATTGCACACCTCAACACACATAAATTAGCTTTCTCTTTAAAATATGAGTGTTATATCATTCTAAGTTATTAAAATCAATTAATTCATATATATACATCAAATCCTTCGTGTATATGACAAGCAATACAGTAATCCCATGATAGCTCAACCTTGTGTAAGCCTAAGGGGAGCACTTACAATGCTTACTCTGTGCATTTGAGGAACACTTTGACTTTATTCATATATTTCCCCTTAGCACAGGCTATATCTAACTTCCCCATTTCCACCAAACGGTTAACAGCTTGCATCCTATTCCTGATCCTGTATTTTTTTTAAATCGGGCATAAAATTTCCCTTCGTATGTCTAAAAACTTCATACAATCTAGTAAAATGTGTAAAATTTCACAGGGGGAACCTAATATACAAGTACATTTACCATTACAATCTATCATAAGGTTTCAAACCCCATTGTTCGCATAAAATGGGTTTAACCCATTCGCATTTTTAAAACTTCCCGCCTTAAACGGTAACTAGGTAGCCGGTCCACACAGGGAAAATGTTGATCATTCTCCCAAGCCCGTGTCATGTGGGCCACCAAGGTTTTTCGTGAGAGGTACTCCCGATCATAAATACGAGACATCAAATCCCAGAATCCTTAATTACTTCTTGCCTATTGTTACATGATCTTGCTGTGGGCATACCCTCAAACCGAGCACCACATATGCTTCGGTTATTGATGTTCTTGTCTCTTTCACCCAGGGCAGCTCACTAATGGCAATTTCCATTTTAGCCCATTGGGAGATTTTAAGAGGCTCCCCAGCTCCTAAGCGCTGCCAGGAATGTACTAGGGCCATACAGGCAGATATAGCCCAGGATGTACTTCCCAGCTCAAGTCTTGCTGCCTGTACCATTGATGATTTAGGAAGCAAGAACAAACTTTTTAGTATATTTCTCTCCTCTTTATCCCAGGAGTTCTTACCGCTTAAGTAAAGTACCTTAGCTCCGTACAGAAATTGTGGAGGGACCATTGCTTGGTAGGCTTTTACGACCGGCCTATCTGACATTTCTCCATAGGTACTATTACATCTTTTTAGGCCTTTCGCAGAAGCCGATGCCCTCATTTTTAAAGCTTGCAACTGCGTATACCATTTCAGGGTACTGGTGAACCATATTCCCAGACATCTATAATCTGTTACCCTCTCAAGCAAATCTGTACCAAGATTCCATGAGAACTTCATTTTTTCCTTCCAAAACATACAATTCTTGTCTTCTCCATGTTTACTACCAATTGTTTAGTTATACAGTATTCTTTAAACCTGTTTAATTTTCTCTGAAGGCCTATCTCCGTCTGGTCCATAATCACCAAATCATCTGCATATAGTAGGCATGGTATCTGATTTCCTCCCAATTTCGGACTCGCCCCTCTAACCTCTCTTAATTTTAGGGGTAAATCAGCCAAAAACATGGAGAACAGTAGGGGGGCAACTACACACCTCTGCCTCAATCCATTTCCAATTGGGATCCTCTCAGTTAATCCTCCCTCCTCATCCAAGACTATCTAGCCCAATTTTCTGTATGCAATGCTTGGATCAGGGCTAGTAAATCGTCATGTATTTCATACCCTACCAGTGTTGACCACAGCTGCTCCCTGTCCACTGTTGGAGTGAGTCCTTCTTCAAAGTGATGCCCCCAGGTCCTGGACATTTGGCAGGTAACAGAGTGTACTCTTCCTGCCCCCAAGAAGTAGGAACTGGGACTTAGAAGTGTTTTGGTAACTTTCTGCCTGGAGAACAGGGATCACCGGGGTCACAGTTGAAGCCGTGGACATGCATATCAAATTGCAAGTGGGACTCAACATGTTGGTTTGCCTTAGTGAAGGAGATCCAACTTCAGACTTCCCTCACTCATAGCTTTCCTTACTTCACTGATGACCTCACTGAGACCATGGTCTTCAGCAACCTGCCATCGTTGAGCACAACTTTGGATCTAGCTTACATCTACGACTCATTGAGAACCACTTTTTCTCCACAAAAGTTTCCAAGTCAGAAGGTAAGCTTTTCACCGGCATGAACATTGCTCTTATATTCAACCTGTGATCCATTGTGGTCAGCCATAACGTTTGACTTTGACCTGATCTTCCTTGACCAGATACACACAGCTGGGGCGTTGTGCTTTTTTTGGCACTATTTTTAATTCAAACTTTAAAAATGCATATCTCTGTTTCTACTTATTGGGATTTTGTTGATTCGGTGTCATTGTATTTATTGAAATGTTCCCTATTTTTCTTAATTGGCTTGGAATTTTTCTTGTGTTGTGTTTTCTCATTATTACTGTTTGAGGGCTGTATAAATACTGTACATACTGCCTCTAATTTAAGCCTATCTCCTTTAGTGCCATGCCCTATATGGTTAAGTACAAGTTTATTTAGTGACTTCAGTGGATTACCTTAACACAGATTCTGATTATTATTTGAGGTGGATTCTCAACCCTTCAACTAATACTCCATTATCTTACATAACTTTAATGAATGGTTTTCCTATTTCAGTTTATCAACCCACTTCATTGAATATATTCAAAAGCCACAGAGTGTCAGCACATGATATTTAAGGCAGTTCTCTAGAACAAACAAAGTAAAGCAATTCAGATCATTGTACGCAGTTACGATATTGACTTTCAATGTATTTCAATTTATGAAACAATAACAAGCTTCACTCCAAAAACGAGAGTGGGAGATACAGAGACTGTCAGACGGTATAGCATATAAAATATTTTAAGTTAGATTTTCAAGTTGATATCAAGGTCATACTAAAATTATCTTCATGTCCTCAGATATAAATATTCCTGCAGTGCAAACCAAGCCCAGATGTGAAACCAGGCAGAGTGACAATAACATTTGTCTTGATTTCTCTCTCTTGTGCCATTCCCCTTTCCTCAGAACTGCTTCTAACCTGCATGTTGTTTTTGCAAGGTTAACAGCAGTTTCAAGGAAGTGAGGAAGGTCACTTCTCTCCCATTGGACATGCATTGCAAGGTTAATGCATCTTGATAGAGATTGAAATATGAACTGGGGTAAAAATTATCACTTAGTGCTTGTTACAAATCTGCTACCTGCCAAGAGGCAACAACTATGAGGGCCCCATGTGATCCTGCCTAAGCCCTATTCACTACAGAACTCTCCCTGGCACATCGCAAACTTTACTCAACTTTCTCCTTCAGTTAAAGGATTCCCGCAACCCTACTGATGTATTTTGGTACAAGAAAAATTGGAAGCATCACCCATCTTGGGAGGCGTCCTTCTGAGCACCGCTGTAACCCACAACAATACTGGTGTGGGATCTAAATGCTTGTTGTCTTTGTGTAACAAAATGTGTGAAAAAAGTTTGTAAGCATATCCAAGAACTTAATTTATTTCCAATTCGATATTGTATGTTTCATATCGATCTTTCTTTTTTTTTTTTTTTCTCATTTGCGTTCATTAGCTCCAAACTGTCAAGACAGAAGACTACCGCAGAGCAGAAAGTCAGGCCGTGACTCTGTACTGACTCAGCTTCAGCTGGCGGGGATAGCGTAGGAGGGATGGTGAACAAAACCCCTTCAGTATCAGCTGGCTGGCCGTGAGATTCTAACATGCGGGCAACTCTGTTGGACAATAATGCCCGAAATATCGAGGCCCTTTAAGCAACGACACAACTGTGGCAGAGCCAGAAGGTGAGCCATGTCAGCATTAATCATCGGACCTGGGGGAAAAAAAAAAACCCAGGTATCAACATGGCCTCTCCAGCAGCTTCCAAAAGGATCTTTTCGCCTGGTTTCCTCCCCTTGCCAAATCAAGTTTCGAGATCTGGAGAATTGAAGAACGCCATTCATAGAAGGTAGGTGGCAAAGCGTCTTTCCAGTGTCTACAAATTTCCCTGCGGGCCGCCAGAATGGAATAGAACACTATGTTGGAAGCAGCGTTACGAGTATTTCCACTCAGGCCAAAAATGACTAAGCCCAAGTCAATGGTGACCTGACAATCCAAAATCAAAGACAATTCACTACTTATGGAATCCCAGAAAGGAGTGATTTGTGGGCATTCAAAAAACATATGGATGTCGGATGCCGCCACCAGTCCGCATCTTGGGCAGGAAACAGGCCCTATATGGGAAAATTTTGACAGTCTCTGCGGGGAGTAATAAGCTCTATGTATTGTAAATACTTGGTTCCTTCGGAGCCAAGCACGCTTAACCAAATCCAACAATACTCTGCATGAGGTTAGCCAAAGTTCTTCCACATCTACTCCTGGCATAGACTCCGCCCACAATTGCATTGGAAGGCAGAATTTACCGTCTGTTTCCACTATGATCATGTTATACCAGAGAGAGATCTCCTTTTTTATAGGTGGTCTATCAAGCAGGCATGCTTCTAGTTCGCTCACTCCCCCTAAAGGGAATTTGCTATTACGTGAGGGCAGTGTATTCTGCGCCTGTGCCCAACTTGAAATCTATAAATATTTGACTCTAGAAAATCTCGGTCCGACTTTGTTGGTGAAGTAGTTCCATGGAAGCAAAGATCCGTCAGAAAATAAGTCTCCCCAAGATATGGTACCTGCATCTTTGAGTGGTAGTGCTAAAACATCTTCTGCCCATGGAGGAGGTGCAGGTAGGTCCCATATTGGAGCTCTGCTTGAAAAATATCCTAGATTTATCGAGTATCTCACTCTGTACCATGTATTGGCCATCCCCTGTAGTATCTTCAGCTTTATCTTTTTAAAGAATTTGGGATCTCCAAACTTAAAAAGGAAGCTCGCTTGCCCAACTCCCTCACAACTCAGCAAAGTAGAAAACATAAGGCCCAGGCCTGAATCAGCTGGTGTTTTGAAAAGGATGCGTGCATGTGTTAGCTGGAATGCCCATGCATAAGCCTGAAGGTCTGGGCCTGCCAGCCCGCCCTTCTCCCTCCGACGCCTTATCTTTTTCCACGCAATTCTTGAATTCTTATTATTCCAGATAAAAGAGGATATCTCACTCTGCAGCTTTGCAATTAATTTAGGATCAAAAAACAATGGTATTGAGTCAAATAAAAATGTGATCTTTGGCAGTATGGACATTTTAGCTAGATTTACCTTCCCCAAGATGGTGAGAGGGAGATGAGCTAATGCTCTCATCAATTTTCGGCACTGCGCTGCTACTTTTGCAAAATTTAGAGCTGCTATTGTGTTTATATTCTTATCTATGACTACCCCAGATATCTCAAGTTAGCTCTCGATGTCGCGCTATGTGTGTTTAGGTCAACATTCCAAGACATTGACTCTGTTTTCGAGGCATTCACCTCGTATCCTGACACCTTTCCAAACTCCAAGGCGAGATCTATAATCACCGGGAACGCTGTGTTTATATCTGGTGTGAAAATCATGATGTCATCTGCATAAAGGGCCACTTTTTTTGTCCAATCGCAAAAGACAAATGGAATAATTTGTTGGTTCTCTCTCAGTTTTTGTGCGAACGGCTCTATATACAAATCGAATAATAGAGAGGACAGCAACACTGTCTCGTCCCCTCGTTACCCTGAATGATTCGGACAAACCTCCATTGATCAAAATAGAGGCCGAGGGGCTTCCATACAACAGTTTTATTGCTCTACGAAATTTAGTTCCCACGTTGAACCTCAACAAGGCCTCCGACAGGTATTGCCAATTTACCCTGTCGAAGGCCTTGGTGGCGTCCAAGGTGAGAACCGAGAGGGGCAGAGTCTCCTTAGTCGCCAGATCTATAGCTCCCACCAGGTCATATGTGAGCTCGAACAGCTGCCTCCCCTTTACGAAACCTTTTTGATTAGGATTTAGTATATCTGGAGCTACCTGACCGAGCCTTTTAGTCAATATTGCCGCCAGGATTTTATAATCGGCATTTAGAATTGAAATAGGCCGATACGAACCGCAGTCAGATAAGGGCTTACCAGGCTTCGGGATTAGTGTTATCGAGGCGCTATCCCAGGATGCTGGGGGTGCCTCTCCCTCCCTCAAGATCTTATTAAACAGTTCCACCCTAACCGGGGACACCACCAATAGCAGGTTTTTATAGATTTCTGATGGTAAACCGTCTGTTCCTGCAGCCTTGCCTCCTTTGGCTCCCTGAATGGCCTGTTCTACCTCTTCCTTCGTTATGTCCCTATCTAAGAATGTACTCTGTTCATCAGACAAAGATGGTAAAGATAGATCTTTTAACTAATTAGCAGCGTCTTCAGAGGTGGCACTCAGGTCTTCCTGATATATTGTTTGTAAGAAATCTTTAAAAGCTTCTCTAATGTCAGCATCATTTGAGAATGTGCCGCAATCAGTTGTCACTGAATCAATATGGTTTCGCACTCGGTCCGATTTTACTTTCCAGGCCAGGAGCCTTCCAGCCCCCTCCCCATATTGGAAATGAGCTAGTTTGCTCGCCTCCCATCTCTGCATGATTCGTTTATCTAATACTGATGTCAATGCATTCTTCAATTCCATCATTTTAGCGTGTTTCAGCGATAGATCATAATTACTGTCATTACTACTATTTTCGATATCCGCCTGAGTAACTCTAATATTCTCTTCAATAGTAGACACCTCTTCCAGATACAACTTTCTTCGGTATACGATCTTATTCTTTATGATCCCTCTTAACGTACACTTGAAGGCATCCCAAATAACACCCAGAGCTGCTGAACCAGCGTTTATTTCAAAAAAAGCCCTTGCTTCTGATTGTATATGCTCTATATCTTCCAGTGAGGTAAGGAGAGACCGATCAAAAGACCACGTCCTTATAGGGGGTTTATCTCCCCACTCGAGTTCCATCTTCATGGCTGAATGGTCAGAGAGATGCGACGGAAAGTAATCTGCATTTTTGACTGAGTTAGCCAACTTACGGCTAATTAAGATGAAATCTATTCTTGACCTATGCCGGTATTTAAGATTCCTGAAGGAAAATCCCTGTCTCTGCCCCTCTCTTAGCCTCCAGATATCTATATAACCATATTGATTCATACAGCCTAGTAAACAGTTTCTAGACTTAGAAAGGGGCTGTTGTCTACTTATCGGAGACTTATCCAACATGGGATTCAGTACAATAATAAAGTTGCCGGTTATTACGACTGGCTCGGCAAATTGCAGCAGATGGAAAAATAAAGATTCTAACGCGGCAGGATCGTCCCTATTCGGCCCATAGTACCCAACTAATGCTAGTACTGCACCTCCTATCATGACCGCCACAATAACCCACCTGCCGCCAGAGTCAACCTTTTGCTGGATAATTTTTATGGACATGGATTTTTTGAACAGGATAGTGACGCCCCTTATGTTCAACGATTGGGAGGTAGAACCAGAAGTATCCAACCATCTATTCTTCTTGACAAGCTCGAGCATTTCTCTCTCGACTAGATGCGTCTCCTGCAATATGATAATGTCCGCCTCAACATCCCGCAAATACTGGAGAATTTTATTTGCACTCGGTTTGGTTCGGAGACCATTAACATTCCAGGAAAAAATGTTAAGCTTCGTCATAACCCTGGGAATAGGTAATTATAGGAAATACTGCCAAATTATATAAACTGCTACTTATCTGCTGCTTGGAATTAGAATCCCTAGAAAATAATATTAATGTTTGGAGCGCTATTAAAGATAAATATTTTATTGTTTTTTCACCCCAGCCCTCCACCCCCCTGTGCCCTCCCAAACCTCCCTCCCTCCCATGGGAAACCCTTGTACTCACTATCCGGAATTACCGGAAGTAAGTGCCCCGACTCCTCCGGAGCCCCCCCTGTGAGTGCCATAAATTATAATTTTTGTGTTCCTTTTCATTCCTTTTTTTTATTATCTTTTTTATCTATATTTTTTTCCCTTTTTTTCCCCTTTTTTTCCTTTTTTCTTCCCTTTTCCCCTTCTCTTTCCCTCCTTTCTCCTCCCCCTTTTTTAAATTTTTTTTTCCTTATATCTTATGTATTAATTTCATATATATATATTTTTTTTATCTTTTTCTTCCCCTTTGTTGATATATATATATTTGTTTTTTGTTTCATGTTAACTCCGTTTCATCCTAAAAAGGTTGATACTTTACCAGAACTTTATTGGGGGGAAATCTTTTTAGTGAACTTGTAAGTGAACTTATAGGACCTATGGGACCTTACTAGCCCTGTAAACTCTGTTTTTCTACTTTCTGCTTCCCAGAGACAATAGCAGCTCGACTGCAGCCTGAACTGATCGTATATTATACATTCTATTGTCATGCATTATTTTGAGGGAAGCCCATCTGCACTGTAGCGCCCAGCCCACGGAAAGCATCCATCCTTTTGCCCAGCTCCCATTGTTTGTCAAGAGTAAATCTGGACAGATCAGAGCGTATCTGATAGTTGAATCCTTTGCCTGGCATTGATTTCTGTTTTAATGCTAGGTTCAAGATTTGTTCTTTCAGGGTACAAGTGTGGAAATTCACCAGGATTTTCCTTGGCTTGGTTCTCTGTGGGTTGCGCCTAAATGGGTCCCTGTGGATTCGCTGAATATCCGTTGCAAGATCTTCATTTGAAAGCTGAAGGTTAAGAGATTCTTTTAGCAATGAAATAGTGTAGTTTTTAATATCTGTTCCTTCACTTCCCTCCAGTACATTTAAGATTCGGATATTACAACGCCTGGCATTGTTTTCCACAATCTCCAATCTTTCTGATAAAGCAGTATCCTCTCTTCTCAATTTCAATATGTCATCCTGGACACTCTCGGCACGCATAGATATCTGCCCCACCGTTTCTTCTAGAGATTGAGTTCTTGCAGAGAGGCCAACAATCTTTTCATCGAAGGACTCGCAGAAGGCTCTTATTTCTCTTTGATTGGGAGCGGACTCCTCAAAACCTCGCTTAATCTCAGCTGATAGTGCTGCGAACATCAGCTGTATCGAAGCTACGGAGATGGGAATGGAACTGGAGTCTAAGGCCTCGCTCTCCTCGTGGATAGGAAGCATTCCGCACTCAGTCGAAACGGGGGGTCAAAAAGACCTCGAAGGTAGAGATCCGTCTGATGGCTCTTTACTCTTCCTAATAATACTCTCCGTTTCCGTTGTTATAGTTATGTGATCTTCACCCCAAGTTTCACTTTGAGAAGAGATAGGCGGGGACGGAGGGGATAAAGCGAGAGTGAAGCTGTAACATTTATTTCATGGACTGGTGAAGCTGTATGCCCCTCTGTAGACCCAACGTCTGAGTGCAGATGGGTGTCAGCACACGGATCCTGTGACCCCCCACAGGGCCATTTGGGAGTTCCTGCATCAGATCTAGCTCCAGATTTAGCTCCTGGCTTTGCACTGTTAACGCCATTTTGTTGTTCACAAGCTGTGGTTTTGTGGAACAAAATTCCCCCGGTGCACACTCTTGAACGATCTCCAACACTTGCGGAATCACCTTGAAGTATGAACGTAGAGAGGGGGTGATTTTAGAGGAAGAAGCAGTAGGGGTTTTGGTCGCCTTGTTACACTTTCTCCCCCTCTTGGGCTTTACTTCAAATGAAAGGTATGAAGAAGCTTTTTCTAGATTCGAGCTAGAGGGTAGACGAGTAAAAACCTGGGATACCCCCCCAGAATCAGAAACAGACGCCTCTGGAGAATCTAGTGCTTTTACTGTGCTGCTTGCTGTACTGCTTGCCACTTTCTCCGGTGAAAGTGCCTCTGCTCTTTTACCTTTTTTCTTGCGAGGACACTTTGCCCTCCCCGGACCTTTAGTTAAATCTTTATCCTTGTTTTGGGTTAACTTCTCCTTGTAAGTTCTGACTGCTTTCATTGATTTAGGAGGGACCTCGCAAGAAATTACTTTACACCCACCCTTCTTTTCTCCATGTTTCCCTTTTACCTCTAATCCAGATATCCCTTCCCCCAGCTGACCGCTTTCAGATGCGGAGCAAACGCCAGTACTGGAGACAGAATCCCTCTCACAGAATGCGCTGGGGCCGGTGAAGTAGTCCCTTCGGAGACTCCGTACATGCCTGGCCCTGCGGAGCTCCAGGGCGGCCTGACCCCAGTGTAGCAGCGCAGGCTCCCGCTGCTCTCGTGCTCTATCGGGGCGTTTCCGGGTCTCGGCTTCCTCCGCCTCCGTCTATGCTCCTTCCTTCTTGCTGGGACTGTGGCACATCGAGCTGAAACCGTGACCCGAACCGTGGTCGGAGAACCAGACAATCTCCATCAAAAGCAAACAATGCCCGGATTTCTTTGAACACAATTCATGACAGAATTCAGTTCACGTATGAAGTAGATGCAAAAACTGCAACCTTTTTAGGTTTAATGATCATCTTGAAACCAAGATACACAGAAAAAGCACAGACAAGAACAGTATGCTGTATCACCGCAGTTTCCACAACAACACTCTCAAAAATCATCTCGCTTACACTCAACTCTTGAGAGTCAAAAGAATCATATCTAACCCTGTGGTTCTCCAAGAACATATTCAGCTCATGCTTGACCATTTCAAACAGAGAGGTTAGCCTGACAAGGTTTTGGAACAAGCTAAAGATCGTTGCTCCAAAAGAACTCGCTCTGAACTATTTGACTTTCCTAAGAAAACAGAAACAAAAAGGAATGTGGTGGTGTCTAAATTTTCCACACTGAGTCATCGATACAAAAGGTCAATCAGGAAACACTGGCCTATACTTGCTCTTGAACCTGATTTTAAAGGCATTTTCAAAAACACACCAATTTTTCGCATATATAGGGGGCAGGAATTTGAAAGACATGATAACAAAAAGATACACAGAGACCAAGGACACCACATTTAAGCGTACTGTACCTTGCCATAATTGTAGTAATTGCAACGTGATGAAAGGGGCTTCAATCAATCATCCGCCGAAAGGCACCAACATAAAACTTAAAGTGAATGGTACTTGTGACACAACCAACGTTATATATATGTTGAAATGCCCATGCGGCTTGCCATACGTTGGCAAGACTGAAAGAAAGATAAAAACTAGAATACACAAGCATAAAAGTAACATTCATACCAGGAACTAAAAATCAGTTATTGCAGTTCATTTTATGGACAGTCATCCTAATATAAGCCAACTACAATTTCTCATTCTGGAACCTATCAGGAGAATAGATGGCAGAGACAATAACAAACATTTCTTACAACGAGAGAATCATTGGATAAAATTCCTGAACTCACTGAAACCATATGGTGTTAAGGACCAGATGAAATTTGCACGTTATCTTTAAACTTTATATTATCCTTGATGGTATGGATTTGCTGTGCTTTTTCTTCGTGATTAGTTATGTTCCGCGCTACTGTTCTATAGATTTCTTATAATGCTTTCGCCTGATTTTGTCACATTTTCCTTTGTATATCGACCACTACAGTGCAACTTGATTTCTATAAGCTCTTGCTTTTTGTGTTTAGTTTTTCACACTTAATATGTTTTTCATTATTATTAACTGCTATTTTTTAATTGAATTATTTACACGATTCTGTTTATTATACTGTTGTTTTTATAATTCCAACACATTACAAAATGGCATCATTTTTCCGTGCAATTTGTTCCAGTCCTCTCTCTATGTTGCATTCACCAGTGCTTTAAACACACGTCTTGTTTCACCCTCTCCACACATTGTTGCTGAGATGCGATCTCTTTCACATCGATGTAGAAGTAAATACGAGTTCACTTCACTCAATGCGGTTAAGGCTTTTCGCCGTTTATAACTTGAGCGCAATAAATACTTGGCATTTCACTATGCATGCTATGTCACTTTTCAGTCACGTCTCTTTTTTCACTGGCGGCGTTCAATGATTCATCACATTGTCTTTTTTAAACTTCTATCCTACACGCTCTAACTGGCCTGTGTTAATTTTCTCTGCGGTTCAAGATTTGTAGCACTTTACGCATGCATATGTATCTCATATTATTGGAGATTCACTGAAGTTTGTTTTATCTTGTCACCATTATATTTTCTTTATTATTTTAATTTAGCATGCTCACGTCGCATATTGCTACGTTGCATTTACTCAACTTCTGCATCACTATATTCACACTTGCTTTTGAGCATGTTGCACAATCTGGTCATTATTAGCTCAACTCACGAGTGGTCATACTCATGTTATCCTTTGCCTTTAGACACTCTTCCCTGAAAAAGGGCACTACGACGCCCAAAATGCATCGGGAGACACACTGAGATCGATTTACATTCATGGATTTATCTGGATGTGTACAAGATCGATATGAAATTTACAATATCGAAATTGAAATAAATTCATTTCTTGGATATACTTACAAACATTTTTCACACGTTTTGTTACACAAAGACAGCAAGCATTTAGATCCCATACCAGTGTTGTTGTGGATTACCTCGGCGCTCCGAAGGATGGCCCCCAAGTTGGGTGACACTTCCATTACTTTCAGTTTTCACACTCCTTGATCAGTGAGTGAAACTTCTAAAGCAGGCCACACATTTCCTCATTGCCTACACGCTGTTCCGCTCTGCGTGTTCGACCATACCCCCTCTTTTGTATTTTGGTACAAGGCATTAATCAATTAGTCAAATTCAGTTCATTCCAAAAACAAATTCCTATAAAACATGTAAAACACATTAAATCGAACATATTGCATAGGGCTATGTAGAATATACTGCACTAATATTTTAAAAAAATATAAGGAAACATAATCAGAATTTTTCAAACAGGAAACTCAAATATTTTGCGGTCTATAACAAAAATGTACACAAACCTTTTGTGTTTTGAAACTTATTAACAGATAAATATCCAGGGTACTCTGGGGTGAGTTGTGGGCCATACAAATAAACATAACATAACACACATAATCAACTCTAATTGTCCATAAAAATCATACTAAGCATTTTCTAATTTAATATTAAATTAAATATTTCTATTAATCCCATGGTGGGCTTGTGCTCATGATGGAGCCGCTCAGTCATGGCACCCACCCTTGGGGAAAGCGCTGGCACTCCCCCCATGGGTAGCCTTACAACTTCCCTCCAATGGAAGAGTTTCTGCTGCCACCCGACCCCTCTTGGCAATACCTTGAAATCAGCGTGCCCAGCAAGGGCCAAGGGTCCCTTCCAAGGCGGTTAAATAATTTGTATCTATTTTCTGCTCCCAATGGGGACAGATGTGCCCGTTATTTTGGCCTTTCTGCGTCCAGGTGGAAGGGGGGAAGAAAACTCTACTATGTACAAGGGATCGATTTCTTTAGCAAGGGGGCAAATTTCTGTCTGCTGTTTAGTGCCCTACCCGGGGACAGATCAGCCTGGCAGGAAACCCCACTTTATCCTTTAGCCAAAATCACCCCTGATTTTTCTCACCCCTATTTGAAGGCCCATCTGGCAGACATAATTGTTTTATTTCTTGTGAATTGCAATGGTAACATTTTATTTCTCCTTTGTATTCTAGTTCAATACTTTTGCTCTTTAGACTGATGTTCAAGGTTGTGGTTTTGTTACTGGTGGTTCCGCAGTTTGTGTAGTTGCATGTGTTTGGCAAGAGAATTTGTTTTTGTACTATTTACTCTATATGAGTTTTATTTCCATACATCAATGTGTTTTTTGCAAATGGTGATATAGGAGCAGTAAGTTTACTGTCTGTTTTTTTTAGTGTCAAAATCTTTTTGCATTTGTGCTTGATTTGTATTTTGTTGTCATCTGAGTAATTGATTTTGTTTGTTCTTTCTAATGGGAGATCGTTGATTTATGCTGTACCTCTGCAGAGTAGGCGCTGGTGGGTGTAGCTATCTTTGGCAAGTGAGACATATTGTTTTTGAGTATATAGATCTTTGTGATAAAGGCACACTTTGTTTATCATTTATTGTGCACAGTGTTGGTTGTTGGTGACTTGTTTGTGAAGTCTCCTTTCTTTGTAAGGATTGTGGCTAGTCGCAGGATTACGGCTCAGTAGGTTGTTGGCATGCTTTTTGAGTCTTCCTCTGACCATGGTTCAGAGACTAACTCTGCATCTGAGGCAGAGGAGGAAGTGAGTTTTCATTTCATGAGTAATCATCGGATGATGAAGAGACTCTTAGTGCAGATGAAGTACCTGTCTTAGAGGAGGACATTGTTGTTCCAATTGAGCAGTAAGAGGCGTCTCGGTTGCAGCCTGCAAGACCTCCCATTGGAAGTGCTGACCTCGGGTTGCCACAGGCCTGGTACAGTCGACATAGCCAGACTTTACTGGTGTTCCAGAATATACAGTGGATGCTAAAAACGTTTTGCCTACAAATGTTTTGCAGTTGTTTATAGACAATGTATTTTTGGCAGAGATTGTTGAGCAGACTAATCTGTATGCTGATCAGTATTTGAAGGACAACAGTGCCAGCCTAAGGCCTCACTCTAGAGCTACGCAGTAGACTCCCACAAATCTGGAAGAGATGAATAAGTTCTTGGGTTTAACTTTTTTGATGGGCTTGCTAAGGAAGCCATCAATGTCTTCGTATTGGTCTACTAATCCTTTGATGGCAACAGCTATATTTCCTGCAATCATGAGTCATGATCGATATTTGGTTCTGCTTTAGATGCTGCATTTTGTCAATAATGGTTAGCATTGCCACAAGATCTCCCTGATTGTGATGGTCTTTTTAAGATTCGGCCTGTCATTGATCACTTTGTAGATTGATTTTCTGAGACTTATGCTCCAGGGAAAGAAATAGCTGTGGATGAGTCTTTGGTCTTGTTCAAGAGCCGCTTGGTTTTTAGGCTCCTAGCAAGAGGGCACGCTATGGAATTAAAATGTATTTGCTGTGTGACAGTAGGACTAGATCTGTCTCTAATTTCAGGCAGTACACCGGTAGAGAGGCCAGAATTGACCCCCCTGGTTTTCCTTCCACTTTAGGAGTGACTGAGAAAATTGTTTTGGAACTTGATAGACAACTTTTTAACTAAGGTCACCATTTATATGTAGAGAACTTCTACACCATTAGACAGTTGTTCAGGGATTGGCCAAAGTGGACACTGTTGCTTGTGGCACAATCCGCGCTAACCGTAAAGGTTTTCTAAAACAATTATTTGTCAAAAAGCTTGTGTGGGACAGTGCAGTACGTTGCATAGCGAGAAAATTCTAGCTGTGAAGTTTGCAGAGTGGGGAGATGTCTACATGCAGACTACAATCCATGATCAAAGCAATTCACTTGTGACTGTTTGGGGTCAGGTTGTTGAAGTGTGCAAACCTGTGTGCATTTGAGACTATACTAGGCACATGGCTGGTGTTGATAGAGTAGATCAGGGGTTGGAACCTTACACTGCTCTTCATAAGGCTTACAATTGGTATAAGAAATTGGCTATCCATATTTTCCACTTGGCAACCTTTAATGCTTTCGTTGTATTTAAGGATTGTAGTCCAGAGTCAACAATGACTTTTGTTAAGTATCAGGAGTCTATAAGAGGCAGCCTTGTTGTAGTGGAACAGGGAAGTGTTCCTAGAGTTGGAGTGGTGGAGGATGTGGCTAGATTGAAAGATCGCAACATTTCTGATCACATTCCTCCCACGCCCTCATAAGACTTTCCCAGTAGGAGATGTAGTCTATTGGCAAAGAGGTACGTGGAAGGAGACTCATAAGTACTGCCCCGAGTGTTATTTTAACCCTGCACTGTGTGTGCCTTCTTGTTTTAGAATGTACCTCCTGCAAAATTATTTTTGGGAGCATCCATGAGTGGTAAAGTGAACTGCCTGGTCTGTATTGTTTTATATTTGTTGTTCAGTTTCAAGGTTGGCATTAGTGCAAAAGTATTTAGTTTCAGATTTTGTGTTAATAGATTTGTATCTTCTTACAACAATGTGCTTCTGTTTTCATTATTGTATTAAAAAAACTAAATGTGATGGTGGTGTGTGTAGGCTGGTACTTGGCTGGTGGTGTGTGGACTTGTGGTTGGTTGGTGGTGTATGTGGACTGGCGCTTGGCTGGCAGTGTGCAGGAACTGGCACTTGGCTGGCGGTGTGTGCGGATTGGCGCTTGGCTGGCTGTGTGCATGAACTAGTGCTTGGCTGGCCTTTGTTCGTGGACTGGTGCTTGGCTGGCGTTGTGTGTGGACTGGAGCTTGGCTGGTGGTGTGAGTGGACGGGTGCTTGGCTGATGGTGTGCGTGGACTGGTGCTTGGCTGGCGTTGTGTGTGGACTGGCGCTTGGCTGGCAGTGTGAATGGACTGGCCCTTGGATGGCGGTGTGAATAGACTGGCACTTGGCTGGCTGTGTGCATGAACTAGCGCTTGGCTGGCAGTGTGTGGACTGGTGCTTGGCTAGTGGTGTGTGAGTAGTGAAGTGACTTGCTGCTTGTTACTACACAAAATGGTGGCCAAATGCCAGTCCACACAATCCACCAGCTGATGTAGTTGCTGTGTTAGGCATGTGAGCATGTGAAAGTAATGGGCCCTTAAATGGCGCTGTCTGCTGATGTGAGTGGTGTAATGGTATGGGCATGTGGCTGGCGGTGTGAATGGTTTTGTTTATGTCACACAGATGAAAGGTGTATGAATGGCCTGTAAAGAGGTAGGTGCCTTGTCAAGGCATTACAGCCCACAAGCTGTGAGTCAATGGTTCAGTTTCTTATCCTTTCAATTATTAACAGAGCATTTAACTTTTGTGAAATCTCTTGTTAAAATTGTATATACAGAACCATCACTCACCCTCATGCCAAATCCATTCCATTCCATAACTTTATCTGGTCTTATGTACCATAAAAGTACATATTCATAAAATGTCTCCCAAGGTAGTATACACAAATGAACCATAAATAGTAGATAATCATACAATTAATTCATGTAGAAGAAAATATGCTAAAAAGTGTCCCAATAAAAAACTATACAGTTTGACACTTTTGGTGATAATAAAGTGCATTTTTGAATCTTCCAAGAAATGAGCTTAGGCAAATCATATCTCAATCCTCCCAAATCAAGCTGCCTGGGAGTCACTGGGACAGGAACATGTATAGTAGAGTGCAATCAGAAGTTTATAAGCTTATTTCATTAAAAAATATTATCATTCAAACTGATAAAAAGGAAGGAATAGATACAAGAATAAAAAAAGTAGAAACAATGCAAATTTCTAAGGCCGTAATGGCTGGTTTAAAAAAATCCAACATACACGCCACATTGAAATTAAGAAAAGAGATACGAAAAAGACAATGGAGGCATAGGTGCTGTACTTTAGAACTCTAAATGCCTCAGCACAATGTATGAAGCCTAGGTTCCTGTGGAGTTGAATAAGCCAGCGATGTCTGAGTAATTTGTAACCAGGGAAGAAAATAAAGACATGTAACTCTGTCTCCTCCTTAGAATTACAGGCAGGACAGTCTCCAGACAGAGTTTTGGACCATTTATTCAAAAAGGCAAGGAGCGGTAGAGTTCCAAATCTGAACTGTATATATAATTTCCTTGCCAGAATTGATTGGATGTCATCCAGGGAAGATTCCATAGCGTACTCGTTCTTGATTTTTAGGAATTAAGCTGTCAAAGATCCTTGTACTGGGGTGAATGTATGACATTGTTCTACATTCTGTCCATCAACTGTGTTTCTTGCAATTTTCACCCCGAGTGTGCTGGGTATACTCAGACGTGCTTCCCAGGCTCTCCACACCACTGGAGTCAAGCTATCCAGGCTGATGAAGGCTGATAGCCAGAAACCGGTCCTTGGATGCTTGATTCCGGTCTGGGAAAAACATGGCTTGGTAGTTCGGACTGGACTGTTCCCATGAGGCACAGGGTCAGAGCCGATTTGCATATAGCCAGTGTCTAACCCAGGGTGGTGTGGAGTGCAAAAAAACGATGGATTTAGGCCCAGATCCTTGTACTGGGGTGAATGTATGACATTGTTCTACATTCTGTCCATCAACTGTGTTTCTTGGAAACAGCCGGAGGCCGAGCTTTCCTGGATGTCGGCAAATATATGCCTTCTGAAAGATTTAACCAATTCTGACCATGAGTTTAAAAAAGCACGATTCTTCAGGATTACTCCAGAAGCCTGCTTTGCTCAACCTGATACAGACATCCTTTATGTATACAAAACAAGGTATTTTGTTAAATCCCGGGACACTCATTAGCTCTTTGAGCTCAGACCAATAGGCGGCCAGTTCCGGGGTCACCCACAATCTACGCCAGATTGTTGCAGGTCTATGGCCTATCTCTTCCCCAAGGGGCCTAATGCCCAGATCCAGGCATGAAGGGGTGAGTGGAGTGCTAGGGGGGAGACTTAACAACTGCCTCATGAGATTATTCTCTACCTTGTTAAAGCTACTGGTGTTACAATGCCCTTATAGTTCCGCCCCATATAATGCAGCACCCCTTGCTTGAACTTTGTATATCTCAGCTATTGGCCCGGCTGGTTTGTGGATTGAAGTTCTATACATTTTAGCATTTCCTCCTACGGTCTGGGAAAGCTTAAGGCTTGCTTTAGCCATTTGCTGCCCCCTCTCCAGGTGTTCTGTCAAGGTGACACCTAAGTAGTCAAAAAACAACACTGTTTCAAGCATAGTGCCATTCAAACCGGGGTTATAGCGAGACTTCTTGACAGGGTTGAAGACCCTAAATTTAGTCTTCTGTGTATTATTCTCCAACCCCCAGGTTTAAGAAGGCAACAAACTTATCAAGAACCCGCTGGATTCCCATAGGCGACTTTGAAAGTAAAAGAGTGTTGTCAGCAAACATTATTACCGGAACCTTACCAGATGCTATCTTAGGGGCATCATTATCCTTGACTTTCCTGAGTTGGTCAACTAGTACATTAATGAATAAAGAAAATAAAGTAGGTGCGAGCACGTACCCCTGCCATACCCCTTTGTTGACTGGAAAGCAAAGTCACCACAATTTCCATACCTCACTTAGGCAAAATTACCCGCATGCAGTCTCATCAAAATGCTAAGGAGGTGGTGGGGGGGATCTCCCGATCTCTAAGTACACCCCATAGTTTGGCCCTGGGCCCAAGATCAAAAGCCGACTTCAGATCCACACATATTAGATAGAGGCTGCCACCCGCCATTGTCACTGTTTTCCAGAAGAGAAGTTGGAGTCTGAATATCTGGACGACGATAGAGGTGTTTTTTCTGAATCCGGCTTTGTAGAGGCTCAAGATATCTTGTTCTTCCATCCACACCTGGATCAAGATGTACCAGTGCAAACAATTTCTGGGTAACGTCAATCAAACTAATTGGCCTAAAATACGTGGTAGAAGAGGTGAGCCCTTTTTAAGAACTGGAACAATTTCTGCCCCAAGCAAGTCATCAGGGAGCTCCATGTCATTTATAATAGCATACTACATAATAGCATATTAGCATAATAGACCCATAGTTAAGGTCCCCATATTTTTGGTTCCTCCCCTAAAGAGGTGCCCAGGTAGTTTGTCCAGACCCAGTGCTTTGCCGAATGAAAGCTTGCTAATTGCATTTAGCACTTCGGACATAGTAATCCTTGGGGCCACCTCCTGGGGAAACCCAGTGATAATTATGGAGGGTTCATCAATTTGGGCCACAGCTTCCTTGGTTGTGTATAAAGTAGATCTACTCAAACAGAAACCAGACATAGAGAAAGTAAATCCTTTTAGGATGATAACGACTTATTCTAGTGGAGCACAGTCCTTAGAAAGAAATGGAATCTATTACGGACAGATCCCATCATTGGGACAGATTCACCAACACGTCCAATGGTTACCTTCAGACGAGCGAGAGCCCTAAGGGATACAGGTACGAGTAGTCATTTTGTACTTACAGTACCTAAACCTTTTGGCGAAGCACCCACCAGGTTTTATCATTGTGGGAGGTGCAAAGCCTGCAAAAATAGCAAGAAGACCCTATCGTACAATGTGGCAGAGTCAACCAGATGGATTAGAAAGTTTTTGACCTGAAGCACCCCATATACCCTATAGTGCTTAACTGGTCCGTGCGGACTTACGTATATTGGTAGCATGATTCATCAGGCGAAGATCCGCATTTTGGAACATCTACGTGCCATTAAAAACTGTGACATAACGTACCCTGTTGTGAGGCACTTTCAAAAATATCACAGCAGTAAGAGTGAGCTCCTAACCTTTATTGCCATAGATTATGTCCCAGGAAATTTGAGAGGAAGGGATAGGACAATGAGACTTAGAAGACTGGAGTCTAGAGACATTATTGATCTTTGTACAAAATCTCCGGGAGGTCTCAACAGTAATGAGGAAATGGCAGTACACCTAGGATAAAGGGCTCTTTATTTTAGGATTAGCTAATCTACGTATCTGGATATTTGTTGCTACGGTATATAATGACTGTATTCATATTGTATATACTGGGAATGAAAATACTTTGGTTGTAATCTGAGGTTGCTTAGGAGAGTAATCTAGATATCTTATGCACATACATACTGAATGGTTCCGTACTTTGCTCAGCAGGTTCTGATGATAAAGAATTATGGAATTTGTGATGTTGCAAAGATAGAAGGAAAATAGATCAAGTAGTATTTTATGTTATTTTATTTTTGTTTGTTTGGGTATCAGTTGCACTTTTGTAGTTAGGAACATATCGTGTGTAGAATTTGCCCATCCAGGGCAAGATTCCATAAGTGGTGCATTATAAAATGGAGGATGAAGGGATGATGTGCCCATTCAGGGCGTCATTTCAGAGGTTGAATTGTAAATTGTAAATTGGCTATAATGCTATAATATTTTGAATGAACTAGCCAGATATTCAGCCAGTTCAATGCATTGTGTATATATGTAAATCGTATGTAAATACTTATGTTATGGATTCCTGCTCCAATATGGTGCCACTTTTAACACATATGTACTTGTCCTATGTTTATGTTTACAAGGAAGAAACAGGAAATGTGGTCATGTGGTAAATATAAAATATGGCCGTTTCTGGCGCGCCCTCATGCCACAGAGGAAGGCAAATGCCGAAACGCGTCTGGTGCATTTGAGAGGCACAATAAATCTATAGACTCTCCCCCGCCCGCGAGTGCTGTGTCTGTCTTTAACCACATCAGTGCTAAAGGAATTCCCCTGCAGTGATGTTACTCCAGCATTCCCATTGTTCATGACGAGCTCAGCTCGTCATGAGCACACGACCAGTGTACTGCATGACGAGCTGAGCGTGTCATGAGCAGCGAAGGGGTTAAGAAGTGAAGGAGACGAGGAGCTTTATATATATATATATATATATATATTTGCATATCTATCTATATATCTATATATATATATATATATATATATAAATATATATATGTATATATATATATATATATATGTATATATATTACAACTCCTCAATAAGCCTCTGTGGAGCTCTAACCAAACACCCAGATTGTGTCCTCTGAGGCTGGGAAAAAAAGAAGAGAAGCTTCCATAACTGGCACTGAGGACGTAGGAATAGATGCAGTCATGGGGCTCTCTTCAGTCTTAATCAAACCAGTCCCATCTCTGACATCAGCTACTGGCCAATAATGAGGCAGATGCCTGAAGTGCAAAGATTCTCACGTAAAGGACGTTTCTTCACGGTGAGCAGTCACCAAGTGTCCTTGACTAGTCACAACTTTGAAAGGTTCTGCATCAAAGGAAACATCAGATTATCATTTACTCTATGGTTGCACCAATACTCGATAACCTTAATTGAAAGTAAAGTTTTTTGACACATTAATGTTTGTAGGCATATTAGTTCATCTGTTTGTTTACGGTGAAAGTCTGTTGGATGAAGTTCATCATCTGTTGTTGATCTTTCATCATGACGTTCCTGTACATCAAGGTAGCAGGACTTTCCCTTGACGTTGAATGAGGAGTGGACAGGTAAGCTCGAAGAGCAGCATGGAAAGCTGACTTCAGATCCAGCTTCTCCAATGTAGAATGCTGGATGGTCTTTTGAAACGTGCTCATAAAGTGCTCAGTAATGCCATTTGCTTGTGATTGAAGAGGTGTGCTTTTCTGATGTTTCACATTGAGATGATTCAAAAGTTTCTGAATTCTCAACTGTTGAATGGTGGACCATTGTCAGGCTTTAGAATTGAAGGAACACCCAATGTGGCAAAAACGCCATCTAACCTCTCTATGACTCTTTCTTGAGTGGTCGATTAGAGATCTTCTACAATGAAAAACAGGAGAATTCATCAAGGACCACCATCAGGTGATGTCCACTGTCAAGAAGGCCAAATAAATCAACAGCAATTCTTTCCAATATGTGTTTTGGCAAATAAGACATATTCAAAGCATGTTCAGTGGTTTTGGTAGATAACCAATTGCACAAATGACAGGCCTTCAACTCTCTTTCAACTCTCTAATCAAGATAAGGAAACCAAACTCGATCTCTGAGAGTTAGTTGTGTGGCAACAATTCCATGACATCCTTTATGGGCCACTTCATTTATTTTTTATTACAGACTCTCTGGTATGGCAATTCTTGAACCTCATAAAACAATACCTTCTTGAGTAACAGACAGTTCATCTTTCACATTTTTGAAGTTTTGCTATTCATTGTCACATATGAAAGGTCGAGTGTGTTGTTTCCAAAGGGAATACATGTAGATGTTCACTGCCCACACCACTGCTAAGCTCTCTATCTCTGGTTGTGAATAAGCGCGTTCAGTTAGTGACAGCCTTCTGATTGCCTTTGAGCATATGAATGTCCATTGTGTTGAGCAAGGATCATGCCCAACCCGACCGAACTGGCATCAATCACAACCTCTGGATGAAGTTTCGGATCAAATAGGGCCATTTCAGTGGTGATCTCTATTGCATGCTTGATTTTCTTAAAACTTTGTTTACATTTTTGGGACCAGTCAAATAAAGCATTTCTTTTTGTAAAGTCTCTTATGGGAGTACGTACTGTGGCAAAGTCATGTATGTATTTGGAACAGTAACTGGACATGATAAGGAATGAACGTAACATGGTAACAACTTGTGGAGGATCGGCAGCTCACAAAGTTTTTACTTTATCATGATTAGACATCAAAGAGTTTGAGTTTTGTTTTGTGGAACTCACATTTCTCAGCATTCAGAGTTAAACCTGCCTCAGCAAGTAGGCATCTCACTTGCATACAAGCTTTATCATGTTCCTTTTGTGTAGCTCTGGACATCTAGAAGAACACAGGGGGTTGAATGCACTTACACTTGAAATCCAAGGACAGAAATATCTCCAAGTATCAGAAGACTAATCCCCTTGGTGGCTCCAGGAATAACAAAGCTGAAGAGGACATTTCTGGGAAAAATTCCAACTGACCAGTGGCAACTGACCTATCATGAACACTTAATGCTGGAAGGTTTTGATTTGTGGAACTCCCTCCGGTAAATTTTTAAACTCAAATAAGTCCTTAACAGTGACAGATGACTATCTTCATTTGTTTTTCGCACACTTTAATTTCATGATGTTTTGTAAGGTATGTATAAGAATTCTGGTATATAAATTTAGTAGGGCAGCTTGCCATTTCCTTGTGAGAGGGGTCATCTATCCAAATGTTCACCATTCTGAAGTCCCTGTTGATTTGTGCTGTACCTGAACATGTACATTAAACACACATAATGGTGAAATATTTGCAATTAGTCTAGCCACTGGCAATTGCTATGAGTACTTTTTACGCGAACTCTTTTTTTTGCCCACTGTGTCACCTCAGTTTGGATTCAGGCTTACACAATAAGTCTTAGCTCTGCTCTAACCATAACAGTCCAGTACGAACTGCCAGGCCAGGTCCTCCCCAAAAGAGTGCACATGCAACTATTTTTGACCTGATTGGGACTCTTAAGTCAGTCTGGCACAGTGACCAAAGAACCCAAGCCTGGTCATACCCTTGCCATTTAGGGTGTACATAAAACACACAAAAAGTAATGGGAGGAATGCTTGTAATAGGTCTAACCACTGGCAATTGCTTGGGGTATTATTCACATCCATTATTCTTTTGTCTACCATGTTACCTTAGTTTCGACCCAGCCATATGCTGGACCTTTAACATCTTGCGGACTCTGCCCTCTTTTGCAAACAGAATGTCTAACGCAACACAATTTTGCTACATCATGGATCTCATAGCTACCATTTCAAAATCTACAGCCAACAAGGAACTTGCTGTACTTGTGGACAATTTATCCACTATTATTGCCAATTTTCTAATCTTGAGATTATTTAAGATTGCACCTACAGATGGACTCATTGCACCCAAAATATCTCCTAACATTTCAGCACTACTACTACCTCGTTTAATTCTCATTTTCTTTTCCCACAGAGGATCATTCAAATGCTATACATGATAAATCTTTCAGAAAATTGTACCTAAACACCATGTATCACACCATCCCTTGGGCAATTAAATGTATGCATGCTCCCCACAAACAAAATAAACTCCAGGAATAAAGGGTTCTTGTCCTCCCAAGAACAAAGCCCAACTTCTACATATTTAAAAGCATGATCACAATCACTTTTACCCAGGACAATGGAGGCATATTTTCAAAGAAGTGAAGTCCAGCGTTAGCCTTCTTCAGCTGCTAACACCAACTCAGGCATCCTTGCACCATAGTGCAAGGGTGTCTGCATTGGGGGAAATTATTGTTTAAGTGTAGGAAGGTTTCCCTTCCTGCACATAAACAATCTTTAATGGCAATTTGTAAATTCTATGTGTGCTGCTTTGTGCAGCACACGTAGAACTTGCAACTCGTCAAATGATTGTTTATGTGCAAATGAACAATCATGCCTGGCGTTTAGCTGTTTCCATGTGTGCTGTGCAATACATAAACAGGAAGAACATGGTGAAATAAAGCATTTCTCCTCATGTCGCTATGTTAAGAAGAGGTTTTCTTTGGTCTTAATTTTGGGGCTACCTCCTATTTACACCACCCTTGTAAATAAGGGGCAGTGTCAAAATCAGTGAGTGCTGAGGAAGAACGCCCACCGCAACACCCATTGCCCACCCCTTTCACGCTAAGTATATCGTAAAAGGGTGCCTCATTTACAAAACAGTGTTAGGCTTAACACAGCCATGTAAATAAGACATAAACTGTATCACCACAGGAATGTCTTTAAAAGTGACATTCCTGCGGTGATAGGGGCTTGTAAATATGCCCCTTAGTGTTAAGCATCGATTTATCTCTACTCACATGCAATTCCTCTTTGTGTTTCCAATGTAGAAGATATGTCCAAAGGTTGGAACAGGAGACTTTTAAGTCTTTTGTGTCCCTGAGACTGAGGCAATAGGAGGCAAGCCAGAAAGCCCTTGGAGTCCTGGCTTCAAGTGATGCAGGTCCAGTCATTCTCACCCAGCAGGAGAACAGCAGGCAGCAGGACAGTTCAGCAAGGCAAGGACATAGCAAGGCAGAGTTAAGCAAAGCAGCAACCCTTTCAGCAGGACAGCAGGTCTTTTTTCCTGGAAGAGTAGTCACAGGTCCAGAAGTTTACTGCTTTGGTAGTGCCAGAGTTCAAGTACCAATACCCAGTGTTGCCTTAGAAGTGTGGAAGACTGCAAACAAAGCTTTGAAGTACACAGAGGCTTTCCCTTCCTGCCCTGGCTGCAGATAGGCTACAGGGGTAAATGTATCCTTTGTGTGGAGACAGGACCAAGTCATTTCAGGTGTAAGTGTCCGGATGAGCCATCTGCATGTAAATGACCACTCAGACACACCTACCCTTTCTTTTGTTTGACTGGGAAAGCAGGAAGCCAGCTGTCACCCAACCCAGATGTGAATTCCAGAGACAGAGAGAAGGCACTAATTGACTAAAGTAAATAAATGCCAACTTTCTAAAAGTGACATTTTCCTAACTGGAATTTAAAGTCCAACTTCACCATAAATTGGGATTTTAAATTGTGAGTTCAGTGACACTAAACGTGAAGTTCATCTCTTCACAATCAGGAGTTATACTTAAAGGATGTAATAAAGTAATCCCAATGTTATCCTATGGGAGAGATAGGCCTTGCAGTATTGAAAATTTAAATTGGGAGTTTGTTCACTACCAACTTCCAAGACATGTAAAGTTTAAAAGTACATGTCCTATCTTTTAAATACACTGCACTCTGCCCTGTGGGTTTTACAGGGCCTACCTTAGGGGTGACTGTTATGTGTAAAAAGTAAAGGTTTAACCCAGGTTTACTTGCCAGGTCGACATGGTATTGTGAAACTGAATACATACGCTTTGTAGTGGCACTCCTAAGACAATTTTAAGGGTTTACTTATATCAGTGCAGCAGGCCCACTAGTAGCATTTCATTTTCAGGCCCTGGGCACATGTAGTGAACTTTACTAGTTACTTAAAAGTAAATTTAATATTCCGATTGGGGTTGAACGAACATTACCATTTTTGGGGGAGAGAGCACAATCATCTTATCATTAGTTAGCAGTGTTAAAGTGCACAGAGTCCTAAAACAATCAAAAACCTGGTCAGAAAATGGAGGAGGGCTGACAAATGAGAGGGGTTGGTTTGGTACTTCCACTGTTCTAACAGTAGAGAGAGTAGCATCAGTATCAATCAAGAATGATTTGGGTGGCTATTCACCACACCTTTTCCAAATACACCACTCTGGTCTACCCCAAGACTGCTTCCAGTATGCAGTCTTCCTTCCCCCCAGGCACCGTCATTGTGAGTGATCAGAGCTGTTACGCTGAAGCTCCTTAAATATAGGAAATTTGTTGAAACGCATTCTGATTTTGAAAGGGATTCTGCTTTAAATTTGGGACTTGATTTAAACAAAATGTGGGATCATTTGGATTTTGCTGCAGCATCAGGCTGGTGGAACCAGCATCACTGGAACTTGGGGCACATTAAAATTCTTTATTCTCGGTGTTGGTACTTTCTGTGACTGTACAGAGTTATTACTCTGGGGGCTTTGTAAATCCTAAATTCTGAACCTGGTTCTTCTTTATCACTCTGTTGGGATTAAGACAGCATTCCCTTACTATTTTCAATAGTAACAAGGATTCAATCTTTTCAAATTTGCCACATCAATCCCAGTACTTGGATCACTTGGAAAACACTGCAACCTCTACCTTGTTGTGGTAACCCATTTTCCTCTTTGTTCTGCTTTCATCTGTGACACCACCAATCTCTCTTTTAATCACTTCTGCTTTATTTCCAATTTATCACTACAATACCTTGTGTATCTCAAGATCTCATCAACCAATTTATTCTGCCAGCAAATCAAATGCTGCTGAATCATCAAGCTAATTCATCACTACAATACTATGTGTATCTCAAGATCTCATCAACCAATTTATTCTGCCAGCCAATCAAATGCTGCTGAATAATCAAGCTAATGTCAAGTCTTAATCCCATGACACAACATTTCTCACTTCTTGAGTTTTGAGAGTCTCCAGTGCTAAAACAACAGCAACAATCTCTCATAACAGGCATGCGCTGACTTTGGGCTCTTGTGTCGTCCTGTCAATCTTAACCGAATCAATGTCTTTAGCTGGTATTTTGGTATTTTTCTTTTTAAAAGGGTCATCGCCAGTTGATACTTTTTCATCATCAATGGCAATGGAGCATGTTATATCAGGTTTCTCTGGGGTTCCTTCACCCGCCACTCTATTGCCACTTTATATTCTGCCCACAATTCACTTGGTCCCACAATGTCAAGGAAGGTATTCAAATCCAACCACAAGACTTGTGAAATCTTCACAGTTCTATCAACCTGTTTATACCATTTTAATGGCTTTGCTCTAAATTTTCTGAAATTATTTGTGAATGATGGAAGATCACTCCTACTCCAAGGCAAATGGACACAACTTCCACCGGGCCCTTCCCTCAAGGGAACATTTTAAGTTCCCTTTCTATCCACTAAATATGGAGGCAGCTCTCCCTTTAATTTCTTTTGAACGTTCTTCTTCAATAATCTGCCTTCCCACTTATCTAGTTCACTCCACTATCAGATGCTACTAATTAATTTCTTATTTGTGTTATTATTCCTGGTGTTCTCATACTGCAAATGTCAACCTCATCAAAACATGCTCAATAAGTTTTCTACAGTGACTTGGTTCAATTCAAATCTACATCATAAGTTTGCGCCAATTCAGACAGTTTATCATGAGTTTGTCCTGCTCGTTTAGTGACATCTTTACACATGAATTCCTTTTTGTTCTCTTGGTAAGAAACTATTTGGAAAATATCAAGGGTTCCTAATATCATCTCATCCAGTTCTAACTTTAATTTAACCATATCCACTGCATTTTTTTTCCCTCATTGGGGTCTGAATTATTTCTTTGCCAAATCCTGAACCTTCACTTTCTTTTAGGGAGTTATTGAAAGATCTAATCAAATCATTTAGTTCTTGGGCACTAATGCTTCTCTGTACTAAAGAGGTATAAGACGCTATCCTTTCTCTGGGATTACTGTTGATAACACTCTGAGTCAGTGCTTAATTTGTGCCGGTGCTTTCCGGTGCTCAGCACTGGCACTTATTTTACCGGGCCAGGTCTATACCATTTTTCTCTGGGTCCTGGCCCGGTAATTATTAAAAGTAAATTCCTGCTCTCCTTAAGTGGCTGCCAGCCTATGTCCTCGGAAGCCCCACCTTGGTCCAGGCATATCGAAGGAGCGTCTGACTGCATCACGTTAGTGATGTCACGTCGCACCTGATTTTCACAGATATTTCCGACCGTTGGAGAGTGGCTGAGGGCGGGCTGTTGGTTGAGCTGAGGGCGGCAAGGCAGACCTGAAGTGTGCAGGACTGCCAGTAAACGTTTTACTTTATTCCAGTAGAAGTGAATATGTACGAGCAAGCGCCCGCTTTCAATACAGGTATCATTTAATTGATAGATTTTACTTGCTTCAAAAATTTACAAGCGCTACTCCAAAAATAAATAACCAATATAAGGCACGTTTTACTCTCCTGCCTCCCATGCTGACTGAGGGCCTGCAATTCAGATTGATGGCCTTGTAAAATCCGAACGATGGTTGCCAGAGGCTGCTTTCTGCTTTGTTTGAGTTTGTTATAACATTTAGCAGGATTCCATGAAAGACTAATGGTTACTAATGATTAGACACTTTGTGGTACTACTTGTTGCACCTTTCTGTTATATTTCTTGTTTCCAAACCTAAGAGGAGCATGGAAATATGATCATTGGGATTGAAAGATTAATCATGACCTAAATAAACGATGTTCTTTTGAATTCAAATTTCATACAAATTCACATCAGTATCGAACCCTTGGCATACTGTTTTGTCCCTCATCTAGATTGTCATTGTGCTACCTTTGTTTATGTGTATTATGTCATCTGATGTAAATCTCAGTGTTCTTGGATCGCCTTTTGAAACTGATTCTACTTTCAGTGAACAGAAGGGCCCTCCTTGAGACAGATGAAAAGCAAGCCTTAAATTTCAATTTTAAATGTCCCCTTGGAGCGAAGTGAGTGAATAAGATTCTGTAAACCCTGCATTCTTGCTCTTTGTTAACCCCTTCGATGCTGATGACGAGCTGAGCTTGTCATCAGCCACGGGTAACGTGTGCGGATGACGAGCTGAGCTCGTCATGTAACGCGGTTATTCGAAAACAGCCGCACAGCGCAAAAATAACCGCAGCAGCGATGCGGTTAAGAAAGTGCCCTCTGCTTACCCGTACACCCTCTCCAGGCACCCCTCTGGCCTCATGCCAGAGGTTGCTTTCCGGTTGGTTTGAGTTTTGTTATAGTTTGGATTTTCTAGCATTTAGCAGGATTCCCTGAGAAGGAAATCCTTTGTAGATTTATTTTGCTACCCTGTCTTTTTGAAATTAAAAAAGAGCGTGTAGCATGCAATTAATTCAGATTCAGCACTGATCTAGAGCTCACTGTAATGGTGCATTCAAAGTGCTCATGGCTCACCACTAACTATGGTGTGCACTTGCTGCTCTGCACTCATTAGTCCAAGTCAGTTTTTGTTGGTTGATGCCTCAAATGTTTTTTGGGTGGCTTACAAACGTTGAAAGCTTATTTCTATGCCAGGCTATGTTTATCCAAACAACGATGATTGAATGCACACCATTCTAATTTCTTTATTCTATGTTGCTTGAAACTAATTTGACTCTTGCGTGCAGCCTGGGCTTACTTTTTCTGCCCCTGTAAAATGCATGTATGATATCAACAAAACTGGAATGCTTGTATAGTGTAATTATAGCTGCCTCGTCAATCATTTGCACCCAGAAAAGTTTAAGCAGAATAAACAACATGATGTTGCATGTAAAGTGATTTGGTAACATCACTTCCACAAATGGTAATTCACGTTTAGAGTTATAGAATAACAGACTTTCATTGCAGATCATCATTGCCTTAAAAACATGCTTTTTCATCCACAAACGATCAGTGCTATCTAGAACATCTAAATTGAAAAATGTTTATGTTGTATAACAAAATCTTTGGAAATCGTAGCTATTAGAAAATTGTTGGAAGTGTGGGCCATAGGATTTGATGGGGCTGGCTTTTTTTTAATACACAGGTTCTTGAATGTGTAGTTAGAAGCCAGGGGTTAATTTGTAGGTGTAGGTCACAGAGGAGTAGGATGTAGTGATGTATGGGACTTGTATTTTTCTTGAGAGCATCTGGACCTGAATGGGAAGGAAGAAGCATTTGGTTAATCAGCAGGGTAATAGTATGGTGTGGTCATGCTGAGTGAGCTACAAAGGGGAGGATCACATGATAGATGCAAATTGAGCACTTTCACGCAGAAGATGTGGAAAGCGGTTGGAGTTAATGCACTGTGAAATTGAGAATGCCGGTACACTAGAAAGCTCAGTTCATTTTGGTTGGGGCTATGTCTGTTATTACTATAGAGTCCGTTTTTAATAAGTTGATTGTGAATACAATGGATGTGATCGCACTGCCCAAGTACTCAATTAGGGTGCATGCGAACATGGATGTAGAAAATAGAAGGAGGGCACTCTTTGGGAGAGTTTCTAAATATGTTTTTACTGGCACCTTTTGGATGAGTATAAGCACGTTCTTGAGAGGGACAATGAAAGGGTGTCTTGGACAGTGCAGCTGTGCATTGATGAGGCATGCCAAGAATCATACAGCCTTGTCACCCCTCAACTATACATATTTAATTATTCTATATTTAATAAAGTAGTGGTGCCCTTTTCTTGCTCTTCCCCGGTATCTACCTCCCATTTAGACCATACCCCATTCCTTCTCTCCATTCTTCATTCACTTTTTGCCCTACATACACGTTTCCTCTTAATCGCCACCTCCCCTCATTAACTGCTTTTTATGTTTCACCTTCTCATGTTTCCCTTCCACTTTATTTTCACAAACTCCCTGCTGTCTGCTCTTCTTCCCTTTTTCCTCTTTCCTTTTTTCATTCTCATCATGTACCACTCCGGTCTTGCACTCCCTATCTCTGCTTTCCTCACTTCTCTTCACATTCATTGTCTACTGTATCTATCTTTGCCTTCAGACCTGTCCTCTTTCCTCATTCTCCCTTTTATGTTTTTCCTTCTTGCTCATTACTTTATATCCACTCCAGGAATCTGTGCTTGTTCTCAGGGCCTAGAATTTAAATCTTGGTGTGGTGCGGCAACTCAGTATTTAATGTGTCTGAGGTCGATCAAATGAGTGAAAGTGAGCTGGATAACGACATTTTAAGGTCAGTGTTGAGGCCACTTTTTGGTGAATATGTGCTTTACAAACATACATGGTATGTTAAGGACACAAATGTATTTCAATCTTTTGTTTTTCAATATCTATGCAATATTACACTGTCATTATCCTCTCTCCTTGACCCAGTACCTTTCATACTCCTATTCATTTCCCCGACCTCCTTTCTTTCCTTCGTCTCATCTTTTTCTTTTCCCTTTTTCTTCCTCAGCACCTCCAGGCATGCCTCCTATACCCTCTTGCTTCCTTACACACTCATTCTATTCTTGCTTCCTTACACACTCACTCATTCCCCATACTTCCTTCCTGAGTGCATTTAATCCTCCTTCCTCCATTCTTTCCTTACTCTTTTTCCTGCTCCTTCGGTCACCTCTTCTTTAATTTCTTCCTTTCTCAACCATTCCTTATGCTTATCTTGGTCCTTTCCTTTCTTCTTTCTTTTCATCCATCACACAATATTCACCTCCTTTCTCCCTCTATTCCTTCATTTCTTCCTTTCACATTATTTTCTTATTACCTCCTTCTTTCATCCATTGCTCATATATATCATCACTCCAGTACTCCATTTCCTGCCTGCATCTGTTGCTGCCTTCTTTAATGTATTCCTTCCTACACCATTCCTTTCTTTGAAACAGCACAGTAGAAGCACATTCTCTTTAATTTGCAAAGGTACCTCTAAGTCTTCTAATGACCGTTTCTGAAGCAGCGTTTTGAGATTTACACACATTCTCCAATTTGAGTTCACTTTTAAGTTGTTGTCATGGACTTCCCAGATGTTACATATTGTTAAGTTATATTTGAGTTGTAGAAAAACTAATTACCCAAGAGTGTATCCAGGCACTTGGGCAGGTGTCAGGTCCCCGAGGTGCTTTTGTGAAGGGCCAGGTCTTCAGCTTCTTGCGGATCTCAAGATGTGAGGAGGGGAATAAGGTGTGTTGAGGCTTGTGGTTGTGGGTGGAACCGATAAAGGAAGTGGGTGCAGCCTCGGGCAGAAGTCTCTGGCAGAAGTGGGTGGAGTCCGTAAAGTGGGTGTGGCCTCCTAAAAAATATTTGAGCACCTGCACTTAATATTTTACAAATTAAGCTCTGCTCTGAGGTGAATTTCAAATAGACATGTCAAAATTTTGCAATCTTTGAGCAGAATCTCCCACAGGAGTAATTCATGTCTGATCCATGGTTGATGTTGTTGAGGCAACATAACGAGTATTTACCTGATTCAGTACTATAGGAGGATTTACCATTCCTGGAACCTCAGGAGCATTTGCTAATATATCTACTCCAGTAGGGGCTGTCAAAGTATGTGTTGTGTTTCCTGCTGGGATGGTTTATACAAAGAAACTGCAGGACCAATAGTGATCAGAACAGCAATTGCATCTGGGGCCTTGGGAACAATGGAGTTAACAGGGGCACTGTTCATCGAGCTAACAGGGACATTGATCCCTGAACTCCCTCATATTCAGACTCATATATACTCACTCATAGGACTTTTTCCTAATTGTTTTCTGTTGCTGCTGCTGACCCGTGGAGCACCCTTACCTGCCGCTGTCTTGCCCTCCCGCCTCCCGCCGAGCGCTACCCGACTCCATTGTCATCCGGGAGTAGGAGGTGGCTGCGAGGAGTGCGGTCGAGGGAACTGCATTCCCCAGAAGGCTGAGCGGCGCACGACGCGGTAACAGCGTCATCAGCGCGCCTGGAGGCGCTCAAATAGCGCATCACCCCGGTCGAGGGGGAGGACTTTTTCCTAATTGTTTTCTGTTGCTGCTGCTGACCCGTGGAGCACCCTTACCTGCCGCTGTCTTGCCCTCCCGCCTCCCGCCGAGCGCTACCCGACTCCATTGTCATCCGGGAGTAGGAGGTGGCTGCGAGGAGTGCGGTCGAGGGAACTGCATTCCCCAGAAGGCTGAGCGGCGCACGACGCGGTAACAGCGTCATCAGCGCGCCTGGAGGCGCTCAAATAGCGCATCACCCCGGTCGAGGGGGAGGACTTTTTCCTAATTGTTTTCTGTTGCTGCTGCTGACCCGTGGAGCACCCTTACCTGCCGCTGTCTTGCCCTCCCGCCTCCCGCCGAGCGCTACCCGACTCCATTGTCATCCGGGAGTAGGAGGTGGCTGCGAGGAGTGCGGTCGAGGGAACTGCATTCCCCAGAAGGCTGAGCGGCGCACGACGCGGTAACAGCGTCATCAGCGCGCCTGGAGGCGCTCAAATAGCGCATCACCCCGGTCGAGGGGGAGGACTTTTTCCTAATTGTTTTCTGTTGCTGCTGCTGACCCGTGGAGCACCCTTACCTGCCGCTGTCTTGCCCTCCCGCCTCCCGCCGAGCGCTACCCGACTCCATTGTCATCCGGGAGTAGGAGGTGGCTGCGAGGAGTGCGGTCGAGGGAACTGCATTCCCCAGAAGGCTGAGCGGCGCACGACGCGGTAACAGCGTCATCAGCGCGCCTGGAGGCGCTCAAATAGCGCATCATCCCCGTCTCGCGGGACGCGAGCGGGACGCCCGGGGCGAAGCCCGGGCAAAGGGCGGGCCCTCTGTGGCCCTCAGTGGCCGAGGTAGGCCGGGCTGGGCCCTGTTATTTTAGTTTGTATTCGTTCTTCGCTGCTCTGATATTACAGCAAACATACATATATCAATATACGGACGACCTTAGGACTATATTTCTGCTATCTGTTTATTGTGATCTCTTCGGCTATCCTCCGTAACCGACTATTTATATTTTTATAATTTAACGGAAGGACTATATCTTAAAGATTAATCATGTCTACCAAGAAACTACGCTCTGGGAAAGTACTAAAGGATAAAGAAGAGGTGATATCTGAACCTATACGCCTGAGGAAAAAATCAGAAAATAGTGCGTTAATAAAAGGTCAGATGCAACTGGATCATATTTGGGAAAAATCAGGAAATAAACTTGCAAAAGACCCAATAAGTTCTAAGTCTGGTTTATTGCCTCACTCCCAATCACAAATTAAGTTAGAAATAGACTCAAACATTGGTGTACCGATTGAACTAAAACAATCTATTTCCCCTCAAAGGATGGATAGTATTTTCTTGGCACATGATCATAATATTTTTACTGAGAGAGAAAAGGAAGGTGAAGACTTTGCTGCTACATCCATTTCTACTAGTATTGATCTTGAACTTTGTGGTCGATATATGGATAAGAAATCCTCTGCCCAGGTTGCGGACAGTAATATTCCAATTAGAGCAACACCATCTGGAATGCTTCTATATAGTAGCACACCAACAAACAAATCTCGAGATGACTATTTAATAAACAGTGATTTGAAATCTCCTCACCTTAATATATCAGGGATTTGTTCTTTTGTTCAATCTAGCTACCCAAAAAATGAGAAACCGATATCAGAATCGTTGATTGCGCTTGAACAAATATTGTCATCTATTCTGTTGCTCCTTGGTAAATTTGCTGTGAGTTCCGATTGTATTCTATCATCCGTGTCTGAGATTTTGAAGGAAATATTGGCGAAGAAGGGTGCTAATGTCCAAGCACCGACCTCTGAACCTGTAGTAGAAAAGATTAAATTACCCTCTACAGAATCCGCAATTCAGAGCCTGTCAATTGGTACTAATCTTTTGCAGGGCAATATTCCTTCGAAACTAATTGTTAATGTAGACACCCATCCACCCCCGAAGAGCTCTGTCCTATCTGGAGAGAATAAATCTAAAGAATGTACTGATAAAGATGATAGTCTAATAGAGATGGTGCAAACGACGGGAAATGATCTTTTTCCAATCTTTGTCAATGGAAAAAAGGGCCAAGATGGAGTGCAGGCTCAGACTAAAACTAAAACTAGAAAAGAAAGAATAAAAGGAAAAAATAGGAAGTTACTACGTAAATATAAGAAAAAAAGACCAAGGCAAATTATTTTCCAAAGCATATGTGCTGATGCACGAGAGGAGCCAGGAAATGGGGAAAATCCTCTATTGAATGTAACAAAAAATAAAGTAGTGGCCGATGAATCTAATGATGTATTAGATGATAGTACGATTAAGAGCTGTACAAATGAGCAGTCTTCTGCTCACGTGGTACTAGTTCCGGAACCTCTATCTGTGTTGACTGATGTTATAGACATTCCGCCACAAACAGCAAAAGTACTAAATCCAACTGCATTTACTTTTCGTCCCCAACTTAATACTATTAGTGGCCCAACTCCTCAACCAGTAAAATGTGAAATGAAAACAGTAGATACATTAATATTGGATTTTCTTCCGTTGTTTGACCAAGATGTAAAAATGAATAGATCTCGGCTCCTAAACTGCTTTAAAGAAACTGAAAATTTAAAACTGATTTTGTCGAATGATATTGATCTGGTTTTCCCAGTAAAATCAAGCATTGGACATCGAACAAGAGTAATATTCTATTCAAAAATAATTTCTAATCTTGTTTTACAACAAGCGGAATTCTTCCAATGTAGAGGAATTGATGTATTGCCATTCTATAATAGATCCACATCTATTGCCCCTAGAGATAGTATTAGTAATCCAGCATCTATATATAATGATGGTTATTTAGGTAATAAAGATCTGAAAATCTGGATCTCAAAAGGCAAAAGAATGGTATCTCAGGCCTTGCCATTGCCTGAACATGCAGATGTTCCTTTAATAGATGACAATCAGAGGTGGAACTGGCTGCCGGGGGTTCTTTCTACTAACTGTGTGAACAACCCAAGACTTTTCCAACATCTTTAACAATAACTTAAAAATTGTCTCTTGGAATGCTGCTGGCATGTTTAATTCCTCTGAGAAATTTGACTTTCTATCTAAATTAAATGTCGATGTAATATGTTTGCAGGAGACGTGGTGTAAAAAGCTACCCTATATAGGGAATGAGTTTTATGTTCTAGAGGCCCCTGCAAAATCCTCAAAAAAAGGTCATGCGAAAGGAGGAATCGCTTGTTTGTTATCTACCTCTTTTCAATGGCATTACACGCACTATTGTGATTTTAGTAATCTTTTTCAATCTGTAACTATCACTAACCTGGGCAAAGTTGGAACGCGGTCCTCGCTTGTTATCTTAAATGCATATATTCCCCCTGAGGAATGTTTTAATTGTGTCATGAAGCGAATGTTTTCCTATGTAGCGAATCTAATGAATGTTGAATATCCCCCCTTTATACTAATGGTTGGAGACTTAAACAGTAAAATATCTAATTCTACTCTAGTTAAGTTTAGAAATAAACTGAAGGAAGAGGTATATAATATACCCCAAATGTCCTGGCCTCCTAATATAAAAACTAGTAAAAGAGGTAAGATCCTGTTGGAGGAATTAAGCCTTTTAGAAGGGCTTATTATTAATGGCAGAATGCCCTCTGATAGTCCTGCCCATTTTACACATGGTTCGTATAGGGGAGAGTCTATTTTGGACTATGCCATCACGGATTTTGAGTCATTCCACTTGATTGAGGATATGGAGGTCACTCATTCTATACTGAGTGATCACAAAATAATAAATCTGACTCTTCTATTAACCCCTTCTGAAACTAATGCTTGGTCCTTAAAGCATAGAGATCTCACTATTGATCGAAGATCAGGTAGATGTTTTTGGGGTTTCTCCTCCATGAAGGAAGTACAAAGCCTTTTGGCTCAAACCCTACTAGAACTTGATCAGTGGGAGGGAACAGAATTCCTGCAATTTGAAATTTTTATTAAAAAAGTCATTGGATTCGCCAAGAAAAAGGGAGGTCCAAAAAAACCTCACTTCTTACCTAGTCCACTATTTTTTCTGAATAGGGAGATAAATGCACTAATCAGGAACCAGTATCTTAATAGAACGGCAGAAAATGAGTCCCTACTAGCATTATTAAAACGCAGAAGAGTTAGACTGAGATTGAAACTGAAAAAAGAAAAAGAGGACCTTCTTTGGATTAGCCTGAGGGAGGCAATAACCTTCAATCGAACCAGAGAATTCTGGTCTATAATAAGAAAAGGTTGTGATACCATAATAACTCCCCGTCCTATATCCATAAGCGAAAAAGTATGGACAGTATTTATAACCGCATTATATGCCCAAAATGAAGTATTGGAGGATACTGGTATGATTGAATCAAATGATTTACAAAAATGCAATTTACCTACAGAAAAAATAATAGTGTTGGCGATAAAGAGTATGCGCTCTACTGGAGCCATGGGTCCAGACGAACTCCCTATGACAATCATTAAGCAGGATATTTCTAGTTGGAGTCGGATTCTTCTCCCTTTATTTCAGGCCTGCTTTTTAACTAGAACTGTCCCTGACTCCTGGAGGGGCAGCATATTAATTCCTATATTTAAAAAGGGGGATCGGGAGCTGCCATCTAATTACCGCTTAATAGCGTTATTAGACGCCATAGGAAAAATTTTCGCTAAATGCGTATTAATGTTAATTATGGAATGGGCAGAAACTAATAAGATTTTACCAATGGAACAAACTGGTTTTCGTGAAGATCACGGAACGCTTGATAATTTGACGATGCTACAGGTGATCAGCGACAAGTATGTACATATCCGTGATGGTGGCTTATATGCCGCATTTATTGATTTCTCTGCGGCGTTCGACAGAGTGGACCGCCCAACGCTGTGGAGAAAACTGGCGACATTGGGTATGCCAGGATACTTACTTGCGTTGGTCCGTTCTTTGCACATGAATACATGGTGTAAGGTATTGCAAGGTGGCGAAGAGGGTATTACAACATCTATTCCCTCTCAGAACGGCCTCAAACAAGGGTGCATGTTAGCACCTATATTGTTCTCTTTGTATATAGCTGACCTCCCAATTTATATCTCATCTTGTGAGGGTGCTGCTCCGAACATTGGAGGATCAGCTATATCTATCCTAATGTACGCGGACGATATTCTTATTTTGGATTTGACCCCGAAGGGTCTATCTAATCGCCTGCTTGCATTACATGAATTTGCTGTAAAGCACCATATGAAAATTAATTTGTCAAAAAGTAAAATCATGTGCATTTTTGGTAAAAGAAAATGTAGATCAAGCAATTATAGGTGGACTATAGGGGGGCAAAGGCTAGACGTAGTTAAAACATATCCGTTCCTGGGTAAAATAATATCATCTAATCTTAGTGAGACACCTCATATCGAACATAACTCTCGTAAAGCTTTGACCCATGGAATGGGGTTATGTTCGTTATATAAAGCTACGGGGAAGAGACATTTCTCTCTTTTTTTGGAAGTCTTTAAAGCAAAAGTGCCAGCTACTCTCATGTATGGAATAGAATTAGTGGAAATGAAATATTGGGGATTCCTTCAAAAAATGGAAGGACGGTTGCTTCGGAAAATTATGTCCCTAAGCAATGCATGTTCCACATCTTCATGCAGACTAGAACTTGGACTTCGCAGCTGTTGGACACAGGCATTGGTGGCATTAGTAAGATGGGTAGCATGCTTGGCTAGAGGAAAACCAGGTACATTAAGAGAGCTTGTTAAAAAGGAATTACTGGGTAATCTTAATGATTTTTCCTCCTTACTAAAAAATTTTAGGAAAGCTGTGGCCCTGTTGGAGGTGGATGAGGATACCCTATTCTCACTTTCTCCTTCTGAGCTTAAAATTTCACTAAAAAAAGCCTCGTGGGAGCTATGTTATAGGTTGGATACCCTTGCCCAACCCAAATTATACAATAGGGAACTTTTGTTGGAGACATACTCCCCCAAGCTGACCCAACAATATTTGACTTGGAATGTTCCTCACGGAGTGCGTAGGTTATGGTATCTCCTACGACATGATCTACTCCCACTTAACTCACTCTTAGCAAAATGGCACGGAAGCTCCCCGATATGTAATTTCTGTAATGGCACTGTTCAAGATCGTAACCACGTCTTGTTTGTTTGCCCTGCCCTACGTTCTCTGCGACTTAAATGGATTAAGCCCATTTGTCTACAATTGGGAATCTTAAATGCTAAATCGTTTATACATGCACTTTACTGCCCTCCTAATGAATTGTTTTGTTGTAGGATTTTTAAATTTTTTAAAGGGTTCTTAAATATTTATTAGGTTGTTGTAATGATGCCGTGGCTCACCTTAAAACTGATAAATTCTTGTGCTTTGTCCTGTATTATTGATTATGTAAGTTCATATATTTTTATTATTTGTCATTATTGTATTATGTAATGTCTATTTCTTTCTTTTTTTATGTGGCCCTCATTGAGAGCCAAAACATAATAAATAAAATAAATACTCACTCATGTGGGGAAATATCCATTACAACGCAGTCATTACAATGACCTACCTTTACAATATAACTGCCTTTATATCCCATGCCATTATAATGCATGACATTACAACGCATGTCACTACAACACATGCCATAACAACGCATACCATTACAGCACATGCCATTACAACGCATTATAAGGTAAGTAATGGAGATTTATTTAGTTTTAGAGTGGGGTACATAGGAATAGTAATTTTTATCCCTACACTATCCAGCACTTTCCTTACTGTTGCACTCACTGGAGTGGGAATAGTAATTTGTACCCCTACACTATCCAACACTTAGTATTTTTACCCCTACACTATCCAACACTTACCCTACTGTTGCACTCACTGGAGTGGGAACACTAATTTTTACCCCTACACTATCCAACACTTACCCCACTGTTGCCCTAAAAGTATTATGCTTTGTACTGGTATGCGTTGTAATGGCATGTGTTGTAATGGAATGCGTTGTAATGGTAGTTTTTAAAAATGCGTTGTGATGGCATGTATTGTAAAGTCATGCGATGTAATGGTAGTTGCGATGTAAAGACTGCGTTGTAAAAGCATGCGTTGTAATTGCATGCATTGTAATATCATATATCCACTCCTGTATTCACTGGTGCTGTGGCATTTTCAGAGTTTCCACCGATAACTGCTTCATTAATTCCCTCAGATTGGGCCACATTATATGGAGGTGGACATTTTGAGGACAACATATCTTGAAAATCATCTTTAGAATCACTATCACTATCTTTGCCTGTACTCTCTTTTTCCTGTCTTATCCTCCTTCGTCTTTCCCTTCTTTTCTTTCTTTTTCTTCGGTTCTTCACTCATCAGAGAAGGGATGGGGTCTACATTGCGCTCCTCCACCTGTACGCAGCAGCACTTTCGCACTTTCCCACGAGGTAGGGTGCTGACATTTCGAATAGTTAGTTAGTTGGTATGCTCTGTGCTCTGTCTTATATAGTTTACATTTTCTGCAACTGGGTTAACTTTGTGCAACGTTTTCATCTTTTTCCTTCGAACTGGCTAACACTTTGCATTTCTCAAGCATTAGTAACAGTGATTTGCGAAGCGAATTTTTGGTTGCGTTTTTGGAAAATGAGTCGCAGTGTATGCATTGACAACCTTGCACTGCGAGTCCTCTATATGTATGTGGTACATTAATGCATCACGAAGTTCCTTTGCAAAAGCACACATGGATTTCTGACAATGAATTGTCGAATGCCCACTATCTTCCTCCAGGCCTCTGGGGTTTACAGCTCACATACATAAATAGCTGAACCTATCTGCCTCTAGTAGAAATTACTTGTCAGTTCTCTGCTGTATCTAAAGCCTGTTTTCCTGTCGTTATTCCGCATAGGGCAGGCACAAATCTATAACTGTTTTAGAAGCAGGTCCGGTCTGTAAAGCTTTACCTTTACTTCGACAAATATAAACTAAAGCTTACGTTCACCAATATGTTTTTTAAATTCCGAATGGAACTAGAAATGCTTTTAATACATCTAGGTGTACTTTAAACGTGCAACAGCTACGAAGCAGGCACTTTTACAGTAAATGAGCATGACGAATGTGTTTTACTTTGGCAAGTAATCTTCGTGCTACCGCTGTTTTGACTCCACAACAGCAAGGGGCACATGTAGTTAAATTCAAGGAAATGATCGTGTAATTATTTTTAACTTCTATAATTAGGCAGCGGCCTCACAGATGCTTACTGGCAAACACACTCAGACCATTGCACATTAGAATTTGCTTTTTTCTATGGAAAAGCGAGGTTGAACACAAGTAGTGATGGCCAAATCCCGAAGCTGAGGTCAAGCGCTGGGTGCAGCAAAGGGCGGGTCAATCTCCTTCAGATGAACCCGCAACCCCCGCATGGGAGGAAGATTTCGGAGTCTCTCTTGATGATGACACCCATCAAGTCGGGAGACCATATACAGCGGAAATACCTTTAAATAATTCTTCATGGCTTAGCCCAAATCGCAGTAACGCTGTTACTAGTCACACTGAACAAGTGGATTTCTCTGTTTCAAAGGACGAGGAGGTGTGGGTGGATGGCTAACTCCCCTGTTGTTGAATCCTCCATCAGCAGATTCTTGCATGAGTGCAGGTTGTCGGACAATAGCTGCGCATCCTTTCTTTTCGCTCTCCCCCAATGGAAGGATTACAGAAAAGAGAACAGTAACATGAATAGCGCCCAGCCTCAGAGGATAGGACCACCTTTGCATCCGTAAATAGGCGGAGCGGAAGCATCCCTGTCTGCTGGCTTTGTGCTGTTCTTCACCTAGGGTGGTAATTCTTGCCTACTTGAGGACACCCATGGGTTGATACCAATTGCCCACCTCTGGTAAAGTGTATACATTCGCATATTTGGTGTAATGGTGGTATTTATACTTTGGGCAACCATACTATGGTTATTTCTAACTTTGGCATGATGCTGGTCTCGTGTTAGTGTGGGCATCCTTTGCACACTAACACCGAACCCTGGCATAATGCTAATCTCAGCACAATTATGGTAATCCTTGGTGTGTTGAAGGTGGCCATAGTAGAAAAGGCAGCTCTGGCAGTATTGGGGAAGTTGCTGGAGTATAGATGTTGCACAATGGTGCCCAACCCAGGCATTATATTCACCATGGCACAATGATGGTATTCCTTGGCATATTGTGAGTCTGGCAGCATGGTGTTAATTCTCAGTGTACTGTAAGCATTACAACATAGCTATAGCTTCAAGGTACATGGATGTGAAGTTAGCTGGTGTAAATCTATACTTACATTCTCTATATTTTGGTCCTCAATATTTGCCTTCCAATATCTTTAAATATTGTTAAATCCACTTATATTTACCTTGAAGATGTATGTTGTCAGGGTATAATTAGGTTGAGTTAGTAAGTTATAGTATACTCATACTTACTTTGTGGAAATTTTGATCCTCAAAATTTGGGGCTACAAAATGTTGGGACATCAATATTTGAACTAGTAAATTGAAATTCCCTGATGCAGACCTTTTGATCTGAGTGTATTCGTGATAATCCGTATTTCAGCGTGCTGTAGTAGTGCGCCATCCGCCCCTAGGGCTTGAGATAAATGTAATAATATGCTGCTATACGCAGTGTGACACAATAGTCACCAGTCCGCACTGCTTAGTGTAGGGACAGCTTACTTCTGATTCAATGAAACTTTAGCTTTTATTACGAAAGACTCATATTTATTCAAGACCGCGTGTTCATGCTTCAGTGTGATTACTCTTTTTTTGTCTATTGTGATTGCACAAGTATCCAAATACATAAAATTAGCAGGCAATCTTCATTCCGTGTGATCTACACACCTGTTCTTACATTAATTCAAACTTGAAAATAATGCTGGCCCAAATTGACTTTCATTGCAAGATACGTTGTTATCGAATAAGTTATCTCATAACGTGACAAAATGTAGAAAATGAGTACATAAGTGTAAGAAGTTTAATAATAGGGACCGCTCAAATACACCATGATAAATGGTTCGCTGACTCACGGACTATTCTCAATAGAAAATGCGATGTTCAACTGTCTAACTACTGTACTATATTACTGTAATGTGGTAACAGCAACAGGTGCATAGTCAAAGTCGCCTCGAAAAAAAGAAATGTGCGCATTCAAAATGTACAGTTCTCATTGTGCGACCATCTTATTCGACCTACCGGTGGCATGTCATCTAAAGTCATTGTGATGGCCATCTTGGAATAGGCTGGATGATTGCAATGTTAAAGGAATTATTTGAAAATTTTAATGCATTTATGTGTTACAGAAATGTTTTTATTAAGAAAATGAAAAACCTCATTTTAAGTAACACATATGCTAAATGCATAATTTGCAGTAGATAATAATACTTAAGTGTTATAGGCCTATAAATAAAATAAGGATGCTGATTTAAATTAGCCAAACTGTCAATGCCATGCTACCTGAAAATGATGCTTTAACACTGAAAGGCCTGGTTTTCACACTGAATAGTTGTTTGAACATGATGTTTTTTCTTTGTTTCAGATGTTGTATTTTCCAGAAGCCTTCTGTTAGCTAGTGAATAGGCACTGGTTTTGCATTAGACAACTGATAGTGAGGTCTCCCCAAGCAGGAAGAATGAGTCATGAGAAGAACTGCCTGGATCACAATATATGAACAATGTAACTTTTAACCGCATCGCTGCTGCAGTGATTTTTGCGCTGTGCGGCTGTTTTCGATTTACCGCGATACATGACGAGATCAGCTCGTCATCCGCACACGTCACCCGTGGCTGATGATGAGCTGAGCTCGTCATCAGCATCGAAGGGGTTAAAGGTCTAATGTCTGAAAGTCCATTATACCGCCATGAGAAGATGGGGTGTTTGTTATTCCTGGTGTTTACTGAAATTCTCTTGGATGACATGGTAGACGAAAGAAAATGATGTTGCAACATAGAATATTGTGTGTGTATAATAGTACATGTTCCTAGAACTGTTTTGGAATTTTATCTGGGATTCCATCCCAGACTTTCCGACAGGATACTCGCTTTTGAGTTTCTGATACCTTTCTTCATGAGAGGTTGTCTTACTTAGATTTTGCTTAATTATCTGCTGATAACTTGTGCTTTGAATACTTTCTAGCTTATTATTAAAAGCCTTCATTCTTGTGCCTTTATTCTCTCATTAGAACTCTTTTTTGGGTAACTGAACTGATGCCTTATTCCAATATATTGCCATTTAATATAGATTAGGGTACTGCCTTCATGGAACACGCTTTTTCTATTATTACAATATTAAATATAATCATAACTAATATTGTTCCCTGGACAAGCCTCTGGGCCAGCCCCCCCCCCCCTCACTGCTGCAGGGTGAGCTCCCAGTCAAGCCTGTAACCCCTGTCATCCAGACACCTCAACGCTGCTCTCAACCTCTCCACATAACCTTGTTAATTCCGTCTAATATTACATTTTTTGCCTCTTTTTTGCTGCTATAAACAGTCTTTTTTCCCTCCTAAAGTTAAGCTTTTGACTCCATTTTTCTTTCATAAAAAATCTTTTTTCCCACCTAAACGTAATCTTTTTGCCTCCATAAACAGTCTTTATTCCCATCTAAACTTAACCTTTTGCCTCAATAAACATTCTTTTTGCCACCTAAACTTAACCTTAAGCCTCCATAAACAGTTGTTTGTATCACCTAAAAGTAACCTTTTTGTCTCCATAAACAGTATTTTTCCGCCTAAACCTAACCTATAGCCTCCTTTTGGCCTCCATAAACAGTCTTTTTTCCCACCTAAATATTAACCGTATGCCTCCTTTTTACCTCTATAACCAGTCTTTTATTCCAGCCTATACGTAACATTTTTGACTCCAGTAACAGTCTTTTTTCCCATCTAAACCTAACCTTTTGCCTCCTTATTGCATCCATGAATAGTTTTTTTCCGACCTAAACTTAACCTTTTGCCTCCTTTTGTCATCCATAATCACTATTTTTTCCCACATAGACTTAACCTTTTCCTCTTTTTTGCCTCCATGAACAGTGTTTTTTCCCACTTAACCTTCGTTTTCCGTGGCAGACTGAGTAATCGAGCGCAGAGAGCAGAGTGCAGAGGGTGCCGAGCCATACCGCGAGGCGAGGTGTGCGGAGCTGCGGTGAGTTACGGCGTTCCTGCCTCTCGTTTCCAGCTTCCTCCCTGCTCCTCCGCACCCCCACCACCACCCCCACCCCCGGTGGTGCCAGCAGCGGTAGTGAGGAGCCGCGAACTGCCGCAAATTCGCGGGAGTAAGCAGGCAAGTAAGGGGCTGTGAGCCCGGAGCCAGCGGCAGTGCGGTGTGGTGTAGTGGCCGCGGCACGGAGGAGCCACAAGCCAGGGGACTGTTGGGCTCTGTGCCTAGAGCCTGTGCCTGCGCCTAGAGCCTGTGGAGTCAAAGGAGCCCCGTCCCCCTGCTTCTCCTTTTGCTACCTCCGCACAACCAGCATTCCAGGAGGACCGGCGTTTAGGATGAGGTGACTCATAACGGATTAATAAGTCAACTGGAGTGAGGGCGGGAACCCGGAGCAGCATGCCAAAGTAAAGTTGTAGATTGGTAGATATTTACAAAGAGATATTTTCTCCCTCAAGTTCCGCATAACTACTCTTGCCATCTACAATGTCACTTTGCTGCTAATGTTGTCAAACCTCCTCAACCTTCAAACCTATCTCTGAACTCTGAGGACTCAAAGGACTCAAATGACTCAAAGGACTGGTAAGCCTGCCCCTGTTTCACCCCCGATCAGCCGTACCCGAGTGTACAGTCCTACGGGGGGCCAAACGGGACTACAGGGCTATGCACTACGGGACCTATGGGAGCACCTGGGCAAGTCTCTTGGTAAGAAGCACGCTGCGCGAGGTGCAACCGTGGGGGCCACCCGGCAGTCAACCGTACATTCTCAATACAGGTTTGCAACTGCTTCACAACTGCTTTACAACACTGTAATTTTGCCTTGTACGCCCTGACGACTGGAGCCAGGGTGGACGTGCGCAAGCAAGCAAGCAACTACATGCGAGCGCAGCTGCCGTTAGAGGCAGCCGCCAAGTAAGAGCCGGGGGGCAGTGAGCCTGGCAGTGCTGACTGGAGTTCTGGACTTTTTGGTTCCGTCCAGAGGTGTCAGGGATAACACCCGAAGACCCCGGAGTTCCACCTGTCTCGGTGCACAAATAAACAGAAACACGGGCTTCTCGATGGTGGCGTCAAAGACCAAAGGTTTATTACTGCAGGGACACAGAAGTCACAGAAACTACACACGGGCAGTATCTAGGAGCCTGTTCGATTTGTACAAAAAGTGTTGCTCCTTATATACTAAAATTTGAGCTTGAGGCAAATTCTTTACATGTAATACATTCCCAAACCGTTGTGTCCTAAACAATAAATATTTGGCGTTGCACAGGAATCGTCGACAATATCTGATGTCAAAACATTACGAACAAGGGGTTCCCACTTTTCCATCATAATCTCATGTCAACTTTTCATTCAAGACCCGGACCGCCTCATCATCAGGCCAACGAACACAAGAACCAGTATAGCAGGACTGGCCTCGGGCAGAGGAGGCAGCCTTTGTCGAGTCATGCAGCTACAGCATGTTCTGTTCCAAGGTGCACGTGTCACTGGAAAGGTGAATCGCCGGCTAAGCCTACGTGTCCTTAATCGAAATGAAGTAATCAGAGGTTATTGCGTATGTGAGGGCAAGAAACACAAAATGGCTGCCATGATCTAAGATGGATGCCATGGGTAGATCGGAAATGTGTTTGTAACAGGAGTACTCTTGCTAGTAGCATAGCGAAAACAACAGGATATGCTAAATGGATCATTTGCGGTTCGCTGATACCAATATTATGTATTTCCGACAATATTGAAAACACGGGTTCAAATCGTCACGGAACCTCAGACCCTCCTTTTGCCCTTACATAGGCAATTACTCAGTCTATGTCAGAGTCTAATTCTATGCTCATCAGGTCAGTGACATGCTGTTGTATCATCATCCTTTCTCGTGCCTTTTCTCCAAACGCAGGTGGTTTTCTAAAACAGGATGCAGCACAGAGACTACACAAGGCGGGACCACACTGGATAATCAGGCAGCATGAGAATAGGAATACTAAGATGACACCAATGACCATCAGAACCTTCCATCCCCACGCTGATATCGAAGTCCACAACCACTCCATGAAGGACCAGTTTCCCTTGTCTACGTGTATAGAGTCGGAAATCTTGTGTAGCTTAGAGATGGCCTCATAGACTGTTGGAGCATTATTGGGAATAAAGACACAGCAGCTCGATTGGATCATTCTGCATACCCCACCTCGATCTGCAAGTATTACGTCTAGAACCATACGGTTCTGCAACGTCATGAGTCTATCCGCCTGAAGCTCAGCTGTCAAATTGCTAAGGGCACCAGCAGTTTCGGTAATAGTAGATTCAACTACCCGTGTTAGCTGACGTATGTTTCTACTATTGGCCATAGGCCCCCAGAATGGAAGGAAACCTTTGAAGAAGTCTCCAGCTTCCTGACCAGCGGTGTCTTCCTTGCTGAAAACACCTCTTGCTACTCTGGTTTTGTGATAATCAGATGAAGCAGTGTATGTCGGAGGCAACAATCGGGCAATATAACATGAACCTGAAAAGTCAGCAGGCAACCATGTATACGCTCTGTCTTGACAGATGAAGTAGGTACCCCTAGCAGTAAGAAAAGCAGGGGAAGAGTTAGACGGAAACACGTAAGTCTCTACGCACTCACTCCTCCCTAGCTGAGCTCTCGGATTTCTCCCATTTCCTTGCAAACAGACCTGACCTCGGTGAGGTACGACCTATATTGGAGTGGAGCTTTTACGCTTGCTTTCTCCCAAGCTAAGGCGATACTCTGAAGAATTCCAACTCAAATACACTCGCAATTCGTCTCTAGGGTAAGATGGAGTATTATTGACGTCCTTGATCATGTCAATAATTCCCTGGACTAAAGCTTTGTTGGCAGAGTTATATTTAGTGGAACGTGGTGGACGCGGAGGATAGGTTTCAAGGGCATAAGCAAAGATGGTTTGAAAGGCCTGAAATGATCCATTATAGCTAAAAGGCAAAACCAGATAGGGAATGCCTTTATCCATAGTGTGGGGTATCAAGCCACACACCCAGCAGTCTGTAGTGTTAACTACCAGTTGGTGTTGGTGCAAGAGCTGTACGAAAGTGTTATTGATAAATTCTGAGCGTCGAGCTTGCTCATGTTCAGGAAACAAGTGAAAAGAGTGTATGGAAGAAACAGTAGAGGTAGCAGGATCAAGGGGAGGTACTGTAGTTACTGGCACAAAAATTAAATTTATACCAAAAACGATTCCACCCACCAACGTTATTAAAACAATTAAAAATGTAATAGCACATTGCATCAGAAAACATTTACTATGAAGTATTCTGTAAAGTCTGTTTCTGCGAACATAAATCACATTTTCTCGTTGCAGCGCAGGAAGCTCCATCTTCTACAATCCGCTCGCGACCACTGATGATGTGTACGTAGATGAAAATGCCTCTATCAGCCCTGGGAGTTCCCAGAACCAACAGAAAGATCGACCTTGTGTCTGACCCCCGCAGATTCAACTAGGCACACAGCCACGACCCTACGGCTACCCAGACGGCAAGGCAATTTTTTAAAAACAATAAAACAATAGCAAACTTCCTGGCTGAAGGCAAAAGTTCAAAATTTCAAATATCACAATAGGCAGTTTCCTGCTTTATTTGTCCATATTGCGAGATCGTAAGTTGTATCTTAGTTTTGCAGGAACCGTTTGATCAGGAAACAGTGTGTTGTCAGTAGAGTTTGCAATGTTCAAGTTCGCAGATGGCAAAGTTTCTTCTGATGCAGAGGGCAAGTGTTCAGGAGTCAAAGAAGTAGTTTCAGGAGGAGAGTCAGAGTTCGAAGTGTCAGTTATCAATTCGGCATCGCTGAAAGGGACAAACTTGGGTGTTCGCTCGAACTCAGAGGCACCAATTCCCTTCTTCACCCAATTGTCATAAGGAAGTGGCAAGGGCACACGTTTGACGTGTGTCGCATGGATCCAGTGCTTGCGACCAGCCACACGAACAGCAGTTCTCGTTGTTAACAGAAGTTGGTAGGGGCCAACAAATCTGGGCTGAAGGTTCTTCGTCCTCGCAAAGTTCCGTACCACAACGTGGTCACCTGGTTTCAGCTGATGACCTGGACTCTCCGGAGGCTTTGGCAATGCATCGAAAACCTGTTGGTGAATAAGACTCAATTTAGCAGTCAAGTCGTAAAGGTAATCAATCAACATTGGATATTCCAGAGAACAAAATTCCTTTGGCCTTGGCACTCCCCAAATATTAGCAGGACGGCCAAAGACAATTTCATATGGACTAAGCCCTACTCTAGAATGCACAGTCGCTCTCGTGGATAACAAAGCCAAGGGTAGTGCGTCTGGCCAGGATAAACCCGTGGATGTCTGTATTTTAGCGAGTTTTAGTTTGAGGGTGCCATTGTAACCCTCAACTAAACCAGCAGACTGGGGATGGTTTGCACTGTGGAATTTTGTTTTATTCCTAAACCGGCACACACACTCTGCATAACTTTCCCTATAAACTCACTTCCGTTATCTGACCATACAATCCGTGGCATTCCGTACCTAGGGAAATATTCTTTGAGAAGAATTTTGGCAGTTGATAGGGCAGTGTTGTCCTTTAGTGGATATGCTTCGATCCATCTGGAGAAAGCACAAACTACCACCAGGACGTATTTTAAGTTATTGCACCGATCCATGTGAATGAAGTCTAACTGAATCACTTCAAAAGGACAAGAAGGTGGAGCGAAGTGACCAGCAGGAGTAGGAGTTCCCTTGCCAGGATTATGCATCAGGCATACCATTCAATTTTTTACCACTCTTTCTGCACATTTACTAATCCCATCATTCTTCCAGACTGGGGCCAACATTTTACAGATTCCTTTAGAACTTATGTGCGCTACTCCATGTGCCATTGTCACTACTGCAAGCACATACGCATCAGGCAACATCCAACGCTGTTGTTCCGACAAGTCAATCCAACACCCACTCGAATCCAACTTGCCCGTACTTTCTTTCCATGCACGTTTTTCCTCCTCAGTTGCCTCTTTCTGAATCTCTTTCACACTTTCCACTGTATCCTCACACATTCCAGACTCGGAAATCCATCTTGCAGACGTTGCAACATACATTCTACTCATCATATTTCTAGCTGTCTGTTTAGCGGTCTCGTCAGCAAAAGCATTCCCACGACCAACATCATCCGTGATTGCTTTATGCGCACTGCATTTCACAATCGCAACTTCAGTCGGCAAGGTTAGAGATTCCAACAAGTCGTTAACTAGCTGACCATGTTGAATCTTAGTCCCATGGGACGTAATGAAACCTCTTTCTTTCCACAAACGGCCAAAATTATGGGCCACGCCAAATGCGTACTGACTATCTGTGAACACATTTACTCTCTTTCCCTTTGCTAAAACACACGCTCTCGTTAGAGCGATTAATTCTGCAGCTTGGGCAGAATTCTGACTCACTCTTGCAGTCTCCACAATCGTCCTCAACGTCGTTACTGCATAAGCAGCAGTCACATCACCATTCTCCAATTTAAAACATGACACATCAACATACAACGTGCCATCTGGATCTGACAATGGGGTGTCTTTTAAATCAATTCGTCCTTTTGTCTCTTCCTCGGTTCTGAAACAACAGTCATGGGGTTCGGAATCACTCGACTCTTGATTAGCCGGCAACAGTGTTGCTGGATTCAATACATTGCATCTTTTGATCTGAATATGACTCGCTAGCAGTGTCAGCTCGTAGCCAGATAATCTCGCACTGGTAAGGTGTTGTGTCTTGGTTCTGTTCATGAGTGTATCCACAGCATGAGGAACCATGACCACTAGCATGTTATTCATCACCAAACCAGCAGATTGTCGAATGGAAGCTGCAGCTGCCGCTGTAGCTCTCAAACAACTAGGTAACGCTCTAGCTACCGGATCTAATGTTGATGAAAAGTACGCACAAGGGCGTTGTTTATCACCGAATCTCTATGTCAGAACACTCAACGCACAACCTTCTCTTTCGTGAACATAGAGCGTGAATGGCTTGCTGTAATCGGGTGTACCCAATACAGGAGCTGAACATAGTGCATTTCGTAACTCAGAAAAACTCTCCTGACATTCAGCAGACCATGGCACCGGACTCAGAACATTTTTCCCAGTCAAAGCTACCAACGGTTTTGCTAAAAGAGAAAAATTTGGGATTCACTGCCTACAGTAAGAGGTAATACCTAGAAAGGCACGTACTTCTCTCTGTGTGCGAGGAACACTCATCTGCGTAATTGCTTTTATTCTCTCTGGGGTCAACTTCCTTCCCTCCTTTGACAAGAGATGACCTAGGTAGGTCACTTCTTGGCAGCAATATTGCATTTTCGAAGGTGACACCTTGTGATTCAAATTAGACAAATGATGCAATAACGAAATTGTAGCTGCTTTGCAAGTTTCCTTGTCATCGGCAGCCACTAGAAGGTCATCTACATACTGCACTAGAGCAGAACCTGGAGGAAGTACAAAGGAATCTAACTGACTTTTTAATGCCTGACTGTAAATGGATGGGCTCTCACAATAGCCTTGTGGAGCGCGTTTAAACCTGAAGCTTCGACCTCCTAGACAGAAGCCGAAAATATCTCTGCTTTCCTCTGCTATTGGAATGCTGAAAAAGGCATTTTTCAAGTCGATGACTGAAAACCATGTAGCTGTTGCAGGAATCAATGTTAATAATGCAGTAATGTCTGGAACTACAGGAAACTGCGGAACCACAATTTTATTAACTTCTCTGAGGTCTATAACAAATCTATATACTGGAGGCTTTGAAGGATCAGTACGTTTCAAAATTGGTAATACAGGACTATTACAGACATTTCCTCTAGTTTCTTCAACCACCCCTTTCTTAATCAAATCTTGCACGATTAATAAAAGTGCACGTTCGCCTTCACTAGAGATTTTGTATTGAGGAATTCGTGGAAATTTGACATTTGCTTTCAAAGTGACTACATATGGTGGTATTTCTAAAAGGCCTACATCGTTAGGACCAGTCGCCCAAAGAGTATCAGGGAGTGAACGCAGCTCTGGTGGAAGTGCATCCATTGACAAGTACATCGGAGAGGTGGTTCGTTTACCCAACGTAAGCTGTACTCCTTCCGGAGAACAGTACAATGTCGCATATAGGCGTTTTAACAAGTCTAAACCAAGCAGATTTTCATTACAACCTGTCGTCAAAATCAGGGGTGCTTTCAATTGACACGGTCCAACAGAAAAAGACAAAGGACCAGATACGGGGTTGTAAACAGGGGCGCCTGAAAAACCTACAGAAACATTTGTTAAGCCGGACAAAGGTGCGCCAGGGAGTTTCGCATGAATGATAGAACTTTTTGCTGCACCAGTATCCAACAGAAACGGTTCGACTACACCTGATGTTGCTACTGCGACATAAGGCCCACTCTGATCCACTGGAACTGATACTACTCCCTCTCTCTGTCCATGGCTGTCCTAGTACTCATTTTGTTGAAATCCCTCATCATTTTCACAATAGTCTTCAACATGATACTGTTGAGATCTATTTTGTTGAGCAGACTGTCCATTTCGCTGATCAAAGTGATTTGAAGGGCGATCATTTGTTTGTGGAGGCATAGCACCTCGTCCTCTACCTCTAGAATTTTGCACAAAACCACCACGACCTCTCTGAGCTGCTGCTGCGTTATTTTGCGCTAAGACTGGACACTCATTCTTATAATGCCCCTCTTTCTTACAATACGCACACTGATTCCACTGGTATTGTGGTCTCTGAGAACCATAATCTGTCCTTTGATATGATCCTTGCTGTGTATTGGTCTGGTTCATGCGAGGCGGATATGCTTGTTGCAGAAGAACTTTAGTTTTTAAGTCTTTCGTTTTCTTATCTGATTTCTCTTTTTCCTCTTTATCCCTATTTTCATAATACTGTGCAGTTGCAACTATTTGCGCAGTTGTAGAGACAGCCCACGCACTCTCGGAATCTTTTAATTTATTGCATAGCTCGGGTAGCAAATTGTGTACAAATTTATCGACAAACAATCTCTGTCCTCCTTCTGTGCTCATATCCTGACCACTGTGATCTACAAAAGTCTCTTCGAACCTCGTGAAAAAGTCGGAGACACTTTCGTCTTTCTTTTGCCTGCATGCGGACAACTTGTCCCAATTAACACGCAATGCTGGCATCAGAGTCTTCATTAAGTCGATTATCCTACCTGGAAGATTAGCAATTAGAGGTTCGGGTTTGGAACCACCTATTTGCTGACCATCCGCTGCAATAATAGCTGCCCAATCACCACCTAGAGCAACTGGATGATTCTCTTTACGAATTTTAGCCCAAATTGGTTGCGGAACTACATTCCCAAATAACATGTCAATGTCCGCTAGATTCATTACACAAGCCTCAACTGTTTGTGCTAATTCCTTGTAATATCCGGCAGGATTTTTACGCGGATCTGGCAAGGCCTGTTTTACTGCTAACACTTCAGCTCGCTTCCACGGAATGTGTATCCACACTCTTTGGAATTGGGCCGGAGCGCCAACAACACCATTCACTGCGTCAGCTTGAATAGCTTCGCGCCAAATTGGAGGAACCTCCCTCATTGGATATTGGCGGTTCTGCTTTATACTATTTTTCTCTAAGTCCCTCGGTGAACGAAGAGATGGATCATTCCTATAACTTAAAATCAGTTCCATCGCTTATTTTATATTTTGACCTACTATCATACCTGCAGCAAACTCTTTCTGAACCTTAATTAAGTCCTTTAAATTCAATTCAGAGTCATCTTCTTCTAGTTCCTCACGTAAAAGAGAGCACATCTCGTCAAAGACATATCGTTGTGTTGGTTCGTTCCACTGCATGAATGTATCTAATACATCTCTCGTACTATATCTTCTACTTTTTGAAATCCATCTGAGAGCCGTGGAATCTAATATTCCCCGTTCCTCAGTACTTGGGAGCTGACTACGTCTTTGTACAGAGTCAGAAGTAGGAGTCTTAATTAAAGATTTATAGAAAGGAGACAGAATGTTAGAGACAGAATCAGTGATTCTTCGACGAACAGAAAGCGGAGTCATAATACTAGCAGATGTAGAGAACACAGTAGCAGTTGGAACAGATTGTACAGGGACAGTAGGAGTATCGAGTAAGATAGCTTGTGAAACAGTAGGTGTAAGCGATACAGGTATAGGTAGAGAAGTCGGCAACCCAGGAAGAGGAGGTGCCGTAGGAACATTTACATTAACCACAGGAGGTACAGGAACTTGATTCTGAGGGGCAGGAGCAGGAATACCAGGTTGTCCAGCAACCGGCAATTGAACATTTGGTACAGGTGGAGCCGTAGCACCCTGTGCATACGGTGGTGGTGACCGTAACAAGTAAGACAACAGAGGATCGTTTACGGGGTCCTCTACTATCTTAGTCGTACTCGATGGCAAGGCTGGGTAGCACTTATCTATCGCTAAGTTACGCTCTCTAGTAGCTATCTCCATTGCTTTCTCAGACTCGTTATCTTGCAGCTGCTTAGCCGCTTGTTCTAAAGTTAACTCTTGCTCTTTCTGTTCTTTTTTCAACCTTTTAATCTCTCTCTGTTTAGATTCTTTTCGCCAGTAACGGAAAGAATCAAACATTGCCGGCCGGGCTTTCTTCTTAAACAATTTTACTTCTAAATTGTCAAGGATTTCGGGTTCAAAACTACCATGTAGTGGCCAACTAAGGACACCATCCTTTTCAGTGTATCGGACCCACACCTCATTATAAGATATAGGACCCACTCCAAACTTACAATAAAGATCATATAACGGAGTTCCGATCGGAGGAACCAGACATGAGTCCTCCAACCGGGAATCACTGTTGCAACCAAAGCACAACAACATACAATTTTTCCGACTTACCATTTTATAATCCGGAACACAGAACAAACAAACACAAACAGGAATGTGCACTCGAACCAAGAACTTAGGCCTATCAAAAGCGAACAAATGTATCGATACCCAAACTAAACCAATACATTATCGTAACCAGAACAACCAGTGATAATCTTACGAAACCAAACCAAACCAAGAACTAAAAGGATTTTAACAACCCTTACGAAGTAACCAACTAGCAACCACTAAATACTTAACTGAGGCACTGAAGACGTCACCAAGGAGAAACCCGTCACGTTTCGCCGTACTAAGGACTGCACCTCGGGTCCAAGACAGGGCGACGGTCAAGGCAACGGACCACTGCAGCCGTCCTGAACGGGAACCCTCGTGGAAGAGAACGTCTGGCCACTTTTGCGATATGCCGGGATCGATGAAGTGGGGCGCCTCCCTCAGGAATCTTCACACGAAGCTTCTCGAACTCTTCAGGCTTTTGGACCGGTACCGAATGACGTCGCCCCACGGGGGCGCCAATTGGAGTTCTGGACTTTTTGGTTCCGTCCAGAGGTGTCAGGGATAACACCCGAAGACCCCGGAGTTCCACCTGTCTCGGTGCACAAATAAACAGAAACACGGGCTTCTCGATGGTGGCGTCAAAGACCAAAGGTTTATTACTGCAGGGACACAGAAGTCACAGAAACTACACACGGGCAGTATCTAGGAGCCTGTTCGATTTGTACAAAAAGTGTTGCTCCTTATATACTAAAATTTGAGCTTGAGGCAAATTCTTTACATGTAATACATTCCCAAACCATTGTGTCCTAAACAATAAATATTTGGCGTTGCACAGGAATCGTCGACAATATCTGATGTCAAAACATTACGAACGAGGGGTTCCCACTTTTCCATCATAATCTCATGTCAACTTTTCATTCAAGACCCGGACCGCCTCATCGTAAATTTCGTTACCTCCCCCTAATAAAGGCCCAGAAGGAAAGGAGCAGAGCCAGGTGCAGAAGATAGAAAAGCAGGATAAGGGATGTTTGTGGGTTGTAAATGGGCAAGGCTACCGGCTTCGGCCGCCTAATCATGATCAGGCCAACGAACACAAGAACCAGTATAGCAGGACTGGCCTCGGGCAGAGGAGGCAGCCTTTGTCGAGTCATGCAGCTACAGCGTGTTCTGTTCCAAGGTGCACGTGTCACTGGAAAGGTGAATCGCCGGCTAAGCCTACGTGTGCTTAATCGAAATGAAGTAATCAGAGGTTATTGCGTATGTGAGGGCAAGAAACACAAAATGGCTGCCATGATCTAAGATGGATGCCATGGGTAGATCGGAAATGTGTTTGTAACAGGAGTACTCTTGCTAGTAGCATAGCGAAAACACCAGGATATGCTAAATGGATCATTTGTGGTTCGATGATACCAATATTATGTATTTCCGACAATATTGAAAACACGGGTTCAAATCGTCATGGAACCTCATGACTAGGCTCAAATCTGCCTGAGGCCTGCCCCTGTGTGCCCCGCTCGCTATCCACTTTGTTCTTCTCATCTGCTGCTTGCTGCTTGCCATCTCGCTATCTGCTGCCAACTAGCAGGCCCCTCACTAAAGGGCCCCCTACAAAAAACTTCGCAAAACCCCGCAAAAAGCCTTCCCTGAAGTATCTAAAGCATTAAAAAACACCTTTTAAGCCTTTCAAGCCTCTTCAAGCAGAGAGCACAAGTGCAACAGTTCTCAGCGATTTACATCAACCCCGACAACTGCGGGTGACTATTACATCCAATCAGCACTCAACATTTAACATTCAACCCTATTATTATCATTATCAGCTCTAAAAAATCTCACAACTGCTCACAACTGCTCCGACAACCTGAGCACTATTCGCTGCTCAGACACTTCGCCATCTTGCTACTACAATGCACACTAGGAGCAGCTCTCAACCTTCAAATACTCACCGCCCTCATAAGTCCGCCAAGCGTCAAAAGACGAAACTGCTTTACACACAAGAATCTGGCAGGTGCCCTCAAACTCCCCCCTGCAAACTGCACCCGAAGCAAGCAGAAGCGGTGGTCGCGAGCCCTCTAAAGCCCTCGCAGGGACATTCCAAGGACGACAAAATGGTCATCAATCATCCACAACCCGCTTGCCCACAACACCCAAAAAAAACAAAAAGCAGCAGCACCGCTGACATTGGAGAGCATTTTTTCCGGATCAGTAAATTAAATCAAACTGCCCCACTTCAACATGGCATGTATGGGAAATCCCCTCAACAACCGTTAGCACCATTAGCACCATCAGTCCCCCCCATTATGATGTCGCTTTACCCGGAAATTATCATTCAACGCAAGACCACAGCCTCTGCCACTGCCCTGGAAAAATCACTGATAAGGCATCCCTCCTCCGAGGTGATACCCTTTCCGCTACCTTCAGAGCACCAATCACCTCGGTTAAGCACCAACAATAAACAGCTCAAAAACCAATGCTCTTTGGTAGTGCCTGCTCCGCTCGCCCTGACACCCTATGAAAGCCAAACCTCTGTTTTCCCATCAGAGAAAGAACTCTTAACCCCGAGCTGGAAAATAGAGATTGCACACATGAGCTCAAAAAAACGGCAGGTAGCAACGATGACCCATAATCTGGGTCTCGACAACGCATCGACCCAAAGCTTTAAAACTTTCGCCAATGAAATCTGACACAGCGCACAAAGAGGCGATAAACTCATCATGGGGCTCGCATCACGATCCCCCCCACAAACACAGTCTCGACCCTCCATCACAAACATCCACCCCTTTTCTTAGAGGGGCACCAGACTCCGTTTGCTCCAGAATTAATGGCTCGCCCGAGGAGGGGTTCAAAGCAAGCCCACTAAAAGGGATGACAGTAACTAGCAGCAGCCACAACACCAGCACCAAAGATCTTAGTCTTATTTTAAACCCAAGTAATCACCTCCAAAAAGAACATATCAATGCATCGATCAACCTATCCTTGGCTCATAATTATTCCACTGTAAAAAACTCACTCGCAAAGGATCTCAAGCAAGGAGCCACTCAACCTGACCCTGGAATGCTTAAAATTGAAGCTCTCTTGGCCGTTACCAACAGAGCCTTGAGCTCTATGACTCGTGCTGCCCACATGCACGCCGATAAACTTGACACCCATATAGCCATCCTACAATAGGTGGCTGACTCCATAATACGAAGAGTTCAAAATAATGTGGCCCAAAATCTCGCCCCTGACGCAAATCTAAATTTGGAATCAACTGCAAACGCAACTGCATATCTAAATCATGCCCAAAGTGGATGTATTTGCGAGCCTCTACTGAACAAACTTGAAGCACTCCCTGATATAATGACAACATAAATAGAAGACCTGAGGCTGCAAGCCGAAACCAGAACAAAGAATCATGATATCCTGTCTATCCACCTTCGAGCCTCGGAAAGTCACAGACCATTCGAACCATGCTCTAATAGCTTATCCCGTCTCAACACGATCCATATCAGTTCAAAATTGGACCACTCTTCGCTCAAACCAAAACCCATTATCCCCCCGAGCAACTTTTATCCGCGTCTCCGGACTCAGTCGGTAACTCCTCTTTACAAACATCGAGTGCTCCAAAACCAACCACGCAACCCAATACCACAGTGTCTCTCCCTACCTCACTAAGTCCCCATATGCCTGCCACTAAGACCGATAACGATTTAAAAGCAGGCACCCACCTGTCCAGAAAGAACAAGAAGAAGCTGAAGAAATTAAATAAAGCAAATAGAAAGGGGAATGTACTAACCCAATGGCTTGGCAAAAATGTAAGCAGGCAGTCCATCGATCTGACCAATAAGGTTGAAAAACTAGCACCCCCCACAAAGAAAAACACTGAATCCCTGGAAACTATGCCGAACTACGTGCAGCCACCAGTGGATCGCAAGCCTCCCGGCAATTGCTCAAAGCAAAATTACGATCTTGCTAACCCTTCCGATAACAGCCCCTTGTTCCCAGCGGCCAAAACACACAAACCGATCCCCAAGGAGCAGAGCCCAAAAGCAAGCACACCGGAGGGAGGCATAACACTGACACAAACAGAAGAGGAAGGAAAACAGCCCAAAGCAAACACAAACACAGCCAGTACTGTCAGCATGGCGCCCTTTCACCAAAAACCTCCAACGCGTGGTGACCCCTCAAAAACAGTCTGCCCACTAACGATTAAACCAAGCACCCACGCCAACTCTGAGTCCCTGGGTAATGACCTCGCTGGACCTAGTACCAACCCAGTTCAACTGGACCAAGACCCTTGCCCCGGATAATAACAGCACAGTAAAATACTGCTCTACCCTGAGTATGAGTCTTAGGGTAAATGGGACATTTTAAACAGAGGTAACATCCTACGGCTATGTCAGAATCTGCCGGGCTTAGAAAATGTGAACTCAACGGATATTGAGACGGTGGCCTTCATAGACCCCGCGTCTGGACAAAGAAACGAGTCTACATTAGTAACCTTTTCCAATCCGGAACGGGGGGAAACGTTGATGAAGAGCAAAAAGCAACTGTTCGAATGGGGCATGCAGGCTAATGCTTACACCCCCACCAATTACCCGATTTTCCTCAAAAACCTCTCTGTCGTGGAAAGGACTGCTACTATCAGACCAGATCAAAAACAGGACAAATACCTAATCGAGCCATCGACAATGCTCCGGGGATTCCAACAGGAGCCAAAAACAGCTTTATGGATCGAGCACCCCCTGCAAGTATTTGCCTCCACAGCAGGCGGCCCACGTAAATGCATACTAAAACCGCACAAATCGGAAGACTGGTCCTGGCTCTCCCAGGTGTTAGGGTAAAGCGCCGGCATCTGCGCACTGCCACAAACCAATCCACGAGACAGCCCATCATTTAAACATCTGCTCTTGGAACATCCGGGGCTTAACAAAGGAAAAGGCGGAGCGATTAACCTTAGGAACGCTGAAAACTCATGAAATCTTTGGCCTACAAGAGACCTGGGCCCTGGAAAACACCATCTGGAAAGACTTTACGATAATATAATCTATCGCCATCCCGTCCAAGGTAGGCGGCCACACGTCTGGGGGAGTGCTGATAGCAGTGAAGAACTCTCTGACTACGAAGATAGAAACCCTGTATAGGGGAGGAGGTGATCACGTCTTCATTAGTATTGAGATTAAGAGCCAAGAGAAGGGGAAACCAAAACAAAAAATGATTCTTGGATGTGTTTATTTACATCCAACAAAAGCAAGGCGAGAGCTCACTCTGAGTATTATACTCCTAATAATGCATAATCTTGAAACTCTGTACCCCACTGACCTGTGGCTGATAACGGGCGAATTCAATGTAAACCTAATGGAAACCGACCCAGCCCAATCCTCCCAAACAACATCTCTCAACACAATGTGGGCAATCCCAGAGACAAAATCCCAGTACCACCAAAAGGACGTGAAAGGAATACAATTGGCAACAAAACTGAACCATCTTGGTCTGCGTACTCTTAATGGGAGGATCGCCACTGATCGACCGGCCGCATACTCAATTATATCCTTCTTCCGAATGGCCACCCTAGACTATATATGGATATCATTAATGGCCTTCCACCTGGCACGCCAATTCCTGGTAATGCCCTCTCCAGATAGTGATCACGCTATTCTAACATGCAGCATTGCCTTGGGCCCCCCTCAACGTCCGATCATAAATCCGATAGGGGCGGCTTCCAGCCTACAGAGTGTGAAGAAACTCCGATGGTCAGAAAGCAACCAGGACGCAATCGAAGCGGAAGTGGACAAGCTTATGAATAGAGGGCTCCTGGCTGATATTAGCCATGTGACGGCCCCCACTTGGGAAACTACACTGACCAACTTCAGAGACCACTTCACCTCAAAACCTTTGAACATCTGCTCAAAGGACATCCCGACCTCGACAACTCTGTCAGTGCAACAACAACACACAACCACTGCTAAAAGTAAATTAAATAAGCTCCAACAAACAATTGTTTACAATGAAATTGATCACAACCTTCTGAAGGAGGACATAAATGCTGCACGAAAAGCTTACAGGAAGGCTCGCTTTACTCAAAAGAAATTGGAAGAAGAACAGCATTGGGCAATAGCCTTTGAGATTATAAAGTCTAAAGCTCAAAGGAAATTCTGGAACTGGGTTAATAAGGCTGGCCAAACAACTAAACCTCCTACCGCAACTAACATCTCCCCCGCGGAGTGGGAGTCCTATGTCAAAGCGCTTTATTCTGCACCAGATGGTCAGAGTGCTAACAGCCGGGCCATCTTTGATCAACCAACTAATCTGGACGGAACAACGGCCCTCATCAATACACTAATGGACGATATAACCAGAATAATAAAGAAAATGCGCTCGGGCGGCGCCCCTGGTCCGAACGGAATCCCGACCCAAGTTTTCAAAGCCACCGCCAGAAAATGGGCCCAGATTTTGACACCCCTCTACGAGGCCGCAACTTTGGGTGGCCCCATCCCAGAGTCTTGGCAAGGTTTGCTCCTCGTTCCCTTCCACAAAAAAGGCTCGCGTTCCAACCCCGATAACTATCGGATGATAGCCCTTTTAGACGTGGAGGGAAAGGCATATGCTAGCATCCTATTAACAGCACTCACCGAATTGGCGGAAAAAACCAACTTGGTCCCCTTCACCCAAACTGGTTTCCAAAGAGGGTGCAACATCGAGGACAACCTGATATGTATTGCCCATCTGATGGAATCCACCCTAGCCTCAAAAGGAAAGGCTGTACATCTTGGGTTCATTGACTTTCGCAAAGCTTTCGACAGCGTAAGTCGGCCAAAACTATGGGAAAAACTTGCAAGATGGGGCATTCCTCAGTCATTGTTGAAAGCATTAATCGCCTTACACACTGACACATGGGTAAAAGTGCGAGTTACATCAAGCTGGTCGACCTCCAATAAAATCTATACATCCAGAGGTTTAAAACAAGGGTGCACCCTTGCATCAATGCTATTCAACCTGTACCTCGCGGATCTCCCAGAATGGTTGTCACACATCCGTGCTTTCCCTCCAGGAATAGAGTTAAGAAAGATCCAAACTCTCCAATATGCTGATGGCACCATCCTGCTAGACCAAACCCAGGTGGGTCTTCAAAGACTGTTCGATTCCCTTGCCCAGTATTGCATCACGAACATGCTCGAGATAAATGTGTCAAAAACCAAAGCAATGACAATATCCTCCAGAAAAACTAAAAGTATCACGTGGCTCGTCGAAGGGAAGAGATTGGAAACCGTTTCCGCCTATAAGTATCTGGGAGTGTGGATCGATCAATAAAAAAAACTTTACTTACTTACTTACTTATTTCGTGCCTCCCTTCGTCTCCATAATCATCCCTTTTTCCTGCCTGCCTAAACTTACCTTTTTTGCCTTTTTTTGCCTCCAACGTAACCTTTTGCTTCCTTATTGGCTCCATAGACAATCTTTTTTTCCCGCCTAAACATAACCTTTTGCCCCCTGTTTGTGCCTCCATAAACTGTCTTTTTTCCCTGTCTAAACCTCACCTTTGTGCCTACATAAACAGTCTTTTTTCCACCTAAACTGGAGGATTCCTTCTGAAGCAAGCCTCACCCTTTGGATTCCTGCACTCGGCTCCCTGCCTGTAGCTGTCGCTGGTTTTCCTGCTGCCGCCTTAACAACTGGCCGGACCCGCTTCGCGGGTCCCGCTGCGCAGGTGACAGCCCAGCTGAACAGACTCTTCAGCGGGGGAAAGTTTGGGCGTCTTCCGTGTCCGGCAGGGCTGCGAGCTACCAGCGGGGGACTCCAAGGACCAGGAGCCCCCGCGCGCCCGTCACCACCTGGGCTGCTCTCCCTGCCGGCTCCGCCCCCTCTCCTGCTTTAACGGGCGAACGGTCATCGGACCAGTGGATTCCTTCTGAAGCAAGCCTCACCCTTTGGATTCCTGCACTCGGCTCCCTGCCTGTAGCTGTCGCTGGTTTTCCTGCTGCCGCCTTAACAACTGGCCGGACCCGCTTCGCGGGTCCCGCTGCGCAGGTGACAGCCCAGCTGAACAGACTCTTCAGCGGGGGAAAGTTTGGGCGTCTTCCGTGTCCGGCAGGGCTGCGAGCTACCAGCGGGGGACTCCAAGGACCAGGAGCCCCCGCGCGCCCGTCACCACCTGGGCTGCTCTCCCTGCCGGCTCCGCCCCCTCTCCTGCTTTAACGGGCGAACGGTCATCGGACCAGTGGATTCCTTCTGAAGCAAGCCTCACCCTTTGGATTCCTGCACTCGGCTCCCTGCCTGTAGCTGTCGCTGGTTTTCCTGCTGCCGCCTTAACAACTGGCCGGACCCGCTTCGCGGGTCCCGCTGCGCAGGTGACAGCCCAGCTGAACAGACTCTTCAGCGGGGGAAAGTTTGGGCGTCTTCCGTGTCCGGCAGGGCTGCGAGCTACCAGCGGGGGACTCCAAGGACCAGGAGCCCCCGCGCGCCCGTCACCACCTGGGCTGCTCTCCCTGCCGGCTCCGCCCCCTCTCCTGCTTTAACGGGCGAACGGTCATCGGACCAGTGGATTCCTTCTGAAGCAAGCCTCACCCTTTGGATTCCTGCACTCGGCTCCCTGCCTGTAGCTGTCGCTGGTTTTCCTGCTGCCGCCTTAACAACTGGCCGGACCCGCTTCGCGGGTCCCGCTGCGCAGGTGACAGCCCAGCTGAACAGACTCTTCAGCGGGGGAAAGTTTGGGCGTCTTCCGTGTCCGGCAGGGCTGCGAGCTACCAGCGGGGGACTCCAAGGACCAGGAGCCCCCGCGCGCCCGTCACCACCTGGGCTGCTCTCCCTGCCGGCTCCGCCCCCTCTCCTCACTCTCCCAGCTTTAAAAACGAAGTGACCGTCCCGCTGCGCGGGAGCGCGCGGGAGGGCGCCGGGAGAAGCCCGGGACAAGGGCGGGACCGTTTGTGGCCGTTCGTGACCGGAGAGACCGGACCGGGCCACCCCTCTAGCCCGTGAGAGCCCCCATCCTCAAGGACTATGGCCAGCAGAGATAATAGGATTAAATCCTCCCTAACCGGTAGCCTGTCAACCGCCGGAGGTATGGAGAAATTCCTCATTAGGGCTAATAACATTATAGACAAGGAGATTGTCATATTGGAAAAGCGTTTATCTACAGAACTTATTTCCTTGAAACGATCATCCATAGGACCCCTTGCCAATGTCAAAACGCCGACTAGAGATAGCAATCAGTCTCCTATTGCGGACAATATATGCCTGCCCATAGAAGACCCTATCCACCTAGCCTCCGCGGGTATATCAACTGACATTGTGGCGGACCCTACCTGTGTACTTATAAGTGAAAATGTTTCCATTTTATCTAATCCTGATGTGAGTACTACTGAGTCTAAGTCTAAGAGCTATGGGGAAAAAGAGGGTGCCGTGAGGAAACGAAAAAGAGTGTACAATAAAAAAGAAGTTAAAATGGGAAGGGCTACAAAAACAGCTAAAGTACGGGAGGAACCACTACCCCAGACCTTACCTACCCCCCGTGAGTCCCAATCCCCGAATAGGGAAATATCTATGGAATGGGCTGTGGCACTACTTAAATCAATGATATCCCCATTAGAGGCTAAACTGGACAGGCTTTGCTCCAGAATTTTAAATGTAGAGAAAACATCTGCCTCCATTCTAGCCGCCCTTGGTAACCTCCAGAACCAACACACCCCGACCACTACCGTAACCCCTGCTATTCCCGCTCCTTCTAATCCGGCCACGAACCAACCTAATATTCCCCCACCAAATATCTGTATACCACCCCTTATTCAATCCCAGCCCAATAATTTAATAACCGATAATGGGGAGAGTCAACTACTAAGCCAAACTAACCCGCCAGACCATACGGCTGGGGGGAACCAGGGAATAATAGGCGAGGCACCTAATACCCCTAGAGTTAGGCGGCCCGATTTACCACCGGAGGCTAACCGGTTCACTGTCATCTTAGCCGGTGTACCACCATTAGAAACAGGGGAATCTGAAACCTTTAGCTCCCTGAAGAGCAAAGTAATAAAATGGCTTAATTGGAATAGACCACTCCCGGGCCACCTGCACAATGAAATAATCATGGTAAGGAGGGTCCCCTGGGTAGGCAAGACCCCTAAAAACATCATTGGGGATTGCCTAACTGTTAGTTTTAGAGACCCTCGTACAGTATCCCATATTTGTGCAGGCTTTAACAGGTCTTTTGACTCAACGATCCAAACCCTCCCAGTTTCTTATTTTTTTCCACCAACTAACTTTCGCCACCAACAAAGAAGAGGGGATTGGTCCGTTGTGGAACGGAGGGGCAGACAAAGAGCTTATGATCCTAGACCTCCAAGACAATATCAATATGCACCCCAATTCCACTCCTTTATGGACCCCAACCGCTATAGTTGCTTAGATGGCTTAGAGGGAATAGACTGACTACACCCTGTCCTTCGCCCTCCGAAGCTGACTAACACCCAGGTTATACCTGATGTATTGCCTACGGCCTATCTAACCACCCCTAATGAAGCTATTCCCATTAATTCACCTCTGATTACACCCGTCACAACCCCTACTACACAATGTTCCGAATTCACCCCCATTACCCTTGCTCCAGCTACCATCACTGTACCGGATCTAATTTCATTAGATATGACCCCCGCCACACCTTCTGTCTCAACTATCCACATCAATACAACCAAGGATCAAAGGGTTAAGGGTTATTCATTGATGAGCTGGAACATCGCAGGGTGGCGGCAGAAGGTTTCAGCACTGGGCTGGAGGGAGCTTACCTTGGTTTATGATATTCTATGTTTGCAGGAAACGTGGTCAGTGGAAGATATTGCCTATGAAGGTTTTGTTGCCTATAACTGTAATGCGGTGGAATCCCCAATGGGGAGGGCTAAAGGGGGATTGTTGATCTTACTCTCTGTACATCTACCTTTACGAGTAAGAAAAAGCCATATTGTGGGGTCCCATTCGCAAATTTTGGAAATTCTGATAGGCAGGGACCGTAATCTATTGTTGATCAACCACTACAATAATACTTTCGACCCCTCCAGCACCACTGTAGTAGATGAACTTGAATCGGCTCTGGATTCTATTCTCTGTAAAACAGCTGTACCTTATGATATTGTTTGGGGAGGAGATTTTAATATTAGAACTTGCCCCCTCTCACATTCTACTGCTTGTGGTTATGCTGGGGAAAATGGGGAAAATTTACTGCATTTTCAACATTCTCCATATGGCACTTCCCTTAACAATTTGATGTTAAAAGTTGATATATCAATCCATCAACATGCACCAGATAATGAGGGCAACCTGGCGCCTACCTTCACGGGGAGAAACACCACCTCCATTATTGACTTCCTGATCATCTCTAATCGGGTAGCTCCCCATTGTTCGGTTACCCAGATCATAGATCATGACCTGAGTGACCACAATGCACTTTCCATGGTTTTATATTGTGAGCTCCATAGGGATGTATTTTCAGGTAGGGTTGTAGATGACATCAGGCCATGTAGACCTAACGGGATCCGCATAAAATGGAGTGGGGAAAAAGCAGAGAATTTGCATCAGAGGGTGGTGAAAGCTGGCATTAACATGATACTCAGCTGTCTTGATATGGAAGCCCCCGCCGCACAATCTATAAATAACTTCGAGAATCTGGGTGTCATAATCAAGAACACACTCACTACAAAGAAGGCCAAATCAGGGCAGGCTACACAGGGCTGGTTTAACCAAGCATGTACAAGGGCATTAAAATCCCTCAAACTCGCCCTTTCAAGTACCCCGAGAGACAGGGATGCGGTTAAATCCCTAAGGGCCATTTATAAAAATGTGCTCAAAACCAGGAAACAAGAACTTAGAGAAACAGCCTGGGAAGACCTGAATAAAGCCGCAGCACTCCGGGATAGTAAACTATTCTGGAGCACAATCAATAGCCCATTCCTGCAAAAAGAGGAATTCCCTGTCCTCACCGCCCAAGTTAGTGAAGAGGGATGGGTGGCCCATTTCTCAGGGATCTTTGACCCAACTGGAGAGTCCCCAGCCAATGATAACAGCATCTGCCCCACCCGAGTTGATTCCCCGAGAATAACGACCGATGAGGTAGATTTGGCTTTAAGGAATAGTAAAGGGGGAAAAGCCCCCGGCCCAGACGGGGTGCCGATCGACCTATACAAATATGATCCGGCACTCTGGAGCCCACTACTGACCATAGCCTTTAATGCTGCTATGGATAACAGGACCCCCTCTACGTGGGGCGAATCTATCATCATTCCAATCTATAAAAAGGGGGATAGAGGAGAGGCTAAGAACTACCGCCCTATCTCCCTTTTGGATTCCTCACTTAAAATCTTGAGTAGGGTACTGTTAGCACGCCTGGAAGATTGGGCTGTAGATAATAACATTCTTGCCCCATCCCAATACGGCTTTAGAAAGGGCCTTGGCACGATCGAACAGTGTATTAACTTGAACCTTTTAATAGGGAAGTATACCAAGGCCAAGCCGGGATCATTATTTCTGTGCTTTGCAGACCTTTCAAGCGCATTTGATTTGGTCGACCATGCCCTGTTATGGACAACTCTATTGGGCATGGGAGCCCCCCCCGACATTATCTATTTCCTGGCCACACTTTATTCTAAGTTATCTGCCCAAATTCGTTATGGCCCGGAGGGTGAGTGCACTCGGAAGATCAGAGTAAGATCTGGCATTAGACAGGGCTGTGTATTAGCCCCGTTGCTTTTTTCCCTCTTCATCAACTCGGTTGAACAAGAACTTAAACAAATTCATGCTGATGCCCCCCATGTTGGAGGTTCCCCAATACCGGTATTATTGTATGCCGATGATACAGTTCTTCTTTCTAGGACCCCTATAGGCCTACAAAAATTGATGGATGGGTTCTATGATTTTATATTGAAACGGAAACTCAAAATTAATAATTCTAAAACGTTCGTCATGGTGTGTGGGAAAAAGCCGAAACTTTTTAAACCTTTCTCTTTTAAGGAAAACCATATTGCAATTGTCACAAATTTTTGCTATCTGGGGGTCACATTTAACGATAGAGGATCTTGGGCCCCTGAGGAAACAAACGTTAAAGCGAGAATGGGGAAAGCTTCCTCGGGCGTCTTCCGCTTTGCTACCAAAGTAGGAAGCCGCCGCATCGTTGATATGTTGACCATATACAAGCACAGATGTACTTCGATAGCTTTGTATGGCTCGGGGGTATGGGGACATTGCAATGCCAAGGCCCTGCAAAATGAAGAAAACAAATTTCTTAAACGGCTGCTTTGTCTCCCCACCTCGGCATCTACTGTGTTAACCCATTCGGAACTGGATCTGGATTACCTGTCTGACCTTACAGGGTTAAGGCCATTGCTGGTATGGAAATCCATTTTCTCCAAGCCGGAAACAGCATTCACCAGAAATATCATCAAAGACTGTTTGCTCTTGGATAAAGTCCTAAGTATTCCATGGTTAAAATACGTAATTATGATTGTTAAAGATCTGTTTAACATGGACCTAGGAAATGACCCGACTAGTATGAATACCTTAGACAAACGGGAAGTAAAAAATGTATATCTTAGGGCGAGATCGGATGTGCGAAGTCATGCCACTAGGGAATATTCCACACATATTTTCCACTTGTCCTTGAATGATGATAGCCGGGGTATTCCAATGTACCTCAAAGTTATCCATAGACAGTCCCATCAGTTCGTTCTTTCAAGGCTAAGACTAGGTATAGTGCACAACCTGGTCGCTTTCCCGACTATGAAATTACATCCAGTAATCCCATGTCCATGTGACGACTCTACCAAACAAAGCACAATGCACTTTCTATTATTCTGTCCTCTGTATAAAGCACTACGCACCTGTTACCTCAAGCCTATGTTCCTTAAATATAATATGTACACCACCGATAGCGCTTTGAGGCTTCTTTTTTCACTTTCAAGTCCAGACATTTGTTTTTACACTGCTACTTTTATTCTGAAATCGATTAGAGCTAGACTTAGCATGGTTTTCCCGTAATTTTATGTGCAGCTATTCCCACAACATGTGACTATGTTATTTTTTTGTTTCTGTGTTTTGAGTATTACGTGAATGTAATGTTTTAAACTGTATACTTTTATGATGTTTTTTAAACATTCGAATAAAGTTATAAACTGAAAAGGTGCCAAACTCAAAACCAGGCATAATCTAATAAAACCAGACTGTAACTGTTTACAACTACTGTTAAATTCTATTGCGATTCAGATTAATGTTTAAGCTCCTATCTTTTCATTGCACATCCTGTTAGGCTTCGTTTATTAATTATAGGCATTTGATACTCATACACCAAGTTCCAAGAAGCAGCAGACAGCTTTATAGTGAACACATTTACTACAGCAGGAGCATCTCATGCATAAAATGATGTATATAAAATAGTGTATTTTGTGCAAATGATCAGGCACTGTTTTCCTACATAAAACACACAAATGCTTTCCTCGTGTCTAACAATTAATAATCTCTCAAGACAACATTCTTTTGCCCACTATGCCATCTTGATTTGGATCCAAAGTTAAGCAAATTGTTCTTGACCCTTTTCCAATTATAACAGTCACACCCAAAATTCCAGACCGGGTCCTCCCTGAAACAGAATGCAAGAAACCCAAGACCAGTTTTGCTCTGATTTGGGGTTCATCAGCCAAGTGCAGTGGAACAGTGAGCAAGGATCCCACGTCTCACAATACCCTTACAACTTGGGGCATTACATCAAACACTTAAAAGGTGATGGGTAAAACTATTGCAACAAGTCTAACCCTTAGCAATCACTGCGGATAGTATTTCAAGCCATCATTCTGTTGCCCACCATCTTACCTCAGTTTGAACCCAGCTGTCTGCAAATCGTTTCTGACCCTGCTCCAATAGGAACAGTCCAGCTGGAACTGCCATGCCAGATCCTCTGAACCAGAAAAAAAGCAACCCAAGACCGGTTTTGCCCTGATTAGGGCTTATCAGTCAGGTGTACCTTGGTTTTAGTGGCACTGTGAGCAAGGGACCCACATTTGGGTGTACTGTTGCCAGTTGGGGAATTACATCAAACACATTAAAGGAGATGGGAGGAATGTTTGCAGCAAGTCTTACAGTACTGCATTTCCATCTGCTGTTTTACCCATTTATTTAGAATAATCTACTTCAAATTCAAGAGAGGAACCCATGTTTTGATCAATGTCATTTGGGTGCAATCCACATTTAAGGGGGGAGTAGAGAGGGCCATTTATGTACTCACTAAATAGTAGGTATTTCACAAAATCCCTATTTTCAGTTAGCTTTCGTCAATGATAGGCACCCCGATCTCCAAAGTTTTCCTCCACCACTAGTCCATCAAACATTTTCTCAAAGAAACAGAATTGCTGACCAAAATGCTTTACAGGGACAATATAACTGCATTTTCGAGTATTCTAGGCTCCTCACCACCTCGTGACACCTTATTACAATGCTTGTGTGGAGCAAAAGTTCTATGGAATGTAAACAAGAGACACTTTGGCAGATGATTGAAAGAGGCCAGCAATGCTTGCATTCCCAGCAGCTTGGGGTGGTTTTATTCTTCAATAAAGCTTTAATGTCATAAGGCTTGGCCCCATGAGGGTAATAAAACATTATTTGTGGTGATGAGCTAAATGAAAATCACCCCACACCAAGGAACCCACACATACCTGCTGGTACCACTGCAACATTGGAGGCTACTGCATACACAGTTGTGGAGGAAGTTTATTGACTCATGTTTAGCCAAGCAGATCGTTCCGGCACAGGAAGTTCATATGCCTTTTTAGGTTTGAAGACATGTGGGGGAGTAGCATAACTCTGAATTGCTGAATTTTGGGGGGGCAATACTATAGGCAGTTGGATCGACATGCACAGCTGTGGGGGCCATTTTTGTAAGGCAAGGCAAGCTACGGTGAGACATTGTGTCAACACGATGCTGCAGCATCAGCAGAAATCATATTAAGGGTCCGGGCACAATTCAATGAGGCAGCCATTTTAGCAGTCTGGCTAACCAAGAATTACAGGAATAGCATTGGCCATTTTAGCTGGCCTAGCAACAAGTAGTGAAACCATTTTAATGGTCCAGGCATTATTTTGGGGCCTGTGTGAACACATGTATGCTACAGTTATCGGCAACATACTAGTTTAGTAATACATGGGATGATTTGGCTGGCATATTTAGCTCTTTTTAAGTTTTTTAAAAAGATAAAAGCAATGTTTTGTCCTTTTTCCTTGGCATGTCATATGGTTTGAGGTCAATGGTCAACATTAAGGGGATCATTAGGATGTGGGCGGAAAGCCTCCTCCCGACAGTCGGAATATCAACGACTGCGTCGGAGCCCTTCTGACCGACTTGGCCAGTTTTCATTCTGACCGCTTGATTAAGATGTTCGCAGTGGGAACAGAAAACACATGGTCCTTCCGAATCAGTTCCGACCGACTCGTGGAGAATTTGTTTCGGTCGGAAGCACATCGTACAACCCTATGGACACCGTTTCCACCCTCAGGATTACGATGTCGATTTCCAACACCAATTCTGCATTGGCCTTTCTGACATAGATAGGCTGTTGGAAAGTGATTTTGGGGGCCCCTGGCAGAGCCCCCGAGCCCCCGCGGCCTACAGTTGATGGCCGAGGGGGTACCTAAGGGACCCACCCCGTAAAAGCCTGCACAGTGCGCAGGCCCCATGGCGTACCTGGAACAGGGTGCAGGGTTTTCCACACACCCCCCATTTCCCATAGGAGCTTGTGTTACAGACGGTTGTTGGGCGTAACATGAGCTCCCATTGCAAACAATGGGAATCGTAATCTGGAGGTCGGATCTGCCAACTACAAGTTGGTCGGTACCGATCCAATGTTGGTGTCACCCGACTCCACCCGACTTCGTAATGAGCCTCTAAGAGTAATATTTTTCCCACTCATTTGCTTAAATCCAGCAGAGATGCAGTAGAATAAGTGGAAAGTACATTTTTGTTTGCCTATTCACAATGTGTAAAGTCATGGAGCAACTTTATTTTTACGCTGATGTGCACACCCTTTGAGTACTTGCCTATAGAACGGTTGATGAGCTACCTTGTTCATACAGTGTGGCATATGGTGATGTGCACACCCTTGAATATTTGCCTTACGGCCAGTTGTTGCACGTGGTGATGTGCACACTGTTATATATGTTGTAACACACAGTGATGTGCACATCCTTGAGTATTTGCCTTTGGATCAGTTGAGGAGCTACTGTGTTCATACAGTGATGCATGGTGATGTGTACACCATTACACATGTAAGACACCATCTACGTACTACTCTTTAGTATAACTTGTTAACTAAAGTTGTCTCGGGTGATAATAATTTCTATTGTATCAACAAAGAAGACTAGCTCAATATGACTATTATTGTTTGGACTCTGACTAGTTTTGTCAGGGGACACCTTGTTGGTGTGTTCATGAAGCCCTCACCCACCAACCTAGTTGGTGGCATGCTTCATCATCGGGCCCACCCAGTGACACCTAATGTATCCCGGGTGTGCTTTGATGCCTGATGACAGCGGAGCTGGTATGTTACTGAGAGTGCAGTGTAGGGTGTAGGTGAAGTGACAATTACAATGGCTTGTTGAGGGTCCCAGTACCCGAGGGTAAATTAAACTTTAATAACTGGGCCGCCATCAGCGGTTAAAAAATAAGGCTAGAGGATGTTTAGGTGGTGAGTTACGACCTCCTACATCCGTTTGTTGGTCGACATGTTTCAGCCAGTGCCTTAAGATTAATCTGGCTTTCCTCAGGACCTATTTAAAATAGTACTGGTGCAGGCTAAAAGGTGGGTTGGTGTAATACAGACTATGTGTTACACTTGCTAAGGTGTTTTTCTAAGTGTGAGAGGGGGATTCCCTTCTCATGCATACCTGAACATACAACATATAGGACATAGACAAAACATATAGGTAAAAAAGAGTCACTTAGCATGTAGCTAAGTCATACACACAGATAATTGCCGAGACTAAAGTGCATGGTGGGTAGACTATAGTCGGCTTAAGTGTAACGGTACCGGTGGTACCGTTAGGGTGAAAATCACATTCTAATTAGGCGTGGTGTAGCTAAAACACGGGTATCACACATAACAGAGGTAGAGGTAAGCCCATTTGCGCCCGTTCGCGCTCGGTCGGGCTCAGGGACCATAACCTCTGACCTATCTTCTAGCTGTTACAGACTTACTCCCGCCTGACTCTCCTTGCACTTAAGAGTGTCCTGCCGCCCTCTTGCACTCATTCTATAAACCTAGCGGCATGTCGTCCCTCCTGTCAACACTGCCCGTTTAGAACTACGGAAGCGGAAATTAATACAATTAAAGCAGAAGGCATCTTCAAAATGGCTTTGGTCAACTGCCGCTCATTACCTAAACATGCTACTGAAATTTCCTTGCTAATTCAAGATCTTGAACTTGACATCCTCTTTTTAACTGAAACGTGGTTGGGATCCACGTCTGGCCCAGATATCGTCCAGGCTCTTCCTCCGGGATATTTGATCCAACGCAGGGACAGACAACTTAAAGTTGGAGGAGGGATAGCCATAGTATGTAGGGAGCACCTAATCTGTCGTATGATCGACAGCTCCATCCCGGACTGTGAAAGTGCACAATTTGCCATCACTGTATCCCCAGAAGTGTCATTTTCTGGACTCTTAATTTACCGTCCACCTGGCGCTATTGGACAATTTCAGGAAGGAATTATTGAATCAACTATAGAGTTGGCTAGCAGGGTCTCAAATTTCATAGTACTGGGAGACCTGAATCTTCATTTCAATAATCCCTCAGATACTATTGCCACTGAATTAACTAAGGATCTTGCGGCATGTGAACTGAATCTGATAGTCTCACATCCCACCCACTCTAAAGGGAATCTTCTAGACCCTATATTTTCAAACATTGTGGACTTAACATCAGCCGAGCCATACCCTATTCCTTGGACAGATCATATGCTCATTCCCTTCATATGGAATACGCCCATACCCGGTCCAGCAAAACTGCCCAGTAAAACTCTGAGTAGGCGGTGGACAAAATTAGAAGTGAATGAATGGGTAGAGGCACTGAACACAAGCGAACCCCAGGCCAATCAGGACATTGGCAGGGCTAATGTGGAATTTAACCAATGGATTGAATCATCATTGGATAAGGTGCTTCCAAAAATAAACATCTACAAAAAGAAAGGCTCCACTAAACAACGTTGGTTTACTTCTGAGCTAAGGTCACTAAAACAAGAATGTAAACGGTTGGAGAGACAGTGGCGAAAACATTTTGAGGAAGAGAAAAAAACCAAATATAGACTCTCTCTAAAAAAGTATAAATCTGCTCTTAACGTGGCCAAATCCATCTTTTACGCAGAAAAAATAGAGATCTCTGCCAATGCCCCAAGAGAGATGTTTAAGATAGCTTACTCTCTGTTAAAAGCCCCCGACCCACCATCACCACCACTCTGTACGGAGGAGGCTGACGCTCACTGCAACAACCTGGCAAAGTTTTTTGCTGAAAAAATTCAAAAGATCCTCCTGTCCCTTCCTCCTCTATCTTTGGAAGAACCTATCCTTCCTTTGCCAGATGATACTGATATCATTCTGCCTTGCCTTTCTTTCTCTTCCCCCCTCAGTACTGAACTTTTACCCTCGCTTTTCAACTCTGTAAAAAGCGGGTCTCCGCTAGACCCAGCCCCTATGAATATTCTAAAGCTGGCCCTGCCTAATATCAGTACACACATCATCCATCTAGTTAATACCTCACTTGAATCAGGAAGGGTACCCCAAGACTGGAAACTGGCCATGGTTAGGGCCCTGTTAAAAAAGCCTCATCTCGACCCCCAGGACTTTTCCAACTATCATCCCATTTCCCTGCTCCCTGGCATTAGTAAACTTGCCGAGAAATGGGTAAATAAACAACTAGCATCCTTTCTGGAGACCCATAACCTGCTCCATCCAACCCAAACCGGGTTCCGGAGAGGACAGGGAACGGAAACGGCACTGTTGAGGGTGGTAGAGGACTCCAGGAGGATTCTGGACGCAGGTGGCAGCGCGGCCATTATCCTCCTGGACCTCAGTGCCGCCTTCGACACGGTGAACCACTGTGTCCTCCTGTCTCGTCTCAGAAAGCTGGGCGTCAAAGGCAGGGCACTCATGTGGCTGGAGTCCTTTCTTGGCGATAGATCTTTTAAGGTCTTTTCAGAAAATAGCTGCTCCCCATCAATGCCATTACAGTGTGGGGTGCCACAGGGTTCCTCCCTTAGCCCCACACTGTTTAATGTTTATATGGCGCCCCTGGCAGAAGTAGTAGCTCCCTTTGGGATCCAACTGGTAAGCTATGCTGACGACACCCAGCTAGTTGTCTCTCTCAATCAGGTGGAATCCCCCCCTCCAGGCTTTGCCGTTGCCTGGAGGCAGTAGCAAACTGGATGGACTTGTCCCACCTGAAATTGAATGGAGGAAAAACAGAGCTGATGCTTCTAGGAAAACGAGCCATATTGAACAACGTGATACATTGGCCCTCCTGTATGGGTCCAGGACCCACTCCAAAGACCGAGATAAAGAGTCTCGGGTTTTGGTTGGACGCAGAGTTGTCATTTAAGACCCAGGCAAGGAAGACAGTGGCCACCTGCTTCGGACTGCTGAAAACAATTAGTAAAATCCTTCCTCAGCTACCCGAAACAGCAAAGAAAACCATAGTCCAGTCCCTTATTTTATCTAGGCTGGATTATGGAAATGCGCTCTATCTTGGAGCCCCTGTGTCGGTTATCCGGCAACTTCAGGTTGTCCAGAATTCCGCAGCACGGCTACTCACGGGCACTAGCCATCGTACATCAGCCAGGCCCGCACTCTGCACCTTGCACTGGCTCCCCATAAAGGAGCGAATCCATTTTAAGACACTCTGCACGGTCCATAAAACACTCTATGGGAGTGGCCCCCCTATTCTAGATGACATGATCAGACCATACAAACCCACCAGGAATCTTCGCTCGAACCAACAAAACCTGCTGATAGCTCCTAGGATCAGCAGAGCCCGCACAGGAGGTCGTCTGTTCTCGCACAATGCGGCTGGGTTGTGGAGTGCTCTCCCTCCACCTCTTCGCCAAGAGCCTAACCTTCTTGTCTTCCGGAAAAAGTTAAAAACTCTTCTGTTTCCAAAAACTAGATAATACAGATCTGCATTTTTAATTCATCTCTGTCTGGTCAGTCTTATGCGCTGATGCTCCTGAGTGGCCATGCGCTATAGAAGAACCTTTAATAATAATAATAATAATAACAGGGTACATAGTGTGATGAGGTGTAACAACGTACAACACAGCATCAAACTAGGTAGCCAAACTGATCCGGAAAAACTGGAAGATCCTAAACTCAGGCCAAAGACAATGGGACACCCCCAGGTTCGCTTACAAAAGATGCAACAACCTGAAGGACCAACCAGTGAGCACCCGCCCTATAACACAGATCAGACCACAACCCAATACTGTGCTCAACGCCTGGGGACTTCCTAAAGTAACTGGTCACTACCCATGCAATGATTGTAGTGTGTGCCATCTGACCACACATTCCAAAACCATGATGGTTGATGCCAGAAACCTAGGTTTAGGAGTGGTACTTATACGGAGAGTGGGAAAGTAAGAATGCACCATTGGCTTTGCCTCCTGGGTTCTCTGAGAAGCGGAGTTGCACTATTCGGTAATTGAAACAGAATTGCTGGCATGCTTGTAGGCCTTAGAGAAGTTTTACACTTATTAGTGGGGTGCGTGTTTAGTACCACAAACTAATCACAAGCCTTTAGTTTTCATTCTGGGTGGCGAGAGTTCTACGAACAACACACACAAAATAGCCAGGTTTGCTGCAAGGCTGTTACAGTTTCAGTTCGACATTGAAGACATACCTAGGGCAAGAAATATCAGGGCAGGCTATCTGTCTCGTTTTCCCACCAAGGCGAGCATGCATGAACAAGAAGATTGTGAATTTGTAAATTACACTAAGGATAAAAGTTGTATTGCTGCAGCAGTAGAACTGTGAAAGGTGTATCCCTTTTCAGAGACAGAATGGAGGGCGGCACCCTGTGATTATGTGGTTCTATGTGTGGTTTCTAAATACATCAGGGAGGGAGCCAAAGTGCTATGAAATGTAACAAGTTTGGGCTAGTCGAATGACTGAGGCTGACGAAGTTTGGAGTAGTTTTATTCTTCAATAAAGCTTTGATGTCATAAAGCCTGGCTGGGTGAGGGTTAATTCTGCCCCTTTTTCACCCTCGAGTGATTCAAGGGAAATATGTTTGGTGTGTTTGCACAACAGATTGGTTTGGAGGAATACAGACCAAGCAAGACAGAGCACAGGGTAACCTAGAATGACGGAATACAGAAATTGCTGTCCCATTTGCAGATACCGGACTTCATATACCAGAATCTGTTCAGGAGAAACACAAATAGCTCTTACCAAACCCACATGTATGAGTTTCCAAAATACATTGGGCCTTATTTATGAGGCCTTGCGTCACTTGTACGCTGCCAGTGCGTCACTTTTTCTGACGCACCAGCAGTGTAAAAAATGCACCATGTTGCATCATATTTACAAAGTAACGCATCTCGGTAGATGCGTCACTTTGTAAAGCCCTGCACTACATTATACCCGCGCCAGATATAATTTTTGCGGGGGCGTTCTGACGCGAGAAAGGGTTGTAGAAGTGATGCAGTGAAATCTAAGATTTCCGTGCACCACTTCTAGGATACAAATGCGTCAATATCTTACGCCTGCCTCATGGCTGATTTCAGACTGACGCAGGCACATTTAACATGGGACTTGCCCGTGTGAAATGACCCATTGCTGGAGTTGTGTCTCTTTTGTGACAAACTCCAGCGATGCGTAATTTTTTCGCCTACAGATACGTCAGATATACTGACTTATCTGTAACTCCTTGCGACATGATACGTTGTACTGTAAATATGACACATCATTGGTGTCGCAAGGAGGGCGCATTAAAAAGTGACGCATCGCTGTTTTCACGCAGCTCTGCTTCACTTTTTATAAATGAGGCCCATTGTTCAAAACAGGAACCTCTGATTTGATCAAAGTCTTTTGGATTTACTCCACTTTCCATAGCAGTTTAGTATGCCTCTTTTGCTAAACTCAGTCGCTAACTAATATGTATTTCTCAGAATCCCTGTTTTTTGTTAGCTATCACCAATTGTCAGTACCTCAAATCTCAAAAGTATTCCAGAATTACTGTAAGTCTGTTTCATTCACTCTATCCTCTTCCTCACGGACATATCTCACCTAAACGCAAAATGTGCTGTGCAAAGGACAGAGAACTCTAAATGAAAAAGATGCCTATTTGCCACAACATGAGATAAGTTAGGATTGGAAGTTAGCAAGGTTTCTCTCATAAAGATTTTAAAACATTTTTAAAAGGTGATACGTAAATACAAACAATAAAAAGTTATCAAACAAAATGTATTATTATTAAAGGTAGTGCATCTTTGGCACTGCAAGACATAAACTTGTAATGGCAGCGAAGTCCCTGCATTTACTTTCCTTTAGCCACTGCAGTGAGAGTATGCGCTGTTCAGAAGGGCAGATCTTAATCTTAAACTTTCACGGAAAGATGTCTGTATATTTCCTGCGGTGCTAATTGAAAGCCTTTTCACCAAGGTCATTTGAGCACTGACAGAGAAGGCGTTGTTTATGCCACATATCATTCCAGCACAGTTTTCGCGTTGTCAATGCTCTGATTCCATTGATATATCTCGCAGTCTCGCTTTGGAAAGCATTATATATGCAGCTTCACTTTCTTCCAACACACAGTGAATTATTGGGAGCTGTTTCACGGAAGCCTGCTCTGCACATTTAGATAATCTGCCGCTGTACTCCAGGAATGCACACATAGCACATTCATCTTTCTTATGGCCACGGTATTTTTAAACCAAAATCTAATTCAGCCAAGCAGGAATGCTGAGGCCTAGAGACATCAATGCTTTGTTAGTGTAACTTTGCAAAAGAGGGAAAACGATAAAAAAGGAAGGTATCTGAAGTATTTAATGTACAAAGACAAACAAGTTTGGTTCCTTTTTCTGAACATGAGGCTCGGATGGATTTTTTTACTGCAAGCAGCAGAAAGGCTAGTAAATGATAATGCAATCCGCTGCCTCCAAAAGTAGCACTGTCATTTGTATTATAGAGTGCTGAAATATCTAATGGTCCCTTTTGATGAACAGCTTGACAGACAGGTGAGGAATAGAAGCTAGAGCACCCCTTAACTTGGGCCCAATAGCAATTTGAAATGAAAGTCAGACGTCCAATTTCAAGTGATCCCTGGCTCACCTTTGCAAGATGAAATACACTACTCTTATCCACTGTTATGTTGCACCATGATGCATATGATAAACCATTTCAAAACTTACTTTGCGACCAACCTGATAATGCAATGGCAATTTCCCTTAGCCGTGTCTCTGAAAGAAGATTTTCTAAATGCTGCAAGCATGCCTTTTCGATTGAAACCCAAACTTAACGAACACAGGGGCATATTACCAACGGCCATTATCGCCACTTTAGCAGGACTTTTTCCCGCTAAAGTGGCGATAGTTTTATCGCCCTATTACCAAGCTGTCGCTAACACCAGTTAGCGACAGCCTGTAGGCGATAGCGGGCATTTTGGGGCCCGCATTGCATGTCAGCGATAATTATCGCTAATGACATGCAAAGTGTGTGCGCCAAAATGTCAGCGACTGAAAACAATCGCTGCAATTGCTATTGCCTATGATCTACACAGGCGTAGTTTTGGACATTTTTGCGCTAAGCGCGAATATCTCTAAAAGCTCACGCATGCCCTAACCAGTTCTTAGCCAAGTTATCCAATGAGAAGTGGATAACATGGCTAAGAGCATTGTAACGGTAATGCCTGAATATCGCTGTATTGACAGCGATATTCACGCATTTCGCCCGTTTTTTATCGCTTCTGAAATAAACCTTGATAATAGCAAGGTATCTCAGCAATAAAAACAGGTGAAGGGAGGCGATAGGAATATTCCCGCTAAGCCAACATAGCGATAATTATCGCTAGTTGTTTGTAATATGCCCCACAGAGCCATATGTACAAAAGTATTTTTGCTGTCGGAAACAGCACAATTCGCAGAATCGGGCCATTTCCTACTGCAAAAATGCTTTTAGATATATCCAGAGAAAAAAATTGTGGTTCAGTAACATGTTAAAAAATTGCAATTTGTGTTTAGCAATTCAGTATTTGAAATGGTTGTGTTAAGGGCGTCCCTTTCAAATAAAGAATTGCAGTGGAATGTATGAATGTTTTTTCGACAGAATCACAGTTGCAAAACATTAATTTTTTACTGACACCTCAAGATTGGAGGCAGCCATTCGCAAATGGGAAGGGGTTCCCCCAGGACCTCTTCCCCTTTGTGAATGTTGACAAAAATCATTTTAAGGAGCAGGCAGTGGTCTAAGAGATATTTTTGTATTTATTCTTATTTATATAATTTATAAAGCGTAACTAATGCCGATAGGCGTCTTGACGTGGTAGGAACAGATAAAAGTTGCTGAATTGACATAAAGGCACCTGGCCCTCGATAAACCTGATGACCTCATCAGGTTTACCGAGAGCCGGGTGCCTTTATGTCTCCTAAGGGAACAACCAGGTCTTTAGGGCTTTTCTGAAAGTGAGTAGGGAGGGAGCAGCTTTCAATGTCATTAGGAGAATGTTCCAGAGCACTGCTGTGGCCATGAAGAAGCTCTTTCCACCCCAACTGGTTCTCCTGAAAGCAGGACAATCAAGGTCATGGCGGAACCTGAGCGTAATATCCTAGCTGGGATGTACCATTTGAGGTTCTTTCTGAAATGGTCTGGTCCCAGTCCATGCAGTGCCTTATAGGCCAGGAACAGAGCCTTAAACCTGCATCATTGTTTAACCGCCAGGCAGCGCAGTTTCCTGATGGCTCCTCTTGCTGATTCATGTTTGGGAATTTTGAGGAAGAAACAGGCAGCAGCGTTTTGCAGAGTTTGAAGCCTATTTTCAGACCCACTGGGGGGGTAAGATAGAGGCTGTTACAATAATCTATCTTAGTAAGAACCAATGCGCTGACAGCCGTTATCAGAAGTTCAAGGGGCAGGAATCTTCTTTGATGAGCCTTAAGGAAAAGAAAGAAGCTGATGTGATTGTGTAACTTGGTCCCTGAACTTCAGTTCTTTATCTATTAATGCGCCTAGATTTTTGACTTTGTTTACACAATTATACACAATTGCTATTTCCTAATTGCAATTCACAAAAAATCGCAATTAGGAACTCACAATCCCTAAATTCTGTACATATGGCCTATAGCTCTTACACAAAAAAAAATTAATTAAAAGTTAAGCTCGTGAAAGGTATAGTTGGTAAGCCTATGTTAAACTTTTGAGTGCAGGCACAGCTAACATTTTCCTTTTTAGTGTTTACTACTAAGTAGCTGTGCTGAGCTTTTAATGCTGCCATGCCCTTGTTTGTGTGCGACGTCATATGTGGCTCAGTTTGTAAGCCATACCTGGGCTAGAACTTTCTGCTTGCCTGTGACAATTTCAGTCGTACTAGAGCTTGGGCGTGGCGCCAGCCATTGAATGTGACTCATTATAAATGCTACACCCAGTCTGGGCCTCTTTGCTTGCCTTTGGGACTGGCCAATAGGAGGGAGCAGCATCTGTTCAAGCTGCTGTTCTTCAGACTCTAGACCATATGATCCCAATGCTTCACCCTCATTCCTACAGAGTTTATTGTGCTCTTGAATGTTCAGGAATGTTCTTCCTTTTCTTTTTCTTCTTTCTTCCTGCACTGTCTTTCTCCTCTTGTCTCTTATTCTCTCTTCTCCTTTCCACTCTTTTCCTTTCCTTTTCTCCTATCACTTCCTGTTGAACCGTTATTTTATAGTCATTTTTTTATACCATATGTTCTTTCTCATTCGGTTCTCATGTATTATTTTATTATCTTGTATTGTGTTTCTCTTAAAACCAAATAAAAATTTCCTAAACTGAATGTTCAGGCACTGGACACCTCAGCTTCAGAGTTCCAGTTCTATCACCTGCTTCACAATTCTTTATCAATACCTGCTGAAAGATACAGATCTGTTTCAATGACATAATATCGATACATAAAATATCAAAGCACAAAAATATCATAAATTATACATAGATAACAAAGATTTTGACTCTGTATGCTTAGCTGTAAAAGCCACATATATATATTGAGAACACAAATATCTTTGTTTGAAAATTGATCATTACATATCGAAAACAAAAACATCAGAAGCAATAATATTGTTACCTTTTGAAAAAAATATTGCAAAATAAATATATCGATTCACACAATATAAACTACAATATAATTCAATAATCAGTAATAAAAATTTTTAAAAACACTTTTCACAAAAAACAATTACTTCAAATAAATACAAAACTTATGATACACATATTTAAATTAAATACAAATATATCAACAAAAGAGTTACCATTCACCTCCAAAAAACGCATATATCTCTAATATATGTACAATAAAACACGCAAAAATTAACTAAAAAAAGATTCAAACACCTACCTTTATCACACTATGGGATATATTCACAAGAACATGTGCAAAACATCACCAAAAAATGCTAGCGCACCTTTACACATCACAGCCGTTCACGGGTAAATAACCCTGTGTTAACGTGGAATTTACAACAAGGCTGTAGAGTGCGATAGTCTACCAAAACTGTGACCAATGTCCGTGATACAACCACCACGATGGAGATAAAAACACAAACAACAATGCAGAAAAACATGCGATGTGGTCAAACGCGATAAGAAAACAGTGACAACCAGCCAGAGGCCAGCAATACACACGTGTAATGTGTGAAAAATCACAAGAACAGCAGACGGAAAAAAATGCCACTAAAAAACAACATCAGCAGCGGAGTACCACGGATGCACTCTGACCCACTGCAGAGGACAACATGAACCCCACAATCCCCACGGAGGATCACCCAGGAATACAGGGTCCGTGGAAGGCCAATGAGAAGAGATGAACGGGGCACAGTCGGCATGAAAACCTGAGTACCGCCAAGGATGATCCAGAACATCACCACCAACTGTACGTCAGCTCCAACTTGTCATTGGCAACAAAGAGGCAAAGATGGCGCACCACCTCATACCATCTGAATATCGTCGCATGGCAGTGGAGGCCAATGGTCCGGACCTGACGCAGGGATCGCCATGCCAGGAAGATCGTAGACACGGAGGCATTAGCCTGGAAAGAAATGTTTTTATTGAAGAACTTTATTTTTATATGAACAATGTACAAATCATGAAACAGGAACCTTGGATGTGACTTAACCTACTTAGCCTTGAAAAAGCCCCGGCGCAAATCGCCAAGAGGGGCGAAACACGTGTCGGCTGTCCTTGTTGTTTGATAAAAAATAAAGATACCTTGCTGCAAACGGAATTGTCTCTGGTCCTCATATTATGAGCTGAAAGAAAACGGATATTAATCCTGGCAAACAAAATCAATTTTATGTGGAGATCACACTTACAACTTCCAGAACCTGTTTCCCCAAACCTGAAGCCCAAGAGGTCCAGAGCTTCGAGTGTGTCTCCATCCACCAACTAACCTCACTTATCTAAGTGTTGTTTTAAGCCTAGAAATCCTTGGGCCTCTGCTACCTTATCCACATCTGTGGATAAACCATGCCCAAGAGTCACAACTTGACAAAGAGCACAAGTAACCCAAGTCTGCAACATGTCAGCACAATGGAAGCACTGAACTGACAGCTACACCGCATGAAAGGAACTAGTGGCAGACAAATCAGAGCCGCAGGAGTGAATCACCCACCGTGAGGAATACGCACATAAGTATGAGTGCACCTCGACATTGACAACATCCCGGTACAAACATCTGGCCCAGCAGGGAACCGTGACATCACAATGAACTAGTACAACCTGTAACCTGAAAATATGTTTTAGTCACACATGCTGTATTTTTTGACATGTTGTACTGTCCCATGATTGCCAGGGACGGCCACAATGCCACATGCTCATGAGAAGTAATTGTCAATGATGGTGTTCCTGCGGGCCATTCCTACCACAGCTGCCGTGGGATGTGGGCCACCTGCCCCATCATCCCCATCATCATCTGGGACTTCTGGAACTGGGATCCATGGGGCTTTGGTGTTTACACAGATGTTGTACAAGATACAACATGCAACAATCATCTTGCACACGGCCCCCCATGGTTGTACAGGAGATTTCCGCCCGTGCCGTCCAGGCACCTCAAACATGACTTCAACACGCCAAATGTGCATTCAACAATGACCCTGCTGTGTATGTGGGTCACATTGTACTGCCTCTGGGTGGGTGTGTTCGGATCTCAGAGGGGTGTTATCATCAAAGGGCAGAGTGCATATCCTTGATCACCTGTGACAGTGCAGGGAGAAAAGTGTTAATACTTGGTTTGGCAGGATTTGATGGCAGGCCCACTAACCCAGTGATGCTTGTGCTGGCTGTGTGTGGGGTGAGTGTAAGCCAGCCCACAGGGTGTAGCTGGTGCTGGCAACAACTCCAACAGTCATTAGGCACTCAGACAAGCAATGGCAGGACAACAAGGGGGGATGACTTGAGTCGCACATGGTTAGTGGCCCAGGATGCACAGCGGCCAACACGGGCCCACTGCCACAGGACGCTGACCTATGGGAGACTGGGGTAGGGTAACGAGTGTGGAGCAGGTTTCTGTCGATGTTGAAGGAGCGTGTCGCAGAGTGACTCGGTGGACTGTGGAAGGTGTACCCCCAGGGTTTGATGCAGAGGGCACATGCCAGCTGTGTCCTGCAACATGTAAGATATGAATGCCACAGATTCATGCCAGACACCAAGTCTGTACCTGCCCTTTGCTGATGAAAAGCCCCAGGCCACAGGCTCAGACACAAATGATGTTCTGCCGGTGGCTGATGGTCACTCACGGCGCACAGGGTCAGTGGCACCACGTTTGGACGGCTTGTGTTGGGCAGGGTCAGTGGCACCACATGTGGACGGCTTGCATTGGACTGGGTTATTGGCACCACGTGTCGACGGCTTGCGTTGGACAAGGTCAGTGGCACCACATGTCGACAGCTTGTGTTGGACAGGGTCAGTGGCACCATGTGTTGACGGCCTATGATATGGAATTATGCCTCACTGATCGAAGCGAGTCTGGCGCTGTGACCGCTGCCACAGACTTGGGGTCACTTCCATTCAGGACTCAGGACACAGTTCCACATTTGGGGCCCACTGTGCCAAAGGGGAATACGGTGTAGCATTCAATGAAAAAGGAGTAATGTGGGCCAGCTTTCGGGGGGGCCAACAATGGTCTGCTAAGGCTGCAGAGCTTGCGGGACTGGGGTGTGGAGCTTTCCCCGGCACGTGGTGGGCTCTCTTAGACACACAATGGTGTCAACAGGTGATTAGTGTTTACTTGGGGCGCTGGTGCAGGCAGGCATAGTCTGAATATCAGCGTCCTGTGATGCAGCAGGTGCACAGGGTCCCAGGCCCCGCTGCCTATGGCGTCAGCCTTGTGGCGGACTGCGAGGTGCCGCCCTGTCAGTGACCGTGGCCTTTCTGGCAGAGAACCACGCTCTGTACCACAGGGTTTTTGTCCACACCCCTGCACTGCCCACTCAGGGCCCACCCCCTACGCTCACACACACAGGGGGAGGCAGCGAGCAACATTTCTGCTATCTGAGCCATAGCCTATTCTGACATGTTTGAATCCACTGATTGCTACTCTCCAGTCACCAGCAGTTGTGGTCTGCATGGACATATTTGTGGTTTGCCTACCCATGTCTGTCCTGCACATCCACGCATTACTTGTCGTTGTGTACATTGCCATTCACGGGTCACTTGCATCCTTCGCACATGGCTGCATTCCGCATCTATGCACGTTCAGATATTGTGTGGCTGTGGTGCCATGATATAGCTGTATTGTGTGCAGGGGTGAGCCAAGATCACAATGGAGTGGTGTTGTCATGTCTGGTAGGGGGGCATGTCGATTGCCATGTTGTATGTGGTTTGGTCACATGTGCATTCCTAGAGTTGTGTGTTGTGTGATGGTGGCTTTGAGGTGTGTGGTGTGTTGATTTGGCACTTACCAACGAGCAGTCCAGTTCCATATGTGCCACCCTAGAAGAGCTAGTTGATGATGGACTGTCGGCAGATGTAGGAATCATGCACACTGCCGGGGTAGTTTGCGACGACATTGGTGAAGAGTCCTCGGTGGTCCACTATTGCTTGCACATTGATGGAATGGGTGTGTTTTCTGTTAGAGTAGTGGTGTGCTGTATCAGCAGGGGGCACAAGTGGGACATGTGTGCAGTCTACTGCCCCCAACACAGCCGGGAATCTGGCTATGGTGTACAAGCCTTGCTTGGTCTCCTGCTGTTCTTGCGCAGTGTGGGGGAAGTGAAGGTATTGGGGTATGAAGCTGAGGAAGTCATCCAGCACAGGTGTGATGAACTTTGATAGGGCTGGCTGTGAGACCCCTCCGACTCTGGCAGTTGTTTTTTGGAAGGTACCAGATGCCAACAGGTACAGCACAGCCAGCAGCTTTGTCTGCGGAGGGATGTTGGTTTTCCGCTGTGTTGGGACCGTCAACCATGTGGGCGATGTGGGTCATGATGCGGATGATGGTTGTCCTTTTGAGCCTTTAGTGGGCAATGACTTCCTCAGGCGTTAGGTCTGTGAGACTGGTGCGTTTTCGGTGGGTCCGCTGTATTACTTTGCGCTGCCTCTGTGGTGGTCCGAGGGGGTGGGTCTGGGTCCTGGGGTAGTGGCGTTCCTGGAGGTGGTGGCGGTTGGTGTTGAGGCCCTGTTGGGGCTCCGAGCTGCATGATGAGTAGCTCCATGGCATAGTTTGTTCTTCAGGTGTGGCTGTGTGCGGGAATCCATTGCCTACAGTAAGTAGTCGTCCGGGTTTACACCTGCAGGAAGCAGGTTTTAAATACCTGCTGCTATCGTGGCTTATCGCGTGGTTGTGGTTCACATCGCTGATCTTGCATTTCGTTGTGAAAGTGGTGTTGTGGTTTTTTCGTGTGTTTTTGCACAGGTACACCTACTCTGTATCTCATTAGGGTTAGTTGCTGGTGTCTACCGTGGAGATACATTTTGGGGCAGTTATCATGGGAATACATGTGATGTCTGCAGTTTGCACCAGCTTGTAAATGAGGTGTTAATTCTAGCTCCATATTTGTTGCATTAATGTGGGGATAAATCAGAGTTGAGTCCTTGTGAATATCCCCCAAAAAGAGCACCGTTTTTGAGTTTATACACATGCTGCGCACGTGAGTTAAATAAATAAACATGGTAGAAAAACTTTCACATTGCCATTATCCAGCCTTTCAAACAATCAAGGCAACTGTGCCACTCCAATTTTTTTTTTTGCATTTTGCGAAATTTTAGGAACAAATTCCAGCAACGTACAGTGTGTATGTGGCAACGTTAGGCAATAGAACATGTACAAATACACCATCAATCAATCTATGACTTTTGGGGTATGTGGTAGTCCATTGCGAGAGTCCAAGAACCACCCCCCCCCGGATAGAATGGGATATCTAGACCGAAAGACCGCATCACCAGCGTATATGAACAGAGCTACAACATGGTGCGTTATGCGTCAACCGTGGACATAGGGTACAACATACTGAGGACAACATAAGATAACGAGGGGTGAGGAGAGTCACCTGTGACCTGTTTCTGCGCCTAGTAGAACCCGGGGGTGAGGGGGTTGGGTTGGGAGAAGAGGACTAGAATTTGCCAAATCCAGTGACAGGAACAGGATTCAAGGCGCTTGGAAATCAGTGCTCCTCAGTCTTTGTGGGGGCCAGAGATGAGCCTTGAGTGCCAGTCTCCATCAACTCAAATGAACCCCCTATGCCAGTGACCATCTCCTGGAGCTTCTGTACCATAGCATCCCATTGATGTGCTATGGGGAGTTTGTGTAAGCCAAGGAGATCTTCCCTTTGGAGTGCCATCCCCTCCACCCTAAACCAATTCAGTAGAGATTGTTGCCAAGCAATTGTGGGGGGCGAAGAGGGGACTTCCATCGCTTGGTTATGAGACTCTTCGCAGTTATTAGCCCCAGGTCTAAAAATCTAGAGATGGCCTTATGTTTCTTGTTTTTGCTGAATAGATGCAGGAGTTGGAATTCCCAGTGAAGATGGATCATCCGGGAGGTACAAGCCACCAGGATAGTGGAAACATGAGACCAGTAGTCTTGCAGGATAGGGCAAGACCACAACATATGAAGCATGTCATCGTCTATGTGTCGGCAACAGGAGCAATTTGCGTTATTTCGATGGAAATACCTGTTGATTTGGGCAGGAGCAAGGTAAGCTCGGTGTAAAACCAAGAATTGTATCTGTTTGAATCATTGGTTGCGCGGGATGTATGTGGGGCTGCCCCGAACAGTGGTCTATTCTTTATCTGTGAAAGCACTGCCCAGATACTCCTCCCAGTGTTGCAGAAGCCAGGAGAGATCGGTTTCTATGTGCTGTCTAATGGAAGATGTGAACCAACGTATCAGGTGTCGCCCTGTCCCCATCACATGAAGGTATTGTAGTGTGTGGTGCATAGGAAGTTCTTGTTCAAGGGTCCCTCACATAGACGCCAGTGAGGCAATAAGTACTCGATGTAGTAGGAACTGCCCAGGGCATAGATCCCCTTCCAATATGAGCTCCTGATAAGGAATAAGGGAGCCATCTTGAAAGAAGTCCCCTATGTCCACTATACCCTCTGAGGCCCAATGTTGTAGCTCCGCTGTCGAGGTGTAGATATCTCCCTGTGGAGTTCCCAGCAGTGGGATGGCAGGAGCGTATGGAATAGTGGCCCTAGTGATAAAAAGACATCTTCTGAAGCATAGGTATGCTACATTGAGTAGGAGCACATCAGGGGTTTGAGTTTGGAGCAAGGGTGGAAAATCCGTAACAGGGAACTCTGGGACAGTGGGGTTGCAGGGAAGCTGTGGCTGGGAGGTATAGAGATGACATTCATCTGGCAACCCACATCAGCAGGGATGCCAGATAATAATGTTCAAAATTAGGAGCTGCCAGTCCACCTAAGGCGGCAGGGAGGTAGAGTTTCCCCATGGATACTCTATGACGCGACATGCCCCATATGACATCGCTCACTGTCTTTTCCCACTGCCTGAAGAAAGAGAGAGGAATGATAAGAGGTAAGATGTAAAGTAGTAAGGAAGACAAGGGAGGGCCACCATTTTTACAAGGGCAATCGTTCCAGAGATCGCCAGCGGAAGAGTCTTCCAAAAGCTCATTTGTGACCGGATTGCCGTGGTAGCATGGAGGATGTAATCAGAGTACCCCCCAGAAAGTACCCCAGATCCGGTGTCTCCCTTATGAATGAGGAGAGAATAGATTTTGCTGCCTTGACCTGAAGGCCGGATGCGCGCACAAAGTGGCTTAGGGCCCTGTCAAGCGTGTCGGGAATGTCATGTAGATCCTGTGCATAATTAAATAAACAAAGTGAATCCAACAGGGAAAGGGGAAGGAGTGATCAATCAATGTTGAAGCACTCAGTGTTGTGTAAAATACCCCTCACACACCAAAAGGCCCCTTGGTGTCATGCTTCATCATCGGGGTCTTCGCACCCCTCTATCGGGATGCGGCGTGCTGCGACCTACGGCTACGCGGGAGCACTTATGGTGTTGACTATGTGTGGTGTCCAGTGTGTGGGGTATATTTAGAGTGAGTGGGGGGGGTGTAGTGAAAAATTAAAAAGTACCTGGCACTAGAGTATAAAAGAGAAAAACTTTTTATTCTGAACTCTGGTGGCTGGTACTGTTAAAAGAAGTGCAGGTCGAGGTCTAAGTTGTATAATGAACTTGACCTCTGGTGTGCGTTGTTGTCGACATGTTTCGGAGACAAGCTCCTTCCTCAGGACGGGGGCACAACCTCCCCTCCCTACTCACGTCTTTATTACTAAAAATTGTGTATTTACAGAAAAGTGAAATTGAAATTATAGGCTAAGTGTGCCTACAGCGGTCTGCTACAAGCTCAATGACTTGTGAAGCTTCTTTGAAGGCTTCATGAGCAAAATCGGGACGTCGGGGTGTTGCTTCAGTGGCTATAAGAACAGGACTCTCTGATCACCGTCTTACCCCGCACGCTGCATCAGCGGAGCAGCGTGCGGGGTAAGACGGTGATCAGAGACTTAGCCTATAATTTCAATTTCGCTTATCTCCGAAACATGTCGACAACAACGCACACCAGAGGTCAAGTTCATTATACAACTTAGACCTCGACCTGCACTTCTTTTAACAGTACCAGCCAGAGTTCAGAATAAAAAGTTTTTCTCTTTTATACTCTAGTGCCAGGTACTTTTTAAATTTTCACTACACACCCCCCACTCACTCTAAATATACCCCACACATTGGACACCACACATAGTCAACACCATAAGTGCTCCCGCGTAGCCGTAGGTCGCAGCACGCCGCATCCCGATAGAGGGGTGCGAAGACCCCGATGATGAAGCATGACACCAAGGGGCCTTTTGGTGTGTGAGGGGTATTTTACACAACACTGAGTGCTTCAACATTGATTGATCACTCCTTCCCCTTTCCCTGTTGGATTCACTTTGTTTATTTAATTATCCTCGTGGAGCACAAATCCAACGATTTGCTCTACCTCCCTCAAGTGTTTGTGATAAGATCCTGTGCATAAAGCAGCAGGTCATCTGCTTAAAGCGATATAGTATGCTTCTCATCTCCTAATGGTATTCCCATGTCTACATGAGTGCGTATGTGAGACGCCAGTGGCTCCAGGGCCAACGTAAATTAGAGTGGGGAGAGTGGGCAGCCATGTCGGGTCCCGCGACATACCCGTATGGGGTTGGATAGATCGGGCCCTGTACGAACTTAAACTGATGGCCTGTGATACAGCAGCTGCACCATGTTAAGAAAATATGGCCCCACCCCAAATTGGACCAGCACAGCGAATTTTTAGGTTTAGGGCCGTGTTGCATTGGGTGACAAAGCCGTTCTGGTCAGAGTGCACTAATTTAGGGACTAATGGGGCTAAACACTTGGCCAATATTTTCGCGAGGATTTTGTAATCCGTGTTTAGAATTGCGAACGGACGATAGGAGCTCGTGGACGTTGAATCTTTGCTGGGTTTCAGCAATGAGACTACGTTGGCTGTGCGCGTGGTTGGAGGTAGCACCCCCTCCGAAACCCCTGTGTTGAAAAGAAAAAGTAAATGCGGGTCAAGCGATCAGAGTAGGTTTTAAAAAACTCAGCCGGAAGGCCATCTGGGCCTGGCGTTTTCCCAGAAGACAGAGAGCGCAACGCCTTTCTTACCTCGTCCTCGGTAAGTGGCGAGTCCAAGTCGAGGGACTGGTCTATGGTGAGAGTAGGTAGTTCCAAGGTGTCCAGAAAGGACGCCACACATTTGAAGCATCACCACCCCTCCGGTCCCCATATAACGTGGCATAATGCTCCGTCATCAGCACATGAATGTCACTTGGGGTGTGCCGTTCACGACCAAGACCGTCCACTAGTAGCTGTATGGGGCACTGCGGGTGTTCCTGCCGAATCAGGTAAGCCAATAGTCTTCCGGCCTTGTCCGCCGAGGAGTGCATGAGGCCAGAGTGTGCTAGTAAGTTGTGGCATCGCAATTTCTCAAGTAGGACCACGCCTTCCGAATGACCCGATTCTAATTGTTTTTGCCGGTCTAGGCCAGAAGCGACCTGCATTTCGAGCTGGATTAATCGCTTCTCGATGGCACAGAGCGAAAAGTCTAGCTGTCGTTGAACGTTTCAGGTTAGCCAAAGGCAGTGTCCCCTGATCACAACCTTGAAGGCCTCCCATTCAGTGAGGAGCGAGTCCGCGGAGCTCTCAGTAGGCATGAATTAAGAGGCCACGACCACTTCTAGTGCACCCCGGAAGGCAGTCTCTTCCAAGGCAGTTGTTTGTAGTCCCCAGATAGAAGCCGAGAGGGGCTGCACCACCCAGGCTAAACACAATACCAGAGGGTTATGATCCAAATGCGTCCGCCCGAGATAGTCAACAGATTGGATCAAAGGAAGCAGTGCCCCGGAGGAAAGGATTCTGTCTAGGCATTCGTGTAAGTTATGGACTGATGAGTAAAAGCAGTAGACACGGGAGTGCGGGTGTCGCTCTCGCCAGATATCTGAAAGTGCCCAGTTATCCATCCAAGACTTAAGCGAGTGTGTGTTAGAGGAGGCCGAAGTGGCATTAGGAGGGCGAAAGGAGTGATCTAGGGTAACATCCAACACAGCATTAAAGTCGCCACCGAGTACCCTCAGAACTTCCCTCCATCTAAGTAATGCCCCTGAAAGGTCCTGTAGGAAGATGTCCTGCGCAGTGGTGGGTGCGTATATGGATCTCGAGACCATTGGTTGGCCATTCAGTTTGCCCTTTATTAGAACATAGCGCCCCCATGGATCAGTCACAACTTCTTCCTCCGCCCACGGGACTCCGGCCTTGATCCAGACCACAACCCCTCTGGCCATAGCTGAATAGTTGGTGCTATAAATCTGGCCCCACCAGCGGCGGCGGAGGAGGTCAGCCTCCTGGCTCATGAGATGTGTCTCTTGCAAGAGTGCGGCACTAGGGACATGTCTTCGCAGACATGCGTATATTGCATATCGTCTAGTAGGCCTGTGTATGCCCTTGACATTCCATGTTACTATGCTAAGGGTCGTCATTAGGCTTATTCAAAGCAGTAAGATTTCCCCGCATGTTACAACCCCCATGGTATGGTATGGCCCCCGCATGTTACAACCCCATGGTATGGTATGGCCCCCGGGTGTGCAGAGGTACAACAGGTCAGCGGACATGGCGACTCCAGCAAGGGAAAACAAAGAAAAATAGTGCTCTGAAACAGGGGGAGCTACCCAAACAATCGCGCCATGACATGGCAACTAGGTATGCGTCGCTGAATGACTACGGGAGGAGTACCAACGGTATAGTACGAAACTGCTGGGAAAAAAAAAACACCGCTCTTCCTTCCCCGCCTGCCAGGACGGGTACGCCCAGGTTGCTGGTGGTCTTCCAGAATGCGTGGTACCGACCCTAGGCCCAGCCCCTCGATCCAGTTCCATTATTCTGTTGGGGAGTCAAAGTAGGTAGTGCAACAAATCCTTAATGACTCGGAGGCTGGTGGGATAGAGCAGTGAATATTTGAAGTCTAGAGCCTGCAACTGCTTTTTAACGGCACCAAAGGTAGCCAGCCTCCTCTGGACCTGGGCTGTATAATCTGGGAAGAGAGAGAGACAGCAACATTCTACACCTGGGGCCGTGTATGCTTGCCAAGTTCACGTAGGATTACATCCCAGTCTCTAAAATTAATCACACGAAACAGGAAGGGGCGGGGACGGGCCCCCAGCGGAGGTCTTCGGGCAGGCACCCTATGGGCCCTTATATCAGTGAGATCAAATAAGAGGAAACAAGAACAAGGGGGGGAACCCGGGTGCAATTACTATCCCCTACTGTTACTCTGAGACGATAGGAGAAAGTTAATCTTATGAGAGGAGAAGAAACTGCGGGCCTCCGGAGGGCCGATCATCTCAGCTGAAAATAGGCAGATGGAATCAGTAGGATGAGGCGAGTCAGGGGCAACCAACAGTGGCAGACTACAGAAGTACTAGATGCGCTAGGGAGGTCCTGAGTCAGACGATCTCATCCGCAGTTTGAGGAGTGACTTTTGGAAGCGGGGGGAAATCTGCTCCATGAACCATTCAGGCATAGAACTTAAAGTCCCGGATTTCAACTGAGAGCAGGTAGACCCAACCGGAGAGGGGGATATGTCGGGTTGGAGAGATGTCACTGACAGCAGCGCCTCCTGACGTTCCTGTCTCATCTGTTCCGGGGATGAAGCCGCCACCGAGGAACTTGCACCACCGATCTTCCTCCCCGGCCTGCCACGACGGGTACACCCAGGTTGCTGGTGGTCTTCCGGAATGCATGGTGCCGACCCTAGGCCCAGCCCCTCAATCTAGTCCCATGCCTCTGTTGGGGAGTGGAAGTAGGTAGTGCGACTAATCCTTAATGACTCGAAGGCGCGCCGAATAGAGCAGTGAGTATTTGAAGTCTAGAGCCTGCAACTGCTTTTTAACAGCACCAAAGGTAGCCCACCTACTCTGGACCTGGGCTGTGTAATCTGGGAAGAGAGAGACAGCAACATTCTACACCTGGGGCCGTGGATGCTTGCCAAGTTCACATAGGATTACATCCCGCTAATCACACAAAACAGGAAGGGGCGGGGACGGGCACCCAGTGGAGGTCTTTGGGCAGGCACCCTATGGGCCCTTTCTACCACAAATTGCGGAGAGAGGACACCGGAAGGTAGACGTTTCTTCATCCAGGTTTCAAAAAATGTCTCCAGCTCCCGTCCTTCCGCCCCCTCTGGCAGACCAACTACGCTCGGAGGAGCATGAAGTCAGAGGTGATGGTGTCCATTCTGTTCTCGAGAGAGGTGCGCGTCTGCTCTAATGTGTTACTGATCCGCTCCACCGCTGCGAGGATGGTGTCTAGCTTGGCTGTGATGGCAGACTGGCTCATCTCCGGTATAGATCCATGTGCCATGGGTGCTTCACCGCCCGATCCCCGGAGGGCACATCCTGCTGGACAGTGTTACGAAGACGGCCTATCACAATCTGCTGAGCGCTGCACAGAGGGAGCTGCTGGGAGGCGGCCGATCCCTTTACGCCTCTCGACCGCAACGCAGGAACTTGCATGCGGCAGAGGCGAGGTCAGTATAGCTTAAGCTGCCCCCACTCCACATATGACTGAAAGTAGGCTGTTGTAATCATCCACAGGAGGTGCAGGAATGAGAAGCCTAGGCCTGAGTGACCTCAGGGCCCCCCACCTCCACCAAGATATGCCACCATGGACGGGCAAGTTGCGACCCAAACACGTGTCTGGTGGTGAGATGGAAGTTTCCAGTAAAAGCCGCCGTAGGTCTAAAGCCTTATGAGGCGTTGTCCGAGCCCGCTGTTGGCGTGGCAGCACCCCCCAATGTCACACCCTGTAACTCTCAACTCGAAGCAGGCAGGTAAGGTGCGTTTCCCCTCCCGGCCTGAGTACAGCTCATGCGGTTTGGGGCATTTCCACACAGGCACAAAAGACACATCCAAATTCCTGTCCCAGAAGAAAGGGGGGGGGGCCACATCCAATAACACCCAGTCTCCTTTATGGTCCCTCATCTAGGGTGCAGCAGCTGCTCGGTGCCCCACAGTTGGGTGAGGACCCTAGGTCCGATTGACCCCGTGGTCCACACCCCCAGCCAGGGATCTCAGATAAACAATTGCAGGCTTACCACAAAGGTAGATGTCCCGGGTGCCGGTGTCTAGCTGAGGCCACTTGCCACCACGGTCCCCAGTATGTCAGGTGCAGCCTATGCAAAGGGAACTCCAGGCAGCAGGGCGGGAGAATCAGGATGTTGCAGCGTGCAGGACAGTTCCGCCTCTGTAGGCCCCAGGGACGGAGAGTACTGGATCTGAGCACCCCCTCAGCAGCAGGATGCACGGGGCTTGTGGTGTGCTGTGGACAAGTGACCGTAGTGGATGCGTTTGGAGGTAGCCAGTGAATGCTTCCAATCTAGAGAAGTACAGGTTTAGCGGGTCCCCGTGTCGCAGGCAGGTGAGGGCTAGGCGGGAGCAAAGGGGCAGAATGATCCTGACGGCAAATTCAGGGGGGTGGCGCCAACCATACCATCCAGAGGGCCCCACAGCAGCAGGCAGACGGCAGAGTGGGCGAGGCCCCTGGGGGACAGCACACTCACCAGTCCATCCGGGTGGAAATGGTAGGATGCAAGGCGCTTCCGTCGTATCCCAGTGGCTGGACAAAGGCCCCGCCACCACAGGGCTCGCAGCTTCAGCCCTCCAAACAGGCCTCAGTGAAACAGTCTGTCAGCAGAGGTCCCCCTCCCCGCAGCTCCAGGCGGGCGTGCAGCGATCACCCGACAGTCTCCCAAGCTCGCGGGACGGTAAAGGCACAAAGTGTTGAGTGGAGCCCCAGCACCGCAGAAGAATGCAGCTCAAGCAGAGAAGGCCCAGTTCAGTTGGAGGCAACGACCCCCTGTAGCCACAGATTCTGGGGCACTGAATGAAGCGGGCCAAGGCTCCAGAGGCGGCACACCCCCCAGGAGGCCAGAGGAAGAGATCGCAGACCGCCGACCAGGACTCCCCGCCACAGAGGCCACCACAGTGCCCCTCAAGCCGCAGTCCAGACACCAACACAATGGCAAGGCAGACGGTCTGCAGGAGCCCCCACTACTGCAGATGAGTGCGCAATAGCCATCGTTAGTGGTGGAGTTAGGCAGTGATAGCGGCCTCCATCTTAGCTGAGAAGGCCCGGGGCAAAGAGTGCAGTTCCCTCTGTGTGTGGGCCCAGTCTCTGGTTCCGTTCACTGCATCTGGAGGCAGACGGTCCCTACTGGCCAGATTGCAGTGTTTCCAGCCATCAAAGGTGGGTGATGAGCAGGATAAACACAGGATTGCATCCCAGGTAGCGAGAGCCTCACATATTTGCAGTCATTTTGTTTGGCGCCCTCTAGCGTCCCCCTGCAACTGTGCCACTCCAATAATTAAATAGATAAATTCATATTGTTGAATCATTTCACCTTTACAAAATATAAAGACGCTATGCACCTATTAATATCAAAGTAACTGTGCAATGAAATGTCATAAATAAATACAATTGTTGTAGATCCGCTGGTGCACTCTTATTTTATAGTGGATATTGTGTTTCACTGTTTTCTTTAGTACACTCCTTCCAAAGTGTTTTGTCTAAGAACACTGTTATACAACTGATTTCTATAAAAGGTGGAGGTTCCACACCTTTAGAGGTCGTGTACACTCTTCAACTCAGGCCTGAAAAGGTCATTCCCAAATTTCTCATTTATTCTTTTCAAAACGTTTGGCAAAAAATTCATCCAAGTCATCAATTATTCTTCTTCTCTTAATGCCGTTTTTTTATTCATGCATAATATAAACTTCATGATTAAATCAAATTTCACTTCACATAAACCCAATGCATTTCGGGTCAGGGACCCTTCTTCGGGGGTCTGTATAAGGAAAAAACAAGGACTTTTATGAGCCACCCTTTAAGTGTTTTTTTCAAAAATGTAAACATTCACAAAAACTATTTAAATATATTCAAATATACACTGAATCAATCGACATACAATTTTTCCAAAAAAGACTGGAGTACATTGAAAAATTTGATGGAGATGTCTGAAATCACTATACAAAAGGCAGATAAAGGGGGAGCCCTTGTTGTGATGAACACTGAATATTATGAGGAAAGCGTGAGAGTGCATCTGCAAGACACAAATACTTACCGTAAACTTGATAAAGATCCAACATGTGCATATGCTTCTACTTTAAAAAACATACTTGATCATTCATTGGAAATTACACTCAAAACCTACCAATTTTTGAATATCAAATATCCCAGGAGAACGCAATTTTACATGTTGCCCAAGATTCATAAAGATGCCATAAGACCGCCATTTAGACCGATAGTGTCAGCCTGTGGATCACTTTTGGAACCATTGGGGCAATATCTGGATTGGTTCTTACAACCGTTGGTGCAAAATTGGGTAAATTATGTGAAGGATACCTCTGGATTTCTCAATATGTTGAAAAACCTCGATTTCACAACTGCTGAAGAACTATTACTATGTTCAATAGACGTTACTTCATTATATACCTCGATCCCTCATAATGAGGGACTTGAAGCCATTGAGTGGCGATTACTGCAGAATGACATTGAAGGATCAGAAAAAGTTTTTCTAATGAAATTGATGCAATATGCTTTGTTTCATAGCTACCTACAATGGAAGGAAGAGTTTTTTGAACAGTGTAGTGGCACTTCCATAGGGTTTGCGGGGGCTCCGTCCTACGCAAACACCTTCATGGCAAAATTTGAGAGTGATCATATTCTTGAGAATTCGAACTGGCAAGATGGAATAATGGTATTCAAAAGATATATCGACGATATTTTTATATTGTGGAAAGGATCAAGACAACAATTGGAAGATAATATAATGGCTCTAAATCAACAACATGAAAGAATCAAATTTACTTATCAAAAACACCACAAAGAATTGGCTTTTTTGGATGTAAAATAAGGATTGAGGACAAAAAACTACTCACGAATGTATACACAAAAAGCACAGATAGAAACAGCAGTTTGCACTCTGAAAGTTTTCATCATTATTCTTTAAAAAAACACCTACAGTTTTCACAATTTATCAGACAAAAGAGAATTACATCTGACCCAACTGAAATTTCGTCCACTATTGACAATCAGATCAAAAAATATCTCAAACGAGGATACCCCAAAACGATATTGAAGAATCAAAAAATAGAATGATGGAAATGAATCGAGAAGACCTACTTAAAACAAAAGAGAAAAAAGAAACAAAACTCACAGTATGTGTGCTTAAACATTCAGTACAATCCAAACAAATAACAAGAATTATGAGACAATACTGGACAATGATCACTCAAGAACCAGATCTCCAACCATTATTTGCTGAACAGATTACATTTGCTTACAGTAGATCAAGAAATATTAAAGAATTGTTGAAGAGAAAAGGGTCGAAATCTACAACAGAGACACATAAAGGCATGCAGAAATGTATGAACTGCGTACATTGTAATAATGTAATTTTGGGGGGAGTATTCACTCACCCCATGACAGAAAACAGATTCCATTACTACATTCAAGCACTTGTGACACAAAAAACGTTATTTATGGCATCAAATGCTCATGTGGTAAACTTTATGTAGGCCAAACTGAACGCAAGATCAAAGTCAGAATAACAGAACACAAGAGCAATATCAGACAAAGGAATCAGAAGTCATCCATAGCGATGCATTGGTTGGAGGAAAAACATAACATTTCCCAACTTCAAATTACCATACTTGAAGTGATCACAACAGAACAAGACATTGATATTCATAAAAAAAGATTAAGAGCAGAATACTTTTGGATTCGTAAGATGTGTAGCCTACAACCACAATGATTAAATGACAGGATCGAATTATCTTGTTTTCTTTATTTCGAATTAAGACTGTTGTTTCTGCATACAGTTTCCCTATCAAAGATGGCCGACATTTCAGAGATCATCATTGTGTTTCATGGAACATAATGTGATAGTAAATTCTCCTTAGAATACACACTAGAAATCATTTAATATCATCTAAATATTTAAGTACTCTCACAATTAATATATGTCCATTTTGTCTATTTTTTCCGGACTTTACATATTAGGCGTCTTAAATGTCATTTTGTATAATTCACTGAGACATTTCACTTTGCTCATCATGTTACTTTAAAGTACTAGCCTCATCTTATTAAATAATCATTTTCATATTTAAAGTCCGATAAAATATACAGGTTGCGATCACGTGACTACCACTTGATCCAATCAACAGAGTGTTTTATAACCACTGCACTCAGTAAACTGCTAGCGCGTTGAGGATTGGATACACCACGAAGTTTGCGCGGACTTTCACTTCTGTGAGTACGATCGAAATGCTGAAAATGTAGATAACGTGTATTTTCCATCTAACACACGAATATTAGGCTTACAAACTTAGCGAGCAATATAGGAATAGTAGTTTTAAGACAATATCTGCAGCTTTAAACCTTTTGTGTTAAGACTCTAAGCTCTGAATTCTTTACAGAACCGACAGATGCCTCTTTTGAAATGTCGAGATTATCTTGATCACTCTGTTTATTTTACATCGACTTGATATGTCGATTGATTCAGTGTATATTTGAATATATTTGAATAGTTTTCGTGAATGTTTACATTTTTTTAAAAAAACACTTAAAGGGTGGCTCATAAAAGTCCTTGTTTTCTCCTAATATAGACCCCCGAAGAAGGGTCCCTGACCCGAAATGCATTGGGTTTATGTGAAGTGAAATTTGATTTAATCATGAAGTTTATATTATGCATGAATAAATAAACGGCATTAAGAGAAGAAGAATATTTGATGACTTGGATGAATTTTTTGACAAACGTATTGAAATGAATAAATGAAAAATTTGGGAATGACCTTTTCAGGCCTGAGTTGAAGAGTGCACATGACCTCTAAAGGTGGGAAACCTCCACCTTTTCTAGAAATCATAAATAAATACAAAACACATTTTCCAGCAATTTGTGCAGTTCTTGACTGTTTAATTACTCATAGCGGGCACCTTCAAACCCAGACTTTCATTTGAAAAATGCCCAACTGATCACAGCTTCTCAGATAGTTCACCTTTGTGTGCCCCGCTTGCAGTCAAAATAGCTTTCATACTCTTTGAACTGCACTTCAATGTGAAAATTGAATGCTGCTTTTGTTTAAATAATATTATCAGTGTGTCTTGTTTGACCACTTCTCTCAGTACCTTTGTGGTGCCCCGCTCCAGAAATCCAGGAAATCCATAGGAGAAAGGGCTTGCTGCATGGTGAAAGTCCTCGACAAGAGAGTCCTGCGACCCTCAGGTCAGGACTATAATATAATATTACCTACTGGGATAACCAGTAGGTAGTTATAGTTAGGACCACCTTTTACCCTAGCCAAAGAATTTTATGTATTGCTATTACCTTTGCTACCATTTGACAAATCTTCATGAACTTTTCCCCAAAAAGTGCCCTACTTTGCCTAGTTCTGCAGGGAAAGTTTTGGGGTGATCCATCAAGCAGGAGCCCGAGAAAAAGGAGGGTCCCAAAATTCTTTCCCCATACAATGGCTATAGGGATTTTGCATTTTTTTTTAACACAAGTACAGGCTGAACTGCTAAATGGATTTACACCAAATTTGGCAGAAAGCTAGATCTTGGTCCAGAAAGATCTCTGGGACTGATTTAGACTTTGGGAGTACTATGTCAGCTCACCACCGGCACAGCACCGTCAAAGCTGAGCAAAGACCACTCACCTGATTACAAGTTCAATTCTTGCAAGCAGACAGTCCTTTGCCTTTCCCACAGCAGTACCCTGCAAAAAAGGGCACCACAATGGGAATGGCAAAAATGTTCCAGCATGGCATGGACTGTAAAGTCCATTTTGTGCTCGAACTGGGGGTGCAGCATGTTGCGCCCCCCTGAATGAATCCACATGGCTGGGGATATGTTAGCTTTCTAGGTCCCCTTTTATCCCCTCAACGCCAGCCTTTTCACAGCAGACTCACCACCATGAAAAGGCTGGCAGTGGAGGAACTCGAAAGATGCTCTGTGGGACTGCACCAGTCCTACTCAGCATATTGCATTTCCCCTCAACTGCCCCACCACCAGGGAACGGCGATTCGCTGGTGCAGGCTGCGGTCCACCACCAGAATCACTCAGAGAGTTGTTATCCGTCAGTCGGACCACCCCAAGGGGAGTCTGGTGGCCCATGGACCGCCAGACTCGTAATCAGACCCTCTGTTTGTAATTTGGTGTAAATCTGTTCAGTAGTTTGGGAGTAATAAATGAAAACAAAAATATAAATATCTGGATGGAGCCTTCACACAGAACTAATGGTAAGATCTAATTGGCTGCTTTTGTTTTGCTAATAACTTTGGTTTTGTTTAAAAATCTTCCAAACCAGTTCACCAATCACTTCAGCTGCTGTCTAGAAAGTTGTGGTGTCCCAAAATGCTGTCTCCCAATGCAATGTTCATAGGGAATTTGCTTTTTTGAACTCAACTATAGCCCAAACTGGTCAATGGATTTACACCAATTTTGGCAGAAAGCCAACTCCTGCTGCAAATGGTCAGAGCAGCTGTGTGGCAGAGGTTGCATCAACACGCATGGTAATTATTTATTCCCTTATGTTAAAAAAACACAGAAATTGGGTTATGCGTATGTGAAGAAACTATAATTTGTGCCAGTAAGTAAATTTAGACCACAAGTTAGTTTCTTAAAATAAGTATAACCATAAGTAAAACTCTAACTGCTAAATTTCTATGGTTTTGTGTGGGTATAACGTCAATCTAACTATAACGTCCCAAAAATATCAAACTATATCTATACTACTATTATAAAGAGAAAACTTGCACCTTTTGACCAGGTAAACTCGGGACCCACAGCGCCAATCTACACACCCGATACATCTATGAAAATGTCAGGGTGTGTAGATGGACATAAGCTATATAAATAATTTAAAAAAAGTAAATTAAAAAAATTAAGTTTGTAAACAAAGTAGTCCCCTGAATGTAGCCCCGGCTGGGACCTAGCGCTGGCCGCTACACGACGTGCGTGATGACGAAGGAGGAGGGCGGTGCAGTGACGAGCGGCTGTGCAGTGAGGAGCGGCGGCACAGGTAAGGAAAGGGAAAGTGAGACTGTGTGATGCAGGGGGAGGCAATAAGGAGGCAGCAGTAAATGAAAATGTCAGAGCGCGGGTGAGTCGGGGCGGGGGGGGGCACGAGTGAGTTGGGGCAGGAGGGGGGCGCGAGTGAGTCGGGGCGGGAGGGGGGCGCGAGTGAGTCAGGGCGGGAGGGGGTCGAGGCGGGAGCGGGTGTACTGCCCCCAGCCCCTTTCTGCCCCAGGCAACGCTGGGGCGGGCTGCTAGTATTATACATAAAAAGTTAAATCTAAATTAGCATTTACGATGAAAGGACTCAACTAATAAAAAGAAATCAGACTACACCAAACCAACCAATAAAATACAACTATTTAAAACTTAACCCATAAACTCAAACACAATCAAATCAACAATATAAAACGCACTCTAATTTAAACAACAAAGAGGATCATTATGATGGCGGGTGGACATCAGTCCGACCGCCAAAAAGCATTTCCCTGCACCAAATGGCAGGCATCACGCAGTACCTGCCACTTAGTTCAGGGATCTGCAGGGGGTACCATGGGTACCCCCCAAGTGTACCACCCCACCCACCGGGGGCCCGCAACAGGCCCCCAAATCTAAACACCGTGAGCCTTTCAATGGTGGCATTGCCGCCATGGAAAGGCGTTTCACCACACACATCCTAATATGGATGGCGGTGCATGCTGGGCACCACCACCTTATTAGTGGCCCAAATCTGCTCGGGCGGCAATCTTATTGATTGCTGACCATTGGAAAAGCGGTCGACGAACTTTGTGTCCGCTGGGATACCAACCACCATTGTAATATGGTGGGGGGTATTTCACGTTATGATGGAGTAATGGTCGCCACCGCCGGCTCAGCGGTGGCGATCCTTGTGCCATCGTAATGGGGCACAAAATACTTCAAAAATGACAAACGCTGCAGCACAAGAACATGCTGGTGTATTTCCTCAAAAAACCATCAAAGAAGAAAATATACATCTTAACAACTACATAACCAAGTAAGTAACAACTATATTTAAACTAAAACGTGAATATTATGAAACTGAAAAAGTTTAGGTAGCAAATAAATATTAACACACTCTCCAACTTTTATCTTTTTATATAGACTTCCTCAAAGACTAAATGTACAACTTGAAAACCAAAACACTGCCAGAAAATACGAACTATCACAAACCAGTAAAAAGCTATAAGAAAGTAAGTACACATAAATAAATTACAAACTAACAGCAAACTACTATTTAAAATGTAACTTAGATTTTTTTTCATTCAACAGAGAAGAAAGCACTTGCTCCACATTAAACTCCTCCAACGGAAAAGCTGCAAAATTGTGCGAAATACCTCAAGAGCATATACATGTAAGTATACAAAATAGAAGTAACTGCATTTTTTATATAATAATAACAATCGTACAAAAGTTAAAACATATTATATATTTATACTTTTACACTACTTACGGATACAATGACAGAAAGGAAAGCCATTGCTAAATAGCCTGGCCTACCCCTAGAGCCAAGAAAGTGTACCCCCAGAAACTATAAACTGGAAATGTACTAAATCTTATTCTAATGCATGATATGGGAGTGCAACTACAAAAGATAATGTTGTAAATAATGTAAGAGAGCACAAATCTACCCAAATGTGACTGAAATAGAAGTAAGATAAATATTGCAAGATATAAGATAGCCAAGCACTATGTCCCAAAAACCCACAAGCGAAACCTTGAAAGATATACTGCCTAGACTTTCCAAATACATAACAGGGAAGCTGACACCTATCCCTACTTTAAAACATTTAATTTCACAAACTAAAACAGCCACCAGTGATAGCCCACCTGCCCCAAAAAGATACCAAGAAATAGATATACCTGAACATTTAACACTTACACATAATGAGGAACCTTTCCTTTTACATGACAACCTAAATATTAAGAAATTAACTGTAATATTCGCGACATCAAACAAGTTAATGAAATTTAGCCAATGTCAAACTTAGATGATTGATGGGACCTTCAAAATGTATCCCAAACCATTCACACAAATGTATACCAAACATGGTGACTAATATCAAAACACAAATGTCCTTTTTATATATGCCTTACTATCAAATAAACAAAGCAGTACTTACTATGAGCTCTTAAACCATATGAAATAAATGACTTCTAGCTCCCTGAAATAATCATAAACTTTTAGCACAACATGATTCACACTATTATAAAAATATACCTGCCCCATCCATCCAAGGGTCTTGCTATAATTTCAAGAAGAGTATATTGAGACACCTCCATAAATCTGCACTAGGCTTAGAATTGTTCACAAACAGTCAATTTGCCTTTGAAATAAAACAAATGCTATCACTAGCTTATGTCCCTGTCACAGAGGTAGCCAACCACTATAATTTACTAACTGATATAGAAATATATTACCTACTGGCGGTCGCCAGAAGGTAGTTATAGTTAGAATATTTTTGCGATAGGAAAAGCATTTTTTGATTTGCTAATAACTCTGGCATTGTTTGACGAATCTTTGTGAAATTCTACAAAAAAAACGGTCTATCCAGGTCAGCTCCTATCCTTAAAGTTTGGGGGTGATTCGTCAAGCGGGGCCTGAGAAAAAAGAAGGGTCCCAAAAAGTGTTTTCTCCATGTTAATTTCCCATAGGAAACTTTAGCCAAGGCTACAGACCGAACTGCTGAACGGAATTACACCTAAATTGACAAAAAGGTAGTTATTGGTTTAGAAAACAACCTTTTGTAAAATGTGCAAATCAGTTCAGTAGTTGCTGAGAAAATAATTAAACAAAAAATATCGATCTCTAGGGGCGCAGTGGGTTTGCGAACCCTCCCGGCCACGCGCTTTATTCTAATTTGCTGCCAACACTCCTAACTAGGAAGTGTTGGCAGCCATCTTGTGTCAAAACAATAAAAGAAAGTGAAAAATTAAGAAAAGGGGGCAAGGTAGAAACACCCTGACCCCTAGTTCTGCTCAGGGACCCCCAAATTTTTTTTTTAATGCCCAAATGCACGAATCCGGATGGAAAAATGTTTAAGAAAATTAAGCGGGGGCTCCCCCACTTCTTTTAAATGAGTCCCCAGGTGGGCCAGGTCCCAGGGGCAATCGTATAATCATACCGCCACCTCCTCGGAGCAGGAGGGACCACCACCACCTTTGAAAATAGAGGGAGGGGGCCAAGCGGCCCCCTCCTGGAGCGCTTGGTGGCCCTGGGAACCATCACCCATTACATTGCCATTAGCTATGACAGGGGGGGAGCATTGCTTCCACCTTGTGATAGCAAACTCTGGTTTGCTTTGTTGAAGCGAGAGGAGGAAAACTTCCTCTTGCTTCAATAAAGGGAAGGAGAATTGCTTATGGGCAAGTGAAGCTGCATGTTAGCAGGTCCCGTTGCCCAAAAGGAATGTCTGCTCCCGCAGGAGGCGGGGAGCCGGCGGGACCGTGGGGGCATTGGGGCACCCCCCACGGTCCCAAACAAAGAGGGCAGGCCCCTGAGGATGGGGTACCCAGGCCGGAAGTGGCCTGGGAGGTGGACCACATGGTCCCTCTCCCCTTTAAAAAAAAAGTGTAGATGTGGGCATGCCTTGGGGGATGGGGTTCCGAGACGAATGTAAATTAATGGAAGTGAACGCTTTTTATTATTCAAAAAAGTTTGAAGTTGCAACTCTAGAGCAGCCCCCTAGTGTGAACACGAAGGGTGCACGGCTCTCAGCACACCTCCCTGGTGTGAAAACGAAGGGTGCGAGGCTCTCAGTCCGGCCCCCTATTGTGAATGCGCTGGGTGCGCGGCTCCTAGCGCTGCACTTAAGTACTTCACAGAGGGGCATATTCTCAAGGACTCATCACTGAGTTAACGCACTTTATCACAGCCAAAATGGTGATAAATCTAACGAACCATTCACAAGCGGGTGCAAACAGCCCATATCACCAGTTTACCAGCGATAGCAGCCTCAAAAAGCATTGTCACGGATGACCCCGGCAAATATCGCTAATGAGATTCAGAGTAGGCTTTCCCGTGCAAAAACCAGCAAACTTTCTCAACCACCAGCAAGATCGGCGAAGAGAATACAAAACAGGAGATAAGCTGTGGCGTGTTATAAGTTGGGGATTAATTTCCCTTCAATCCTGAGGGTCCCTGGGAGCCAACTAGCCCACCAGGTACCTCCAGTAATCACCACAGAGCTGCATTAAGGAGAGGTGTAAAACGGGGCGTGGCCTTGGACCACCTCTCTACAACGCAGCTCTGTTGCACTTACTGGAGTTACCTGGTGGGCTAGTTGGCCCCCAGGGACCCTCAGGATTAAAGGGGGATCAACCCCCAACTTAAAACCTGCCAGGGGGCGCATTTGCACAGTGGTGAAGGGAGGCGGCGGGACTGATGTGATGTGTGTACTTATCCAATCACTCCACCAAAACCCAAACACTTATAAATTCACCATGCACTCTCCTTGCAGTACTCTGATCATCTAGTCAGTACCCATGCATGCATGCAATGACCCATGCACTAACTCATGCAATGCTACAATACCCTGAGCACTATCCACGCAGGCAGTCCAGCCGTTGCCCTGTCAGTACCCATGCAATCCTTCAATCACCCAGCAAACACCATGTACTTATCCAATCACTCCACCAAAACCCAAGCACTCATACATTCACCACACACTCTCCTTGCAGTACTCTAATCATCCAGTCAGTACCCATGCACTCATGCAATGACCCAGTCACTAACACATGCACTGCTGCAATCCATTGAGGACTACCTATGCAGTCTAGTAATCTCCCTGGTGCTACCTGTGCAGTCCTCCAATCACCCATCCAGTCCTATGCCCTTATCCTATCACTGTGCCAAAACCCAAGCACTTATAAATTCACAATGCACTCTCCTCGCAGTACTCTAATCATCCAGTCACTACCCATGTAATCATGCAATGATCCAGGCACTAATACATGCACTGCTACAATCAGCTAAGCACTTCACATGCAGACCTGTAACCACCTACACACTACTGATTCACTCCTCTAATTAACCCGGTAGTACCCATGCACGCCAGAAATCCCTCTCTCACTACCCATGCACTCCTCCAGTCACCCAGCTAGCACTATGTAGTTATCCCCAAGCTCAAACATGTGCACTGCTACAATCACTGTGTACTACCCATACAGTCCTGTACCCACATACACATTTCCATTTTCTCATTCAATTCCCCAGGTAGTACCCATGCAGTCCCGCAATCACACTGTCACTCCCTGTGCACTCCTCCAGTCACCCCGAAACTACTGTGTACTAATCCAAACACTCCCCCAATACCCAAGCACTTATAAATTTACCACACACTCTACTTGCAGTACTCTAATCATCCAGTCAGTACCCATGTACTCATGCAATGACCCAGGCACTAATACATGCACTGCTACAATCCCCTGAGCACTTCCCATGCAGACATGTAACCACGTACACACTACTGATTCACTCCTCTAATTACCCAGGTAGTACCCATGCACTCCAGAAATCCTTCTGTCAGTACCCATGCACTCCTCCAATCAATTTAGGACCACCTATGTAGTCCAGTAATATCCATGGTACTACCTATGCAGTCCTCCAATCACCCAGCCACCCAGCCAGTCCTATATCCAATCACTACACCAAAATCAGAGCACCCTTAAATTCACCATGCACTCTCCTTGCAGTACTCTAATTAACCAGTCACTACCCATGTAGTCATGCAATGATCCAGGAACTAACACATGCACTGCTACAATCCCTGTGTACTATACCCATGCAGTCTTCTAACCACCTAAACACTGCTCATTCACTCCTTCAATTCCCCAGGTAGTACCATGCAGTCCAGCATTCACCCTGTCACTCCCTGTGCACTCCTCCAGTCACTCAGCCACTACTATGCACTAATCCAAACACTCTGCAAATACCCAAGCACTTATAAATTCACTCTGGCACTCTCCTTGCAGTATTCTAATCTTTAAGTCAATAGCTATGTACTCATGCAATGATCCTCGTACTAACTGATCACTGTTACAATCCCACTGTTACAAACCCATATACAGTCCTGTACCCACATACAGACTTCCATTTGCTCCAGTCACTACTCATGTACTCATGCAATGACCCAGGCATTAACTCATGGCAAATACAGAGGAGGTCATGCTAATTACCGGGGTACCCCAACACATAGTGTTCCCTAGTGTAAGTAGGTGTTTTCACTGTATTCTAAGTGTCTTTTAGCATAGCACTGGCTCTAGGCCTGGTTAGCTAGAGTCAGTTACCACCAGTACCCATCAGCATAAAGTTGGGGCACAGGGTGGTTTTCTGCTCCCCTTTTGGTTCTTTCTGCACATCTCTTCTTTTTCCTGCACATTTCTTCGTCTTTCTGGACTTCAGCTGCGTGTTTCTGCATTAGTCTTGTTTCTTTCTGCATTTTTCTTCCTCTTTCTTCACATGTCCTACCTTTGTAGGCATAGTTAGAAATTAGTATTTAAAAAACCTTATAAATTCACTGAAAATAACATAGGTTTCAGGGACGTTATAGTTAGTTGGAAATTTCACTTGTAAAAAAACATAGAAATTCGGCCATGATAGTTAGTAGACCTAACTATAAATCGCACCCCCACAATGCACTGGTGATGACGCCACATATTACATCGATCATGACACGCTCAGTGACATCACTGATTACATCACTGATGACATCTCAAATGACTTCACTGATGACATCATCCACGTGATCATCTGATGAACCGCCTCATACCCTAAAAAAATCTTTTATACACCCACTCTAAAATACAGACCACCAATATTGAAACCATAGACAGACCAATAGCAGTTAGTACATACATGCTCAGTGATTCATATGTCTACACACACATCCAACCACTAACCCATACCGTCACTCATACACACAGTAATTAATTAATACAGCCACTGATATATCAACTCATACACCCATACAGACACTTACACATTGCCCTCACCCAACGAGTTACTCATACACCTGGTCAGTCATGCAAAGAAACTATCACACACCCATTTCCTTGTTTATACAGTCATACACACACCACCACACTTATTTATACAAATACTAACACATACTTACTCTCTTAAACAATCACTTATAGAAACACACACTCATCCATACAGATACTCTTGCAATCACTCACTCTCATATATAGTCATGTATATACTCCAACACTTACATATATCACTTTAAAACATATGTAGTTATTCACACATGCACCACTGAGACATCCATTTACTCACCAACACACCCATACACACACTCACCCACCCATACAGCTGTTTACAAATGCCCTCTTAAACCCATACACCCAGTGAAACCACTCACATATCTATGCACAGTCACAAACATCCCCACCCACCCATAAAGACACTCAGGCACCAATACAGATACTCAGACAGCCAATAAAGAACCCACATAGACACTCATATAGCTACTGACCAAACCATGCAGCCATTTACACATCAACTAAAAGACCAATCAAGACATTCATACAGTTTAGTCACTAACCCATGCATTCAGTAAGACACATTTGATCACTCACGTATACAGTCAGTCACACACCTACTAAATCATCCATTCTGACACTCATACACCCACTCATTCTTCAGTACACCTTGGTATATATATATATATATATATATATATATTTCCCAAGCAATTGAAATGATACACCGCACTCTTCTAGGTTTTGATTAAGCTTCTTTAATCCATCAAGGAAAAACTTCCTCACCTACGCATTTCAAACAGATTACTGTTCTTGTTCACGGTAGTTACAAGTCCATTTTTTCTTTTTACTATTTATACCCTCCTGCCCATTTGGCAATTAGGATGCATTATGGGAGGGGTAGTTTTTGGTGAAAACAAATCATGTCAGGTCACTTTCGCAAGTTATCAAGGTCAAATTAATTGACTTAAGATGACTAGTAATGGCTGAGTGCCTGTGGTTTAAATAATTTAAACCATTTACCAGGCGAGATGAAGTTATGATCTATCTCGCTGTATGAGTGTACAATTAATGTACACACTATGTGATAGCTGAGTGCTACACGTAGAAGTCAATGACTTGTAACTTGCTCCGGGACTCTGACATTAATTAAAATAAACGCTGGTAATAACAAACAAAAAAGTTTAACTTATGTATTCAGTTATACCCTATCAATTCTACTTCTAAGCATTGTGTACTCTAAGGCATCAAAAACGTATAGATTAGGTTTCAAGCTTGTATTTCAATTCAATGTTAATTTAGATTCAAACACTACTTTTTGAGAAAAGTCTTTTGTCTGAAGAGAATGTCATATTTTATCCAGAGATTATCATACACCATGTCATGTGATTGCTTTAAGTTCTTGGATACGTCATAAATGTACATAAAGTTCTTCGTCCCCGTTCAATCCTTGGGGGGTCTTAGTTTTGAATTTTATTATTAGTTTTGACTCCAAACGTCTGAGTTTCTGTAGGCGATTTCCTCCTCTCTCACTGTCTGGTATCATTGCCAGTCCCGAGTATCTAACATTTAACCAGGTTTTGTTCTTCTGGGTGATGAGATGTTTTGCCATAGCATAAGTTTGGTCCTTATTCTGCATAGCCCTAATGTGTTCTAACATCCTTTTCTTTAGGGCACATATGGTCGATCCAATATATCTCTTGCCGCATTCACATTCCAGGAGATAGACAACATAATGGGATTCACAAGTGATCTTGGTTTGAATTTCAAAGGGTTGGCCTTTCGGATCTGTTATGGATTTGAGATTTCTTCCAATTTTGCATGCTTTGCAGGATAAGCATTTGGTGAATCCTTTTTGTCTTTTCTCTAGCCATGTTTCCTCTCTTTTGTTTATGAAATGGCTATTGACCAGAATGTCGCCAATTGATGGTGCTTTCCTGAAAGAAAGTAAGGGGGCATCTCCTATGGTGTTTCCAATGTCCGGATCCTTTTTTAATACACTCCAGTATTTGGTGACCGCTTTTCTTATGTTTGCGCTTTCTTTTGAGTATGTCAAGATGAGGCGTGGTTTCTCTTCCTTTGTTGTTTCAGTATCCTCTTTTTGCTTGATTATCAGTGTCTCAGTTCTGGTTTTCTCTCGTGCTCTTATTTCTCCTCTTTTAATTGTTTTCATCTTGTATCCCCTTTGGGAGAAACGATTGACTGTTTCTGCAAATTTGTTTTCCATTTCCGATGGTTCTGAACAGTTCCGTTTCATCCTTAAGAACTCTCCATAGGGTACATTTGATTTCAAAGATGTTGGATGAAAACTTGTCCCATGCAAGATACTGTTAGTGGAGGTTTTTTTGCGGAAAAGGGTCGTATGTATGATGTTGTCCTTGATATATACTTTTGTATCCAAATAGTTGATCTCATTTTCTTGTATATCAAAAGTAAATTGTAGGCCTACATTATTCTGATTCAAGATTCTTATGTATTCCTCCAACTCCTCCCTGGTTCCATTCCACACCAGGAAGAGATCATCGATAAATCTCAACCAGAGGACTGTCTTAGCAGTATATGGTTCGTTTTCTTCTCTCCAAGCTATGTGTTTCTCCCACCATCCCATGGTGAGATTAGCATAGCTTGGAGAGAAGGAAACTCCCATGGCAGTTCCGCAGTTTTGCGAGTATATGCCATTGTTAAAAAGGAACACATTGTTCGTTAGGCATATGCGTATCATGTCCAACAGCATAGCCGAATGTTTTAGTTCCCCTATTGGTCTCTGTTTTAGGAAATAAGCAATTGCATCAAGACCCACCTGGTGATCTATCGATGTGTATAGTGAGACTACATCAATTGTAGCCAACAGATAAGTTGGCTGCCATTGTGTGTCCATTATTGTTCGAAGAAAGTCTCCAGTGTCCTTAATGAAGGAGTTCAATGTGGGTACTATAGGAGCTAAAAAGTGATCCACATATGAGGCAATGTTTTCATACAAGGATCCACAACTGGAAATTATTGGTCGAGCAGGAGGTTTAAACAGTGTCTTATGAACTTTCGGCAGAAAGTAAATAGTCGGGGTTATGGGATTTTCTACTGTCAGGAACTTAGCTTCTTCCTGACTCAGCAAACCACTTTCATGCCAAGTTCTTATTTGACGGTGTATTTCTGTTGTCATTTTCGCTGTTGGATTCACTTCCAATTTGGTGTAGTTTTTTGTATCTTGCAGTTGTCGATTGGCCTCTTCTATGTAGTCAGTTTTGTTTAAGACCACAATATTCCCACCTTTATCAGCTGGTTTTATTTCGATTTTTAAGTTTGCTTTCAGAGAGTTTAATGCTTGGCGTTCGTCCCAAGTCAAATTTTCTCTATTTTTGTTGTTGACATTCTTTAATTTGTCTAATTCGGCAGTAACTAGGTCATGGAATGCATCAATTTTGTTGCCTGGATGTAGGATTGGGCAGAATTTTGACGGGTTTCTGAAGGATGTTTTTGGATGTTTATCATATTCTATATCCATTTCTTTCAAGATTTGCGTTTCTGTTAGGGATATATTGTCATCCTCAGTTGCCAAGTCGTGAGCTACTAATAGTGCTGGTAGGTCCGAGATTGTATATCCCGCCTCATCTCCACTATTAGTCACATTTCGCTCTTGTGTGATTTTTTTGTTGTTTGATTTGGCAAAAAACTTTTTTAATTTCAATTTCCTTACATATTTATATATGTCAATTTTTGTTTCCACTTCATCCTGATGTTTTTCCGGGCTGAACGTTAATCCTTTATTCAGTACCTTCCTTTCATTGATGGTGAGGGTGTAGTCTGACAAGTTTATTATTAGGTCTGGACTCATGTTGTTTTTCCTTGTGTTATCCATTGTTACTTTTTCGGTAAAGTGCGATTTCGCAACGGATACCTTGGGGCGTTTTGCTCTTCTGGTTTTGCGTTCGCGTTTGAAGTTGATGGTTGGCCCCTTCCTCGCCCTCTTTGTCTCCCTCTTCCACGGCCTCTCCCTGCTGGTTTTGGGGTTTGTTGGTCGTTGTATAGCATTTCCATCTCCTCTAAAAAAGAAAGCTGTTTTTGGTTGGTTGTTCTTTCTCTTCCTCTTTGTTCCCCTTCACTGGCGTCGGATTCAGTTTCACTTGCCCCTGGTTTGGGTTTTGATTTGTTTGTTCCTTGTTGTTTGATCACATCAAATCGTTTGGCAAAAGTGAAAATTGCGCCGTTTGCATAATCATATTGGTCTCTTCTGAATTTGCGCTGTTTGCGCTCTTCTATCTCATTCTCGTGTTTGTCTAAATTATTTTCCATTATGGTTCTTAGTTTTTTCATTTCATCTTCCCCTTCTTGTGAGGCCTTAATTAGTTGTTCTATTTCCTCAATTTTCGTATGCAGATCCGTTACTCCAATTTTTGCATGTTTTATAATTATCATTATCATCCTTTTAGAGCATTCCATGTTATTGCGCCCCCATTCTTCAAGCATGGCAGGGCTAGTGTCTGGATGATTGGGGAGAGTGAAAATGCGAAGGCCCCTGGGGACAAGGTTCAGTTCCAGGTATTTTTCCAGTGTTATTATCTCCCAGGAGCGAGAAATTTCTTTGCGCAGCAGTTTCTCTAGTTGTTGAAAGAGTTGTTTCAATGTTATCTGCGCTGATTTTGAGGTTGTCGCTTTCGGATCTAAGGGTTGGTTCTTTCCCGGTTGTTGGGAATCTGAGAACAAGCTTTCCGCCTTTTCCAGGCGCTTTGCTGCTCTTTTTTCCATGTTGCTTCGAGATTTATGGGTTGTCCTGACCAAAGAACACCGTTAATTTGTGTTCGTGTAATTCACTCAGTTTGTTATTTTTCCTCGCGTTTAGCTGTGCACTTGTAAACTAAAACGTGGGAAGTTTATTCAATAGTAACTTGCAAGGCTGGTTGCCTTGAAATTGATGGATTGCTTTGACCTAGATAGTGTTTCGCTTTATGTAGCTTATACTTGTGTCCCGATTAGTTGGGACTGCTGTATTCACACTCGCTGCAGCATTGTATACTCAGTTCACTCTGACACACACAGCGCGTCTGATTTACACTTACCGGGGAGACTCCTGGAACGCTGAGTGCCCTCCGGCTCCTCCGCGTCAGCGCTCGACCTGGCAAGGGGTGGGTGTGTGCTCCGATTTCGCCGGTGAAACTGACGTTTAGCTGCTCCGCTGGGGAAACGCTTTGTTGATTCAGGGTTTAGTCACGGTCTCTTTGGAAAGGGCGTCTTCGCTCCAGATCGTCTGTGCTCCTTTCAGCCGGCTGTCTCCTTGCCAATTTCCTCGCGTTTCCCGAGTGTTATTCTTTTACAATTGCGGAGTTCTGCATATGCTGGGCTCTCTCCTCATGTATCCAAATGTTAGAGCAAATGTCCCTTGCTAGAGGAGGAGCGACCGATCAGCTGGTGCCGGTGCCGAGTCAAGGACAAGACTCGTAAAACTTTCCAAAGCAATTGAAATGATACACCGCACTCTTCTAGGTTTTGATTAAGCTTCTTTAATCCATCAAGGAAAAACTTCCTCACCTACGCGTTTCAAACAGATTACTGTTCTTGTTCACGGTAGTTACAAGTCCATTTTTTCTTTTTACTATTTATACCCTCCTGCCCATTTGGCAATTAGGATGCATTATGGGAGGGGTAGTTTTTGGTGAAAACAAATCATGTCAGGTCACTTTCGCAAGTTATCAAGGTCAAATTAATTGACTTAAGATGACTAGTAATGGCTGAGTCATCTTAAGTCAATTAATTTGACCTTGATAACTTGCGAAAGTGACCTGACATGATTTGTTTTCACCAAAAACTACCCCTCCCATAATGCATCCTAATTGCCAAATGGGCAGGAGGGTATAAATAGTAAAAAGAAAAAATGGACTTGTAACTACCGTGAACAAGAACAGTAATCTGTTTGAAACGCGTAGGTGAGGAAGTTTTTCCTTGATGGATTAAAGAAGCTTAATCAAAACCTAGAAGAGTGCGGTGTATCATTTCAATTGCTTTGGAAAGTTTTACGAGTCTTGTCCTTGACTCGGCACCGGCACCAGCTGATCGGTCGCTCCTCCTCTAGCAAGGGACATTTGCTCTAACATTTGGATACATGAGGAGAGAGCCCAGCATATGCAGAACTCCGCAATTGTAAAAGAATAACACTCGGGAAACACGAGGAAATTGGCAAGGAGACAGCCGGCTGAAAGGAGCACAGACGATCTGGAGCGAAGACGCCCTTTCCAAAGAGACCGTGACTAAACCCTGAATCAACAAAGCGTTTCCCCAGCGGAGCAGCTAAACGTCAGTTTCACCGGCGAAATCGGAGCACACACCCACCCCTTGCCAGGTCGAGCGCTGACGCGGAGGAGCCGGAGGGCACTCAGCGTTCCAGGAGTCTCCCCGGTAAGTGTAAATCAGACGCGCTGTGTGTGTCAGAGTGAACTGAGTATACAATGCTGCAGCGAGTGTGAATACAGCAGTCCCAACTAATCGGGACACAAGTATAAGCTACATAAAGCGAAACACTATCTAGGTCAAAGCAATCCATCAATTTCAAGGCAACCAGCCTTGCAAGTTACTATTGAATAAACTTCCCACGTTTTAGTTTACAAGTGCACAGCTAAACGCGAGGAAAAATAACAAACTGAGTGAATTACACGAACACAAATTAACGGTGTTCTTTGGTCAGGACAACCCATAAATCTCGAAGCAACATGGAAAAAAGAGCAGCAAAGCGCCTGGAAAAGGCGGAAAGCTTGTTCTCAGATTCCCAACAACCGGGAAAGAACCAACCCTTAGATCCGAAAGCGACAACCTCAAAATCAGCGCAGATAACATTGAAACAACTCTTTCAACAACTAGAGAAACTGCTGCGCAAAGAAATTTCTCGCTCCTGGGAGATAATAACACTGGAAAAATACCTGGAACTGAACCTTGTCCCCAGGGGCCTTCGCATTTTCACTCTCCCCAATCATCCAGACACTAGCCCTGCCATGCTTGAAGAATGGGGGCGCAATAACATGGAATGCTCTAAAAGGATGATAATGATAATTATAAAACATGCAAAAATTGGAGTAACGGATCTGCATACGAAAATTGAGGAAATAGAACAACTAATTAAGGCCTCACAAGAAGGGGAAGATGAAATGAAAAAACTAAGAACCATAATGGAAAATAATTTAGACAAACACGAGAATGAGATAGAAGAGCGCAAACAGCGCAAATTCAGAAGAGACCAATATGATTATGCAAACGGCGCAATTTTCACTTTTGCCAAACGATTTGATGTGATCAAACAACAAGGAACAAACAAATCAAAACCCAAACCAGGGGCAAGTGAAACTGAATCCGACGCCAGTGAAGGGGAACAAAGAGGAAGAGAAAGAACAACCAACCAAAAACAGCTTTCTTTTTTAGAGGAGATGGAAATGCTATACAACGACCAACAAACCCCAAAACCAGCAGGGAGAGGCCGTGGAAGAGGGAGACAAAGAGGGCGAGGAAGGGGCCAACCATCAACTTCAAACGCGAACGCAAAACCAGAAGAGCAAAACGCCCCAAGGTATCCGTTGCGAAATCGCACTTTACCGAAAAAGTAACAATGGATAACACAAGGAAAAACAACATGAGTCCAGACCTAATAATAAACTTGTCAGACTACACCCTCACCATCAATGAAAGGAAGGTACTGAATAAAGGATTAACGTTCAGCCCGGAAAAACATCAGGATGGAGTGGAAACAAAAATTGACATATATAAATATGTAAGGAAATTGAAATTAAAAAAGTTTTTTGCCAAATCAAACAACAAAAAAATCACACAAGAGCGAAATGTGACTAATAGTGGAGATGAGGCGGGATATACAATCTCGGACCTACCAGCACTATTAGTAGCTCACGACTTGGCAACTGAGGATGACAATATATCCCTAACAGAAACGCAAATCTTGAAAGAAATGGATATAGAATATGATAAACATCCAAAAACATCCTTCAGAAACCCGTCAAAATTCTGCCCAATCCTACATCCAGGCAACAAAATTGATGCATTCCATGACCTAGTTACTGCCGAATTAGACAAATTAAAGAATGTCAACAACAAAAATAGAGAAAATTTGACTTGGGACGAACGCCAAGCATTAAACTCTCTGAAAGCAAACTTAAAAATCGAAATAAAACCAGCTGATAAAGGTGGGAATATTGTGGTCTTAAACAAAACTGACTACATAGAAGAGGCCAATCGACAACTGCAAGATACAAAAAACTACACCAAATTGGAAGTGAATCCAACAGCGAAAATGACAACAGAAATACACCGTCAAATAAGAACTTGGCATGAAAGTGGTTTGCTGAGTCAGGAAGAAGCTAAGTTCCTGACAGTAGAAAATCCCATAACCCCGACTATTTACTTTCTGCCGAAAGTTCATAAGACACTGTTTAAACCTCCTGCTCGACCAATAATTTCCAGTTGTGGATCCTTGTATGAAAACATTGCCTCATATGTGGATCACTTTTTAGCTCCTATAGTACCCACATTGAACTCCTTCATTAAGGACACTGGAGACTTTCTTCGAACAATAATGGACACACAATGGCAGCCAACTTATCTGTTGGCTACAATTGATGTAGTCTCACTATACACATCGATAGATCACCAGGTGGGTCTTGATGCAATTGCTTATTTCCTAAAACAGAGACCAATAGGGGAACTAAAACATTCGGCTATGCTGTTGGACATGATACGCATATGCCTAACGAACAATGTGTTCCTTTTTAACAATGGCATATACTCGCAAAACTGCGGAACTGCCATGGGAGTTTCCTTCTCTCCAAGCTATGCTAATCTCACCATGGGATGGTGGGAGAAACACATAGCTTGGAGAGAAGAAAACGAACCATATACTGCTAAGACAGTCCTCTGGTTGAGATTTATCGATGATCTCTTCCTGGTGTGGAATGGAACCAGGGAGGAGTTGGAGGAATACATAAGAATCTTGAATCAGAATAATGTAGGCCTACAATTTACTTTTGATATACAAGAAAATGAGATCAACTATTTGGATACAAAAGTATATATCAAGGACAACATCATACATACGACCCTTTTCCGCAAAAAAACCTCCACTAACAGTATCTTGCATGGGACAAGTTTTCATCCAACATCTTTGAAATCAAATGTACCCTATGGAGAGTTCTTAAGGATGAAACGGAACTGTTCAGAACCATCGGAAATGGAAAACAAATTTGCAGAAACAGTCAATCGTTTCTCCCAAAGGGGATACAAGATGAAAACAATTAAAAGAGGAGAAATAAGAGCACGAGAGAAAACCAGAACTGAGACACTGATAATCAAGCAAAAAGAGGATACTGAAACAACAAAGGAAGAGAAACCACGCCTCATCTTGACATACTCAAAAGAAAGCGCAAACATAAGAAAAGCGGTCACCAAATACTGGAGTGTATTAAAAAAGGATCCGGACATTGGAAACACCATAGGAGATGCCCCCTTACTTTCTTTCAGGAAAGCACCATCAATTGGCGACATTCTGGTCAATAGCCATTTCATAAACAAAAGAGAGGAAACATGGCTAGAGAAAAGACAAAAAGGATTCACCAAATGCTTATCCTGCAAAGCATGCAAAATTGGAAGAAATCTCAAATCCATAACAGATCCGAAAGGCCAACCCTTTGAAATTCAAACCAAGATCACTTGTGAATCCCATTATGTTGTCTATCTCCTGGAATGTGAATGCGGCAAGAGATATATTGGATCGACCATATGTGCCCTAAAGAAAAGGATGTTAGAACACATTAGGGCTATGCAGAATAAGGACCAAACTTATGCTATGGCAAAACATCTCATCACCCACAAGAACAAAACCTGGTTAAATGTTAGATACTCGGGACTGGCAATGATACCAGACAGTGAGAGAGGAGGAAATCGCCTACAGAAACTCAGACGTTTGGAGTCAAAACTAATAATAAAATTCAAAACTAAGACCCCCCAAGGATTGAACGGGGACGAAGAACTTTATGTACACTTATGACGTATCCAAGAACTTAAAGCAATCACATGACATGGTGTATGATAATCTCTGGATAAAATATGACATTCTCTTCAGACAAAAGACTTTTCTCAAAAAGTAGTGTTTGAATCTAAATTAACATTGAATTGAAATACAAGCTTGAAACCTAATCTATACGTTTTTGATGCCTTAGAGTACACAATGCTTAGAAGTAGAATTGATAGGGTATAACTGAATACATAAGTTAAACTTTTTTGTTTGTTATTACCAGCGTTTATTTTAATTAATGTCAGAGTCCCGGAGCAAGTTACAAGTCATTGACTTCTACGTGTAGCACTCAGCTATCACATAGTGTGTACATTAATTGTACACTCATACAGCGAGATAGATCATAACTTCATCTCGCCTGGTAAATGGTTTAAATTATTTAAACCACAGGCACTCAGCCATTACTAGTCATCTTAAGTCAATTAATTTGACCTTGATAACTTGCGAAAGTGACCTGACATGATTTGTTTTCACCAAAAACTACCCCTCCCATAATGCATCCTAATTGCCAAATGGGCAGGAGGGTATAAATAGTAAAAAGAAAAAATGGACTTGTAACTACCGTGAACAAGAACAGTAATCTGTTTGAAACGCGTAGGTGAGGAAGTTTTTCCTTGATGGATTAAAGAAGCTTAATCAAAACCTAGAAGAGTGCGGTGTATCATTTCAATTGCTTTGGAAAGTTTTACGAGTCTTGTCCTTGACTCGGCACCGGCACCAGCTGATCGGTCGCTCCTCCTCTAGCAAGGGACATTTGCTCTAACATATATATATATATATATATATATATATATATATATATATATAATGAACCACCATTCCCGGCTGTTCCTGGTTTCTGAGTTGCGGCGAGCCTGCGTGGATGCCGGACACCCTTTTAAATCTCGATCCAAGTCTCTCCCTTTACGAAGAAAACACGCAGGCTGCCTCTGGATGCTTAAGTGTTTTTATTTAAGGCACAGAATCTGGTAGCTGCCTACCGATGCGTTTCGCCACTAAGGCTTGGTCACGGTAAAAATCATTTGTACTAGGTGCTATTTACATACCAGGTAGTTTTCACAGAAACAGGACTAGTACTGGTCACTCTGCTTAGAAGTTTGGCAGACATCTTTGAATGGTGAAAGTTGATATATAATACATGTTGTCATGATATGGCGCCATACTGTACATTTGAACAATTTTAACAATTATAGATAGTGTGTCTTGCCCCAGTTGGCTGGTATTAATTGTTCGATGTCACAAAATATACATCTTTGGTACTTGACCCAGAACGTATCGCCCAAGTGGGCATGAGTATATTTGAAGAGTGTCCGCCCAAAATGGGCATTCATATCTTAGACAACAATCAATCACTGTGCTATTGCTCAGTTCCATAGTGTCCCAGGATGTTTCACTCGATCCTAAATTCCTGTACAAACAAAAGAGAAAATAGCAAAAAATGTGCATAAAAGTTTAAAAATGTAGTTCTCATTTCTATTTACAAGATTAAAATGATTCATAGAGGCATTCAGACTGAATCTTTTCCTACTGTATTATCAATATAATAGATGGACTGCTAATTGTTCACTACAATTCAACCCAATAGGCTGTAGTGTTTCAAAATCAATAATAAATCTTGATTCTAAAATTCTCAATTGATGAAGTCTATCTCCCCCTCTAACGGTTTGATTGACTGCGTCTAACACCACATACTTGAGTAAATTGTCATTCTGGTCATGGTATTTCTTAAAGTGACGAGCAACAGGGTACTGTTCATTGTTATTCCTGATTGCTCTCTTATGCTCTAATATCCTGATATTTGCCCTGTGCTTTGTGCTGCAAATATAAAATTTTCCACACAGAACAATAAACAATAAACACAAAATTCAGTATAACAATCAAAGGGCCCTTTGATTGTGAACATTCTAGAACTTCTAGTGAAGTAGTGTGGCTCACTGGTTAGAGGCGGCAGACCCGAGAGCAGAGGACGGCCCGGGACCAGGGTTCGATTCCCGACGCGGCAGGTTTCTGGACCAGGGTCAGCGGACTCGATAATTCTCTCGCCTCGGTGCCCACTCTGATCAGCGATCACACTCGGCAACTCTGGGCATTAGCTTGCCTCATCTTCACTACTGGCCCCACCAGACCGCCGGGGATGCCTGGTCTCACCCTGGAGATACCCATTAAGGGACCATCTCTCAGGGAAGCCAGGAAGGGTTTCGCAGCGGTCGAAGCGCGGAGATACTCCTCCGGGAGTCGATCCTAGCGCTATATAAACTTGCAATTAATTAATTAATTAATTATTCGGTACCTTGATCTTCATACAGTTGTTATTACTTTTGTACTTTTGCAGGCTTTACATTTCATGCAGCACTCAAAACTTCCTGAACTTGAGATTTTTGATTTGTTTTTAGATATCACTGCGTTTTTGCTTAAATCATCCTTCAATGATTTCCCCTTTCTAAAGGTTATCTGAGGGGTCTCTTTCACATGTTTACTCAAGAAAGCATCTGTGGTTAAGATTGGCCAATTCTTGGTCAAGATTTGACGAACCCTAAACGCTTGACCTGAGTAAGTGGTGATAAATCTCACAGTATCTTCTTCCTCTTTTAACAACCTCTGTTTGGGTACCAATAAGTCAGCTCTTGGTATCTTGTTGACTCTTTCAATAGCTTGGCTGATTGTCTTATTGGTATACCCTCTCTCACTGAACCGTCAATCATCACTGATTTTTCTACTTCAAATTCTGCCGTGCTGCTACTATTCCTTTTAGCTCTTAGTAATTCCCCATAGGGAATACTTTGAATAAGACTGTAGGGGTGGGGACTGGAGGCAAAAAGGAGACTATTGCCCGCAGTTTCTTTTCTGTGGAGTTTTGTTACTAGTTTGTGATCTTTTATTTCCACTGTCACATCTAAGAATATTACTTTTTCTTTACTGATGTGAGATGTTAACTTGATATTCCAAACATTTTCATTAAGGGCTGAGATGTAGTTTCTAGCACTCATTTCGTCTCCTTTTCATATCATAAATATGTCGTCTATAAAGTGGGTCCAAAAAATGACCCGCTCTCCCTGGTCACCTTGGCTACTGGACACCTGCTCCTCCCACCAGCCCATGAACAAGTTTGCGTAGCTGGGAGCGAAGCAGCTGCCCATCGCCGTCCCTTGTGTCTGTCTGAATAGTTGATCATTGAAGTAGAAAACATTGTTGGTTAAACAATAGTATGTCATATCAACCAACATTTCAGTATGAAGTAGAGTTGTTATCGATCTGGCTCTCAAAAAGTGTCTTATGGCTTGAATACCTGAATCATGTTTAAGAGATGTGTATAAACTGGTCACATCCAAGGTGATCAGTAGATAGTCAGGCTCCCAAGATAGGTCATTGATCAAATTAGGAAGTGCATGGTGTCCCTCAGATAAGCTGGCAATGAAATTACAAAAGGTCTCAGAACAAAATCTGTATATTTAGATGTTTTTTCCAGTTGTGACCCCATGGAGGACACAATTGGCCTGCCAGGTGGTGATAAGGGATTTTTGTGCAGTTTGGGTAAGAGATATAAAATTGGCGTTTTAGGGTACTTGCATCTTAGTCCAAAATATTCCCCCTTTTCCAATATGCCACTCTCATACCAGTGTAAAAGCATCTCATCATACTTCACACAAGAGGCTGTTAACTCTTCAGTAGTTGCTAGATGATAACATTGTTTATCATCTAGCTGCCGTAAGCCCTCAATTAAGTATTCTGTTTTTTCCCAAACCACAACATTCCCTCCCTTATCCGACTGGCGGATCACTATAGAGTCATCGTTCTTAAGGAAATCAAGTGCTTTAGACTGCTGAGAAGTTACGTTTTGCTTAGCTAGACCTTTTGTACAATAGCGCATTTTTTTAAGATCTCTAGTTACCTTTTTTCAAAAACATCTATTGCATCACAATGGATTACAGGTACAAATGTTTATTTGGGCTTAAAGTCACTTTTGCAAGGTTTATCAACTGTCAATTCCAAATTGTCTAAATTAAGCAAAGGATCATCATGATGTTCAATGGCCTCATCCAATTCAGTCACAGTTTGTAAGGTTTTAAAGTTCGATAAGCTTAGAGTACTTTGAGAATCCCCTCCTGAATCTATTTCCCTATTGGGTGCATGGAATTGAAACCATTTTTTCAGTTTTAGTTTGCGAATGAAACAAAATGTGTCTATGCGCGTTTGTACATAGTCCATCTTGCGAATTGGGCAAAACGACAGTCCTAAAGCTAATAAGTCAATTTCAATATTGGTTTACTCACGTTTGGAGAGGTTGATCACAGTCATTTTGTTCCTCTTCTTGCTCTTGTAAGCATGGGTGCGGGTGTATTGGAATCTTCTTTTCTTTCTTCTCCTTGCTTTTTGGTTCCTCTGAATCCTCCGACTTTGCCTCGAAAATTTCGTCCTCGGCCCCCTGCGAAAATCCTGCTGATTTTGTTTGGCTTTATTAAGCATTTGAAATTGTGTGAGGAAATTGATCTGTCCTCTACCTCCTCCTCGAGTTGGTGTTCTCGCTGCACCGCCTGGTGCATCGGCTAGATTTCCATCTGACACATCACTCTCTTCAGGGGCAGTGCTGTCACCTTCCATTGTAACATTTGCTTTTGTACTTTCAGTTAGGTTAGCATTTGCTTTCTGGAATAAATAGTCGTATTTTTTGTGAAATATCAGAGTTCTGCCCGTTTGGTAATCTTTGAAGTCTCTAATACATTTTCGTTGCTTTTTGGCGGTGATGTCATCTTCCAATTTCTTTAGGCGCCCTTCTAATTTAGTCATATACTCTTGGATTTTCTCCTGCGTGGTTAAATTCGCCAGCTCTGTTAGCGTTGCTTCAATCTGTTCCAACAACTTTGCTCTATCTTTAATTACGTATTTGATGAGAATTCTCATCATTGTAGTGGAACATTCCTTTGAGTTACACGACCACTCCTCCAACATCTCCGGGTCAGGGTGTTCAAGTGTGGGGATTGTGTATATTCTTAAGCCTCTCGGCACTCGCTGTACGTCTAAATATTTCTGCAGAGATTCAGCTTCCCACCATTTTGCTACTTCTTTACAATACAATTTATCCAGTTTCTCGAACAGTTGCTGTATTTTGACCTCGTTAATCAGTAATGAATGTTCTTTCTGTGGTTGACCATCAGTGTTAGTTCCATTTATAGTTTCAGTAAAAAAGAGACGGTCCGATACCTCTTTCCTCTTTGCTTCAAAGCGAGCCGCCATTTCTGTGCCTTGTCTTGGTTATTGCGCTGAGCCCAGTGCGTTTCGCATCCAGACGTGGGAGAACGGTATTGTTCCCATTCAACTCCACTCCGCTACCGTGGACAGATTGAGATACTCTTACGTGCCCGCTTTCCTGACGAAGCAGCCCTCGCGTTTCGTTTTGCCGCGTAGCTGCTTTCACCTGGATTTGGATTCCGGGTCTTACCGCTGCCTGTCTGCTGCACGTTTGTACATCAACGTTCAGTGATCAATCTCTTACTCAGTTACTGATACACAATGACTTCTCCTTTCCTCACATTGTTATCGCGGAGATAGTCCACGGGAAACCTGGAGCATAGAAACATAAAACAAACCACCATTCCCGGCTGTTCCTGGTTTCTGAGTTGCGGCGAGCCTGCCTGGGTGCCGGACACCCTTTTAAATCTCGATCCAAGTCTCTCCCTTTACGAAGAAAACACACAGGCTGCCTCTGGATGCTTAAGTGTTTTTATTCAAGGCACAGAATCTGGTTGCTGCCTACCGACGCGTTTCGCCACTAAGGCTTGGTCATGGTAAAATTCATTTGTGTTATGTGCTATTTACATACCAGGTAGTTTGCACAGAAACAGGACTAGTACTGGTCACCACATTATCTATAATTGTTAAAATTGTTCAAATGTACAGTATGGCGCCATATCATGACAACATGTATTATATATTAAGTTTCACCATTCAAAGATGTCTGCCAAACTTCTAAGCAGAGTGACCAGTACTAGTCATTATGGCCCAGCACAGCAGAGGAATATCCTGAGCAGCCAAGGTGTTAAAGTAAACAGTCAATTACACTGCGACTAAATCCTCCATCCAAATATTTATTTTTATATATCCACTCATTCTTCAATGCAAATTGGTATATATATAATGCATATTTAAATAACGAAGCAAACCACATTCACTGGATGATGTCATCAGTGATGTCATCAGTGATGTCATTTCAGATGTCATCCGTGATGTCATTGACCATGTCATGAATGATGTAATATGTGACATCATCAGCAGTGGATTGCGGGTGCACGAAATATAGTTAGTATAACTAACTATATAGGAGCAATTTCAATGGTTTTGTATGAGTGAAATGTCCAGATAACTATAACACCCCTAAAACTTATAATTTTTTGAGTGAATTTTAAATGTTTTTTAAATGTTAATTCCTAACTATATGAGGTTAGTTAGTTGGACTCACTATAACTTGCGCGCCTGCAATGCACTGCCGATGACGTCACATATTACATCACTCATGACATGGTCAGTGACATCACTCATGACATCACTGATGACACCATCCAGTGAATGTGTGTCTTTCTGAAAAATAAATATGTTTTATATATGTATATGTAAAGGTTGATGGAAGAATAAATGTTTAAATAAGTGTCTTAATGGATGTTTTAAAAAAAAAAAGATTGATTGGTTGACTGGCTTATTAAGTGTATCTTAGTGAATACATATATTAGCGAGTATTGTTTAAATATTTAAATGTTTGTATCAGTGTTTCACTTTGTGTATAAGTGGCTGCATGGGTTGGTGAGTAGCTACATGTGTGTGTATATTGGGTTATTAGACGTTTTTTTTAGTATCAGTATGAGTGTCTGTATGGTTGAGGGGGTGTTACTTAGCACATAGATGCATCAATGGACTGTATGGGTGGATGAGTGTGTATATGTGTGTGTTAGTGAGTGAATGGCTGTCTCACATATGTTTTAATCTAGTATATGTGAGTATTGATGTATATGAGTGAGTATATGTGAGAGTGAGAGATTGAAAGAGTTCTTGTTTAAATAAGTATGTGTTTCTATAAGTAATTGTTTAAGAGAGTAAGTATGTGTAAGTTTCCTTAGAAGTAAGGTGGTAGTGTGTGTATAGCTGTATATGCAAATAAATGGATGTTCAATAGTTTATTTGCATGTGTGAATATGTGTGTGAGTAACTTTTGAATGACTGTCGGTGTGTAACAGGATGTATAGGTGTATCACTACATATGATGAGTGAGTATATGTATGAGTGACTATATAAAACTGTTGGTGAATGAGTGGATGTGTATCTAGATGGTGGAATTACTGAATTGGTTGTTGTAACTGGTATGGGTATCTCCATTTTTATGAAAATGTTAGTTTCTATTCCTGAATATGTGTTTCAAGGGTTACATTACACTGAAAGGAGGTCTGTCACTATGTCACAAGGATGGTGTCATCAGTGATGTCATGGGTGATGTCACTGATCATGTCATGAGTGATGTAATATTTGACTTCATCAGCAGTGCATTGCAGGCGCGCAAGTTATAGTGAGTCCAACTAACTATAATGTGGGAATTTCAATGGTTTTATGACAGTAAATTTTCCAGCTAACTATAACTGGTGTGAAACCTATGGTTTTTTTCAGTGAATTTAATAGGTTTTTTAAATGCTAATTCCTAACTATAACTAGTGTGAAACCTATGTTTTTTTCAGTGAATTTCATAGGTTTTTTAAATGCTAATTCCTAACTATAACTGGTGTGAAACCTATGGTTTTTTCAGTGACTTTCAAAGTTTTTTTAATGCTAATTCCTAACTATATAAGACCTGAAAGCCCACCAAGAATCTCCAGTATGCGCCAGGGGACTGCATAGCAGAGAGGTGTAACGAAGCCACAACCCTTTTTACACCTCTCTGCAACGCAGCCCCCGTGCATGTTTGAAGAGGGGGGAACTAATTTCCCTTGCATACTGGGGGCCCCTGGGGGCCAACTAGCCCACCTGGAACCTCCAGTATGCGCCAGGGGGCTGCATTGCAGAGGTGTAATGAGGCTATGCCCCTTGTTACACCTCTTGGCATCGCAGCCCCCTGCCGCTTTTGCAGAGGGGGAACTAATTCCCCTTGCATACTAGGGGTCCCTGGGGGCCAACTAGCCCACCAGGAGCCTCCAGTATGCGCCAGGGGGCTGCATTGCAGAGAAGTGTAATGAGGCCACACCCTTTTTACACCTCTCTGCAATGCAGGCCACTGGCGCGTTTGCAGAGGGGGGACTAATTCCCCTTGCATACTGGGGGTCCCTGGGTCATATCTGCCCAAACACCCATATTCCGAACGATTGAAAATGACTTTTCTTGAGAAACATTTGGATTTGGATTATCATGTCCTATACTTTGGAATTTTTGAAAGACTGACTTTGAGGATGCTATAAATTACTCAAGTCTGCCCGAATTGTGTGGGTAAAATTGATACCTAGTCACTTTGAATAAGAATGTACTTACGTCTCGTCTAACATTTGGAAGAAATATCTAGTTATATGACAGCAGGATACCGACATAACTTGAAGGAAATAAGAACGCCCTGAAGAAGTTCTGTTGTACAGAACGAAACGTTTCGGCTGGCTGTGGTAAATAAACTTAAGGAAAATAAAAGCATTTGAAATACACCAAGATTCAGCGCTTCAATAAGGACTCTAAGTGATATGATTTGATTGGACTCATTGTGCAAGTGGTGCTGTGCAAAACTTTTGAATATTCTCCACTACTCTCTACTACTTACTCTCTCCTACTCCACTACTCTCAAATACTCACTCTCTACTACTCATTCTCTACTACTCTACTACTCTCTACTACTCTCTCTCTCTACTACTCACTCCCTACTACTCGCTACTCACTACTCCCTACTACTCACTATCTACTACTCTCTACTACTCACTCTCTACTACTCTCTCTCTACTACTCACTCTTTACTACTCACTTCTGCTCTCTACTACTCACTTTCTACTTCTCACTCTCTACTACTCACTCTCTACAACTCTCTCTCTACTAGTCCCTACTACTCACTCTACTACTCACTCTCTACTACTCTCTACTATTCTCTCTGCTACTCACTCTCTACTACTCACTCTCTACTAATCACTCTCTACTATCCTCTACTACTCACTCTTTACTACTCTCTACTACTCACTCTCTACTGCTCTCTACTACTCACTCTACTACTTACTCTCTACTACTCTCTACTACTCACTCTCTACTACTCACTCTCTACTACTCTCTACTACTCACTCTACTATTCACTCTACTACTCTCTACTACTCACTCTCTGCTACTCTCTCTACTGCTCTCTACTACTCTCTACTACTCACTCTCTACTCTCTATTACTCACTCTCTACTCTCTACCTCTCTACCTCTCTCTTCTTCTCTCTCTACTAGTCTCTACCTCTCTACCGCTAACTCTCTACCTCTACCTCTCTACCTCTACACTGCTACCTCTCTACCTCTCTCTACACGCACACATATACACATATATGCATATATATGCATATGCATTTATATATATGTATGTATATGTATATATATATAAAAAAAGAACAAATTTAAAACAGCTACTTTTTTTAAAAACTGTCATTCTTTTTCCCCATGGTATGCTCCCCTGTACGCTCCCCGGTGCGCGTACCGGGCGCTCCCCCACGAAAATCCCCCCCCAAGTTTTTTTTTTTAGCCCCGCGGTGCCCTTTTATGGCCCCCACATCAAACCTAGGGGGTCAAGGGGGGGTCTACTCTGCCCCATTATGGTCAATTCCCCCTTTGTTTAAGCCACCTCTTGTGTCTCCATCCTACCGAGACACAAGATGGCGGCCCTCCGGACTGTTTGGAATGTTTACAGACAACCGAGAGCCAATCAGCTTTCCGCACACAGGTCGCGTAGCGCGCCCGGTACACGCCCGGTGCGCGTACCGGGGCGCTGACATAGATATATATATTTTTTTTAACCTTAATTACTCAAAAACCACTGGAGCACATATCTTGAGACATAGCAAAGGCACATCGGGCTACCAGTCCCTACAATTTTGCCAAGTTTTGTGGAAATCTATTCAGCCGTTCGGGCTAAAAGTGAGGTCGACCGCCCTATGGAAATTAACATGGGGAAAACACGTTTTGGGACCCCCCTTTTATCTCGGCCCCGCTTCACGAATCCCCCCTAAACTTTCATGGAAGGACCGGAGCTCCGCGAGGCAAATTTGAGGAAATTTTCAGGAAGATTCGTCAACCGGCGCCAAAGTTATCCCAAATAGAATTTTGAGATTTTGCATTGAAAAAAATTCTAACTATAACTACCTACTGGCGACCGCCAGTAGGTAATATATATATATATATATATATATATATATAATATATATATATATATATATATATATATATATATATATATATATATATATATATATATATATATTGGTTTCAGCGCCTGCTCCCAGGAAAGGAAAAGGCACGACACAACTACGAGGCTACTGGCAAGTGGCTGTATTGATTTTGTTTGGCGCGTGATGGTAATAGTACCTGAAACGCTCAGGCATACGCGATTCAAGCCTCCAATGGCTCTCATCCGTGCCGGTTCCATGAACTCCACGCTCAGTCTTGGGGTCAGATTACATACAGGTTGTAAAATAGACCGCTCCCATGATGGTGTTATCGAGCTCCTCCTCCAATGTAGGATGTACTCGCCCCTCACGCTCTTCCTGTCAAGCAGATGCATGCTGGTAGGTGTAGTCCATAAGAGTGTCTGTACAGTGACAGAGACACTGCTAACATCAGGTGATGTCCCAACTGGCTGGTTATGGGCCACACTCCAGCTCATGTGCCCAGCAGGATAAAACAAAGCTTTTTGCTGAACCTCTTAATCAGGCGATCGGTATCGCCTCCTCTCTCCCCTTGCCGCACCTCAGACCATAATGGAATTCCAAACAGCTGGGGAGTCAACGTGTTTTGCAGTTTCGCTACAAAGTTCCACAAGGTGCTGGTCTCAACACGGTGCACCTGACCGAGAGGGTGTGTTGCAAAGTCAGCGACTTGCTTGCTGACATAACATGGTTCCAACGCCTGCTCCCAGGAAAGGAAAAGGCACAACAACTCCGAGGTTACTGGCAAGTGGCTATATGTATATATATATATATGAAAAAGCAAGAGCGCAAGCGCTTCGATGAAGGCTCACCACAGCGGCCGAGCCTCCGGCTTCTTGGTGGCACCCGCTGCAGAGTTGCGATCCCCTCCTGGTTCACAGAGAGATAAGTCCGACGCGTTTCGGGGCCTGAACACGCCCCTTAATCATGGACTGTAGTAAGAAGATGCCAAGCTTTCCTTGCACTGTCAAACACGTTTTATTTGACAATGGGCGTCGTCCGCCCTCAGTGGGAGGAGTTTTGCGGCACCAGGAACTATGGGAGTTACAGTCCCTTAAGGTAAGCAAAGTGTCATGCCCTTAAGTAGGGTGGCATTTCTTAGTGTTTAGAATGTCCGTTCATTCCTTGAGTAGGAGGGAGGGATATCAGCAGCTTTGCTTTTTATTCAAGGGTCGTTGTGCTGTTAGGCGATTGCAGTTCCCTTCGCCTCAACCTCCAGTAGCAGAATCACTGTAATCCGTCCCCGGAGTGGAGCTCCTCACCACGGCCATGGCGAGCCGTTAGTAAATGAAAAAGCAAGAGCGCAAGCGCTTCGATGAAGGCTCACCACAGCGGCCCGAGCCTCCGGCTTCTTGGTGGCACCCGCTGCAGAGTTGCGATCCCCTCCTGGTTCACAGAGAGATAAGTCTGACAGCACAACGACCCTTGAATAAAAAGCAAAGCTGCTGATATCCCTCCCTCCTACTCAAGGAATGAACGGACATTCTAAACACTAAGAAATGCCACCCTACTTAAGGGCATGACACTTTGCTTACCTTAAGGGACTGCAACTCCCATAGTTCCTGGTGCCGCAAAACTCCTCCCACTCAGGGCGGACGACGCCCATTGTCAAATAAAACGTGTTTGACAGTGCAAGGAAAGCTTGGCATCTTCTTACTACAGTCCATAATTAAGGGGCGTGTTCAGGCCCCGAAACGCGTCGGACTTATCTCTCAGTGAACCAGGAGGGGATCGCAACTCTGCAGCGGGTGCCACCAAGAAGCCGGAGGCTCGGGCCGCTGTGGTGAGCCTTCATCGAAGCGCTTGCGCTCTTGCTTTTTCATTTACTAACGGCTCGCCATGGCCGTGGTGAGGAGCTCCACTCCGGGGACGGATTACAGTGATTCTGCTACTGGAGGCTGAGGCGAAGGGAACTGCAATCGCCTGACAGCACAACGACCCTTGAATAAAAAGCAAAGCTGCTGATATCCCTCCCTCCTACTCAAGGAATGAACGGACATTCTAAACACTAAGAAATGCCACCCTACTTAAGGGCATGACACTTTGCTTACCTTAAGGGACTGCAACTCCCATAGTTCCTGGTGCCGCAAAACTCCTCCCACTCAGGGCGGACGACGCCCATTGTCAAATAAAACGTGTTTGACAGTGCAAGGAAAGCTTGGCATCTTCTTACTACAGTCCATGATTAAGGGGCGTGTTCAGGCCCCGAAACGCGTCGGACTTATCTCTCTGTGAACCAGGAGGGGATCGCAACTCTGCAGCGGGTGCCACCAAGAAGCCGGAGGCTCGGGCCGCTATGGTGAGCCTTCATCGAAGCGCTTGCGCTCTTGCTTTTTCATTTACTAACGGCTTGCCATGGCCGTGGTGAGGAGCTCCACTCCGGGGACGGATTACAGTGATTCTGCTACTGGAGGCTGAGGCGAAGGGAACTGCAATCGCCTGACAGCACAACGACCCTTGAATAAAAAGCAAAGCTGCTGATATCCCTCCCTCCTACTCAAGGAATGAACGGACATTCTAAACACTAAGAAATGCCACCCTACTTAAGGGCATGACACTTTGCTTACCTTAAGGGACTGCAACTCCCATAGTTCCTGGTGCCGCAAAACTCCTCCCACTCAGGGCGGACGACGCCCATTGTCAAATAAAACGTGTTTGACAGTGCAAGGAAAGCTTGGCATCTTCTTACTACAGTCCATGATTAAGGGGCGTGTTCAGGCCCCGAAACGCGTCAGACTTATCTCTCTGTGAACCAGGAGGGGATCGCAACTCTGCAGCGGGTGCCACCAAGAAGCCGGAGGCTCGGGCCGCTGTGGTGAGCCTTCATCGAAGCGCTTGCGCTCTTGCTTTTTCATTTACTAACGGCTCGCCATGGCCGTGGTGAGGAGCTCCACTCCGGGGACGGATTACAGTGATTCTGCTACTGGAGGCTGAGGCGAAGGGAACTGCAATCGCCTGACAGCAGAACGACCCTTGAATAAAAAGCAAAGCTGCTGATATCCCTCCCTCCTACTCAAGGAATGAACGGACATTCTAAACACTAAGAAATGCCACCCTACTTAAGGGCATGACACTTTGCTTACCTTAAGGGACTGCAACTCCCATAGTTCCTGGTGCCGCAAAACTCCTCCAACTCAGGGCGGACGACGCCCATTGTCAAATAAAACGTGTTTGACAGTGCAAGGAAAGCTTGGCATCTTCTTACTACAGTCCATGATTAAGGGGCGTGTTCAGGCCCCGAAACGCGTCGGACCTATCTCTCTGTGAACCAGGAGGGGATCGCAACTCTGCAGCGGGTGCCACCAAGAAGCCGGAGGCTCGGGCTGCTGTGGTGAGCCTTCATCGAAGCGCTTGCGCTCTTGCTTTTTCATTTACTAATGGCTCGCCATGGCCGTGGTGAGGAGCTCCACTCCGGGGACGGATTACAGTGATTCTGCTACTGGAGGCTGAGGCGAAGGGAACTGCAATCGCCTGACAGCACAACGACCCTTGAATAAAAAGCAAAGCTGCTGATATCCCTCCCTCCTACTCAAGGAATGAACGGACATTCTAAACACTAAGAAATGCCACCCTACTTAAGGGCATGACACTTTGCTTACCTTAAGGGACTGCAACTCCCATAGTTCCTGGTGCCGCAAAACTCCTCCCACTCAGGGCGGACGACGCCCATTGTCAAATAAAACGTGTTTGACAGTGCAAGGAAAGCTTGGCATCTTCTTACTACAGTCCATGATTAAGGGGCGTGTTCAGGCCCCGAAACGCGTCGGACTTATCTCTCTGTGAACCAGGAGGGGATCGCAACTCTGCAGCGGGTGCCACCAAGAAGCCGGAGGCTCGGGCCGCTGTGGTGAGCCTTCATCGAAGCGCTTGCGCTCTTGCTTTTTCATATATATATATATATATATACATTCACTGAAAAAACCATAGGTTTTAGCCCATATATAGTTAGGGATTAGCATTTACAAAACCTTAATTTACTTGCACAAAACCATAGAAATTCGCATATATAGTTAGATGCAATAACTATATATCGCGCACCCGCAACCCACTGCTGATGATGTCACATATTACATCATTCATGACATGGTCAGTGACATCACTGATGACATCACTGATGACATCTCAAATGACATCACTGATCACATCTCAAATGACAACATCCAGTGACTGTATGTTTCTGTAAAGTTAAAATATGTCTTACATATTGAAGAATGAGTGGATGTATAAGTGTTTGGATGAAGGATTTAGTAGGTGCATGACTGACTGTATGAGAGAATGATTAAATGTGTCTCACTGAGTGCATGGGTTAGTGACTAAACTGTCTTAATTTGTGCATCATTATTACTGTAGTTCTGTAAACTGCTGCATGTGTTGATCAGTAGCTATATGAGTAACTATATGGGTTATTGATTGGTTGCCCAAATATTTGTATGGGAGACTGAGTGTGTGTGTGGGGGTGGCTGGGAGGTGTGTGACTCTGTGCATAGATGTGTGAGCAGTTGATTCAGTAGATGTATGGGTTCAAAAGTGCATGTGAAAACAGCTGTATGGGCGGTTGACTATCAGCATGAGTGCATTGGTGAGTAATTGGATTTCTCAGTGCTACATGTCAAAGTAAGTACATATGTAAAACACAGTACATGTAAGAGTTGACATATATAAATAACTGTGCATAAGAACCAGTGAATGTGTGAGTGGCTGTATGGATCATTGTGAACTTGTATCAGGGATTGTATAAGAGAGTAAATATGTATTAGTACATGTTTGATTAAGTAAGGTGTGTATAACTGTATAGTTGAGGAAATGGAGGTGTAATTGATTCTTTGCATAACTGACTAGGTGTGTGAGTAACTCCATGGATGAGTGACAGTCTGTGAGAGTCTGTTTACACTGATTGTATCTAAGGTTATATTAGAGTCTGAAGAGGTTGATCGTATTATCACATGAATGATATCATCAGTGATGTGATCAGTAATGACAAATGAGATGTTATCAGTGATTTTACAAGTGATGTCATTTGAGATGTCATCAGTGATGTCATCAGTGATGTCACTGACCATGTCATGAATGATGTCATTTGAGATGTCATCAGTGATGTCATCAGTGATGTCACTGACCATGTCATGAATGATGTAATATGTGACATCATCAGCAGTGGGTTGCGGGTGCGCGATATATAGTTATTGCATCTAACTATATATGCGAATTTCTATGGTTTTGTGCGAGTAAATTAAGGTTTTGTAAATGCTAATCCCTAACTATATATGGGCTAAAACCTCTGGTTTTTTCAGTGAATTTCAATGGTTTTTTAATAGCAAATATCAAAAGCTGTCAAATGTCAAGTACGTGATAGGTAAAAACTTTTTCGTGTTTATGCACGCTGATGTGCTTTGAACGCTGCCCCCCCTCTTTTCTCTTAGTAGTACTCTCTCTTTGCAGATAGTGAAGGGTAGTTAACGCAGGCCTTTGCCGCCGTTGTAATCCGTCGTGCCTGCTTGTCTCTCCATTTGATTGATTGTTTTCCAAGCATTTACTGTTTTAGAATTGATTCTCTTTGGTTCATTCTCTATTTACAAACAAGCATAAAGTCGCAATACTCTGTTTAGTCTTTGCAGATAGTGAAAAATTGTGTAAAAAAACAAAAGTAATCGAGCAAAATCAGTAGGCCACTAATGGGATCTCTTTTTGACCTCACTAAAATAGAAACATTAGAAACAACCCTTCATGAGAAATACGAAAATAGTGAGATGAACTGAGCTCCACACCATGATTGCTGCAAGACAGCTCGGCTCCGCCACCCACCCCGCCCAAAATAACGATAAACTCTATGCAAATATTATAAATATATACAACACACCAGCAAAGTAACAGGGTAAAACATTTTATTAAATAACTATTTACATAACTATTTTATACTTTTTTTTGCCTGATCCGGCTAGCTCTATCGATCGAGCATGAAACTCATGCACTCTGATAGCAAGCGTTGCTGCTGATGCTATGCAGACAAAAACTGGTTTTCAGTTTGTACATTCTTCAAGATTTTTCCATCCAAGGCTGGTTGAGAGTTTGTAGAACGATGGCTTCAGATTTTCAACATACGGTGTGGTGGCGCGGACTGGGAGGGGGCGCTTGGCTCCTGCCCCCTCCCCAAGTCGTGTTGCCCTGGTGTGGCCTAAGATCGCCCCCGACATAGGCGGCCGGCTCCCGGGGTCCGGCGCAACTTTTTGCCTTTTGATGACTCTTCCATTCTGGACCTTGTCCCACTATCCGTTTGACCTGAAGACACGCTGTAGTGGGGCGCCCCTTTACCGTTTCCGTTGCCATTCCGCCCGATTTTGCTACACTGTGCCTCTTCCGCCATTCAGCTGTTTACCGCCCGCTCTTGCGACTACAGCGTCTCGCTCACCATGTAGTTGAGTTGCTCCCGCTCTTGCGATGCAGCGATAGGCGGCTGCCACAGGACTCTCAAAATGGCGGCCGGCTCTTCAGATTTGGGCGTGGTCCACTAAAATGGCCCTGGGACACCTTGGAACTCGGACGCTTGTCTGCTAGGGCTTGGGACCCATTCTCGAAAGCGTCCCTTGAGCCTTGAAGATTCTACAAAAGTCTTGGGGGCCCCCGACTCCCGCAGGCTTCTGGTGGGGAGCGGCTGCCATGATTGCTCGTGGAATGGCCACGACTGAGCTACGAGATGGTGGTGCTCTCATGCTGATGCCAGCTTCAGTCTGAAACATCCAATAACACTGTAGACTACCAATTCGATCAGTTCCGGTAGCGCCCCAACGTGACCCGGTAGGGAAGAACTTGCCCTCCCCTCTTTGACTGATGGTTCTTGTTGCCTGTTCCTTCTGTTGTCATTTAACAGAACTTTTTAGACTGCTGAAAGGGGTTGTGTTCCGACCGCTGGTTGGTGGAGACATTTTGACTATATTATGGACCTACGTTGTCGCGTAATGCGTTAAATGACACGCCGCGTTAGCGCACCCGGAAGTGCTCCGGTAAGCGAAGCGCTGCTTCCCGGAAGCGATCCGGGGCGCGGCGCGTAACGTAAGCATAACAGGTCATGTGACTTGTTTATAAAACTTTTCATTGGTTCATTTTACTTTTGTTATTCTAATGATGAAAGGCTTGGTCATATGACCTAAAAATTACGCTTTTTATTGCTTTCGAACATTATTTTTTCTTAAACATATATGTTATAATGTTCCAGGCTAATGTACTTTCCCGGAAAATTTACAACTGTCCTGCAAGTAAAATATATTCCTTTTTCTAGAAAAAGGGCGTTTCTTCGTCCCATGACGGAGCCGTTGAGCAAAAGATGCTCGGCCTGCTGTCTTAGTCGCCGATACGCCTGAATATCAGATTCTTATCGATCACTTTATGTTGCAGGAGTAGAAAACACAACAGCCCTTGACCATTTATCTTTACTGCGTTCCTGCGTATTATACCTTTTATCCGTCATGTAATTGGACTGCTTTATTTCACTTGCCTTTTACTGATTCGAAAACAGTGACTAAAATTAAAAACTTTACCAATGTAAATACTACTACCATGTTTTGTTTTAAAAACCTTTATTGTGAAAATGTCAGTATACAAATACGGGCCTATAACCACGTGGGCCGGCCACGGAGCAAACTGGAATCGTATTTGATGAGGAGACATTTACACTGTAGAGGAACGTAACGAGCGGGCCATTAGGTTGCAAGAACTAAGGTGTCTAACAGTTGCGGAATCGGTGGACGTACATTTTGTAATTAAAATACGACAGGGCCACTTACAATAAAATTATCTAGATTTACATTTGCGGGCAAGTACCATGGGTGACGTTAATTCGAACTTTCATTAGTACAGTAATCAATAACACATCAGAACTTAATATCAATAGGGATGTCGAAATATTCAATCAATTCTCGTCCCCGCCCGCCATGTGCTTCAAAACTGCATACGTATCTCGTGATATCAAGGTTGTGCAACCAGTACACAACAAGGAGTTACGAGTCCCATTTATACCGGCGCTATTTTGGGCGAGGCCGGGCAGGTCCAGGATATAGTCAAAATGTCTCCACCAACCAGCGGTCGCACCAGAACCCCTTTCGGCAGTCAAAAAAGGTTCAGTTAAATGACAACAGAAGAGATAGGCAACAAGAACCAACAGTCAAAAGAGGGGAGGGCAAGATCTAAAGCCATTGTTCTACAAACTCTCAACCAGCCTTGGATGGAAAAATCCTGAAGAATGTACAAACTGAAAACCAGTTTTTGTCTGTAGAGCATCAGCAGTAACGCTTGAGTCAGCTTTGTGTGAAGCCGCCATTTTGATTCAATCAATAGCGTCCCCCTGCACACATTCAGGGACCTGGTCGTGTCTTCAGGTCAAACGGATTGTGGGACAAGATGCAGAAAGGAAAAGGAAAAAAGTTCCGCCGGACCTCAGGAGCCGGCCGCCTATGTCATGGGCGATCTTTGGCCACACCAGAGCAATAGTGAAGCTGCAGCAGGTGCAAATAAGCTTCAGACAGTGTTACAAGCACTGCTCAGAACTCTCAACTATGACACCACCTCCGTGCCATCCGGATCTTGGCGCCATGTGCTGGTTCCGACCTATTCACACATCGGTCCGCTACTGACACCACCTCATAAGCCAACGGGGCACCCCACGCCGACTTTCGGCGCAGCATTGTAGGATGGCCACACCAGTGCGGCAACTTGCTAGACACCACCTCGGTGCCATCCAGATCTCGGCGCGTTGTGCTGCCTTCGGCCTACTGTAGCCGCAAGTGCGGACGCAACTCAGCTGGATAGCGAGTGAAACACCAAGGGGCGCCCCACTGCAGCCGAGGAGCCTCCATCTTGGGGGTGACGCACAGCATCCTATTGCTTTCCAATGCAGTCAGATCCTCAAACAGCCCCCACTGACTGACGCGACCTCACAGGCCAACGGGGCACCCCATGCCGACTTTTGGCGCAGCATTGTAGGATGGCCACACTAGTGCGGCAACTTGCTGGACACCACCTCGGTGTCATCCGGATCTTGGCGCGTTGTGCTGCCTTCGGCCTATTCGCACATCGGTCCGCTACTGACGCCGCCTCACGTGCCAACGGATTTTCTACGCTTTTTATAGCAGCGCGTAACGTAAGCATAACAGGTCATGTGACTTCTTTAAAAAACTTTTCATTGGTTCATTTTACTTTTGGTTTCCTAATGATAGAAGGCTTGATCATATGACCTAAAAATAACACTTTTCATTGGATTAAAACATTTTTTTTTCCCAAACGATGAAAGCCCCACCTTCTTTCTGGATGTTTCAGACTGAAGCTGGCGTCAGCATGAGAGCACCACCATCTCGTGGCTCCGTCGTGATCATTCCGGGAACAATCATGGCAGCCGCTCCCCACCGGAAGCCTGCAGGAGTCGGGGGCCCCCAAGACTTTTGTAAAATCTTCAAGGCTCAGGGGACGTCCGAGTTCCAAGGTGTCCCAGGGCCATTTTAGTGGACCAGGCCCAAATCCGAAGAGCCGTCCGCCATTTTAAGAGTCCTGTGGCAGACGCCTATCGCTGCACCGCAAGAGTGGGCGCAACTCAACTACATGGTGAGCGAGACGCTGTAGCCGCAAGAGCGGGCGATAAACAGCTGAATGGAGGATGAGGCACAGTGTAGCAAAAGCGGGCGGAATGGCAACTGAAACGGTAAAGGGGCGCCCCAGTACAGCAGACGAGCCTCCACCTGGGGAGGCCCGTTCACGCCGCCCCCCCGGGGCGCCCCACGCCGTTTTTCGGAGCAGCATTGTAGGATGCCAAAACCAGTGCGGCAACTTACTGGACATCACCTGGGTGCCATCCACATCTCAGCGCATTCTGCTGCCTTGGGACTATTCGCACAACAGACCGCTACTGACGAGGCCTCCCCCCGCACCCTCCGGGACGCCCCACGCCGTTTTTCGGAGCTGCATTGTAGGATACCAAAAACCAGTGCGGCACCCAGGTAACATCACCTGGGTGCCGTCCAGAACTCAGCACGTTGTGCTGCCTTGGGACTATTCGCACAAAACACAGCTACTGACCATTGTTGCTTCTTTTTTCAAAATTTTTTTTAAATGTATTTACTGTTTTTGTTGCGTTGTATATATTTATAAGTTATTAAAGTGTTATAATCCTACTACTTTGTTGGAGTGCTATATATTTATAATGTGACACATAATTGTAAAAACTTTGATGTACAAAGAGGCATCCCTGGAATCTTCCGCTTCAGGCTCGGACCCACACACCCTCACAGTGAGAATCCCCTCCCCAAGCACAATACAGGATGGTTATCAGATAGTAGGAACGCGTGTGGTGTGACGGATCTCATCGGGAGGGGGCCTTGATCTACTGTAACTCCTTTGAAGAGGGGTGATTCTCTACAGCTGGGGCCATAAACTAAATCTGCAGGCTAGGTGATAGCCTGGGACCGGCCTGGACAATCGGACACAGAGGAAGAGGAGTGTCAGAGGGTGCGGTAGTGAATAGGGTGAAAGGGAGGTGTCGGGCAGGCACAGAGTGTGATTCTCGGAGAAGAACAGCGCAGATGGGAGAAGGGTTTCTGGCCCATGCATGAGAGAGAGAGCGGGGGTGACCAGTGCGTGGGGGAGATGCTTGCGAGGGTGGGGAGCCATGCTGAGAATCGGCGGCGTGCAGAGAGTGGGTCTGGTCAAGGCATCTAAAATGGCTGCTGTGCTCAACAAAAGTGTGGCATTGCAAAAAAGGCAAGATGGCGCAGACAATGTTTATCAATAAGGATTAATTTATAACAATTATTTTTAACAAAATATTTACTCGCAGTGACAAAATGGCGGTCAACAGTTCCTGATTTCCATCGAATCGAACGTTAACAGACGTCACGCAGCAAAAAAAAAAAATGCTCACGCACAGCCGCTGGAAGACATGTATCAACATATATGAGCCTCCTCAGCCACCCTCAGAAAACATAAGGGGTCAGGATACGTCTCCCGTACCCCCTTATACCTAGTAATTTAATTACATCGAAACACAAAATGGCGAATTCACGTTTCGCTAACAGTTTGCGACCCGGTTCACGAACCGAGGAGCGCTTCTACCGCGAAAAATCAAATTTTTATTATTTGCCCCACGGGACCCTTTAATAACCCCAACATCATTCCTAGGGGGTCAAGAGGGGTCTACCTTGCCCCCTTTCATTAAATTCCCCCTTCGTTTTTCTCCTCCTCTTGTCTCTCGATCCTACCGAGAGACAAGATGGCGGCCGCACCGGACTGTTTAGAATGTTGACAGACACCGGAGAGCCAATCAGCTTCGCTACGCAAAGCTCCGTTACGCGAAAAGTACGCGATCTGGAGCGCTATCTGGGACGCTGTCACAGATATATCTGTTTTTTTAAACGTTAATTTCTCAAAATCCACTGGAGCACATATATTGAGACCCAGCAAAGGCACATCGGGCTAACAGTCCCTATAATTTTGCCAAGTTTCGTGTAAATCCATTCAGCCGTTCGAGCTAAAAGTGAGGCCAAAGGCCCTACGGAAAAATGAATGGGAAAAACGTGTTTTGGGACCCCCCTTTTTTCTCGGCCCCCCCTTGACAGAACCCCCCCCAAATTTTCAGGGGCTGCTCAGGAACAAAATGTGCCATTTTCCTGAAAATTTCAGCCGATTCCGTCCACAAACGCCAAAGTTATTAGACATAGAATTTTCAAAAGTTCCATAGAGAAAAAATCCTAACTATATATACCTACTGGCGACCGCCAGTAGGTAATATATATATATATATATATATATATATATATATATATATATATATATATATATATATATATATATATATATATATATATATATATATATATATATATATATATATATATATATATATATATATATATATTCCGCTCAGTGGGGTTGTCCAGGTAGCGGGTAGCACCCGAGCCTGCGTGCGCCTTCCCCAAGGCGTTAGTTGGTATGGGCAGTTGCGTGCTTGTAATAGGCCCGACGCGTTTCGGAATTTTTTTTCCTCATCAGGGGCCAGCAGTAAAGTGCACGACGTCTACCATCTCCCTGTATGAAAACACGTATTGTGCTTATGGGAGATGTAGTCCATATATCCTGAATGGATGCACTTACAAGTTACTGCTCGTTCCAAAGGCTCTAACATGAGCCCCCAAACATCACTCCTGTCCTCATCCGTCACGCAGCTCCACTTACGAGACTCCTTGGATAGCGGGTCTCGTGGCCCCCGTTTCTTCGGGTGGTGCTACCCAGCGGCAGGACGCCGCTAATGTATTCCGCTCAGTGGGGTTGTCCAGGTAGCGGGTAGCACCCGAGCCTGCGTGCGCCTTCCCCAAGGCGTTAGTTGGTATGGGCAGTTGCGTGCTTGTAATAGGCCCGACGCGTTTCGGAATTTTTTTTCCTCATCAGGGGCCAGCAGTAAAGTGCACGACCTCTACCATCTCCCTGTATGAAAACACGTATTGTGCTTATGGGAGATGTAGTCCATATATCCTGGATGGATGCACTTACAAGTTACTGCTCGTTCCAAAGGCTCTAACATGAGCCCCCAAACATCACTCCTGTCCTCATCCGTCACGCAGCTCCACTTACGAGACTCCTTGGATAGCGGGTCTCGTGGCCCCCGTTTCTTCGGGGTGGTGCTACCCAGCGGCAGGACGCCGCTAATGTATTCCGCTCAGTGGGGTTGTCCAGGTAGCGGGTAGCACCCGAGCCTGCGTGCGCCTTCCCCAAGGCGTTAGTTGGTATGGGCAGTTGCGTGCTTGTAATAGGCCCGACGCGTTTCGGAATTTTTTTTCCTCATCAGGGGCCTGCAGTAAAGTGCACGACGTCTACCATCTCCCTGTATGAAAACACGTATTGTGCTTATGGGAGATGTAGTCCATATATCCTGGATGGATGCACTTACAGGACAGGAGTGATGTTTGGGGGCTCATGTTAGAGCCTTTGGAACGAGCAGTAATTTGAAAGTGCATCCATCCAGGATAATATGGACTACATCTCCCACAAGCACTTGCTTGGTTTAATAAAGGGAGATGGTAGACGTCGTGCACTTTACTGCTGGCCCCTGATGAGGAAAATAAATTTCCGAAACGCGTCGGGCCTATTACAAGCACGCAACTGCCCATACCAACTAACGTCTTGGGGAAGGCGCACGCAGGCTCGAGTGCTACCCGCTTTTTGGACAACCCCACGGAGCGGAATGTATTAGCGGCGGTCCTGCCGCTGGGTAGCATCACCCCGAAGAAACGGGGGCCACGAGACCCTCTATCCAAGGAGTCTCACATGTGGAGCTGCGCGATGGATGAGGACAGGAGTGATGTTTGGGGGCTCATGTTAGAGCCTTTGGAACGAGCAGTAATTTGAAAGTGCATCCATCCAGGATAATATGGACTACATCTCCCACAAGCACTTGCTTGGTTTAATAAAGGGAGATGGTAGACGTCGTGCACTTTACTGCTGGCCCCTGATGAGGAAAATAAATTTCCGAAACGCGTCGGGCCTATTACAAGCACGCAACTGCCCATACCAACTAACGTCTTGGGGAAGGCGCACGCAGGCTCGAGTGCTACCCGCTTTTTGGACAACCCCACGGAGCGGAATGTATTAGCGGCGGTCCTGCCGCTGGGTAGCATCACCCCGAAGAAACGGGGGCCACGAGACCCTCTATCCAAGGAGTCTCACATGTGGAGCTGCGCGATGGATGAGGACAGGAGTGATGTTTGGGGGCTCATGTTAGAGCCTTTGGAACGAGCAGTAATTTGAAAGTGCATCCATCCAGGATAATATGGACTACATCTCCCACAAGCACTTGCTTGGTTTAATAAAGGGAGATGGTAGACGTCGTGCACTTTACTGCTGGCCCCTGATGAGGAAAATAAATTTCCGAAACGCGTCGGGCCTATTACAAGCACGCAACTGCCCATACCAACTAACGTCTTGGGGAAGGCGCACGCAGGCTCGAGTGCTACCCGCTTTTTGGACAACCCCACGGAGCGGAATGTATTAGCGGCGGTCCTGCCGCTGGGTAGCATCACCCCGAAGAAACGGGGGCCACGAGACCCTCTATCCAAGGAGTCTCACATGTGGAGCTGCGCGATGGATGAGGACAGGAGTGATGTTTGGGGGCTCATGTTAGAGCCTTTGGAACGAGCAGTAATTTGAAAGTGCATCCATCCAGGATAATATGGACTACATCTCCCACAAGCACTTGCTTGGTTTAATAAAGGGAGATGGTAGACGTCGTGCACTTTACTGCTGGCCCCTGATGAGGAAAATAAATTTCCGAAACGCGTCGGGCCTATTACAAGCACGCAACTGCCCATACCAACTAACGTCTTGGGGAAGGCGCACGCAGGCTCGAGTGCTACCCGCTTTTTGGACAACCCCACGGAGCGGAATGTATTAGCGGCGGTCCTGCCGCTGGGTAGCATCACCCCGAAGAAACGGGGGCCACGAGACCCTCTATCCAAGGAGTCTCACATGTGGAGCTGCGCGATGGATGAGGACAGGAGCGATGTTTGGGGGCTCATGTTAGAGCCTTTGGAACGAGCAGTAATTTGAAAGTGCATCCATCCAGGATAATATGGACTACATCTCCCACAAGCACTTGCTTGGTTTAATAAAGGGAGATGGTAGACGTCGTGCACTTTACTGCTGGCCCCTGATGAGGAAAATAAATTTCCGAAACGCGTCGGGCCTATTACAAGCACGCAACTGCCCATACCAACTAACGTCTTGGGGAAGGCGCACGCAGGCTCGAGTGCTACCCGCTTTTTGGACAACCCCACGGAGCGGAATGTATTAGCGGCGGTCCTGCCGCTGGGTAGCATCACCCCGAAGAAACGGGGGCCACGAGACCCTCTATCCAAGGAGTCTCACATGTGGAGCTGCGCGATGGATGAGGACAGGAGTGATGTTTGGGGGCTCATGTTAGAGCCTTTGGAACGAGCAGTAATTTGAAAGTGCATCCATCCAGGATAATATGGACTACATCTCCCACAAGCACTTGCTTGGTTTAATAAAGGGAGATGGTAGACGTCGTGCACTTTACTGCTGGCCCCTGATGAGGAAAATAAATTTCCGAAACGCGTCGGGCCTATTACAAGCACGCAACTGCCCATACCAACTAACGTCTTGGGGAAGGCGCACGCAGGCTCGAGTGCTACCCGCTTTTTGGACAACCCCACGGAGCGGAATGTATTAGCGGCGGTCCTGCCGCTGGGTAGCATCACCCCGAAGAAACGGGGGCCACGAGACCCTCTATCCAAGGAGTCTCACATGTGGAGCTGCGCGATGGATGAGGACAGGAGTGATGTTTGGGGGCTCATGTTAGAGCCTTTGGAACGAGCAGTAATTTGAAAGTGCATCCATCCAGGATAATATGGACTACATCTCCCACAAGCACTAGCTTGGTTTAATAAAGGGAGATGGTAGACGTCGTGCACTTTACTGCTGGCCCCTGATGAGGAAAATAAATTTCCGAAACGCGTCGGGCCTATTACAAGCACGCAACTGCCCATACCAACTAACGTCTTGGGGAAGGCGCACGCAGGCTCGAGTGCTACCCGCTTTTTGGACAACCCCACGGAGCGGAATGTATTAGCGGCGGTCCTGCCGCTGGGTAGCATCACCCCGAAGAAACGGGGGCCACGAGACCCTCTATCCAAGGAGTCTCACATGTGGAGCTGCGCGATGGATGAGGACAGGAGTGATGTTTGGGGGCTCATGTTAGAGCCTTTGGAACGAGCAGTAATTTGAAAGTGCATCCATCCAGGATAATATGGACTACATCTCCCACAAGCACTTGCTTGGTTTAATAAAGGGAGATGGTAGACGTCGTGCACTTTACTGCTGGCCCCTGATGAGGAAAATAAATTTCCGAAACGCGTCGGGCCTATTACAAGCACGCAACTGCCCATACCAACTAACGTCTTGGGGAAGGCGCACGCAGGCTCGAGTGCTACCCGCTTTTTGGACAACCCCACGGAGCGGAATGTATTAGCGGCGGTCCTGCCGCTGGGTAGCATCACCCCGAAGAAACGGGGGCCACAAGACCCTCTATCCAAGGAGTCTCACATGTGGAGCTGCGCGATGGATGAGGACAGGAGTGATGTTTGTGGGCTCATGTTAGAGCCTTTGGAACGAGCAGTAATTTGAAAGTGCATCCATCCAGGATAATATGGACTACATCTCCCACAAGCACTTGCTTGGTTTAATAAAGGGAGATGGTAGACGTCGTGCACTTTACTGCTGGCCCCTGATGAGGAAAATAAATTTCCGAAACGCGTCGGGCCTATTACAAGCACGCAACTGCCCATACCAACTAACGTCTTGGGGAAGGCGCACGCAGGCTCGAGTGCTACCCGCTTTTTGGACAACCCCACGGAGCGGAATGTATTAGCGGCGGTCCTGCCGCTGGGTAGCATCACCCCGAAGAAACGGGGGCCACGAGACCCTCTATCCAAGGAGTCTCACATGTGGAGCTGCGCGATGGATGAGGACAGGAGTGATGTTTGGGGGCTCATGTTAGAGCCTTTGGAACGAGCAGTAATTTGAAAGTGCATCCATCCAGGATAATATGGACTACATCTCCCACAAGCACTTGCTTGGTTTAATAAAGGGAGATGGTAGACGTCGTGCACTTTACTGCTGGCCCCTGATGAGGAAAATAAATTTCCGAAACGCGTCGGGCCTATTACAAGCACGCAACTGCCCATACCAACTAACGTCTTGGGGAAGGCGCACGCAGGCTCGAGTGCTACCCGCTTTTTGGACAACCCCACGGAGCGGAATGTATTAGCGGCGGTCCTGCCGCTGGGTAGCATCACCCCGAAGAAACGGGGGCCACGAGACCCTCTATCCAAGGAGTCTCACATGTGGAGCTGCGCGATGGATGAGGACAGGAGTGATGTTTGGGGGCTCATGTTAGAGCCTTTGGAACGAGCAGTAATTTGAAAGTGCATCCATCCAGGATAATATGGACTACATCTCCCACAAGCACTTGCTTGGTTTAATAAAGGGAGATGGTAGACGTCGTGCACTTTACTGCTGGCCCCTGATGAGGAAAATAAATTTCCGAAACGCGTCGGGCCTATTACAAGCACGCAACTGCCCATACCAACTAACGTCTTGGGGAAGGCGCACGCAGGCTCGAGTGCTACCCGCTTTTTGGACAACCCCACAGAGCGGAATGTATTAGTGGCGGTCCTGCCGCTGAGTAGCATCACCCCGAAGAAACGGGGGCCACGAGACCCTCTATCCAAGGAGTCTCACATGTGGAGCTGCGCGATGGATGAGGACAGGAGTGATGTTTGGGGGCTCATGTTAGAGCCTTTGGAACGAGCAGTAATTTGAAAGTGCATCCATCCAGGATAATATGGACTACATCTCCCACAAGCACTTGCTTGGTTTAATAAAGGGAGATGGTAGACGTCGTGCACTTTACTGCTGGCCCCTGATGAGGAAAATAAATTTCCGAAACGCGTCGGGCCTATTACAAGCACGCAACTGCCCATACCAACTAACGTCTTGGGGAAGGCGCACGCAGGCTCGAGTGCTACCCGCTTTTTGGACAACCCCACGGAGCGGAATGTATTAGCGGCGGTCCTGCCGCTGGGTAGCATCACCCCGAAGAAACGGGGGCCACGAGACCCTCTATCCAAGGAGTCTCACATGTGGAGCTGCGCGATGGATGAGGACAGGAGTGATGTTTGGGGGCTCATGTTAGAGCCTTTGGAACGAGCAGTAATTTGAAAGTGCATCCATCCAGGATAATATGGACTACATCTCCCACAAGCACTTGCTTGGTTTAATAAAGGGAGATGGTAGACGTCGTGCACTTTACTGCTGGCCCCTGATGAGGAAAATAAATTTCCGAAACGCGTCGGGCCTATTACAAGCACGCAACTGCCCATACCAACTAACGTCTTGGGGAAGGCGCACGCAGGCTCGAGTGCTACCCGCTTTTTGGACAACCCCACGGAGCGGAATGTATTAGCGGCGGTCCTGCCGCTGGGTAGCATCACCCCGAAGAAACGGGGGCCACGAGACCCTCTATCCAAGGAGTCTCACATGTGGAGCTGCGCGATGGATGAGGACAGGAGTGATGTTTGGGGGCTCATGTTAGAGCCTTTGGAACGAGCAGTAATTTGAAAGTGCATCCATCCAGGATAATATGGACTACATCTCCCACAAGCACTTGCTTGGTTTAATAAAGGGAGATGGTAGACGTCGTGCACTTTACTGCTGGCCCCTGATGAGAAAAATAAATTTCCGAAACGCGTCGGGCCTATTACAAGCACGCAACTGCCCATACCAACTAACGTCTTGGGGAAGGCGCACGCAGGCTCGAGTGCTACCCGCTTTTTGGACAACCCCACGGAGCGGAATGTATTAGCGGCGGTCCTGCCGCTGGGTAGCATCACCCCGAAGAAACGGGGGCCACGAGACCCTCTATCCAAGGAGTCTCACATGTGGAGCTGCGCGATGGATGAGGACAGGAGTGATGTTTGGGGGCTCATGTTAGAGCCTTTGGAACGAGCAGTAATTTGAAAGTGCATCCATCCAGGATAATATGGACTACATCTCCCACAAGCACTTGCTTGGTTTAATAAAGGGAGATGGTAGACGTCGTGCACTTTACTGCTGGCCCCTGATGAGGAAAATAAATTTCCGAAACGCGTCGGGCCTATTACAAGCACACAACTGCCCATACCAACTAACGTCTTGGGGAAGGCGCACGCAGGCTCGAGTGCTACCCGCTTTTTGGACAACCCCACGGAGCGGAATGTATTAGCGGCGGTCCTGCCGCTGGGTAGCATCACCCCGAAGAAACGGGGGCCACGAGACCCTCTATCCAAGGAGTCTCACATGTGGAGCTGCGCGATGGATGAGGACAGGAGTGATGTTTGGGGGCTCATGTTAGAGCCTTTGGAACGAGCAGTAATTTGAAAGTGCATCCATCCAGGATAATATGGACTACATCTCCCACAAGCACTTGCTTGGTTTAATAAAGGGAGATGGTAGACGTCGTGTACTTTACTGCTGGCCCCTGATGAGGAAAATAAATTTCCGAAACGCGTCGGGCCTATTACAAGCACGCAACTGCCCATACCAACTAACGTCGTGGGGAAGGCGCACGCAGGCTCGAGTGCTACCCGCTTTTTGGACAACCCCACGGAGCGGAATGTATTAGCGGCGGTCCTGCCGCTGGGTAGCATCACCCCGAAGAAACGGGGGCCACGAGACCCTCTATCCAAGGAGTCTCACATGTGGAGCTGCGCGATGGATGAGGACAGGAGTGATGTTTGGGGGCTCATGTTAGAGCCTTTGGAACGAGCAGTAATTTGAAAGTGCATCCATCCAGGATAATATGGACTACATCTCCCACAAGCACTTGCTTGGTTTAATAAAGGGAGATGGTAGACGTCGTGCACTTTACTGCTGGCCCCTGATGAGGAAAATAAATTTCCGAAACGCGTCGGGCCTATTACAAGCACGCAACTGCCCATACCAACTAACGTCTTGGGGAAGGCGCACGCAGGCTCGAGTGCTACCCGCTTTTTGGACAACCCCACGGAGCGGAATGTATTAGCGGCGGTCCTGCCGCTGGGTAGCATCACCCCGAAGAAACGGGGGCCACGAGACCCTCTATCCAAGGAGTCTCACATGTGGAGCTGCGCGATGGATGAGGACAGGAGTGATGTTTGGGGGCTCATGTTAGAGCCTTTGGAACGAGCAGTAATTTGAAAGTGCATCCATCCAGGATAATATGGACTACATCTCCCACAAGCACTAGCTTGGTTTAATAAAGGGAGATGGTAGACGTCGTGCACTTTACTGCTGGCCCCTGATGAGGAAAATAAATTTCCGAAACGCGTCGGGCCTATTACAAGCACGCAACTGCCCATACCAACTAACGTCTTGGGGAAGGCGCACGCAGGCTCGAGTGCTACCCGCTTTTTGGACAACCCCACGGAGCAGAATGTATTAGCGGCGGTCCTGCCGCTGGGTAGCATCACCCCGAAGAAACGGGGGCCACGAGACCCTCTATCCAAGGAGTCTCACATGTGGAGCTGCGCGATGGATGAGGACAGGAGTGATGTTTGGGGGCTCATGTTAGAGCCTTTGGAACGAGCAGTAATTTGAAAGTGCATCCATCCAGGATAATATGGACTACATCTCCCACAAGCACTTGCTTGGTTTAATAAAGGGAGATGGTAGACGTCGTGCACTTTACTGCTGGCCCCTGATGAGGAAAATAAATTTCCGAAACGCGTCGGGCCTATTACAAGCACGCAACTGCCCATACCAACTAACGTCTTGGGGAAGGCGCACGCAGGCTCGAGTGCTACCCGCTTTTTGGACAACCCCACGGAGCGGAATGTATTAGCGGCGGTCCTGCCGCTGGGTAGCATCACCCCGAAGAAACGGGGGCCACGAGACCCTCTATCCAAGGAGTCTCACATGTGGAGCTGCGCGATGGATGAGGACAGGAGTGATGTTTGGGGGCTCATGTTAGAGCCTTTGGAACGAGCAGTAATTTGAAAGTGCATCCATCCAGGATAATATGGACTACATCTCCCACAAGCACTTGCTTGGTTTAATAAAGGGAGATGGTAGACGTCGTGCACTTTACTGCTGGCCCCTGATGAGGAAAATAAATTTCCGAAACGCGTCGGGCCTATTACAAGCATGCAACTGCCCATACCAACTAACGTCTTGGGGAAGGCGCACGCAGGCTCGAGTGCTACCCGCTTTTTGGACAACCCCACGGAGCGGAATGTATTAGCGGCGGTCCTGCCGCTGGGTAGCATCACCCCGAAGAAACGGGGGCCACGAGACCCTCTATCCAAGGAGTCTCACATGTGGAGCTGCGCGATGGATGAGGACAGGAGTGATGTTTGGGGGCTCATGTTAGAGCCTTTGGAACGAGCAGTAATTTGAAAGTGCATCCATCCAGGATAATATGGACTACATCTCCCACAAGCACTTGCTTGGTTTAATAAAGGGAGATGGTAGACGTCGTGCACTTTACTGCTGGCCCCTGATGAGGAAAATAAATTTCCGAAACGCGTCGGGCCTATTACAAGCACGCAACTGCCCATACCAACTAACGTCTTGGGGAAGGCGCACGCAGGCTCGAGTGCTACCCGCTTTTTGGACAACCCCACGGAGCGGAATGTATTAGCGGCGGTCCTGCCGCTGGGTAGCATCACCCCGAAGAAACGGGGGCCACGAGACCCTCTATCCAAGGAGTCTCACATGTGGAGCTGCGCGATGGATGAGGACAGGAGTGATGTTTGGGGGCTCATGTTAGAGCCTTTGGAACGAGCAGTAATTTGAAAGTGCATCCATCCAGGATAATATGGACTACATCTCCCACAAGCACTTGCTTGGTTTAATAAAGGGAGATGGTAGACGTCGTGCACTTTACTGCTGGCCCCTGATGAGGAAAATAAATTTCCGAAACGCGTCGGGCCTATTACAAGCACGCAACTGCCCATACCAACTAACGTCTTGGGGAAGGCGCACGCAGGCTCGAGTGCTACCCGCTTTTTGGACAACCCCACGGAGCGGAATGTATTAGCGGCGGTCCTGCCGCTGGGTAGCATCACCCCGAAGAAACGGGGGCCACGAGACCCTCTATCCAAGGAGTCTCACATGTGGAGCTGCGCGATGGATGAGGACAGGAGTGATGTTTGGGGGCTCATGTTAGAGCCTTTGGAACGAGCAGTAATTTGAAAGTGCATCCATCCAGGATAATATGGACTACATCTCCCACAAGCACTTGCTTGGTTTAATAAAGGGAGATGGTAGACGTCGTGCACTTTACTGCTGGCCCCTGATGAGGAAAATAAATTTCCGAAACGCGTCGGGCCTATTACAAGCACGCAACTGCCCATACCAACTAACGTCTTGGGGAAGGCGCACGCAGGCTCGAGTGCTACCCGCTTTTTGGACAACCCCACGGAGCGGAATGTATTAGCGGCGGTCCTGCCGCTGGGTAGCATCACCCCGAAGAAACGGGGGCCACGAGACCCTCTATCCAAGGAGTCTCACATGTGGAGCTGCGCGATGGATGAGGACAGGAGTGATGTTTGGGGGCTCATGTTAGAGCCTTTGGAACGAGCAGTAATTTGAAAGTGCATCCATCCAGGATAATATGGACTACATCTCCCACAAGCACTTGCTTGGTTTAATAAAGGGAGATGGTAGACGTCGTGCACTTTACTGCTGGCCCCTGATGAGGAAAATAAATTTCCGAAACGCGTCGGGCCTATTACAAGCACGCAACTGCCCATACCAACTAACGTCTTGGGGAAGGCGCACGCAGGCTCGAGTGCTACCCGCTTTTTGGACAACCCCACGGAGCGGAATGTATTAGCGGCGGTCCTGCCGCTGGGTAGCATCACCCCGAAGAAACGGGGGCCACGAGACCCTCTATCCAAGGAGTCTCACATGTGGAGCTGCGCGATGGATGAGGACAGGAGTGATGTTTGGGGGCTCATGTTAGAGCCTTTGGAACGAGCAGTAATTTGAAAGTGCATCCATCCAGGATAATATGGACTACATCACCCACAAGCACTTGCTTGGTTTAATAAAGGGAGATGGTAGACGTCGTGCACTTTACTGCTGGCCCCTGATGAGGAAAATAAATTTCCGAAACGCGTCGGGCCTATTACAAGCACGCAACTGCCCATACCAACTAACGTCTTGGGGAAGGCGCACGCAGGCTCGAGTGCTACCCGCTTTTTGGACAACCCCACGGAGCGGAATGTATTAGCGGCGGTCCTGCCGCTGGGTAGCATCACCCCGAAGAAACGGGGGCCACGAGACCCTCTATCCAAGGAGTCTCACATGTGGAGCTGCGCGATGGATGAGGACAGGAGTGATGTTTGGGGGCTCATGTTAGAGCCTTTGGAACGAGCAGTAATTTGAAAGTGCATCCATCCAGGATAATATGGACTACATCTCCCACAAGCACTTGCTTGGTTTAATAAAGGGAGATGGTAGACGTCGTGCACTTCACTGCTGGTCCCTGATGAGGAAAATAAATTTCCGAAACGCGTCGGGCCTATTACAAGCACGCAACTGCCCATACCAACTAACGTCTTGGGGAAGGCGCACGCAGGCTCGAGTGCTACCCGCTTTTTGGACAACCCCACGGAGCGGAATGTATTAGCGGCGGTCCTGCCGCTGGGTAGCATCACCCCGAAGAAACGGGGGCCACGAGACCCTCTATCCAAGGAGTCTCACATGTGGAGCTGCACGATGGATGAGGACAGGAGTGATGTTTGGGGGCTCATGTTAGAGCCTTTGGAACGAGCAGTAATTTGAAAGTGCATCCATCCAGGATAATATGGACTACATCTCCCACAAGCACTTGCTTGGTTTAATAAAGGGAGATGGTAGACGTCGTGCACTTTACTGCTGGCCCCTGATGAGGAAAATAAATTTCCGAAACGCGTCGGGCCTATTACAAGCACGCAACTGCCCATACCAACTAACGTCTTGGGGAAGGCGCACGCAGGCTCGAGTGCTACCCGCTTTTTGGACAACCCCACGGAGCGGAATGTATTAGCGGCGGTCCTGCCGCTGGGTAGCATCACCCCGAAGAAACGGGGGCCACGAGACCCTCTATCCAAGGAGTCTCACATGTGGAGCTGCGCGATGGATGAGGACAGGAGTGATGTTTGGGGGCTCATGTTAGAGCCTTTGGAACGAGCAGTAATTTGAAAGTGCATCCATCCAGGATAATATGGACTACATCTCCCACAAGCACTTGCTTGGTTTAATAAAGGGAGATGGTAGACGTCGTGCACTTTACTGCTGGCCCCTGATGAGGAAAATAAATTTCCGAAACGCGTCGGGCCTATTACAAGCACGCAACTGCCCATACCAACTAACGTCTTGGGGAAGGCGCACGCAGGCTCGAGTGCTACCCGCTTTTTGGACAACCCCACGGAGCGGAATGTATTAGCGGCGGTCCTGCCGCTGGGTAGCATCACCCCGAAGAAACGGGGGCCACGAGACCCTCTATCAAAGGAGTCTCACATGTGGAGCTGCGTGATGGATGAGGACAGGAGTGATGTTTGGGGGCTCATGTTAGAGCCTTTGGAACGAGCAGTAATTTGAAAGTGCATCCATCCAGGATAATATGGACTACATCTCCCACAAGCACTTGCTTGGTTTAATAAAGGGAGATGGTAGACGTCGTGCACTTTACTGCTGGCCCCTGATGAGGAAAATAAATTTCCGAAACGCGTCGGGCCTATTACAAGCACGCAACTGCCCATACCAACTAACGTCTTGGGGAAGGCGCACGCAGGCTCGAGTGCTACCCGCTTTTTGGACAACCCCACGGAGCGGAATGTATTAGCGGCGGTCCTGCCGCTGGGTAGCATCACCCCGAAGAAACGGGGGCCACGAGACCCTCTATCCAAGGAGTCTCACATGTGGAGCTGCGCGATGGATGAGGACAGGAGTGATGTTTGGGGGCTCATGTTAGAGCCTTTGGAACGAGCAGTAATTTGAAAGTGCATCCATCCAGGATAATATGGACTACATCTCCCACAAGCACTTGCTTGGTTTAATAAAGGGAGATGGTAGACGTCGTGCACTTTACTGCTGGCCCCTGATGAGGAAAATAAATTTCCGAAACGCGTCGGGCCTATTACAAGCACGCAACTGCCCATACCAACTAACGTCTTGGGGAAGGCGCACGCAGGCTCGAGTGCTACCCGCTTTTTGGACAACCCCACGGAGCGGAATGTATTAGCGGCGGTCCTGCCGCTGGGTAGCATCACCCCGAAGAAACGGGGGCCATGAGACCCTCTATCCAAGGAGTCTCGCATGTGGAGCTGCGCGATGGATGAGGACAGGAGTGATGTTTGGGGGCTCATGTTAGAGCCTTTGGAACGAGCAGTAATTTGAAAGTGCATCCATCCAGGATAATATGGACTACATCTCCCACAAGCACTTGCTTGGTTTAATAAAGGGAGATGGTAGACGTCGTGCACTTTACTGCAGGCCCCTGATGAGGAAAATAAATTTCCGAAACGCGTCGGGCCTATTACAAGCACGCAACTGCCCATACCAACTAACGTCTTGGGGAAGGCGCACGCAGGCTCGAGTGCTACCCGCTTTTTGGACAACCCCACGGAGCGGAATGTATTAGCGGCGGTCCTGCCGCTGGGTAGCATCACACCGAAGAAACGGGGGCCACGAGACCCTCTATCCAAGGAGTCTCACATGTGGAGCTGCGCGATGGATGAGGACAGGAGTGATGTTTGGGGGCTCATGTTAGAGCCTTTGGAACGAGCAGTAATTTGAAAGTGCATCCATCCAGGATAATATGGACTACATCTCCCACAAGCACTTGCTTGGTTTAATAAAGGGAGATGGTAGACGTCGTGCACTTTACTGCTGGCCCCTGATGAGGAAAATAAATTTCCGAAACGCGTCGGGCCTATTACAAGCACGCAACTGCCCATACCAACTAACGTCTTGGGGAAGGCGCACGCAGGCTCGAGTGCTACCCGCTTTTTGGACAACCCCACGGAGCGGAATATATATATATATATATATATATATATATTCATTCACTGAAAAAACCATAGGTTTCACACCAGTTATAGTTAGGAATTAGCATTTAAAAAACCTATTAAATTCACTGAAAAAACCATAGGTTTCACACCAGTTATTGTTAGCTGGAAATTTTACTGACATAAAACCATTGAAATTCCCATGAATGTAAAAGCTTTATTCGATTTTTGTAGAATTAAAAAATCATAAAAGCAACATCATGAGAAAATCAAAGCATGATGTACACAAATATAGCATTACATTTAAGAAGATTGGGCTGTGAATACAATAGTTTGATGCAAACATTAAGCTTTTCATTTTTTCTAAAAACTCTTTTAAAAAAACGGACCATGCTATGATTTTTTATATTTCAACTAGACATATAATGATCTAGGATAGAAGTCACATATGCTCCAGACAGATATAGGACCATCTCCTGTTTGAGGCTGCCAAGATTGGAGAAAAGGGACCACATATTTAGACCTGAATTTAACAAGTACCAGATCGCCCACCAAGTCCTTGCGTAGAGGTCCTAGCCAGCCCACCCTTCTGACACTAAGTATGGTTCCATCAGTGTTGGGTGGTAGAGGTCTATTTTTGGTTAACCAAAATGTGACCTTGTTTCTTAGGTCCGTGTGGCTTTCATGTTTCCCCCTTTTAAGTTCAGGTACTCCCGAAAGGACACACACAATAGGGGCGGCCTCTGTAGGCAAGTGTAGATGCTTGGATTTGGGCAACATATTAATGTGGTTGGCCACTGTTCCCTTATTTGAAGTCAACTGTTTGTTTAGCCCTACTGTAGGGCGGGAACTCCGTACGGTTGTGACAGGGGGATCCAGACTTTTTTCATGTGGAGTTGCTAGCTGGTCAGAAATGGTCTTGCTTTGTATGGAAGTTGCGGGCATTTCTGTGGCTGCTAAACGCTGTAATTGGGTGGATGTTGCCAAGGTTTTTGCAGGTCTTGGATTGGCCTTGATAGCTTCCTCAACGCCGGTAAGCCTGTCCCCTAAACTAACCATTTTATCCATCAAGGGGGATATTATAGTCTTAATCATGTTCTCGATTGAGGCCATTAAGGAAGCATGGAAGGTTGGATTCGATGTAACTATGTTGGGAGTTTTGGGAGATACAGGATAAGAGTTTAGTTTCTGTTGCTTGGCCCGTCTCCCCAAGTGTTTGACCCCATCTCTCTTCCTTTTTGCGATAGTGGGCTGAGGGGTCAATGCCGAAATCGAGTTCGCTTTTGGTCGTATTAAAGGGGGCGCATCCTGTGTTCTAAAAGTTAGCTGAGGTTGATTGCAGGACCGAGGGCTATTATTTGATATAGCGCGGATGGGGGAACTAATTTTATCATTGTCTATTTTCACATGGACATACGTGGTTTTACACATGTTGTTTAGTTCCTCCAGTAAGGATATCTCTGGGGCAACATCAGCGGACTGTAAGGAAGAACACATAGTGGGCGAACTAACCAGTGCGGGGGATCGCTCTATTCGCTCTAGTTCTCTAACAATAGGGAGCGTTACCCTCTTTAGATAATGATCCATTGTTCCTCTGATCAAGCCACTATGCATGGCGATATTCCTGGTACCCCCATTACAGGTCATGTCATCAGCCATCTTCCAATATGGACAATCCAAAAGTACCACAATGAAGGACCTATTAGTATAAGGGGAATAGGTATGGGGAAACAGTACCTTCAATACTTTGTCCACATATCCTCATACCAGACCAAGGGGAATTGCCCAGCCCCGGCCTCCTCTGGCCTCGGATGGCCTAAGATGGTCCCGCCCTTGTCCCGGGCTTCTCCCGGCGCCGACCTGCGCGCGATCCCGCGACGCGGGGGTTAGCCGTGATTTATTGCGCCTCCTGGCGCGGGTCAGAGTGGCTTCCTGCCGCTAGGGACGCTGGGGATTGTAGTTCCCTCAGGCCGATCTCGGTCGCCGTTTTTGCTGGGCTCACTGTCCTGTCCCCACTTCCCCCAACAGACAAGCAGGGCTCCGGGCTGTCGCAAGTGTGTCCCCCGCTCCACCAGGGTTAGCCGTGATTTATTGCGCCTCCTGGCGCGGGTCAGAGCGGCTTCCTGCCGCTAGGGACGCTGGGGATTGTAGTTCCCTCAGGCCGATCTCAGCCGCCGTTTTCGCTGGGCTCACTGTCCTGCCCCCACTTCCCCCAACAGACAAGCAGGGCTCCGGGCTGTCGCAAGTCTGTCCCCCGCTCCACCGGGGTTAGCCGTGATTTATTGCGCCTCCTGGCGCGGGTCAGAGCGGCTTCCTGCCGCTAGGGATTGTAGTTCCCTCAGGCCGATCTCAGCCGCCGTTTTCGCTGGGCTCACTGTCCTGCCCCCACTTCCCCCAACAGACAAGCAGGGCTCCGGGCTGTCGCAAGTGTGTCCCACGTTATAGTTAGTTGGACTCACTATAACTTGCGCGTGTAATGCACTCCTGATGACATCACATATTACATCACTCATGACATGGTCAGTGACATCACTCATGACATCACTGATGACACCATCCAGTGAATGTGTCTTTCTGAAAAATAAACATGTTTTATATATGTATATGTAAAGGTCGATGGAAGAATAAATGTTTCAATAAGTGTCTTAATGGATGTTTTTTTTTTTTAAAATTGATTGGTTAACTGGCTTATTAAGTGTATCATAGTGAATACTTATATTAGCGAGTATTGTTTAAATATTTAAATGTTTGTATCAGTGTTTCACTTTGTGTATAAGTGGCTGCATGGGTTGGTGAGTAGCTACATGTGTGTGTATATGGGTTATTATATATATTTTTTTGTATTTTTATAATTGTCTGTTTGATTTGGTGGGGGTGTTACTTAGCACATAGATGCATCAATGACTGACTTACTGTTTGTATGTGTTTTGAAGACAGCATATGTGCCGGACTGTATGGGTGGATAAATGTGTATATGTGTGTGTTAGTGAGTGAATGACGGTCTCACTAGTGTTTTTATCAGTAACTACATATGTTTTAATCTAGTATATGTGAGTATTGATGTATATAAGTGAGTATAAGTGAGAGTGAGAGATTGAAAGAGTTCTTGTTTTAATAAGTATGTGTTTCTATAAGTGATTGTTTAAGAGAGTAAGTATGTGTAAGTTTCCTTAGAAGTAAAGTGGTAGTGTGTGTATAGCTGTATATGCAAAAAAAGGATGTTCAATTGTTTATTTGCATGTGTGAGTATGTGTGTGAGCAACTTTTGGAAGACTGTCGGTGTGTTAACGGATGTATAGGTGTCTCACTACATATGATGAGTGAGTATATGTATGAATGACTATATAGAACTGTTGGTGAATGAGTGGATGTGTATATAAATGGTGGAATTACTGAATTGGTTGTTGTAACTGGTATAGGTATCTCCACTTTTTTGTAAATGTTAGTTTTTATTATTGAATATGTGTTTCAAGGGTTACTTTACAGTGAAAGGAGGTCAGTCGCTCTGTCACAAGGATGGTGTCATCAGTGATGTCATGAGTGATGTCACTGACCATGTCATGAGTGATGTAATATGTGATGTAATCAGCAGTGCATTACACGCGCAAGTTATAGTGAGTCCAACTAACTATACGTGGGAATTTCAATGGTTTTATGTCAGTAAAATTTTCAGCTAACTATAACTGGTGTGAAACCTATGGTTTTTTCAGTGAATTTAATAGGTTTTTTAAATGCTAATTCCTAACTATAACTGGTGTGAAACCTATGTTTTTTTCAGTGAATGTCATAGGTTTTTTAAATGCTAATTCCTAACTATAACTGGTGTGAAACCTATGGTTTTTTCTGTGAATTTCATAGGTTTTTTAACTGCTAATTCCTAACTTTTCATAGGGCCTCATACCTATGTGTTTTTTAGTGAATTTCTAAGGTTATTTTTTCGCAAATATCTATAGCTTAGAAAGGTATGTTTTTCTAAAAATGAATCCTATATTGTATATTAATATAATATATATTTTTTTAAGTATATTCATTTTTTTTTTATATTTCACTCTGGAGCGCTCCCGGTGCGCGTACCGGTGAGCGCCCCGGTGCGCGTCCCGGGGAGCGTCCCGTCAGCGCACCAACAAAAAAAATAAAAAAAAAATAATGAAGGAGTGAGCATGAGGAATGGGGACAAAGAGAGTGGTGTAAAGAGAAAGAGAGCTAGAGGGAGAAACACAGAGGGACTGTGTAATAGATAGTAAAACAGAGAAAAGGTATAAGAGGAAGTAACTGAGAAAAGGAAAATGAATAAAAGAGCAAAAGAAGAGAAGAAAGAGGAAGAAAACTAAAGCAGATGTTCTGGGAGAATGTGAATGGGTGATGAAAGTAAAAGGAAGGAGAGTAAAGGATGGGGAATGACAGGCAGTGACGGAACCAAAGAAAAGGAACAGTGGTGACAGAGGGAAAGAAAATAGCAGTGAGTGTAAGTAAAGAGGAGTGAAAGAGGGTGGATAAAAGTGAATAAGGGTAAGCCATGGGGAGTGACAGAAAGAAAGAACAGAGAGAGTAAAGGAAGGAGTGTCAGAAAGGGACTAAGTGAAGCAGAAAAAAAAGGAAAGAGAGGGAGTGTGGGTGAGCAGGGGCACTGAAAGAAGTTGAATGTGGTAGGAAAGTAAGGAAAAGAGAAGTAAATATGGAGGATAAGAATAAGTGAGGGAAGCAGAGTAAGGAAACGGGTGAGGTAGGGTGAGAGAAAAGTAGTGAGGTTAAAGCAAAGGGTGATGACAAACTACATTTTGTAGTCACACTTACCAGATAATTAATGAAAACTTACTTGCATCTTTAAACTACACTTTGTATCTGTGAAAGACAAAAGAGAAAACAAGTTATAATTAGTAAAATATATATTTTAAAATAGAAGAAACAGGTCAAGAGGTAAAAAATCAAAAAAAGTGTACTAAGAAATAAAGCACTAGTGAAGGATACAAAAACAGAAATAAAGTAATGTAGAAAGACAAAAAAGAGGGAAAAAGAAATAGAAAGAGAACAAATTACTGAAGATAAGTAAGATACTAAAAGAATGTGAGATACCAAAACGAAATCAGGAAAGAGAAGAAAGTAAAAGGAAAATGAGTAAAAAGGAAAGGAGTCTAAATGAGGAACCATTAATAAGAAAGAGGAATGGAAGATGACTGAGAGTGAGTGAAGGGGAGTCACAGAGTGAAGGGATGAAAGGAATAAGGTTAATATAGAACGATAGAGGAAAAAGGAGTGAGAAAGTAAGTACACAGAAAGACAAAGGGAAGGACTGAGTGAACTGCAGTACAATGAGTGAGAAAGGAAAAAGAGTAAAGGAGCAAAAGAAGGAAAGAGAGGGAAAGAGAACTAAAGCAGTGGTACTGAGAGAATGTGAGAAAGCTGAAAAGTGGTGGAAGGGAGAGAGGAAATGCAGACAGTTGAAATTGGATTGAGGAGTTGTGAAAGAAGTGGTGTAAAGGAACAGCGATGAAACAAAGTGAAAAAAGGCAGTGTAAGTGAGTAAAGAGAGCTAAATAAGGGTGGAAAAAGGAAAATGAGTGTGAGACAATGGGAATACAATATAAATTACACAATGCAAACTATAGAATGACTTATACAATATGTTACATTGTTTATTTTTGCTGTTCTCAGAATATATTGAATTTCACTTAAATTAGTGAGTTCAAACTCTTCATCATATAACAGCGGGAAAAAAACCCTCAATCTAAAAGATTGTGTTTAAAAAAAAACATAAAAACTTACAAATCATATATGTACAGTAATCTTTGATTCACTTACTTTTCCTTGAGGCCAAATAGAAGATAGTGAAGGTCCTTTTGGTGGAAAAAAAAGTCTGCTGTTCTCTATAACTTCCATTTCATCGACTTCCTATAAAAAAATATCTAAGAACATCATACCCTACACTTTCCTTACGGCCAAATTGTGTCAGATATATGAGTATTTTTTACTATGAGATCCACTTACAGTACCTATATGAGATAAATATTTTTAAACATTAGACTAACTAACTAACAAATTTTATTACCTACTCCCATCTTCAAAGGCCAATTACGTTTACTAAAACTTTGGTTTTAAAAACACTAGGTAAGAATGTTTAAAGTCATAAGGCAAACGTTGTTTATAAGTCAAATGAGAATCATTGCAGTAACTCCAACCTTTTTGACATATTAAGTAGCATGTATAATGTCCTGATGTTGTTGAAGGACCGTCATGATAAATAAAATCTACAGTTGTAAAGGTTCTTCCTGAAATTGATAACTGAGAAGCCACAAAATTTTTGATAGAAGTTGTCAATTTAGTTCCATCAGGTCTACATCGTTGGAAAACTAAAATGATATTCTGCCCCATAACTTTGTATAAATAATGTGGATAGCATTGGACACTTACATTGGGTACACACCATATTATGATCTGCTGCTTTAACTAGATTTTTAAATGACACTGATTTACAGTCTGGTAAAGTCAAATATATAAATCGTTCAGTGTCTATTCTAGTAGTACTTGATGAACTACAGTTGTGGCAGTCATGCTGCCATTGATAAGAAAGGCTAAAAAGATTATCTACATCTACACCTTCATCTTCCAAAACACCAAACATATACTTTAAAAATTCCTGACAATCCTGCTGAATGTTCTGTGAAAATTTATCTTGACCAGAACACATATCTAAAATATTTCGAATTTCTGTTACACTTTCTATTTTTGCTCTATCACTGCTACATTTCTCAAACACAGAATTCAAAAAACCACACAATCTTGGATCCCGATTTTCAACAATCTGTTCTTGTAAAGTTTGAAGAAAAAAAACAACATTAACCACTACATTAGCATAGCAGTTGACACCAGAACTGTTTTCAAACTGAAATCCAACAACATTTTCATCAGAATCCTTTTTCTTTCTGTTTTGAATTACAGTTTCATCTACTTTTTGTCCTTTTGCTACTACCTCACTGCAATTATTCTCATTTCTTCTTTTTCGGCCTACCACACGTTTTTCAAACAGAGGATATTGAGGCAAATGTGGAGCATACTCTCTTCTTAACCTATTGTATTCTTTAACACAATCTAGATCTGCACAAATCTTTGTCTCATCACACTCAATCAAGTACAATCCTGATAAAGTTCTGACTCGTGATAATGCCACATATGCCATACCCTCTTTAAACACAGATCTTCCAATGTTCACCAAAGCACTATCTACACTTAAACCTTGAGATTTATGAATTGTCACCGCATATGCCAAACAAACAGGAAACTGTTTTCGGTGAACATATAAGTCTTTTACAAGCAAAAATCTAGCAGAACAACGACTGATTTGTTGTACTTGCTCAATACCATCAAATTTTATTTTTAAAAATTCAATTCCATCTCTATTTCTATAATTCACAAAATCAACAACATAACCCATTGCTCCATTTTCCAGACCTCTTTCAACATTTAAATTCCTTCTCAAAATGATACGACAATTTAAACACACATTCAGAGTCTTTTCAAAACCAGCTGTTTTAGAGATACTTTTCTCTAATGAATCCAATTTTTTTTTCATATTTTCTGACAAAACAATTGTTGCACCCATATGCTCTATTTTATCTATTGCTTCCAGTTTCACAATCTCTTCATTTTCTAACTTTAACATTTTGTTGTTGAAGATGGAACATTCTTGCAGAGTTGGCATCAAACATATCCGAGATTTCTTCTCAGTCATTTTTTTAAAAATATTCTCTGGAAGAATGTTTTCATTTGGATACAAATTTGAAATTAATCGAGCATGTAAAGCTCACTTACTTTTACGATTCTTACATCGTGTAGAATATTTTTATAATCTTCATCCTTTGCCTGTCACATATTTTGAAGCAGTTCAGCATATTTAAAATTTAACCATATATTAATGTTTCCAATGCTTCCAAGGGACTTCCTGGTATCTTCATGCGTAAGCATTTTAAACACTGGTTGCCCTTTTACTGGAGTCAACTGCAGTAGATCTCCAAAAACAATAATGTGTTTTCCTCCAAATAACACATCATACTCTGTTCTAAGAATTTCTTGCATTCTCAAATGCACAAAAGCAAGCATTAGATTTGAGACCATGCTTACTTCATCAATGATAAGAAGTTTCATTTTCTTCAAGACTCTGGAAACGTCAGAACATGCATCTCCAGATAGCTTGTTGTAATGCAATTTATTATCATGCTCAACTGGCAGCATCAGTAAACGATGTAGAGTAATCCCTTTAATGTTATGTGCTGCCAGTCCAGTTGGAGCGGTTACAACACAAGACAGCGGTGATTCAGTCCTTTTCTGCAAATAAGTTGCAATGGCTTTAATCAGAAAACTTTTTCCTGTTCCCGCTTCTCCACTTACGTACAGTCGAACAGGCTTAAATGATGTACATGAGCACACTTTTTTCTCATGTCTGAATCCATGTTCAATCTGTTCTGTAACTGCGTCATATATCTTTTTCTGCTCAACGTTTAGTTGCTTTACCAAATCTTCTAAGTTAACTCCAGCCTCTTGAGCTTGTTCCATAGCTCTTTCCACCTCATCCATGGCAGTTGCGGCTTCATTTTGGATAATTGGTCCTCCTAGTGGATCCTGACTCAATGAAGTAGAACTCTGACTGTCTTGAGAACTGTCTCTAGCAATCTCTTCAGCAATTGTGGTTTCTTGCTCTATTTCTTCGTTCAACATTTGCGGATAATTTGGAAAAACAGGACATTCAATGTTATCCTTAGTTGCATTAAAAGAGTCTTCATAACAGAGAAAATCTCCAAGTAGTTCCTCTTCTGTACGCCATGGTTTAAAGAGTTGCAAAAGAGCTAAATAGTAAAATTCTCTTTTGTCTGGAGCATCGCAACTCAATTTTCGATGATTAATCAAATGGCCTTTTCGCTGCTTCACTAGACATCCTTCATACCCCATGACAGCTTATTTTCCAATATTGATATCTTCTGTGATGTTCCTCTTATAACTGTAGTTTTGCAGAACTTCATACAAACAAGTGTTCTCAAGGTGAGTACTTCTATTTGGATATTATGTATCCAACATATTTCTCTATAAAATATCTGTACTGTTTGGTTCTTTCTCCGCCAAATATTCAATTTCTTGTACAGATTTCAAAACTCGTTTTCGTGTTGCAGCAAGACCTAGACTCACCCAAATGATTGTTCTTGATTTGGCATAGAGACTTGCTGATGATAACCGATCAGAACATTCATATGCTCCAATTTCTCGATGCGACAACATCTTTAGACTGAAACTGTATAATTTCTTGCTTAGACTCTTTTCATGTGAAATGTCCTCCCACATTTCCTTCAGTTCTGTCTTTTCTTTTTTTGTGATGTAAGATGTCACATATCGAGCCACAGCAATATAGTTGTCAGCAACGAACTGAATATCCATGTTAGCATTGCACATGGACAAAATCACTGGGTTGTAGTCGTTGATGTACTTGGACTCTTCGTTTCTTTTTAAATTATATGTATTTTTGGCTGATTTCCTTGTCACAGTATGTCGTAGAGATGACATCAAATTATTTACTTTTCCCTTAGAAATCACTGGTCGTGGAAACGCAAAACGACATTTCGTGTAGTACTTTTCCTTGTTTTTGAATTTTCGACGACAGTACTTTCCACAACGATGAGATTGAAAACATAAAACTTGTTGCCTCAAACTGTTTTCTTCAGTAGTTTTCGAAACAGCACATGTTGAATACTCTTCAATGAAACTCATCACTGTGTCATCCGAATCTGATCCAAATTTGGGTGCATCTTTAATCCATAACAACATATGTATATGAGGAGCACCTCTCGCTTGATACTCCTTCCTCCAAAAGAAATCCAAAACCTCTCCAAGGGGAGGATTTTTTTGTTGGTAATAAAAAACATCATAGCTTCAAATCTATGATTGAAATATCTGCATACATTCACTGGATCCAAAGAACACAGTTCTCCAGGTGTTTTCAATTCTATATTTTGTATGTTTCCATTTGCCTCTCGTAGAAATTGAAGTAAGTCGTCCCATGCATTCTCAGCACAGCTAAGAGTGAGGAACCATGTAGGAGTTCCTAAGTTTCTTAGCATACATTTCAATTCCCCATGACGACGGAACCAATACTCGTTTGTTCCACGCTGACATGCTATGAGATTGATTAGCTGAGATTCCAAAATACTGTCTTGCAGATTGACTTTCTCCATAAAGTCCCTCGCCGAAACATTTTGCAGATGAGCTCCACTTTTCAATATATGATTAACTGCATAAGAAAGCCCAGACAAATCACTTTCATATAGTGGATGAAACAAATACGGAATGCATTGACGAAACCTTGGATCTTCAGCATATAATCTTAAAGACCAGTATTCAGCTGCTGGAATTTAAACTGGTCGATTGTCATATCGTCCACCTCGACCTGTTGGAAATAGCTGTGGAAAAACAACGAGCTTCCAAACTTTCTTCCTATACACTAATGGGACTTCCTTTTGCTGCTTTCATTTGAAACAAGTCAATTGCATTCCCCATTACTTCTTTGGAATGCAAAGGATGAACAGTATAATTTTCATATATTTCTTCACCTCTAGACACATCAACTTTTTCAATTTGGCCGAGTGAACAATCACTGTCTTCTTCTGCAGCTATTTCCTCTGCTTCAACACATACATGTTTGTAGTACTCATTGTTTTTGACCAAATACAACGTTGCCTTTTTGACTTTCCTAACATCCACTAAATCTTGCCAGATTTTCTTACTCTTTGTTGGAACCCCATTAACTAGAATAACTAAAGGTTCCTCTTTTACTTTTTCTACACCAAAAATATCATTTTTTTTTTCTTGAAATCTAGAGGAAAATAAACAACTCTTTCCTTTAATCCTCTCTGTAAATCTGAAGGAGGCAATTTCCCTGTCTTAGGCTCCATGCGAACAATTGCCTGAAAAGGATGGACATATTAAATCAAAATAGATTCATATGTATTTAAATCCATCAATTCAGAAGGAATGTCTACCAACTCCAGATTATTATAAACAACTCTAGCAGGCATTCTGTTTTCATTTAATGTATTATAACAATATTAACAAATACGCTGCTCAAAACTCAAATCAAAACAATTCTCCACCAACTAATAAGTTGCAAAATTCCTCCATTCACTATTATTTTCCATTTCACTTTTTGCATATAAATCAACTAACCTAGTCTGAATCTTATATTGAGTCCGTCGACAACACACACAAGTAAAATTGGGCCTTTCACTTGATTTCAACTGAAACTTGCTAATTTCCTGGTCAAACTTTTCTGTACTTGAAATCAGTACATTGTCTTCCACATTATCTTGTATTACTGTGTTAATTTCTACACTGTCCTCTTTTTCACAAAAATAACAAATCTCAATTTCTTCGCAAATCTTCTTCACATCTAATTCAGTTCCATGCAAAAGAGCACTGTTTAACTGTTTAAGCATAAGTGCTGGACTTTTTGCACAATACAACCTTCTCACTAATTTCCTCATTTTGTTATGATGCACTGCTAACATCCTAAAATGATGAAAAACACTCTGACATACTTTTCTAGAAAGACAAGCCAATGAATGTCCATGCAAACCTGTGTTTTCTCGCACTCTGCAAGGATCTAAGTCTTGCACTATCTTCATTTTTTGTTTTAGACTTTTCTTACTATATGTACGTAAGAAATTACGAAGCACATCGATAGAATCCTGTCGCACACTACAAATACTACTACATTTCCAATTGTACACTAGACCCTTAGTATGTCTTCCTAAAACTTCATCACTTATTACCTCTTCTACATCTCTAGACACAAGTTTCTCTTTTTCAATCGGACAACCATCTTTCACCTCATATGCTCAACCACTGGTGTCAACTGCATGCACTAAATCATTCTCCTGGAAGTAACTCTCCTCATTAAAAAATGGCTCACAACTTGAACTATGCATCCATTCTCCAGAAAAAACTTTACAAAAATTTGTTCGATTAATTACTCTTTTGAATCTACTGTTTGATTTGAAAACATCAATTGTCTTGTTAAGTGTCCTAATTCTATTGATTACTAAAATAAATAATTTGTTCTTAACTTCAAAAGCTTGATCAACAATCTTTTCTACATTTTTCTTTTTCTTATAAAAAGCAGCTCTCTGTGTACCTTTCTTAATGTTTTTTAATAAATTTAAAACTACCCTATTGCGAAACATTCGTTTACGTATGTCCCTAAATTCATTTTGTCTTCTATTCCTATAAATATTATTGTCTCCTGCTGCAGTAGTAATATTTTGGGGAGACCTCTCCTTTCTCTTCAAATTTGCTGTCTCCTTCTGTAAACTGACATGAATATTTACATTTTTTTTTATCTATAAATATTCCGAAGAAAGGACTTCGTTGTCTTACCAGAAGCTTTTTTGGCATTTTTTGTAGTATTTGTATTAATTGCGTTGCTCTTTTTGTTTTTCCGCATAGCATCTATCCTTTTCCTCTGGCTTGTGGGCATTTTGCCTTAATATTGAAATGTTGATTTAAATCTGTGGTAAAAAAAAAGCACATTATAGACCACTATTATCAAACAACAAAGCAATGACAATAAGTAAACAATATAAACACTATAATACTTATACATAAAACCTTATCTCTGTTTTTTAAATATTATTCTAAAAAAATATTTTGAGCACATGAATTGGTTTTACATTATTGACAAGGATTAGACAGTACCATTGATTTGCCCCCAAAATCGTTTTTGGAATAACATTTTACCAACACAGCGCAGGTCCTATGTACAAGCATTCAATTTCACTCCTGAAACCTCACTGTTTCACGAAAGACAATTCCTCTATCTTGCATATTTAATATCAAGCATTATCAAAAAGAAAGACACAAACCAACAGCAAAGAAACTCAGGGCCTTATTTATGAAGGCCTTGTGCGACCGGTGCATCTTTTTTTCCCATGTTAAAAGTGACGCACCTGCGGCACAAGGCAATCATAAATAATGCCCAAATGTAAATACCATTGATTTGCCACCAAAATCGTTTTTTGAATAACATTTTACCAACACAGCGCAGGTACTATGTACAAGCATTCAATTTCACTACTGAAACCTCACTGTTTCACAAAATACAAATCCTCTATCTTGCAAATGTTATTAGCAAGAATTATCAAAAAGCAACACACAAACCAACACCAGAGAAATTCAGGACCTTATTTATAAAGGCCTTGCGCCACCGGAGCGTCATTTTTTTTCCGATGTCAAAAGTGACGCACCTGCGGCACAAGCCAATCATAAATATGACCCAAATATAAATACCATTGATTTGCACCCAAAATTGCCCAAATGTAAATACCATTGATTTGCCACCAAAATCGTTTTTTGAATAACATTTTACCAACACAGCGCAGGTACTATGTACAAGCATTCAATTTCACTACTGAAACCTCACTGTTTCACAAAATACAAATCCTCTATCTTGCAAATGTTAATAGCAAGAATTATCAAAAAGCAACACACAAACCAACACCAAAGAAATTCAGGGCCTTATTTATAAAGGCCTTGCGCCACCGGTGCGTCATTATTTTCCCATGTCAAAAATGATGCACCTGCGGCACAAGCCAATAATAAATATGACCCAAATGTAAATACCATTGATTTGCCACCAAAATCGTTTTTGGAATAACATTTACCAACACAGCGCAGGTCCTATGTACAAGCATTCAATTTCACTCCTGAAACCTCACTGTTTCACAAAAGACAATTCGACTATCTTGCATATTTTAATATCAAGCATTTCGAAAAAACATACCACAAACCAAAAACAAAGAAACTCAGGGCCTTATTTAGGAAGGCCTTGCGCCACTGGTGCGTCATTTTTATCCCATGTTAAAAGTGACGCACCTGCGGCACAAGCCAATCATAAATAAGGCCCAAATGTAAAGACCATTGATTTGCCCCCAAAATCGTTTTTGGAATAACATTTTACCAACACAGCGCAGGTCCTATGTAAAAGCATTCAATTTCACTAGTGAAACCTCACTGTTTCACAAAATCCAAATCCTCTATCTTGCAAATGTTAATAGCAAGAATTATCAAAAAGCAACACACACACCAACACCAAAGAAATTCAGGGCCTTATTTATAAAGGCCTTGCGCCACTGGTGCGTCATTTTTTTCCCATGTTAAAAGTGACGCACCTGCGGCACAAGGCAATCAAAAATAAGGCCCAAATGTAAATACCATTGATTTTCCCCCCAAATCGTTTTTTGAATAACATTTTACCAACACACCGCAGGTCCTATGTACAAGCATTCAATTTCACTAGTGAAACCTAACTGTTTCACAAAATACAAATCCTCTTTCTTGCAAATGTTAATAGCAAGAATTATCAAAAAGCAACACACAAACCAACACCAAAGAAATTCCGGGCCTTATTTATAAAGGCCTTGCGCCACCGGTGCATAATTTTTTTCCCATGTCAAAAGTGACACACCTGCGGCACAAGCCAATCATAAATGTGACCCAAATGTAAATACCATTGATTTGCCCCCAAAATCGTTTTTTGAAAAACATTTTACCAACACAGCGCAGGTCCTATGTAAAAGCATTCAAATTCACTAGTGAAACCTCACTGTTTCACAAAATCCAAATCCTCTATCTTGCAAATGTTAATAGCAAGATATATCAAAAAGCAACACACAAACCAACACCAGAGAAATTCAGGGCCTTATTTATAAAGGCCTTGCGCCACCGGTGCGTCATTTGTTTCCCATGTTAAAAGTGACGCACCTGCGGCACAAGGCAATCAAAAATAAGGCCCAAATGTAAATACCATTGATTTGCCCCCAAAATCGTTTTTTGAATAACATTTTACCAACACACCGCAGGTCCTATGTACAAGCATTCAATTTCACTAGTGAAACCTCACTGTTTCACAAAATACAAATCCTCTATCTTGCAAATGTTAATAGCAAGAATTATCAAAAAGCAACACACAAACCAACACCAAAGAAATTCAGGGCCTTATTTATAAAGGCCTTGCGCCACCGGTGCGTCATTTTTTTCCCATGTCAAAAGTGACGCACCTGCGACACAAGCCAATCATAAATATGACCCAAATGTAAATACCATTGATTTGCACCCAAAATTGCCCAAATGTAAATACCATTGATTTGCCACCAAAATCGTTTTTTGAATAACATATTACAAACACAGCGCAGATCCTATGTACAAGCATTCAATTTCACTACTGAAACCTCACTGTTTCACAAAATACAAATCCTCTATCTTGCAAATGTTAATAGCAAGAATTATCAAAAAGCAACACACAAGCCAACACCAGGGAAATTCAGGACCTTATTTATAAAGGCCTTGCGCCACCGGAGCGTCATTTTTTTTCCCATGTCAAAAGTGACGCACCTGCGGCACAAGCCAATCATAAATATGACTCAAATGTAAATACCATTGATTTGCACCCAAAATTGCCCAAATGTAAATACCATTGATTTGCCCCCAAAATCGTTTTTTGAATAACATTTTACCAACACAGCGCAGATCCTATGTACAAGCATTCAATTTCACTAGTGAAACCTCACTGTTTCACAAAATACAAATCCTCTATCTTGCAAATGTTAATAGCAAGAATTATCAAAAAGCAACACACAAACCAACACCAAAGAAATTCAGGGCCTTATTTATAAAGGCCTTGCGCCACCGGTGTGTCATTTTTTTCCCATGTCAAAAGTGATGCACCTGCGGCACAAGCCAATCATAAATATGACCCAAATGTAAATACCATTGATTTGCCACCAAAATCGTTTTTGGAATAACATTTACCAACACAGCGCAGGTCCTATGTACAAGCATTCAATTTCACTCCTGAAACCTCACTGTTTCACAAAGGACAATTCGACTATCTTGCATATTTTATTATCAAGCATTTCCAAAAAACATACCACAAACCAAAAACAAAGAAACTCAGGGCCTTATTTAGGAAGGCCTTGCGCCACTGGTGCGTCATTTTTTTCCCATGTTAAAAGTGACGCACCTGCGGCACAAGCCAATCATAAATAAGGCCCAAATGTAAATACCATTGATTTGCCCCTAAAATCGTTTTTTGAATAACATTTTACCAACACACCGCAGGTCCTATGTACAAGCATTCAATTTCACTAGTGAAACCTCACTGTTTCACAAAATACAAATCCTCTATCTTGCAAATGGTAATAGCAAGAATTATCAAAAAGCAACACACAAACTAACACCAAAGAAATTCAGGGCCTTATTTATAAAGGCCTTGCGCCACCGGTGCATCATTTTTTTCCCATGTCAAAAGTGACACACCTGCGGCACAAGCCAATCATAAATATGACCCAAATGTAAATACCATTGATTTGCCCCCAAAATCGTTTTTTGAATAACATTTTACCAACACACTGCAGGTCCTATGTACAAGCATTCAATTTCACTAGTGAAACCTCACTGTTTCACAAAATACAAATCCTCTATCTTGCAAATGTTAATAGCAAGAATTATCAAAAAGCAACACACAAACCAACACCAAAGAAATTCAGGGCCTTATTTATAAAGGCCTTGCGCCACCGGTGCGTCATTTTTTTCCCATGTCAAAAGTGACGCACCTGCGACACAAGCCAATCATAAATATGACCCAAATGTAAATACCATTGATTTGCACCCAAAATTGCCCAAATGTAAATACCATTGATTTGCCCCCAAAAATCGTTTTTTGAATAACATATTACAAACACAGCGCAGATCCTATGTACAAGCATTCAATTTCACTACTGAAACCTCACTGTTTCACAAAATACAAATCCTCTATCTTGCAAATGTTAATTGCAAGAATTATCAAAAAGCAACACACAAGCCAACACCAGGGAAATTCAGGACCTTATTTATAAAGGCCTTGCGCCACCGGAGCGTCATTTTTTTTCCCATGTCAAAAGTGACGCACCTGCGGCACAAGCCAATCATAAATATGACTCAAATGTAAATACCATTGATTTGCACCCAAAATTGCCCAAATGTAAATACCATTGATTTGCCCCCAAAATCGTTTTTTGAATAACATTTTACCAACACAGCGCAGATCCTATGTACAAGCATTCAATTTCACTAGTGAAACCTCACTGTTTCACAAAATACAAATCCTCTATCTTGCAAATGTTAATAGCAAGAATTATCAAAAAGCAACACACAAACCAACACCAAAGAAATTCAGGGCCTTATTTATAAAGGCCTTGCGCCACCGGTGCGTCATTTTTTTCCCATGTCAAAAGTGATGCACTTGCGGCAAAAGCCAATCATAAATATGACCCAAATGTAAATACCATTGATTTGCCACCAAAATCGTTTTTGGAATAACATTTACCAACACAGCGCAGGTCCTATGTACAAGCATTCAATTTCACTCCTGAAACCTCACTGTTTCACAAAAGACAATTGGACTATCTTGCATATTTTATTATCAAGCATTTCAAAAAAACATACCACAAACCAAAAACAAAGAAACTCAGGGCCTTATTTAGGAAGGCCTTGCGCCACTGGTGCGTCATTTTTTTCCCATGTTAAAAGTGACGCACCTGCGGCACAAGCCAATCATAAATAAGGCCCAAATGTAAATACCATTGATTTGCCCCTAAAATCGTTTTTTGAATAACATTTTACCAACACACCGCAGGTCCTATGTACAAGCATTCAATTTCACTAGTGAAACCTCACTGTTTCACAAAATACAAATCCTCTATCTTGCAAATGGTAATAGCAAGAATTATCAAAAAGCAACACACAAACTAACACCAAAGAAATTCAGGGCCTTATTTATAAAGGCCTTGCGCCACCGGTGCGTCATTTTTTTCCCATGTCAAAAGTGACGCACCTGCGGCACAAGCCAATCATAAATATGACCCAAATGTAAATACCATTGATTTCCCCCAAAATTGCCCAAATGTAAATACCATTGATTTGCCCCCAAAATAGTTTTTTGAATAACATTTTACCAACACAGCGCATGTCCTATGTACAAGCATTCAATTTCACTAGTGAAACCTCACTGTTTCACAAAATACAAATCCTCTATCTTGCAAATGTTAATAGCAAGAATTATCAAAAAGCAACACACAAACCAACACCAAAGAAATTCAGGGCCTTATTTATAAAGGCATGCGCCTCCGGTGCGTCATTTTTTTCCCATGTCAAAAGTGACGCACCTGCGGTACAAGCTAATCATAAATATGACCCAAATGTAAATACCATTGATTTGCACCCAAAATTGCCCAAATGTAAATACCATTGATTTGCACCCAAAATTGCCCAAATGTAAATACCATTGATTTGCCCCCAAAATCGTTTTTTGAATAACATTTTACCAACACAGCGCAGGTCCTATGTACAAGCATTCAATTTCACTAGTGAAACCTCACTGTTTCACAAAATACAAATCCTCTATCTTGCAAATGTTAATAGCAAGAATTATCAAAAAGCAACACACAAACCAACACCAAAGAAATTCAGGGCCTTATTTATAAAGGCCTTGCGCCACCGGTGCGTCATTTTTTTCCCATGTTAAAAGTGACACACCTGCGGCAGAAGCCAATCATAAATATGACCCAAATGTAAATAGCATTGATTTGCCCCCAAAATCGTTTTTTGAAGAACATTTTACCAACACACCGCAGGTCCTATGTACAAGCATTCAATTTCACTAGTGAAACCTCACTGTTTCACAAAATACAAATCCTCTATCTCGCAAATGTTAATAGCAAGAATTATCAAAAAGCAACACACAAACCAACACCAAAGAAATTCAGGGCCTTATTTATAAAGGCCTTGCGCCACCGGTGCGTCATTTTTTTCCCATGTCAAAAGTGATGCACCTGCGGCACAAGCCAATCATAAATATGACCCAAATGTAAATACCATTGATTTGCCACCAAAATCGTTTTTGGAATAACATTTACCAACACAGCGCAGGTCCTATGTACAAGCATTCAATTTCACTCCTGAAACCTCACTGTTTCACAAAAGACAATTCGACTATCTTGCATATTTTATTATCAAGCATTTCCAAAAAACATACCACAAACCAAAAACAAAGAAACTCAGGGCCTTATTTAGGAAGGCCTTGCGCCACTGGTGCGTCATTTTTTTCCCATGTTAAAAGTGACGCACCTGCGGCACAAGCCAATCATAAATAAGGCCCAAATGTAAATACCATTGATTTGCCCCTAAAATCGTTTTTTGAATAACATTTTACCAACACACCGCAGGTCCTATGTACAAGCATTCAATTTCACTAGTGAAACCTCACTGTTTCACAAAATACAAATCCTCTATCTTGCAAATGGTAATAGCAAGAATTATCAAAAAGCAACACACAAACTAACACCAAAGAAATTCAGGGCCTTATTTATAAAGGCCTTGCGCCACCGGTGCATCATTTTTTTCCCATGTCAAAAGTGACACACCTGCGGCACAAGCCAATCATAAATATGACCCAAATGTAAATACCATTGATTTGCCCCCAAAATCGTTTTTTGAATAACATTTTACCAACACACTGCAGGTCCTATGTACAAGCATTCAATTTCACTAGTGAAACCTCACTGTTTCACAAAATACAAATCCTCTATCTTGCAAATGTTAATAGCAAGAATTATCAAAAAGCAACACACAAACCAACACCAAAGAAATTCAGGGCCTTATTTATAAAGGCCTTGCGCCACCGGTGCGTCATTTTTTTCCCATGTCAAAAGTGACGCACCTGCGACAGAAGCCAATCATAAATATGACCCAAATGTAAATACCATTGATTTGCACCCAAAATTGCCCAAATGTAAATACCATTGATTTGTACCCAAAATTGCCCAAATGTAAATACCATTGATTTGCCCCCAAAATCGTTTTTTGAATAACATTTTACCAACACAGTGCAGGTCCTATGTACAAGCATTCAATTTCACTAGTGAAACCTCACTGTTTCACAAAATACAAATCCTCTATTTTGCAAATGTTAATAGCAAGAATTATCAAAAAGCAACACACAAACCAACACCAAAGAAATTCAGGGCCTTATTTATAAAGGCCTTGCGCCACCGGTGCGTCATTTTTTTCCCATGTTAAAAGTGACACACCTGCGGCAGAAGCCAATCATAAATATGACCCAAATGTAAATAGCATTGATTTGCCCCCAAAATCGTTTTTTGAAGAACATTTTACCAACACACCGCAGGTCCTATGTACAAGCATTCAATTTCACTAGTGAAACCTCACTGTTTCACAAAATACAAATCCTCTATCTTGCAAATGTTGATAGCAAACATTATCAAAAAGCAAGACACAAACCAACAACAATGAAACTCAGGGCCTTATTTAGGAAATGCCTTTCGCCACTGGTGCGTCATTTTTATCCCATGTTAAAAGTGACACACCTGCGGCACAAGCCAATCATAAATATGACCCAAATGTAAATACCATTGATTTGCCACCAAAATCGTTTTTGGAATAACATTTTACCAACACTGCGCAGGTCCTATGTACAAGCATTCAATTTCACTCCTGAAACCTCACTGTTTCACAAAAGACAATTCCTCTATCTTGCATATTTTAATATCAAGCATTTCCAAAAAACATACCACAAACCAACAGCAAAAAAACTCAGGGCCTTATTTTTGAAAGCCTTGCGCCACCGGTGCGTCATTTTTTTCCCATGTTAAAAGTGACGCACCTGCGGCACAAGGCAATCAAAATAAGGCCCAAATGTAAATACCAGATTTGCACCCAAAATTGTCCAAATGTAAATACCATTGATTTGCCCCCAAAATCGTTTTTTGAATAACATTTTACCAACACAGCGCAGGTCCTTTGTACAAGCATTCAATTTCACTACTGAAACCTCACTGTTTCACAAAAGACAAATCCTCTATCTTGCATATTTTAATATCAAGCATTTCCAAAAAACATGCCACAAACCAACAAGAAAAAATCTCAGTCTGCTTCCTAATTTGAGATAACGCAGGTGACATAATTCTAAAACATTAAAATATATTTCTTTACAGAGGCAGACACTATTAATTTCTTCTCAATATAAGCCATCCATTTACCCCAAAATCGTTTTTTAAATAACTTTTTACAAACACAGCACACGTCCTATGTACAAGCATTCAATTTTACTACTGAAACTTCACTATCTGATTCCAAATCTTCTCCATAGAGCAAACAAGTGTCTATCTAAATTTTTTTTTTTTTTTTATTAAACATTTTTTTTATAATTTTCCAGCGTAACAGACCAATAAATGTTACAGCACATTTATACATTTCAAGATCTTAATCTTTTCATTACAGCACTCATATCATCATTTGCAGATAATTATCGCTCATTTTCTTAAAACAATAATAGAGCCTCAGCTAACTAACCATTGTGGTCAGACATCCCTGCCCGATTTATCATTCCATTTTTCCACTTTGCCACTGGGTACCAGATCCTCTTTCCTAGAGATCTGCTTTTTTTCCCTTCCTGTCATATATCGCTTTTTCTAAATTATACGTTGATAATAACCGAGCAATCCACATCTGAAAGGTTGGCGGGACCCTGTCAAGCCATGATATTGCTATGCAAATTCGGAAAACTGCGGCCAACATAAATATAAACTCAACAGGAGTTTCCTCAGTTTCTAACGAGACCTCCAACAATAATATCTCATCTGTGAGCTTAATTTGACATCCCAACGATACGTCAGAAAATTTCTCGATCTCTTTTTTGAGGGAAAACAATTGTGGGCATTGCGAGAACATGTATATAATGTCTGCGCCATGGGAGTCACAACGTGGGCATGTTATTCCTGTATTGCTCCCCCATTGTGCAATTCTGGCTGGGGTATGATAAAGCGAGTATATAGTCTTGTAGTGTTGCGACTGTAAGGTAGCAGAACATAAAACCGTTCGGCCCAAATCAAGAGATAACTGAAAATCTTCTGGCTGTATCCCCAGACTATCCGCCCACTTCCTGACATATTTCTCTCTATCGTCAGTTTTGTATGTACACAATTCTGCATATAAATAGCGAATCGTACAATGAGGGGTGCTCTCTAAATAGTCCATTATGCGACAAGTCCCAAAACCCAACGTTCCTCCCTGTTTGTTTGCCAGATAACTTCTGATCTGTAAATATTTGAAAAAGCTGTTATTTGTTACTTTAAATTTACTTTGGATTTCTTGAAACTGTAGAATTTCGCCCTGTTGGTTCATAAGATTCCCCACTTTCTTGATCCCTTTGTTATCCCAGTCCCTCATCACCGTGTCTCTAAAGATATCGCCAGGTAGAGATCTGTTTTTATACATTCTTGTGTAGCTGTTATGTCTTCCTAATCCCATTTTCTTTTGTAGCACCTTCCAGATACTATAGGCAGCTCTTAAAGTTTTGAACCTAGTATGCTTGAAATAGCTAAAGTCAGTTATATTTAAAAATCTGTTTTCAGCCCCTTCTCCCAGCAGTGCAGTATAAACATTAGTGTATCCTTGTGTGTCTTCTCCTAACTCTGTGCTCCCGCCCCCTATTAATCCCTGAAAATATTGCATGGCCGTGGCCCTGTAGTAAAACGAAAATCAGGTGCTCCCCAACCCCCCTTTTCTCTTGGAAGTGTCAGGTGTCGATATGCTCTCCTGGTTTTGCCTTGTGCCCAAATAAATTTATTTAAAATAGCTTCTATTTTGTTAAACCAGAAATGTTCAAAGAAGAGTGGAATTGCTCTGAATAGATACAGGAATTTTGGGAAGGTAGTCATTTTGATCACATTTATTCGACCCATCAACGTCAGGTTAAGCTTATATATCCATTCCGTGTTCTCCTTCACTTTGGCTACCAGTGGTTTCATATTTATCTCTACCAAATTGTCTAAATCTGCGGTGACTTTAATTCCTAAGTATGTGGCTACTTTAACAACTCTATTATCTTGATATATCATAAAAGAATTTTGTACTATTTGTGTTTTCTCACTAATAATTTTGTATCCAGAGATTGCTCCGAAGCCTGTTGCTTCTGTCTCTATCTCAGGAAGAGCAATATCTGGATTGTTGGTAATTATAGCTACATCATCCGCATATGCGAAAACTTTGTAGCTGATATTGTGCAGCCTAATTGGGGAGATCCTACAGTTACTTTCGAATCTACGCAATATAGGGTCGATATACAAGGCAGCTAAAAGCGGGGATGCTGGGCATCCCTGCCTTGTGCCACGTTTAATTTGTACTGTGTCAGTGCATCCTTTGTTAATCCTTATTCTAGCATTTGGTTCTGCGTACAATGCCTGAATTGCCTTGATATATCCATCCCCAACCCAAACCATTTCATTACCTCCCATAGATATTTCCAAGAGGCCCTGTCGAAGGCCTTCTCTGCATCCAGAAAAACGGCTACGACAGGGTCCCCTGCAACTCCCATGGCGTCTAAAATAGTGATCATCTGTCTTGTGTGTTGTGTGGTCCCCTTCCCTGGAATAAACCCGTGCTGCGAAGTACTCACCAAGTGCCCTATAATCTTACTTAATCTTTGTGCAAGTGTTTTAGAATATATTTTGGCGTCTGTGTTCATAAGTGTTATCGGGCGATATGACCCGGGTTCTAGTGGGGGTTTGCTTTTCTTAAGTATTACAATAATAACAGCCCCACCCCATGAGGGTGGAATAGATTTGCCCAACTGTGCCTGAAGGAGAGTTTCATGCATGTCCTTCCCCAATACGTCCCAAAATTTTTTATAGAACTCTGCTGGGATTTGATCTGGGCCTGTAGCTTTTCCTACTGGGAGGCTGCTTACTGCTTCCTGAACTTCTTGTGCAGTAAAACTTAGCTCTAGGTTTTCCTTCTCCTCCTCTCGTAGCCCTTCGCAATGTATGCCTTCCAGATATCCCGTGATCTCTCGCTCTGTAATTTCAAGTGTCTGGTCATAGAGTGTGGTGTAAAACTTTCTGAAAACTTCCTGTATTTCCGTTATCTTGTTAACTACCTCCCCTACCTCATTCCTTACTTCCTTTATTTGCCCTGCTGCCAGGTTCAGCCTAGTGCGGATTGCAAGAAGGTGTCCAATTCTTTCACTGTACTCATAGCTTTTTTCCCTTTTAGTCAAATAATTAGCTGCCGTTCTCCTCACTATACTTTCACTTGTGTCAGCTTTATTCAGCTCTATATTTAAGAGTATATCTTCCAAAGGTTCTTGCTTAGAGATAGCTACTATTAGGCGTTCTTCCAAATCCGCTAAGTCCCTTATCTTATTCGCCATTTCCTCTTTCTCATTTTTAGACCTTTGTAACGTATAGCCTAAGGTTTCCCTCCTGACACCCGGTTGAAGGCGTCCCATACCATGCCAGCCGAAGTTGATCCTCTGTTAGTCTCCCAGAATTGACTGATCCAGATTCTCATTCTATTCAGATAATTTGCGTCTTTCAGAAGCCCTCTTTAAAACGTCCAGATATAAGGCTTCCTTTCCCCCTTATCTACGAGCGGGAGAGTTAATACAAGAGGATTATGATCCGATAATATCCTCGGTAGCCTCTCTAAGTGACTATTGCTTATCAGAGAATTGGAGATCCAGAAGTAATCCAGTCTTGCCACCAATTTGTGGGGTGCCGAGTAGTATGTGCTCCCCGTCCCATGTGGGTGTTTATAAGACCATACATCAGTTAATGCGTTATGATAAGCAAAATTGCCTACTGCTTTACAAACTTTCTTTTTCCTTCCCCCGTATATGCCACCTCCCGTCATACCCAGCCCCATTAATCCATTAACATTAAAATCCCCGCAACAAATAATCGGTTCAGGCCATAAGGTAATTCATGATCTAAGTAATCAAAAATCTCCGGATCATCTTCGTTAGGGCCATATACCGAGACAATAGTACAAAATCCTGCCTTTGATTCACCCTCAATCAAAACCCATCTCCCTCCCTGATCCTCTTTCTTCCTCTTTACTATGAACGCTCCTTTCTTTGCTAGTATGGCCAACCCCTCGTCTTTGATTCTTGTCTGGTATAAGCTAATACCTCAAAACCCATTTGATCTAACAAATGTTTGTTATTCCCCTCAATGTGGGTCTCTTGTAGGCATATTATGTCTAATTTTAACATTCTTAACATGGCGGAGACTTTCTGTCTTTTTCCTCCGTCATTTAGTCCGCAAATATTTATAGAAGCTATCCTTATCGCCATCTAGATATATTTGACTTTTCCTTCCTGCAATACCACTCATTATTTTTATAACCACCTGCAAACAGTGCTCCTTTCCAAAAAGCCCTGCATACGTAATCTTCATATACTTCCTCTCTTAGTGCTGTGCTTGCCAACCTTAGTTCCTTCCCCCCTGCCCCCCCTCCCTTCCCCCCCTCCAATATCCCCCCTCATTACAGGCAAATAGGTCAATTTTGACCTATGTGTAGCCTCTATAGTCTGTAGTATCGCCTCTCTCCCTTACCCGTCCCTCATAACTCTTTCAGTTTACTGTTATAATTTATCCATTTGTGTCATTTACTCTATGGGGCTTTTGGTGGACTTTTTCCTCTGCTCTCCCTCCCCCTATGCTGCTCAGTAAGATCTGCCAGAAATTCTCCTGCTTTTATCTCTGAAAAAAACATCCTAGTATGCCCTTTATTGATAACTTTTAGTCTTGCTGGGTACAATAAGTATGCTTCTACGCCTTGTTTCTGGAAGGGGGCAATCAATTGCCTTAGCTTCTACCTTCTCTCCACAGTGACATGACAGACGTCAGGCCTGGCAAAAAATGTAACTCCATCAAATGTTTTCCTAGCCTCTGGTCTAGCCCTATCCATATTCTCTTGTCTCGCTAAGAAATTCCCTAGAAACACAAGCATCGCCCTGGGTAGTGTACTCTGTTGCCCCCCTCGATTTTTCTTTAGAGACAGCAGATACCTATGGGCTGTTTGAACTTCTAGTTCCCACTGCCACTGGGAGTCCGGGAAGGCCCCTTTCAAGAATGTTATCACATACCCTCTGGGGTCCTGCCCCTCCAGCCCTTCTTCAAGTCCCAAGAGTCTCACATTGTTCCGCCTTTGGCGGTTTTCAAAGTCTTCGACCTTCCACTGCAAATCCTCCACTATCTTCCCTTGTTCATTTTTGAAGGCCTGCCAGTCCGTAACCTCATCTTTCATCCTACCGGTTCTTTCTTCCACCTGTGTTACCCTTTCCTCCACCTCTTCATATTTTCTATTTACTTTTCTCAGTGATGCTTGTAATTTTTTCGTATCGCATCTTGCCCTCCGGCTTTCTACCCTGGCTTCAGTTTGCATCTGTTTAAGCATACCAAACAACATCTCCAGTGTTACATTCTGGGGCATAGATTTAGGTAGCCCATCATTATCCCCTTCTCCTAGACCGCTTTCTTGATAAGTCCCTGCGGTGGCGGAATAGTCCCATGAGAGTTTTTTGTTCATACTACTCCTAGACCCTCTTCCGTTTCTTCTTGCTCCAACTTTCTTTCTTTTTTGTGTACTTATGTCTCTCGAGCCTTTACTTGTATCTGAGCTTCCCTCCTCCTCATTTTCAGGTTCACTAATATCAGTAGAGTCCGTCCCCTCATTGACTGAAAAGAACTCAGGAGATCCCCCTCTATTGCCTCTGTTGCCTTTGCTGCCTGCTTGCTCCTGCTGCGATTCAATGCTTAACATGCTTCCCCAATTAGAATCTGGAGGTTGATTGATGTTAGTGTTAAGCCCCGCTTCTACTGACAATAGGGCATCTAACATTTGAACGTTGTTGTGTCTCTCAATGTCCTCTAGGGACCCCAGAGGCTCCTTGACCGTCCCCTTTGCTCCCTCGCCTGCTTTTGCTGCGCCTTTGCTCACCTTTGTAACAGAGCTCCCTTCTCCTCTGAAGCAGGCGCCTTCCGCGAGATGCGTGCTGTCCTCCGACGTGTCGGCCGGTTGCCCGGCAACTGTAGCACCGACGCTTGCGTCCTCGAGGAGGGCTTTCCCGGCTTCCTCGCTGTCCGCGCTCAGCGCGGCTGGATGTTCATCATCCCGATTTTGTGGAGCTGGGGTCACTTTGACAACGAAGGATTCAGTCAAGGTAGGCTGCCGCATGGGGTCCTTTAGTGGGGGAGGAAGTACCCAATATAATCTGCTTCCCTCGGCATCCTGCGGCGTCTCTCTCTGTGTTTTGCTCGAGCCGGTCGCAGCGAGCCTTGTCTCTGGTTTCCTCTCGGGTCTGTCCCCCTTTTTCAGTTGTGAAGCCTTTGAGGAACGACTGGGGGGGTCCATCTGCTTCTTAGTCCCCGTCAGTACTTTTGGGGTAGCTCCTGAATGTTGATCATCCCGTATTGCCGGACCTTTATTCGTCCCGGTAATATTGGTAGGTTTCTCTTTGTCCTGTTTGCTGCGTTGCGACATCGTGGTAGGTGTATTGAACACGCCGATTATGCTTCTTCAGTACTTGCTCCAGACCTGTACCGCCGCTAGAGTTACTTGAATTAGCCGTCCATTGCCGGTCGTCCCAGCGATGATGCAGTGTATCAGGCCAACCGAAATCCGCATCCCTGCATTCAAATCACCGGCACCATAGTATCAGGGTAGGAGAGAGGTGAAGTGCGACTTTGCTCTACAAAGCTACAGCGGCCATCTTGTGTCTATCTAAATTAAATGAATCATTACTTACCTTTACAAATGCTTTGGGAGATTAAGAACAGTGTCAGACACACACACCAATTTTTCTTTAGCAGAGAAAAGGTGTGCACTCAATACACTGAAACCAAGACTGGCAGAGAAAACCTCTAATTCTACACACATATGCCTCATTTCAACCAATCAAAACTCTTCCCTCACTTTTTTCAAACCAACACCCTCCCCCCTCTCAGACCTTTCTATCTGTTACCATAGCAACTCCCTCCTAACTGAACTCTCAGGTTCAAAAGTTTATTCTACAATGTTGCAAATTAAGTCAGCAAGGATGTTTGACCTCTCAATACACCAGCTTATCCAGGGCATTATTGCTTTTAGTGACTTTTTCTTAACCATTCAAATTGCTTCTTTCACACAACACAACCATGCACCCTAACTTTCAGTTTTCAACTATCTGAATACACCAATCATTGCCTGTGATTCAAGAGCAGGGAAACTCCACAATTATTTTTTTGTAAACTCCTACTGTTCCAACTGCCATTTCATTCCCACACTTCATCTGACTGCACCAGAACCTTCTCTCATCATGTATTCTGTGTGGATTATTGGACATAGCTACATCCATTGTGCTCAAAGGTATGCAGCTTGCAGAAATTTTCACAACCTTGATTTATCAAATGTGGAAATCAAGTGGATTGGCCAGAGAGGATTGAGATGTCACCAATTGATACCATTGGTGAAAACCTTTTTGCATGTCATGAATGATGTAATATGTGACATGATCAGCAGTGGATTGCGGGTGCGCGATATATAGTTAGTGCAACTAACTATATATGCGAATTTCAATGGTTTTGTGCGAGTAAAATAAGGTTTTGTAAATGCTAATCCCTAACTATATATGGTCTATAACCTATGGTTTTTTCAGTGAATTTTCAAGGTTTTGTAAATGCTAATCCCTAACTATATATGGTCTATAACCTATGTTTTTTTCAGTGAATTTCAATGGTTTTTTAATAGCAAATATCAAAAGCTGTAAAATGTATTCTTATTCTAATTCAAAAATATATTTTATATTTTATTTTTTAAGCAAAGGACCCAGATGCATTTATAGTTTATCACTAACAATGTTACAGGCTAATGTATTTTCACGGGAAATTAACAACTGTCCTGCAAGTAAAATATTCCTATTTCGAGAAAAAGGGCGTTTCTTCGTCCCATGAGGGAGCCGTTGAGCAAAAGAGGCTCGGCCTGCTGTCTTAGTCGCTGATAGGCCTGAATATCGGATTCTTATCGATCACTTTATGTTGCAGGAGTGGAAAACACAACAGTCCTTGCCCATTTATCTTTACAGCATTCCTGCGTATTATACCTTTTAACAGTCATGTAATCGGGCTGCTTTATTTCCCTTGCCTTTTACTGATTCGAAAACAGTGGCTATTATTCAAAACTTTAGCAATCTAGGTACTACTACCATGTTTTGTTTTAAAAACCTTTATTGTGAAAATGTCAGTATACAAATACGGGCCTATAACCACGTGGGCCGGCCACAGAGCAAACTGGAATCGTATATGATGAGGGGACATTTACACTGTAGAAGAACGTAACGGGCGGGCCATTAGGTTGCAAGAACTAAGGTGTCTAACAGTTGCGGAATCGGAAGACGTAAATTTTATAATTAAAGTACGACAGGGCCAGTTACAATAAAATTATCTAGATACACATTTGCGGGCAAGTACCATGGGTGACGTTAATTCGAACTTTCAATAGTACTGTAATCAATAACACATCAGAACTTAATATCAATAGGGATGTCCAAATGTTCAATCAGTACTCGTCCCCGCCCGCCATGTGCTTCAAAACTGCATACGTATCTTGTGATATCAAGGCTGGGCAACCAGTACACCACAAGGAGTTGCGAGTCCCATTTATACCGGCGCCATTTTGGGCGAGGCCGGGCAGGTCCAGGATATAGTCAAAATGTCTCCACCAACCAGCGGTCGGACCAGAACACCTTTCGGCAGTCAAAAAAGGTTCCGTTAAATGACAACCGAAGAGATAGGCAACAAGAACCATCAGTCAAAAGAGGCGAGGGCAAGTTCTTCCCTACCGGGTCACGTTGGGGCCCCACCGGAACTGATCGAATTGGTAGTCTACAGTGTTTCTGGATGTTTCAGACTGAAGCTGGCGTCAGCATGAGAGCACCACCATCTCGTGGCTCCGACGTGGCCATTCCGCAAGCAATTATGGCAGCCGCTCCCCACCGGAGGCCTGCGGGAGTCGGAGGCCCCGGTGACTTTTGTAGAATCTTCAAGGCTGAGGGGAGGCTTTCGCTAATGGGGCCCATGCCCTAGCAGGCAAGCGTCCGAGTTCCAAGGTGTCCCAGGGCCATTTTAGTGGACCAGGCCCAAATCCGAAGAGCCGGCCGCCATTTTGAGAGTCCTGTGGCAGCCGCCTATCGCTGCACCGCAAGAGTGGGTGCAATTAAGCTGGATGGTGGGCGAGACGCTGTAGCCGCAAGAGCGGGCGCAACTCAGCTGGATGGCGGGTGAGGCACTGTGCCGCAAGAGCGGGCGCAACTTAGCTGGATGGCGGGTGAGGCAGTGTGCCCCAAGAGCGGGCGCAATTCAGCTGGATGGTGGGCAAGACGCTATAGCCGCAAGAGCTGGCGCAACTCAGCTGGATGGCGGGTGAGGCACTGTGCCGCAAGAGCGGGCGCAACTCAGCTAGATGGCGGGTGAGGCACTGTGCCGCAAGAGCGGGCGCAACTCAGCTGGATGGCGAGTGAAATGCAAAGGGGCGCCCCACTGCAGCTGATGAGCCTCCACCTGGGGAGGCGGGGGAGGCCCGTTCGCGCCGCCTCCCCCCCCGAGGCGCCCACGCCATTTTTCGGCGCAGCATTGTAGGATGGCCAGACCAGTGCAGAAACTTGCTGGACACCACCTCGGTGCCGTCCGGATCTCGGCGCGTTGTGCTGCCTTCGGCCTATTCGCACAACGGTTCACTACTGACGCCGCCTCACAGGCCGACGGATTTGTGACGCGTCGCGTAAGCGCGACGTATCACGTTACCGCGTAATGTGTCTTATGACGCGCCGCGTTAGCGCACCCGGAAGCGATCCGGGGCGCGGCGCTGAGCGCGTAACATAAGCATAACAGGTCATATGACTTGTTTATAAAACTTTTCATTGGTTCGTTTTACTTTTGGTTTCCTAATGATGGAAGGCTTGGTCATATGACCTAAAAATAACACTTTTCATTGGTTTAGAATTTTTTTTTTTTCAAAATGATGAAAGCCCCACCTTTTTTTTTCTCACTCTGACTTGTAAAGCAAAGGACCCAGATGCATTTACAGTTTCTCACTAACAATGTTCCAGGCTAATGTATTTTCCCGGGAAATTTACAACTGTTCTGCAAGTAAAATATTCCTATTTCGAGAAAAAGGGCGTTTCTTCGTCCCATGAGGGAGCCGTTGAGCAAAAGAGGCTCGGCCTGCTGTCTTAGTCGCTGATAGGCCTGAATATCGGATTCTTATCGATCACTTTATGTTGCAGGAATGGAAAACACAACAGCCCTTGACCATTTATCTTTACAGCATTCCTGCGTATTATACCTTTTAACCGTCATGTAATCGGGCTGCTTTATATCACTTGCCTTTTACTGATTCGAAAACAGTGGCTATTATTCAAAACTTTACCAATCTAGGTACTACTACCATGTTTTGTTTTAAAAACCTTTATTGTGAAAATGTCAGTATACAAATACGGGCCTATAACCACGTGGGCCGGCCACGGAGCAAACTGGAATCATATATGATGGGGGGACATTTACACTGTAGAAGAACGTAACGGGCGGGCCATTAGGTTGCAAGAACTAAGGTGTCTAACAGTTGCAGAATCGGTGGACGTAAATTTTATAATTAAAGTACGACAGGACCAGTTACAATAAAATTATCTAGATATACATTTGCGGGCAAGTACCATGGGTGACGTTAATTCGAACTTTCAATAGTACACTAATCAATAACACATCAGAACTTAATATCAATAGGGATGTCCAAATGTTCAATCAGTACTCGTCCCCGCCCGCCATGTGCTTCAAAACTGCATACGTATCTCGTGATATCAAGGCTGGGCAACCAGTACACAACAAGGACTTGTGAGTCCCATTTATACCGGCGCCATTTTGGGCGAGGCCGGGCAGGTCCAGGATATAGTCAAAATGTCTCCACCAACCAGCGGTCGGACCAGAACCCCTTTCGGCAGTCAAAAAAGGTTCCGTTAAATGACAACAGAAGAGATAGGCAACAAGAACCATCAGTCAAAAGAGGGGAGGGCAAGTTCTTCCCTACCGGGTCACATTGGGGCTCCACCGGAACTGATCGAATTGGTAGTCTACAGTGTTTCTGGATGTTTCAGACTGAAGCTGGCGTCAGCATGAGAGCACCACCATCTCGTGGCTCCGTCGTCGCCATTCCGCAAGCAATCATGACAGCCGCTCCCCACCAGAAACCTGCGGGAGTCGGGGGCCCCGGTGACTTTTGTAGAATCTTCAAGGCTGAGGGGACGCTTTCGGAAATGGGGCCCATGCCCTAGCAGGCAAGCGTCCGAGTTCCAAGGTGTCCCAGGGCCATTTTAGTGGACCAGGCCCAAATCCGAAGAGCTGGCCGCCATTTTGAGAGTCCTGTGGCAGCCGCCTATCGCTGCACCGCAAAAGTGGGCGCAATTCAGCTGGATGGTGGGCGAGACGCTGTAGCCACAATAGCGGGCGCAACTCAGCTGGATGGCGGGTGAGGCACTGTGCCGCAAGAGCGGGCGCAACTCAGCTGGATGGCGGATAAGGCACTGTGCCGCAAGAGCGGGCACAACTCAGTTGGATGCCAAGGGGCGCCCCACTGCAGCTGAGAAGCCTCCACCTGGGGAGGCGGGGGAGGCCCGTTCGCACCACCTCCCCCCGGGGCGCCCCACGCCATCTTTCGGCGCAGCATTGTAGGATGGCCAGACCAGTGCGGCAACTTGCGGATCTCGGCGCGTTGTGCTGCCTTCGGCCTATTCGCACAACGGTCCGCTACTGATGCCGCCTCACAGGCCGACGTATTTTGTAGGCTTTTTATAGCCAAAAGCTGACTAAAAGACATCCCAAAGCAGCCCATTGTTGCTACTCCGGGGAGGGAGGGGCAGGGACAGTGTAAAGCGGACGGTGAATGCTTTGAGATGGATGTTGCAGCAGGCTGCCATGTAAATAGTTGTTTAAAATGTTTTTTTTAACGTGTTTACTTTGTTGGAGCGTTGTATATATTTATAAGTTATTAAAGTGTTATAATCCTACTACTTTGTTGGAGTGCTATATCTTTGTAATGTGGCAACAAGCACAAAGATGTTACTGTATAACCAGAAAAAGACATAGTCCAATTGTGCGTGATCTAGTCCAATCTGGTGACGCCGATAGTGGGTATCAGCAGACTTTCATTTGTATAGGGTTTGTTGGTTATTGGGCGGGGTGGGTGGTAGGGCAGGCATGCTTAGGCAGCGAGGGCGGCGGAGCCGAACTACCTCATGGCCATCCCGACCGCGAGCTTGGCTCCTCCCCCTGGTTTCATACTTTTGCGGAGGGCTATTTCCTGGTGTTTCTTGTTTTAGCAGGGTCAGAAAGGATCCTATCAGTGGCCTACTGATTTTGTTCGATTCCTTTTGTTTTGCAATAATTTGCTAGGAAGGTACCGTGGCTAATCCGTATTTTATATATATGTCCTCTTTATTAGGGGTGCCCTCCGGTGGGGCCGGACGAGCTACCTCTAATAAATGGTCCGGGTAGAACCAATTACCAATCAGTGGGGAGAAGATAGGCATTACAGATTACAAAAGGGGGGACAAGGGTCTGCACTACCTATCTTACAGTGAGAATCACCATTGCTCCCCCCCGACTGACACCATCCTTTGCCTCAGCTTGGATCATCATTTGCTAAAGTGTTCGAAGACCCCACCGTGAGTATAACAACAACCGGGGCCTTACTGCACACCCTGAGAAAAACTACGCAGCAAGACAATCTCTACCTTCTCCCTTTCCCATGTTCCAATGCTTTGAAATGAACAATATATTTACTCGCAGTGACAAAATGGCGGTCAACACTTCCTGATTTCCTTCGAATCGAACGCTAACAGACATCACGCAGCAAAAATAAAATTCCGCTCACGCCCAGCCGCTGGAAGACATGTATCAACATATATGAGCCTCCTCAGCCACCCTCAGAAAACCTAGGGGGTCAGGATACGTCTTCCGTGCCCCCTTATACCCATTTCCCACATTGTTTTTCATCCATCTTGTGATTTAATTAAAATGAAACACAAAATGGCGAACTCCCGTTACGCTACCGGTGAGCGACCCGGTTCGCGTACCGGGAAGCGCTTCTACTGCGAAAAATCGAAATATTTTTTTGCCCCACGGGACCCTTTAATAACACCAACATCATTCCTAGGGGGTCAAGAGGGGTCTACCTTGCCCCCTTTCATTAAATTCCCCCTTCATTTTTCTCCTCCTCTTGTCTCTCGATCCTACCAAGAGACAAGATGGCGGCCGGTCCGGACTGTTTAGAATGTTGACAGACACCGGAGAGCCAATCAGCTTCGATTCTAGAAGTTCTGTTACGCGTCAGGTACGCAAACCGGGGCTCTAACCGGAGCGCTGTCACAGATATATCTGTTTTTTAAAACGTTAATTTCTCAAAATCCACTGGAGCACAAATATTGAGACATAGCAAAGGCACGTCGGGCAAACCATATCTACAATTTTGCCAAGTTTCGTGTAAATCCATTCAGCCGTTCGAGCTAAAAGTGAGTCCAACCGCCCTATGGAAAACTAAATGTTAAAAACGCGTTTTGGGACCCCCCTTTTTTCTCATCCCCCCTTAACGAAACCCCCCCAAACTTTTAGGGGCTGCTCAGAAACAAAATGTGCCATTTTCCTGATAATTTCAGCCAATTCCGTCCACAAACGCCAAAGTTATTCCACATAGAATTTTCAAAAATCCCATAGGAAAAAATCCTAACTATATATACCTACTGGCGACCGCCAGTAGGTAATATATATATATATTACCTACTGGCGATAGCCAGTAGGTAGTTATAGTTAGGATCTACTTTCCATAGGAAATCCGCAACATTCTATTGGGAATAACTTTGGTGCCGGTGGACGAATGTTCGCCAATTTCTCAAAGAAGATGGTCTGCTCCGTTTCGCTCCTTTCCTGAAAATGTGGGGGGGATTCGTTAAGCGGGGGCTGAGATAAAAGGGGGGTCCCAAAACGTGTTTTCCCCATGTTAATTTCCATAGGGCGGTTGGACTCACTTTTAGCCCGAACCGCTGAATGGATTTTCACCAAACTTGGCAAAATTGTAGGGACTGGTAGCCCGATGTGCCTTTGCTATGTCTCAAGAAATGTGCTCCAGAGGATTTTGAGTAATTTAGGTTCAAAAAAATATATATATCTGTAAGCGCGCCCCGGTACGCGCACCGGGGAGTGTACCAGCGCGCAACACGAGTTTGCGCGCGGAAAGCTGATTGGCTCTCAGGTGTCTGTAAACATTCCAAACAGTCTGGAGCAGCCGCCATCTTGTGGCTCAGTAGGATTGAGACACAAGAGGTGGCCAAAACAAAGGGGGAAATGACCAAAAGTGGGGAGGATACACCCCCCCTGACCCCCCAGGTTTCATGTGGGGGCCATAAAAGGGTCCCGCGGGGCAAAACATTTTTTAATTTTTTTTTTCGATTTTCGCGGGGGGAGCCCCGGTACGCGCACCGGGGAGCGTACCTGGGAGCGTACCATTGGGAAAACCCAGTGAAACAGTAAAATAATACTTTAAAGTGCTTAGAGGTAGGGTAGCTCTGCATAGGGTTGTTGTGTTGTGTGGGAGATATAAGTACCAGCATGTAGGTACTAATGCAGAGTCTTAAATTCAGTGTAGACTGTCTCCTCTGTAGATAATTTGCATGTTGTTACAGAAGTTATTGTGGTTTTTAGAATCTATACTATAGTCTGTCAGGAAAGCAGAAACAACATGGAGGCAGGAGATGAAAAAGAGATGTAAAATACACATTGGAGATAATATAGTGGGAGAAAGGAAGTAACTATGAGCAAAATTACTATGTAACACAAAAAAGTTGCATAGTATATTATAAGTCTCACTTTATATTATACTAATTCATGATTTACATATAAAAAAGAATAATGTTTCAAACAATTTTTAATTATTAAATACAAATGTATTGCTGTGATTTTTCAAAATTTAAAAGAACTTCCAACATTATATCGTCAGGTATGTCCTCATTTGGATTTGATGATTCCATTTCTACAACACAATTAGGTAACTCTTGGTCCAGAGACTGATCCAAAAAGTCTAAATCATCAATCTCTTCCTTTGGATTGTTCTCCAGATTAATTTTGAATGAAATATTAAATTTGTTTTGTTCTCCTTCCATTTTCTTGCTGTAAATTGCATAAAAAATAAATATATCAGTAGAGATAGGGCACTGTTGGGTTTAAGTTCAGACAGGTACTTGTGAGTTTTTAACAGTGAAGTTATCTTTGGGCAGTGTATGGTATGAGGCAGGAAGTAGAAATATAAAAAAGTGTATGTGAAGAAGCCTAAGAAAATTCATAATTATACCAGAGAAGCCTAACTCAATCTATAACTATAACAGAGAAGCCTATCTCAATCTGTAACTATAACAGAGGGACAGTAAATAACTGTCAGAAAACGTTTTTATAAATGAAGTTAAAGTGCCCCTTACAAATGAACAACTTACCTTATAGAAAGTTGATGAAGATAAATGAGAAAATCCTTTAAAGATGTATCTCAGGTAGTTGTAGTCAAAATGGCCGTGTTTACCTCTCATTTTTCATTTATATTCATGTACATAACCAATCAAATGTCAGGAAAAAAAAGTCGAAAATGAAAGTAACATTTTAATTGGTTGTAAATTGTAACACTTCATATGTGTTTTTGTCATGTAATTTACCTCAGGATATTTAGACAGGGCTACAGCCCAAATGGCTCAATGGAATTCCACCAAATTTGGGAAAATGGTAGGGACTGCTGTGTAGTAGGGCCTATTCTATATTTGGTGTAAGTGTCTCCAATGGTTTTAATGTAATTTAACTTCCCACATTTTTTTGGGAGCGCTTACCGGTGCGCGCCCCGGTAGCGCACCGGCAGAGTTACGGGAGTCCGCCATTTTGTGTTTCGATAGAATTGAGACACAAGATGGAGGACAAATAACGTTGGGAATGGGTAGAAGGGGGCACGGTAGACACCTCCTGACCCTCTAGGTTTTCAGAGGGGGGTTTAGGAGGCCCATTTATGTCCCCCCCCAAAAAAAATTTTAATTTTTCTCGGGGGGATTGCCCGGTACACGCATCGGGGAGCGTACCGGGGAGCGTACTTTGGTGAAAAAAAGTGAAAAAAGTTAGAAAAAGATAATCATTATGAGTGATCAGAGGTAGGGTAGCCCTGAAAGAGCTTTTGGGTTCCAATGCACAGTCTTAAATTCAGGAGAAATATTCTACTCACCTCATCTGAGAAGTGCACACCATCTCCTCTGTAGATGTCTTGCATGTTGTAACGCAAGTTATTGTTGTATATTGAACCCATTCCATAGTCTCTCATGTAAGCAGAAACAGATTTATTCACATGTTTCCGTGCTTTCTCAAATTGTGGACAAAATTGGTTGGACCACTTCCATTTCTGTCTTTGGCATATATTGGAATATACCAAGGCAGTTTGTGGAAAAAGTGCCATCAATTGATCAAAGGTGTCCTTTAAAAGCATTTCCAGACCAACCCCAGTCAAAGTGCCCAAGTCATTTCCTCCACAGTGCACAATTAAAAGGTCAGGGTGTGGCAAATGCAAAAAGGTTTTCACCAATGGTATCAATTTGTGACATCTCAATCCTCTCTGGCCAATCCATTTGATGTCTACATTTGGTAAATCAAGGTTTGGAAAATTTCTGATAGCTGCATACCTTTGAGCCCAGTGGATGTAGCTATGTCCAATAATCCAGACAGAATACATGGTGAGAGAAGGTTCTGGTGCAGTCAGATGAAGTGTGGGAATGAAATGGCAGTTGGAACAGTAGGAGTTTACAAAAAAATAATTGTGGAGTTTCACTGCTCTTCAATCACAAGCAATGATTGGTGGATTCAGATCGTTAAAAACTGAAAGTTAGGGTGCATGGTTCTGTTCTGTGTAAGATGTAATTTGAATGGTTAAGTAAAAGTCATTTAAAGAAACATTGCACCGCATAAGCTGGTGTATTCACAGGTCAAACATCCTTGCTGAGTTGATTTGCAACATTGTAGAATAAACTTTTGAACCTCACAGCTCAGTGAGGAGGGAGTTGCTGTGGTAACAGGCAGAAAGGGCTGAGGGGGGAAGGGTGTTGGTTTGAAAATAGTGAGGGAAGAGTTTTAATTGATTGATATGAGGCATATGTGGGTGGAATTAGAGGTTTTCTGTGCCAGTCTTGGTTGTAGAGTTTGGAGTGCATACCCTTTGCTCTGCTAAAGAAAAATTGGTGTGTGTGTCTGACACTGTTCTGATCTCCCAAAGCATTTGTAAAGGTGAGTTATGATTCATTTAATATAGATAGAGACTTCAGATTAGGAATGAGATTGAGCTTCTTTGCTGTTGGTTTGTGTTATGCGTTTTGATAATGCTTGGTTTTAAAATTTGCAAGATAGAGGATTTGTATTTTGAGAAATAGTGAGGTTTCAGTAGTGAAAATGTAAGCTTGTACATAGGATCTGTGCTCTGTTTCTAACATGTTATTCAAAAAACGATTTTAGGGCAAATCAATGGGTTTTAGTTGTGAAATTAAATGCTTGTACATAGGATCTGCGCTGAGTTTCAAAAATGTTATTCAAAAAACGATTTAGGGTCAAATCAATGGTTTTTACATTTTTGAGAAGGAATAAATAGTGTCTGTGTGATTAATTAAATATATTTGAACCTTTCACAATCATGTCACCTGTGTTACCTCAGATTAGGAAGCATACAAAGTTTCTTTGCTGTTGGTTTGTGTCTTGCTTTTTGATAATGCTTGGTAGGAATGTTTGCAAGAGAGAAGAAATGTATTTTTTGTAAAATAGTAAGGTTTCAGTACTGAAACCGAATGCTTGTACATAGGACCTGCGCTCTGTTATTAAAATGTTATTTAAAAAACGATTTTGGGGAAAATCAATGGCTTTTACATTTTTGAGAAGGAATAAATAGTGTCTGTGTGATTAATTAAAAATATTTGAACCTTTCACAATCATGTCACCTGTGTTACCTTAGGTTAGGAAGCACACTGAGGGACTTATATATGATTGCCTTGTGCCGCCGGTGCGTCACTTTTAACATGAGAAAAAGTGACGCACCGGTGGCGCAAGGCCTTCATAAATAAGCCCCTGAGTTTCTTTGCTGTTGGTTTGTGTCTTGCTTTTTGATAATGCTTGCTATCAACATTTGCAAGATAGAGGATTTGTATTTTGTGAAATAGTGAGGTTTCAGTAGTGAAATTGAATGCTTGTACATAGGACCTGCGCTGTGTTTCTAAAATGTTATTTAAAAAAAACCTTTTTAGGGGCAAATCAATGATATTTACATTTGGGCCTTATTTATGATTGCCTTGTGCCGCCGGTGCGTCACTTTTAACATGGGAAAACGTGACGCACCGGTGGCGCAAGGCCTTCATAAATAAGGCCCTGAGTTTCTTTGCTGTTGGTTTGTGTCTTGCTTTTTGATAATGCTTGCTATCACATTTGCAAGATAGAGGATTTGTATTTTGTGAAATAGTTAGGTTTCAGTAGTGAAATTGAATGCTTGTACATAGGACCTGCGCTGTGTGTCTAAAATGTTATTCAAAAAACGATTTTGGGGGCAAATCAATGGTATTTACATTTGGTCTTTATTTATGATTGCCTTGTGCCGCCGGTGCGTCACTTTAACATGGGAAAAAGTGACGCACCGGTGGCACAAGGCTTTCATAAATAAGGCCCTGAGTTTCTTTGCTGTTGGTTTGTGTCATGCTTTTTGATAATGCTTGCTATCAACATTTGCAAGATAGAGGATTTGTATTTTGTGAAATAGTGAGGTTTCAGTAGTGAAATTGAATGCTTGTACATAGGACCTGCGCTGTGTTTCTAAAATGTTATTCAAAAAACAATTTTAGGGGCAAATCAATGGTATTTACTTTTGGGCCTTATTTCTGATTGCCTTGCGCTGCCGGTGCATCACTTTTAACATGGGAAAAAGTGACGCACCGGTGGCGCAAGGCCTTCATAAATAAGGCCCTGAGTTTCTTTGTTGTTGGTTTGTTTCTTGCTTTTTGATAATGCTTGCTATCAACATTTGCAAGATAGAGGATTTGTATTTTGTGAAATAGGGAGGTTTCAGTAGTGAAATTGAATGCTTGTACATAGGACCTGCACTGTGTTACTAAAATGTTATTCAAAAAACGATTTTAGGGGCAAACCAATGGTATTTACATTTCAGCCTTATTTATGATTGACTTGTGCCGCCGGTGCGTCACTTTTAACATGGGAAAAAGTGACGCACCGGTGGCGCAAGGCCTTCATAAATAAGGCCCTGAGTTTCTTTGTTGTTGGTTTGTGTCTTGCTTTTTGATAATGCTTGCTATCAACATTTGCAAGATAGAGGATTTGTATTTTGTGAAATAGTGAGGTTTCAGTAGTGAAATTGAATGCTTGTACATAGGACCTGCGCTGTGTTTCTAAAATGTTATTCAAAAAACGATATTAGGGGCAAACCAATGGTATTTACATTTGGGCCTTATTTATGATTGCCTTGTGCCGCCGGTGCGTCACTTTTAACATGGGAAAAAGTGACGCACCGGTGGCGCAAGGCCTTCATAAATAAGGCCCTGAGTTTCTTTGCTGTCAGTTTGTGTCTTGCTTTTTGATAATGCTTGCTATCAACATTTGCAAGATAGAGGATTTGTATTTTGTGAAATAGTGAGGTTTCAGTAGTGAAATTGAATGCTTGTACATAGGACCTGCGCTGTGTTTCTAAAATGTTATTCAAAAAAAGATTTTGGGGTAAATGAATGGTTTTTATATTTTTGAGAAGGAATAAATAGTGTCTGAAAGATTAAATACATATACCTTTAGACAAGCCTTATCTAATCTGGGCCGCTTTGACAGGCCTCAATATATTGAGTATAATTGATGGTAACAGGGTGCAGATGAGATGATGCGTGTCCAGGGCTGTATATGAACTGAGGCCTGTCTAGGGGTGCAGATGAGGTGAGGTCTATTCAGGGTTGCAGATGAGGTGAGGATTGTCCAGGGGTGCAGAGGAGGTGATGCTTGTGTTGAAGAGTGCACTGCAAGAGAGGTCTGTCCAGGGGTACAAAGGAGGTGAGGGCTGTGTCTAAGAGTGCAGAGGGGGATAGGCTTCATGAAGTCCAGTCCAGTGCAGTTTTAGACACCGGCTTCACCACCTATGCTCCCCAGGACAGGCTTCACCACATGTGCACAATCTGCTTACTAATCTGAGGAAACACAGGTGATATGATTGTGAAATGTGCTAATATTTTTTTAATCATGCAGGTACTATCTAATCCTTGTCAATAATGTAAAACCAATTCATATGCCCGAAATATTTTTTTAGAATAACATTTAAAAAACAGAGATAAGGTCATATGTATAAGCATTATAGGGTTTATATTGTTTACTTATTGTCATTGCTTTGTTGTTTGGTAATAGTGGTCTATAATGTGTTTTTTTTTGTTTACCACAGATTTAAATCAACATTTCAATAGTAAGGAAATATGCCCTCAAGGCAGAGGAGAAGGAAAGATGCTAAGCGGAAAAAAACAAAAACAGCAACGGAATTAAAGCAGTCTCCTACAACAAATACTACAAAAAACACGAAAAAAGCTCCTGGTAAGACAAAGAAGTCTTTTCTTCTGAACATATGTAGATTAAAAAAAATGATAATGTACATTCGAATTTACAGAAGGAGAGAGCAAAATTGAAGAGAAAGGAGAGCCCCCCCCAAAATCTTACTACTGCAGCAGGAGACAATAAAATGTATAGGAGTAGAAGGCAAAATCAAATTAGGGACATTCGTAAATGAATGTTTCGCAATAGGGTCGTTTTAAATTTATTAAAAAACATTAAGAAAGGTAAACAGAGAGCTGCTTTTTATAAGAAAAAGAAAAATGTAGAGAAGATTGTTGATCAAGCTTTTGAAGTTAAGAAAAAATTATTTATTTTAGTAATTAATAGAATTAGGACACTTAACAAGACAATTGATGTTTTCAAATCAAACAGTAGATGCAAAAGAGTAATTAATCAAACTAATTTTTGTAAAGTTTTTTTCTGGAGAATGGATGCATAGTTCAAGTTGTGAGCCATTTTTTAATGAGGAGAGTTACTTCCAGGAGAATGATTTGGTGCATGCAGTTGACACCAGTGGTCGAGCATATGAGGTGAAAGACGGTTGTCCGATTAAAAAAGAGAAACTTGTGTCTAGAGATGTAGAAGAGGTATTAAGTGATGAAGTTTTAGGAAGACGTACTAAGGGTCCAGTGTACAATTGGAAGTGTAGTAGTATTTGTAGTGTGCAACAGGATTGCATCGATGTGCTTAGTAATTTCTTACGTACATATAGCAGGAAAAGTCTAAAACAGAAAATGAAGATGTTGCAAGACTTAGATCCTTGCAGAGTGAGAGAAAACACAGGTTTGCATGGGCATTCATTGGCTTGTCTTTCAAGAAAAGTATGTCAGAGTGTTTTTCATCATTTTAGGATGTTAGCAGAGCATCATAACAAAATGAGAAAATTAGTGAGAAGGTTGTATTATGCAAAAAGTCCAGCACCTAAGCTTAAACATTTAAACAGTGCTCTTTTGCATGGAACTGAATTAGATGTGAAGAAGATTTGTGAAGAAATTGAGATTTGTTATTTTTGTGAAAAAGAGGACAGTGTAGAAATTGACACAGTAATACAAGGTAATGTGGAAGACAATGTAAAGATTTCAAGTACAGAAAAGTTTGACCAGGAAATTAGCAAGTTTCAGTTGAAATCAAGTGAAAGGCCTATTTTTACTTGTGTGTGTTGTCGACGGACTCATTATAAGATTCAGACTAGGTTAGTTGATTTATATGCAAAAAGTGAAATTGAAAATAATAGTGAATGGAGGAATTTTGCAACTTATTTGTTGGTGGAGAATTCTTTTGATTTGAGTGTTGATCAGCATATTTGCAAATATTGTTATAATAAATTAAATGAAAACAGAATGCCTGCTAGAGCTGTTTATAATAATCTTGAGTTGGTAGACATTCCTGCTGAATTGATGTATTTAAATACATATGATTCAATGCGTCCATCCTTTTCAGGCAATTGTTCGCATGGTGCCTAAGACAGGGAAATTGCCTCCTTCAGATTTAAAGAGAGGATTAAAGGGAAGAGTTGTTTATTTGCCTCTAGATTTCAAGAAAAATATTGATATAATTGGTGTAGAAAAAGTGGAAGAGGAACCTTTAGTTATTCTAGTTAATGGGGTTTCGACAAAGAGTAAGAAAATCTGGCAAGATTTAGTGGATGTTAGGAAAGTCAAAAAGGCAACGTTGTATTTTGTAAAAAAAAAATGAGTACTACAAACATGTATGTGTTGGAGCAGAGGAAATAGCTGCAGAAGAAGACAGTGATTGTTCAGTCGGCCAAATTGAAAAAGTTGATGTGTCTAGAGGTGAAGAAATATATGAACATTATACTGTTCATCCTTTGCATTCCAAAGAAGTAATGGGGAATGCAATTGACTTGTTTCAAATAAAAAAGCATCAAAAGGAAGTCCTATTAGTGTATGGGAAGAAAGTTTGGAAGCTCGTTGTTTTCCACAGCTATTTCCAACAGGTCGAGGTGGATGATATGACGATCGACCAGTTCAAATTCCTGCTTCTGAATACCGGACTTTAAGATTATATGCTGAAGATTCAAGGTTTCGTCAATGCATTCCATATTTGTTTCATCTACTGTATGAAAGTGACTTGTCTGGACTTTCATATGCAGTAAACCATATACTGAAAAGAGGAGCACATCTGCAAAATGTTTCGGCGAGGGACTTTATGGAGAAAGTCAATCTGCAAGATAATATTTTGGAATCTCATCTAATCAATCATGGCATGTCAGCGTGGTACAAACGAGTATTGGTACCGTCGTCATGGGGAATTGAAATGTATGCTAAGAAACCTAGGAACTCCTACATGGTTCCTCACTCTTAGCTGTGCCGAGTATGCACGGGACGAGTTACTTGAATTTCTACGCAAGGCAAATGCAAATATACAAAATATAGAATTGAAATCACCAGGAGAACTGTGTTCTTTGGATCCAGTGAATGTATGCAGATATTTCAATCATAGATTTGAAGCTATGATGTCTGTTATTACCAATAAAAAAATTCTCCTCTTGGAGAGGTTTTGGATTTCTTTTGGAGGAAGGAGTATCAAGCGAGAGGTGCTCCTCATATACATATGTTGTTGTGGATTAAAGATGGACCCAAATTTGGATCAGATTCGGATGAAACAGTGATGAGTTTCATTGAAGAGTATTCAACATGTGCTGTTTTGAAAACTACTGAAGAAAACAATTTAAGGCAACAAGTTTTACGCTTTCAATCCCATCGTTGTGGGAAGTACTGTCGTCGAAAATTTAAAAACAAGGAAAAATTCTACACAAAATGTCGTTTTGCGTTTCCACGACCAGTGATTTCTAAAGGAAGAGTAAATAATTTGATGTCATCTCTACGACATACTGTGGCGAGGAAATCACCAAAAAATACATACAATTTAAAAAGAAACAAAGAGTCCAAGTACATCAACGACTACAACCCAGTGATTTTGTCCATGTGGAATGCTAACATGGATATTCAGTTCGTTGCTGACAACTCTATTGCTGTGGCTCGATATGTGACATCTTACATCACAAAAAAAGAAAAGACAGAACTAAAGGAAATGTGGGAGGACATTTCACATGAAAAGAGTCTAAGCAAGAAATTATACAGTTACAGTCTGAAGATGTTGTCGCATCGAGAAATTGGAGCATATGAATGTTCTGATCGGTTATCATCAGCAAGTCTCTATGCCAAATCTAGAACAATAATTTGGGTGAGTCTAGGTCTTGCTGCAACACAAAAACCGAGTTTTGAAATCTATACAAGAAATTGAGTATTTGGCGGAGAAAGAACCAAACAGTACAGATATTTTGAAGACAAATATGTTGGATACATACTATCCAAATAGAAGTACTCACCTTGAGAACACTTGTTTGTATGAAGTTCTGCAAAACTATAGCTATAAGAGGAACACCACAGAAGATATCAATAATGGAAAATATGCTGTCATTGGAAATGAAGGATGTCTAGTGAAACAGAGAAAAGGTCATTTGATTAATCATCGAAAATTGAGTTGTGAATCTCCAGACAAAAGAGAATTTTACTATTTAACTCTTTTGCAACTCTTTAAGCCATGGCGTAAAGAAGAGGAACTACTTGGAAATTTTCTCTGTTACGAAGATTCTTTTAATGCAACCAAAGATACCATAGAATGTCCTGTTTTTCCAAATTATCTGAAAATGTTGAACGAAGAAATAGAGCAAGAAGCCACAATTGCTGAAGGGACTGCTAGAGACAGTTCTCAAGACAGTCAGAGTTCTACTTCATTGAGTCAGGATCCACTAGGAGGACCAATTATCCAAAATGAAGCTGCCACTGCCATGGATGAGCTGGAAAGAGCTATGGAACAAGCTCAAGAGGATATAGTTAACTTAGAAGATTTGGTGGAGAAACTAAACGTTGAGCAGAAAAAGATATATGACGAAATCACAGAACAGATTGAACATGGATTTAAACATGAGAAAAAAGAATGCTCATGTACATCATTTAAGCCTGTCCGACTGTACGTAAGTGGAGAAGCGGGAACAGGAAAAAGTTTTCTAATTAAAGCAATAGCAAATTATCTGCAGAAAAGGACTGAATCAACGCTGTCTTGTGTTGTAACCGCTCCAACTGGACTGGCAGCACATAACATTAAAGGGATTACTCTACATCATTTACTGATGCTGCCAGTTGAGCATGATAATAAATTGCATTACAACAAGCTATCTGGAGATGCGTGTTCTGAAGTTTCTAGAGTCCTGAAGAAAATGAAACTTCTTATCATTGATGCTTTTGTGCATTTGAGAATGCAAGAAATTCTTAGAACAGAGTATGATGTGTTATTTGGAGGAAAACACATTATTGTTTTTGGAGATCTACTGCAGTTGACTCCAGTAAAAGGACAACCAGTGTTTAAAATGCTCACGCATGACGATACCAGGAAATCCCTTGGAAGCATTGGAAACGTTAATATGAGGTTAAATTTCAAATATGCAGAACTGCTTCAAAATATGCGACAGGCAAAGGATGAAGATTATAAAAAAATTCTTCAAGATGTAAGAATCAGAAAAGTAAGTGAGCATGGCAAAGAAGCTTTACATGCACGATTAATTTCAAATTTGTATCCAAATGAAAACATTCTTCCAGAGAATATTTTTAAGAAAATTACTAAGAACAAATCTGGGATATGTTTGATGCCAACTCTGCAAGAATGTTCCATCTTCAACAACAAAATGTTAAAGTTAGAAAATGAGGAGATTGTGAAACTGGAAGCTATAGATAAAATAGAGCATATGGGAACAACAATTATTTTGTCAGAAAATTTGAAATCGAAATTGGATTCATTAGAGAAGAGTATATCTAAAACTGCTGGTTTTGAAAAGACTCTGAATGTGTGTTTAAATTGTCGTATCATTTTGAGAAGGAATTTAAATGTTGAAAGAGGTCTGGTAAATGAAGCAATGGGTCATGTTGTTGATTTTGTGAATTACAGAAATAGAGATGGAATTGAAGTTTTAAAAATTAAATTTGATGGCATTGAGCAAGTACAAGAAATCAGTCGTTGTTCTGCTAGATTTTTGCTTGTAAAAGACTTATATGTTCGCCGAAAACAGTTTCCTTTTTGTTTGGCATATGCGGTGACAATTCATAAATCTCAAGGTTTAAGTGTAGATAGTGCTTTGGTGAACATTGGAAGTTCTGTGTTTAAAGAGGGTATGGCATATGTGGCATTATCACGAGTCAGAACTTTATCAGGATTGTACTTGATTAAGTGTGATGAGACAAAGATTTGTGCAGATCTAGATTGTGTTAAAGAATACAATATGTTAAGAAGAGAGTATGCTCCACATTTGCCTCAATATCCTCTGTTTGAAAAACGTGTGGTAGGCCGAAAAAGAAGAAATGAGAATAATTGCAGTGAGGTAGTAGCAAAAAGACAAAAAGTAGATGAAAATGTAATTGAAAACAGAACGAAAAAGGATTCTGATGAAGATGTTGTTGGATTTCAGTTTGAAAACAGTTCTGGTGTCAATTGCTATGCTAATGTAGTGGTTAATGTTGTTTTTTTCTTCAAACTTTACAAGAACAGATTGTTGAAAATCGGGATCAAAGATTGTGCGGTTTATTGAATTCTGTGTTTGAGAAATGTAGCAGTGATAGAGCAAAAATAGAAAGTGTTTCAGAAATTAGAAATCTTTTAGATATATGTTCGGGTCAAGAAAAATTTTCACAGAATATTCAGCATGTTTGTCAGGAATTTTTTAATGTATATGTTTGGTGTATTCGAAGATGAAGTTGTAGATGTAGAAAATCTTTTTAGCCTTTCTTATCAATGGCAACATGACTGCGACAATTGTAGTTTATCAAGTACTACTAGAATAGACACTGAAAGATTTCTATATTTGACTTTACCAGACTGCAAATCAGTGTCATTTAATAATCTAGTTAAAGCAGCTGATCAAAATATGGTGTGTACCCAATGTAAGTGTACAATGCTGTCCACATTATTTATACAAACTTATGGTCAGTATGTCATTTTAATGTTCCAACGATGTAGACCTGATGGAACTAAATTGACAACTTCTATGAAAAATTTTGTGGCTTCTCAGTTATCAATTTAAGGAAGAACCTTTACAACTGTAGCTATTATTTATCATGACGGACCTTCGACAACATCAGGGCATTATACATGCTACTTAAAATGTCAAAAAGGTTGGAGTTACTGCAATGATACTCATTTGACTTTCAAACAACGTTTGCCTTTTGACTTAAAAAATTCTTACCTAGTGTTTTAGAACCAAAATTTAAGTAAAGGTATTTGTCCTATGAGGATGGGAGTAGTTAATAAAAGTTAGTCTACTGTTTGAAAATATATTGTGAGTAAAACTGATCAACAGAATATAAAAAATCCAGTTCTCATATAGGTACTGTAAGTGGATCTCATAGTAAGTGATATCAATATTATAGGAAATGTTGAACATGAGTGATCCAATGATGGGAATATGAATTTTTAAACATTGTGAAAATGTTGTATGAGCTTTTCTTTCAGAACATCGGGTAAACAGTAATTTCAGAATTAGATTTGAGTAATTTGAAAACATACTGATATATCTGACACTATTTGGCTGTAAGGAAAGGTGAAACAATGAGCAAAGAGTTATGACTTAACACAAGGAGGAAATGAAAACATTGAGATATATTTCAGATATTCTTAGAGCTTTTTTTTATAGAAAATCGATGAAATGGAAGTTTTAGAGAACAGTAGAGTATTTTCCTTCGAAAAGGACCTTCACGATCTACTATTTGGCCTCGAGGAAAAGTAAGTGAATCAAAGATTAGTGTACAAATATGATTTGTAAGTTTATATGTTTTTTTTTAAACACAATCTTTTAGAGTGTGTTTTTTTTCCCGCTGTTATATGATGAAGAGTTTGAACTCACTGTTTTTAGTGAAATTCAATATATTCCGAGAACAGCAAAAATAAACTATCTAACATGTTGCATAAGTTATTCTATAGTTTGCATTGTATAATTTATATTGTATTCCCATTGTCTCACACTCACTTTCCTTTTCCCACCCTTTTTCAGCTCTCTTTACTCACTCACAATGCCTTTCTCTCACTCTGTTCCTTTACTCCACTTCTTTCACAACCTTTCAATTCCATTTCAACTGTCTGCATCCCCTCTCTCCTTTGCACCACTTTTCAGCTTTCATTCTCTCTACTTTACTTCCTTTTTCCATCTTTTCCTCCTTGGCTCTTTTACTAATTCCTCTTTATTCACTCACCTCTTTTGTCGCACTCTGCCAGTATAACTCACCCATTCTCCCTCACTTATCTTTTTTTGCTTCTTTCTTTTAACCTCTTTCTTTGTTCACTACCTCTATGTCCTCAGACCCTCACTCTCCTTGTGTTATGCTTACTTGTGTTTATCTACCTTCTATCATTTCTCTTACAACAACTTCACTGCTCTTCTCTCATTATTCTTCACCCCAGTTCTTTTACTCCAGTTCCATTACTACCCCGCATTTCCTATCTTTCAGTGTCCTTCTCTTTACTTTCATCACCGAATCACATTGTCTCTGTACCACTGCTTTAGTCCTCTTGCCCTTTATTTCCTTCTTTTGCTCCCTTACTCATTTTCCTTTCCTCACTCATTGTACTCCACTTCAGTCAGTCCTTCTCTTAGTCCCTCTATATACTTAATTCCTCACTCCTTTTCCTTCAATCCTTCTATATTATCCTCACTCCCTTCATCTCTTCATTCTGTGACTCCCCTTCACTCACTCTCAGTCATCTTCCATTCCTCTTTCTTGTAAATGGATCCTAAATCAGACTCCTTACCCTCTCACTCATTCTCCTTTTACTTACGCCTCTTTCCTGATTTAGTTTTGCGAACTCACATTCTTTTAGTATCTTACTTACCTTCAGTTCATTTTTCTCTTTTTCTCTTCCTCTCTGTCACTGAATTTATCTGCCTTACTCTTAGTAATTTGCTCTCCTTCTATTTCTTTTTCTTCTTTTTGTCCTTCTACATTACTTTATTTTCCTTTCTGTATCCTTCACTCTTGCTTTATTTCTTAGTACACTTTTATGATGTTTTACCTCTAGACCTGTCTCTTCTATTTTAAAATATATATTTTACTAATTATAACTTTTTTTCTTCTCTCCTTCACAGATACAAAGTTTAGTAAAAATATGTAATTAAGTTTACATTAATTATATGGTAAGTGTGACTAAAAAAATGTAGTTTCTCATCACCCTGTGCTTTAACCTCACTACCTTTCTCTCACCATACCTCACCTCTATTTCTTTACTCTGCTTCCCTCACTTATTCTTATCCTCCATGTTTACTTCCCTTTTCCATACTTTCCTACCACATTCAAATTCTTTCAGTTCCCTTTGCTCACCCACACTCCCTCACTTACCTTTTTTTTCTGGTTCACTTAGTCCCTTTTGTCACTCCTTCCTTTACTCTCTCTGTTCTTTCTCTCTGTCACTCCCCATGTCTTACCCTTATTCACTGTTATCCACCCTCTTTCACCACTCTTTACTTACACTCACTGCTCTTTTCTTTCCCTCCCTCACCGCTGTTCCTTTTCTCTGTTTCCATCACTATCCGTCATTCCCCATCCCTTACTCTCCTTCCTTTTACTTTCATCACCCATCACATTCTCCCAGAACCTCTGCTTTAGTCTTCTTCCTCTTTCTTCTCTTCTTTCGCTACCTTATTCATTTTCCTTTTCTCAGTTACTTCCTCTTACACCTTTTCTCTGTCTTACTATCTATTACACAGTCCCTCTGTGTTCCTCCCTCTAGCTCACTTTCTCTTTACACCACTCTCTCTGTCCCCTTTCCTCATGCTCACTCCTTCATTATTTAAAAAAAAAAATTTTGGTGCGCTAACGGGACGCGTCCCGGTACGCGCACTGGGGCGCACCGAAATACTGCGCTTACCGGTGCGCTCACCGGTACGCGCACCGGGAGTGCTCCAGGGTAAAAAAATAAAAAAATTAAAAATACAATATAGGATTCAATTTTTAAAAAAATTACCTTTCTTAGCTATAGACATTTGCTATTAAAAAACCTTAGAAATTCACTAAAAGCACATAGGTTTGAAGCCCTATATATAGTTAGAAATTAGCATTTAAAAAACCTATGAAATTCACTGAAAAAACCATAGGTTTCACACCAGTTATAGTTAGGAATTAGCATTTAAAAAACCTATGAAATTCACTGAAAAACATAGGTTTCACACCAGTTATAGTTAGGAATTAGCATTTAAAAAACCTAGTAAATTCACTGAAAAAACCATAGGTTTCACACCAGTTATAGTTAGTTGCAAATTTTACTGACATAAAACCAGTGAAATTCCACGTTATAGTTAGTTGGGCTCACTATAACTTGCGCGCCTGCAATGCACTGCTGATGACGTCACATATTACATCACTCATGACATGGTCAGTGACATCACTCATGACATCACTGATGACACCATCCTTGTGACAGAGTGACAGACCTCCTTTAACTGTAATGTAACCCTTGAAACACATATTAAAAAATAGAAACTAACATTTTCAAAAAAATGGAGATACCCATACCAGTTACAACAACCAATTCAGTAATTCCACCATCTATATACACATCCACTCATTCACCAACAGTTCTATATAGTCACTCATACATATACTCACTCATCATATGTAGTGATACACCTATACATCCTGTTACACACCGACAGCCATCCAAAAGTTACTCACACACATACTCACACATGCAAATAAACTATTGAGCATCCATTTATTTGCATGTACAACTATGCTTACTTCTAAGGAAACCTACACATACTTAGGGCCCGATGTAGGTAAATCGGTTTTTCCGATTTCAAAATACCGAGGCGGCCCGAATCGGTATTCTGAAATCGGAAAACGAGATGTAGGAAAAAAAAAACGAAAAAATACCGATTCGTTCGTCATCGGTATTGTGATTCGATACGGAGCGAATCGGAATGTACCGAATCGGCTACCACCGAATCGGAAATTGCCGATTCGGCAAATACCGATTCGGCAATTACCGATTCGGAGGTCGGAATACACCCCCATGGCCAAAATGCCCATAGGAATGCATTGAACAATCCGAATCGGCAAAACCCGATTCGTTAGAATCCGATTCTGTAAAATCCGAATCGGTAAAATCCGAAACAGCCAATGAGGTGGATCCACCCTCCCCCACCCAAGCAGGGAGTGGCTATCCAGGAAGGTGCAGCTCATTAAGAACTTTCTGGAGAGGCAGCCTGAGCTGAACATTCACAGTGAGCAGCAGTGGGAGCAGGAGCCAGAGCACTGTGATAGCAAGATGGCAAGCAGCAGTGAGAGCCAGAAGGCTGGCCACAAGAGAAAGCCCAAGTTTAGTACCATGGAGCTGCAGGTGTTGGTGGAGGAGGTGGTGAGGGTGCACAGGCAGCTCTTTGGGAGGCTGTCCCTCACTGTGCCGGACAGCACGAAGAGGAGCCTCTGGAGCGAGATAGCTGAGAAGGTCAACTCAGTAGGTGTCACCCCCAGGACCCTTGATGACCTAAAAAAACGATTTTATGACATCCGCAGCCTGACGAAACGCAAGATGGCTGAGCTGCAGAGGCAAGCTGCACTGACTGGTGGAGGCAGGAACCCGGCGCCACCCCTCACTGAGCTGGAGGAACTGGTGTCCAGCACCATCGAGAGGGAGTGTGTGACAGGAATCGGGACCCTGGATAGCTCAGCCAGAGCTACAGCTACAGGTAAGAAGCATGCGCATCATGACACACCCTACCAGACACCTCCCCTTAAGACACAATGCACAGCCAAACCCCAGCCCAGTACTGTAACCAACATACAAGAGAAAAGCATCATGGTAAATGTAGTCAGCAGAAGTTGGCAAAATATGGCAGTGCAGAACCACAATATAGAAAACAGTGGAACACATTCAAAGGATATGCAAGGACATGTGCAATGCTTTAATTGTAGTGGCTGTAATACATCGGCACTCAATTCACAAATGCTTCTTTATACCTAGGGGCACCATCAGTCGGAGGACCACAAGCTACTGAGGCACCAGCACCAGCACCAACTTCCAGTGCGGTGGCAGGGCCTAGCACAAGTCAGGCTGCCCTGGAGGAGGAAGAGGAGGAGGACAACACCATTGGCCAGGGAAATGAGGGAGACCTGGTAATTGACTACGCATTCCTTCACTCCCCACAAATGTCTGGCACACCCCCATTGCTGTTCTCCCCTGAGAACTCTCCAACAACGACCCACCCTGCACCTACCACATCTCCTGCCAGGAGTATGGTTGTGGCTCCACTCAACCCTATCCAGGGAGCAGCGGGTCAGGCCCCAGCCACCACCACAACAACACCAGTGGCACCCCAGCCCACACAGCAGGGCGGCAGCAGCAGTTCCCGGAGGCGTGCCATTTCCAGCACTGCACCGCGGGCACGGGAGGGCAGCGTCTTCCAGGGGCTTGAAGGCAGCATGGTCAAAATCCAGCGCATGCAGGCAAAGTCCATCATGGCCTGCCAGCGCCAGCTCCACCAGCACAACCTGCAGATGGGCGAGATGGTGCAAGGGTTTAAGGCGTTTGTTGACACAAACAAGGAAGTTGCTGCAGGTCTTGGCAGGCTGACCACAGCCATCACACAGCTATGCGGAAGACTTGACGAGCACGAGCACTCGCGCAGGCGGGATGCCCGCATGCACAACCGATCTATTAGCCGCCTTGCTGCTGCTACCGCGCAACTGTGCCAACGTGGGGCTAATATGGAGGCAAGCTTGACACAAAACACCGCTGAGGTCACCAGGGGAATGGCCCGCATAACAACAGCCATGGAGGCAATGATCATTTCCAACACTGCGGCCAATCCAGCCCTGGACCTGGGGGAGGCTGGGGACAGCAGCAGCCGCAGCAGCCCGGCCAGCGCTGTGTCGGAGCCGCGCCGGAGCACCAGGCGCTCTGCAGAAGCCGCAGGACATGCGGAAGGGGGTGAGGCACACCCCAGTGGGGCTGCCAAGCACACCAAAAAGTAGGCTTGCCAGGACGGGTGAGGCAACCCGGACCTTTGACATTTGTTTTCTTTACTTTGACATTTTATTTTGTTGCACATCTGTGCAGTAACGGTGTTGCAACATTATTAAAATTTGCTTTTCCCCACAACCATTTACCTGTCTGTGCATCTGTACTCACTCAGAAATAGTTTTCTGTAATCTCCTCACGTCTGTATCTGCCATCACTTGGCGTAGACACCCCAGCAGGTTGTGTTAGTGGCACAGCATCGTCGTCGTCATGGTCCTCGTAGTCAGACAACCCAACCTCAGTGCCCTTCTTCACCGCAAGGTTGTGCAACATTGCACAGACAGCTATGATCTTGCAGCAGGTGATGGGGGTATACTGCCTTGCACCTCCACTCTTGTGCAGGCATCTGAATCTACTTTTCCAGATGCCAAAGGTCCGTTCAACTACATTCCTTGTGCTTTTGTGGGCCCGGTTATACCTCCTTTGGCTGGGTGTGGAGGGGTTGAGGTAGGGGGTGAGTATGAAAGAGCGGAGGGCATATGCACTGTCACCTGGAAGGAAAAGGGGTAACATTACTCACATGCATACATGTATTACACTTAGCTACTTTGTGTTATGGGGGTCTGATGATGTGTCTCACCTAGGAGGTATCCTTCACCAAATTCGCCAGCCATCAGCCGTGCATAGATGCCGCTCTGTTGAAAAATGTAGGAGTCGTGGGTACTCCCTGGGAATTTTGCTACCAGGTCTTTGATGGTGCACTTCGCATTGCAGATCACCTGAACGTTGATGGTGTGCGTAGACTTCCGATTGCGGTATATGTATTCTGTGTCAGCTGGGGGGCAAATCGGAATGTGCGTGCCATCTATGCAGCCAATGATTTGGGGAAATTGTGCCATCTGGTAGAAGTCAGCTTTAGTTTGTACCAGTTCTGCGTGGGTTGCAGGGAAAGAGATGTATTGGTCCATCCTGTGTATCATGGCGTCAAGGAATGTGTGGAAGAACCTTGACAGGCTGCTCTGGGTCACCCCTCCTACCGCTGCAACTCCACTTTGATAGCTGCCAGACGCAAGCAGGTGTAAGCTGCATAGCACCTGGACGTGCGCTGGGATGGCGTGTGCCCTTGGGGTGGGGTGGTCCAACAGTGGTTTGAGGTCCCTGATGAGCTCCAGAATGGTGTCGGAGTCCAGCCTGTACCTCTGTAGGATCTCTGCCTCTGTGAGCATGAACAGGGTGATCCTCTGTCTGTAGACCTGCTCCATAAAAAGCTGCCATCCTGCAAGTTGCAATGCATTTTGGGTCTATTTTTATGGGTTGGAGTTGGTTACCACCTGATTGTAATCCATGGTAAATACCGAGTGAATAATACCGATTTAGAGCCAAAATCGGTATTTCTGTGCTTCCCTACATCTCCCTATCTGTCCGAATCAGGGATTTTCCCATTCGGTGATTCTACCGATTCGGTAGGTTATCCGAATCGGCTTATTTCCGATTCGCTGTCTCTACCGAATTGATACATGGACCGATTCGGAGTAATTTCGATTCGGTGTCACTACCGATTCGGTACATGGTCCGATTCGGAATTATTCCGATTCGGTGTCACTACCGATTCGGTACATGGTCCGATTCGGATATTTTCCGATTCGGTGTCACTACCGATTCGGTACATGGACCGAATCGGTATTTTTATCCGAATCGGTGTGTTACCGATTCGTTACATTTCCGAATTTCGGTATGTACGTATCGGATTATTTTCAATTCGGTAGTCATTCCGATTCGGTATTTGTACCGATTTGGATGTTTTTCTTTGCCCTACATCTCGATGGCAGTATACCGATCGGTAAGGGCCCAAAATCGGTATTTTCGGCCGTTACCGATCGGTAACGGCCTACCTACATCGGGCCCTAACTTTACTTCTAAGGAAACTTACACATACTTACTCTCTTAAACAATCACTTATAGAAACACATACTTATTAAAACAAGAACTCTTTCAATCTCTCACTCTCACTTATACTCACTTATATACATCAATACACACATATACTAGATTAAAACAAATTTAGTTACTGATAAAGACACTAGTGAGACTGTCATTCACTCACTAACACACACATATACACACTCATCCACCCATACAGTCCTGCACATATACTGTCTTCAAAACACATACAGTGAGTCAGTCATTGGTGCGTCTATGTGCTAAGTAATACCCCCACTAAACCATACAGACACTCATACTGATACTAAAAAAACATCTAATAACCCATATACACACACATGTAGCTACTCACCAACCCATGCAGCCACTTATACACAAAGTGAAACACTGATACATATATTTAAACATTATTCGCTAATATATGTATTCACTAAGATACACTTAATAAGCCAGTTATCCATTCAATTTTTGTTTTTAAAAACATCCTTTTAGACACTTATTTAAACATTTATTCTTCCATCGACCTTTGCATATACATATATAAAACATATTTATTTTTCAGAAAGACACATATTCACTGGATGGTGTCATCAGTGATGGCATGAGTGATGTCACTGACCATGTCATGAGTGATGTAATATGTGACGTCATCAGCAGTGCATTGCAGGCGCGCAAGTTATAGTGAGTCCAACTAACTATAACGTGGAATTTCACTGGTTTTATGTCAGTAAAATTTGCAACTAACTATAACTGGTGTGAAACTTATGGTTTTTTTCAGAGAATATATATATATATAAAATTGAAGTAGTCTCAAATCCGCCTTCTCTCAGAAATCACATAACCACAGAAAAATTAGTAGAACAGCTGTTTAATACACAAGGAGTTTCGGAGACAGGCTTGATCACGTGATCAAGCCTGTGGTTATGTAATTCACTGAAGGGAGGTCTGGATGCACTCAGAAGGTGTCTGTATGTGAAAGGGGCAGTTTGAAAAGTAGGATTTTTCTAAAATGGTGGATAGGATGCAGTTCTGAAGAAAGAAGAGAAATGATTGGCTGTTTGAGAACATTATAGACTGAAACATAGGGTGCATGTTTCTGTATTTTAAAAGCATGTTTCTTATTGGTTAATAAAAACTGTTTGAAAGGAACATTACATAGGATAAGCTGATATTTTGAAAAGTCAAGCACAATAGCTGTTATGATTTGCAACATTGTGTCCTGAACTTGTGACCTTTGTGTTCAGATTAGTGTTCCATGAACTGTTACTATGGTAACAGGCATAATGGAGGTATGGTTGAAAGTTATGTCAATTAGAAAGAGTTGAAATGTGTAACCAATAGAAATGTGTGTTAGCTTTTGAATTAATGTGATTTGATATTTACATGTATATGTGTGCAGAATGAGAGGAAAAGTTTGCCATTTGTTGGTTTTGCTTAGAGCAGTACACTACAGACATTCTGTATAAGAAAATCTGATGTGTGATTGAGATACTTCTCAATCTACAAATCAATATGAAAGGTGAGTTATAATTTTGTGAGGGGTTGTATGTGGTACCTTTGTTTTTAATAAGACTACTATGTTTCTCCTGGTAAAGTCCACGGAATAGTGTTGCTTGTGTAGAATCACACTGTGAATCTGTGTGCATTAGGGCAACCATTGTGAGAGAAGCATTTGCTTACTTCATGTCTTGGCTGACACATAACTGTTAAAAATCTATCATGTTGACAAGTTTTAGTAGTATTAGAAGCCAGTCATTGCTTATGCATTCGTAGAATGAGTCAAGTATTCACACTAGAGTGCAGTAGTGAAATATGTATAATGTGTGCAGTCACCTTACCCCTTCCAGACCAGTGAAGCTGTTTTGCTAAAGTCCAAAGAATAGAGTTGCTTGTCTAGAATCACTCTGTGAGTCTGTGTGCATTTCGGCAACCATTGTGAGAGAATAATTTGGTTACTTCATGTCTTTGCTGCCACATAATTGTTCAAAGATTTGTGACGTTGTCTTGTTTTAGTAGTATTAGAAGGCAGTCATTGCTTATGCATTTGCAGAATGAGTCAGGCATTCACACTAGAGTGCAGTAGTGAAATATGTAGAATGTGTGCGGTCACCATACCCCTTCCAGACTAGTGAGTCTGTTTTGCTAAAGTCCAAGTAATAGTGTTGCTTGTCTAGAATCACACTGTGAGTCTGTGTGCATTTGGGTAGCCATTGTGAGTGAATCATTTGGTTACTTAATGTCTTTGCTGACACATAACTGCTTAAAAACCTATCCTGTTCTCAAGTTTTAGTAGTATTAGAAGCCAGTCATTGCTCATGCATTCGCAGAATGAGTCAGGCATTCACACTAGAGTGCAGTAGTGAAATATGCAGAATATATGCAGTCACCTTACCCTTTCTAGACTAGTGAGTCTGTTTGGCTAAAGTCCAAGAAATAGTGTTGCTTGCCTAGAATCACACTGTGAGACTGTGTGCATTTTAACTAGCATTGGGAAAGAAGCATTTGGTTACATCATGAATTTGCTGACACATAACTGTTTAAAAACCTATCCTGTTGTCAAGTTTTAGTAGTATTAGATGCCAGTCATTGCTCATGCATTTGCAGAAAAAGTCAGGCATTCACACAAGAGTGCAGTAGTGAAATATGTAGAATGTGCGCAGTCACCTCCCCACTTCCAGACTAGTGAGTTTGTTTTGCTAAAGTCCAAGGAATAGTGCTGCTTGTCTTGAATCACACTGTGAGTCTGTGTGCATTTGAGCAACCATTGTGAGTGAAGCATTTGGTTACTTCATGTCTTTGCTGACACATAACTGTTTAACCATCTATCATGTTGCAGCACTGGTTGTGCCACCCACAGAAGCAGCCTGGTAAAATGTGTCTAAGGTCTGCCATTGCAGAACCTGCATGCAGTCTGGTACTGTCATGCTGCTGGGCAAGTGCACACACTTTCCAGCCCCTAAACCTTCCCTTAACTTCATATTAGTCACCCCTATGGTAGGCCCAAGGGCAGGGTGCATTGTAAGCATAAGGTAGGACAAGCCCTGATGTGTGTGGCATGTCCCAATAGTGAATTACAGTCATTTTCGTTTTTCCCTATTGCAAGGCTACCGGTTCTCATAGGCCAGAATGGGCTGCTGGAATTATTACACCCTATAATCCTAACAGACTCAGAGAACATGGTAGAAATTCGAGTTTAGTATGCATGAACTCAGAATAATAAAATACATCTTTAGAAAAGTTTATTTTAATATCCAGTGTTTGCAAATACTACTTTTAGAAAGTTAGTACTTGTTTGCCTAACTACTACAGCCCACCTCTGCTAGGATATGCATCTGCTGCCTGGTTTCTGTGAGTGACAGGGCTGGGGAATTCCAGGAGACAGGTTGGGGCTGCCAGGTGGTGAATAGAGAGATTACACCAGGATAGGTGGGAGGAGTGCCCCTTGACTCTGAATAGGGCTGTGCTCTGCCACCACAATACTGGCTCCACCCCCTGGAGATCGTCTGATGTCTCTGCCCTACACACTGAAAGAAGAAGTCAGAGTCTCCAAAACAAAGTGCTCAAAAACTGGATGAAACTAGGCTCAGGCCCCCTGGCCTGCAAGAACGAAAGAAATGTAGTATAAATATAGGAGCCCTGCTTCTAAGAAATCAGATCCTGCTTGAACCAACAAGAAAACCTGTGCCTGAAGAGAAGGAACTGGGAAAGCTGAAGGAGGAGTACTGTCTAAGCATGGGCGAATTTTGCGAATCTGGCGTTTGAGAATTTGCGTATTTGCGAACTCGCAATCCGCAAAATCCACGAATTCTCGCGAATTTGTGGATTTTTTTTGTGTTCGCAAGGGTTTCTGCCAGTTCGCGAGGGTTTTGTACTAGTTCGCAATTGCGAACTTACTTGTCGGCTCGCAACGGTCGCGACTTTGTTGTTTCTACGTCTGGTTCATCATCACAGGTTCACAGCACCCTCTGTTTCACCACTGCCACCCTCTGATTCACCCATGCCACCCTCTGGTACATCACTGCCACCCTCTGATTCATCACTGTAGATTATGGGGGGGAAGCAAGCACATCTGCCCTGCTTCAACTGACATGAATTAATTTGGGGTTGATTATTGTGTCACTGAATTTAAACTTCCTGTCTGGCACCTGCTTCCTTATCTGTAATTTGCTATCTGTTGCAGTGCAATTTTTTTCCCAGGACCTTTGTGGCCTACTTGTAGCTATTCTATGAGCCTGCTGTGAGGGTCAGAGCAGGGTCATAGAATAGTTGCAAGTAGGCAACTGAACTCTGGAGGGGCCCCTCAGGAAGCACTACAGGGAATGGTTACTAATGATGAGTTTGAACTTTTGCACCTGCTGAGTGCTTTCAGTTTTGCAAAACTCGTTTTTCTGCAGAACAGCAACTGTAATGCCCCAAACAAACGTAGGCAACTGAACTAAGGAGGGGCCCCTCAGGAAGCACTACAGGGAATGGTTACTAATGATGAGTGAACTTTTGCACCTGCTGAGTGCTTTCAGTTTTGCAAAACTCGTTTTTCTGCAGAACAGCAACTGTAATGCCCCAAACAAACTTACTTGTAAAAGTTGATTTCTAATCCAAAAGTGATCCAAAGAAAGTCAAAAAGGCCTCAAATCCAAAAAAGTGCAGGCAAATGTCAACCTGAGGAGTTATTCTGATAAAAATCATCATTTTCAGAAGGTTTATGCTGCTTGCTAGTGGATTTCTTGTGCAGAATTGCAAATTTTGTAATTTTGCGAGTGCGAGATTGTTGCTGCCCGCCGCATCTACATGTTCGCAATTGCGAACTCTCGCGATGCGTCGCCAAACTCCCGCGGGATCCCGCAGCAAGATCCAAAATGGCGCAGCACTCGCAAAATATTGAGAAAAACAACTCGGCAAACGCTGAATGACGGTAAGTGAACGCCGCACGCCACAATATTGTATCACCAAGCAAAAAAATCCGCTGCGTGCGAATTTGCAGATTTTCGGTAAATTCGCGAGAGTTCGCGGATTGCGAATTTACCGAAAATCCGCAAAATCCGCGAGCGGAACGGATTTTCCGCCCATGCTTAGTACTGTCCCTGTCCTGGGAGATTGGCCTGATGTTTTGCGTTGCTGCTGAAGGAGAGAAAGAACCTGCAAAGACTGTTACTTTCAAAGACTTGTGTTTCAAAGATCTCCAAGGGCTTGTGAGTGAGCTTGCCCCCTGAGCAGAGTCCCAGGACTGTTGGACTCCACCCTGCCTTCACAGAAAGCTGTTAGAATTGCCCATTTTCTGGTGCAGCTGAAGCCGTGAGCAGAGTGCGCCTTATTGAGCCCTGTCCGCTTAAAGCCTGTGCCGTTGCCACCCGCACTGTGCGTCTCCGCTCTTCTACGACCCGCAGCACACCCCGTACTTAAACCGGGCCGCACTGCACCTCTCTTCACCCCCCCTTTGGCCGCACTGCTCGCTACCTCCTGCCGCTCCAAATTGACTCGCACTGTAAAGTGGAGTACGGGCGGTAAGCCGCCACGTACTGGCCTTCCTGCACCGCCCTGTACGAACCGGCATCCCCGCTTGCAAAGGTACGGCTATTAATACCGCTGCGTACTGTGAAAGTACTCCTCGACGCAGCATCATCCTGTGAAGGTACGCCACGAACAGTGCCTCGCACAGCGAATGCCTGAAGACCGAGATTGTCCGCATCACTCCGCAGAGTCCCTCTCCTACGCCGTGTACCTTGACACCTACTACGATCCGGACTCCCGTTATAAAGCCGCCGACAAACACCTGGTTCGCCTTCGACTGCACCTGCATCAGTTCGTGTCGACCTCTGCGATCCTAAAGTACTGTGTACGAATCGCACCACAAGGTGCCCGCCTCGGACCCTAGCGTCCGCTTCGATTGTTAGACTCTTTTTGTTCGCTATTCAGAGCCCAGAGTCGCCCTGAGGGGTTTGAATCGCACAGAACTCAAGATTAAGCATTTTCACAAGAACTCCTAATTCCTACAAAGTATTGTGGCCTGATTTGAAACGTTATCTGGGTCTTGTATTAGGTCTGCTTGATATATATATATATATATATATATATATATATATATATATATATATATATATATATATATATATATATATATATAAAAAAAACTATTTTTGATATAAAACTAGACTGGTGTCCATTTGTGGTGTGTCCATTAATTTCTGTATGTGGTCATAAATGCTTAACCAATAATGTTCTGAAGTTTGGCCTTGTCTGCTCGCGCCACGCAACCTAGAGGGTGAACAGGGGTTATTTTGAAGAGTAAGTCCCTTGCCCTAACTAGAGGAGAGGGTACCTGCTTTTCACAAGTACTTAAGTACTTACCTTTGCCAACCAGAGACCCCCAAATCTAAAAAAAATATATATATATATATATTCACTGAAAAAACCATAGGTTATAGACCATATATAGTTAGGAATTCGCATTTACAAAACCTTATTTTACTCACACAAAACCATTGAAATTCCATATATAGTTAGTTGCACTAACTATATATCGCGCACCCGCAATCCACTGCTGATGATGTCACATATTACATCATTCATGACATGGTCAGTGACATCACTGATGACATCACTGATGACATCTCAAATGACATCACTGATGACATCTCAAATGACATCACTGATGACATCACTGATGACATCTCATTTGACATTACTGATCACATCACTGATGATATCATTCATGTAATAATACAATGAACCTCTTCAGACTCTAATATAACCTTAGATACAATCAGTGTAAACAGACACTCAAAGACTGTCACTCATCCATGGAGTTACTCACACACCTAGTCAGTCATGCAAAGAATCAATCACACCTCCATTTCCTCAACTATACAGTTATACAAACTTTACTTATTCAAACATATACTAACACATATTTACTCTCTTATACAATCCCTGATACAAGTTCACAATGATCCATACAGCCACTCACACATTCACTGGCTCTTATGCACAGTTATTTATATATGTCAACTCTCACATGTACTGTGTTTTACATATGTACTTACTTTGACATGTAGCACTGAGATATCCATTCACTCACCAATACACTCATGCACACAGTCAACCGCCCATACAGCTGTTTCCACATGCACTTTTGAAACCATACATCTAGTGAATCAACTGCTCACACATCTATGCACAGAGTCATACACCTCCCAGCCACCCACACACACACTCAGTCTCCCATACAAATACTTGGGCAACCAATCAATAACCCATATAGTTACTCATATAGCTACTTATCAACACATGCAACAGTTTACAGAACAACAGACATAATGATGCACAAATTAAGACAGTTTAGTCACTAACCCATGCACTCAGTGAGACACATTTAATCACTCACTCATACAGTCAGTCATGCACCTACTAAATCCTTCATCCAGACACTTATACATCCACTCATTCTTCAATATGTAAGACATATTTTAACTTTACAGAAACATACAGTCACTGGATGTTGTCATCAGTGATGTCATCAGTGATGTCATTTGAGATGTCATCAGTGATGTCATCAGTGATGTCACTGACCATGTCATGAATGATGTAATATGTGACATCATCAGCAGTGGATTGCGGGTGCGCGATATATAGTTAGTGCAACTAACTATATATGGAATTTCAATGGTTTTGTGTGAGTAAAATAAGGTTTTGTAAATGCGAATTCCTAACTATATATGGTCTATAACCTATGGTTTTTTCAGTGAATTTTCAAGGTTTTGTAAATGCTAATTCCTAACTATATATGGTCTATAACCTATGGTTTTTTCAGTGAATTTTCAAGGTTTTGTAAATGCTAATTCCTAACTATATATGGTCTATAGCCTATGTTTTTTTCAGTGAATATATATATATACATACATATATAAACATATATCATCTGTATATCTATATAAATACAACCATAAATGCATGCATACATATACTTATATGCATACAGATGCATGTTATTTACATGAAAGTTGAATAAAACTAATAAAAGCAAAGCTAAAAAGCCACCTCATTACAAACAGAATGGCTTTAACTTAAACGAGGGCGAGATCTATTGCATTTTCAATGCTTGTTTACTTTGGTTCCATCAAGAAGGCATTCAGATGTGTCACACATTTGCCATAAATTCTGAATGTTAGCACTCTAGTTGCACATTAGATCACTGTAGTAAAGCTACTGCTCACCAGGGACGTCTGCTGCTGGTATTCAAAGTGCATGTTTCAGTCTGCATGTCAGAATTTTTTTAATGAAATAGAAGAGGATTTGAGAAGTCACTCAAAATGATCCCTAATTTTTCTTTCTGAAGCACTAATCATACTTTCTATGGCAAAATTAACCCCCTCATGTTGTTCCTTTTTAAATTGAGTGTTTTCAGACTTACCACTTCATTCCAATCAAGATGGCTTCTGGTGTGCCATACTTTTGTCATAAGTAAGACTGTTAGCGCTCTAGTTGTTCTTTAGAACACTCTGGGACATTCTGTCATTGGGCTATACTTGGGGTACATCTGGGTGATATTTGGGCTACATTTAGGCTCTTTTGTCTCTGGTGGCCATCTTGGGAGACTGTATGTCAGAATGTTTTAATGAAATTGAAGAGGGTTTGAGAAGTCACTCAAAATGTGCCCTAATTTTTCTTTCTGCAGCACTAATCATAATTCATATGGCAAAATATACCCCCTCATTTTGTTCCTTTTTAAATTAAATGTTTTAAGAGTTACCACTTTATTCCAATCAAGATGGCTTCAGGTGTGCCATACCTTTGTAATAAGTAGGACTGTTAGCGCTCTAGTTGTTCTTTAGAACACTCTGGGACATTCTGTCATTGGGCTATACTTGGGCTACATCTGGGTGATATTTGGGCTACATTTGGGCTCTTTTGTCTCTGGTGGCCATTTTGGGAGACTGCATGTCAGAATTTTTTAATGAAATAGAAGAGGATTTGAAAAGTCACTCAAAATGTGCCCTAATTTTTCTTTCTGCAGCACTAATAATACCTTCTATAGCATAATATACCCCCTCATTTTGTTCCTTTTTAAATTAAATGTTTTAAGAGTTACCACTTTATTCCCATCACGATGGCTCCAGGTGTGCTATACCTTTGTAATAAGTAGGACTGTTAGCGCTCTAGTTGTTCTTTAGAACACTCTGGGACATTCTGTCATTGGGCTATACTTGGGCTACATCTGGGTGATATTTGGGCTACATTTGGGCTCTTTTGACTCTGGTGGCCATTTTGGGAGACTGCATGTCAGAATGTTTTAATGAAATAGAAAAGGATTTGAGAAGTCACTCAAAATGTGCCCTAATTATTCATTCTGCAGCACTAATCATACTTTCTATGGCAAAATATACCCCCTCATGTTGTTTCTTTTTAAATTAAATGTTTTAAGAGTAACCACTTTATTCCAATCAAGATGGCTTCAGGTGTGCCATACCTTTGTAATAAGTAGGACTGTTAGCGCTCTAGTTGTTCTTTAGAACACTCTGGGACATTCTGTCATTGGGCTATACTTGGGCTACATCTGGGTGATATTTGGGCTACATTTGGGCTCTTTTGTCTCTGGTGGCCATTTTGGGAGACTGCATGTCAGAATGTTTCAATGAAATAGAAAAGGATTTGAGAAGTCACTCAAAATGTGCCCTAATTTTTCATTCTGCAGCACTAATCATACTTTCTATGGCAAAATATACCCCCTCATGTTGTTTCTTTTTAAATTAAATGTTTTAAGAGTTACCACTTTATTCCAATCAAGATGGCTTCAGGTGTGCCATACCTTTGTAATAAGTAGGACTGTTAGCGCTCTAGTTGTTCTTTAGAACACTCTAGGAGGCTGCAGTAGAACACAAAGGAATCAACTGACAGTCTCTGTCCTTGTTGGATGTACATGTTTTACTGAGAATGTCAGACTTCATTTTCACATGACTGAGAAAGATAATGTGAATTTACAGAAAATATGCTTTCAGTTTAGCTTATAGATCCCCTTCCAAACCACTGTGGGAAAATCATGAGATATTAGTTTTCTTTCAAACAATATTCATGATATCACAGCAGAAGGTTTTTTCACATGGTAAAATCACCTTAGAACCCACCACAATTCCTAAAACGAGTATGGTACCATCAACAAATGATTTATAATGTAACTAAAGTCCTAAAACCCTCTATTAACTACAATGCTTTTTAATGAGGTGCTATCATGTATATTGGTCCCAAGATGGCTGCCAACACTTCTTGGATGATCTGCTGGCAGCCAATCAGATCAGATGTGTGGTTAGGCTCCGCCCAGATATATATCTTTTTTTGAACCTAAATTACTCAAAATCCACTGGAGCACATATATTGAGACCTAGCAAAGGCACATCGGGCTAACAGTCCCTACAATTTTGCCAAGTTTCGTGCAAATCCATTCAGCCGTTCGAGCTAAAAGTGAGGCCAACCGCCCTATGGAAATTAACATGGGAAAAACGCGTTTTGGGACCCCCCTTTTTTCTTGGCCCCCCCTTGATGAAACCCCCCCAAATTGTCAGGGGCTGCTCAGAAACAAAATGTTCCATTTTCCTGAAAATTTCAGCCAATTCCGTCCACAAACGCCAAAGTTATTAGACATAGAATTTTCAAAAATCCCATAGAGAAAAAATCCTAACTATATATACCTACTGGCGACCGCCAGTAGGTAATATATATATATGTATATGTATATGTAGGATATATATATATCACCTACTGGCGATAGCCAGTAGGTAGTTATAGTTAGGATCTACTTTCCATAGGAAATCCGCAACATTCTATTGGGAATAACTTTGGCGCCGGTGGACGAATCTTCGCGAATTTCTCAAAGAAGATGGCCCGCTCCGCTTCGCTCCTTCCCTGAAAATGTGGGGGGGGTTCGTTAAGCGGGGGGTGAGATAAAAGGGGGGTCCCAAAATGTGTTTTCCCCATGTTAATTTCCATAGGGCGGTGGGACTCACTTTTAGCCCGAACCGCTGAATGGATTTTCACCAAAATTAGCAAAATTGTAGGGACTGGTAGCCCGATGTGCCTTTGCTATGTCTCAAGAAATGTGCTCCAGAGGATTTTGAGTAATTTAGGTTCAAAAAAATATATATATCTGTAAGGTTTCAGTAGTGAAAATGTAAGCTAGTACATAGGATCTGTCCTCTGTTTCTAAAATGTTATTCAAAAAACGATTTTAGGGCAAATCAATGGGTTTTAGTAGTGAAATTAAATGCTTGTACATAGGATCTGCGCTGAGTTTCAAAAATGTTATTCAAAAAACGATTTAGGGGCAAATCAATGATGTTTACATTTTTGAGAAGGAATAAATAGTGTCTGTGTGATTACTTAAATATATTTGAACCTTTCACAATCATGTCACCTGTGTTACCTCAGATTAGGAAGCATACAAAGTTTCTTTGCTGTTGGTTTATGTCTTGCTTTTTGATAATGCTTGGTAGGAATGTTTGCAAGAGAGAAGAAATGTATTTTGTAAAATAGTAAGGTTTCAGTACTGAAATCGAATGCTTGTACATAGGACCGGTGCTCGGTTTTTAAAATGTTATTTAAAAAACGATTTTGGGGCAAATCAATGGCTTTTACATTTTTGAGAAGGAATAAATACTTGTCTGTGTGATTAATTAAAAATACTTGAACCTTTCACAATCATGTCACCTGTGTTACCTTAGGTTAGGAAGCACACTGAGGGGCTTATTTATGATTGCCTTGTGCCGCCGGTGCGTCACTTTTAACATGGGAAAAAGTGACGCACCGGTGGCGCAAGGCCTTCATTAATAAGGCCCTGAGTTTCTTTGCTGTTGGTTTGTGTCTTGCTTTTTGATAATGCTTGCTATCAACATTTGCAAGATAGAGGATTTGTATTTTGTGAAATAGTGAGGTTTCAGTAGTGAAATTGAATGCTTGTACATAGGACCTGCGCTGTGTTTCTAAAATGATATTCAAAAAACGATTTTGGGGGCAAATCAATGGTATTTACATTTGGGCTTTATTTATGATTGCCTTGTGCCGCCGGTGCTTCACTTTTAACACAGGAAAAAGTGACGCACCAGTGGCGCAAGGCCTTCATAAATAAGGCCCTGAGTTTCTTTGCTGTTGGTTTGTGTCTTGCTTTATGATAATGCTTGCTATCAACATTTGCAAGATAGAGGATTTGTATTTTGTGAAATAGTGAGGTTTCAGTAGTGAAATTGAATGCTTGTACATAGGACCTGTGCTGTGTTTCTTAAATGTTATTCAAAAAACGATTTTAGGGGCAAATCAATGGTATTTACATTTGGGCCTTATTTCTGATTGCCTTGTGCTGCCGGTGCATCACTTTTAACATAGGAAAAAGTGACGCACCAGTGGCGCAAGGCCTTCATAAATAAGGCCCTGAGTTTCTTTGTTGTTGGTTTGTGTCTTGCTTTTTGATAATGCTTCCTATCAACATTTGCAAGTTAGAGGATTTGTATTTTGTGAAATAGTGAGGTTTCAGTAGTGAAATTGAATGCTTGTACATAGGACCTGCGCTGTGTTTCTAAAATGTTATTCAAAAAACGATATTAGGGGCAAACCAATGGTATTTACATTTGGGCCTTATTTATGATTGCCTTGTGCCGCCGGTGCGTCACTTTTAACATGGGAAAAAGTGACGCACCGGTGGCGCAAGGCCTTCATAAATAAGGCCCTGAGTTTCTTTGCTGTTGGTTTGTGTCTTGCTTTTTGATAATGCTTGCTATCAACATTTGCAAGATAGAGGATTTGTATTTTGTGACACAGTGAGGTTTCAGTAGTGAAATTGAATGCTTGTACAAAGGACCTGGCTGTGTTTCTAAAATGTTATTCAAAAAACGATTTTGGGGTAAATGAATGGTTTTTATATTTTTGAGAAGGAATAAATAGTGTCTGAAAGATTAAATAAATATACCTTTAGACAAGCCTTATCTAATCTGGGCCCCTTGGACAGGCCTCAACATATTGAGTATAATTGATGGTAACAGGGTGCAGATGAGATGAGGCGTGTCCAGGGCTGTATATGAACTGAGGCCTGTCTAGGGGTGCAGATGAGTTGAGGTCTATTCAGGGTTGCAGATGAGGTGAGAATTGTCCAGGGGTGCAGAGGAGGTGGTGCTTGTGTTGAAGAGTGTACTGCAAGAGAGGTCTGTCCAGGGGTACAAAGGAGGTGAGGGCTGTGTCTAAGAGTGCAGAGGGGGATAGGCTTCATGAAGTCCAGTCCAGTGCAGTTTTAGACACTGGCTTCACCACCTATGCTCCCCAGGACAGGCTTCACCTCATGTGCACAATCTGCTTACTAATCCGAGGAAACACAGGTGATATGATTGTGAAATGTGCTAATATTTTTTTAATCATGCAGGTACTATCTTATCCTTGTCTATAATGTAAAACCAATTCATGTGCCCGAAATATTTTTTTAGAATAACATTTAAAAAACAGAGATAAGGTCATATGTATAAGCATTATAGTGTTTATATTGTTTACTTATTGTCATTGCTTTGTTGTTTGGTAATAGTGGTCTATAATGTGTTTTTTTTTGTTTACCACAGATTTAAATCAACATTTCAATAGTAAGGAAATATGCCCTCAAGGCAGAGGAGAAGGAAAGATGCTAAGCGGAAAAAAACAAAAACAGCAACGGAATTAAAGCAGTCTCCTACAACAAATACTACAAAAAACGCGAAAAAAGCTCCTGGTAAGACAACAAAGTCTTTTCTTCGGAACATATGTAGATAAAAAAAATGATAATGTACATTCGAATTTACAGAAGGAGAGAGCAAAATTGAAGAGAAAGGAGAGGCCCCCCAAAATCTTACTACTGCAGCAGGAGACAATAATATGTATAGGAGTAGAAGGCAAAATCAATTTAGGGACATTCGTAAACGAATGTTTCGCAATAGGGTAGTTTTAAATTTATTAAAAAACATTAAGAAAGGTAAACAGAGAGCTGCTTTTTATAAGAAACAGAAAAATGTAGAGAAGATTGCTGATCAAGCTTTTGAAGTTAAGAAAAAATTATTTATTTTAGTAATTAATAGAATTAGGACACTTAACAAGACAATTGATGTTTTCAAATCAAACAGTAGATGCAAAAGAGTAATTAATCGAACTAATTTTTGTAAAGTTTTTTCTGGAGAATGGACGCATAGTTCAAGTTGTGAGCCATTTTCTAATGAGGAGAGTTACTTCCAGGAGAATGATTTGGTGCATGCATTTGACACCAGTGGTCGAGCATATGAGGTGAAAGACGGTTGTCCGATTGACAAAGAGAAACTTGAGTCTAGAGATGTAGAAGAGGTATTGAGTGATGAAGTTTTAGGAAGACGTACTAAGGGTCCAGTGTACAATTGGAAGTGTAGTAGTATTCGTAGTGTGCAACAGGATTCCATCGATGTGTTTCGTAATTTCTTACGTACATATAGTAAGAAAAGTCTAAAACAGAAAATGAAGATGTTGCAAAACTTAGATCCTTGCAGAGTGAGAGAAAACACAGGTTTGCATGGGCATTCATTGGCTTGTCTTTCAAGAAAAGTATGTCAGAGTGTTTTTCATCATTTTAGGATGTTAGCAGTGCATCATAACAAAATGAGAAAATTAGTGAGAAGGTTGTATTATGCAAAAAGTCCAGCACTTAAGCTTAAACAGTTAAACAGTGCTTTTTTGCATGGAACTGAATTAGATGTGAAGAAGATTTGTGAAGAAATTGAGATTTGTTATTTTTGTGAAAAAGAGGACAGTGTAGAAATTGACACAGTAATACAAGGTTATGTGGAAGACAATGTAAAGATTTCAAGTACAGAAAAGTTTGACCAGGAAATTAGCAAGTTTCAGTTGAAATCAAGTGAAAGGCCTATTTTTACTTGTGTGTGTTGTCGATGGACTCATTATGACATTCAGACTAGGTTAGTTGATTTATATGCAAAAAGTGAAATTGAAAATAATAGTGAATGGAGGAATTTTGCAACTTATTTGTTGGAGGAGAATTCTTTTGATTTGAGTGTTGATCAGCATATTTGTAAATATTGTTATAATAAATTAAATGAAAACAGAATGCCTGCTAGAGCTGTTTATAATAATCTTGAGTTGGTAGACATTCCTGCTGAATTGATGGATTTAAATACATATGATTCAATGTGTCCATCCTTTTCAGGCAATTGTTCGCATGGAGCCTAAGACAGGGAAATTGCCTCCTTCAGATTTACAGAGAGGATTAAAGGGAAGAGTTTTTTATTTGCCTCTAGATTTCAAGAAAAATATTGATATAATTGGTGTAGAAAAAGTGGAAGAGGAACCTTTAGTTATTCTAGTTAATGGGGTTCCGACAAAGAGTAAGAACATCTGGCAAGATTTAGTGGATGTTAGGAAAGTCAAAAAGGCAACATTGTATTTGGTCAAAAACAATGAGTACTACAGACATGTATGTGTTGGAGCAGAGGAAATAGCTGCAGAAGAAGACAGTGATTGTTCAGTCGGCCAAATTGAAAAAGTTGATGTGTCTAGAGGTGAAGAAATATATGAACATTATAGTGTTCATCCTTTGCATTCCAAAGAAGTAATGGGGAATGCAATTGACTTGTTTCAAATGAAAGCATCAAAAGGAAGTCCTATTAGTGTATGGGAAGAAAGTTTGGAAGCTCTTTGTTTTCCACAGCTATTTCCAACAGGTCGAGGTGGACGATATGACGATCGACCAGTTCAAATTCCTGCTTCTGAATACCGGACTTTAAGATTATATGCTGAAGATTCAAGGTTTCGTCAATGCATTCCATATTTGTTTCATCTACTGTATGAAAGTGACTTGTCTGGACTTTCATATGCAGTAAACCATATACTGAAAAGTGGAGCACATCTGCAAAATGTTTCGGCGAGGGACTTTATGGAGAAAGTCAATCTGCAAGATAATATTTTGGAATCTCATCTAATCAATCTCATGGCATGTCAGCGTGGTACAAACGAGTATTGGTACCGTCGTCATGGGGAATTGAAATGTATGCTAAGAAACTTAGGAACTCCTACATGGTTCCTCACTCTTAGCTGTGCCGAGTATGCATGGGACGACTTACTTGAATTTCTACGCGAGGCAAATGCAAATATACAAAATATAGAATTAAAAACACCAGGAGAACTGTGTTCTTTGGATCCAGTGAATGTATGCAGATATTTCAATCATAGATTTGAAGCTATGATGTCTGTTATTACCAATAAAAAAAATCCTCCTCTTGGAGAGGTTTTGGATTTCTTTTGGAGAAAGGAGTATCAAGCGAGAGGTACTCCTTATATATATATATGTTGTTGTGGATTAAAGATGCACCCAAATTTGGATCAGATTCGGATGAAACAGTGATGAGTTTCATTGAAGAGTATTCAACATGTGCTGTTCCGAAAACTACCAAAGAAAACAATTTAAGGCAACAAGTTTTACGCTTTCAATCCCATCGTTGTGGGAAGTACTGTCGTCGAAAATTCAAAAACAAGGAAAAGTTCTACACAAAATGTCGTTTTGCGTTTCCACGACCAGTGATTTCTAAAGGAAGAGTAAATAATTTGATGTCATCTCCTAGACATACTGTGGCGAGGAAATCACCAAACAATACATACAATTTAAAAAGAAACAAAGAGTCCAAGTACATCAACGACTACAACCCAGTTATTTTGTCCATGTGGAATGCTAACATGGATATTCAGTTTGTTGCTGACAACTCTATTGCTGTGGCTCGATATGTGACATCTTACATCACAAAAAAAGAAAAGACAGAACTAAAAGAAATGTGGGAGGACATTTCACATGAAAAGCGTCTAAGCAAGAAATTATACAGTTACAGTCTGAAGATGTTGTCGCATCAAGAAATTGGAGCATATGAATGTTCTGATCGGTTATTATCAGCAAGTCTCTATGCCAAATCTAGAACAATAATTTGGGTGAGTCTAGGTCTTGCTGCAACACGAAACCGAGTTTTTAAATCTATACAAGAAATTGAGTATTTGGCGGAGAAAGAACCAAACAGTACAGATATTTTGAAGACAAACATGTTGGATACATACTATCCAAATAGAAGTACTCACCTTGAAAACACTTGTTTGTATGAAGTTCTGCAAAACTATAGTTATAAGAGGAACATCACAGAAGATATCAATAATGGAAAATATGCTGTCATTGGAAATGAAGGATGTCTAGTGAAACAGAGAAAAGGTCATTTGATTAATCATCGAAAATTGAGTTGTGAATCTCCAGACAAAAGAGAATTTTACTATTTAACTCTTTTGCAACTCTTTAAGCCATGGCGTAAAGAAGAGGAACTACTTGGAAATTTTCTCTGTTACGAAGATCCTTTTAATGCAACCAAGGATACCATAGAATGTCCTGTTTTTCCAAATTATCTGCAAATGTTGAACGAAGAAATAGAGCAAGAAGCCACAATTGCTGAAGAGACTGCTAGAGACAGTTCTCAAGACAGTCAGAGTTCTACTTCATTGAGTCAGGATCCACTAGGAGGACCAATTATCCAAAATTAAGCTGCCACTGCCATGGATGAGCTGAAAAGAGCTATGGAACAAGCTCAAGAGGATATAGTTAACTTAGAAGGTTTGGTGGAGCAACCAAACGTTGAGCAGAAAAAGATATATGACGAAGTCACAGAACAGATTGAACATGGATTTAGACATGAGAAAAAAGAGTGCTCATGTACATCATTTAAGCCTGTCCGACTGTACGTAAGTGGAGAAGGGGGAACAGGAAAAAGTTTTCTAATTAAAGCAATAGCAAATTATCTGCAGAAAAGGCCTGAATCACTGCTGTCTTGTGTTGTAACCGCTCCAACTGGACTGGCAGCACATAACATTAAAGGGATTACTCTACATCTTTTACTGATGCTGCCAGTTGAGCATGATAATAAATTGCATTACAACAGCTATCTGGAGATGCGTGTTCTGAAGTTTTTAGAGTCCTGAAGAAAATGAAACTTCTTATCATTGATGAAGTAAGCATGATCTCAAATCTAATGCTTGCTTTTGTGCATTTGAGAATGCAAGAGATTCTTAGAACAGAGTATGATGTGTTATTTGGAGAAACACTCAATATTGTGTTTGGAGATCTACTGCAGTTGACTCCAGTAAAAGGACAACCAATGTTTAAAATGCTCACGCATGAAGATACCAGGAAGTCCCTTGGAAGCATTGGAAACGTTTATATGAGGTTAAATTTGCATGTGTGAGGATGTGTGTGAGTAACTTTTGGATGACTGTCGGTGTGTAACAGGATGTATAGGTGTATCACTACATATGATGAGTGAGTATATGTATGAGTGACTATATAGAACTGTTGGTGAATGAGTGGATGTGTATATAGATGGTGGAATTACTGAATTGGTTGTTGTAACTGGTATGGGTATCTCCATTTTTTTGAAAATTTTAGTTTCTACTTTTTAATATGTGTTTCAAGGGTTACATTACACTAAAAGGAGGTCAGTCACTCTGTCACAAGGATGGTGTCATCAGTGATGTCATGAGTGATGTCACTGACCATGTCATGAGTGATGTAATATGTGACGTCATCAGCAGTGCATTGCAGGCGCGCAAGTTATAATGAGTCCAACTAACTATAACATGGAATTTCACTGGTTTTATGTCAGTAAAATTTGCAACTAACTATAACTGGTGTGAAACTTATGGTTTTTTTCATTGAATATATATATATATAAAATTGAAGTAGTCTCAAATCCGCTTTCTCCCAGAAATCACATAACCACAGAAAAATTAGTAGAACAGCTGTTTAATACACAAGGAGTTTCGGAGACAGGCTTGATCACGTGATCAAGCCTGTGGTTATGTAATTCACTGAAGGGAGGTCTGGATGCACTCAGAAGGTGTCTGTATGTGAAATGGGCAGTTTGAAAAGTAGGATTTTTCTAAAATGGTGGATAGGATGCAGTTTTGAAGAAAGAAGAGAAATGATTGGCTGTTTGAGAACATTATAGACTGAAACGTAGGGTGCATGTTTCTGTATTTTAAAAGCAAGTTTCTTATTGGTTAATAAAAACTGTTTGAAAGGAACATTACATAGGATAAGCTGATATTTTGAAAAGTCAAGCACAATAGCTGTTAGGAATTGCAACATTGTGTCCTGAACTTGTGACCTTTGTGTTCAGATTAGTGTTCCATGAACTGTTACTATGGTAACAGGCATAATGGAGGTATGGTTTAAAGTTATGTCAATTAGAAAGAGTTGAAATGTGTAACCAATAGAAATGTGTGTTAGCTTTTGAATTAATGTGATTTGATATTTACATGTATATGTGTGCAGAATGAGAGGAAAAGTTTGCCATTTGTTGGTTTTGCTTAGAGCAGTGCACTACAGACATTCTGTATAAGAAAATCTGATGTGTGATTGAGATACTTCTCAATCTACAAATCAATATGAAAGGTGAGTTATAATTTTGTGAGGGGTTGTATGTGGTACCTTTGTTTTTAATAAGACTACTATGTTTCTCCTGGTAAAGTCCACGGAATAGTGTTGCTTGTGTAGAATCACACTGTGAATCTGTGTGCATTAGGGCAACCATTGTGAGAGAAGCATTTGCTTACTTCATGTCTTGGCTGACACATAACTGTTAAAAATCTATCATGTTGACAAGTTTTAGTAGTATTAGAAGCCAGTCATTGCTTATGCATTCGTAGAATGAGTCAAGTATTCACACTAGAGTGCAGTAGTGAAATATGTAGAATGTGTGCGGTCACCATACCCCTTCCAGACTAGTGAGTCTGTTTTGCTAAAGTCCAAGTAATAGTGTTGCTTGTCTAGAATCACACTGTGAGTCTGTGTGCATTTGGGTAGCCATTGTGAGTGAATCATTTGGTTACTTAATGTCTTTGCTGACACATAACTGCTTAAAAACCTATCCTGTTCTCAAGTTTTAGTAGTATTAGAAGCCAGTCATTGCTCATGCATTCGCAGAATGAGTCAGGCATTCACACTGGAGTGCAGTAGTGAAATATGCAGAATATATGCAGTCACCTTACCCTTTCTAGACTAGTGAGTCTGTTTTGCTAAAGTCCAAGAAATAGTGTTGCTTGCCTAGAATCACACTGTGAGACTGTGTGCATTTTAACTAGCATTGGGAAAGAAGCATTTGGTTACATCATGAATTTGCTGACACAAAACTGTTTAAAAACCTATCCTGTTGTCAAGTTTTAGTAGTATTAGATGCCAGTCATTGCTCATGCATTTGCAGAAAAAGTCAGTCATTCACACAAGAGTGCAGTAGTGAAATATGTAGAATGTGCGCAGTCACCTCCCCACTTCCAGACTTGGGAGTTTGTTTTGCTAAAGTCCAAGGAATAGTGCTGCTTGTCTTGAATCACACTGTGAGTCTGTGTGCATTTGAGCAACCATTGTGAGTGAAGCATTTGGTTACTTCATGTCTTTGCTGACACATAACTGTTTAACCATCTATCATGTTGCCAGGTTTTAGTAGTATTAGAAACCAGTCATTGCTTATGCATTCGCAGAATGAGTCAGGCATTCACACTAGAGTGCAGTACTGAAATATGTAGAATGTGTGCTGTCACCTTACCCCTTCCAAACTAGTGAGTCTGTTTTGCTGAAGTCCAAGGAATAGTGTTGCTTGTCAAGAATCACCCTGTGAGTCCGTGTGCATTTGTGCAACCATTGTGAGAGAAGTATGTGGTTACTTCATGTCTTTGCTGACACAAAACTGTTCAAAAACCTGTCCTGTTGTCATGTTTTAGTAGTATTAGAAGCCAGTCATTGCTTATGCATTTGCAGAATGAGTCAGGCATTCACTCTAGAGTGCAGTAGTGAAATATGTAGAATGTGTGCAGTCACCTTACCTCTTCCAGACTAGTGAGTCTGTTTTGTTAACGTCCAAGGAATAGTTTTGCTTGTAAAGAATCACACTGTGAGTCTGTGTGCATTTGGGCAACCATTGTGAGTGAAGCATTTGATTACTTCAAGTCTTTGCTCACACATAACTACTTAAAAACCTATCCTGTTCTCAAGTTTTAGTAGTATTAGAAGCCAGTCATTGCTCATGCATTCACAGAATGAGTCAGGCATTCACACTAGAGTGCAGTAGTGAAATATGCAGAATATGTGCAGTCACCTAGACTAGTGAGTCTGTTTTGCTAAAGTCCAAGGAATAGTGTTGGTAGTCTAGAATCACACTGTGAGACTGTGTGCATTTGGGCGACCATTGTAAGAGTAGCATTTGGTTACATCATGTATTTGCTGACACATAACTGTTTAAAAACCTATCCTGTTGTCAATTTTCAGTAGTATTAGAAGCCAGTCATTGCTCATGCATTCGCAGAATAAGTCAGGCATTCACACTAGAGTGCAGTAGTGAAATATGTAGAATATGTGCAGTCACCTTACTCCTTTAAGACTAGTGAGTCTGTTTTGCTAAAGTTCAAGGAATAGTGTTGCTAGCCTAGAATCACTGTCAGACTATGTGCATTTGGGTACCATTGTAAGAGAAGCATTTGGTTGCAGCATGTATTTGCTGACACATAAATGTTTAAAAACCTATCCTGTTGTCAAGTTTTAGTAGTATTAGAAGTCGATCATTGCTTATGCATTCGCAGAATAAGTCAGGCATTCACACTAGAGTGCAGTAGTGAAATATGTAGAATGTGTGCAGTCACCTTACCACTACCGGACTAGTGAGCCTGTTATGCTAAAGTCCAAGGAATAGTGTTGTTTGTCTAGATTCACTCTGTGAGTTTGTGTACATTGGGGCAACCATTGTGAGAGAGGCATGTGGTTACTTCATGTCTTTGCTGACACATAACTGTTTAAAAATCTATTATACACTTTGCATTTCTCTTGTGTCCCATTCTGCACCATGTACTAATCCATTCCCTGTTCCAAAACCCTACCACTTATAAATTCGCTCAGCCTTTCTGTTTGAAGTACTCTAATCATTCAGTCAGTACACAAGTACTCATGCAGTGACTCAGAGCCTTAGCACGTAGACTGCTTCTGGAGTTCTGGACTTTTTGGTTCCGTCCAGAGGTGTCAGGGTACAACACCCAAAGACCCCGGAGTTCCACCTGCCTTGGTGCACAAATGAACAGAAACACGGGCTTCTCGATGGTGGCGTCAAAGACCAAAGGTTTATTACTGCAGGGACACAGAAGTCACAGAATCTACACACGGGCAGAGACTAGGAGCCTGTTCGATTTGTACAAAGTGGGTTGCTCCTTATATACGAAATTTTAAGCTGGGGGCGAATTCTTTACATGTAATACCTTCCCAAAACCTTTGTGTCTAAAACAATAAATATTTGGTGTTACACAGGAACCGTCGATAATATCTGAGGCCAAACATTGCGAAGAGAGGGGTTCCCACTAGTTTGTCACAATTCCCTGTCAATATTGCATTCAGGACCCGGACCGCCTCATCGTAAAGTTCGTTACCTCCCCCTAATAAAGATTCAGAAAGAAAGAAACAGAGCCAGGTGTGGAAGATAGAAAAGTGGGATAAGGGATGTTTGTGGGTTGTAAATGGGCAAAGCTACCGGCTTCGGCCGCCTAATCATGATCAGGTACAATGGACACGAAGACCAGTTTGGCAGGACTGGCCTCGGGCAGAGGAGGCAGCCTTTGTCGAGTCATGCAGCTACAGCGTGATCTGGTTTAAGGTGCACGTGTCATGTAAGAGGTGAATCTCCGGCTAAGGCTACGTGTCCTTAATCAAAGTGGAGTGAATGAAGTGATCAGAGGCTATTGCATATGTGAGGGCAAGGAAACACAAAATGGCGGCCATGATCTAAGATGGATGCCATGGGTATATCAGAAATATGTCAATGGAAGGAGTGCTCTTGCTCGTAGCGTAGCGAAAACACTAGGATATACTAAATGGATCATTTGCGGTTCACTGATACCAATATTAGGTATTTCCGTCGAACTTGAAAACACGGGTTCAAGTCGTCATGGAACCGTCACGGAACCTCAGACCCTCCTTTTGCCCTTACATAGGCAATTACTCAGTCTATGTCAGAATCTAGTTCTATGCTCATCAGGTCAGTGACATGTTGTTGTATCATCATCCTTTCTCGTGTCTTTTCTCCAAACGCAGGTGGTTTTCTGAGACAAGTCGCAGCACAAAGACTACACAGAGCAGGACCACACTGGATAATCAGACAACATGAGAATAGGAATACTAGGATGACACCAATGACCATTAGAACCTTCCATCCCCACGCTGAGATCAGAGTCCAAAACCACTCCATGAAGGACCAGTTTCCTTTGTCTACATGTATGGAGTCTGAAATCTTGTGCAACTTAGAGATCGCCTCATAGACTGTTGGAGCATTATTAGGAATAAAGACACAGCAGCTCGATTGGATCATTCTGCATACCCCACCTCGATCTGCAAGTATAACGTCTAGAACCATACGGTTCTGCAACGTCATGAGCCTATCCGCCTGAAGCTCAGCTGTCAGATTGCTAAGGGCACCAGCAGTTTCAGTAATAGTAGATTCAACTACCCGTGTTAGCTGACGTATGTTTCTACTATTGGCCATAGGTCCCCAGAACGGAAGGAAGCCTTTGAAGAAGTCTCCGGCTTCCTGACCAGCGGTATCTTCCTTGCTGAAGACACCTCTCGCTACTCTTGTTCTGTGGTAATCAGGTGAAGCAGTGTATGTCGGAGGCAATAATCGAGCAATATAACATGATCCTGAGAAGTCGGCAGGCAACCATGTATAAGCTCTGTCTCGACAAATGAAATAAGTACCCCTAGCAGTAAGAAAGGCAGGGGAAGAGTTAGCCGGAAACACATAAGTCTCTACGCACTCACTCCTCCCTAGCTGAGCTCTCGGATTTCTCCCATTACCTTGCAAACAGACCTGACCTCGGTGAGGTACGACCCAGATTGGAGTTGAGCTTTTACGCTTGCTTTCTCCTAAACTAAGGCGATACTCTGAAGTATTCCAACTTAAATATACTCGCAATTCGTCTCTAGGGTATGATGGAGTATTATTGACGTCCTTGACCATGTCAATAATTCCCTGGACTAAAGCTTTGTTAGCAGAGTTATATTTAGTGGAACGCGGTGGACGTGGAGGATAAGTTTCAAGGGCATAAGCAAAGATGGTTTGGAAGGCCTGAAATGATCCATTATAGCTGTAAGGCAAAACCAAATAGGGAATACCTTTATCCATAGTGTGAGGTATCAAGCCACACACCCAGCAGTCTGTAGTGTTAACTACCAGTTGGTGTTGGTGCAAGAGCTGTACAAAAGTGTTGTTGATAAATTCTGAGCGTCTGGCTTGCTCATGTTCCGGAAATGAGTGAAAGGAGTGTATAGAAGAAACAGTAGAAATAGCAGGATCAAGGGGAGGTACTGTAGAAACTGGCACAAAAATCAAATTTATGCTAAAGACGATTCCACCCACCAATGTTGCTAAAACAATCAAAAATGTAACGGCACATTGCATCAGAAAACATTTGCTGTGAAGAATTCTATTAAGTCTGTTTCTGCGAACGTAAATCACATTCTCTCGTTGCAGCGCAGGAAGTTCCATCTTCTACAATCCGCTCGCGACCACTGATGATGTGTACGTAGATGAAAATGCCTCTATCAGCCCTGGGAGTTCCCAGAACCAACAGAAAGATCGACCTTGTGTCAGACCCCTGCAAATTCAAACTAGGCACACAGCCACGACCCTACGGCTACCCAGACGGCAAGGCAATTTTAAAAACAATAAACAATAGCAAACTTCCTGGCTAAAGGCAAAAGTTCAATATATCAAAAATCACAATATGCAGTTGCCTGCTTTATTTGTCCTTTTTATGGCTTCTAAGGTTGTATCTTTGCTTCGCTGGTACTGTCTGATCGGAAAATAGTGTATTACTAGCAGCTGTTGCAGAGTTTAAGTTCGCAGATAACAAAGTTTCTTCTGATGCTGGAGACAAATGTTCAGTGTTCAAAGGAGTCTTTTCAGGAGGAGAGTCAAGTTTCAAAGTGTCAGTAATCAAATCGGCATCGCTGAAAGGGATAAATTTCGGAGTGATTTCAGATTCGGAGGCACCAATTCCCTTCTTCACCCAGTCGTCGTAAGGCAATGGCAACGGAACACGCTTTACGTGAGAAGCGTGAATCCAGTGTTTACGGCCAGCGACACGTACGGCTGTCCTCGTTGCCAGCAGGACCTGGAAGGGGCCGATGTAGCGAGGCTGAAGATTCTTTGTCCTCGCGAAGTTTCTGACCACCACGTGGTCGCCGGGTTTCAGCTGATGCCCTGGACTCTCCGGAGGTTTTGGCAAAGCATCGAAGACCTGTTGATGAATAAGACTCAATTTAGCAGTCAAGTCGTAAAGGTAGTCTATCAACATAGGATATTCAATGGAGCAAAATTGTTTAGGCCTCGGCACACCCCAGATATTTGCCGGGCGGCCAAACACAATCTCATATGGAGAAAGCCCTATTCTAGAATGCACTGTTGCTCTCGTTGATAACAAGGCCAAAGGAAGTGCGTCTGGCCAAGCTAAACCTGTGGATGCTTGTATTTTGGCTATCTTAAGCTTGAGAGTGCCATTGTAACCCTCGACTAAACCAGCAGATTGGGGATGGTTTGCACTATGGAATTTTTGTTTCAATCCTAGGCCGGCACACACACTCTGCATAACTTTCCCTATAAACTCACTTCCGTTATCTGACCATACAATCCGTGGCATTCCATACCTAGGGAAAAATTCCTTGAGAAGAATTTTGGCAGTCGATAGGGCAGTGTTGTCTTTTAGTGGGTATGCTTCTATCCACCTGGAAAAAGCACAAACTACCACCAGGACGTACTTTAAATTGTTGCAGCGTTCCATGTGAATGAAGTCTAACTGAATCACTTCAAAGGGACAGGAAGGAGGAGCGAAATGACCAGCTGGAGTTGGAGTTCCCTTGCCAGGATTATGCATCAAACACACCATACAATTTTTCACCACTCTCTCTGCACACTTACTGATTCCCTCATTCTTCCAGACCGGAGCCAACATCTTACATATCCCTTTAGAACTTATATGCGCTACTCCATGCGCCATCGTCACTACTGCAAGCACATATGCATCAGGCAACATCCAACGCTGCTGTTCTGTCAAATCAATCCAACATCCATTCGAGTCCAACTTGCCCGTACTTTCTCTCCATACACGTTTCTCTTCCTCAGTCGCTTCTTTCTGAATCTCTTTCACACTTTCCATAGTGTCCTCACACATTCCAGACTCAGCAATCCATCTTGCAGACGTAGCAACATACATTCTACTCATCGTGTCTCTAGCTGTCTGTTTAGCAGTTTCATCAGCAAAGGCATTCCCACGACCAACATCATCCGTAATTGCTTTATGAGCACTGCACTTCACAATCGCAACTTCAGTCGGCAAGGTTAGAGCTTCCAACAAGTCGTTAACTAGCTGACCATGTTGGATCTTAGTCCCATGGGACGTAATGAAACCTCTTTCTCTCCACAACCGGCCAAAACTATGGGCCACGCCAAATGCGTACTGACTATCTGTAAACACATTCACTCTCTTTCCCTCAGCTAAAACACACGCTCTCGTTAGAGCTATTAATTCTGCAGCTTGGGCAGAATTCTGACTTACTCTTGCAGTCTCCACAATCGTCTTCAAAGTCGTTACCGCGTAGGCAGCAGTCACATCACCATTCTCCAATTTAAAACATGACCCGTCCACATACAGCGTACCATCTGGGTCGGATAGGGGAGTATCTTTCAAATCGATACGTCCTTTTGTCTCTTCCTCCGTTTTAAAATAACAGTCATGTGGCTCAGAATCACTCGACTCTTGATCAGTCGGCAACAATGTTGCTGGATTCAATACATTGCATCTTTTGATCTGAATATGACTCGCTAGTAATGTCAGCTCGTAACCAGATAATCTCGCACTAGTAAGGTGTTGTGTCTTCGTTCGGTTCATGAGTGTATCCACTGCATGAGGAACCATGACCACTAGCATATTGTTCATCACTAAACCAGCAGATTGTCGAATGGAAGCCGCAGCTGCCGCTGTAGCCCTCAAACAACTAGGCAACGCTCTAGCTACCGGATCTAATGTTGATGAAAAATACGCACAAGGGCGTTGTTTATCACCAAATTTCTGCGTCAGAACACTCAACGCACAACCTTCTCTTTCGTGAACGTAGAGCGTGAATGGCTTGCTGTAATCAGGTGTACCCAATACAGGAGCTGAACACAATGCTTTTCGTAATTCAGTAAAACTCTCTTGACATTCATCAGACCATGGCACCGGACTCGGAACATTTTTCCCAGTCAAAGCTACCAATGGTTTCGCTAAAAGAGAAAAATTTGGAATCCACTGCCTACAATAAGAGGTAATACCTAGGAAGGCACGTACTTCTCTCTGTGTGCGTGGAACACTCATATGCGTAATGGCTTTTATTCTTTCTGGGGTCAACTTCCTTCCCTCCTTTGACAAGAGATGACCTAGGTAGGTCACTTCTTGGCAGCAGTATTGCATCTTGGAAGGAGACACCTTATGATTCAAATTAGACAAATGATGCAATAGGGAAATTGTAGCTGCTTTGCAAGTTTCCTTGTCATCGGCAGCCACTAAAAGATCGTCTACGTACTGTACTAGGGCAGAACCTGGAGGAAGGACAAAAGAATCTAGCTGACTTTTTAAAGCTTGACTGTAAATGGATGGACTTTCACAATAGCCTTGTGGAGCGCGTTTAAATCTGAAACTGCGACCTCCTAAACAGAAGCCGAAAATATCCCTACTTTCTTCGGCTATCGGAATGCTGAAAAAAGCATTCTTTAGGTCAATAACTGAGAACCATGTAGCTGTAGCAGGAATCAATGTTAACAAGGCAGTAATGTCTGGCACTACAGGAAACTGCGGAATTACAATCTTATTAACTTCTCTAAGGTCTATGACAAACCTATAAACTGGAGGTTTTGTAGGATCAGTTCGTTTCAGAATCGGTAATACAGGACTGTTACAGACATTTCCTCTAGTTTCCTCAACCACACCCTTCGTGATCAAGTCTTGCACAATCAATAAAAGTGCACGCTCACCTTCACTCGAGATTTTGTATTGAGGAATTCTTGGAAATTTTACATTCGTTTTCAAAGTTACTACATACGGTGGAATTTCTAGGAGACCTACATCATTAGGACCAGTCGCCCAAAGAGAATCAGGGAGTGAACGTAGCTCCGGCGGGAGTGCGTCCATTGACAAGTACATCGGAGAGGTGATATTTTTACCCAGTGTAAGCTGTACTCCTTCCGGAGAACAGTACAATGTCGCATATAGTCGTTTTAACAAATCTAAACCAAGCAGATTTTCATTACAACCTGTCGTCAAAATCAGGGGTGCTTTCAATTGGCACGGTCCAACAGAAATAGACAAAGGACCAGATATCGGGTTGTACACAGGGGCGCCTGAAAAACCTACTGAAACATTTGTTGAGCCAGACAAAGGTGCGCCAGGGAGTTTCGCATGAATGATAGAACTTTTTGCGGCACCAGTATCCAACAGAAACGGTTCGACTACACCTGATGTTGCTACTGCGACATAAGGCCCACTCTGATCCACTGGAACTGATACTACTCCCTCTCTCTGTCCATGGCTGTCCTAGTACCCATTTTGCTGAAATCCCTCATCTATTTCATTATAGTCCTCAACAAGATATTGTTGAGATCTATTCTGCTGAGTAGATTGTCCATTTCGCTGATCAAAGTGATTGGAGGGACGATCATTCGTTTGTGGAGGCATAGCACCTCGTCCTCGTCCTCTAGAATTCTGCACAAAACCACCACGACCTCTCTGAGCTGCTGCTGCATTATTTTGCGCTAAGATCGGACATTCATTTTTATAGTGACCCTCTTTCTTGCAGTACGCACTGATTCCATTGATATTGAGGTCTTGATGTACTATAATCTGTCCTTTGGTATGAGTTTTGCTGCGTATTAGCCTGATTCGCGCGAGGTGGATACGCCTGCTGCAAAAGAACTTTAGTTTTTAAATCTTTCGTTTTCTTTTCTGATTTCTCCTTTTCCTCTTTATCCCTATTTTCGTAGTACTGTGCAGTCGCAAGTATTTGCGCTGTCGTAGATACAGCCCACGCACTTTCTGAGTCTTTTAATTTATTGCATAATTCAGGTAACAAATTATGCACAAATTTATCTACAAACAGTCTTTGCCCTCCTTCTGTGCTCATATCCTGACCACTATGATCTACAAAAGTCTCTTCGAACCTCGTGAAGAAGTCCGAGACACTTTCGTCTTTCTTTTGCCTACATGCTGACAACTTGTCCCAATTAACACGCAATGCTGGCATCAGAGTCTTCATTAGATCAATTATTCTACCTGGCAGATTAGCAATCAAAGGTTCGGGTTTCGCACCACCTATTTGTTGATTATCTGCTGCAGTGATAGCTGCCCAATCACCACCTAAAGCAGCCTGATGATCCTCTCTACGAATTTTAGCCCACACTGGTTGCGGAACTACATTACCAAACAACATATCAATGTCGGCTAAGTTCATTATACAAGCCTCAACTGTCTGTGTTAATTCCTTGTAATATCCGGCTGGATTCTTACGCGGATCTGGCAAGGCCTGTTTCACTGCTAACACTTCTGCTCGCTTCCATGGAATGTGTATCCACACTCGTTGGAACTGTGCTGGAGCAGCCGCAATACCAGCAACCGCATCAGCTTGGATAGCTTCGCGCCAAATCGGAGGAACTTCCCTCATCGGATATTGGCGACTTAGCTTCACTTTACCTTTCTCTAAATCTCTCGGTGAACGAAGAGATGGATCATTCCTAAAACTTAAAATGAGTTCCATCGCTTGCTTTATATTCTCACCCACTATCATTCCAGCAGCAAATTCCTTTTGAACCCTAATTAAATCTTCCAAATCTGATTCGACATCGTCTTCTTCTATCTCTTCACGTAACAACGAGCACATCTCATCAAAGACGTATCGTTGTGTTGGTTCTCCCCACTGCATAAATGTGTCTAACACATCTCTCGTACTATATCTTCTACCCTTCGAAATCCATCTGAGAGCCGTGGAATCTAAAACTCCCCGTTCCTCAGTACTTGGAAGCTGACTCCGTCTCTGAACAGAGTCAGTAGTAGGAGTCTTAATCAAAGTTTTATATAAAGGAGACAGCATATTAGTAACAGAATCAGTGATTCTTCGACGAACAGAAAGTGGAGTTAGCACACTCGCAGACATAGAGAATGCAGTGGAGGTAGGAATAGATGAGGAAGCAGTAGGAGTATCGAGGAAAATAGTTTCTGGAGCAGTAGGTACAGAGGTAGGTATAGGGGCTGGCAGTGTAGGAAGAGGAGGAGCTGTAGGAACATTTACATTCATCACAGGAGGTACAGGAACTTGATTCTGAGGGATAAGAGCAGGAGCACCAGGTTGTCCAGCAACCGGTAACTGAACATTCGGGACAGGCGGAGCCGTAGCACCTTGTGCATACGGTGGAGGTGACCGTAACAGATAAGATAGCAGAGGATTGTTTTCGGAGTCCTCCAGTATCTTAGCCATTTTCGATGGCAAGGCAGGATAGCACTTGTCAATCGCTAAGTTATGCTCTCTAATGGCTACATCTATGGCCTTCTCACACTCGTTAGCCTGCAACTGTTTAGTCGCTTGCTCTAGAGTTAACTCTTCTTGTTCTTTCTGCTCTTTCTTCAACCTTCTCATTTCTCTCTGTTTGGATTCTTTCCGCCAATAACGGAAGGAATCAAACATTGCCGGCCGGGCTTTCTTCTTAAACAATTTCGCTTCTAAGTTGTCGAGAATCTCTGGTTCAAAACTACCATGCAGTGGCCAACTAAGGACACCATCCTTCTTACAATAGCGGACCCATATCTCATTATAAGTTATAGGACCCACGCCATATTTGCAATATAAATCATATAGGGGAGTCCCAATCGGAGGAACCAGACAAGAGTCCTCCAATCGCGAGTCACTGTTGCAACTAAAACAAGACAACATTTTCCGACTTACCATTTTCAGTCCGGAACACAAAAACAAACAAACACGGAACAAATATGTGCACTCGAACCAAGAACTTAGGCCTACCAAAACGAACTGATGTATCGATACCCAAAACTAAACCAAATAGATTATCGTATCTAGAACAACCAGTGATAATCTGACAAAACCAAACCAAACCAAGAACCGATCAAGGATTTTTAACAATCCTCACAAAGTAACCAGCTAGCTATCACTAAATACTTAACTGAGTCACTGAAGACGTCACCAAGGAGAAACCCGTCACGTTTCGCCATACTAAGGACTGCACCACTTCGGGTCCAAGACAGGGCGACGGTCAAGGCAACGGCCCACTGCAGCCGTCCTGAACGGGAAACCCTCGTGGAAGAGAACTTCGGGCCACTTTTGCGATATGCCGGGATCGATGAAGTGGGGCGCCTCCCTCAGGAATCTTCACACGAAGCTTCTCGAACTCTTCAGGCTTTTGGACCGGTACCGAATGACGTCGCCAATTGGAGTTCTGGACTTTTTGGTTCCGTCCAGAGGTGTCAGGGTACAACACCCAAAGACCCCGGAGTTCCACCTGCCTTGGTGCACAAATGAACAGAAACACGGGCTTCTCGATGGTGGCGTCAAAGACCAAAGGTTTATTACTGCAGGGACACAGAAGTCACAGAATCTACACACGGGCAGAGACTAGGAGCCTGTTCGATTTGTACAAAGTGGGTTGCTCCTTATATACGAAATTTTAAGCTGGGGGCGAATTCTTTACATGTAATACCTTCCCAAAACCTTTGTGTCTAAAACAATAAATATTTGGTGTTACACAGGAACCGTCGATAATATCTGAGGCCAAACATTGCGAAGAGAGGGGTTCCCACTAGTTTGTCACAATTCCCTGTCAATATTGCATTCAGGACCCGGACCGCCTCATCGTAAAGTTCGTTACCTCCCCCTAATAAAGATTCAGAAAGAAAGAAACAGAGCCAGGTGTGGAAGATAGAAAAGTGGGATAAGGGATGTTTGTGGGTTGTAAATGGGCAAAGCTACCGGCTTCGGCCGCCTAATCATGATCAGGTACAATGGACACGAAGACCAGTTTGGCAGGACTGGCCTCGGGCAGAGGAGGCAGCCTTTGTCGAGTCATGCAGCTACAGCGTGATCTGGTTTAAGGTGCACGTGTCATGTAAGAGGTGAATCTCCGGCTAAGGCTACGTGTCCTTAATCAAAGTGGAGTGAATGAAGTGATCAGAGGCTATTGCATATGTGAGGGCAAGGAAACACAAAATGGCGGCCATGATCTAAGATGGATGCCATGGGTATATCAGAAATATGTCAATGGAAGGAGTGCTCTTGCTCGTAGCGTAGCGAAAACACTAGGATATACTAAATGGATCATTTGCGGTTCACTGATACCAATATTAGGTATTTCCGTCGAACTTGAAAACACGGGTTCAAGTCGTCATGGAACCGTCACGGAACCTCACTTCAAACCCCTATTCACTATGCATGTAGTCCTCTAACCACCTACGCACTTGTCTTTCAGGTCTTTCATTCCCCAGTCAGTGTCCTTACACTCCAGAAAACACCCTGTCACTCCCCTTGCACTGCTTTAGTGACACATTCAGCTTCATGTACTAATCCATTCATTGCGCCAAAACCCAACCGCTTATAAATTCACCCAGGCATTTTCCCTGCAGTACTCTAATCATTTAGTCAGTACCCAAGTATTAATGCTGTAATACAGGTCTTGCAACATGGAGTGCTACAAACCTCTGTCCAATATGCATGCAGTCCTTTAACCACCTATACACTTATCTTACACACATTCATTTCCCCAGGCGGTATCCATACACTCCAGCAAACACCGTGTCACTATCCTTGCATTCCTCTAGTGACCCATTCAGCACCATGTACTAATCCATTCACTGGCCCAAAATTAAACCGCTTAAAAATGCACCCAGGCATTCTCCTTGCAGTACTCTATCTTTTAGTCAGTACTCACGCAGTGATCCAGGCCTTAGCACATGGACTCCTATAAATCTCTCTGTTCAATATGCATGCAGTCCTGTAACTACGTGCACACTTATCTTTCACACCTTCATTTCCCGAGGCAGTATCCATACACTCCAGCAAACACCCTATCACTCCCCTTGCACTCCAGTAGTGACTCATTCAGCACCATGTATTAATCCATTCACTGTGCCAAAACTGACCCACTTATAAATTCACCCAGGCACTCTCCTTGCAGCACTCTAATCATTCAGTTACTACTCAAGTATTCATGCAGTAATACAGGCCTTACAACATGGAGTGCTTCAAACCTCTGTCCAATATGCATACAGTCCTCTAAGCACGTGCACACTTATTTTTCACACCTTCATTTCCCCAATCAGTATCCTGTCACTGCCCTTGTACTCCTGTAGTGGCCCATTCAGTACCATGTACTAATCCATTCACTGCGCCCAAACTGAACCTCTTATAAATTCACCCAGGCACTCTCTTTTAGTACTCTAATCATTGTTTTGGTACCCAACTACTGATACAGTGAGTTAGGCCTTAACACATGCACTTGTACAAATTCCTGTCCACTACGCATGTAGTTGTCTAACCACCTACACACTTGTGTTTCACATCTTCAATTACTCAGGCAGTCCTATACACTCCAGCAAACACCCTGTCACTCCCTATGCACTCCTCCAGTCAGCCATCCAGCAACATGTACTAATCCAAACACTGCACCAAAATCCAAACACTTATACAGGCATTCTCCTTGCAGGACTCTGATCATTCAATCAGGACCTAAGTACTCATACAGTGTCCCAGGGCTTAACACAAACACTGGTACAAACCCTAGTCCATTCCACACACAGACCTCTAATCACCTACACGCTTATCTTTACACCTTCAATTACAATTTCAATTAGTGATTAAAAAAAAATGGTTACATGGTTTTTATATCCAATGTGTGTTTATAGTAATAGAAAGTTATAATTTATACATTTATTAAAATAAATGTATTTATATTTATTTTTTACAGATATTGTTTATCATCATTAAAATAAACTTATCATGCCTGAAAAATCAAGAAAGAGAAAAGGACAGAAAAAGGACAATTATTTGAAAAAAATCATGTGAGGAAAAATAAGAAGTGTTCCGGTAAGAGGACCAAACAATTTATCAAAAAGCTTTCCAAGCCTACAAACAATGTGCACATTGATAAAAGTTCAAAGAATGCTTCAACAACTAAAAAAATATAATAAGGAAAATAATGTACATGAAAGGAAATCACATTGAAAAGACAAAGGGGCCGATTCCGATCCGGTAAAACGCGCTCCGTATAGCCTTTCGGAGCATTTTTCCCGCACGAATCGTACCCTGCAACGTCGCCCGTACGTACGAAGTACCATTTGTACCAGGAGCTGGACTCTGTACGAATCATACAGAGACTGTACAAATCAAATCCCCGTACGAGTCTCACTCGGAACCCGCTGTACGCGAATTCTGTACGGTTCACGGCTGGTTTTTACGACCCAGCAAGTACGATTTGTGTCGGGTACGCACCGTACGACCCTTTTTCTACAGGAGCTGAAAACAGTCGTAAAAGCAGAGTTCGCCCCGAATCAGGTACAGTATGACCCCCCGTGTATGGCGCTTACCCCTCATGATCGCTGGGGTACGGCGCATACCCCTGTGATCATGGGGAGTATGCGCCGTACACCCAGCGTACATGGGGTACGCACCAAACCCCATGCATGCAGGGTGTACAGCACATACCCCATGTACGCTGGGTGTACGGCGCGTACTCCTCGTGATCGCAAGGGTACGTGCCGTACCCCTGCGATCATGGGGGGTACGCGCCATATGGTGTGTATGTGATTGTGCGCTTTTCTGTACGAATCGCCCTTACCTGACGTGGACTCCCGTCCTGATACCCCAGTCTGGATCGTACTCATCGGGTCATACGGCGTGTGTATGAGTCATACGGAGACGGCTCTGGATGCGAATCGTACGGACGGTAATTTTACCGGATCAGAATCGGGCCCAAAATGTATGATAAAAGAAGAAAAAGAGTTGTTTCTAATATGGTAAAAGATGTAAAGAAATACAAAAAAGAGCAGTGTTTTATAAAAAGAAGAAGGAAATAGAAATATTGCAGTGAAGGCTTTTGAATTAAAAAGGAAACTATTCATTTTAGTTTTAAACAGAATTCGATCACTTGATAAACCAATCCATTTTATGAAGGCCAAAAGTAAGAAGAAAAGAGTAATTAAAAGAACTAATTTTTGTGATATTTTTGTGGGTGAATGGAAACACAGTTTAAGTTCAGAGCCTTTCTTTAATGAAGAGAGCTATTTTCAGACCAATAATTTATTGAATGCAGTTGATATCAGTGTTCGAGCTTATGAGTTTAGAAATGGTTGTCCAATTGACAAAGAGAAGATGGTTCCCAGAAATGTAGACGAAATGATAGCAGATGAAGTTCTAGGGAGATGCCCTGAAGCCCTACTGTATACTTGGGATTGCAGTAGTATTTGTAGTATACGACAGGAATCTACTGACATTTTACGCAATTTCTTAGGACAAGATAGTAAAAAAAGTGTTAAACAAAAGATTAAGATGTTGCAAAGACTAGATACTTGTAGAGTGAGAAAAAATACTAGTTTGCAAGGTCATTCTCTGGCTTGTCTTTCTGGAAAAGTATTTCAAAGTGTTTTCATCATTTTAGGATTTTAGCAGTACATCATTCTAAAATGCGGAAGTTAGTCAGAAGATTTTATTACGCATAAAGTCCAGCACTAATGTTAAATGGGTTGAATAGTGCTCTTTTGTGTGGGTCAGTATCAGATGTGAAGAAGGTTTGTGATGAAATTGAGTTTTGTTACTTTGGTCCTGAACAAGAGAGTGCAGAAACTGACACATTAATAAAAGAAAATATTGAAGAGAATGTGGAACATACTACTGCAAAAACTTTTTAAGAACAAATTACAAAGTTTAAGGTGAATTCAGGTGAAAGGCCAAATTACTCTTGTATTGGTTGTCGGTGAACTCTTTATAAAAATCAGACTAGGACAGTTGATCTGTATTTAAACAGTGAAAAAGAAAATAATGATAAGTGGAAGGAATTTACAACTTCTTTGTTGGTAGAGAATTGTTTTGATGTAGGTTCTGATGGATGTATGACGTTACAACGCAGGCTATTACAACGCCTGCCTTTACAACGCGGTTTTTACATCGCATATCTTTACAACGCATAGCGCTTAGAGGTGCTGGATAGTGAAAAGTTAAATTTTCTATTCCAACTCCAGTCCCCGTGGACACTAGGGAAGGGGTTGGATAGAAAATTAAACTTATTCCCTATCCTAGAGCGCCCCCAAGCGCAATGCGTTGTAATGGTTTGCATTGTAATGACCGCATTGTAATGGTAGTGCGTTGTAAAAGTTTCGTTGTAAAGGTTGTTCACCGTTCTGATCAGTGTATTTGTAAACAAAATTAGATGAGAATAAAATGGCCGCTAGAGCTGTCCATAATAATCTAGAGTTGGCCACTATTCCTCCAGAACTGATAGATTTAAATATGTATGAATCTATTCTGATTCAATGTGGAGAAGTGTGGCTCACTGGTTAGAGCAGGCAGACCCTGAAGCAGAGGTCAGACCCGGGACCAGGGTTCGATTCCCGACGCGGCAGGGTGTTGAGCTCAAATGTCCACGGACTCGATAATTCTCGCTTCGGTGCCTGACCTAATCATGGGTTCACACTCTGCAACTCTGGGCATTAAGCTTGCTTAATCTCCACAACGGCCCCCCGCGGCGGGATGCCTGGCTTTCACCTTGGGGATGCCCTGTAGGGGCTATCTCACAGGGAAAAACCAGGACGGGTTCCCAAGGCAAGCGCGGAGATACCCCTTTGGGGGTAGATTCTGGCGCTATATAAGAAACATAATAATAATAATAATGTGTGCACCCATCTCAGGCTATTGTTCGTATGGAGGCTAAAACAGGTAAATTGCCTCCTACAGATTTACAGAGAGGATTAAAAGGAAGAGTTGTATATTTACCTCTAGATTTAAAGAAAATTATTGAAACTATTGGTGTAGAGAACGTAAAAAATGAACCTCTAGTTATTTTAGTTAACGAGTTCCTACTAAGAGTAAGAAAATCTGGCAAGAATTAGTGGATGCTAGGAAAGTGCAAAAGGAAGAACTGTATCTAATAAAAAATAATGAGTACCATAAAAATGTGTATGTGGGAGAAGAAGAAATACTTTTAGGAGATGATACTGAAACGTCAAGTGGTCAAATTGAAAAAGTGGACATGTCCAAAAGTGAAGAAATCTAAGAACATTATAGCGTACATCCACTTCATTCAAAAGAAGTGATAGGGAATACTATTGAAATATTCCAAATGAAAAAAGCAGAGGGTAGTCCCATGAGTGTATGGCAAAAAAGTTTGGAAGTTCGTTGTTTTCCGCAGTTGTTCCCAACAGGAAAAGGTGGACGATATGATGAACGATCAGTGCAGATTCCTGCATCTGAATATTGGACAACAAGATTGTATGCAGAAGATCCAAGATTTCGACAATGTATCCCATATATATTTTATCTTTTGTGTGAGAGTCAATTGTCTGGACTTTCATATGCAGTTAACCACATATTGAAAACAGGAGTACATCTTCAAAATGTTTCAGCAAAGGAATTTATGGATAAAGTACATCAGAGAGATGATCATTTAGAATCTCAGCTGATTAATTAGATGGCATGTCAGCGTGGTACTAATAAGTATTAGTACGGTTGTCATGGAGAACTTAAATGTATGGTAAGGAACTTAGGAACTCCTACGTGGTTCCTTACCCTAAGCTGTGCTCAATACGCTTGGAATGATTTACTTGAATTTCTTCAAAAGGCAAATTCGAATATAAGAAATATTAAATACAAGACTCCTGGAGATTTGTGCTCTTTCGTTCCTGTTAATGTATGCGGATATTTCAATCATAGATTTGAAGCTATGATGTCTTTTATCCGCAATAAAAAGAATCCTCCATTTGGAGAAGTTGTGGATTTCTTTTGGAGAAAGGAGTATCAAGCTAGAGGTGCTGATATGGATCAAGGATGCACCCAAATTCAGAACTGATTCGGATGATACTGTTTTGTCTTTTATTGAAGAATATGCCACATGTGGTATACCAAAAAGAACAGAAGAAAAAAACTTAAGACAACAAGTCTTACGATTCCAAAGACATCAATGTGGAAAATACTGTCAACGAAAGTACAAGTCTAAGGAAAAGTTTTATACCAAATGTCGTTTTGGGTTTCCATGTCCTGTAATATCCAAAGGAAGAGTAAACAGTTTTGTGACAGCTACGAGACATACCATCACTAGAAAATATCCCAAAAATACATACAATTTGAGAAGAAGTGAAGAATCAAAATACATAAATGATTATAATCCAGTTATTTTCTCAATGTGGAATGCTAATATGGTTATTCAGTATGTTGTGGATAATTCCATTGCTGTATGTGACATCCTACATTACAAAATCAGAAAAGACGGAATTGAAAGAAATGTGGGAAGAAATTTTTCACAAGAAGAGTCTTAGTATACAGTTTCAGTTTGAAGATGTTATCCCATCGAGAAATTGGAGCGTATGAATGCTCATATCAGTTATCATCTGCAAGTTAATTCTCAAAATCTAGAAGAATCATTTGGGTGAGTCTAGGTCTACCTGCAACACGAAATCGAGTACTTAAATCTGTACAAGAAATAGAATATTTAGCAGAAAAAGATCAGGAAAGTACAGGTGTTGTCAAAACAAACACGTTGGACACACATTATACAAATAGAAGTCATTGTCTTGAGAACATATGTTTCTATGAAGTGCTGCAAAACTACACTTTTAAAGGAAATACTATAGGAAACATCAATGATGGAAAATATGCAGTGATTGGTTCCAAAGGATGTTTAGTGAAACAAAGGAAAGGAAATTTGATTAATCACAGAAAACTGAGTTGTGACACTCCTGATAAAAGGAAATTTTACTATTTAGCACTTTTGCAACTGTTCAAACTGTGGCGTACAGAAATGGAATTACTTGGAGATTTTCAGAGCTATGACGATTCCTTCAATGCTTGTAAGATACCATTGAAAGAACTGTTTTTGTAAATTATCTGAAAATGTTGAATGATGAAATTGATCAAGATGCTACTATTGCAGCTGAGATTGCTAGAGACAGTTCTCAAGACAGTCAAAGTTCTGTTCCACTGAGTCAAGATCCTCTAGGACAACCAATTCTTGAAAATGAAGCGGCAATCGCCATGAATGAAGTGGAAACAGCAATGCATCAAGTTCAAGAAGATATTATGGACTTAGGAAACTCGGAAGAACAACTAAATGTTGAACAGAAAGAAATATATTAGCAAGTGAAACAACAGATTGACCATGGATTTCTTCATGAAAAGAAAGAATGCACATGCACATCATTTCAACCTATCCGAATGTATGTCAGTGGTCAAGCTGGAACAGGAAAAAGTTTCTTAATGAAAGTATTGACCAGTTATCTACAGAAAACAACTGACACACATTTGTCTTGTGTTGTAACTGCTCCAACTGGGATGGCAGCACAGAACATTAAAGGAAATACATTGCATTGTTTACTTTTGCTACCTGTAGAGCATGAAAACAAATTGGAATATCACAAGCTATCTGGAGAAGCTTGTTATGAAGTTTTAAGAGTGCTAAAGAAAATGAAACTTCGAATTATTGATGAGGTAAGCATGGTCTCAAACTTAATGCTTGCTTTTGTGCATTTAAGAATGCAGAAAATTCTTAAAACAGAGTATGATGTCTTATTTGGAGGAAAGCATGTCATAGTTTTTGGAGATCTACTGCAACTTACTCCTATAAAAGGACAACCGGTATTTAAAACACTTGTGCATGAAGAAACCAGAAAGTCTTTGGGAAGTGTTGGAAACGTTAATATTTGGTCAGATTTTGAATGCAAAGGACTCATTACAAATATGCGACAGGCAAATGATGTTGATTATGGAACTATTCTTCAAGATATACGAATTGGAGTACTGACAGAACATGGCAAACAAGCTTTGCAAAGTCAACTACTTTCGAATTTGTTTCCAAATGAAAATATAGTTCCTGAGAAAATATACATGAAAATTGCAGAAAATAAATCTATAATCTGCTAAATGCCAACACTGCGCGAGAGTTCTATATTTAATGAACAACTTTTGAACCTAGAAAATGAAGAAATAATAAAAATGTAAGCCAGTGATAAAATAGAGCATGAAGGAATCACTATTATTTTGACTGAAAATTTGAAAACAAAATTGGAATTTTTAGAAAAATCGATATCTAAAACTGCTGGTTTAGGAAAGAATCTATATGTATGTGTAAACCGTTGGGTAATTTTAAGGCGTAATTTGGATGTAGAAAATGGTTTAGTAATGGAGCAATAGGTAAAGTTGTTGATTTTGTAAATTATCAAAAAAGAGATAGAATTGAATTTTTAAAAATCAAATTTGATCAAATTGAAGAAGTAAAACAAATTGGTCATTGTTCAGTTCATGTTTTGCTTGTAAAAGATTTATATGTCCGTAGAAAACAGTTTCCAGTTTCTCTGGCATATTCAGTGACTATTCATAAATCTCAAGGTTTAAGTGTATGCAGTGATTTGTTGAACATTTGAAGTACCGTGTTTAAAGAGGGTATGGCATATGTTGCTTTGTCCTTAGACAGAACTTTATCTGGTTTGTTTTTGATTGATTTTGATGAGCCAAAGATTACTGCAGACGCAAACTGTGTAAAAGAGTATAAAAGGTTAAGAAGAGCGTATGCTCCCAATTTAGGGCAATATCCTGTATTTGAAAAGCATGTAGTAGGTCCAAAAAGAAGATATTAGAATATCTGTAGTGAAGTTGTAGAGAAGGGAAAAAATCAAGATAATGTTGAGATTGCAAGCAAAATGAAAAAGGACACTATTGAAAAGATTGTTGGTTATCAGTTTGAAAGTAGTTCAGGTATCAACTGCTATGCTAATGTAGTGGTCAATGTTGTTTTTTTCTAGAAAGTTTGCAACAGAAAATTATGGAGAATCGTGAAAAACGATTTTGTACCTTGTTGCATTGTATTCATGAAAAACTGAGAAATTATAAAAGTAAAATGCAAAGCGTTTCTGAAATTCGTAATCTTTTGGATATATGTTCTGGTACTAAACAACTCACTCAGAAAATCCAACAAAATGCTCAGGAATTTCTAATGTATATGCTTGCCGTATTGGAAAATGAAGGAATAGAAATTGAAAATCTTTTTGGCCTTCATTATAAATGGGAACAGCAATGTGAAAATTATACGTTTACATGTAGCAGTAACATAGATACTGAAAGATTTATATATTTGACATTACCAGACTGTAAACAGTGTCTTTCAACAAAATAGTTAAAGCAGCAAATCAAAACATGGCTTGTAGCCAATGCAAATCAGAAGTGTTATCAACATTATTTATACGAAGATATGGACAATATATAATTTTAATGATACAACGTTGTACAGCTGAAAATTGGAAACCTTAAATAAACATTTTGTAGCAAGTCAAGTATCAATATCAGGAAGAACTTTTGTAGCAGAAGGAATTATTTTCCATGATGGTCCTTCAACAACATGTGGACGTTACACTGTCTATTTAAAAAGTAGTAAAGGATGGACATATTGTAATGATGCTCAATTGGTTTTTAAACAACGTTTGCCTAGCGAATTACCAAGTTCGTATTTAATATTTCTAAAGCCAAAGTTTTAAGAAGATATAGTATTAATACAAGTACTATTGGACAATTTCAGTATAAAGGATTTCAGGAATACCATTTGGCCTAGAGGAAAGGTATACATTTCAAATAAGAACTTTTTCTTGCACATTCTTACGGCATATATTTTTATAGAACATCACTTAAAGTGTATAAAAATTAAAAATAATTGTTCATTGAATTATTATTTGAGTTCTTTCATATTCAAGAAGGAAAATTCTATTAGAAAAAAATATTTTATATATGTGTCATGTGTATTATATGGTATGTTATTGAGGATGTAGTTTTTATGGAATGATCAGAAATAGTTGAGTATATTAAAAATATTGTAAACACACTTTTGTTTTTATTTAAACAATCTTATTGATTGGGTTTTTTTTGCACGCTGTTATGTGATGAGTAACATTGAAATCACTGTTTGTAGTGAAATTCAATATATTCTGAGAACAGCAGAAACGGCAAAGAAAATAATTTATATAATGTTAAAATTATGTTGTGTTGTAAAAAAATATATTAATATATATTATAACTATTTGTTCTTCTCTTTCACAGATCCTAATTCTAAAATATGACATTTTCAGAAATTGTAATTATAAAAAACAATTGAAAAAAAAGTTTAGCTTTTTTATATCTATTACTGTGAAGATAAGATTAACTAAGTATTAAAATGCACAATGGACTGTGTTTGCACACTGGTGAAGAAAGGGGGGGTGGACAGAGTAGATATATGTGGAAACATGCTCTGTGGGCGCTTTAAGTTGCAGGATAAAGTTGCCTTGAATCCTGAGGGTCCATGGGGGCCAACTAACCCACAAGATATGTAAGAAAGTGCCAGAGAGTTGCATTGCAGAGAGGTGTATAAAGGGCCATGGCTTTGGACCACCTCCCTGCAATGCAGCTGCATGGTGTTTAATAGAGAGACATTGTGGGCTAGTAGGACCCAGGGACTTTTAGAATTAAAAGAGACTAAATTCCTCCACTTAAAACACGTCATAGAGTGTGTTTGCACATGTCACAACAGGCCCCATCCCCTCCCTTCACCACTCTATACACACGCCCTAGAACCTTTTTATACTATGAGATTAGGTCACCTTGACTCCTGAGAGTTGAAAGTCTGTCCAAACCAGTCGTCCATTCATCCATACAGCACTATGTATCTATCCTATCATTTTGCTATTTCGTAAGTACTTATCATTTTATCTTGCACTCTCTTTGCAGTACTGCAATTACTCTAGTTATTAGTCATATACTTAAGGCTTTGCCCAGTTAGTAACCCTAGTAGAAATGCGTTGCTTGATATAGTATGTATGCAGACCTGCAAGAAGCTACAAAGTGTTAATACAGTTTTCAAAATACCCAGTGTATATGTTTAAAGTTTTGGAATCTCTCTGTCATATAATCCCATGTGACCTGAATAAAAAAGGTTTGATTGGTTTATAACATTTGCCATTGTAACTATTGAATTACTGGAACCATTTCAATCATTATTGTAGGAGTATGTTTGGAGAGATATCTTTGTGCTTACCTTCTGTCACTCTAATGTAATTTTCCTATCAATCAAGTAGCAATATCTTTTTATTGTAATAGTCTGCCAATACCTAAGCACTTATGGGGCAGATTTACAAGCATCCTGTGCCAACGAGATGTCACTTTTTGTAGCATAGTGATGGCGCAAGACACTTTCATATTTTGAAGGAGAGAAAAAGGCACTCTGTGTAGCTTTTCTTCTCCATGTAAATACAACCTCATCATACACACCACTTTGTATTGAGGGAGCGTTTTATAGGTGTTGCTGTGGGTATTTGCACACAACACTCATAGAACAAGACACATCTCCAGATTTATCAAAAATCATAAATCTGGACATCTGTGTGAATGCTGCACCATCCTCCAGTTGGTGTAGCAAGGCACAAAAAGAGAATTATTTCCATTTCTCCTCATTTTTTCTCTTTCAATATATGCTGCATTGCACAGCATACATTGAAGGTGAAAAATGCCTTCACTGATTGTTTTTGTGCAGGAAGGTGTGTCTTCCTGCACAAAAACAAACTCCGCACAACACAGATATCCTTGCACCATGGTGCAAGGATGCCTGTGTCACAGCATGGCTGCAGTTTAAGCAGCTGTGCAGAGGGAAGCACAAACTTGCAACATTTTGATGTACATATGCTGCATCCCTGTGCTTCGGAAGTACCACAGCACACTGCAGCTAAAGAGCTTACAGTGTCATGCTGCAGCACTTCCTTATAGTTCTGCACTTATATATTCACCATACACTACTAATGCATTCTTTCAGTGAATTGTGCACTACGCATACATTCAACCAAACATTCACACACTATCATACAAATATAGCTCTTTCTTTAACCAGAGAAGTTAGGTCTGAAAATTACCTTTTTTTGTTTTTTTTATTGTTTTTTGTGGTTTTCTAAACAATTTTGTTATTTTTGTGGATTTTTTTCAAAAGAAAAAAGAAAACAGGACGAATAAAACAGGCAACTTCAGGAATTAACAGCCATTCCCCCCCCAAAAAAGCAACCAAAAGTCTAACAACAATGATTTCGTTGTGCAGTACATACTAGGTCCACAGACTGCTCTCCATAGCATAGAAGCTGTTTGCACTTAATACAGTGTATCTTCAGGTGAGCAAATTCCAGTTGTGATGGTGATGTGGAGGTTCCAGAGGTACTAGGTACTGCAGGTGGAGGGTTGTCTTGTAATCTTCTGCACTCCTACAGATACCTAATTCACTGGTTGAAGAGTCTTCAGATGTTTGTACATAGAGGCAGTACGGCATGAATATTTCTTCTCTGCACTGCCTCTTGATAGGACTCATTCACATATTTTACCAGTGACTTTGGTGGCATTCACCTTCTTTTGGCCTTCTGGGAATGTAAAAAACGTCCATACCACCGATGTAGGTCTCTGAGGACGTGGAGGTTCAGCAACAAATCTTTCCTCTGAAGAATGGTCAGAATCTTGTGGTGGCTGCTATCCTGATGTCTATAATGTCTTGCCTTAATATGTATATTAAAGACATATATATATATATCATTTTAGACAATAACAAATTTCATGGGAGTCGCGTACTAACCTCGTCCAACAGGTATGTAATGTCACACAGAAGTGCGCGAGCGTCGTGTACAGTAATGAGCATGTGTTGAGAATGCGCGGGAGCTGGAGTCACGTACCGTCGCATAGCAATCGCACACAAAAATACACACTAATCGCACACCCTACGCAGATCCTTCACAACATTCCTAAAATGGTGGCTAGGTTCTGCGCAGGGATCAAGAAAAGTACGGTTTGGATGCGTAACTCCCCCCAAAAAATTTGAAACAAACAAATGATACGGAAAATAATATAAATATATCAAAATTAAAATATAAAACAAAAAAACAATATTTAAGTTTAAACATATTTTTTTTTTAATTCCATTTATATTAAAATTCTATAATGTAATTTAAAAATAAAATGTGTAAGAATAAATTGTTAAAAAACTGTAGAAAATTGTCATTTAAAAACCCTTCAAAATTAAAAAAACCATAGGTTCCAGACATGTAATAGTGAGGAATTAGCATTTAAAAACCTTAGAAATTCAATGAAAAAAACACAGGTTTTAGGGCTGTTTTAGTTGGCAGGACATTTCACTTGTACAAAACCATTGAAATTCCTCCGTTGTAAGTAGTTCTACTAACTATAACTCGCGCGCCCGCAATCCACTGCTGATGATGTCACAAATTACATCATTTATGACATGGTCAGTGACATTACTGATGACGTCACTGATGACATCTCAAAATATATCACTGATGACATCACTGATGACATCATTCACATGACAATCTAATACACCCCGTCACATAGTAGTATAACCTTTAATCACTCATTATAAAATACAAAGTACCATTTTTGAAACCATTGACACACCAATACAAGTTTCTAAATACCCACTCAGTGATTCCTAGGTCTACACACATATCTAAACACTCACCTATAAATTGACTCATACACAATGTTACAAATCAATAGAACACTATCAAATGCACTTATATACATATATCGACATTGACACACCAGCACACATCCTACTCAAATATACAGTTATCCTACTCACTTATGTAAACTATTGATCACACTTACATTTACTTAGCTACACATTTATACAAATACTACTTCATTTATTTGTACAAATAGTAACTCGTACTTAGGGCCAGATGTAGGTTGCCAAATACCGGTTGGTAACGTCCGAAATTCAGTAATTTCGGCCGTTACCGACCGGTATTTAAAATGAGATGTAGGATGCAAAAATTTCCCGATTTGGTAAATATGAGTCGGTATTCTACCGATTCGGTATTTACCGAATCCCTATTTTCCGAGTCATCATTTACCGAATCGGTAAATAAGAAATGGTAAAAAATGTCCATCGAGATGTAGGAAAACCAAAAAATGACAGAATTGCATGAAATTTGCTATTTAAGAGTCGGTATTTACCATGGTTTGAAAGCCCTCCTGGACTTGATCAGGGACCTCCACCCACCCCTGGATCACCCAACACCAAGGGCGCACGCCATCCCACCTCATGTGCAGGTGCTATCTAGCCTACCCCTGCTTGCTACTGGGAGCTACCAGAGTGTGATTGCTACAGTAGGTGGTGTGTCCCAGAGCTGCCTGTGTCGTTTCTTCAGGAAGTACATTGAGGCCATGATGCAGAGAATGCATCATTTCATTCGGTACCCTGACACACCTGCGGAACTTGCGAAGACCAAAACTGATTTATATCAACTGGCACACTTCCCTCACGTGATAGGCTGCATAGATGGCACCCACATCCCACTCTGCCCACCTGCAGCCACAGAACCCGTATACAGGAACTGGAAGTCAATGCACTCCATCAATGTGCAGGTGATATGCAATGCTAGCAACATCATTACAGACAGTGTGGCCAAATTCCCCGGGAGTACCCACAACTCGAACATATTCCAGAACAGTGGGATATACACACGCCTTGTTGCTGGAGAGTTTGGGGACGGATACCTGCTAGGTAAATGACTGTGACACACCCTGATAGTTATAGCAGATGAATGTATCATGAGTATGTAACTGATGCCACACTCTTTTCCAACTAGGCGATAGTGCATATGCCCTGCGGTCCTTTGTGCTCACACCCTACCTCAATCCAACTACCAGGAGTGAAAGACAGTATAATATGGCACACAGATCTACTTGCAACGTAGTGGAACGCACATTTGGACTCCTCAGAAGCAGGTTCCGCTGCCTCCACAAGAGTGAAGGAGCACGCCAGTATACTCCCATCCTGTGTTGCAAATGATGGCGACCTGTGCCATGTTGCACAATCTTGCCACCAAGGAAGGCACAGAGGTGGAAATCAAACATCTTGAGTACATTGATGATGACACAGAACAGGCAGAGCCCCGGGCCCATGCAACAGGAGCACTAGCAGCAACAGATTGGAGATTGAGAGGGGCAGAGATCCCACGACTATATTTCTAAGAAAGTAAGGAGACACAGACAGGCGTAGTATGTGAAGTATGTAGTTTAATTGTCACTACAACACATAACAGATACCACACCATGGTACTACAATGTCTATTCCCATGACTGGGTGGTCACAGTTAACCTCACTGTGACCTGTCCTGTGGGTTGAGGGAATTTTCAAGGTTTGCGCCCAAGCACTACAGTGCGGGATGCATGAGGCTGGGTCTCAACACTTTCGGTGGTGCCTGGGTCAGCCAATTGGCGCCTGCTGTTCCTGCGCATGTCAGCGACAGGAGTCAGCGACAGGAGTGCTAGAGCCACTCCTGCTGGTAGAGTCTTTTGTTTCCTCGACGCCTATGTCTCCAGCAGTGCCTGCCTGGTTTGTGAGCATCTGCTCCATGGCAGAGGTGACTCTCCCCATCCCCCTTGACAAATCCGTGCAGCAGTGAACAATTGCATCCTGCATCGCGACAGAACGCCGGCATAGCACTGAGGTTGCTGTAGCAAAGCGGTTCAAGGCTTTTGACTGCTGCCGCATACACTATCGCTTTTTGCGCTGCTCTGAGTGGTCTCTATCGAATTTGTCACAGAGAGCACTCATGTACTGTGTCATGCCTGTCATCCCCTTTTCAATGGACTTCATGCTCTCCGCCATAATGCCAATACCATGGTCAATGTTTGATATTTTACAATTGATACTGCGCACCTCCATGTGCACTGCTAACATTGCCTTTGCCTGCAGGTGCAGGACCTTTACCATTGTGGCCTCTAGTCCACAGAAGACACCCTCTCCATCCTAGCTTTCACCTCTCTCCCGTGCCCTTCGTCCTCGGACACTGGCCCGCACAGCTCCTGCAGTACTCTGCTGGCCAGCGTTGTCCGCCACGGGTGGATTATTTTGAATTTCACCCTCCTCATCCTCCTCATCTGACATTTGCAGGATCCTCAGAGGGGGCACATCAAACCTCCTTGCCCTTCTCTGCACAGATGACTGTGCTGTTGGGGAAAGTGCTGCTGGTTCCAACTCTTGTGTCCCAAACAACAGAGGGGACTGAGGCTGTGGTGTGGTGGGTCGCTCAGGTGTTGTGGCTTCCTGCGCTGTGGTGTTGTTTTTTGGAACAGCGCTGTGACCTGCTCTTTCTTTTGTGTTTTCCCTCCTCTCAGTTGTCGGTGCCCTCTCCTCCCTTTCTTGTGCTGTACTGCGTGATGACTCACCTGTTGGCAGAAATGGACATTGGGTCAGTGGTGTAGTTCACCTGTATGTCATGATTAAATCACATTTCTATCACACAATTGCATAGTCTTCATCAGCTTGTGGAAGTAGTGTGTGTCATGCCTTGCTGAATTCTATGGTGACAGCATTGCATGTATGTACCTATGACTACGTCTCCCATGATGCACTGCTTAACATAAGTAAAGCCTGTTCTGGAGTGTTATGCTTACACACACAGTGGGGAAGGGGGACAGGGAAATGGGTGGGGATTACTGTCCATGCATCTTACCTTGCTTCTTTGCAGCTCTGGCAGAGCTGTCAGTGTCCCAAATCCCATGGATGCTTTCAGGCACCAGGGTGGATTCAACTAGCTCCTCAAGGTCTGTCAGTCTTGATGCTCTGTTTTTTCCTCCACCTGTGGCTCCAGCTTCCTTTCTCAGTGCTGCAAGTTTTTTCTTTGTGATGATCCGCAGATCGTACCATCTTTTTTTGAAGTCATCTATCTCCCTGTGTGTGACCCCAATGGCATTGTCCTTGGTCTGGATGTCAAGCCAGGTATTATGTTTGACAGACTCTGCACCATGTAGAGACTGTTTTCCATAAAATGTGGGTGTGGTGCTTAACCGCCTCTTCAACAAGCACCTGCAGCTCTGCTGGGCTGAATGTTATTTTCCTCCTGCGCTCAGCTGCATCCTTCTGGCTATCCTGGGACTACAATCTGATGATCAGGTATGCTCAGGGAAGCCTGCTCCTCTCTCTTTCCTCCTGATCTGCACACAGTTCAGTTGCTCTGCACCTGCATGGGTGTGGCCACTCCCAGGTACTGGGGAGGGGTGGTTGCATCTGATTGGTTGGATCCTATGTAGCTTTGTTGTGGGGTGTGTTGGGTGTTCCTGATTGGATCACAGGCTCACATGGGTTCTTTTTCAAATTCCCAATTCGGTATTTATCGAATCGGTATCTACTGAATCGGTATTTTCCGAATCGGTAAATACTGATTCGGAAAATACTGATTCAGTAATTCCCATTCATTCCTATGGGCCAGGAGGACCATAGGAATGAATGGGTATTACCCAATTGGTATTTACCGATTCGGAAAATACAGATTCGGTAAATACCGATTACATTTTCCAACTTTTTTCCTACATCCCGATTTCAGATTCTTAAATACCGATTCGATATGAGTCGGTAATTAAGGGTCGGTAATTAGGATTTACCTACATCAGGCCCTTAGTGTCTTATAAAATCACTATTACAAGTATACAGTCATCCATACAGTCATTTACACAATCACTGACTCTTATGTATAGTTTTTCATATACAACAACTGTCACATACACTGCCTTTTATTTTTTCTACTTCGTTGAACATGTATCACTAAGAGATAGATTTGCTCATCAACACAGTCATAAACATACTCACTCACCCAAACAACTGTTTCCATATGCACTCTTAACCTCATATACCTAGTGAATCAGCTATTCACACATCTTTGAAGAGTCACACACCCCCCACCCAATCTCACACACTTTCATTGTCCCATACAAATACTTACCAAACTAATCAATATCTAATATATACTTTCATGTAGCTAGTAACCAACTGATGCAGCACTTTACACAACAACAGACAGAGTGATACAGACATTAACACCTTGGCTGCTGCAGCAATTCCCCTCCTGTGCTGCTTATTCTGCATTCCCATTGTTCATGACGAGCTCAGCTCTTCATCAGCACAGCTCAACCGTGCATCATGACGAGCTGAGCTCGTCATCAGCATCGAAAGGGTTAACACAGTTTAGCCACTAACTTATAGTTAGTGAGACACTTTAAAATAGTCACGTAAACAGTCAATTACACAGCTAGTAAATCCTTTATCCAGGCACTAATACATCCACTCATTCTTCAATGCTAATTACTATTTATATAATAATACATATTTAAATATCAAACCAAACACACATTCACTGGATGATGTCATCAGTGATATCATTTGATATGTCATCAGTGATGTCATCAGTGATGTCACTGACCATGTCATGAATGATGTAATGTGTGACATCATCAGCAGTGGATTGCGGGCGCGCGAGTTATAGTTAGTAGAACTAACTATAATGAAGGAATTTCAATGGTTTTGTACGAGTGAAATATCCAGCTAACTATAACAGCCCTGAAACCTATGTTTTCTTCAGTGAATTTCTAAGGTTTTTTAAATGTTAATTCCTAACTATAACATGCCTGAAACCTTTGTTTTTTTCAGTAAATATATATATATATATATATATATATATATATATATATATATATATATATATATATATATATATTACCTACTGGCGGTCGCCAGTAGGTATATATAGTTAGGATTTTTTCTCTATGGAACTTTTGAAAATTCTATGTCTAATAACTTTGGCGTTTGTGGACGGAATCGGCTGAAATTTTCAGGAAAATGGCACATTTTGTTTCTGAGCAGCCCTTGAAAATTTGGGGGGGGTTCGGCAAGGGGGGGCCGAGAAAAAAGGGGGGTCCCAAAACACGTTTTTCCCATGTTAATTTCCATAGGGCGGTTGGCCTCACTTTTAGCTCGAACGGCTGAATGGATTTCCACGAAACTTGGCAAAATTGTAGGGACTGTTAGCCCGATGTGCCTTTGCTAGGTCTCAATATATGTGCTTCAGTGGATTTTGAGAAATTAACGTTTAAATCAAGATATATATCTGTAACAGCGCTCCGGGCAGCGATCCGGTTAGCGAACTTTTCGCGTATCGGAACTTTGCGATGCGAAGCTGATTGGCCCTCCGGTGTCTGTCAACATTCTAAACAGTCCGGAGCGGCCGCCATCTTATCTCTCGGTAGGATCGAGAGAGAAGAAGAGGTGAAAAACGAAGGGGGAATTTAATGAAAGGGGGAAAGGTATACCTCTCTTGACCCCCTAGGAATGATGTTGGGGTTATTAAAGGGTCTCGTGGGGAAAATAAAAAAATATATATTTTTCACGGTAGAAGCGCTTCCCGAGCCGCGAACTGGGCCGCAAACTGGTAGCGAAACGGGAATTCGCCATTTTGTGTTTCGTTTTAATTAAATTACTAGGTATAAGGGGGTGCGGGAGACGTATCCTGACCCCTTATGTTTTCTGAATATGTTGATACATGTCTTCCAGCGGCTGTGCGTGAGCTTTTTTTTTTTTTTTTGCTGCGTGACGTCTGTTAACGTTCGATTCGATGGAAATCAGGAAGTGTTGACCACCATTTTGTCACTGCGAGTAAATATTTTGTTATAAATGAATCCTTATTGATAAACATTGTCTGCGCCATCTTGCCTTTTTGTCCAATGCCACAATTTTGTCATGCACGGCAGCCATTTTAGATGCCTTGACCAGACCCACTCTCTGCACGCCGTCGATTCTCAGCACGGCTCCCCACCCTCGCAAGCATCTCCCCCACGCACTGGTCACCCCCGCTCTCTCTCTCATGCATGGGCCATATACTTCCCCCCATCTGCGCTGCTCTTCCCTGAGAATCACACCCTGTGCCCGCCCGACACCTCCCTTTCACCCTATTCACTACCGCACCCTCTGACACTCCTCTTCCTCTGTGTCCGATTGTCCAGGCCGGACCCAGGCTATCACCTAGCCCTGCGGATGTAGTTTATGGCCCCAGCTGTAGAGAATCCAGACATGCCAACCCTCCCGATTCAGGCGTGAGACTACTGATTTCAGTGCTAGTCTCCCGCCTCCCGATTCCTGCAAGCAAAAACCCGGGGGCATATTACCAACAACTAGTGATAATTTTTGTCTCTAACTTGTTTAGAGACAAAAATTATCGCCGCACATCGGCGATTTTTATCGCAGATAAACCTTGCTATTAGCAAGGTTTATCGCAAATGCGATAAAAAACGGCCGCAATGCATGAATATCGCTGAAAAGTCAGCGATATTCATGCATTATCGAGCAAATGCTCTTAGCCATGTTATCCACCTCCCATTGGATAACATGGCTAAGAACTGCTCAGGGCAGGTGTTAGCTTTTTGAGATATTCGCGCTTAGCGCGAATATCTCCCAAAGTTGGTAATAGGAGATAGCGATGTTAGGGACTGTTTCCAGTCGCTAACATCTTGGCACGCCCACTTTGCATGTCATTAGTGATAAATATCACTGACATGCAAAGCGGGGCCCAAGATGGTCGCTATCTCCTTTTAGCTGTCACTAACTGGTGTTAGCGACAGCTTGGTAATAGGGAGAAAATTTTATCTCCGCTTTCTTGGCTTTTAAAGCCAAAAAAGCGGAGATAAACCCCCTTGATAATATGCCCCACGATTTCTCGGGGGTTTCAGCTGACAAGGCTTGGTATTGTGTTACGTGGTAATTCTTTCAGGAAACGTCATAGGGTCGATGCAGGGGTTCTAGAAGGGGTGATAAACCATTTAAGCCTCATGAACAAGCGCATGGTCTTTTAAAGATCTGTGATGTACTCGGGGCGGCGGTGTGTGTGTGTCCTCTTTCAGGAGCGGGCGGGGGGGGGGGTCACTGCCAGCAACTTGCCAGGCCAGGCAGTGTTCAACACTTGCATCACCCTTTCTCTGCCTGCTATTGCGCTCCATGCTTCAGAAAGGTAAGAAAAAGAACGTGCATTTGAGTTTGAAATGTCCGATCCTGTAGCAGTACACTTGCAAAGCCCACACATGACAATAACCCGATTCAAGGCCCCATTCACCCGATTTTTTAAAAATATATAGCACTCCAACAAAGTAGGATTATAAAACTTTATTAACTTTTAAATATAACGAACGGAACAAAAACTGTAACAAACATTTAAACATTTTTGACAAAAAAAAGCAACAATGGTCAGAAGCTGTCTTTTGTGCGAATAGTCCCAAGGCAGCACAACGTGCTGAGTTCTGGACGGCACCCAGGTGATGTCACCTGGGTGCCGCACTGGTTTTTGGGATCCTACAATGCAGCTCAGAAAAACAGCGTGGGGCGTCCCGGGTGGTGCGGGGGGAGGCCTCGTCAGTAGCGGTCTGTTGTGCGAATAGTCCCAAGGCAGCAGAACGCGCTGAGATGTGGATGGCACCCAGGTGATGTCCAGTAAACTGCCGCACTGGTTTTGGTATCCTACAATGCTGCTCCGAAAATTGGCGTGGGGCGGCCCGGGGGGGGGGGGGGCGTGGGGGAGGCGGCGTGAACGGGCCTCCCCAGGTGGCGGCCATCCAGCTGAGTTGCGCCCGCTCTTGCGGCTACAGCGTCTCGCTCACCATGTAGTTGAGTTGCTCCCACTCTTGCAGTGCAGCGATAGGCGGCTGCCACAGGACTCTTAAAATGGCGGCCGGCTCTTCGGTTTTGGGCCTGGTCCACTAAAATGGCCCTGGGACCCCTTGGAACTCGGACACTTGCCTGCTAGGGCTTGGGCTCCATTCTCGAAAGCGTCCCCTCAGCCGTGAAGATTCTACAAAAGTCTTGGGGGCCCTCGACTCCTGCAGGCTTCCGGTGGGGAGCGGCTGCCATGATTGCTCGCGGAATGACCACGACGGAGCCACGAGATGGTGGTGCTCTCATGCTGACGCCAGCTTCAGTCTGAATCATCCAGAAACAAGGTGGGGCTTTCATCGTTTGGGAAAAAAAAATGTTCTAAACCAATGAAAAGTGTTATTTTTAGGTCATATGACCAAGCCTTCCATCTTTAGGAAACCAAAAGTAAAATGAACCAATGAAAAGTTTTATAAACAAGTCACATGACCTGTTATGCGGCATAGGGCTACAAAAAGCGTAGAAAATCCGTTGGCACGTGAGGCGGCGTCAGTAGCGGTCCGATGTGCGAATAGGCCGAAGGCAGCACAACGCGCCGAGATCCGGATGGCACCGAGGTGGTGTCCAGCAAATTGCCGTACTGGTGTGGCCATCCTACAATGCTGCGGCGAAAGACGGCGTGTCCAGCTGAGTTTCGGTCACTCTTGCGGTACAGTGACTCGAACGCGCCGAGATCCGGATGGCACCGAGGTTGTGTCCAGCAAGTTGCCGCACTGGTGTGGCCATCCTACAATGCTGCGCCGAAAGTCGGCGTGGGGTGCCCCGTTGGCTTATGAGGTGATGTCAGTAGTGGACCGATGTGTGAATAGGTCGGAACCAGCACAAGGCGCCAAGATCCGAATGGCAAGTCCTGGATGTTGAGTGCCATAGTTGAGAGTTCTGAGCAGTGCTTGTAAGACTATCTGAAGCTTATTTGCACCTGCTGCAGCTTCACTATTGCCCGAGGTGGTGTCCAGCAAATTGCCGCACTGGTGTGGCCATCCTACAATGCTGCGCCGAAAGACGGCGTGTTCAGCTGAGTTCCGGTCACTCTTGCGGTACAGTGACTCGAACGCGCCGAGATCCGGATGGCACGCAAAGATTTAGCTAATTTGCTAAAGGGGGGAGTCGCTATTTCTTTTGATAATTTATTTATCCATCCGTAGCCTCTCTAATCTCCATTACAATATGTTTCTTGCTGTCGCTAGCTGATGAAAAAACTAAAGTGATAATTTCCTCATCCTTATTTTGTCTTTCTTTGTTCCTTAAGATGTTATCTGTGTCAATCTCTTCCGAGAATGCTGATGCGTTAGGGATTTCCTTGTGTTTCTTAATAGCATTGGTGTCTGCTCAAATGACATCACTGATAGTAGCCCTGGTGTGGCCAAAGATCGCCCATGACATAGGCGGCCGGCTCCCGAGGTCCCGCGGAACTTTTTTCCTTTTCCTTTCTGCATCTTGTCCCACAATCCGTTTGACCTGAAGACACGACCAGGTCCCTGAATGTGTGCAGGGGGACGTTATTGATTGAATCAAAATGGCGGCTTCACACAAAGCTGACTCAAGCGTTGCTGTTGATGCTATACAGACAAAAATTGGTTTTCAGTTTGTACATTCTTCAGGATTTTTTTTTCCATCCAAGGCTGATTGAGAGTTTGTAGAAAAATGGCTTCAGATTTTCAACATACTACTCTTCAACATTCTTCCTAAATGTAACAATGTGAGACTCACTAGGAGAACGGCTGTTTATCTTTCCTTTCAAAATGCTGCCAACAATATTTTCTGAATGGAAGACACCATCTTGTAGCATAAAGGGCCGAAAGGGGTTCTGGTCTGGCCGATGGTTGGTGGAGACATTTTGACTATATCTTGGACCTGCCCGGCCTCGCCTAAAATGGCGCCGGTATAAATGGGACTCGTAACTCCTTGTTGTGTATTGGTTGAACAACCTTGATATCACGAGATATGAATGCAGTTTTGATGCTCATGGCGGGCGGGGACGAGAATTGATTGAATATTTCGACATCCCTATTGATATTAAGTTCTGATGTGTTATTGATTACTGTACTATTGAAAGTTCGAATTAACGTCACCCATGGTACTTGCACGCAAATGTATATCTAGATAACTTTTTTATAAGTGGCCCTGTCGTATTTTAATTACAAAATGTACGTCCACCGATTCCGCAACTGTTAGACACCTTAGTTCTTGCAACCTAATTCGTTACGTTCCTCTATAATGTAAATGTCTCCTCATCATATACGATTTCAGTTTGCTCCGTGGCCGGCCCACGTGGTTATAGGCCCGTATTTGTATACTGACATTTTCACAATAAAGGTTTTTAAAACAAAACATGGTAGTAGTATTTACATTGGTAAAGTTTTTACTTTTAGTCACTGTTTTCGAATCAGTAAAAGGCAAGTGAAATAAAGCAGTCCAATTACATGACGGATAAAAGGTATAATATGTAGGAACGCAGTAAAGATAAATGGTCAAGGGCAGTTGTGTTTTCCACTCCTGCAACATAAAGTGATCGATAAGAATCTGATAATCAGGCGTATCGGCGACTAAGACAGCAGGCCGAGTCTCTTTTACTCAACGGCTCCGTCATGGAACGAAGAAACGCCCTTTTTCTCGAAAAAGGAATATATTTTACTTGCAGGACAGTTGAAAATTTTCCGGGAAAGTACATTAGCCTGGAATATTATAACATATATGTTATAAAAAAAAAAGTTCGAAATCAATAAAAAGCGTATTTTTTAGGTCATATGACCAAGCTTTTCATTATTAAAATAACAAAAGTAAAATGAACCAATAAAAAGTTTTATTAACAAGTCACATGACCTGTTATGCTTACGTTACGCGCTGCGCGCCGCGCCCCGGATCACTTCCGGGTGCGCTAACGCGGCGTGTCATATAACGCATTACGCGACAACGTAGGTCAAGAATATAGTCAAAATGTCTCCACCAACCAGCGTTCGGAACACAACCCCTTTCAGCAGTCCAAAAAGTTCTGTAAAATGACAACAGAGGGGACAGGCAACAAGAACCATCAGTCAAAGAGGGGAGGGCAAGTTCTTCTCTACCGGGTCATGTTGGGGCGCTACCGGAACTGATCGAATTGGTAGTCTACAGTGTTTCTGGATGTTTCAGACTAAAGCTGGCGTCAGCATGAGAGCACTACCATCTCGTAGCTCCGTCGTGGCCATTCCACGAGCAGACATGGCAGCCGCTCCCCACCAGAAGCCTGCGGGAGTCGGGGGCCCCCAAGACTTTTGTAGAATCTTCACGGCTGAGGGGACGCTTTCGAGAATGGGACCCAAGCCCTATCAGGGAAGCGTCCGAGTTCCAAGGTGTCCCAGGGCCATTTTAGTGGACCACGCCCAAATCTGAAGAGCCGGCCGCCATTTTGAGAGTCCTGTGGCAGTCGCCTATCGTTGCATCGCAAGAGCGGGAGCAACTCAACTACATGGTGAGCGAGACGCTGTAGTCGCAAGAGCGGGCGGTAAACAGCTGAATGGCGGAAGAGGCACAGTGTAGCAAAAGCGGGCGGAATGGCAACTAAAACGGTAAAGGGGCGCCCCACTACAGCGTGTCTTCAGGTCAAACGGATTGTGGGACAAGGTCCAGAATAGAAGAGTCATCAAAAGGCAAAAAGTTCCGCCGGACCCCGGGAGCCGGCCGCCTATGTCGGGGGCGATCTCAGGCTAAACCGGTGCTATAAGACTTGGGGAGGGGGTCGGAGCCAAGCGTCTTCTCCGAGTCCGTGCCATCACACCGCCCCTCGGGGGCCTCCGTCAAGCGGTTTAGGGAGGTACCATATCACATTGTTTTCAAATGCAGTCAGGTCCACAAACGACACTCACTTACTTTGAGAATAGTGAAGCTGCAGTAGGTGGAAATAAGCTTCAGACAGTGTTACAAGCGCTGCTCAGAACTCTGAACTATGGCACCCAACATCCAGAACTTATGCCATTTGAGAATGGCAGTGATATTGAAGCAACTCAGGGACCAAAACCATTAACGTACTTTCACGTATGAAAATCTTACTTGGGGAGGGGGCAGGAGCGAAGCGCCCCCTCCCAGTCCGCGCCACCACACCGTATGTTGAAAATCTGAAGCCATCGTTCTACAAACTCAACCAACCTTGGATGGAAAAATCTAGGAAAATGTACAAACTGAAAACCAGTTTTGGTCTGCATAGCATCAGTAGCAACGCTTGCTATCAGAGTGCATGAGTTTCATGCTCGATCGATTGAGCTAGCCGGATCGGGCAATAAAAAGTATAAAATAGTTATGTAAATAGTTATTTAATAAAATGTTTTACCCTGTTTCTTTGCTGGTGTGTTGTCTATATTTTTAATATTTGCATAGGGTTTGTCGTTATTTTGGGCGGGGTGGGTGACGGAGCCGAGCTGTCTTGCAGCCCTCATGGTGTGGAGCTCAGTTCATCTCACTGTTTTCGTATTTCTCATGAAGGGTTGTTCCTAATATTTCTATTTTAGCGAGGTCAAAAAGAGATCCAATTAGTGGCCTACTGATTTTGCTCGATTAATTTTATTTTTTTACACGATTTTTCACGATTTTTCACTATCTGCAAAGACTAAACAGAGTATTGCGACTTTGTGCTTGTTTGTAAATAGAGAATGAACCAAAGAGAATCAATTGTAAAACAGTAAATGCTTGGATAACAATCAATCAAATGGAGAGACAAGCAGGCACGACGGATTACAACGGGGGTAAAGGCCTGCGTTAACTACTCTTCACTATCTGCAAAGAGAGAGTACTACTAAGAGAAAAGAGGGGAGGGGGGCAGCGTTCAAAGCACATCAGCGTGCATAAACACGAAAAAGTTTTTACCTATCACGTACTTGACATTTTACAGCTTTTGATATTTGCTATTAAAAAACCAATGAAATTCACTGAAAAAACCATAGGTTATAGGCCATATATAGTTAGGAATTTGCATTTACAAAACCTTGAAAATTCAATGAAAAAACCATTGGTTATAGAACATATATAGTTAGGAATTTTCATTTACAAAACCTTATTTTACTCGCATAAAACCATTGAAATTCCATATATAGTTAGATGCGCTAACTATATATCGCGCACCCGCAATCCACTGCTGATGATGTCACATATTACATCATTCATGACATGGTCAGTGACATCACTGATGACATCACTGATGACATCTCAAATGACATCACTGATGACATCACTGATGACATATCAAATGACATCACTGATGACATCACTGATGACATCTCAAATGACATCACTGGTGACATCACTCATGATATCATTCATGTGATAATACAATGAACCTCTTCAGACTCTAATATAACCTTAGATACAATCAGTGTAAACAGACACTCACAGACTGTCACTCATCCATGGAGTTACTCACACAACTAGTCAGTCATGCAAACAATCAATCACACCTCCATTTCTTGAACTATACAGTTATACAAACTTTACTTATTCAAATATATACTAACACATATTTTCTCTCTTATACAATCCCTGATACAAGTTCACAATGATCCATACAGCCACTCACACATTCACTGGCTCTTATGCACAGTTATTTATATATGTCAACTCTCACATGTACTGTCTTTTACATATGTACTTACTTTGACATGTAGCACTGAGATATCCATTCACTCACCAATACACTCATACACACAGTCAACCACCCATACAGTTGTTTCCACATGCAGATTTGAACCCATACATCTAGTGAATCAGCTGTTCACACATCTATGCACAGAGTCACACACCTCCCAGCCACTCACACACACACTCACTCTCCCATTCAAATATTTGGGCAACCAATCAATAACCCATATAGTTACTCATATAGCTACTGATCAACACATGCAGCACTTTACAGAACAACAGATATAATGATGCACAAATTAATACAGTTTAATCACTAACCCATGCACTCAGTGAGACACATTTAATCACTCCCTCATACAATCAGTCATGCACCTACTAAATCCTTCATCCAGACATTTATACATCCACTCATTCTTCAATATGTGAGACATATTTTAACTTTACAGAAACATACAGTCACTGGGTGTTGTCATCAGTGATGTCATCAGTGATGTCATTTGAGATGTCATCAGTGATGTCATCAGTGATGTCACTGACCATGTCATGAATGATGTAATATGTGACATCATCAGCAGTGGATTGCGGGTGCGCGATATATAGTTAGCGCATCTAACTATATATGGAATTTCAATGGTTTTATGCGAGTAAAATAAGGTTTTGTAAATGAAAATTCCTAACTATATATGTTCTATAACCAATGGTTTTTTCATTGAATATATATATATATATATATATATATATATATATATATATATATATATATATATATATATATATATATATATATATATATACCTTCTAACATGACCACAGTAGCTGTCAGTTTGCCACATAAAGTGGTAATATATTCTTTGAGCCGCGTTCATTTTTCATACATGTGTCCCTTTTACTCACATGTCCGAATAGAACTTAGTATCCAAATAAAGAGATCGAAATTATATTGACATTTTTACATAAAAACGTAATGGTTATGAATAATCAGACTTAAAAAGGGACTATAGCTGTGTGCATTAATAGCACAGACTCGTATTATAGTTTTGTTTTGTTTGTACAGTTTCACAGCTGTTCATCACCAGGTGTTTTCTTTCAACTGGGACACACTACACCTGCCTGATTTGTTTCTTTGATATGTACATACCAATGATGTACAATTTCTTTTACAAAATGCAACTTTGATTAATTACTTCTTGCTTTAAGCAAGTGGTTTGTGTAAATTAAACAACATCAAAAGGCTAGATTGTAATGATGTTTTCCCTAAGTTGATTGCATGCATAAATCTGGTTCATAAAAAGAGTGAAACTTGCTGAAATGAGTTTCACGACAACCACTGTGTTTGCTCTGGCCTGGCGTTATAGCAGCCCTTGTGTGTTTTTTTCAGTATCAGCACCAGAAGCAGAGTCGAGTATTATAAATCAGAAAGTTGACACCAGATAAGATTGGTTGTTTAAGTTGCTTCAGCCCTCCGTTATTTCAGAAGGAGGCTCTGCACATATCATCACTAGTCTTTCCTTCCATTATTATTACTCTGTTGCACAACATGCCATTTCATATTAAAAATGTTTTCCCTTACCCTCTCTGCGCCGCTACTGTTGTCTCACTATAATAGCAACTCCTTCCAGTACCAAAACAAATTGCAACAACAGCAGCAGCAATTTAAGCCGTTGCATCTGCAGCGGTACTGGTAATCAAAATAAGGGAACAAGGCATGGAAAGCGCACAAAGTCAACCTAGTTCAGTGCTAAAACAGAACATATGTTCAAATCTGAAGTTATGGAGCAGAAGAGAAAAAAGTGACAGAAGTGAGGAGGAAAACAGAGGAACTTGGCAGTATACGGTGTCCGAGATCTAGGATGGTCGAGTATATGAAGAAATCTCTGAAGACCAGTAAGACCGATCAAACAATGGTATGATCAGTGACATTGGGGAGAACCAAGCCGATATAACGGTAAGGTTCCCAAACCTACGCACTATAAGAGGCAAGTGAGATGTTCAAGGCTACAACTAACAGCTACCCACCCATTGTGCGCATGGATCTCACCCTTTCTATTAGTGGCATGCTTCATTATCGGGTCTCATAGTGGAATATTAAATGCCAGAATGCCCTTGACCTCGGTGGAGGGATTACTTTGATAATGCTTGGTTGTAGAGGTATCTATAGATTCTTAACAAACATACCTCAAGGCTACCCCGGTATCCCTTTATTGTGAGTAACCCTAGTACTATTAAAAATAGGAGAACAGTGGATGTAGCTGGATTTTATTTACCCAAGCATCCTGTCAGTCTATATGTTTCAGCTATGTGATTACTAGCCACTTTGAATCCACAGCTTTCGTTAGGTCTAACTTTTAACCGCTAACAAATAGTACTACAGACCTTTCCTCAACAATCTAAGCGTAGACAAGATAACAGGTAAGAGAACAACTTGCTGGCTTACTTAACTGGTATGATACGGAAAGGGCATTTTCCTAAGCTTATAATTATTAGGCCGAATAGGAGTAGAGTGAAGTCATGCTGCTTTAGCCAGACATTTTTCAACTGTGCCATGTCACAAAAACACCTACATATTACTTCCATCTCCTGCATTTTGGGGCTTAATTCTTAGACAGCACCCACGTTCTCCCCAACTACTAACCCATTTTCTTATTTAGCCTATCTGTTTTTTCCTTGTTTTAATGTAAATAACAATTTCATGGGGGTTGAAACGTATTTGAAATCTAATTAAAAAACTATTGCTATTCTGATCTCACTACACTGGCTACCCATATCACCTAGGATCACATTCAAAGTCCTGTGTCGTGAATCACGTCATCACCATTGCTTCCAAGCGATTTCTATCCTCACAGAGACCCTGAAAACTCACCTCGCCCTCCTCAGATCAGTACTAAAATTGACAGCCCGACTTATAACAGACTTTACATGGTAGGAACACATCATGCATTCCCTCAAATCCCTACACTGCCTTCCCATCAAAAGAAGACGCATCTACAAGACTACCTGCATCACCCACAAAGCACTTCCCTGGCTATTTAGACAACAAACTCTCAAAAGCAGGAAGCACTAGACCTATGACAAACTCCACCACTCTTCTTCTCGTACCTCCCAAACTAAAAAGTAAAACTACCCAGTCTTGCTATTTTTCAGGTAATGCTCCCAGCATTTGTAACTCCCTCCCGAGGGACCTACGTTGCAACTCTTCCTTTGCGGATTTTAAAGGAGACTTGAAACGCCATCTCCTCAATACATACTGGAGTCAATGAACAAACAGAACCTTGGTTCAAATAGACTCTCTTGATCATTTCAAACTCTGTTGATCTGTTGGGTATTTCTTTCTTTGTGTTTGCCTCTACTGTTCCTGATGTCCTTCTCTTCATGGGTCCTAATTTGTTTTGAATGGACCTCATTTCATTAATTTCCAACCTTCATGGCCTTACACTTGTTTCTGTGTATATATTCTTGTGTGATCCTCTATAGAACTATACTTCCCTTGTTTTATATTTTATGTCACTTGAACCTATGATTATTGCCTGGCTCTTGATTCTGTAAAGCGCTCGGATAGCTCAGGGTCCAACTAGCATTATATAAAACCTTTAAATAATAAATAATCACCTGAGACAAAGTTATAAACTACACTCTAGGATACTTTGTCTGCTCCTGAGTCCTTCTTCTCAGAATCCCACAAGGTAAAGGCCAGGAATTTGCTGCTGTTGTTCCTATGCTTTGAAATGATCTGCCACTCAAACTACAAACAATCTCTTACTATCTCCGCTTCAAAAGCTAGGTCATAACTGGGCCATTTATGTTACACTAACTTTATTCTTTAGAAGTTCAACAAATCCCCTGCTTGCAGTCAGCACCACTGAACCTCAGGGTGTTATGCGTGTTTTAGAACTAGAATACGACATAAAAAACATGAACGTGTCTGATACAAAACATATATTAAGAAACAGACATTTCAATGTTTCAAGATATGGTAAGAGTTGTCCATAAAGAAATATAATCACAAACAAATGTAAAACTTTGACATATGTAAGCCATATTGGTCTTATCGTGAAATCGGATTAGCAGTGGTGGTATTTGAAGTCACTGATGTAGTTAATGGAGGCATATGCATTAGTGGTCAGTAAATTGCACCATGTTAAATGTTAGCACCATTGTTCTCCATGTAATATAGATTTCATTGTTGCCTCTGGTTTTGGACCTAATTACAAAGTGGGCAACAAATTAAAATACCACTGACAGCTTTTAACCCCAATAAATACCCTGACACACATATGCGTCTGTTGTGCTGCCTATAACGTTCCACACATTCATTTACCAACCAGCACTAAGCTCTTTAGGTGATACCGACCATGGTGACTCATTTAGGGCTTTCTGAGCTGCAATCAGGGGCGTAACGCCGGCCGCCGCAGGGTGTAGCTCAGTCAGTTGGATTCGGAGGGTGTGGAACAGATATTTTCCCAAACATTACTGCCATTGAAATGGCAAAATAGATAAAAGTAGCAGGGTAGTAGGAAACATTACATTTCTGCGAGGGATAGGGTCAGCCTCGGGGACCACATACAAATCGCCTGTGGTCTTCATATCGCTGGCTCCGATGAACCTGTACAGTAACAGAGTTTTGAAGTGAAATAGTGATATTAAAATACGCTATTCTTATACAAAGTCCAAGGTGCGGTTTTTATCAAACACAGCCTAATGTACTATAGTACAGGGAGTCAAGGCATCTGCTACCAAAGGTCAAAAGCAAGCTTAGGGTCACGGTCTGAATCTCTGCAGGATCTTCTTTTCATCCTTGGAAGGTTCATAACATGAGTGCTAAACGATTTGTATAATACCAACTCCTGTCATTTTCTGTTCTATTAGGCTGTAAGAACATGGCTGACAGTGATTCACAAGCAGGGACAGGAATCTTTTTGGGGGGTTTGTTTTGCAGATTTATATAGCGGGAACTCGACCGAAAGGTATTCAAGACCTATACATCAGCACCAGTTACATTGCATAAGATCACATTAATTTTGTATGTTTTTTATTTGGCACAAGATAGTTAAGTGATTTGCCCAGATTCACAGGGTGTTGAGCCGATACCATGGTTCTCCAGTTCCAAAGTTGTCATCTCTGGCCATAATGCCACATCCTCTCCCTTAGACAAAATACAATAAAATGTATTTCCAGAAATAGGTACCTCTCCTAACTGGATTTATGGTCAGAAGAATAAATCTAACTCGCCTGATTGCACACTGATAATCCAAATTTATTGTGTCAAAGTGCTCCAAAGTGGTTGAAAAGACTTGTTGGATACTAAACATGGCTCAAATTAGAGAGGCAACGGAGGTAAAGAGAGATCATTCGAAAAATTTGCCTGACCTTTACCTGGAGCTGGGAGCCATAAAACAGATGTATCTTCTTTTTTCTATGGTCTTTTTTTCTCACAGACTGGGGTAATGCTAGAAGGCTGCACCTCATGTTGCTAGCAAATGGAGTGGGGTGGTCAGGGCTGTGCATCATGAAGTGCAGCAGTCAGGAAAAAAGAGGCAGTGTTTCTTGTTACTTTGATGTATGTTGGGAAAGAGTGAGATTGTTTGGGCCCATCTGCTTCTTTGTTTCAAAGGTTGCTGAGGAGTAATGTAGCTATCCCTGGGCATGTGTAGATAGAAAATGTAAGTGCCTTGCTGGGTCTATTGGAGTGCAAGGGGAGGTCTAAGGAAGGTGTAGGATAGAAAGTGTCTAGTTTTCTCTGCTTTTGCCAAAATAGGGGGACAGTCGTTTTGTATTCATATCTCTGACCCTGCCTCCACATTGTACTCAGGATCACAGTTACTATAGGTTTTGTATGCACACAATTGCACAGTTGTCTCTTGGGTGGTGGGGGGGCTTCATAACAGTAGCCTCATTGTGTGACCCATAAGGTAGTCATACCTCACAAGGTCAGACTGCAACAGAAAACAGGCCCCGGCATCAAAAACAAAAGTTTACCCAGTAGCGAATCAGGTATCTAAAAAAGTGCCCATCATTTGCACATCGGGGTGGGACTGCACATGTAAAGACACACTGTGAAGGTTTTTTTGCACGGTATGGCCAGGGTCACTGGAATTACGTTTCAGGGAAGGGCCAAATTATGTATCAGAGTTCAGTAAATTATGTGTCAATAAAAAGCTAATTACGCATTGTAATGCAGAACATTTTGCTTTAGTATGTGTTGCAAAGTCATCCTGTGCCCTAGGCACCCCCCAACTTCTTTGCTGAAAGGCACTGGTGGTAACTGACTCTGACTGACCTTGGGATCTGCCTACCCAGGCCCAGGGCTAGTGCTATGCTTAAAGAGACACATTTAGAACACAGTGAAAACACCTACATACACCAGGGTACACTAAGGGTTGGGGTACACCTGTGGCTGGCATGACTTACCCTATCTAACCCTATTAAATATTAGGGCAGGGGGATTAAAACTACCTAGAAGTCCCTAGCCCACAATAGGGCATGGCAGTTTAGAAGCCAGCAACTTTTTCAGCACTTGCATGTGTGCACTGATAAAGCCTGAGGTCAATTTGAAAGTAGCAATGCATGGCAGGACTGCTTTTAAAAAGTAAATTGTGCTCAAACTCGACTTTGGGGTTTGGGGCACTTAAAAATGGATACCCTAATAATGTTTTAGCATATTAGGAACTCCCAGTGTCTACACTAGGTGTCCCAGGGGTGGGGGGAGGGGGAGGAATATTTATAAGGTAGACCCCTATAAAATTAGTTTTAAATGCCTTTTGATAAGTGAAAAATTACATTTCACTCCCCACATTGTGATAAAGTGCTGCCCAAATTCGACGTTGATGATAGGAACCCTGTGGAGGCAGGATCTGCAATTGCTTGTACAGATTAAGAACACCTAAAGTCACCCCTAGTTGTCCCATGGGGTGGGGGTCCTGTAGATATAAGCAAAGTACTTATAAAATATGTTTTTGTAAGTCCAGGTGCTGGAAAAATGGCCCAAATCATTTTTCCCATTGCAAATTCCCTGCCACATAGGTTAACATGGCAGAACATTATGCACTAATAACTATTGATATGAGAAGGCTAAAATTGCCATTCAAAGACTTCCCTGAATGTTATTTATAAACGCAAGAATATGATATGGTTGAATTTCTCCTAAAATGTACATGCACCAAGTTATAAGATTTTCTTGTTTGTAAGTCCAGATTCAGCCTTCCAGTGGGGTGTCCTGATTGGTCATAGTTAAGTAGATTAGCCAGGCTGCTTTGAAAAGGTGATAAAGAGCCCATGCAGTTAACCAGTTCTGGGAGGGCAGTGTGCTGTTCCGCAGGAATGCCAGGGCAGGGGGAGGAATCATAAACCATGGTCTTCAAAGAGAAGTGAAGAAACCAGTGTCATTTACAACTCTAAACTTTTCACCTTAGCCAGAGCTAGGCTTATGGAAGGATGCACAGATGCAAGGGGGAAAGTTTATGAAAAGTAGCCATCACAAAGGTGTGTTTATCCAGCTTTTACCTCCCTGCTGGAAAATCAGCCAATATGAATTTGGAGGATTTCGAGCACTCTGGGACAAAGTAATGCTAAACTATACAGCATGTGGTCATATTCTTGGGGGAGTTGCCCTGCTCCCATTGGTCAGCAGTGGCCTCCTGCTTAACTCAGAGAACTTGGAACAAGTATCAGAGAGGGGCAGAGTCTCTCAGAACTGCTGCTTGAAACTTGAGAAAGCAAGACGTTGCCATGCTGAGAAGCTGGGGTGAAATTCTAAGGCCTGCCCTCTGAAAACTGCACCAGCTGAAACTACAGCCCTGTAGATTACCTTGCTGTAAAAGAACTAAAGAGTGGACTCCCTGCAAGCTACAGGTTAACAGAGCTCACCTGGAACACAACCACCAAGGATCCCCAACCTGGAGATATACCAGTGGATTTGTAAGGGTTTTGTCCAAGTGGATTGTGGGAACTGAAGTCCTCAACTTTCAAAGACCATCTTGGAGCTTCCAGACCCTTGAATTGAGTTTGAGACACGTTGTGATCCTTTGGGGAACTTCTGGAAGAAGTTCCAGAAGTTTGGAGAACTTTGGAGTAACTTTGAAAAAAAAGCTCCATAAGGGGATCGACTCAACCTGGCCAGCCAGGCTGCCTGACTTCAACCGTGAGCTGGCCAAGCCATCCAGGTTCATCCCGCTGAAAGCTCCGTATGTCCCACTTCCAGAGTTTGACCGGGAATAGAAGAAATCCGAGGCCGGCAAACCCTCACCGAATTTGGCCTGGTGAAAATCATCGAGGGACCCTGCAAGAAAAAGCGCTGCAAAAGTTTCTAAGTCCGAAAGAAGAATTGTGACCGGCAGCAACCGCGAAGGCCAAACCTTCTGCCTTCAACCGTGTGTTGGCCTGGAACCTTGGTTTGCTGGGCTGGAACGCTCCTGAGTTCGGACTTCCATAAGATTGACCGGGAGGTCATTGCAAGGCAATCCGGCGAACCCTCACCTAATATGGACTGGCTGAGAGCTCCGAGGGTCCCCGGGAAGAAAAGCTCCAGAAAAGTTTTTAAGTCCGAAGAAACGGTGACCCGGATCTACCGCACGGGTTAGCCGCTGAGGGCTCCATCACGGTCTGCCTGGAACTTTAACTTTGAGCCGGTCTATTGCGATCAGATATCCCAATATGGTGCTATATGTTTCTAAGTGCTATATAATTCTAAATCTATGAAAATGTATATCTCCGGTTCCCTACATTGGATTTTTGTCATTTTGGTATCATTTCAAAGATTAGCATATTTCCTATTTGTTAAAATTGGTGTTGGATTTTTATCATGTGTTGTGTCTTAATTATTTACTGAATTGGGGTTTTTAAAGGCTTTACATACCTGTCTTTGAACTTAAGCCTACCTGTTCGCAGCAAAGCTACCAAGGGTTGAGCATGAGAATATTTTTCTAAGACCTATGCTGAGTCCTATACCGTGTTAGTGGCCTTATTGCCAGTGGCAGACCAACATTTGCCCCTACCAATAATCTACTTTCCAACATTTGGTGCTCAGCAGTGTGGATCTGGACTTGTGTTTAAAAGTGCACCTCTCAGTAAAGTGAACTAAGATTATAAAAAATCTTCTAAATTGCCTTAGAACAAAACCTTTGAGTTTGATTTTTGGAATTTGGACTAAACTGTTTTCAATCCATAGTTTGTATTTTTCCAAATTGTTCTATGTCTGTTGTGCCTAGTTGTTGTGCCCCAAAATTAGGGAACCATGGAGCTGGGCCTGGCTAAACTGTCCTAGTTCAATATAGCTGATCTTAGGGTACAGTGTAGGCTTAGGGGGCTGCCTGCTTCCAACAAGATTAGGAAGACAGGGTTGCTTAAGTCCCTACAGGCCTGGGCTGAGGTAGCAGAGGAGATTCAAGGGGGCCGTTAGGTGTCCCCCCTAACCTCACCCAAGAGGAGGGTGAGGATGGTGCCTCTTCCATTATCTCTACTGGTGGCCATATGATTCCAGATGGTGGGAGTGGGGAAGGGGCCAGTACTCAGGAACCACCACTGTCCCTTACATGGAGACAGTTTTGAAGCTCAAATAGCTTTGATTGCCTTGGAGAAGGAGGAATTGATATTGGCTAAGAAGAAATGGGAAAGGGAGGAGGTGTTCAAAAGAAATGGTGGCAGTGAAAATGATCAAGATGTTGAGATGTCCAGAGGTGGTAGATTTGACCCCAAACCTCCCAAGGGCATGGTGCCCAGGTTTTACTGAGGGAGATGGCATTGACAAGTTGCTAGCAGCTTTTGAGATGCCCCTTGAAATGAGTAGGGTCCATTCTAGGTATTAAGGTGCACTCCTGTGGGAGTTAATTACAGATGCAGGAAGGGATAGGCTCCTGACCCTGAAGGGAGAGGATGCAGAATCATACCAGCAGATGAAGGCATGCTTAGTCAAGATATTTGGTCTGACTCCAGAGCAGTACAGGGTGAAGTTTAGAGGCACCCAGAAATTGAGTTCAAAGTCTTGGTTAGACTTTGTGGACATTTCAGTGAAGGCACTGGAAGTGAGGTTCCGTGACGATTTGAACCCGTGTTTTCAACATTGTCGTAAACTCATAATTTTGGTACCAGTGAACCGCAAATGGTCCATTTAGTATATCCTGGTGTTTTCGCTATGCTACAAGCAAGAGCACTCCTGTTATAACCACATTTCTGATACACCCATGGCATCCATTTTAGATTATGGCATCCATCTTGTATTCTTGCCCTCACATAGTCAATGGACACGCAGTGACCTCTGATCAATTCATTCACTTAAGGACACGTAGGCTTTAGCCGGCGATTCACCTTGCTAGTGACACGTGCACCGTAGGACAGAAACGCTGTGGCCGCATGACTCGGCAAAAGCTGCCTCCTCCGCCTGAGGCCAGTCCTGCTATACTGGTTCTCGTGTTCGTTGGCCTGATCATGATTAGGCGGCCGAAGCTGGTAGCCTTGCCCATTTACGACCCACAAACATCTCTTATCCTGTTTTTCTATCTTCTGCACCTGGCTCTGCTCCTTTCCTTCTGGGCCTTTATTAGGGGGAGGTAACGAAATTTACGATGAGGCGGTCCGGCTCTTGAATGAAAAGATGACATGGGATTATGATGGAACAGTGGGAACCTCTCATTCATAATGTTTTGACATCAGATATTGTTGACGATTCCTGTGTAACGCCAAATATTTATTGTTTAGGACATAAAGGTTAAGAAACGTACTAGTATGTGGAGAATGTTGCCCCCAGCTAAATAATTTGTATTTAAGGAGCAACCCACTTTGTGCAAATCGAACAGGCTCCTAGAATCTGCCCGTGTGTAGTTTCTGTGACTTCTGTGTCCCTGCAGTAATAAACCTTTGGTCTTTGACGCCACCATCGAGAAGCCCGTGTTTCTGTTTATTTGTGCACCGAGACAGGTAGAACTCAGGGGTCTTCGGGTGTTGTCCCTGACACCTCTGGACCTTAATAAAAGTCCAGAACTCCAATTGGCGCCCAACGTGGGGCGACGTCATTCGGTACCGGTCCAAAAGCCTGAAGAGTTTGAGAAGCTTCGTGTGAAGATTCCAGAGGGAGGCGCCCCACTTCATCGATCCCAGCATATCGCAAAAGTGGCCCGATGTTCTCTTCCACGAGGGTTCCCGTTCGGACGGCTGCAGTGGTCCGCTGCCTTGACTGTCGCCCTGTCTTGGACCCGAGGTGCAGACCTTAGTACGGCGAGACGAGACGGGTTTCTCCTTGGTGACGTCTTCAGTGCCTCAGTTAAGTATTAAGTGGTTGCTAGTTGAATGGTCACTTCGTAAGGGTTTGCTCCTGTTTGGATAATCCTTAGTTCCTTGGTTTGGTTTGGTTTTCGTAAGATTATCACTGGTTGTTCTAGTTACGATAATCTTTTGGTTTAGTTTGGGTATCGATACATTTGTTCGCTTTGGTAGGCCTAAGTTCTTAGTTCAAGTGCGCACCTTTGTTTGTGTTTGTTCTGTGTTCTGGTTTATAAAATGGTAAGTCGGAGAAACTGTATGTTGTCGTGTTTTGGTTGCAACAGGGATTCCCGGTTGGAGGACTCGTGTCTGGTTCCTCCGATTGGAAGTCCTCTTTATGATCTTTATTGCAAGTACGGTGTGGGTCCTATATCTTATAATGAGGTATGGATCTGCTATACGAAGAAAGATGGTGTCCTCAGTTGGCCACTACATGGTAGTTTTGAACCTGAAATTCTCGATAATTTAGAAATAAAGTTGTTCAAGAAGAAAGCCCGGCCGGCAATGTTTGATTCTTTCCGTTGTTGGCGAAAAGAATCCAAACAGAGAGAGATTAAAAAGTTGAAGAAAGAGCAAAAAGAGCAAGAGTTGACTTTAGAACAGTTTGCCAAGCAGCTGCAACTCAATGAATCTGAGAAAGCGATAGAGGTGGCCAATAGAGAGCGTAATTTAGCGATAGACAAGTGCTACCCTGCCTTGCCATCGAGTGCTGCTAAGATAGTAGAGGACCCTGAAAAGGATCCCCTGTTGTCTTACTTGTTGAGGTCACCTCCACCGTATGCACAAGGCGCTACAGCTCCACCTCTGCCTAATGTTTTGTTACCGGCTGCTGGACAGCCTGGTGTACCCGCTCCTGTTCCCTTGAATCAAGCTCCTGCACTTCCTGTGGTTAATATTCCTCCGGCACCCCCTCTTCCAGGGTTGCCAGCTCCTCTGCCTATGCCTGTACCGCTGATACCTGTTGTTTCACAAGCTACCTTGCCCGCTACCCCTACTATTGCTGTCTCTTCTGTCCCGACTACTACTCTACTTCAAACTTCTGCAAGCTATGTGACTCCGCTTTCTGTTCGTTGGAGAATCACTGATTCTGTCTCTAATATTCTATCTCCCTTCTACAAAACTCTGATTAGGAGTCCTGCCCCTGAATCTGTTCAAAGACGTAGTCAGCTTCCTAGTAGTGAAGAACGGGGAATATTAGATTCCACTGCCCTTAGGTGGATTTCGAAAGTTGGAAGGTATGATGTACGAGATGTATTAGATACATTTATGCAATGGAATGAACCGACACAGCGCTATGTGTTCGATGTCATGTGTTCCCTCTTACGTGAGGAGTGGGAGGAGAACGATTCTGAACAAGTTCCAGATGAATTAATTCATGTTCAGCAAAAATTTGCTGCAGGTATGATAGTTGGCCAGGACATAAAAGAAGCAATGGAACTGATTTTAGGTTTTAGATTTGATCCTTCCCTCCGTTCACCAAGAGATTTAGAGAAACATAGTACGAATCAAGGTCGTCAATATCCCATGAGAGAAGTACCGCCAATATGGCGCGAAGCTATACAAGCTGATGCGGCCCATGGTATTGCAGCCGCTCCGGCCCAATTCCAGAGAGTGTGGATACACATTCCGTGGAAACGAGCTGAAGTGCTAGCAGTAAAACAGGCCTTGCCAGATCCGCGTAAAAATCCAGCTGGATATTACAAAGAGTTGGCCCAGACGGTTGAAGCGTGCGTAATGAACTTAGCGGACATTGACATGTTATTTGGCAATGTAGTACCACAACCAATTTGGGCTAAAATTCGTAAAGAAAATCATCCGGTTGCCCTAGGTGGTGATTGGGCGGCAATAATAGCGGCAGATGGTCAACAAATTGGTGGTTCTAAACCCGAACCTCTAATTGCTGATTTACCTGGTAGAATAATCGATTTGATGAAAACCCTGATGCCAGCATTGCGCGTTAACTGGGACAAATTGTCAGCTTGTAAGCAAAAGAAGGACGAAAGCGTCTCAGACTTTTTCACCAGATTTGAGGAAACTTTCGTAGATCACAGTGGTCAGGATATGAGCACGGAAGGAGGCCAGAGATTATTTGTTGATAAATTCGTGCACAATCTGTTACCAGAGCTCAGTAATAAATTAAAGGATTCAGAAAGTGCGTGGGCTGTCTCTACGACTGCGCAAATACTTGTAACTGCCCAGTACTATGAAAATAGGGATAAAGAAGAGAAAGAGAAGTCAGAAAAGAAAACAAAAGATTTAAAAACCAAAGTCCTTTTGCAGCAAGCATATCCGCCTCGCACGAATCAGACAAACACACAGCAAGGGTCATATCAGAGGACCGACTATGGTTCTCAGAGACCGCAATACCAATGGAATCAGTGTGCTTACTGCAAAAAGGAAGGTCATTATAAGAATGAGTGTCCAGTACTAGCACAAAATAATGCTGCTGCAGCTCAGAGAGGTCGTGGTGGTTCTACGCAAAATTCTAGAGGTCGAGGACGAGGTGCTATGCCTCCACAAACGAATAATCGCCCTTCTAATTATTTTGATCAGCGAAACGGACAATCTGCACAGCCAAATAGATCACAACAGTATCACGTTGAGGATTACTGTGAAGTTAGTGAGGAATATCAGCAAAATGAGTACTAGGACAGCCATGGACAAAGAGAGGGAGTAGTATCAGTTCCAGTAGATCAGAGTGGGCCTTATGTCGCAGTAGCCACATCAGGTGTAGTCGAACCGTTTCTGTTGGATACTGGTGCAGCAAAAAGTTCTATCATTCATGCGAAACTCCCTGGCGCACCTTTGTCTGGCTTAACAAATGTTTCAGTAGGTTTTTCAGGCGCCCCTGTTCACAACCCCGTTTCTGGTCCTTTGTCTATTTCTGTTGGACCTCGTCAATTGAAAGCACCCCTGATTTTGACGACCGGTTGTAATGAAAATCTGCTTGGTTTAGACTTGTTAAAACGCCTATACGCGACTTTGTACTGTTCTCCGTCAGGAGTACAGCTTACATTGGGTAAAAGAATCATCTCTCCGATGTACTTGTCGATGGATGCGCTCCCGCTGGAGCTACGTTCTCTCCCTGATACTCTTTGGGCGACTGGTCCTAATGATGTAGGTCTTTTGGAAATTCCACCATATGTAGTAACTTTGAAAGCAAATGTCAAATTTCCATGAATCCCACAATACAAGATCTCTAGTGAAGGTGAACGTGCGCTCTTATTGATAGTGCAAGATTTGATCAAGAAAGACGTAGTAGAGGAAACTAGAGGAAATGTTTGTAACAGCCCTGTACTGCCAATTCTAAAACGCACTGATCCTTCGAAGCCTCCAGTCTATAGATTTGTAATCGACCTTAGAGAGGTTAACAAAATTGTGATCCCACAGTTTCCTGTGGTTCCAGACATTACTGCATTATTAACATTGATTCCTGCTACAGCCACATGGTTCTCAGTTGTCGACTTGAAGAATGCCTTTTTCAGCATTCCGATAGCCGAAGAAAGCAGAGATATTTTCGGCTTCTCTCTAGGAGGTCGAAGCTTCAGGTTTAAACGTGCTCCACAAGGATATTGTGAAAGCCCATCCATTTACAGTCAGGCATTGAAAAGTCAGTTAGATTCTTTTGTACTTCCTCCTGGTTCTGCTTTGGTGCAATACGTAGATGATCTTCTAGTGGCTGCCGATGACAAGGAAACTTGCAAAGCAGCTACAATTTCCCTACTGCATCATTTGTCTGATTTAAATCACAAGGTGTCACCTTCCAAAATGCAATATTGTTGTCAAGAAGTGACCTACCTAGGTCATCTCTTGTCAAAGGAGGGAAGAAGGTTGACCCCAGAGAGAATAAAAGCAATTACGCAGATGAATGTTCCTACCACACAAAGAGAAGTGCGTGCATTTTTAGGTATTACCTCATACTGCAGGCAATGGATCCCAAATTTTTCTCTTTTGGCAAAACCATTGGTGGCCTTGACTGGAAAAGGTGTTCCGAGTCCGGAGCCATGGTCTGCCGAATGTCAGCAAAGCTTTTCCGAGTTACGAAATGCACTGTGTTCAGCTCCTGTGTTGGGTACACCTGACTACAGTAAGCCATTCACACTCTATGTTCACGAGAGAGAAGGTTGTGCGTTGAGTGTTCTGACGCAGCGATTTGGTGATAAACAACGCCCTTGTGCGTATTTTTCATCAACATTAGACCCGGTAGCTAGAGCGTTGCCTAGTTGCTTGAGAGCTACGGCAGCAGCTGCAGCGTCTATTCGACAATCTGCTGGTTTGGTCATGAACAACATGCTAGTGGTCATGGTTCCACATGCCGTGGATACACTCATGAACCGAACGAAGACTCAGCACCTCACCAGTGCTAGATTATCAGGCTATGAGCTGACACTGCTAGCGAGTCATATTCAGCTTAAAAGATGCAATGTATTGAATCCAGCAACATTGTTGCCGACTAGTCAGGAGTCGAGTGATTCTGAACCCCATGATTGTTGTTTCAGAACTGAAGAGGAGACAAAAGGACGGATTGATCTTAAAGACACCCCATTATCAGATCCAGATGGCACGTTGTATGTTGACGGGTCTTGTTTTAAATTGGAGAATGGTGATGTAACGGCTGCCTATGCAGTAACGACTTTGAGTACGATTGTGGAGACTGCAAGAGTGAGTCAGAATTCTGCCCAAGTTGCAGAATTAATTGCATTGACTAGAGCGTGTGTTTTAGCTAAGGGAAAGAGAGTGAATGTGTTCACAGATAGTCAGTACGCGTTTGGTGTAGCGCATAGTTTTGGCCCATTGTGGAAGGAAAGAGGTTTTATTATGTCCCATGGGACTAAGATCCAGCATGGTCAGCTAGTCAATGACTTGTTGGAATCTCTAACCTTACCAATGGAAGTTGCGATTGTGAAGTGCAGTGCTCATCGAGCAATCACGGATGATGTTGGTCGTGGAAATGCCTTTGCTGATGAGACAGCTAAACAGACAGTTAGGAATACAATGAGTGGGATGTATGTTGCAATGTCTGCAAGATGGGTTACTGAATCAGGAATGTGTGAGGACACAGTGGAAAGTGTGAAAGCAATTCAGGAAGAAGCGACTGAAGAGGAAAAACTTGCATGGAAAGAGAATACGGGTAAATTGGACTCGAGTGGATGTTGGATTGATTTGTCGGAACAGCAGCGTTGGATGTTGCCTGATGCGTATGTGCTTGCGGTAGTAACGATGGCGCATGGAGCAGCGCACATCAGTTGTAAAGGGATTTGTAAGATGTTGGCTCCAGTCTGGAAGAATGATGGGATTAGTAAGTGTGCAGAGAGAGTGGTGAAAAATTGCATGATATGCCTGATGCATAATCCTGGCAAGGGAATCCCCACACCCGCTGGTCACTTCGCTCCTCCTTCATGCCCCTTTGAAGTGATTCAGTTGGATTTCATTCACATGGATCGATGTATCAACCTTAAGTACGTCCTAGTGGTAGTCTGTGCTTTTTCAAGGTGGATTGAAGCATATCCACTGAAAGATAATACTGCCTTGTCCACTGCCAAAATCCTTTTAAAAGAATACTTCCCTAGGTATGGTATGCCACGGATTGTATGGTCAGATAACGGAAGTGAATTCGTAGGGAAAGTTATGCAGAGTGTTTGTGCAGGCTTGAGTATCAAACAGAAGGTTCACAGCGCGAATCACCCCCAGTCAGCAGGTTTAGTTGAAGGGTACAATGGTACCCTCAAGCTGAAACTGGCTAAGATACAAGCCTCCACGGGCTTGTCTTGGCCAGACGCACTACCTTTGGCCCTGTTATCCACAAGAGCGACTGTGCATTCCCGAGTAGGGCTAAGTCCCTATGAGATTGTGTTCGGTCGGCCTGCTAATGTTTGGGGGGTACCAAGACCTAGGGAATTTAAACAACTGGAATACCCAATGCTAATTGATTACCTTTTTGACTTGACTGCTAAATTGAGTCTCATTCACCAACAGGTTTTCGATGCATTGCCAAAGCCTCCGGAAAGTCCAGGTCATCAGCTGAAACCCGGAGACTACGTTGTCATCAGGAACTTTGGACGGACCAGGAACCTTCAACCCAAGTTCGTCGGCCCGTTCCAGGTGCTATTGGCAACAAGGACTGCTGTACGTGTGGCTGGAAGAAAAAACTGGGTCCATGCGACTCATACTAAGCGTGTACCCCTTCCACTCCCTTATGATAATTGGGTGAGAAAAGGAATTGGTGTCTCTGATACCGAACCGGTTCCTAGATATGTTCCTTTCAGCGATGCAGAACTGATAACTGATTCACCGAACTCTGACCCCCCTTCTGAAACTGCTCCTTTGATCCCCGAACAGAATACTGCATCAAACGAACACTTGTCTTCTGCGAACTTGAACATTGTTACTCCTACTGAAAATAGACTATTTCCGGATCAAACTACCCCAGGAAAATTGAGATACAACCTACGTTCTCATTCTAAGGACTAATAAAGCAGGAAACTGCATATTTTTCATATTTTGATCTGATACATTGCCTCCAGCCAGGAAGTTTGCTGAATATTGTGTATTTCTGTTGTTCTTATTACCTTGCCGTCTGGGTAGCCGTAGGGTCGTGGCTTTGTGCCTAGTTGAATCTGCGGGGGCCAGACACAAGGTCGGTCTTTCTGTTAGTTCTGGGAACTCCCAGGGCTGATAGAGGCATTTTCAACTACGTACATATCATCAGTGGTCGCGAGCGGTTGTAGAAGATGGAGCTTCCTGGGCTGCACCGAGAGAACGTAATTTATGCTCGCAGAAATAAGCTATACAAAGTTCTTCATAGCAAATGTTTTTTGATACAATGTGCAATTACGTTTTTGATTGTTTTAATAACGTTGGTGGGTGGAATCGTCTTTGGTATTCATTTAATTTTTGCACTGATAACAGCTACAGTACCTTCCCTTAATCTTGTTTCTCCTACTGGTGCTTCTTTTCATTCCTTTCATCCGTTTCCCGAACATGAGCAAGCTCGACGCTCAGAATTCATAAATAACACTTTTGTACAGCTCTTGCATCAACACCAACTGGTAGTTAACACAACAGACTGCTGGGTATGTGGTTTGATACCGCACACCATGGATAAAGGCATTCCCTACCTGGTCTTGCCTTTTAGCTATAATGGATCATGTCGGGCCTTCCAAACTGTATTTGTCTATGCTCTCGAGACCTATCCCCCGCGTCCTCCACGTTCCGCTAAGTATAACTCCGTTAATAAAGCCTTGATAAAGGGAATAACTGACATGATTAAAGACGTCAATAACTCCCCATCTGTCCCTAGAGATGAACTAAGAGTTTATCTGAGTTGGAATTCTACGGAGTATAGCATTAGTCTGGGTGAAAGCAAGCGTAAGAGCTCCACTCCAGTCTGGGTCGTACCTCACCGAGGTCAATTCTGCTTGCAAGGTAATGGGAGAAATCCAAGAGCTCGGCTAGGGAAGAGTGACTGTGTTGAGACTTATGTGTATCCGTCAAACTCTTCCCCTGCCTTCCTCACTGCTAAGGGTACCTACTTCATCTGTCAGGATAGGGCATATACATGGTTGCCTGCTGACTTTTCAGGATCATGCTATATTGCTCGACTGTTGCCTCCAACATACACTGCTTCCCCAGATTATCACAAGACCAGAGTAGCAAGAGGTGTTTTCAGCAAAGAAGATACCGCTGGTCAGGAAGCCGGAGACTTCTTCAAAGGTTTCCTTCCATTCTGGGGGCCTATGGCTAATAGTAGAAATCTACGTCAGCTAACACGGGTAGTTGAATCTACTATTACAGAAACTGCTGGTGCCCTTAGTAATTTTAGGATATCAAAAGGAGACTAGCTAGAGATAGGGTTAATCTGACATTATTATTTACATAGTGACTCAGTGTCGTTTTACCAAATGGTAGTGGCACCTGTTGGGTGTCTTTGGAAAGCCCTCACCCACCAACCTAGTTGGTGGCATGCTTCATCATCGGGCCCACCCAGTGACACCTAGCGTGTCCCGGGTGTGCTTCGACGCCTGATTACAGCGGAGCAGGTATGTCACTGTGTGTGCGGTGTAGGGTGTTTAGGTATGTGAAGTTAAAACGGCTTGGCGGATGGTCCCTGGGGTGAGGATACTTTATTATAAGGGCCTCCGTCAGCGGTTAAAAATAAGGCTGTGGGACGTTAGAGGCGGGTTACGACCTCCTACGTCCTTAGAGTGTCAACATGTTTCAGCCAGTGCCTTATACTAATCTGGCTTTCTTCAGGACAATAAAATATGTGTGGGTTAAAATAGGGTTGTGTAGTGTAGTCTATGTGTCTACACGCCCTAAAGTGTATCTAACTGTGAGAGGGGGGATTCCCTTCTCAAGATCACCTGTACATTTAACATTGAGGACAGGTACAAGACAAACATGGGAGAGAAAGAGTCACTAGAAGGTATTGATCATATATTATGACAGCCGACTTAAATAGCGAATAGTGCAGGCTATGAGCGGCTCAAGTGTAATGATACTGGTGGTATCATTAATGTGGAATCGCACTAGAACTTCGAGGGTGAAGTGATTAAAACAGCGGTAAAAATTACTGCAGTGAATGGTGAAGGATTTTGGCGCAAGGACCATGTCTTACGCTTTCAAGGCTTGTTTTTGCTCCAAGGTTATTGAAGTGGCAAGGTGTGGCCCTAGTAGGGAGAAAGAGGTAGGACCACTGGGGTTAGGAGACCTGTGGGAGAAAATTTGGGAAGCGCTTACCTATTGTAGTGATGTACAGCATACTCACAGGATTTCTGGCCAGCACCAGCGTGGGACCTGTTGTGCCTCCTTCGCAGAACCGGTAGTGAATGGCTGCTGTTGCCGGTTTATATACTGTCATAGATTGAATAATTGAGGGCACCTGGGGGGAGAGCAATGGTGGAAAGACTCGCTAAGCGGGTCTAGATAGCGCTCAGGTGTGTTCCCTTAGTGGCGCGCTGATGCGCGGTGTAATGCCTGATCTGAAGCGCCTGCGTGGGCGTGTGAGGCTGCCGGGTGCTGGGGCGGCCGTGAATAGCGCATGCGCGGCCGGGAAGTGGTCCGCGCATGCGTAGTAGGTGCTGTGGCAGTGATCAGCGCAAGCGCGGCCGAGAAGTGGTCCGCGCATGCGCCGTAGTGTGTATACCGGTGCGCGAATGGGCGGGTGTCCCCGCTCGCGCTACCGTTTCGTTACCTTCTGCCATGGCTCCTAATGAGTGACCGGGGCAGTTAATATGGCAATATGAATAGTGCTTAAGGCCCTGGGTTATTCACAGGTGCTGGTATAAATCCAAGAGCTCGGCTAGGGAAGAGTGACTGTGTTGAGACTTATGTGTATCCGTCAAACTCTTCCCCTGCCTTCCTCACTGCTAAGGGTACCTACTTCATCTGTCAGGATAGGGCATATACATGGTTGCCTGCTGACTTTTCAGGATCATGCTATATTGCTCGACTGTTGCCTCCAACATACACTGCTTCCCCAGATTATCACAAGACCAGAGTAGCAAGAGGTGTTTTCAGCAAAGAAGATACCGCTGGTCAGGAAGCCGGAGACTTCTTCAAAGGTTTCCTTCCGTTCTGGGGGCCTATGGCTAATAATAGAAATCTACGTCAGCTAACACGGGTAGTTGAATCTACTATTACAGAAACTGCTGGTGCCCTTAGTAATTTAACAGCTGAGCTCCAGGCGGATCGTCTCATGACGTTACAGAATCGTATGGTTCTTGACGTAATACTTGCAGATCGAGGTGGGGTATGCAGAATGATCCAATCGAGCTGCTGTGTTTTTATCCCCAAAAATGCTCCGACAGTATATGAAGCGATCTCTAAGCTACACAAGATTTCCGACTCTATTCATGTAGACAAGGGAAACTGGTCCTTAATGGAATGGCTTTGGACTCTACTATCAGCGTGGGGATGGAAGGTTCTGTTGGTCATTGGTATTATCCTAGTATTCCTATTCTCGTGCTGCCTTATTATCCAATGTGGTCCTGCTTTGTGTAGCCTCTGTGCTGCAACCTGTTTTAGGAAACCACCTGCGTTTGGAGACAAGGTACGAGAAAGGATGATGATGCAACAACATATCACTGACCTAATGAACATCGAGATAGACTCTGACATAGACTGAGTAATTGCCTATGTAAGGGCAAAAGGAGGGTCTGAGGTTTCGTGACGATTTGAACCCGTGTTTTCAACATTGTCGTAAACTCATAATTTTGGTACCAGTGAACCGCAAATGGTCCATTTAGTATATCCTGGTGTTTTCGCTATGCTACAAGCAAGAGCACTCCTGTTATAACCACATTTCTGATACACCCATGGCATCCATTTTAGATTATGGCATCCATCTTGTATTCTTGCCCTCACATAGTCAATGGACACGCAGTGACCTCTGATCAATTCATTCACTTAAGGACACGTAGGCTTTAGCCGGCGATTCACCTTGCTAGTGACACGTGCACCGTAGGACAGAAACGCTGTGGCCGCATGACTCGGCAAAAGCTGCCTCCTCCGCCTGAGGCCAGTCCTGCTATACTGGTTCTCGTGTTCGTTGGCCTGATCATGATTAGGCGGCCGAAGCTGGTAGCCTTGCCCATTTACGACCCACAAACATCTCTTATCCTGTTTTTCTATCTTCTGCACCTGGCTCTGCTCCTTTCCTTCTGAGCCTTTATTAGGGGGAGGTAACGAAATTTACGATGAGGCGGTCCGGCTCTTGAATGAAAAGATGACATGGGATTATGATGGAACAGTGGGAACCTCTCATTCGTAATGTTTTGACATCAGATATTGTTGACGATTCCTGTGTAACGCCAAATATTTATTGTTTAGGACATAAAGGTTAAGAAACGTACTAGTATGTGGAGAATGTTGCCCCCAGCTAAATAATTTGTATTTAAGGAGCAACCCACTTTGTGCAAATCGAACAGGCTCCTAGAATATGCCCGTGTGTAGTTTCTGTGACTTCTGTGTCCCTGCAGTAATAAACCTTTGGTCTTTGACGCCACCATCGAGAAGCCTGTGTTTCTGTTTATTTGTGCACCGAGACAGGTAGAACTCAGGGGTCTTCGGGTGTTCTCCCTGACACCTCTGGACCTTAATAAAAGTCCAGAACTCCAGAAGGCTGCATCGTTGGTAACAAGGGAAACCCTAGGGACAAGCAGGTAAAAAACCTAAGAAGTCCTCCAAAGACCCTCAAAAATCTGCACAAGGAGGGAGGCCTGAGCCAACCCAAATTCAAAGGGAGGTGAAATCAGAAAAATAATGGTAGGTTCTTTGATCCCTCAAAAGTGGGTGAGTGCTTTGATTGTAACCTGCCAGGGCACAAACAGGGAGGTGCTGTCTGCGCCAAGAAGCTCCCCTTAAGGGGCCATCCATAGGGAATGCCAGTGTAAGTGTAGGGGTGGAGAGTGGTGCCCCAGAGAGGAGTAGTCAGGTAATGGAAGCAACCTTAGTGTCCCTGGGTGGGGTGAATATTGCAACCCTTGCTGCCTTACCTCCAAACATGGACAAGTACAGGCAGAGGCCTAAAGTGAATGGGACTGAGGTTGAGGCTATCAGAAACACTGGGGTTAGTGTAACTATGGTCCTGAATGAGCTGGTGCCTCCAGGAAGGTTGCTACCTGGTGAGTGTCACCAGGTGACTTATGCAGAGAGCACAACCAAACTCCATCCTATGGCTGTGGTGGATTTGGAATGGGGAGGCTTGACAGGCCCTATGAAGGTAGCTGTGTCTAAGGTGCTCCCGGTACAGTGTTTACTGGGCAGTGATCTTGAGGCCTCTGCTTGGTCAGAGGTCGAGAGAGGACTCAATATGAAAATATTGGAGCTCCCTGAGTGGGTATGTGCAGAGACTAGGTCACAGACTAGCCCGAAGGGAGGGGTTGGACACTTGGACCCTGGAACAAAGGGCCAAGCATCCAAGGACAAGGGCACTGGGCCTGGTGAGCCATCCCAGGGAACTCTAGAGGTGCAGGAAGAATCTAACCCAGATGGGGATGATCCACCCTCTGAGGGAGGGATACATCCCTGCCAGAGGTATCAGATTTGGCAGAACTGACAGGAGGGTGGACCCAACAGAGAGGAGTTCAATAGGGGACAGCGAGACTGTCCCACCCTTCAGAGCTTGAGGCGGATTGCTTCTAAGCATGAGGAAGGGGATGACAGTGGGTTTCACAAACTCTACTGGGAAGATGGACTGCTTTATACTGAGGCCAGAAACCTCAAGGAGGGGGCCACCAAGAGGTTGGTGGTGCCCCAGAAGTACAGAGAGTTCCTCCTGACTTCTGGTTATGATATCCTCTTGGCAAAACATTTGGGACAGTCAAAGACATGAAACCGGTTGGTGAACCATTTCTACTGGCCCCATATGTCTGAAAAGGTAAAGGAGTTTTGCAGCTCCTGTGACAACTGTCAGGCCAGTGGTAAGGCCCCTTATAAGACAAAGGCTCCCCTAATACCACTGCTAGTGGTTGGGGTTCCTTTTGAAAGGGTGGGGATGGACATTATTGATCCCCTGGACCCACCTACTGCATCAGGGAATAGGTATGTCTTAGTGGTAGTGGACCATGCCTCTAGGTATCCTGAAGCAATCCCTCTAAGAACCATTGATGCTCCTGCAGTGGCTAGAGCACAGAGTAGGTTTTCCAAAGGAGGTGGTATCAGATAGGGGCAAAAACCTCCTGCCCAGCTAGCTGACTGCTATGTGGGATGAGTGCGGTATCAATTACAAGCTCACCACCCCCTATCACCCTCAAGCAAATGGTCTGTATTGGACTTGGCCCTTTTTGGCAAGTTAACCCCTAAACTTTTTGCCTTTTAATGCGACCTGATACTAGTAGTTTCTGGCTTCTGCACACTTTAGCACTGCGTCCCAGTGTAAAGTGCGTGCACAATCTGAGTGCATGTGGTGATATTGGCCTGCCCTCCCATAGGAGTGCAGGGGCGAGTTTGGTATGTATGAACTCGTGAAAATAAATAATGCGCAATGGTGTGCGCAGATTTATTGTGACTGGTGGAGAAGTGCTGCTTTTAGAAGTTGGCACTTCTGTGTGCTGTGTGTCTCCCTACCTGATTTGGAATGCATGTTTGGCTTGTGATTGACAGGGGCTGGCTGGTGTGCCTGGCTCCAGGAGCCAGGATGGGTCTGCCCGTTGGTAAACAGGGAGATCTGCATGTAGATGGGAGGGAGGAGTTGCACCTGGGACCTGAATAGGGGAGTGACTTCCCTCCACAATGCAGGCTCCACCTCCTGTGGTGTGTCTGATGTCCCTGGCCTGTCCTGTGAATAGGGAGAGGGGCTGAGCAAAACAAAGTGCTCCAGAACCAGTTGTAACTGGTTCGCCCCTTGCCCTACAGTTTTAGACAAAGGAAATCTGTGTATAAGAAGGGTCTGTGACTCCATGAAAAATGTTCTCTCTGTGTTCCTGAATTAAGAGGGGGCTTGCTGCTGCTGCTACTGCTGCTGCTGCTGCTGCTGCTTCTGGGCGCCAGGAGGAGCCGCCACTGGGGACTGCCTCCTGCTGGAGGGCCCTGTGAGCTTGCCTGTCTGGGCCCAGCCTTTGTCCCCCTTCCTTCATTCCAAGACTTTCTTTGGACATTGCCCTCAAGTGCCTGGGAGGCAATATATCTTGATTGCCTGAGGAGCGCTTTAATTTTGATTCCTGAAAATCGCTTTGCTGTCTTGAGGCGCAGAGCTTCTAATCCCCACAGCAGCAAGAAGCTACAATCATCTGGGTAAGGGAATTCCCAGCGTGGAGATTCCCCCCATTCCGACATATTTTTGGCAAAGAAGCCCACCACGCATACCTGCCATTTTTATGCCCCTAGCGGGTGAGCACCCGCCAGGGACTTTTGTGCTTTGTAAATACACCAAGCAGGAGCCCACCCCACCAGGGACTTTGTGCCTTTTTAATACCCCTAGCAGGTGCCCACCCACCAGGGACTTCGTGTTTAGAGACAGGTGCCCACCCCGCATCACCACCGCAGCACGGACTTAGCTAGGAAGTCAGGCAAACCTCTGGGAAGACGTGGGTGGGGCCACAAGCAGAAACAGGAAGCGGACGGGAGCCAACCCCATGCTCCTGTAAACAGATGAAGGCCGCGAGGACAAAGGTGGCGTCTGCACCCGGGGACCCCAAGAGCAAGGGAGAGCCCAGTGGTGCCAAGTGAGGAGCGGAGAGTGGCGGAAGGTGCAGGTGGGGCTCTGGTGTCGAAGGAGAGCCCCGTGCTGCACAGAAAAGGAAACTGGAAGCCGACGGGAGCCAACCTTGCGCTCCGCTGTCCAAAGGAGGAGTGAGCCAAGAGAAGTGCTGCCATCCAAGAGGAAGTGGAGGGGGCACGAGGCACATTGCCGGTGCCTGCCCCCACCGCGGTTAGAGGAGAAGTGAGCCGTGAGGGAGAGCCCCCGCAGTCTAGCCGGTGAGTGGGGCTCCGGGGTTCATTGTTGTTAGAGGGGGCGCCGGGGCACATTGCCGGTTCCCACCCCCCCTCCTGCTGGGACTAACTTCATTGTGGGCCATATTGTCTTTTAGAAGTCCCAGGGGGACTTGGGGGCCAATCTAGTGGAAGTGTCCTGGTGTGGACTCTTAGAGCCCCTGCCGTGCCAGTGCTATTCTTTGTTTTACCAGCTGCACCACCTGACAGCGGGCAGCTGCAACGGTGCCCACAGTTATTCATAGGGCCCCAGGGAGGGGTCAGTGCACAGTGGTGTCTGCATTTGAATTGCTACTTTCAGCTGCCCTGTGAAAGCACAGGCAGCTGAGACACTGGGGACCATTCATCTTCTGCTATAGTCCCAGGGAGGGGCTCAGAAGGGGCTGTGGTGCCAGGACGCATCTTTACAGCTGCCCAACAATTAGTAGGCAGCTGCCACGTTTAGGCCCGAACTCTTGCACACACACATTTGCTTTCTCTGCCTGCACAGCCAGCCCTGACACTGTTGGACAAAGGGCATTTGAGCACCATGGAAGGCCATTTGGGCTGGGATCAGTAACTTCTGTGAATCTTGCGCAAGGTGATTGCTTCCTGCGGTTATGATGGTAATTAACTAATACCTAATGTGATTTATGCATAATGTATTTATGCACCCTGCTTTATACCTCTACCAGTTTTTTATGATCAGGAGGTTGTTTGGTATAGTTATGCTAGTGATTTTGTGTTTCACTGTGTGATTTATGCCTAATGTGATTATTAATGTGTAGTGTGTTCCTAACTTTTACCAGTGGTTGTGCTCTACAATTAGTATTGTGTGCTTCAGTTATTCTATGTTCTACATCTACTATTTCTACTAAGTGCTCATTCTGACAGTGGTCCATGTGGCCCTGTCATGTGTATATAATCCAATGTAGATATGCCCAGTGCCAGTTGGCATAGTGTATATGTGTGATTATGATCTAATGTGTTTATGGTAATACAAAGGCTATTTTTATATATAACCTTGTGTCGAGTTCCTTTTGTGGTGTGCCTAGTGTGTTGCTGCTATGTGTTTGTGTTGCACAAACGCTTTACACATTGCCCCCGGGATAAGCCTGACTGCTCGTGCCAAGATACCAAGGGGGTAAGCAGGGGTTATCTTTGTCATGTAACTCCCAAGCCCTGACTAGAGTGGTGGTGTATGCCTGGCTTTGGGGCAAGCCTTAGCCAACCAGAGATTCCATTTCTAACAGTCTTGTTGAGAGGTTCAACAAAACCCTGAAGGGCAGGATGAATGGGTTGTCAGAGAAACTCAGGAGGAGATGGGATGTTCTTCTCCCATGCTTACTATTTGCCTACATGGAGGTGCCACAGAAAGGGGTTGGATTCACTTTCTCAGAGTTGTTGTTTGGATACTCTTTGAGGGGCCATTTAGCCTGCCGAGAGAGTCTTTGGAGAAGCATCTTAAAGAAGCAAATGACAATGTGCTTGACTATGTGCTAGGCCTGAGATCTAGAATGGCGGAGTACATGTACTAGGCAGACAGGAAACTGGAGTCTGAAGCACTGGTAAGATCAAAAGGCTACTATTCCTGAGCATTCTCCAGGACAATTGGTATGGGTGTTGGATTCTCTGGCTCCCAGGGCCCTCCATGAGAAGCATAGAAGGCCATATCCAATCTTAGAAAAGAAGGGTGAGGTTACCTATTTGGTTGACCTTGGCACCTCCAGGAACCGTCATAGGGTCCTGCATTTGAATAGATTGACCATGACAGGGCAGACATGACCATGTTACTGGTCACCGATGAGAGTGTGGAGGAGGACACTGAGCCTGTGCCCAACCTCCTCTCCACTAATGTCCAAGATGGGTTAGTGGAGGGAGTTGTGCTCTTTTCCAAGTTGACAGACCAGCAGCACAGAGACTGTAAGCAAGCACTGGAGCAGTTTGCTGGCCTGTTCCCTTTGAACCCAGGCATCAATGAGTGGTGTGTGCACCACATTGACACTGGTGACAGCCTGCCTGTCAAACATAAACTGTACAGGTTGTGTGACCATGTCAGAGCCAGCAATAAACTGAGGTTGCTAAGATGCTGTAACTGGGGGTAATTGAACCCTCTTAGGGTCCATGGGTCAGTCCAGGGATTCTGGTACCTAAACCTAATCCTCAGGGGGACCCAAAGAGTTAAAGTTTTGTGTGGACTACAGAGGTTTGATGCTTACCCTATACCTAGAGCTGACGAGCTCATTGATAGGTTAGAGGCTGCGAAGTACCTGCATACTTTTGATTTGACTTCAGTGTCGTAAATTAACAGCGAGCAGGTTAGCATTCGCTGAAGCCAGTGAGCTTTCTGATGTTATCTTGCCCGTTTCTTGGAAGCCATTTTGTATTTCCATCAGCCATTTTGTATGCCCTGTGCTACCTCGTGTTCACCATGTGCTCTGTCCTACATCTTTTTTGTTAACTGCTTGTGTAATCTGACTAGAAACAAGCTATATTTTGCTTCTGCCAATTACACGCATGCTCAGTCGAGCCACATCTGTTTCTGATCCATCACTGTCAGGAATGTGTTTATCCCAACTGGACAATCGTTGGTTCCTCCCACTAGTTGAATGTGTGTTCTCAAAATGTCCTTATATGTTCATAAAACTCATTTTGAACATGTGTACCGCCTTCTTTTGTGCCCCTGTGAGGGTATAAAAGGACCATGTGCCTTCCATTCGGGGTGCTACTTCTGCATTGCCTAAGGGTACTGTGTGACTGTAGTTCCACCTCATGAGGTTGTAATAAATCTGTCTTTTCTATTCCAGTTTCCGTGCCAACTTCACTTCTATGGTTTTAGGGCTTTAAGCGGCGCAATTAGGCCTTGCTGAGACTCCATACCACATCAGGTTATTGGTAGATTGCCCTCACTGATTAAGCAAAGGACAAGTCAGCATTCTCCACACCAGAGGGACATTATCAGTGGCTTAAGGAATGCGCATGCCACTTTCCAAAAGTTGGTGAACTGGGTCTTGTCTGGGTTGGAACACTTCAGTGCAGCTTACCTGGATGATATAGCTGTATCCAGTTCTACCTGGGGAGATTACTTATGCCATCACAGGGAAGTGCATCAGGCCATGCAGCAGGCAGGCCTGACTATTAAGGCAAGTAAGTGCCAAATAGGGCAGAGTTCTGTGGAGTACCTGGGCCACCTGGTAGGTGGGAGCCATGTAGAGCCTCTCCAAGCTAAAATCCAAACTATTTTGGATTAGACAGCTCCTGTTACCCAGACTCAGGTCAGGGCATTTATTGGACTGACAGGGCACTACAGAAGCTGCATTCAAAATTATAGGATCATTATGGGGCCCCTAACAGAACTCACTTCTAAAAAGAGGCCCAAGAAGGTGGATTAGACCCCATAGTGTCTGAAGGCTTTTGACACTCTGAAAGCTGCTATGTGTTCAGCACCTGTGCTGCTGGCCCGTAACTACACAAAATAATTTGTTGTTCAGACAGATGCCTCAGAGCAAGGGATTTGGGCAGTGTTGTCACAGCTAAATGAAGAGGGCCCTGATCAGCCAGGCCCTATTAGCAGGAGACTTCTTCCCAGGGCGCAGAGGTCGAGTGCCATGGAGAGAGTGGCTTTTGCTAAGGTTTGGTCCCTTGAAAAGTTGAGACCATATTTGCTTGGGACTCACTTTTGTGTTCAAACTGACCACAGGCCTCTCAGATGGCTCATGCAGATGAGAGGAGAGAATCCCAAGCTGTTAAGATGGTCCTTTTCCCTACAGGGGATGGACTTTACAATGGAACACAGACCTTGGGTTGCCCATGCAAATGTGGATAGACTTTCAAGGTTTTTCCATTTAGCTGATGAGGACTACCAGTGTGTAGGTTAGTAACCCATCACCTTTCGTTTGGGGGAGGGCTATGCTGCAAAGTCATCCTGTGCCCTAGGCACCCCCCAATATTTTTCCTGAATGGTATTGGTGGTAACTGACTCTGACGGACCCTAGGTTCTGCCTAACCAAGCCCTGGGCCAGTGCTATGCTGAAAGAGACACATTAATAATACAGCGAAAACACCGACATACACTAGGGTACACTAAGGGTAGGGGTACCCCTGTGGTTGGTATGACTGCTTTTTAAAAGTAAATTGTGCTCAAACTCGACTTTGGGGCTCTTAAAAATGGATAACCTACAATGGCTTGGCATATTAGAAACCCCCAGGGTCTCCCGTGGGTATCCCAGGAGTGGGGGCTCAGGTATTTATAAGGTAGTACCTTATAAAATGAGGAGTTTTATATGCCATAGGTTAAGTGAAATTTAACATTTCACTCCCAACATTGTGATAAAGTGCTGCCCAATTTCGACTTTGATGCTAGGAGCCCTGTAGAGGGAGGATCTGCAATATTTCTACAGATTCAGAGCCCCTAAAGTCTTCCCTGTTTTTCCCATGGAGGGGGGTGGGTCCTGTAGATATAAGCAAAGTACTTATAAAATATGTTTTTGTAAGTCCTGATGCTGAAAAATGTCCCAAGTAATTTTTCCCCTTGCAAATCCCCTGCTACATAGGTTAACATGGCAAGAAGTTATGAACTAATAACTCTTAATAGGAGAAGGCTAAAAGTGCCATTCAAAGACTTCCCAGAATGGTATTAGTAAACTCAAGAATATGATAGGGTTGTATTTCTCCTAAAATTAACATGCAAGAAGTTATAAGATTTTCTTGTTTGTAAGTCCAGATTCAGTATTCCAGTGGTCTGTCCTGATTGGTCAGAGTTAAGTAGATTAGCCAGGCTGCTTTGAAGAGGTGGATAAAGAGCCTCTGTAGTTAACCAGTTCTTCTGGGAGGGCAGTGTGCTGTTCCACAGGAATACCAGGGCAGGGGGTAGAGTCGTAAACCATGGTCTTCAAAGAGAAGTGGAGAAACCAGTGTCATTTACAACTCTAAACTTTTCACCTCAGCCAGAGCTAGGCTTATGGAAGAATGCACAGATGCAAGGGGGAAAGTTTATGAAAAGTAGCCATCCTATGGGTGTATTTAGTTAGCTCTTACCTCCCTGGTGGAAAATCATCCATTGTGAATTTGGAGAATTTGGTGCAAAAAATAATGCCACACTCTACAGGATGTGGTCATAATCTTGGAGGAGTTGCCTTGCTCCCATTGGTCAGCAGTGACCTACTGCTTGACCCAGAGAACTTGGAATAAGTATCTGAGAGGGGCAGAGTCTCTCTGATCTGCTTCATGAAACTTAATAAAGCAAGACATTGCCATGCTGAGACGTTGGGGTACAAATTCTAAGCCTCGCCCTCTGAAGACTGCACCAGCTGAAACTATAGCCCTGTGGATTACCTTGCTGTAAAATAACTAAAGAGTGGACTCCCTGCAAGCTACATTTAACAGAGCTCACCTGGAACATCACCACCAAGGATCATCAACTTGGAGAAATACCAGTGGATTTGTAAGGGTTTTGTCCAAGTGGATTGTGGGAACTGAAGTCCTAAACTTTCAAGGACCATATTGGAGCTTCCAGACCCTTGGAGTGAGCTTGAGACACTTTGGGACCCTTTGGGGAATTTCAGGAAGAAGTTCCAGAAGTTTGGAGAACTTTGGAGCAACTTTGAAAAAAAGCTCCATGAGGGGACGGACTCAATCTGACTAGTCAAGCCGCCCGTCTTCAATCTCAAGGCGGCGAAGCCATTCAGGTTCGTCCAGCTGAAAGCTTCGTAGGTCCGACTTCCAGAGTTTGACCGGGAGTAGAAGAAATCCTAGGCCGGCGAAACCCTCACTGAATCCGGCCTAGTGAAGAGCATTGAGGGACGGCACGAGTAAAAGCTCTGTAAAAGTTTCTAAATCCGAAAGAAGAAAAGGTGACCAGGAACAATTGCGAAAGCAAAGCCGCCTGCCTTCAACCATGTGCCGGCCTGCATCCTCGATTTGTTCCTCTGGAACGCTCCGGAGGTTGGACTTCCATAAGTTTGACCGAGAGCTCATCGCAAGGCAATCTGGCGAACCCTCACTGAAACCGGACGGGCTGAGAGCTTCGAGGGACCCTGGGAAGAAAAGCTCCAGAAAAGTTTCTAAGTCCAAAGGTTAGTACTGTGAAGGGGAAATACCGAGAGGGATAGCCTCTCGCGTTGGCCTGAAACTTTGACTTTGAGCCGGTCTATCGCGACCAGATATCCCAATATGGTCCTATATGTTTCTAAGTACTATATAATGCTAAATCTTAGAAAATTCATATCTCCAGTTCCCTAAATTGGATTTTGTCGTTCTGGTTTCATTTTAAAGATATAAATATGCCCTATTTTTTTAAATTGGTGTTGGAGTTTTATTATGTGTTGTGTCTTAATTATTTACTGTATTGGTGTTTTTAAATGCTTTACATACCTGTCTTTGAAGTTAAGCCTGCCTGCTCACAGCCAAACTACCAAGGGATGAGCATGGGAATAATTTTCTAACACCTATGCTGAGTCCTATACTGTGTTAGTGGCCTTATTGCCAGTGGTAGACCTACATTTGCCCCTACCGATAATCCACTTTCCAACAGTATGATTTAATTATGTTGTCACTTTCACACTTTTGAACACTGTCTGGGCATTGGCGGCACCTCATTAGTTCCAGTTTAATATCTAAATACAGCAATAATCAACAGAAAGGTGACTAGCCATCTTTTGCACTGGGCCTTCCACTGCGTGGCAACATGTGTTGCTGCGTTTTAGTAACTTTTGAACCTTTTGAGCTGCAAGCAATTTTTTTTCCATTACAATCTGATGATTATGCAGCAGATGATAAATTATGTGGCAAATGTGACAAATCCATAATTATTTGAAAAACGCTGCAGCTGCACAATCACATAATTCCAGGGGCCCTGGTATTGCACACCGCATGCATGTGCGCTTGCTACAAGCTGTGTTTGTGGTAATATCTGGGAAATCAACAGCAAAAACCAAAACAACAGACAAACACTGACCTGCTGGACCAGCCATTCTGTGACTGCCAGATTGCTCTACAGACCAGTCAGTCCAACCCTGCAAACACACCACAGCACAAAACCCTTAAATCAGAGTGCTTTCTTAACTTTTAAACTGTGGGCAATAAACACTTTCTATTTTACTTGTTTGCTCTGAAAGCGCTTTTTTCAACACAAAGGAGTACATGTTCAAACATTTTATCTGTTTGATGAATTCGAAATGCTTTCTTGAGGGCCTCCTGCTACACTAAGGTAATTGAAAGTCTAGACTGCAGTAGTCCTAAGGCACAGCAAACACATTGCTCAGGGCGTCTGTTGGCAATGTGCTTCCATTAAGTAGCAATTCACAAATGAACAGGTAAGGAACAGGTTTGCTTTCTTGTGTATTATTGTCTTTGAGGTAGGTTACATTAAAAAAAAGATGCATTACCTGATCAAAGGACTCCTTATATAGCCCCCAGCACCTCCCTTTGCCTGGGGGGTCTGAACTCTCCTACTCAAAAGCAGTGGCAGAGGCTTCCCTGCTGTGCCCTTGGCCCAGGATAGGAGGAGACGCACAGCATTCTGTGCCTGCTCCAGCTGATCATTGTATTCTATGGAGAAGGACAATGACCGGCCAACAGTTTGCACTAAGTGAGAAGCCTGCCCCAAACCTGAAAAATAAAACTTCCTTCATCTTACCTTAGGAATTTGTCCTCTGGCACCAGCGAATAACCCACCTTTTACATCCGTCACTGAATGAAGATCCAATAGCTCTGTGAACAGTGGAAGTGTCTAAAAAAGAGCGGGGACCAGGAGCCGAGATTTAAACCAGGTCCTGCACACAAGGCATCTAATTAACTGAGCCACAGAGGGGTATGCAGCACCTAAAATGGAGACTAGGGAAAGGGCAGGTCTTTCTTCGTGATGCCCTAACACACCCTGAAGGATGTCATGCTTCATCATTGACCTCTGCTCCTCGTCAGGCCGGTACTGCAATGCCGGTCGGGCTACCGTAAACAGGGCTCTTCGGCGGATATCTTTTACAGAAGACGTGGGGTGCATGCGGGTAAGAGGACAAGGACAGTATAGTGCACAGGTAGTGGGTTTTAAAATAAGTCTGGAGCAGTCCTGTTTAGAAATATTTTAATGTTTCAGGTCGTTACAGCTTAGTTTAAAAATGTGTGGAAGCCCTACGTGGATGCAATGTTCCTAGAGGGCTGTCACTGTGAAATGGGTAGACATGTTTCGTACCCTTGTCGTTCCTAACAAGTTGTGTGGCACTTCATCAGGACCTAAGTGAGTGAATGTTGCACTACTAGAGGTCTGGTTCCCTAGGTGTGGTATGGTAGCCAGACACAATAGAGTCAAACCCTAGTAGACTTATACTGGGCTGTTGTACACCTGTAGGGGGAGGGAAGAGGAGAAACACACAACAACAATGGATATTAAAATTGAGGCCTGAACGAACAAGAAGTTTCTCTTTTGAGTATGGGAGGTGAGGTTAAGACCTAACAACTGGCTAGGTTGTGGTTGGTCTTTGGCATACGTAGATGGTAGAAACCGTTGTTGTATATTAGTGCCATGCGGGTGATTATTTTGTAAAGGCATAGTCGCGTGGTGCCACTCACGGACATCAACTATTACAGTGATTGGGTATAGTGCCTATTGTAGTGAACGGTGCTGCCCACCTCAATTAAAAGGTATGGTGCGTTGTGAAGCTCAGATGCATGCGTTGTGGCGGTCCTTGTGCGGAAAGGATGTAATGAGCCAGTGACGCACACTCGGTTAAAACATTTCTGCAGTTTTAAGGTTAAGTGGTCAGAACGTGTAGGATTCTATATCTGAATCCTTTGACACATCATTATTAATCAGCTTCTCCTCGTAGAGGTGAAGTGTGAACTAGCATCATAATAAATGTGTATGGAGATTTCTCTTATAAAGAACCCTGAGTTTTTTAGTGCCTAAAAAGTGCATATTAAGCAGCAAGTGTGAGACCCACTGTGAAAAATGGTACATTACGTCGTTGAGCTCATATGCACGCTTTGCGGCGATCCTTATACGGACAGAATGCAATGAGCCAGTAACACACACTTGCTGTTTTCAGGTAGTGTGCTAGCCGGTACATGGTGACAGAGACGTTTTAATGCATGGGCAAAGTGGGCTATGGCCCAGGGCCCCACCCCTTCAGGGGGCCCCCTGACAGAGTCAGCTCCGTTCTCTGAAGTTTTGCCCTAATGACATTGAATATTGCTTTAACAGATTGTTTTAAATACTGTTTTCCTTTAATTTATGTTTTATGTACCTGATGTGTGAGAGTCTAGTACAGCCATATTGTGTCATGGAGATGGGCTTTGCATTTACACTGTGTTAAGTTAGCATGAGTTTATTAGAGGTTTAAACGCCATTTTTCCTTTCTGCTGCTTTTGCACACGGCACATAATATTATAAATGTGTCTAGCAGAATATTTTGCATCACACAAGAATAATATGTTTTCCTATTGTATCAGCTTTGCTTGGTAAGCTATGTCTGAACAGTGAGTGTTGAGGCCTTCAAGGTTATTTCAACACAGTGGCTGTTGTTCGGTCTGATCAGCGCACGTCCTAGACGTAACACATATGCAGCTGTGGCCACCTCTGACTTTGACGCGTTTAATAATGCACTGCGCACAGCATGCACACACTTGGAGAACATTCGCATGCAGAGAGCTGGTGTAGAAAATCATGTGATCCATTTCAACTAGGACCAGAGGTATGGGGTCGCCCTTGCAAATCCAAGAGACCTTCTGTAGACATAAAAATAACCTACTAGCAAGGGAGGGTGATTTCTAGGTGCAATCTAGCCTTTTTCATTTAGCATTTTAACATGCTTTCTCCCTTTGTATTTTATGGAATAGTAACTATGCTGATAATATTGTTGCTTATAATATGTCTGCTTGTATTAGCTTAGATACTGCACTTGAGAACACGGCACTAGAAATAAATATTTCAAACTTGCACCTGTCTTCATTTACTCCTCGTTTTCGACTGGTATGATAGTATAACGAAAGAGTGTTCGTGTGTTCCACGTTACCTGAGGTATTCTAAGTTCATGTTCTGGGTTGTCAAATCATTGGGGGTATGGAAGAACCAATGATACACTGATTGCTAGTCTGGTAGGGGATTTTGGGTACTAAGGTGAGTTTTGGTACACCCTAATTCACTGAGGTTCCAAGTCTCCATGCACAGTTCTGTGTAGGAGCAGTATCCCTTCGACAATTGCAGAGAAATGTTGTGTTTATGTTTCATGCAATATACATAAAAAAACGTGCTTTTAGATCAAAAAAAGGCCTAATATATAAGAAATGGGAGGGCATCACAGAGCCTTTGTGCAGTAATATTGGTGAGCTGCTGCTGTGTTGCAATATTGAAAACACACATGACTATCCCTGAATATTAGATGTAAACACATTAAGGGCCTTATTTATGAGAAGTGATGCATCGCTTTGTGAAAACAGGGATGCATTACTTCTGAGTGCGCCCTCCTTGCGACATGATTGATGCATCATATTTACTGTACGACGCATCATGTCGCAAGGAGTTACAGTATTTCCGACGTATCAGTAGGCGCAAAAGTGTTGCATTGCTGGGGTGTGTCTGACAAAAGACGCAACTAAAGAAATATGTCCTTTCACATGGGACAATCCCTATGTTAAAGGGCCTGCATCAGTCTTACGCCGCAGGTGTAAGATATTGACTCAATGGCATCCCATAAGTGGCGCACTGAGTTCTCATAGATTCCAATGAGCCAGTTCTACAAGGTTTTTTGCGGGGAACATCCACCTTGCATATATTATACTTGGCGTAGGTATATTCTGGTGCAGGGGTTTACAAAGTGATGCATCTGCCTCGATGCGTCACTTTGTAATTAGGGCGCAACATGGCAAATTTTTGACGCTGCCACTTTTTGTGACGCATTGGCGGCATAAAAGTGAAGCATGGCCTCATAAATATGGACCTTAGAATTTGGACAAGTGTTTCTTTGCACTGTCAGGGACCTAATGAAATAAAATGAAATGAAATAGTGTATTTAATAAAGCAAGCAGCTACTCAGACTAGAGTGTCCTGGCGTCTAGCAGCAGGAGGAAAAAAAGCATAAAAGACTCATCAGTTATTTAAAAGCCACGTTTTTAAGTTCTTCCTGAAATACAGTAGGTGGGTGGTTAGTCTCAGAGACTCAGGGAGTCTATTCCACAAATTTGAGCGCAGAAAGCCGAGGGATCTGCCTCCAGTGCGGGCACGGCATATTTTAGGCACAATGGCCAGGTTGGCATTGGAAGATCTTAGGGGTCTAGATGTTGTGTAGCGATTAATGTGCGTATTTAAGTAGCCCGCTCATAAGCAGTGGAAAGTTTTAAAGAAGATGGTCATCGCTTTGAAGTCGAGCCTTTCTTTCATGCAGAGCCATTGTAGAGACTTAAGAATAGGGGTCATACGAGATCTGGGTTTAGGTCTCAGGATGGCTTTGGCCGCCGCATTTCATTTACTTGTAGGGCAGTGGATAAGGGATTTGGGTAGACCGAGGTACAAACTGTTGACATAGTCAAGCTTTGATGTCACCAGAGCCTGCAGCGGGGTCTTTCTGCTCATAAGCGGCAACAGTGGCAAGAATCTTTTTTGCATCTGGAGTATGCCAAAGCAAGCGCCAGTTAGATTTTAGATTTGAAAGCGCATGAAGAGTGTCTTGTGTATGATAATTCTAAGTTTATGACTTTCTCCTTTTCCACGGGCGGGGCGGCAGATCTTTTTGCCATCTAGAGCTCGAGTCAGGCGTTTCTGGATTACCAAAGAGAGCAACTTCAGTTTTGTCAGGATTGCACTTCAGCTGAATGATCTTAAGCCAGTTAAAAACCTTTGTGAGGCAAGACCTAATGATTGCCCCGTCAAAGTTGGTTTCTTTTTCACATGTAAAAATCAGCTGAGTGTCATCAGCATAGGAAAAAATGTTGGCGCCGTCTTGCTCTACCATAAATGCAAGGGGGGATTAGATATATATTAAAAAGGGTTGGCCTGAGAATGGAGCCCTGAGGGACCCCTACATTCATGGCCGGACCGAGGATGAGAAAGGGGGGGCAGATGTCCTGAAATATATTTACCAAGATCCATGTTAAGGCGGTTCCCCCCAGCCTGATGTTAGAAAGTCTCTCCAGGAGCCTCTCATATGGGACCATATCGAAGCCCACTGACAGATCGAGCAGTGTCAGAGCAACCTTGCCTTCCTGGTTCAGCTTACCCTTGAAAAATTCAGTCAATTCCAGCAAGGCGGACTCCATACTGTAGTTAGCCCTACAATAAGATTGGGACACATGAAGGAGCTTCCCATCTTCAATGTATGTTGGAGGGCATTGTTTAAATGCTTCTCTAATACTTTGGAGAAGGCCGGAAGAAGGGAGATTGGCCTGTAGTTGTCAGGGTCCATTGGTTTGGCATTAGACTTTTTTATCAGTGGAAGAATCTTAGCATTCCTCCATAATTTCGGCATGTTGCCTGAGGAAAGGGAAGCATTAAAGAGCTGGTTTACAGTGGGGTTTTTGGTGGGAGCTAATAGGTTCAGGATATTCGCTGGACGTGGGACGGTAGGAGAGCCAGACTTAATGATTTGGAGAAGGGTCTGTGACTGATCAAGCTGAAACTCATCGAAAGCTAATAAATATGGAGGATCCAAGAAGTGAAATTTGCTATTAGAACTAAGGTAGAAGGTCCGTTCTTCCTCTGAGGTATTAGCAAAGGCTTGTTGGATCACGAAGATCTTTTTGTGGAAGAATTGAGCTATTTGCTTAGACAATTCTTCTGTGAATGGCCCTGCCTTTGTGCTGGATTTCGGGAGGTAAAGGATTTAACTATGCTAAAGATTTCCTAACTCTTATTTTGGGTATTTTCTATCTTGGATTGAAAGAGGTTTATTTTTCGTGGCTGCCTGCACGAGAATGAGCTTTTAAGGTGTCTTTAAACACCTTCCAGTCCTCAGGTAGATAGGATTGACACCATTTCCATTCCATTTTTCTACAATTTCTTTTGCTATATCTGAGGGAATCGCTAAACCATGGAGGTGGTGAGGCCGAGCTCTTTGAGGAGCTGGAAGCAACCGGTACTGCTGCACCAATGTTGGTTAGGAGCCATGAATCTATTGAGAGGTCATCCGTCTCGGGGAAGCCAAACAGCTCCGTTGAGGAATGACATGGGGTGCCTGTTAACATTGGATGGATATTTTATGGAACGTCCTGTAATTAGAGACCCTCTGCGCTGCGTTAGCCCAAGGGGCTGTGGCAGAGTTGAGAATGACGAATTTTAATAGGAGTTTGTCAGATTAGGTAATGGGAAGAGGTAGGCTTACTCATATGTCAAAGATGTGAAAGATTTGGGCCTTCTCAAGGGCGGCAATAGAAATAGATGGAAACATGTTGCAGGCCTGCAGCAACTCCAACAAGAAAATTGTTTGAGAGTTTTTCCATTGATCATATGTATATTTAATACTCCCAGAATAAGGCAGTTGTTGTATTTTAAGTCCAGGGATCTGGTGGCTGTATTAAGGATAGTAATAACATTTCCAATTGCACCGGGAGGTCTGTAAATCAGAAAACCAGCTATTCCACAATGGTGGGCTAAGGTACAGCGGAAGTCTAAGGACTCTGAGCCCTCGATGGTTTCCTTCAGGATGGGAGAGCAGTCTTAGTTTTTGATTGTAAATTATGGCAACACCCCCCCCCCCTTCCGACTCGGTCAGTCCCTCCTAAGGATTTTATAACCTGTAGGGATTGCCGAGATGATAGTAGGTTTGGAGGCTTCAGACAGCCAGGTCTCAGTGAAAAATAAAAGATCAGGCTGTTCGTCTAAAAGTTGGTCATAAATGTGCGGTTCATGCTTTTGCATAGAGCGACATTTTAAAAGGGTGGCCTATAAGTCCTCTGTTTTCTTATTGTTTGTACACTTATTGTTGCGTGGGAGGGTCTTGGATGTGAGTTTCATGGGCTGGAGGAGAGACAAATTGCACTTTTTGTATCGAAAGTTTTCCTCCACTTCACTTCTGCGCAGCCACTTGAAGGAGGGAAGGAGGAAGGCTTTCTCATATTGGAAGGACAAGCAGCGAGGCAGCCCTTCTTCATTTTCGCCTTCTGGACCAGCATCACGATCTCCACACCTCCTGCGCACCTCCTTCAAGTCAAAAGGTGAGGTGAGGGGTAGCGTTTAAAAAAAAAAGGGGGAGAATTCAAGACTGCACATTAAGTTTATACAAAAAGAACTGTTTGCTGCTTGCTGCGTGCTGAAATAATCGCTATTCGCAGTATCCGCTTAAATTTAAAATCTTTTTTTGACCCCGTGGGGCAGCAAAGGAGACAATTAAAAGACAATGAAGATAGCGAGGAAGCAAGTAAAAATGCAAAAATGGAGCTAACTGCTCGTCTTAAAAGTAAAACACGTCTAGCTCTCGCTAGAAAAGCAGCACAGCTTGCTGCCAAAGAAAGGGAAAAGGCTAAGAAAGAAGAGGGAAGCTCCACCTGGACCATGGTGGGGAAGGACTCTGTGGTTGTTAGCTCTGAGGACGAACTTCAGATTACTTTAGCCTCTCCTCCCAATGAAAGGTCAGGGGAATTAGGAGAAGCAGGAGGAAAAGATGGAGGAGAAAGCCTCACGGAGGAAGTGATGGAGAATACTCCAGTATCAAATAAAAATGGAGTATCAACCAAAAATTGAACAAGGGTCGAGTCTCCCTCTGGTGAGAAAACTGTCAACCTAGTGAAGGAGAAAAGAGACTTTCCCTTATTTGAAAAGAGAACTGGTCGTACTCCCCAAACTTCAGTTGCTCCGCTTGAGAAAAATCCAGAAACAAGAATTGAAACTCTAGCCTCAACTTCAGTAACAATGGCAGGGGATGTATCTCCCTCACAACTGCCCGAGATCGTCCCACCAACAATATGTGAAGCTCCCTCCTCACCAAAGTCAAGCGGCCCTATGATGGCAGAAAAGCCTCAAACAAACAGTATGGCAAATGAAACAGAAGAAAAATCCGATTTTGATCTGTGAAGATCCTAATCTAGACACTCTTTCTGAGCAGAATTCACCATCTGTTACAGCTCCTCAATCTCCCTCTTGCTCTTATGTCGGAGTACAGCAAGTAGAGAACCCAAAAGGTTTAACATCAGTAATTTCAACAACGGCACCCCAGCTATTTCAAAAGGTGGAAAACAGCAGCCCCGAGAATGAAGTGAGCTATCAAATAGACATTCGGGAGATGTTAAACCTGATTTTATATGAAATACGAGAGATAAAAATCGAATCAGCAAGTGGAGATAGCTGCTTTACATTCCAGATTGGAAAAATTTGAACAATCAATGCAAGGTTTCCCCACAAGATTAAACGAGGCGGAGGAAAGAATCTCGGCTCTTGAGGACCACATCAATCAGGCAAGAATAGAGGCTGAAAAGACTGCAACTAAGAAGAGCCTCATGGAAAGTAAACTTGAGAACAAGCTTGAGGAGCTTGAAAACCATTCCCGAAGATCCAATCTTAGGATAGTGGGGTTCCTGAAGGATTGGAAGGTTCAAATATGCTCCAATGGGTCAACTCTTTTATTCATCAAAAAGTATTGCCTGAGTTTGAAGGTGATTTGTCCATTATGAGAGCACATCGGGTCCCGGCTCAGAGGTTCACTAATTCAACTTTTCCCAGAACTATCCTAATGAACTTTGCTGATTTTAGGATAAAGGAAGAGATTTTGTCAAAAGCTTTTCAACAAAGACAATTTTCCATTAACGAAACAATTAAATGTAGAATTTTTTCAGACATGACTGCTGCAGCCGCACGCCGTAGGAATGAATTTGTTAAAAACTTGTTTAAAATGAACGGCGCCCAAGCCTCGATTGCTCAGCAGTCAAAGTTAAAAGTTCTCGTAAAAGGAAAGTTTTACATGTTTTCCAATCTTGAAGAAGCTCAATCTCTACTAAAAGAGATATCCCAGAAACAAATGTTTGAGCAATTAAATGTAGCCCACCGAGTAATAAGGGTAGAGCTTGAAAGAAATATCTCTTTTTTTTCTGTCTTTTTCTCTGTAACAAAATAGAATAGGATACAAATTTTTGGCTGTCGAGGGGGGGCACCGGGCTTAAAAGGGTCACCAAGGGTGTAACAAGAAGACACCCAGTTCATCCGAAGGGAGGGGGAATGTGGTCTGTGTGGGGGGGTACGAAAGGGGCCACTTCCCAGGGGAGGGAGGGAGTCCAGATGGGGAGGGAGAGGGAGGGTAGGGTTGAAAGCAGTAAAAAAGAGCAGAAATTGCAGGCAGGACGTATACCAAAATTTGAATGAGGGAATTATTGATGCGAAAACTTATCAATGGAAATGTACAAATGTACTATCCTATCAGTCAACGCCAATGGTGTTTTAAATAAACAAAAATACGGCGCTCTCATAAAATGGGCAGTCTCTCTAAGTCCCCACGTGATATTTCTTCAAGAAACCCATTTAAAAACCAACACCCCCATTTTATTTATCCCGAAATATTTCTCCCATGTGTTTTTTGCGGAGAAATACTAAACATAAGAAGGTATTCCAAAGGGAGAAGGCTTTGGGTAGCAATCAAAATCCAAGGGAAAATAATGAATTTTGTAAATTATTATGGGCAAATATTTGATGAAATGAAATGAAAAAAAATATTTGGTAGAGCGCACTGCGGCCAAGCGGCTTCCTGGCGCTGGGGACCTGATCAAAGCTTACAGAGGGAACCCAGGGAGAATAGGAGGGGAATGCCTGAGAGAAAAGGAAGGTTTTGAGGGCTTTGCGGAAGTGAGTGTAGATGGGGATGGAACGAATGGAGAGTGGAAGACTGTTCCCCCCGTTCGGGATTTACAGAAGCGGGGGATATGCAGAAGAGAGAGGGAAAAGGAACGAAGAGTGCGGCTGGGGGCATGAGAGGAGATGAGAGAAGTGATGAACAGGGGAGCAGAGCGGGAATGAGCCCGAAAGGCTAAACAGGCCAAGATCTGAAACGGACAGGAAGCCAATGAAGGGACTTGAGAGCAGGGGTGATATGAGAGGATTTAGGGAGGGAGAGAATGAGGCGGGCAGCTTGGTTTTGAATGGCCTGGAGTCGGCGGGTTTCGTAGGCGGGTATGCCCACGTACAGGCCATTCCCATAGTTGAGGCGGGAGGTGACAAGGGCCATGACTATGGTTTTAAGTGCGTCGGTGGAAAAAAAGCGCGAAATTTTCCGGATAAGACGGAGGGACAGAAAACAAGAAGACACGACAGAACTGATCTGACTATGCATGGATAAGTCATGGCTGACTTTGATACCAAGGGTACGAACAGAGGAGGCGGGCAAAGGGGGGGGACCAAAAGAAAGGGGCCAGTGTGCAGGAGACCAAGGGTTCGAGGGACCACCAGTGAGGACAAGTTCCGTCTTGTCTGGATTGAGCTTCAAGTGGTTAGCGCTCATCCACTCAGAAATAAAAACTAAGGTGGAACAAAACTTAGGGAGAAAATCAGGGGTAGAAGAAAGGTCAAAAACGAGCTGGAGGCCATCTACTTAATTATACACAGAGACCCCCAGCTCAAGAAGGGAGGTGATGAGGGGATGGATATAAAGATTGAAAAGAAGGGGGGAAAGAGAGGAACCTTGGGGAACGCCACAAGTAACCGGGCGGGGAGGGACAGAAAAGCCGGAGAGGTGAACCGCCTGGGACCTGTCCTGAAGGAAGGACGCGAGCCAAGAAAAGGCCGTGCCCCGAATGCCCGCTGCGCTGACACGGTCGAGAAGGATGGAGTGGTCAACCGTGTCAAACGCAGCGGACAGATCGAGAAGGACCGGGCTTGGGGGAGGTTAGAGTCGGCCTTCCCCTTGAGTTCGTCCAAGACTGCCAGGACCACCGCCTCCGTGGAGTGGCCCGGGCGGAAGCCCGCCTGATGGGATGCCAAGAGGCTGTTCTCCTCAATGTAAATGGAGAGGCAGGAGGTAACATGGGCTTCAAGGATCTTGCCAAGATAGGGAAGAAGGGAAATGGGTCGAAAATTAGAAGGGAGAGAGGGATCCAGACCAGTTTTTTTTAGGATAGGGAGGACTATAGCGGATTTAAAAGAAGAGGGGACGGAACCAAGAGCCAGACAGGAATTAAGAAGAGCAAGAGGGGGGCAGGTCAGTTGGTGAAGAGAGTTTTAAGAATGCGTGCCGGCGCGCAGTCCACAGGAGAGCCAGACTTCACTTTGACCAGAAGTTTTAGAAATAAATCAAGGGAGATAGGGGGGAAGAGAGCAAAAGAGGAAGGGGGAGGAGGAAGGAGACAAGTGAGACGGGGTTGAGGCACAGTGGGGATGTTGGCTTTAATCTTCACAATCTTGTCGATGAAGAATTCATTAAGTGAGGAACAGAGGGACTGTGAGGGGACCAAACTAGGGGTGGAGCAATCAGAGGTGGCAAGATTGTGAACCAGGGAGAAGATTTCACAAGATTTGTTAGCAGTGAGAGCTACTCTCTCAGTGAAATATGCGGTTTTAGCCACTAGGATCGCTTTTTTATATTCGATGAGAAGTAGTTTATATTTGGCGCGCAAAGAGGGACAGTAATTCCGTCTCCAGTGGCGTTCCGACCGCCTAAGGTCGAGTTTAAGCGTTTTAGGCTCTGGAGAAAACCATTTGTGCGCGTCGTAGGGGCGGACCGCCTTGATCTTTCTAAGCGGGGCAACTAGCTCACACGAGGAAGATAGCCATGTGCCAATGGCGTTGACCTGGGATTTGAGAGAAAGATCAGTGAGGTCTGGGGCAGAGGAAGCCAAGGTAAGCGAGAAGGAATCAAGGTCGGTCTGATTCCAATTACGGGCTAGAATGTTTTTCGGAAGAGGGGGCTTGTCGACCGCGCCCAAGTGAATAGAGAAGGAAATAATAAAGTGATCCGACCAGACACAAGGGGATATAGAGCGAGGTGAGACGACAGGACGTGAGGACCAGATTTGATCCAGGATGTGACCCTGGGCGTGGGTAGGGACTGTGACATGAGAAGTGAGGTTTAAGCACTGGAGGGTGGCAGAAAAGTCTTTAGAGGGAAGATCTTCCCTAGGATCGCCCGGCCAAAAGTTAAAGTCGCCGAGCAGAAGGACGGAGGAGTTGTTGACCACCAGAGTGGCCGAAAGGTCCTGAAGGGAGGCTACAAAGGAAGGCATAGATTGAGGGGGACGGTACACGAGGACAACAGTGAGGGGGGCAGAAAGGTTAAGGGAGCCCACGTTGGGTATGGAGGGGTGAATAAGAAGTTGAAATTTGAAGGTCGACCGAATGATCATCGCCACACCTCCCCCAACCTTACCGTCCGGACGGTCAGCTCGGAGGGCGTAATGGGTATCGGGGAGAATGGCTAGAAGATCGGGGAGGGAATCAGCGGTGAACCAAGTTTCAGTCAGGAAAAGGAAGTCTGGGGAATCGGTGGTCAAAAGGTTGAAAAGTGCCGTCTGGTGTTTGACTGCAGAGCGGGTGTTGAGCACGTAAGCAGAGGCTACAGTAGGAACAGGGGAGGGACGGGGGACAGGAGGGGGGTCAACAGAGGGAAGAGTAGGGCTGTGAGAGACCGGGATCAGGTGAGAAGGGGAAGAGACGAGAATGCCGAATGTATCAAGATGTCGCAATAGTGAGGGGGAAGGTGAGGAGATAGCAGAGAGAGCTATGAGTTGAGCTGAAGTATAAACCAAAAAAGGAGCAGAGTGTGTGGCCCCTGGTCCCGGCCCGTCGCGGACGGGCGCAGACGGGCTTAACTTAGGCGCAACTTCGGCGCGCCTTCGTCGCGCCCGCTGCGCTCGTCTGCTGCGCGGCCAGGAATGAGTAGCCATAATGTAGGGACACATGGGGGAGGAGGATCAGGGGGTGTGGCAGGGGGAGAGGGGCCAAACAACTGCAGCGCAGAGCCCAGACCCGCCCAAGATGGTGGAGCCGCCCGTCCCACTCCGAGAGTCAGGCAAGGAGGGGGCGATCAGCGGAGGCGGTCTGGGTCGCGTGCAGGAGAGGGGGCAGCCAGGGAGGATCAGAGCGCTAGGTCCAGAGCGCTAAAAGAGCAGTGCAGGTAAACAAATTTAAAAGTTTCCAAACAAGAAAGTCACTAAAATGAACTTTGCTCCCGGAGACGCCTCAGGAGGTCTGGAGGTGGATGCAGGATAGGCGCGCGATCAGCCGAACGCCTAAAGTACTTTGCCAGGGGGTGAGGGGCCAAAGAACTGCAGCGCAGAGCCCAGACCCGCCCAAGATGGTGGAGCCGCCCGTCCCACTCCTAGAGTCAGGCAAGGAGGGGCGATCAGCCAGGGAGGATCAGAGCGCTAGGTCCAGAGCTCTCAAAGAGCAGTGATCTTGATGAGGTGTCTAGTATTTTAGAAATCAACAACCTTCTTAGGGGAGTCCCTGGACAGATCATCATGGGAGGGGATTTCAATTACTTACAAAACTTAAAAAAAGATACCTCTAATAAAAACAAGAAACAACTAAAACCTAACACGAAAAAAGCTGTGGACACTCTTATCTCAGAATACCAGCTTATAGATCCATGGCGTTCATTAAACCCAGAAGGGGCATCTTACACTTGCTTTTCACACCGTTTTCAGACGGCGTCAAGAATTTATTTCTTCTTGATATCAAGATCAATTCAGATTTTAATCCCTTTTCTGACCATGGGAAAATAGAATTGGAAGTTAATTTAGGTGGTGGGGGCAGGGAACAGTCCAGGTGGCAGCTGGATCGGACCCTGCTTCAGAACCCCGACTGGGTGGCTGGTTTCAGAGAATGGATCTCAGAATACTTTACTATTAATAATAATTCAGCAGAACCATTCTCGGTCTGGGAGGGATGTAAGGCGGCAGCACGTGAACAGATACTATCTTTTACTTCCGCCCAGGCCAAAGAGAGGAGAGAAAAGATAGTGACGCTCCAAAAAGCCGTAGATATGGAATATGCTCTACAGCTCATCCCTTGCCCGAATCACTTGGAGAAAGCAAAGGCAGAATTAAGGGATTTCTTTGTTCTGGAAGAAATCAACAGTTCAAGAACCTTCCAACAAAGAATATACGAGGACTGCCAATTGGCTGGAAAACTCCTAGCTAATTCTGTGAGGAAAAAACAAGAATCTGCTGCAATAGTTAAAGCCAGAAATCCATTAAACAATCAAGAGATAATGGATAATAGGTTGATTCAAAGGGCTTTTCTGGAGCATTTTAATCGCATTTATTCTACTGAATAACAAGTAGAGGAGGGTCAGATTCAGGAATATTTTATGAACTTAGATATCCCAAAGATCACCAAAAATCGGGTTTTACAACTAGGGTTAGAAATTAATACAGGAGAAATAGTAGAAGCTATAAAGGCAACACCAGGGGCGAAAGCCTGTGGGCAAGACAGGTTCCCAATTGAATTCTATAAAACTTTCATAAAAGAACTAGTCACTCCACTCATGAATTTATTTAATTACATCAAGGCAGGAGGAATGGTACCCGCGTCTTTTAAAGAAGCAATAATAATATCTTTTGTAAAAAAAGACAAAAACCCAGAAGATATCAACTCTTATAGACCAATAAGTCTTTTAAATTCTGACTATAAAATCCTTATGAAAATCTGGGCCCAGCGTTTTATGTATGCAGCACAAGAAGTCATACATAGTGATCAGTCCGGATTCATAGCAGATCGTATTATGGCTTCTAACATGGAATTTTTAATACAGGCTTTAGACTATTTTAATGTGAATTCAACCCCCGCCTGTATCCTCATGGTCGATGCTGAAAAAGCGTTCGACCTAGTTAATTGGGCATCCCTGTTTTACTCTCTTAATAAATTTGGGTTCCCCGAACAGGTGTTTAAAATGCTCCAGAACATCTATTAAGGTGCCTCTGCACAGATTATAATAAATGCAGAAAAAGCTGGCTCAATCGCAATTAAACGTGGGACCAGGCAGGGCTGCCCTTTATCCCCCCTCCTTTTTACTTTTTTTATTGAACCCATGGCTATCAAAATTAGAAACAATCCCGATATCCTCCCCCCTATTACAGGGATGGCGAAGCTTACATTTTTCGCCGATGATATTATCCTCTACGCAAAGCGAAACAAGGAGAATATTGAAAGCATATTAAAAGAATTCAAAGCATAGGAACGAAAAGGAGGCTACAAAATTAATACAAAAAAACAAAGGTTCTCGCCCTAAACACCAGTCTTAGCCATCTTCCATCTTGTTTAAATGTCCAGGCCATGAGTCGAGACCCAATTAGATACTTAGGCATCTATGTGACCTGTGATTATCATCAGCTTTATCTCCTTAACTATGTGAGAATGAAGAATAAAATAAAAAATCTTCTCTCTCAATGGTTTTCAATTCCTCTATCCTTGATTGGTAGGGTATCTCTGATCAAGATGTCGATTCTACCTTTATTAATATTTTTATTTAGTAATATACCTATTAAGTTAAATTCTACTTTTTTTAAAGACATCGAATCTATGATCAGAAGCTTTGTTTGGGGATGTAAAACCCCCAGAGTAAAGCTTTCTGTGATTCAACTCCCAGTTGATCAGGGGGGACTGGCTCTCCCACACATAAAAACATATTATGAGGCAGCCTATCTGGATTCGGTGGCAGGTCTGATAGGATTAAAAAACAAACGAGATAGCTTCTTCTTAGTAAAAATGCTACAAGAATCTGATTCCCAAACTCAGGTATTTTTAAAGACCGCAAAACTCCCCAAAAGGACAAGATTTAAGACCACAAAAGAGCATTTATCTAGATTACAGTCCTTTTTTAAGAAAAATCTGAGCTCTTCAGCTTCCCAGTTTTTAAGCCTATGTGAGTGTTCTTGTTTGGGCCTCCAAATTAGTAGTAGCTGAATTTTAAATTGGGAGAAGTTGGGATTCTGGGAATTAAGACACTTCTTTGTCCAAAACAGAATAATTTATTGCCAAGAAGTCCAGGCTAGAACAACTACTCCCATGCAACCAACTTTTTTTGAATATCTACAAATTTCCCACTTTTAAAGAAAAACTATTGGTGGACATCTTCCTATAGTGGGTGAGCTGGTTACATTCCTTTATGAGGCCAAAATCACCGGCATAGGAAATTGGTACAAAAGGCTCCATTGTGGTGGTCATTTAAATACGGTGGATAGCCATTTAGAGAAAATATTTAACCAAACCCAATGTAATAAAACACACAAGGATTGGGAAACTATAAGCTTGTTAGGCTATAAATCGTTATGTGCCGCTAATTTTAAAAGGATGGCCTTCTTGTCCCACTGGTTAGCATACTGGACTCCGGAAGAACTTGAAAAAAGGTTCCCAGAGGCTGAGAATAAATGTTTTAGATGCCTTGCCAGGGATGTTGGCTTCACACCTTTTTCTCTTGTCCTCAATTGAAATCCTTTTGGGAGGCTATATTCATAGACATCAAGGAGGCAATAGGGAAAACACTAACACCTTCAGCCGAACTGGCCCTTTTTGGTATATCCAAAGATAGAGGTTCTCTCAATGAGAACGAGGAACATTTTTTGTTTATTTCATGTACAGTTGCTCGTTCCCTAATACTCCAAGATTGAAAATCAAAGGAACCTCCATCCCATTTAAAATGGTTTAACAAAACGAGGAGGTCCCGGAACTTTAAAAAAGCTTATGCCTGTAGAGTGGGAGCAATCAGAAGTTTTGAAAGAAAATGGAAATACTTCGAGAATTTGGAGACGATAAACGGGGGGTTAAATTAAAAACTAGATCGAATACTAAAACTAGATCAAAATGATTTTAAAAGCATGCATGAAATGTTGTTAGACCGAATGAAATAAGCAAACTGTTTTGTTCAAGCACTGTATTTCAGGTCAGATTGCACTATCTATGCATTTGCACTTTATACCTAAATTTGCGGATTTTGCACATTGATTCTATCATGTTGGACTGTACTGTATTGCACTTGCACATTATGATCAAAGTTTGCGATCGCTGCATACTGACTGTATTTGAAAATTAATCAATATGCTGTGAAATAAGGAGTACATTAATGCCTGCTTTAGGGTTTTGCATATTTTAAAATGTTACCCCCTTTTTTAATCCGCTCCTTAATCATGTTTTCTCTTTATGTATTTCAATTTATAGAAGAAGCATCTTTTCTAAACCTGTTTGTAATTCCATTGTTTAAAACTCCTTATTCATGAATTGTATTTTAACCTCTTTCTGCTCAATAAAAAAAAAAGAAGAAAGTCTTCCTCCAAGCTCGGAGCAGCCACTGTACACTGAATGCCTATGCTGCAAACTGAATCGCTAACGCAGCTAAGGAAGCGGAAACTGCGTGGGTGAAAGTGAGGAGCCCAGTAGTAGCCCCAGCCCTCCGCACAATCGATGTATCACCCGCGGCGGACCAAAATTGAAGGAAAAGCAAGATGCGAACCTGAGCAGCTAAGGAGGTGTAGGCAAACAGAATCATGTAAAGTGCAAGTTCGCATAGGTCGGAGAAATTTTTTAAAAGCACAGAGTAATTCAGTCACACATATACAATTTTAAAAGTATTAAAAACCTAGTAGCAGGGCAGGAAACAATAAATCCTACAGCTGTCAGCTGCGCGCGTCCGTTTGCATCAGGAATATATAGGCTAGTGCCTATGATGCAAGCTGGATCGCTAACACAGCTGTGGAAGAGGAAACTGCGTGGGCGGAAATGAGGAGCCCGATAGTAGCCCCAGCCCTCTGCACAATCGGTGTATCAGCCATGGTGGACCAGGACTGGAGGAAAAGCAAGATGTGAATCAGAGCAGCTAAGGATGAATAGGCAAGCAGAATCAAGTAAAGTGCAAGTTTGTTTAGGTAGGAGAAATTGTTAAAAAGCACAGAGTATATAATGCAAATCGCTCACGCTGAAAGAGGGATCTAGGACACGAACTTAGTAGCAAAGAATGGGACGGTGTATATTATAGGGCATGGCACACGGCAAGCTACATGGCAGACAGAAACAATCACCAAATTAGCCACCTCCTGGTACTACACTCGAGAACGCATATACCAAGCTGACCCTGCACAAAGTTCAGAGTAATGGAGAGGATGCGGGAAACCGGAACGTTGGCCCACCTCCTGTGGGAATGTGAGCATATAAAAAAGTATTGTTCTCAGATCCTAGACGGAATTGATAAACACCTTGACACGGAGCTTCCCAGATTCCCTGCCTATATTCTCTTGGGAGTGCTGAATCTTCTAACATATCCTCTCAAGTCCAGAAGAGGGCGCCAGATAGCGATAGTGCTAGGTACAGCCTCTCAAAACATTTTCCTTCACTGGAAGACTCCTCAGATCCCCTCTCACATGGGTTGGCTCCAGCGCTTGTGGCAAATATTGGGATGGAGAATATATCTCTCACGCTAGCAGGTAAAGGCTTGACATTTGGTGAGCTCTGGCAACCATTCTTAGCCATACTGGTCGAAGGATTCTGGGAACTTATGTTCCCCAGGTACCTACACCTCTTGCGTCTCACCGCACTCAACAGTACCACCCAACGGGACTCGACGCAACAGTGAACACTCTGTAGCCAATCGTGATTCCTAACTCGCAGTGGACAGGGGGATGTTGAGCTTGGGGGGAATTGTTTGCCTTCTTTGTTCTTCCCTTTGTCTTTTACATCTTCAGTTTGCAATGTGTGTCATTTCACTTGCATAGGCTCTGTGTAGCCCACAATTTGATGTTTCTTGCATGGCACATTGATCACTGGCTTTTAACTCAATTAAAAGATTTAAACCTACAAAGCACAGAGTAATTCAGCCACACCTATACAATTTAAAAAGTATTAAAAACCTAGTAGCAGGGCAGGAAACACTAATCCTACTGCTGTCAACTGTGTGTGTCCGTTTACATCGGGAATATATAGGCTATTGCCTATGATGCAAACTGGATCGCTAACTCAGCTGAGGAAGCGGAAACAGCGTGGGAAACAGGTTCAAATTGGATCATAAATTGAAAGACGTTCTGAAAAGGGGCCTCAAACATATGTTTGGCCCAGGGCCCCCAAAATCCTTAAAATGTCCCTGCATGGTGACTCGCTGGGTTTGACACGCTTGAAAAACGCTGCACACACATACTGTACACACACGTGGCATTACCGAGATGCTGGGGAAGCCACAGTAGTTCCAGCCCTTCCGGGGCCCACCAACCTGCCAGGTGGCCCCCATTCAGCTGGAAGCCAATTCATATTTTGACATATAAGAGGGGTGCTTCATTTTGCTGCTACACCACTGGCTTTAATAAATAATTGCCTTTGACTGTGGCTCCTAAAAGATACTGCAAGGTAAAAAGCATCTCTCTCTAGTGATAAATGATATTGCAATGCATCTACATGCGCATGGCACCATTTTTCTCTTTAATAACTTTCATAGTGATTCTACTGAGCTCCTGGGCGGCTTCAAAGCCCGAGTGTTTTGTGTAAAGAAAATGAAACACGGCTGTGCAAGTGGGGGCCTTGCTATATCCGCCATTGGATGATTTATTGTTTTACAGCTGCATTGCAGTCGCCGTTTTTAATCGCAGACTCATGCATAAATATAGGTGCTAAAACCTGAGCAGCCCGGAGAATCAATTTGAATGTATTGTGGGGTGGTGGCGTAAGTGCTCTGCTTTTACCTGTCAGCACAGAGTAGTAAAAGCAGCGGTCTAGCAAAACTATGCCATATTAGGCCACATAATGTGCCATGAATTACGGAAATAGGAATAAAACTGCACCTTTTACCGGGCGCGCGCATGTAAACCACTTAGCAGGAAGTGCGGTCACTAGTCAGTTACAAATTAACGGGCCCGATTCTGTTTCTGAAGAGCCGGAGCAGCAAACAAGGGCGCCAAGCTTTTTATCTTGCCTTGGCTCAGTCGGACTCCGTGGAATCAAATAAAAAAGATGCATTTCGAGTAAACCGGGGGCGCAGTTTATCCATGGTCGGATTTAGAGTAATAAAAGCAGCGGATGAATAAGCCTGGTGATTTACAGGCAGTATGTGCCAGTAAAATTTACAAACTGCTGTTATAAAATGTCAACCCCTGTGATACATTCTGCTTCCCCTGCATATATAAAGTGGCCGCCATGGAAAGAGCTCAAAAGACAATGGATTATATCATCTCCTCGGGTCTGTTTGTTCCTCCATTAGGGCAGCCGGCGTTTATTAAAAATGACCTTGGTAGTATATTGTTATCATGCCATTACTTTTTATATGCTAATATTGGAACTTGAGGTGGCCACACACTCGCAGAACATCTTTACACCAATGCTGATTTATCTCTTCAGCAGCAACACATCTATTATGTACTTCAGCGGAATTTATTAACTGGGCTTCCAGCGCAGAATAGTTAAAGTATTTAAAGCGGCATCATTGTCAGTGCTAAAAGCCTGGGACTTAACACTGAATAAAATTACAATCTCAGCAGAAGAGTTCACATAGCTTCGTGAAACCCATATTTTTTTTCTTTGTTGTTAAGCTTATGAGGAATCTAAAGGTGTCTTTGCCTTTATAGGAGTCACAGGGCTTGGAGTCGCTGATGCCCCTAACATGTGATGAGCTATTATAGAGCAGGACCACAGCATGGCCGGATAGTGAGCTCTTGGCTGCCTCCTGTTTTCTGAAGATCCAAGGAAGCCATGAAGCGAGAAGCAATCACTAAAAATGGCACATTGCATGGGGGAATTAAAGATAATGTGAACCGCGAAGCCAGATATCAAATGAGAACTAAGGGGGTCATTACGATGACGGCGGGACCGCCACAGACAGGTTGTTGGTGGCGGTCTCACCGCCAGTGCTTAATTTGTAAAATATGAAATGCAGGTGCTCACATTTTTTAGGAGGCCACACCCACTTCCCTCGGCACCACCCTCTTTTACCAGCGGCTCCACCTACTTACTCTAGTTGCCGCACCCACATCCTCAACTGGCACTTCTGAGTCTCAAGTACCAGAAAACTAGCACATGGTGGGTAAGGTTCATGTAATGGACCCTGGACGGATGCAATGTGGGAGCCTCCAAGCAAGACAGTGGCTGAAGTGAAGCAGCATGAAAGTAACAAGTATTGGGTGTTCTACGGTCCCTATCCCAAAGGAATGTATGAGAACCAATGTTGAAAAGGAGATGCCTTTTTACTTTTTTAGGTCCTGATTACATGCTATCCCCACTTGAAAGGTCTAGCTCTTTGTTTCACAGAATGTCAGCACTTCATGTGGATCTTCGTTGAGCAGCTCGCTGCTCAGTAAACACTATAGTTCCTCATGGGTTTGCACCTCAATTTAAGACCATTCTAGTCAGCTGGTCTTTTGTCTGATATGTTGTTGAAAGTCCACTATGTCGCAGTTAACTAAATGAAGTCAAGTGGGGTATTGGTGTTCTCAGATTTTTAGGCGGCATGTGGTCTATAATTGCAAGCACGAGCAGAGTTCAACAAATCAACCGGCACAGCTCAATAGCTTCTTATTGGAGCAAAAAAAATGAAAGATGTAAGAACCAGTAAATTAATTTAATATAGATTTTTAAAGCATTCTCTTAACAAAAAGTGTGCGCCCACGCCCTAGAGTCGGAGGAGGAAGGAAGTGGAAGTCATTGAACAAGAACATTAGAAAAAGGAATGAGAGCAGGGCAAATCCAAAGTCAAAGGAGAGTAATTAAAACAAACATATGCCGTTTAGTTTGACTTTTAGAGTTATTATCAGTCTATAATATAGCTTTAAAAAAGAGACATTGCACTTAGTACCATCGTGCTTGGAGGCCCTGAGCTCCTTTACCTCTCATCTTCTGGGAGGCACTCCCTTTTCACAGCGTCTTTCAGTCATCATTTTGAAAGACATCCAGGAAAACTTTGTGGCTAGACCTCCAGATTCAAAGCAGTGAAAACCACCTTACAAAGCTTGTGTGTTGGGGGAGGCAGCCTTAGAGCACGTGGTTCAGAGCTCTGCATGTGTTTAATGCATGAAGCTGCTGTTCACAGGTCTGAGAGTGATACACGTACCGGCGAGCATTTTGCACGTGGGTGAAAGATGATGTGTATTAACGTCTGTCGCTCAGAGCTTTGACCAGGAACACGCAAAGTGCAGGCCTGTGGGGATTTCATGCTACTGCTTCATAGTGCAGACATGCTCTGCTTCCGCAGAGCAACAAAATGACCTCATCCAGACCACTCGCCTGATGGCGCTGATGCTATCAGTCTGGTCAGCTCCCCAGGGCTGAACACCTCTCACAGACACAGCAACTCTTACGGCCACATGCATCAAAGTCCGTTTTTGCGATTCCTAATTTGCGATTTTTACCGAATCGCAAATAAGGAATCGCAAAACGGGATGCATGATTAAAATTGCATAAAATTTGCGATTCGGTAAAAACCGCAATTTTTACTGAATCGCAAATATTATGCAAATTCCAATTTGCGATTTCGCAATTCCCATTGATTCCTATGGGCCAAAAGGCCCATAGGAATCAATGGGAATTGCGAATTCGCAAATTAGAATTTGCAAAATGTTGATTCATTCCATGAGTGAAGGGGGGGGTCCTTTGGACCCCCCTGCACCCCTGAAATTTATTTTGAAGTGCATGTTTCAAACACACAAGTCCTAAGGACATGTGTGTCTGTAACATGACAGTGTTTTAAAATGCAAATTAGAGCATTTTAACACTTTTTCGCAAATTACCACGAGGTTCAACCTCATGGTAATTTGCACCCCAGATTTGCAAAATCGCAATTTTAAAATTAATCATGCATTGCTTTTACGGAATCTCAATTTTGCGATTCCTTAAAAGCAATCGCATTTTTGGAATTCGCTAAAAATAGCGATTTCACCAAAAATGCTTGATGCATCCCAGAAACCTATTTAGGAATCGCAAACGGCCGATTTTACCGAATCGCACCGTTTGCGATTTCTAAATAGCTTGATGCATGTGGGCATTAGTCAAAGCCTCGCCGACCCACGCCCCACTACCGGAGCTTGCTAAAGTGATACATGACGCAGTTTGCCTCTGTGCTTAATTTGTAAAACAGTAAGAGCTGGTGCCCAAAGTTTTGCTCAAATCCTGTAGGTGGAAGTATGAATATTGGGAATGCCGCATAGCAATGCTAAGTATTCTGCATTCCACATCATGCTTATTTCATCCAGCACAAGTCACCCTTTTCTCTGAACTCGTGCACATTCTTTTTTGTTACTGCTTTCTTCCTGCGTCTCAGTCTTTCCATATTTATCTTCCTCTTTCTTCCCCTTTTTATGTTTTTGTGTCTCTGCTTTGGTTTGGTCTGATTAAGAAAAATAGTTACCAGTCCCAAAAAATAAGTGCTGGTGGGCCCCACCTGCAACAGCCAGTTCAAATTAAGCATTGGGAAAGCATATGTAATCTACCTTTCCATTGTGGTCACAGGCACCAACTTCCCAACTAGGTTAAGGCTCCACTCTAACCAGTACTTATATTCATATATACCCAGAATGTGCCAGCGCTCATAGGGTTAACCCATAAAAACTCAGTAACACTCGGTTTCGGTGAAATGGAGAAGCATGTGAAAAGCCAAACATTGCCATACAGTAGATATAGCAGTAATTGTAGGCACTAACAGGCACATGCATCAACATTTCATTTTGCGATTCTTTATTTGCGAAAAATAAGGAATGTCAAATAAAGAATCGCAAAATGAAATGCATCATTTTTTTCTTTTTTTTGCGATTCGGTAAAAATCGCAATGTTTACCGATTCGCAGGAATATTACGAATTCTTATTTGCGAATTCGCATTTTGCGAATTCGCAAATTGCAAAGTCGCATTTTGATGCATTCTAATGACATCACAACCAGGAAGCCAGGAGACTAATCACACACACCTGTAGCCTTGTTCAAACTGGAGGAGTGGCAGTTGGCAGTTGGAGCTCTGCTTGCAGCAACTGGAGGAGTGTGTTTGTGTGCTGTTGAAGCTGAAATGGCCTCAGAAAATGCTGTTGAAGACCTGCATGCCAGAAAAAGGAAAATAAAATTCAGTGACCAGGAGCTGGAAGCACCTGCACAAATTAAGCACGTCTCACCGCCATCAGAAGGCCATTCCCTGCCCGCCACATTGTGATGGCTGGTGGTTCCATGGCAGTTAAAAACGCTGACCGCCACTAATTCTATGGGCTCCTTGAGCCAGCTGGTGTGGGGGAGGGTTCTCCTAATCACTGCATTGGTGGCCGTGCCTGTAGGGATTAGGATGTCCCTCCCCGCCAGCCTTTCCATGGCAGTTCACCCACCAGGAAAAGGCTGGCAGAGATGAGACATTGTGGGTTGGCAGTAGCTGGCCCCCCTGGCATATTTCTTTGGGTGTTGGGGGGGTACATGGTTCCTGCCACATAGTGCAGGGATATGTAAAATGTCCAGTTTTTACATTGCGGCAGGTGCAGCAGCCAGCAGAACCCTCTGCAACTTAAAATATGAGTATTGAACCTACCGTGGCGGGTGGACTGAAGTCCGTCCGCCATCATAATCGCCCCTTAAATGCTTCATTCAATGGAGATATGTGTTTTGGGCAAAAGACCACAAACACACTCCTTTTGTGTGGAAAAAGGCAGCTTTATTGAAGACAGCTGCACATCACAAAAGTAAACCTAGGCTTTTGCCTTTCAAAATTAAACCTCACCATACAATCGTTCACCTACTTTAACTTATTCCTTCAACCCCTACCATTCCCACCTCTATTACATCCTTTCCTTACAACTATTTAATTCCTACTCTGTATTTAACTGATGACCTTTAACTCCTGTGACCTTTAACCTACTTCTATTAACATCTAACTATCTGAGTATCTAACATTTAAACTGCTCATTTGTTGCTTCCTCCCGCTGTGTAAAATTCCTGCCCCCCCCTTTCCTGCTTCACCTCTATTCACAACCCTCATCTTAACCTGTAACCTTATCAAAAATATCTGCCAGCTGCCACTCAGAAAAGTCCTTCGTCTTCTCTCAGGCATTTCTGAGGCCCCCCCATTTAAGCACAGCTATCGTTCTTTCTGATGTTCAAGGTCTTATCCAACGCCTCCTTCACCTGTATCAAATAAAGTTCCATCCGAAGTGAGACAACTTATCCCGGTCTCCCATAAAGAAATCAACCGCCTCATACTTCAACTCCAGGTGTTGTGACCTACTAAAACCTTTGTCCCTACGGGGTACTCGCATGTCTCTGTTGATATTTTGCCACACTTTATCAATGGCGGAGGGCTACGCCGCCCCCTCCATTGCCTCCTTGGGATACATTCCATTCACATGATGAAACATCTGGACCACTGTTGCCTGATTTCCATTAAGTCCCTCTTCATCTCTTTTAGCAAAGCTAAACACTTACATACCACCAAGTCTGTTTCCCCTAAATGTAATAGTAATACATTACATTGGACAATAGTCCTTCTGGCCTCTTTCTTTTGGACACCCCCACCATGTCTAGTTTTTGTCACTCTTGTTCTCACCCAATGATGAGGTTCTTGCTCAGCTTTTGGGGAGAGACTGGCCTCAGGTCTACTAGGTATTGAGGCCACTTTTCCTGCAAACAGTTACTTAACAGATGTTCTTTAATTATTAAATTATAATGGCCATCATAATCATGCACATTGTTACCTTTTAACCAATCACCTAGTGTTTTCACTGAAAGTCCACAAAATCAACCCAGGACTGACTCTGTTTTTTTTGTGGTCACTGAATGTAATTCAGTAGTGTTCCGTTCTCTCACTCTTCCGTTCTTTAGGTCATTTGTGTTCTTTAGCGCCGGGACACCTCCTAGTGAGGTAGCTGTTCGCGCTCTATAAAATGCAGTATTATTATTATTATTCAGTGGTGAGACTAAAGCCCTCAATCAGGGAGCTCTTCATGAGGTCATAAGAATCAGCATCTTTTTCAGGCAATGTCAGAAGTCTATCTCTGCATTTTCCTGAGAATAGTTCCCACAAGAGAGTAGCCCAGTTCTTGCTGGCTACATTTCTTGCTACACAGGCTATCTCAAATACAGTGAATCATTTGGTGAGGTCACCCCCCTCTGAATAGTGAGGGCAATCCCTTTGGGGGGTTTTAAGTCATAAAATCCTCCACTCTCCCTATGTATTTGTATGTTGCCCCAAGAGAAAGGTCCTAGGCCTATATCTTTTCTCTTGTTCTTTATTTCCAGGAGCTGAGCCTCTAAATTCAACCTACTGATCAATATTTCTAGCATGAGGTCCTCATCTGAGGGGACCTCTGCTGTGTCGGAGTAGACTGCCTCATGTACAGCCTCAGCATCATCTCCATTAGCATTAGTAGGCTACTTATCCTCAGATAAAGCCACTAATTCTGGATTATCTCTTACAAACTGACTGGTGTTACAAGGGGAGACAAGTAGTAGCCAATGGGCTACCTACCTTAAAAGGTGTCTACACCCTCTAATGACCACATCCTGTGGGAAATGGCACTATCCTAGCCCTGACAGGAGTTTTTTACCACCAAGATGGTGGAATTTCAGGAGAGGGGTTCAAATTGCCCTACGGGTGGTGTAGGCTAAGTGGGGACCCTCCTCCTAATATTACTAATTTTCCTGCCTTTCCTCCTACCAAAAGAAGGGCAGGAAAGGGGGTTTGGCCTCCTCCACTCTTTGGAGGTTCCTGGGTTGGATTTCAAAATCGCTTTTGAAGCTTCCTGCCCAGGAAGGCCATCTTGTCCTTGAGAAGGTGTGAAGTTCTTCCACCCAGAGCAGGCGTTTAGAGTTTATCTCCGTCATCTGAAAGTGCTGACTCTTACCCCATGAGGTCAGAAACATGTCTGATACTGGCAGTTTGGCGAAAATAAGTTGTGAACCACACCAGTACTTGGTAGGTTTTCAGGGGACCCTATAAAAGAGTCTCCTGTGTGAATTTAAATCCAACACTGGAATCAATGAGGATTTATTCAGACAAGATGTTTGGTATATGTTATATCTTGTGTTTCCCTGCTGCTCAGCTGGTATGTATGTCATATGGAATGTTGGATGATTGGAATGTGAGTATCTCATGAATGTCTGTTGAGTGAGGGCTGAGCAGCAGGACAGCTGCTCCTGATGGGGTTTTCTGTTTCTATCTTATAACTAATTATCTTAATAAAAGTAACATGATCAATCCTACATGAAGTATCCATCATCTTATTGATTACAACATTTTGGCGACATCTTTGGAGAATCTACGTGTGCAAAATTGTGGAAAATGAAAAGCTAAAGAGTACTGATAAGAGATATGAGACAAGCAGAGAAATCCAAGCCAGAAGTGAAAAGGAACATGATGGGTAAAGAAAACTGAACCACGATATCTCAAGGTAAAGGAATCTTAATATAAGTGTGTGTGACGCAGTCTGGCAAACTAACCCCATCAGTGACCAGTACATCGGTCGCCCTGTAAGCGAAATTTGCCAGATTCAACACCGTGTGTTAGTTGTATTCGGGGGCAGTTAGTCGAGCCTCAGTGTAAAGCATTCTGACAGCTGGTGTGACATTGTATATGGGTCGGAGGCAGTTAAATCGAGCCTCGGTGGAGAGTGAGGAAAATCGGAGCTCTTGCTGTTCATTTGCAACCAAGGATGGAAAACGAGCCTCAGAGAGTGGTGTGAGCATTTTGTGAGAAGAGGTTTAATGACCGCTGCTTTGACGTTTACTTGTACACAGGGGTAAAAATCGGGCCTCAGTGTAAAGTCTGCGCTTGGATGTTTAGAGTAAAAGATTGACTCTTCATGACCTGTAATTAGTTTGAACTTCGGGGGCAGAGGATCGAGCCTCAGTGTGGAAATGTGACTAATCCTTGGAAATGAATATACCTTGTGTGGATTGATATTAATAAACGAGTGTGAGCCTGGGGAACAGAAGTTAAAAAAACAGTGAATTCGAAGCTAGTACTCTGGTTTAGCAACAACGTATTATGGATCTTTGGTGAGTGATCTTACTTGGCTCCAACTGCCAACTGCTGTGTTCTTAGTGCTCGAGGAGAACCTTTCACTGGCAAATCTTCTGTTGTTTGATGACGTGACAGAATTGTCCGGACTCATGGTGGACAAGCTGCGTGTCCCACGTCACACATTTTCCCTGTCTTCCTTCGAGGGTTAGAAGCCGCAGCTCCTGGTGACTCATGCCGTTACGATCTGACGTGCTTACGTCTCTTTTCCCTACGCAATGGCAACCACTTGCATTTTTTTTTATAGCAACAATGAGGGTTGCTAGGTAACGTAATTGTGAGGAAACTCCGTAGCACTTGAGGGAAGGAGAGGCAGTTCTTGTGGTGCATGTACAGTGGTTTCGACGGTAAAGTGCTCTCCTGTGTGGTTCATTTCTTTGCGGATATCACCGGCGTGATAACAATGGTGTGATGCAGTTTTGAGCAGCGTCTGTAAAGTTCAACTGTCCCAGTTACCTACAGTGCCCCTTTCTAAAATATCCCACCTCTTCTAATGTTCAGACCATAGTAGGCCATCTGGGGACATTCAAAAATGTACTGGCAAAATATTTAGGGAGTGCACACTGATTAAGCAAGGGCGGAAAATCCGTTCACTGTGAGGATAACAAAACGAGGAACTGTTATTTGTGGTCCAAGAGCCAGCGTTGGGGACAAATCTCTTAATTGTTGTGTTTTTGTAGTTTAAGAGCTGGGTTCTAATTGGGTTGGTGTTTATGTTGTGTTTCCCTTACTTGCATTTGTGTGAGGTGTGAGGTGGTGTCAAGATACTAAGCCACTATATTTGTGGGTTGGTAGTGGCTATGTGGTATGTGGTCACATGGTTATTTGAGGGCTATGCTATATATGGTCGCTCATTGGTTATTTTGTTTTGGTTGTTCCACAGCTGGTGTTGTGTGTGAGTGTGTCTAGATGTTAGGCGACTCATTAACTCATGTTTGTGGGGGCTATGTGGTATATGGTCACCCCTTGGTTGTGTTGTTTGGGTGTTGATGCTAATTTTACAAGAGTTGTTTCACAACTAGTGTTGTGTGTGAGTGTGTCCAGATGTTAGGCGACTCATTAACTCATGTTTCTGGGAGCTATGTGGTATATGGTCACCCCTTGGTTGTGTTTGGGTGTTGATGCTAATTTAACAAGAGGTGTTTCACAACCAGTGTTGTGTGTGAGTGTGTCCAGATGTTAGGCGACTCATTAACTCATGTTTCTGGGGGCTATGTGGTATATGGTTACCCCTTGGTTGTGTTTGGGTGTTGATGCTATTTTAACAAGAGTTGTTCCACAACTAGTGTTGTGTGTGAGTGTGTCTAGATGTTAGGCGACTCATTAGCTCATGTTGTGGGGGCTATGTGGTATATGGTAACCCCTTCATTGTGTTGTTTGGGTGTTGATGTTTATTTCAACAAGCTTTGTTCCCAATGGGTGTTGTGTGTGAGTTGGCGTCAGGTTGTTGAGCCACTTATTAGCTTGTGTACAAGTTGTTTGCCGCATTTGTCCAGTTTGGGTTTGTTGTGCGCACGTGGTTTCCCGGCTACGTAGGTGCTTGTTGTGTGCACGTGTGGTGCTGAGGTGTGCTTGATGTGTGTGTGTGGTTTCCCGTAGTTTGGATGAGTTATGCAAGTACTTGTTCTTAGTCTATGGTGTGCGCGTTGTTTCCTGATATTTGTTGCGTTAAGTTTGTTCCTTTGTGTCTTGCTTGTTGTACTGGTCTGGCCAACTTGTGTAATTAGTGGCATTAGGATGTAGGATGAAGATAGTTGTTCATTTCAGGAAGTAATGCGGTGCGGGATGTGTTAAAATATTTTGTTTGTGTTGTCCATTTGTACTTTGGTGCACTGTTTTAATATCCTTGACTATGTGTACAAGAGTGCATTTTATTGACAACTATTTCATTGCTTTATGCAATTGTACCCATAACGAAGGGAGATATGTTATAACTTGTGTTTCCCTGCTGCTCAGCTGGTATGTATGTCATATGGAATGTTGGATGATTGGAATGTGAGTAGCTCATGAATGTCTGTTGAGTGAGGGATGAGCAGCAGGACAGCTGCTCCTGATGGGGTTTTCTGTTTCTATCTTATAACTAATTATCTTAATAAAAGTAACATGATCAATCCTACATGAAGTATCCATCATCTTATTGATTACAACAGTATCAAACACCTTAGGGATCAGTGAAGCCTTCAGGGAACTATGAAAATCATGTTGACAAGTGTTCAGCTCATGTACTTTTCATGGCTTTCATGTGCACTTACATCTCAGAATAGACTGGACATTTTAGGGTTATATCTGCTCCTGCTGATATGCCCATGAATAGGATACAGTGGACCATGCCTTAGGGCTGATTGCTTGCAGGGGGTGATTTACCATTGTCTTATGCAGTTTATGGGTGGTATTGACTCTCTGGACCGAGACACACCACCTGCAATGGCAGAGAGCATAGTCTTGGCGAGGGGTCCCTGGAGTGGCACAACCTGTGCTGCATATCCAGACGACCCTCTTCAGTACCCATGCACTAGGTAACAGAGGTACGACTTACTAGGGACTGACAGGGGTAACTTAATTTGTGCCAATCATAGTACGGGTTATCAGGGACCCAGTAATCTACAGTCAAAGTTGCAGCGAAAGCCAGGCAGAAAGTGGGGGAGGGTACTGCAACAGAAACCCAGTTACCCACAGTGCCCCTTTCTAAAATATCCCACCTCTTCTAATGTTCAGACCATAGTAGGCCATCTGGGGACATTCAAAAATGTACTGGCAAAATATTTAGGGAGTGCACACTGATTAAGCATGGGCGGAAAATCCGTTCCGCTCGCGGATTTTGTGGATTTTCGGTAAATTCGGAATCCGCGAGATTCGCGAATTTCCCGCAAAATCCGCTAACGGAACGGATTGGGTCAAAAGCTCAAGCTGACTTTTGTAACTCTTTTAGAATGGCGCTAGCAAGCTGCCAGAGCCATTCTAAAATAGTTACAAAAGTCAGCTTCAACAGGAAGCTCTAATAGATAAAGTAAAGCAGGTGCTGCTCAAATTCAGTTACACAATCATTAATCACCCCAAATGTATGGCATAATAGCCATCTCTGTGTATGTCAATGGAAGTTAGGGGCATATTTAAAAGAGTTTTGTGTCATGGTTGCACTACACATGGTAGGATATGCATGCAGCAAACCTCTAAGTCAGATTTTTGAAGCCACGCAAAACCACTTTCTGTGGTTTTAAATGACTTCACAAACAGAAAGTAATGCAATGCAGAGCAAATGGCTGTGTTATATTACTTAGTGCAAGGGGGTGTTCCATGGGCATTGTGTGTGTGTTTCCATGCAACTCCCATGGCTTATGATGCATTTCCAGATTTTCTGTAAACCTGGGCACACAAAAAAAGATAAACCTCCCCAGGTGAGGAGAAACAAGGAGAAAAATCTTATTTTTTTTCTTGTGACTTCATCTTTCTGTATGTGCTGCATTCTGCAGCACACATAGAGGTATATGCCTCTAAAGAGTGTCTGTGTGCCGGAAAGTGCCCTTTCCTACTCAAAAATAAACCTGCATGCAACACTAGCATTCTTGCCTCATGGTGCAAGGTTGACTGCGTTGGTGCTAGGCAGCCAACTGTGGGCAAGCGCAGGGTGAAAGGACAAGAATGAGTCATAGCTCTCAAATTCCTGTCCTTTCCAAGTGACGCAGTGCAGCGCAGCAAGGTGACTTATTGCTGTGCTGCACTGCGCCACGTTGCCATAAATATGGCGTCTAGTGTCACGTGCACATAGTCTGAACTACTTACTGCAACTTGTACACAATGATGTTCCATTGTGTAATTCCCTCACTAAACCTGTAATGTTAGTAGCAACATAACAACTGTGCATGGCATTGTGTCAACTCAGTGTGAATGGCCAGAACTGCATCAACTAATCAATACAAAAATCATGTGGTACACAAGTCATGTCAATATGAGTACAAACAGTACATAATAGCTACGTGTGAGATGAGTGTTTACTAATGGCATACATAGTTTCTGTATCTGTCAAAGGTCCTCCAAAATAATAGTATGTGAACAGCTCAAGAGTTCCTAATAAAAATGGGTCACACATGGCACTAAAATTGTATATTCACCAAAGTTACTAGAGCAACACTGGAAGAAGTAGTTGTAAAAGCATTTGTGCCATGCCCGGTAAGTGTCGGCCCAATTCAAAGCTCTCTTGGAACCAAGCAAACTAAGCAAATCATCACAACTTTCCCCAGAAAAGCTTGCTTGTCTTTTTCATCCAGGCATCTGTCCATCAATCCTTTCACTTACTCACTCTCCCACCCTTACATGTAATTTATGAATCTTTGCATTATGTTGTGCCAGAAAGAAGAGGCCCATCAGGCACACCGACCCGCTGTATCTATTACATCTGGGGGTTGATGATGGCCATGGCTGCCCTGAGGTAAGAATTGCATAGTTGTGTGTTTAACCAACTCTGGTATATACACAAAGGAAAACTTGACATATGGATGTATGCTATTACCTAGGCCTGTTTCATGGATTGTAGTCCTCCTGGCCAAGGATGGTCACAAACAAACCTTATATTAGATGTATGCTAGTGATTAGGATTAAGAGAGAAAAATGGCAGTATGTTGTGTAGTGAACAGTAGTAGTGCAAATTAGCATTCAACCCAGGGTCACTGAACGGAGGCCTACTAGAACACGCACATCCTCAAAAGGTCTGATGATCTGTATTACACTTATCCCTGCACAACAACAGGTTGCACAGGGAATGTGAGCATGTCAAAAACATGCGCGGAATGCATGTGCCTGTCCAAGATGTACACAACATGCTATGTAAGATGTAAAGGAGGCTAGTCCTGCACACCTGAATCCCCGTGACACAGGCCCTCATCACCAGCCAACAGAACTACAGCAACACTCTCTACGTATGAATTGCTGCACATCTCCTACAGAGACTTCAGGCCATAAAGAATGCTTCAGCCAGATTCATCCTCAACCTTCACCCAACAAACCCACATTGCTCCCCACCTAAAGCAACTCCAATGTCTCCTCGTACAGAAGGGTGCTAAATCAAGCTACTGACCCATGCACACAATGCGCTACACAACCAAGTACCCACCTACACTAACCATCGCCTGACCTTCCAACAACTGTCTGAACATTTGCTCACCCTCCATATCACTTGTCCAAACTCCCCGCATCTACTGATGCAGAAGCGGAGGATGCTCCTTTTCCCACATCCAATAAGACCTTAAAGAGAGTCTCAAAGCTACTCCGGACCAGCGCCTCAGTTCTGGAATTCTAAAGGGTCCCGCGCCATGACTGTTCAATAGAGCCTCAGGGACCTGCACATGCTGGCATACCCTGTCAGGTGAATAGCGGCACTTTACAAATCCTGAGTCATTGCTTGATTATTAAGTTGTATCTAAATAGCCCCTAAGTTTCAAGGACACAAAAGGGAAAAAAGCAACCCTGCTTCAGCAGCTGTACACTGTCACCTGTCATGCTGACCTGCAAATTGTAGCCATCCCCGTCCAGGAACCATGGAAGTGGTCCTGAGGTAGAAGATCTAGCGGAAATCTTGCTGCTACTTTAGCGCACGCACATTGTCCCTTTTGTGTGGGTCTGGACTCACATATCTCCCCTGTTGGAAAGCATACACATGTTTGGGTCTGATTCCATGCAACACCACCATTGCGTGTAAGTAACTGTAATGCAATGTGTCAGAAAAACCAATGCATTTCTCAGAAACTGATGGGACAGTTGATGTGGCAGGCAGTATACTGGAAGTGAGCAAGTTAGTTTCACCCTCTCTTACTATCTGGTTGTTTGTGCTGGGTATTTGAGGTTTCTTGGAGAGTGCATGTGCTGTAGTTCGATTTGTGGTCTTGTCATTGTCTGTTCATTCCCTGTCGCTTGTGTTTTGTATACCTTATGTGTCTTTTGATATAGTTTAAAATATAAGTATTTGTCTTTGTAATGTTGGTGTTTGTTTTCTTAGGAGTTTTCTGTTTTAGGGGTAGGATTAGTTTTAAGGGTTGTACTTTTTGGGCTTTTGTGTGTCTGGGAGCGGAAAGATATTTCTCTAAGGGAGAGTGGCTGGCCTCCTTCGGCTAATAGTACATGACTTTTCCAAGGTGCTTGCCTCTGGGGTAGGGTCAACCAGGGGTACACAGCCAAAGATAAGAACAGGTGGGAGCGTTCACACTGGCACCTGAATAAATGCTTTGGGAAGGATATTACTGTTGTCCAAATAAAGCATATTTGGGTAGATGTGGAGGCCTGAGAGGCAGATATTGTGAAACACCTTCGGCTGGAGATCAGGGTGCAGGTAAGTATGTATGTGTGTACCAGCTGCATGTAGTAATATATTTATAGCAGTAGTGCAAAATGTAAACATGTAAGAGACATTCTTTGAGTTGTTGAATTTTAACTTTGCATCTTACAACTTCCAACATGTACATTGCAATGAATCAATGTAAAGGAATTATGCTAACTCGGGAAACTTTGTGTGCCACAGAGTGTATTCATTAAGCCAATGTAAGGCAACACACTGGCAAAAGCACCTGTGCCATACCTGGTTCTGGGATGATCTATGGGTTGCGGGTGGTTGTATGCAATGACAATCCATGGTATCATGAGCATTCCCTTATTTAACATACGTGAATGATCAGGGAATGCTCCAAAAATGCCAGAGCACCACCAATGATGGATAAGCAGGAAATATAGGTTTCATCTCAAGTCTTGTGAAATGTTCCATGTGTAGTGCATTGTGCTGCACATGTAAACAGTTTAAGATGTTTTGACAACTGTACATGTGCAAACATGTGGGCAGAGCAACACTAATCAAACCTGCTTACAAGGTATGCATCCTTGCACACAGTTGGAAGGGACCAAGATATTTCGCTAGGCAACATTCTATGCATCAGTGCCATTGAAACTTTTATATGGCTTTTACAACGTCACATACAGTGTATGCCTGTCATTTCCCCTCTCATCACTAGCTTGTTTTGCGTTGAGCAAATAGTGTCACCCATGTGCCATGGTACAATGTGGACTGACATGATGCTGACCAGCATTACTCATAACATCACATTTATGAGTCATGCTTCAGGCATGTGATGTTAGATTCATCTGACCTTCATCATCCAGCTAGCTGAGACCAGCAAGCTGACTGGCTGCCTCCCATATTAATACAATATATGCTTACATGTGTCAAGGTTGTAAGTTATATATGAAATACTGGGATGACATAGGTATTCACTTAGAATGTAGACCATGTGTATCTGCACTATTTACAATTCAGTGTCCAATTTTGTGTCTTCTGTGTCATCATCTCCCACACACCCAGGGGGAGCTGGACAGATTTATCGGACCTCCATGCTACCAGTACATGTGTGTGTAATCTATGTGAATTGTAACATTGTGATGTGTTTTGGAAGGTTTCAATCACCTACTATCCAATGTACAGTCATTGTGATAACACAACAGAACTAGGGCACATATTTGTTTGAAAGGAACACAGAGAAATGTAATTGTGAATTTAGGGTATAGGTAAGCAGGACCACAGGATATAAGCATCTTTACATCTGGGGGATGTTGGCATATCTATAGCCTTGATACTTTTGGCACAGTAACCATCATCTGGTGCATAATCAGTAGGTGGCCAACACAAACAAATTAAGCGGTACCACAAAAGGCTCTAATCAAACAAATCATGTATCTACATATGCAGCTGCAAAGTCAATTGAACATAGCTGAGCTAGTCTGGGCAGGTTTCTGTTCCTCATGTGCAATATTGTGTATGACACAGGTGCTGATGATGTGCAATAAGAAGACACTGGCACTGTTACCAAGTGTTAACAGAAAGGTATCAAGACATCAGAGTAATACAGAATATGAGTCACTATGCAACATATATTCCATCCACATGCAGCATACTAAGGTCATACCGGCTACATACATTTGACCTCACTTGCTACATCTTTGCCGTGTGACTGACTATAGGTGTGGCTACACATATCTGCTGTACAACACTTACTGTTTTTTGCAGACACATATCTGCCCCTGTAGCTGTGTGTCAGATCGAAAGGCAAACTGAAAATTAATGTAGGACAGTGTCAGCAGGGTAGGCATCACAATCTAACCATTTTGACTATGATGGATGCTGTGAGTGTTGTTTGGATTGGGCAAACTTTGCCTACATCATGGATTTGACCCATGTCAGAAAACAAAAGGCATGGCTACACTTGTTTCAATAAGGGTGCTGGTACATCATCATAAGGTCCTCAAAATATCTATTTCTTACTTACAATGAGGTATGGCTATTGGAATCCTGCCTCAGGGGTATCTGAGCCTCCCTTAGAGTGGGCCATGTCATCACTATGTGAAATGTTGTGATAGAGGAACATTGGCACTGATCTCCTGGAAGTTGTAGGGCTGTTGGCCTGCTACTGCACGTAACCATGGTGTTGTCTAAATAATTGCCAGAATGACTGACTATTGCACATTGCGAGTGTGGACATACACATGGCAGGGTTCCGGACATATTGAGCCGGCTTCACAAAGGTAAACATACACTTTTGGGTAAGTTTACTACCTTTTGGTGTTTAGTAAAACTTAGAAGAAAAGTCTAACTTTACTACTTATCAGTATTCACAAAGGTAATCTTAGACCAAAAGACTAACTTTACTAGTAGTAACTTACTTTGTGAATACCGGAAAGTTGTACAGTTAGACTTTTGTTCTAAGTTTACCTTTGTGAAAAAACAAAAAGTAGTAAACATACACAAAAGTGTAAGTATACCTTTGTGAATAGGGGCCTCAGTTTTGCAGATCTTAACTAGAGGTCAGCCTTCAGATCTCTATTCAATGTGTAATTATAGAGGACATTGTGCTATTGCAATTGCTGGAAAACCTATGGAGTGCCAGTAGGCCTCAATACATGAATTAAGTCTAATTCGCATGGTGTGCTTACCTGGCCAAATGCACCAGTCTGCACCTGGATTGGCGCTGAAATGCCAACCTCATGCCCGTATATTCCTTAGGTTCCATTTGTGGGTGGCATTCATACAATTCAAGGTATATAGTAATGTTGCTGCACTGTGTAAAAGTTAATATGCAGGAATACACACAGTACAAGGGTCCTTGCATTATATGCCACAAAGTTTGTGTACAGATGAGTGCTCTGGCATGCATCTGCGCAGTACTGAGTTGCATTGTCTCACTTGAAATGTGCACAACATGATTTTGCTACAAGTATAAACCAGGAGTCACATATCACATATTTGCGTATTTAGCTGAGGGTAAATTGTTGAAATGTACTCTGGTAATGTTTTGCAGGAGAACAACCCCCTATCCCTGTATTTGCTATCTGACACGGTGTAAATAAAGACAGCAATGTGTCCTGCCTTGTGTGACTCAAGATGAGTAAAGCAATGCAGAGGCACAGTACCTAGGCTGTCATACCTTATCAACTTTCATGTATGTTGATGAGAAAGTTTCAGCCCACTTACAGAAAGCAATACCAACACTCAATTTTCAAGTTCTGGACCATGTGTCCAATTTCAGATAGACACATTATCATGAGTGAGACACACAACAATTTGGTCATCGGTTCCTTGACTTTCTTTGATAAGAGACATTCCCTTAGTGTAAATTGGGCCTTCCGTTTGGCATTTCTAAGGAGTTTTTTGCGGTAACCTCTTTATCGTAGTTACTCACACAGAGTTGTTGCATGGGCATCAAAATCTTCAATCCTTGAGCAGTTCTGTTTAATCCTCAAAAGCTGTCCATACGGCAGATTGTCTCACAATGACTGAGGGTGTAGGCTTTTGTAATGTAGGATCATGTTCCTATTGGTTGATTTTTGATGTAGTGTTGCCCTTAGTTCATTATTAATGTGCCTTCCACATTAAGGAACGTGAGAGAGGTATTCTTCTTACTAGCTGTGAATTTAATATCTGGGTGTGTTGTGTTGAGCCAATTTACACCAAGGGAATATCTCTTATCAAAGAAAGTCAAGGAACCCATGACCAAATTGATGTGTGTCTCCACCTTTGGACACTATACAAATCAATTTTACCAAATCGTCCTGAAAAACTGGCAAAGCTCCAAAACTTGGATTGTCCATTTGAAAGACCACTTTTTGCCTTGAAGAGAGAATTGAGCATTGGCCATAAACTGGTGAGGGCTGACTGTATCCCAATACCCAGTGGAAGGATCTGTGTTTGAGCACAATACCATGAAATGGACTCACAAGATGCTTTCAAATTGTAAAACAAAAAATGTAGTTTACAGGATCATATGCCCTTGTGGGAAGCTGTAAATTGGAAAGACAAACCAAGAGATCCGGTCGAGAATAGTTCAACATCGATCAAGAATCCGCACCAAAGTTGCAAATGCTCCTATGGTGAGCCACTTCATACAAGCAAACCATAGTGAAAAGGATATAAAAAGGACATTCCTTTGGGGGGTCAAACAAACACCAAGAGGCGGAGATATTGAAAGAATCTTACTGCAGAAAGAAGCTTACCTAACCCTGAATTCAACAGCGCCATATCAGGCCTGAATTAAATGTCGGAAATTTCAAGTACTTAAAACAGCTTCCGAACTCTTTCAAAATAAGGCAGAATGCAGAACGTCTCTACGCCCTCCAAAAAAAGATGCTTAACAGCCTCACTAATTAGGGAACAATCATTGGAAGGCCATGGTGATGTAAGAAAATGCTTCTAATAAAAATCCCTACAGAATATGATGGAAGATAAAGCAACCGAAAACGTCTACACTTGCTCTAAACTACCAGGTGCTTCCACCTTTGGCAAAAGTCCTTCGCTGTCAAAATGCTTTGCAAAATGCCCACACCCAGAAGAAAACATCATGTGTACATGTGTTTACAATAAATATGAGTAGCTTTGGCTGCGCAAAGATTTTTTTGATAAGGTAATAAAACGAGCACAGACGTTTTTGACACCGATCATGCAAGTCCAATAATCATGATGCAAACAACAAATTAACTGGAGTCATGATTAAACCATAAAAATTGTTCGTACAAGCTATAAGGTTTAAATGAAGTCAGCTAAAGCAAGCACCAGTCGGTTGAAGTCTTCATAAATACCAACTACATTAAAAAAAAAACTACATTAACCAGCACGCCTTACAACCCATCTCTAATGCAAACAGAATAGGAACAGGAAGTTCTTGTTCAACAAGTTGATCCTTCAGGTAGAAACAGTGTTCCAGAGAGCTGGTGGAATGCAGACAGACTGATTAAAGAAGTTTGCAAAAACGTGAGTGCTGCCACCAAGTTGCTTTGAAATATTTGACTCTAGCAACAAAAACGAGATGCTTAACAAGATAATGACTTTGCTTGGTTCTCTCTAGGGCAAAGCCATGATTAGGAACAAGAGTGATTAATATCCTTGTATTTCTGCAACGGCGAGCACTAACTGCCAGTAGTATCTTCAACAGCAAGTAAGTGTTAAAACGAAGGATTTCACACTTGCACGGCCGTCTTTCAATCAAAAGTCCTGAGCCTCCCTTCCACCACTGATAGCAATTTTGTGTTTGCAGGCTTTTAAACAAATCAGCACCACAACCCACGTTAAAATAGTGCTAAGAGGTAGAATAGGTGACTGTTGAAGCCATAAGAAGTTTTCCTCCTAGTAAAGGGAATCTGTGATTAATCCACAAACAACCAATTAATAACAAATGTAAATATGGGCAATGACCAACTAAATGACCTTGTCCTTTTAGGATAACAAACAGTCTCCCATTTCCTTGAAGGGATTCCTAAGACCAATTTGAGGTAGATATGTGTTATAGAAGTGATAGAGAATGAGGAGTGTGTACTAAAACAATACACATGTGTTTGTTGGTTTTACAGAATCCAGTCAAAGCCCTGAAGAAGGCCCCCAAAATAGAGTGGTACTTCAAACGCGTTGGCACTTCTAACCTACGGGGGAAGAATTGAAATCAGAATGTGTAGCAACTTAGGGAAACATATGTATTGAATGCTGTACCCCTGTGTATCTGACCTTTTGTGTACCCCGTTGTGTGGTAACCCCAGTGCTTCTTGAAAATGTAGTTCTTGGGTTACTTGTTTTTTCTGTTTTGGGACTGGAAACCATCTAAAAATGTTTTTTGTTATTTGCTCCTTGTCACTATGTCTCAATTTTGTTTGGTTTGATGTAATGTGAATGTTATGTGTATCTGACCTTGAGGATATATAAAATGAAAGGATTGAAAATGAATAAGTAAATGTCATAGACAAACTAACTTGTACATTTGGCGTGAGCCTGTCTAAAAGTTAGCAGCCAACAAATGCTCAGCTAGATGTTTTGACTTGATTAAACTTTGTAAAAGTGGCATTTTCAGACGTACAATTTAACATCCGACTTCACCATAGTTGTGTTTTTAAATTATGTGTCCAGAGACACCAAACTATACATTTCTATCTTGTCCCATTTGGAAATTACACTTATAAAATGCAACAAGGTAATCCCAAAGTGAGCCTTTGAGCAAGATAAGCCTTGCAGCAATGGTAAATGAATGTAAGAGCTTTTTACTACCTGGACATGTAAAACTTAAAAGTAAATGTCCAACTTTTTAAATACACTGTACCCTTCCCTTGAGGCTGTATAGGGCCTACCTCAGGGGTGAATTATATGTATTTAAGAGGACGGTTTAGGCCTGGCAAGTGAGTCACCTTTCCAAGTCGAAATGACAGTTTAAAACTGTACACACAGGCTCTGCAATGGCAGGCCTGAGACATGTTTAAAGGCTACTAAAGTGGGTGGTACAATCAGTGCTGCAGGTCCACTAGTAGCATTTAATTTTAAGGCCTTGGGCACATGTATTGCACTTTACCAGGGACTTAGAAGTAAATAAAATATGCTTATCTTGGATAAGCTAATATTACCATGTATTAGGGAGTGAGCACCTGCACTTTAGTACTAGTCAGCAGTAGTAAAGTGGCCAGAATCCTAAAGCCAGCAAAAATGAAGTCAGCAAAACAGGAGGTCAGAAACTAAATAAGTCAGGGTAACCAAACCAAGGATGTCAGGCCTTAGAGTATGTAATTAGGTTTTTGTTTTTAAGTCAGCTCAGTTCATAGACTTTATTTCGATAAAAATATCACAAAAGTCGTTACATGACACAATAGTGGTGAATTAAACACAGTATAAAAATCTTTAAAACAATTATATTAGCGTTAAATCACTTGTATTCCATTAACAGGGATATACATTAAGTACTTTAAAAATCTTGATAATACAGTTAGAACTCCTAATACATGAAGCGTTTATAACATTTCATTCACCAGCGCAGCAAAATGGAATTACCAATGGGCTATGTGCAAAATGTGCATTGCACGCCAAATTATAAAGTGCATTGTGCGGGAGACATTATATAACCAATCGTTTCATAGGGTAACCTATTTGAAGTGTTCATTATTCTTGCCCAGCGTTAGATACTTAAATGTGCTTTCGAACGAATAACCCACATCCGTCCCAAGAATTTTGCGACAGTAATAACTATCGGTTCTTCCAATGAGGTAGTCAGAATCCGCACTGCCTCATTTCTCATCCAAGTTCCCATATTCTGGCAGACTGGTTTCAACCATCTTAGCCTTGGTCTATAATAGGCTGGGCAGGCAATTAAAATGTGAACCACTGTCTCCACCTGATCTAAATAGGAGGGACAGGTATCATCATTCAAGCCTTTCCATTTCTTAGTGAAAGCTTTATTAGGTAGGGAGCCCACCCTGAATTGATGGTATAGTTTTCTTTAGTTTGGAACAGTAATTATGTCCCAATAATCCTCAAACTTGGTTTCATGTTTTTGTCCAAGAAATGATATAGACATGACGGCCCAATTGAAGACGCATAACGCTTTGCTGTGACCATCTTCCAATAGGCTGCCCTTAGCTCTATCTTAGATGGAAATACTGTACCCCCTGGATCTGTCCATAAGATACTCATGCCCATACCAATGATTAAGTCCCTCACACACGTTAACCATGGAATTTTATTGGACACGTCCAGATTCTTGACGTCGTTTAGAGCCAACGTATAGTGTTGTAACTCGGGGGTCACCCATATCCTCCTCCAGTATGCTATTGGCCTAAACTTTGCCACATTCTTAATGGAGTGGCAGCCCAAATCCAAGGACAGGTGTAACAGGGGAGTCGATTGAGGGAGCCCAATTAAAGACCGCATGAACTTATTTTGACCTAGTACCAAGTTGTCCAAATGATCAAAGCCCCACAATTCAGCCAGTAAAGAATGGAAGCACCAATTTTGGTGTTATATATTTGGAGTACCGGGGCTATTGTTTGGTGTAGGATGTTTTGTGCTCTTTAATCAAGGCACCCGACAATTGGGCGGGCTTGGCTGTAAAAAGATCTACTTGCCGTTTCCAGGTCACTTTACGGTCAATATGTACCCCCAGATATGAGAATGTATCTGCCTGTTCCAATTGCCCATCTGTCATACCGACCCTACCAACAATTCACTTCTGCTTATGCAGGATCATGTACTTAGTTTTATCCACATTAATTATTAGTTCATGATCCCTACAGAACAACTCAAATCTTGTAAGGGCTCTTTGTAGACCCATCCGAGTCTTGGAGAAGATGAGGGTGTCGTCAGCAAACATAAGGAGGGGGATCCTCATGCCTGCTAGGGAGGGGGCGTCTGTGGGGAAATCCTCAAAATAGCTCACCAGCCTGTTTATATATAACGAAAACAAAGTTGGGGCTAAGACGCACCCTTGCCTTACGCCGTTTTTACTGGAAATTTATCTGTAAGGCTCCCATCAGCACCCCATCTCACCTGCGCATAGCTTGCAGTGTGAAGTCGTACCAGCATGACCAAAATGTCCCGAGGCATGCCTAATTCCAAGTAGGATTTCCACATCTTATTTCGAGGAACAAAATCGAACACTGACCTCAGAACGACAAAGGCAGCGTATAGAGTTCCACCCCCATTACCAGAACACGCCAGTATAAAAGTAAAAATCTGAACACCTGATCTAAAGTGCTAGTGTAGGGCCGAAACCCAGCCTGCAAGTTGGACAGAATGTTGTGTTCGTCTAGCCAAAACTGGAGTCTATTTAGGATCATTCTTGCCAGGACCTTTTGTATACAATCTAAAAGGCTGATGGGCCTATAGTTCCCCGGCATTGAACGGTCCCCCTTTTTAAAAATAGGGATTATTTCTGCTCCTGCCCATGTACTTGGAGTTGGAGCACCACTGGCCACAGCGTTTGCCACAATCTGTATATATTCTGCCCAATGTGGCAAACCATAAATAAAAAGGTCGGCCGGAATACAATCGGGCCCCGGGGCCCTCCCTCTTGTGACAGATTGAAGTGCAGCTTCTACCTCACGTCTAGAAAAAGTAAGAATTGTTTCTGGAGGTGGGATCATTGATATTCCAGAGTTATCCTCTTCACTGGTCAACTGTGCTGTGTAGTGTGCAACCCACCTTTCTGGCTCTACATGGTTATGTGGGAAATTATTAGGAACACCATTTCCCCACCTAACCAAGTGCCAAAACAAACACATATTCCTTCCACGTGAGGCTTCCAACAAGTCCCCCCAATGCTGGTCGTCCCAGGCCCTTTTAGCCTGGTACTGGGCCCTCTTGTAATCAGCCCTGGCCATAGATATAACAGGCCTATCCTTAGACCGTATTGCTGCAGCTAGTTTTTTATATGCAACTCTACAAGAGCTGTCATACCAAGCTGCCGCTTTCTGGATAGTATCATGATTAGGCTTCTTTGCTCTCTTGATAAAAAAACTTTTAAGGTTAAAAAAGAGTTCCTCATGTATCTGAACTATTTTTACATTCACCTCCCCCTGTATTGCACAAACCCTCAACTTGCTAACAGCACTTTCCAACATGTTTTTCATGTAGGCCAATTGCTCTTCATTCTGATGGGCACTTGCCCACTTAACTCGTCTGGTGTCATTGGTCATTCTTACTTCAACATAATCGTCACGTGTTGCTAAAATAGCCCCACGGACTAATGTTGTGCCTAGAACAGAGAGCACCAGAGGATTATGGTCACTTTCTGGTCTATCGCAAACCTCCATATCGACAAGGTTACACCACAGCTCCTTATTCAATAAGATGTAATCGATTCTGCTGGAGCGTACCCTATTATTAAAAGTATGGCAGCCTAATTTGTTTGTCCATTTACAGCCCTTACCCCATGATCTAGGCAGAGTATTTTTTAAACTGGAGACCTGCACCAGTCCATTTCTTACTGGGAGAGATGTCTAGCTGGGGAATAGACCATTCAGCATCCTTTTCGTTAGCAAAGTTAATGTCATGGACATCCAGGGGTTCGAACGTACAATTAAAATCACCAACTATTATGACGTTATTACCCGCTCTGTGATCTCTTAAAAAAACTGCTATAGAAACAGTGGGAGAGGCTTTCCCTCCTTGCAATCCTCGTGCATAGACATTAATAAGTAGAACATCCGGGGTTGCAAATACCGATATTTTTAATATTAAGATATCTTCTGAATCTATGGCAACCTCCTGCACAGAGTACAGCCCCGATTGTCTTATCCAGGTGGTCAAGCCACCCTTAGGCCTACCATGTTCACCTTTTTCTACTGGTTTCGTAAAATTTAGGTAGCCTTGGCAAAATACAGCATCAACCGCCCAAGTTTCCTGGAAACATAGTATATCTGCCAGCTCAATAAAATTAAACCAATCCACCAAATTCATTTTGTGCGATATACCCGCAATGTTCCAGGAAACTAACTTTAAACCTTGGACATAGCCCACATTAACACTATCATTGCCCAGTTGGTCTGCAGTATCACCTATCTGCTGGTCATTTTCTCTGAGAGTCTCAACAGAAAGACTACCATTAAATCTACTGCACCCCTCCCTCTCAACCGAATGCACTTTAGGCGATGTATTAGGCGGCAGGTTGGTTGCTAGTACCCCAGCCACCCCAGTCATAGTAGGTGGTGACTGAAGATTCACTCCACACACATCGAGTGTGTGCAGTCAATCAATGTCCTCCAATGTGGACAGTGGTTCAAATCTATGGAGTAACGGTACTGCGTAGTCGTAGGGGACATGATCCTGTCTGGTGTTCCTTGTGTTTCTTCTACCTACCATATTTGGAAAGAGTGTTTGATAAAAGAAACCAAGGGGCAATATATGAATGTTTAGCTCAGTCAAATCCCTTGTCCCACTTCTTTCCAAAATTGTTTGGACAAGTAGCGGGGACCCGAAGCTAATTACCACACAGTCCCCTCTACATTGTTTCTGATTGGGCCCAACCCATGGGACTCTACGTACCATTTTAAACTCATTGAATAGACAGTCACCCAACCCTGTCCTGTGGTTTAGCACATGTAGTGCTTTATTCTTTAATGATTCCCAGTGTTCGGTATAATTAACAGATGTAAGTACTGGCACATTGGCAAGAATAATGGTATAGGGTGTTGCTTCCGGGTTTGTTGTAACTGTCCTTCAGGGTACCCAGTCCCTTACTCCTTTCATATTCCCTGGTTGGTGTATGACCATTTGAGAATGGTTGCTGGCTACTTGCAGCTGTTTTTGATGCTGGGCCCGCTGTACCCTCACTAACTTGTGTGCTGCCTGTTTCTATGTGACTACTGGGGGTTTGTGCTGTGGCTACATTAGGAACAGATGGCTGCCCCGTCACATCCCCACCCGTAATCGAAATTGGCAGTGGCATGTATTGCTCCAGTTTACATAACCTGGCATCTGAAAGTTTGGAATATAGGGGGTCTAGCAGGGCCACCATTCTATCACCTATTTTGGAAAGGAGTTCGTCTTCCAGATCCCTAAGTAGGTTTTTAATATATGACCTGTCATCTTCCTTGCCTTTTTTTTACCAATCTTGGACGGTGGAGGGGCAACTATTTGAGTACCAGCTTTTTCACCAGATTTATTTGTGGTTTTGGCCACCTTACTGGCACGTGTTAGCATATATGGCTGTCCATGAGCCTTCCACTTTTTAGTAGTTGAGTCATCTATGACCTTAGTCTGGTCCGATCTCCGTTGCCAGGTATTTGTCTTAGTAGCAGGAGATGCATCAAGAGATGCATCAAGGGATACCATACTGTTATTAATCTCATCTGGTGTATGGATCTCGGCAGTCACCAGGTGGGTATCGGTGCCTCGGTAGAAGGAGGCTTTAAGGGCAGGGTCTTAGTGAGGCTTGATGAGGTTGTGGGTCCAATGATAACCTTTTTTCTGTTAACTTAATTTCTTTAATAAGGGCCGTCTCGGCCCATGCTAGAAAGGCATCTAGTGTGCCCACAGCTCGAGAGCCACCCCCTCCCACACGATCAGCCTTAGACATAATAAATTCTAGAATTGAGGACCACTGTATTCAGCAAGCAACAGTGCACAATTATTATTAGGGGAGAGAATACCAGTATTGACTGCAGAGGGGACCAATGTCCAAGTCAAAAGGTAGGTAAATGTGCCAACAGCAGTTTGAGTCAATAATAAGTGTTCTTACTTGCCGAATATAAGCCCCTCTCCTCCTGAAGCCAAGAGAGTGGGCCCAGCCCGGCCTCCTCTGGGCTCTGATAGGCGCAGATGGGCCCTTGGCTGTGGGAGTGTTGTGTGCAATTTAAGCGCCTCCTGGTGCTGGATGGTTGTCGCTGCCCCCGCGACGCTGAAGGCTACTGGGGGATGTAGACCCCTTTAATAGTCCCGGCGTACTGGCCTGCAGCAGCGTTTCCTCAGGCAAGCGGGACCCCAAGAACACTGCAGCGATGTTCCACACGGCAGCACCAGGTATGAAAAGTATCCCTCTCTATGTCCGTTTAGGGGGACAGTCAGCCACTAGGCCTAAACCCGGCCGCAGGTCTCATCTCATGGCATGACTTCACTCTACGCTCCTCATGGCAGTGACCACGCCCCGATTTCGGAGCGCCGTCCGTAGGGCACCCCTCCCTCACTCCCAGTGGAGCAGGGAATCTCCGGTGCAGGCCGTGTCTCTGGCCGGGCCTGGAAAGCAAGTCTGGCGCCGCGCCACTCCCGGTCCCCAGTACCTTCAAGCCGGTAGGCAGCGGGTGCCCGTCCCTGTGCTGTCTGTGTGCTTCACTACAGGTTGTGGGCAGCACCACCGATCTCCTCCACAGCCGCGCCGACGAGGAGGGCACCAGAAATGCTGACTGGCCCTCTACCGTTTGGCGCACGGCCGGAGACCGCAGCTCTCACCCAAGATGCCGGACTGGGTGTTTGCTTCTCACTCTGCAGCAGGGTTCCGATCGGAGAATCACCTCGGCTCCGTCCGCTGCTGACCCTCACTCTGGGGCCCTAAATCACCACAGCAGGCCTTTCTTCTTGTCGGGCCTCACAGGAATCGCCCCTCTGACGCCTGGGACACCCTCGCGGCACTGCTTCTCTTCAGGCCCCTCTGCACGTCCTCTCGGGCATGTCGCGCCCTTTTAAGTCAGTTTATATACATTAGGGGGCATATTATCAAGGGGGTTTATCTCCGCTTTTTTGGCTTTAAAAGCCAAGAAAGCGGAGATAAAATTATCTCCCTATTACCTAGCTGCCGCTAACACCAGTTAGCGACAGCTAGTAGGAGATAACGACCATCTTGGGCCCCACTTTGCATGTCAGTGATATTTATCACTAATGAGATGCAAAGTGGGCGTGCCAAGATGTTAGCGACTGAAAACAGTTGCTAACATCGCTATCTCCTATTACCAACTTTTGGAGATATTCGCGCTAAGCGGGAATATCTCCAAAAGCTAACACCTGCCCTGAGCAGTTCTTAGCCATGTTATCCAATAAGAGGTGGATAACATGGCTAAGAGCATTAGCTCTCTAATGCATGAATATCGCGGACTTTTCAGCAATATTCATGCTTTGCGGCGATTTTTACCGCATTTGCGTTAAACCTTGGTAATACCAAGGTTTATTTGCGGTAAAAATCGCCGCAGCGATGCGGTAAATTTTTGTTTCTAACCAAGCAATAGCGATAATTATCGCTATTGCTTGGTAATATGCCCCTAGGTTTTTAAGTGGGTGGGGGGGTGATGTTTAGTTTAAAAATATATATACATACTTTAGCAAATGTGTAAAAAATATCACAAAATATATATTTGTTTAACTTTACACCCATAGTAAATGTTTAGGAGCAGTTGCTGTTTGCTTTGTCCCAATCTATGTTTATTAAGAGTGGTGGAGGCTTGATGTATAACTTGTTATTTGTGTATAGTGGTTAAGATAGTTTAAAGTTAATTAAAATAGTTTAAGGTAGTGTTAAGGTTAGTTACTTTAGGTTAGTGTACGTTAGGTAGTTGTAGGTTGTTCACAGAGATTTGAGATATTTAGTTTATTTTCTACTTTAACAACTTTGTAATCATTTCATATTTAAGCATTTTTATCATTCAGTTAGTTGAATTAAGTACATGATGTAGCTATTGATCTGCAGTCTTCAAAGGTATATGTTGCATTGTCAGAGGCCATGGGGTAGGTGGTAGTCTACCTCGCATTGGACTTAAAAGTAAATCAAATATGCCAAACAGGTGTAAACCAATTGTACCATGTTTAGAGGAGAGAGAACATGCATATTTGCATGGTCAGCAGTGGTCAACTGCCCAGAGTCCTCAAGCCAACAAAAAGAAGGCCAGAAAAAGTTTGGGGTGACACTTCAAAGAGGGCCATTTTCCAACAATATTTATGTGTAATATGAAGTGACTCAACAAAAAGTCTAATAGTTCCCTAAACTGCTTATTTCAACATCTATCATAGATCCATTTATCCTTCCCCTCATCATCCATCCATCCTTTTCCCTCATCATCCATCCTTCCCCTCATCATCCATCCATCCTTTTCCCTCATCACCCATCCATCCTTTCCCCTCATCACCCATCCATCCATCCTTCCCCTCATCATCCATCCATCCTTCCCCTCATCATCCATCCATCCTTCCCCTCATCATCCATCCATCCATCCATCCTTTCACCCACCCCCTCATCATCCATCCATTCCCTCATCATCCATCCATCCATCCATCCATCCATCCCCTCATCATCCATCCATCCACCCTTCCCCTCATCATCCATCCTTTCACCCACCCCCCCTCATCATCCATCCATCCATCCATCCATCCTTCCCCTCATCATCCATCCATCCATCCATCCTTCCCCTCATCATCCATCCTTCCCCTCATCCATCCTTCCTTTCATCCATCCATCCTTCCCCTCACCCATCCATCCATCCCATCCATTTATACTGCCCCTCATCCATCCATCCTTCCCCTCCATCCATCCTTCTCCTCATCTATCATCCTTCCCCTCACCCATCTATCCATCCCATCCATTTATCCTGCCCCTCATCCATCCATCCTTCATCCTTCCCCTCATCCATCCTTCCTTTCATCCATCCTTCCCCCTCACCCATCCCATCCATTTATCCTGCCCTTCATCCATCCATCCTTCCCCTCCATCCATCCATCCTTCCCCTCATCCATTTATCCTTCCCCTCATCCATCCTTCCCCTCCATCCCTCATCCATCTTTCCCCTCATCAATCATCCAGCTACCCTTCCACCCATATATCCAGCTATTTACATTTTCTCTCCATCCTTCCCCTCACTCATCAATCCATCTATCCTCTCTCATTATCCATTTATTCAATCTTTCATTCATCCATTCACCCTTTCACTAATTCATCCAGCCATTCACACATCCCTTCACTTACTTACACGCCCACCTTTCCATATTCATTTTGAGCTGAGCCCTTTTGAGAAGAGGCCCATCAAGAACTTCACCCTCGCTGCAGGGGCCGTTCCAGGAATGGGACAGAAGCCACCCAAAGCGGAGACAGGATCCACCGCAGGGGGGGACAAGAGCCATCACAGGCGGGGGTAGACTGGAGCCACAACATGGGGGGACAGGAGCCATCACTGTGGGGGGTGGACTGGAGCCACAACATGGGGGGACAGGAGCAGGAGTCATCACAGGAGAGGGAACGTGATCCACCAGGGTGGGCACAGGGGTGGGCATGCAGTATTCTAGTATCATCTTGGGCTTCTCGCCCCCTCCTGCAAAAGATAACAAGAAGACAGGCTCTCTGTCCAAAATGCCATCCCCCACTGTGATGTACAGTACTTACAGGAGATACTCCGAGAGAACTGATGGAACTGATTGTCCTCCATACTTTGTTAATCAGTGTGGGTGCGATTGTGCCATTTCTTTATTGTATTACATTATGCATGTTGGAAGAACCGAGGTTTGCTTACAAATTAGTGACAGTAATTAAGCTCGGTGAAGAGAAGCAGGTGCTGCCTCGGTGTAATCTGGGGTGTAATCTGGCCGAGTCTAGGATGTTTGGGACCCTGGGTAGAAATGGAATGTGTGAGCCCCCCTCTAAATAGCAGATACAAGACGCATTCAGGGTTGTTTGCGTGTGAATGGATGCCTCCTGCTCCGAAGCTGCCGCCCTCCCCCCCCCCTCTGTCACCTTCAAGCACCTCTTAACAGCTCATCAAGGGCTGGAGGTGTGAGGGTTGCCATCCCGCTGTGCCTCTACAGTGCTGCTGGGGGTCAGCTTTCATACAGCATCGGAGTCAAGTAGGGAGGTGGGGGCAAGCTGTGCCCGGTTAAAATTACGGACAAATGGCAGGGGCGTGGTGACCACCGGCGTGCTTGGTAACTTCAGGATTCAGCCAGCCACTCGCCCAACCGGAAATACTTTATTTACTTTGTGCGCGCCGCCCTCCCGTTTTTTAATGGTGGACGCGGGTTTGATTTAGCAGGGTGGACGGCGTCCACCCTGAAAAACCCTCGAAAATAAGTGGGGGGATGCCGTCCACCCGCGTGGTACCCCGACTCGTGCCCTGGTAACAGCGACTGCGATGTAACAATGACTATCATTACAATGCAAACCATTATATCGCATGCGCTTTTAAAACGCATGTGATGTAATGGTTATCCACATCGTTGTGAGAAAACTCAGCTATTCCATTTCCTCACAACGACGTACACCGCCCCTCTGTCGACACTGGCACCAGGTGAGAGGAAGACGAGGAGAGAGAGGTAAGGGGGATTGTGCTTGGGATGGGGGTCACTTTTTAAGGGTTTAAGGTAGTGTCAAATTAGTGAAGTAATGTTTGTGTAATGTAAGGTTGAAATGGCATGCGTGGTAAAGGTATAGTAGTGGTAAAATTTTGCATTGTAATGGTACTCGTTGTAATTGACATCATGTAGCATTACCCGCATTGTAAAGGCATGCGTGGTATTTCTATGCGATGTAACAGGTGCTATCCCCTTCCGCACACCTGTACGGTTCCAGTAAGGTTCTTCATTGGCTGTTCCCTAATCTCCCTGCCTCAAGCATGGCTTTGGCATATCATTCTAGCAAGCAATGACGTCAATTAAAATTGTCTAAGCATTTTTCTTTTTTCTCTATAGCCCTCAAGAGCTCTGAGGTGGTAAGACCTCTGACCCTCGGTCTAGGTCCACTCTCTCCCCGCAGCTCTGCTGTGCCGTTTCTTGCCTCCGGACCCGGACCTGCTCCTTGGGAGGCTGGAGGCTGCTGCCTACTCCTGCACCTGCTCCCCGCTCCAACTGGGACCAGACTGCCTGCAACCACTGTAACCTTCTCAGCCGTTGTTTTTCAAAATCTTTCCCTGTTGTGCCACTGTTATTGTGCCCATCTGTGTCTTGGTCTAATTCCATCACTGGTTTTATTTTCTTGTGCCTGCCTGTTCCTTTCGCGGCTTTTGCCCCTCCAGCCTCTCCACCCCGGAATTCCCTCGCTCCTGTCTCCCAGCCTCTCCTCCCTCCCACCTCCCCTACTTAATGGCAGCCACTGTGCGGTCGCGCAGGGGATGCATACAGTGGGCACGCTGAAGGCTCGCCAAAAGCAGGTCAGTGTGCACCCATCCTTGACCCAACTGCGACCAGCATAATGAACCCTGGACCTCCCACTATCCATTGCTACGACACCACCACCCTCCTCACACCCAACCCTGGAAGACTTAGAGATTGCCAACAGACCTCGCCGAACACGACCCACTGCCAGTTCTCCTACCTCCACTGCCACCAGACACTCACCACCACCCCGGCCTCTAACACCACCAATGCCAGCATGGGCGACACCCTAAAATGCATCCTTCTCAACATACGCTCCATGCACAAACACGCTATGGAAATCTGGATCCTACTCGACTCTCTCTTCCCCGACATCGCTTTCTTCACAGATACCTGAACCAACGCATCCTCGGCCCCTGACATCAGCACCGCCATCTCAGATGGATACAAGATCCAGAGGAAAGACCGCCCCATTCACTGAGGAGGGGGCCTTGCCATTGCCCACTAGAGCACCCTCTGCCTCACCACCTCCAGCGAAACCTTCCCCTCTGCCGAATACCTGCACTTCCAGATCCAGGCCACCCCCAAAGCCACACTCCAAGGAACCCTCATCTACAGACCTATCGGAACCCAAACACCCTTCGTTACCACCATCACTGACTACATTGCACCCCACGCCATTGCCTCAACAAACTACATACTCATTGGAGACCTAAACTTCCACCTCGACAACCCCTGCAACCCCAACTCCACTATCCTTTGTGACAACCTTGCCAGTGTCGAATTTACAACTCGTCAACACACCGACCCATAGAGCAAGACACACCCTCGACCCCTTCTTCGCAGCAAGAAATAGCACTCAATTCAGCCACACAATGCAGCCACCATGGACCAACCACCACTGTGTACACTTCGCCATCAACAAACCCAAGGCACCCAAACCAGCCCCACGCCCCCACAAAGAAACTGGAGCAAGGTTATCGACAAGAAACTCCACCCTCACCCAAGACAACCACACCTCAGCATCTGACGCACCCAGAAAACTCCACACCTGGATCTCCGACTGCACAGACGAGCACGCCCCTCTACGCAAACCCGACAAACAACGCCCCAGGAAAGCTGCCTGGTTCACCACTGCTCTTCAAGAAGCCGGACGCACCTGCAGATGCCTGGAAAAGAACTGGAGAAACACCAAGACAACCAAAAACCACACCACCTAAAAGAATGCAATGACGGACTACCACAACCCTATCAGAGCCACCAAAAGGAACTTAATCCACAACAAAATCCTGGCCAACTCTACCAACTCCAAGGAACTTTTAAGTGTCATTCAAGAATTCACCAAACCACGCAGCGAAGCCACAGACATCACCGCATCCCAAGACCGCTGCGACAAGCTTGTAACCTATTTCCACTTCAAGATCAAAAACCTCTATGACAACTACATTGACCATCCACCACGTGCCACAGACGGCCCCCGCCCCACAGAAACACCAGCCAGCCCACCATCTCCAACTGGACAACAATCACAGCCGAAGACACCGCCTCAACCATGAAAAGCATTCACTCGGGAGCCCCCACAGAACCCTGCCCCCCTCACACCTACCACATCAGCTGCGTCCGCCATCGAATGCAAATTACAAGGCACCATCAACACCTCCTTCAAATGAGGCACCTTCCCAGATGATTGGAAGTGTGCAGAAGTCAGACCTCTGCTCAAGAATCCCACAGCTGACCCCACCGACCTCAAGGATTATCAGCCCATCTCGCTCCTCCCCTTCACAGCCAAAGTTGCAGAGAAAACAGTCAATAGAAAACTGACATGATTCATTGATGAGAACGCCCAATCCGGATTTCAAAACAACCACAGCACAGAGACCGCCCTACTCACCGCCACAGATGACATCCGCACCCTCCTGGACCATGGCCATTCCGCAGCTCTCATCCTACTCGACCTATCAGCGACCTTCGACATGGTCTCCCACCGCACACTAGTTGCCAGACTACACGACGCAGGCATACAAGGAACAGCCCTGAACTGGATCCGATCATTCCTCACTGGAAGAAGCCAAAGGATAAGACTCCCACCCTTCAACTCCGACCCCACGAAAATTACCTGCTGGAGTCCCACAGGGTTGATCCCGGAGCCCCACCCTCTTCAACATCTATATGGCCCCCTCTCAGCCATCGTCCGATAACACAGCCTCAACATCGTATCCTATGCCGACGACACCCAGCTCATCCTCTACCTCACCAAAGACCCCACCACTGCCAAACTTAACTTCCAGAAAGGAATGCAAGATGTTGCAGTCTAGATGACCAACAGTTAATAGTCTTGGGGACCAACCTAGAAACAACGCTTGTTGAATATGACCCGCAAAGACAGAGGCCGTAGTTGGAATGAACAGATTCCACAAACAAGAGTTGAGTTTGAAGAAGGTAGCTCGTGCTCTAGCTGGTTTCCCTTCCCTGAAAGTGATGGCAAACTTCCTCAAATGGTGCTAGATATAACTCGACAATGGAGATACTTCTCCTTTTATCCCCAATAGTGATGAACGATACTTTCATCCACATAAAAGGTGTACAGGCATCTCCACATTAACGTATGTCGTTTGCTAGAAATACCATTTTGTCTACTGGGCCTCAGACTGGCCTATGCTTCTGAGGCATGCCAATCAGAAATCAGAATGGAGAATCACGCAACCTCTCTTCCTTCAAAGTGTTATTGAACTGCGATAACTATCCCCACACCATCATATGTGATTCCTGCAATCTTGATGAAAGTGCATGCTGCCCAAAAAACACTCAAGTGCCAAGCAAGAAAGACCCAAGTCATGCCCATAGCACACGTGGAGCCCACAATATTCGCCTTGAACAAGGCACTTACAAAAGATGACTTGTTCAACTCTCGTCACACAGTTAAGATTCAAATAAGAGAGAAATTTATCAATGGTGCATCGCAGAAGCGAGATCAGATCTGGGCATCAAGTTGGAAAGGGGCCTTTGTGGTGCATGTAGACTACAATAAGTAGAGTAATGGGCAATGAAGCCAAAACTAAGCACTGCAAGTTCATGATAAAATGCTGTAATTGGAACTGTCAGCTATTAAAGCACAGCTTCAGGGCTGGACTGGCTACCAGGCGTTTTGGAATGCTGCTGAGCTGGGGCCCGATTTAGTTTTGCTTTAATTATTTCGAAGCACACGCAGGTCTCCATCAACTAAATCAGCCCCCACTGCAGTGACATCAGCCCCCAGCTCTGCAGCATTCCAAAACGCCCGGTAGTCAGTCCAGCCCTGCACAGCTTGAACAGGCTGCCTTAAAGTGTAAAGATTTAGAAAATAGATCGCGTTGTGACACTATACGTGTACAGGGCCTTGTAGAGGGTGCACAGGACACGGGCCTTGAGGTGTTTGTCAACGGTCCTTTCCACCAGATATTAGATGAATCTAATCAAGAGATTCTTTCAAATGTGCCCACTGGTTGGTTGCCAGTGCACAGTCGAGTCACCTCACCCAAGAGCTATGCTGGTCGATCTAAGCCATTTCAAATCAAACGAGGAAATCTTTAAATCCTCCAGGAGGCTGGACTCATAAACCCACAACCCACTCCTAAAAAATAACACAATTTACATTTTTATCAATTCTAATGATTAATACACAATTAATAACTAATTAATAATAAGTTATTTACCACAATTAATGATATAAAATCATAAATACTTAATTATTAATTCATTAACATTATTAGTTAATTAATTATAATTAAATTACTTCCTACCCTATTCTCCTATAAACCCACAACCCTTTCAGAATTGTGACTTATATTCTGACTTTGCCATTAAAGAGGGTTTAAAAAAGTACAATTACAATTCATTTGAGACCACACCTGACATTTCAACCTGTTCCCAAACAAAGGTTATCACTTACTAAATGTAACTCAATGTTATCCTACAGGAGAGGTAAGTCTTACAGTAGCGAAAAAACAAAATCATGCCAGAAACCTCAGAATCATCATTGACAACAAGCTCACTATGAAATCACAGATTAATATCATCTCCTCTGCCTGCTTCCTAATTTTGCGCATGCTACATAAGTCGCTACCTCTGCACACGAGATGCACAGTGACACTGGCCCTCATCACCAGCCGACTGGACTATTGCAACATCCTCTATGTAGGAATCACAATACACCTCCTACAGAGACTTCAGACTATACAGAATGCATCATCCTTCCCAACGAACAAACCAACATCACACCCCACCTCAGGCAACTTCACTGGCCCCCCATACAGAAGAAATGCCAATTCAATCTGCTTGACCACGCACACAAGGTTCTACACAACCAAGAACCCACATACATTAACCACTGCCTGAACCTTCACCAACCGCTGAGAAAACTATGCTCCACTTCCCTTTTACTTGCCCATTCTCCCCGCATCAACCTAAACAGAAGTGTAGGATGTTACTTGTCCAACATCACAGCAAAGACCTGGAGCAGCCTCCCCACGCACCTCACTTCTGGAATTCCGAATGGCATTCAAGACCTGGCTGTTCGAATAAGCTGCTGGGACCTGCTAGCTCCTGGATACCCTATAGGGTGATTAGCCGCACTTTATAAATTCTGATTGAATGATTGTTTCAATGAGATTGGACAGCTGTGTCTACCTGCTCCAAACTAAGGTGCTCATTATGATGGCGGAAGGACCGCCACCTCCAGCCATGCAGAGGTGGTCCTTCCACCATCGAATATCAATTTTCCCACTGCCGAATTAGGATTGCGGCAGGAATCCAATTCAGTCCGCGGCTGATGCGAAGACAGTCTGCCACGGAACCGCCACAGGCATTCATTGCAATTGCCTGGCGGACAAACAATAGGGGCCAAAATCGTGGCGGTACCTAGCAGGCACCATACACCAAATTAGGAATCAAGGCTGACACTGGCATTTCCATGGCGTGATGCCGCCATGGAAAGGCTGGTGGAGAATGCCTCTGGTCCCCCCTTGTGTTGGGGGGTGCCTGTGCACTGGGGGTACCCATGGTACCCCCCTACATTTCACTGCACCAAGTGGCAGGCACAGTTTGTTTCTTGCCACGTAGTGCAGTGAAATGCACAACATGGCTTTTTAGCTTTGCGTCAAGTGCTGCTGTGAGCAGCATCCGCCTGAATGAAACAAAAATGCGACCACCATGGTGGCAGTCGCATCCTAATTCGTGGTGCGGGACATGTATGGCGGACCGTCCCTGTGTACACCAGGATGGCAGACGGACTCCAGTCCGTCCGCTATCATAATGAGCCCCTATGTCTCTCCACAAAATATTATTCACAGTAATACACACTGCTGGAAGCCAGTCATTTGACCAAACATTGCAGAGTTGTAAATATATCTCCAAATGTGAAATCATGATTGAAGTCAATTCATAAGAAGGTGGTTTTGAAAGGTTAATTAATTTTACACGTTATTTGGTCTCTGGCATAACACACAAATGTTCGCACCAGCGTTTGGCATGGCAGAAATCTTCTTTTTTCTCACACCAGCATGCAGAACACAAAGGCGATAATTAAGGGCAGGGTGGCTTTCGCAAGCTGGCCAGATGTGTTAAGGAGAAGAGAAGTTCTCCCTGGCATCTTCTGTTTCAGTTGTAGAAGACATTTTTTCTATTCAATGGCTGTCCATGGCTTCTAGAAATTCTTGCCTGTCATTCTTCACGGGGCTCTCAGGAAGACAATAGGAGTCCCAGGATCGGAAATGCATTTTTGAGCTCCAGGGGCTGGATCTTGAGGCTGTTTTCTGTGCTGCGCTGGCGCAGAAGAGATCTACACTCTTTTTCGTTGTTATCAGCTCATACAATCGCTTGAAAAATCTTCAAGTTAATGCATGTTTTGCATAACGCAGATCTCAGCAACAGAAAGTGGCAATTACTGCCATGTTTTCCCAAGCTCTGCTGTCATCAAAACATACATTATGTCAGAGATCTTTATTAAATTAATGTATGCACTCAAGACAATAAAAAAGCACAAGATCTGCTTCTGCCCTGATGCAGCACAGAAAACGATGTAATTATAGGGTCCCTTGTTGCTGCTGACTCCTTTATTTGCACATTTCTGCCTCAAACTGGAGTTTTAGGATGTATGTCATATTAGTTACTGGTAATCTTCATTACTCCTGGTCCTATTTCCCTTGTTCCGTTTGTCACTAATGAAATATTTCTACCTCACAAAACAGAAAAAAACACTAAGTATACTATGTATATGGCCCTCCCACAAGGTGGCAGCCTATAAGGCTACACACACACACATAATTTCGTCTGAAATCCCAACTCTCCACCACAGAAGGCTGGGTTGATGGGAGGCTGGGAGAGGAGTGACAAATGGTACGAGGACAATAGGACCTGGAGTAATGAAGATGACCTTTAAGTAATTTAACATTCCCTCCATTCACCCTTGTCCTCATCCCATTTAGCCCTAATGAGGAATAACAAAGCGACCCCCAAGCCAGAAGAAAACACAGCTCCAACCAGAAAGGACACTAAAGAACACAGGAAAACCGCATTTGGCATGCAAATTCCAAAACGGTGTTTATGTGTTAACGGCACATGAGAACTCGAGGCAAAGTAGATTGCAGCACACCAACACCAAAATTGGTGGTATCTGACAACACATTATGCGACGTCTAATGGACAACAAAATCTTTTCCCCTCTATAGGCAGAACTAAAAGAAACAATAAGAGATTCAGAATGTCTATAGGACTGGGTATGAGACACATACATCTAAAGAGCTTGTTTACCATCTAACAATTGTCACTGAAAATCACCCAGCGAATCAGACTCCATACATGTAGCAACACAATCTTCCGAGTTCTGTGAAACTGAGAGGAAGCCTTAGGTAGAAAAGAAGGATCCAAATGCAACACAATACCATTGGCATAAAAGGAAAGACAGGGCTCATTCACCAACAGAGCTCCCATTTCACCCAGACGTCAAACCGACGCAAGAAGACCACTTTTAATGTTAGAAACTTCACATCCATAGGATCAAGAGGCTCAAAAGACTGAAAAACAAACACCCGAAAAACCTAAAGGGAGGTCCCACATGAAATAAAGAGGACATACAAAAGGCCTAGAGATGGAGACACTCTTCAGCAACCTAGCCACCAAATCATCAGAGTCAGCCAGATTACCAGAGGGAGATCTGAACACTCAAATAGCAGCCAACTGAGCCATCAGAGTAGAGACAGAGAGCTTCATATCAATGCCTTCCCAAATAAATTAAAGGATAAAGGTAAAAGTACAGTTCAAGGGAGACAGGTTTAAGGAAAAACACCAACTCTTAAAACTGCCCAAGGGCTGACCATATGACTTCAAAGTAGGCTTCATAACCTGCTAATGGCAACAGCTAAATGCTTAGACAATCCTTTGTTCTGTAAACCCACTCCTGACATTGCTGTAGGTGGCTGTCATTGCTGTAGCATTGCTGGTGGTCATTAGATGTTGCTGTAATACAAAGTGTTGGGTTCAAAAGAGTCTCTGTGTGAATGGGCACTTCTCGATAAGCCCTACCTTCAGGATTTCATCTTCTTTCTTGGGAGGAGCTCAGATGGATGCCAGGTCTGGGTTAGGATGTGGGGAGGCAAGTCTTGGGACTCAAGCACTCACTCCAGAAGATGTCAGTAGGGCCCAGCCAGGTCCAGTTGAAGGTCCAGGCAGGACCAGTGCAGCAGGTCAGCTGGGTAGTTGCAAGAAGGCCTCTGGGGCTTGTTGTGTCCCTGTAGCTTGGACAGGAGGTCAGCCAACTGACTTATGGAGTCTCAAAGGCCAGCCTGGGGTGAAGGGAGCACACCCAGGCTCCCTCCTCAAAGAGGATGCAGTTCTCAAGCAGGAGGGCAGTCTTCTGGTAGCATCAGGGTAGTCCTCTGGTGGCAGGGCAGCCTTTCTTCTGTAATGTCCACAGGTTCAGGAATGTACTGATGAGTGACTCTAGAGGCCTGATATTTATACCTTGTGCTATCCTTTGTGTGGGGGGGACACCCTGTCCTACCCCCACATCTGGTTCTAGAAATTCTTCCTCTCCCTATCAAGGCTCCAAAATGTCTAGGGTCACAGAGACAGGGCAGGCGGGGTGTCAGATTTCTTTGGAGGATAAGCCCTTTGAAATACATATTGTGCTGGGTACAGCCCCCCCCCCCCCAGTTAACCTGTCAGGCTGGCCCATCCTGTCCACACCTAAGTCCGCTTTGTGTCACTGTCTGGAAGCAATAAATAGACCCCAACAGCAGAGCCATTCACGGTCACTTGAACCAGGACACTTGCAGAAGACACAAATGGATAGGACAATAAAATGCCAACTTTCTAAAAGTGGCATTTTCAGAATTGTGAATTAAATTCTGACTTCACAGTTGAAGAGGGTTTTAAATTACAATTCATTTGAGAGTAAGCAGCATATCTATATCTGCTCCCAATCCTATTTAATGTAATAAGATAACCCAGTGTTCGTCAATGGGAGAGATATGCCTTTTAACTGAGAAAAACAATGTTAGGAGTGATAATATGGGCCCTGTCTTGGCACTAACTACCCCATCTTGGACAAATAATGCCAATACAGATGCACAGCTCCTCAATGAGTGGGTTGCAAAGATGGTCTCCTCCATTGCCCCTGCCTCACGAGCATTATCCAAGAGAGACTCCCCTTTAGCCCCCTGGTTTTCGCAGGACCTGAGGAAAGAAAAAGCAGCCTGCAAAAAGCTAGAAAGACTTTGGAGAGCTAACTATGGCCTGGAAGAAAGAACAATCTATAAGGAATCCTCCCAAAAATTTAGGAAAGCAATTAGGAAAAGTAAAAAACTATTTTATGCGGACTCTATTCTACAGGCAGAACAATCTAACAAACAGATTTTTAAGGTGGTACAGTCGTTCTTTAAGCCCAAGTGCATTGAGAGGGAGGTTTCACCGACAACTACTCTTTGCGAACAAATCTCCGAGTTCTTTGACCAAAAGATCAAAAAGGTGTATGAATCTTTTGGACCAGAAATAAAAACGCTGAAACAAGACCTCGTGATTAAGGACGAGCCAGGTGAGACTCTCACCCAGTTCATCAATATCCCTCTGAATGAGGTAAAACAAGAACTCATTCGATGCAAATCCGGTTCCCCAGATGACCCATGCTCAGCCAAATTATGGAGCTCGCTAGCTGAGTTTGTAGCTTCCACATTACAACACATCTGGAACTCATCCATCGCTTCGGGCATATTTCCGGACGTCTGGAAACATGCCACGCTCCTCCCACTAAAGAAAAAACCTAATGGGGACCCAGAAGACCTTAGCAATCTTCGCCCAATATCACTGTTAGCCGCCCCAGGGAAAATGCTAGAGAAAGTCATACAGCGCCAACTGAGTAAATTTGTAGAAGTAAATAAGGTACTACATGAAACACAGTCAGGCTTTCGACCCGGCTTTAGTACAGAAACAGAGCTTATTGAGGTAGCCGAGTCAGTAAGGTGGTCGATGGATGCAGGAAATTCAGCAATGCTGGTACTCCTGGATCTGTCGGCCGCCTTCGACACGGTGGACCACGCCAAACTACTCAGCTGTTTGGACGAGATAGGGATCCAGGATAAGGCACTGGGATGGTTACACTCCTATCTATCCCTGAGAACCCAAAAGGTGGCGCTAGGAACGATTTCTTCAGCACCTAAGGCCCTCAGCTGTGGAGTTCCGCAAGGGTCGGCCCTCAGCCCCCTTTTGTTCAACATCTATCTCGCTCCTCTGTTTACGTTGATTGCCAACTGGGGTGTCAAGGCAATTTCTTATGCCGATGACACCCAGTTGGTATTCCCATACTCAGAGGTGACACAGGAGTCTTTTTCGAACTTCAAAGGCTGTCTTCAAGACATAGCCCATTGGATGAACACAAATAAATTAAAATTGAACACCAATAAGACCGAAGTAATCTTCTTTGGCAGAGGTCCCCCTCCCTCCTCTGAACTTTGGTGGCCGATGGAGATGGGCCCAGTCCCTCACCCAGCCGCACGGCAAAAAATCTCGGAGTGAGGTGGGATGATAGTATGTCCTTTACCTCCCATATCCAACAAGTCACCGGCTGCTGCCTGAGCAAACTGAGAAATCTCCGAAAAATCCTGAGACTCCTCCCTGCGAGCTGCCGGAAAACGGTTATCGACGCCACTGTTACATCCCGGCTGGACTACGCCAATGGACTCTACCTAGGCTTACCAAAACACCTGTCGCAAAAACTTCAGGTAGCTCAAAATGCGGCTGCGAGACTGTTACTGCGAATTCCCCTCAAGCAATCAGTCTCTCCGCATCTTCGATCGCTACACTGGTTGCCAGTTGCCAGCAGAATTAAATTCAAAGCACTCACGCTGGCGTACAGATCTCTGTATGGCTCCTGCCCAGTTTACCTGAAAAATCGCCTCCCGAGATATTCCCAAACCCGCGTCTTGCGGTCCAACTGCCGTGTTCAACTGACCGTGCCGCGTATAAAAAAGGCTCGACTAGGTGGTCGGACTTTTACGGCAAACGTCACCTCCTTATGGAACACTTTACCACAAGAAATCCAGCAGGCCCCCTCTGAACCTTGTTTTAAGAAACTCCTAAAAACGTGGCTCTTCACCCAACCCCGCTAGTTCTCTCCTTTCTGTTAGCCTCTAGGTCAACTGTGTTCTCTTAGCGCCGGGACACCTCCTAGCGAGATAGCTGTTCGCGCTTTATAAAATGCAGTATTATTATTATTATTATTATTATTAAATGCTAGGAAATATAAATCATAAACCCACATGTCCTACTTAATAAATACAATGCATCATTCCCAATAAGCCTGTAGGGCATACTTTTAGTGATGGCTTACATGTATAAAAAGGAAGGTTTAGGCCAGGCAAAAGGTTTATTTTGTCAGGTTGAAATGGCAGTTTAAAGCTACACTAACAGCTGCAGTGGAAGGCCTGAGACGTGTCTTTAAAGGCTACTTTAGTGGCGGCTCAATGAGTGCTGCAGGCCCACTCGGAGCATTTGATTTACAGGCCCTATGTACATGTAGTACCATTTACAAGGAGCTTACAAGTAAAGTAAAATGCACCAGTCAGGTAAATGCCAATTGCACCAAGATTTGGGGAGAGAGCCAGTGCTTAATGTGATCCAGTATCTGCTGGTGGGGGCCACAGCGCTTATTTTTGGGGACCAGAACTTATTTTTCAACATCAGATATTTACTGAGCGCAAAAGGGGGAAAACACTAAGATCAGAAATGTGAAGGTTGAGAAACCATCACAAAGGGACAAAGCAGGAACACGAGCAGTGAGGAAAAGGAGCACGGAGTGCCTGGTAGTGCTTTTTAAGACTGCCAACCTTGGTATTCAGTGCCCTGATATATAGTTGCACTGTCTGCCAGCTTCTTAGCAGCTCTTTGGGCCCCAGTACTCTTTTTTTTAATTCAAATTAAGCACTGGAAAAAGCACAAGCACTTTACCACGAGTTAGCAGGGAGAAAGCGCAGAGAGTCCTGATTCCAACAAAAATAGGTTCAGAGCCAGAAGGCAAATATGTGGTGAAGAACCTGCAAAAAGAGCCAGGTCCCAACTCTTGTAGTCTCAGGAATATCAGCAACACACTTCCACTGTCTCAGAAAGCAATTTTTACCTCCATCTAGTGCATATGAACAGGTCAGGGGCTTCTAAATGGAGGTCACAGGTCTCGTTAACTCCGGGTTCACTGACATATCGTCCTTGTATGTGTTGTGCTGTACACATACATACACTCAAGCATACATGCAGAGGGTCTATACTGTTGGGGTTAGCGTTGATGTGATCTTATCTAGGACTAAGGGTGGGCGGAAAATCCATTACGCTCGCGGATTTTGCGGATTTTCGGTAAATTCGTGATCCTCGAACGCTCGCGAATCTACCGAAAATCCGCAAATTCGCACGCAGCGGATTTTTTTTTCTTGGTGATACAATTTTGCGGCGTGCCGTGTAAGTTCGCAATTGCGAACATGTAGGTGCGGCGGGCAGCAACAATCTCGCACTCGCGAAATTACAAAATTTGCAATTCTGCACAAGAAATCCACTAGCAAGCAGCATAGACCTTCTGAAAATGAGGATTTTTATCAGAATAACTCCTCAGGTTGACATTTGTCTGCGCTTTTTTGGATTTGAGGCCTTTTGACATTCTTTGGATCACTTTGGGATTAGAAATAAACTTTCACAAGTAAGTTTGTTTGGGGCATTACATTTGCTGTTCTGCAGAAAAACGAGTTTTGCTAAACTGAAAGCACTCAGCAGCAGGTGCAAAAGTTCAAATTCATCATTAGTAACCATTCCCTGTAGTGCTTCCTGACTGGGGCCCCTCCAGAGTTCAGTTGCTAGTTGCAGCAATTGTATGACCCTGCTCTGACCCTCACAGCCGGATCATAGAATAGCTACAAGTAGGCCACAAAGGTCCTGGAAAAAAAAATTGCACTGCAACAGAAAGCAAATTACAGATAAGGAAGCAGGTGCCAGACTGGAATTTTAAAACAGTGACACATTAATAAATCAACCCCAAATTAATCCATGTCAGTTGAAGCAGGGCAGGTGTGCTTGCTTTTTCCCCCCATAATCTACAGTGATGATGATGAACCAGAGGGTGGCATTGATGTACCATAGGGTGGCATGGGTGAAACAGAGGGTGGCAGTGTTGAAACAGAGGGTGCTGTGAACCTGTGATGATGAACTAAACGTAGAAACAACATAGTCGCGACCGTTGCGTGCCGGCAAGTAAGTTCGCAAACGCGAACTGGTACAAAATCCTCGCGAACTGGCAGAAACCCTTGCGAACACAAAAAAATCCGCAAATTCGCAAGAATTCGCGGATTTTGCAGATTGCGAGTTCGCAAATTCGCAAAATTCGCGAACGCCAGATTCGCAAAATTCGCCCATGCTTATCTAGGACCCTAATTAAATATTCCCGATTTATGCCCGTATTTGGTTATAACAAATCATACCCTTATAAAGGCATAAGAAACAAATAAATATTTAGTAATAGCCAATGCAAACCAAATACTGCAAGGCTACTTCCTTAGACTCCTAGAGAGCACAACGAGTTCTTTCAACAAACCAGACCTCCAGCAACCTGAGAATTCCCCATGCTTTTGTTTTGATTTGTCCTAGAACTCCTGCGAGCACTAAAAGAACGGCCAGTTCTTAGTGACATCTTTTATTGACGTCTTATGTCCAACCTTACGTCAAACACAGCACCTTCCAGGTATAAATATACCAGCGTTTGCCTTAAGCAAAACACGGTGGTGTGGAGCAGAGCCGCTATCTACTTATCTGAAGCCCAGCTGATGCGAGTGCCGAAGGAAGCCGTCCCTCCCATTTGACGCACTGAGAAAGACGCTGTCTTTTTCTCCTGCCGAGAAAATCCAGCTCCAGGGTTTCCAGTCACCCTTAAAGGTTACTGGGAGATCGAGTCCTGAGAGCGAGATACAATACCTCCTTCATTCTAAAACCAGGGTACGGAGCTGATTAAATCCTTAGAGAATTCTTGAGTCAGATTCTTGGCAAAAACTAACTTAACTTAAACTGCAGCTCATTTACTCCTTCCCACATACTAGGCTTAGGTTAGGTACACCGGGGTAGGCGTATTTAGAAGCACCAGTTGAGTATGTTTAGTCAAACTTTTATCATTGTATGTAACTATATATATTTTATACCTTTTAAGTATCATATGGCTCAGAATCCATATCAATGCTTTTCCAGGATCATTTCATAATACTCCTTTTACTGTACGCACTTTACTTCATAACATGTATTGCAATTGTGGCAATTCATTTCTCTTGCATGAGAAAGAAGACTGCTCAATAAATAACACCGTTTATTGAAAACGCCCGTATCTCTATTTCTCTGCACTCTGGTGAAACTAAGTATGCACAGTTGACTGAGTGAAATAGCTATCAATTGTTTTCACACGACTCTGGAGATATACTCCTTATTCTGGGGGAGCAAAGTTGTCATGTTTATGCGGTTGTCAGAAGCTGAATCCCTTCTTGTCTAATCAGGGAAGTTCACTCCTCCCTGTTCATTCGAGAAAGTTTCTAGTGACCTCTGAGCAAGCTGGCAAACCTAAATTAAGTCTAACATATTCAATAGAGACCTAGTCGACCTCAGTCCTACGTCTAAACTATTGTTTATGTTATTCCAATGCGCAGAGCCTATTGGGAAAATAGGAACTACACTACAGTGTATAGTAGAAGAACTTTACATGAGGGTCCAGTAGGTTCTCGTTCCCATAACACGTATAAAAAGGTCTGATCATTGCTACTAAATCACAAAAACGCAGTATGCTACTTCCACCTCTCTACATTCTAACTTCAGACAGGGCAGTAGTCTTTTGTCGCAATGGAGATGCACACAAGCTAGATTAAGCCTGAGACTGGGTCAAAAATCCAAAACACAGGATACCAGATACTCACCGTTGGGCACTGAGGGCAGAGGACTTGATGGCAACCCATTCAGGGGACATTCCCAGCCCAATTGTTTGTAAAATCAAAGGTTTTGCCTAATGCCAGACCTAAAAGACATAACTTCTACCTCTTTAAAGTAACAAAATGCACCCTGTATTGAGAGATTGTGGCATGGTACTAGGAGGGGCGTACGTGATGCCATAAGAGCAGTGGCAGGAGGGACAACTGATTTGAGAGGCCAAGTGAACTCCAATTATTGCTGGCTTTCTATACAACTAGGAGATAGGGAGCCCAATTTCCTTTCTCCACTACAGCAATGGTTACAGATGGTACAGGAGGTCCGTGTTGGTCTTTTGTAATCTATTTGAATATGAATGTCTTCAGAACTATGGATGTTTCCGTTGTAAATGTAAAACAACACTTTGGAGCCTGGAGTGAGAGAAGATAAGAATGGTGGAAAAGACACCAGAGAAGAGGAGAAGAGAATAAGTGAGTGAAGGAAATGTAAAAAGGAGAGAAACATGGAAAGAATACATATACTTCTTTTTGTGTTTATTTGCACTTTTTTTTATTGTGGAGTCTACCCGAAGAGAACTCTGGAGCACTTTACAATTGAAGCAACAATGTGTGTGCGCGCAGTGCAAATTCAACAGGAAAATTAACATGATTTAGGTAAATGCAATGTTTGTTCTCTGTGCAACCGGGTTAGGATACAACGAAGGGTGCTTTACATCTTTAAAATCCAGAAATTACATGCTCATTAACCCACAGGAATACAAACAAAACAATCTACCTTATTTCTTAGTCGCTGTATATGCAGTATCCTCGCTGAAGAGTGTTTGGAATTTAAACGCATTTTCGTGCCATCAATAAGAATCACTGTTCAGTTATTTATATGGATTAAAAGAGCTTCACGGGAAATAGAGCAGTTACTTAGCAGGTGTGTGTTGTTTTGACAATTAGACGTTGGGAGCTCTCTCAGCCTCCAAATGAGAGCTGGAGGCGTGCAGTTACATGTCTTAGAAAAGTCGTTTCTGTGTCAAGGAAATGTTCAGTTTACCAATTATTGTCGGTTCCAAACTCTTTTATTAGGCTCGTCAGGTGTTGGCAAAGTTATTGTTGAATAGTGGTAGTGGGGTGGTAGCGAAATTGAAGCCAGATAAAGAAGAGATCAGAGAAGTTGGGAACGGAGAACGATAAAAAGAAGATCAAGGGGGGAGAAAATAAGCACATAGAGAAGACATATGAAGTAGTCAGATAGAGAGATACACCAGGGGAGGTATTGTTGCTACGTGGCACCATTTTATAGAACATCATATGTGCAGTCCAGATACAAAGGGATGTTCTGCCTGAACCACAGTGTGTTTCTCTTTCCATTTTCCTGGTGTATATTTATTTATTTATAAAGTTTTATATGGCTCAAACGAGACCCACAAGGGTATCAGAGCGCTTTACAGTATAAGAACATAAATGGTTGAGGTGGTATACACGCATTCAAATGTGTCAATTTGTACACAGAAATATACAATCTATGAATAATAAACATAGAGGACCGTGATTCTGCAGGAGAATGTAGGCAGTTAATGAACATTAGGTGATCATGCTAGCAGACATACAAATAATAAATTCTAATGATTCACAATGGATATAAGTCTTACATACAGTAGAATCATCCAATGCATCTGAGATAGGCAATGGTAATAGGATCTTAAAGATGACTCGGTGATATCCTTTAATTAAAATTTAGTGCATGAATCTGTTCATTAGTAGTCTTTTTACTTCTTTTTTGAATGCAGTAAAGGAAGTAATTCCACGCACTAGTGGAGGTAACGAGTTCCAAATCTTTGGTGCAATCCCTGAGAAAGCTCTACAACCAGTTCTCTTTTGATGAAAGGATTGAGGTTTCAGAAGGGAAGTGCTCACATTTCGTAGTGGTCTGCAGCCTCCCGCTCACTCCAGCTTTAGAGCTAAGTAACTGGGTGTATTGTTGTGAATTGCTTTGTGCGTCATGCAGGTCACTTTAAGGTGTATTCTTGCCTCGTAAGGCAACCAATTCAGTGCTTTCAAAGTTGGTTCCTGATACCAGTCTAGTCGCAGCATTTAGTGCTGTTCTCAGCACAGCCAACTTGTATTTGGGGAGACCACAGAGGGTGGTACTTCAGTAGTCTAATCTTGGTAGCACTAGGGCTTGTACTGCCATTTTTAGATCTGCCTGAGGAAGGAAGAGTTTGAGTTTCCTTAATATACTCATCTTGTGATTAGCTCCCTTGGTGGCCATAGATATGTGCGATTGCATGTTCTATGGAGATTCCTAGGGATTTAGCTGAGTCAATGATGAGGGGACACAGTCAAAGGAGGTTAGGTGTTTTAACCATAGGTCTAGCTTTGGAGTGTGGCTTGGTGGCGAGATGAGAATGAATTCCGTTTTTTTGGTATTCAACCTGAGGTGGTTGTTAGTGAGCCAGCTTTGCGCGTTCAGTAGAATAGTGTTGAGGGCAATGAAGTCATCTGGAGAGGTGATTTTCAGTTACAACTGGGTATCATCCACGTACAGGTGATGTAGAATGTTCGCTGAGTTCAGTGCATTTGCCAAATGCTCCATTAGGAGGTTGAATAGAATGGGTGATAGAGCTGATTCCTGAGGCACACCAAGTGTGACCATAGAGGGTTGTGAGAATGAATTCTTCATCTTGATTCTTTGAGATCTGTTATTCAGGAAGGAGGAGAACCATTGCAACACTGTGCCCTAGATTCCCGTCCTACGTTCCAATAGGGACAGAAGGTTGTCATGCTTGACCGTATCGTAGGTGACGGACAGATCAAGAAGTATCAATAGACATGATTCATTGCGGTCAAGCATTTTTAGTATATCATCCATAATGTGTGTGAGTGCAGATTCTGTGCTGTGTCCTGGGCGGAAGCCTGATTGGTGACTGTCTAAGAGGTTGTAGTGATCAATGTGGTTGCATAATTGAATTTGAACACATTTCTCCAATAGTTTTGTCAAAGTGGGGATGATGGTTATAGGACGGTAGTTGTTTAGATCAGATGGTGAGGCATCAGCTTTCTTTAGAATAGGTGTGACCTGCCCTATTTTAAGACAGTCCGGAATGACGCCTTGACTCAGGGAGGTGTTTACAATTTTAACCCATAATGGTAGGATAGATGCTTTCAAAATTTTTAACAGGGCAGGAGGCAGGGGGTCAGAGAAATGATTGGAGGCGTTGTTTGTTTAAAGAGTGTTGTCAATAATTTGTTGAGAGATTGGTGAGAAGGTGTGCCAAGAGGCGTTGTTTTTTGGAACTTTCCCTGGAATATTAAAATGAACTTTGAATAGAGCGCCCAAATTAGGATCTTGGACCATGGTTTGTGGGAGGGCCATCTTGGATTGGATGTCTAGCTCAATGGTCTTAGTCTTTTCATGGAAGAAATTGGCAAGCACGTCACAGGTAGCTGTGGCCAGCTCATTTAATTCCCTAGAGTTAGTTGTATTGCATGATTAATGCTTGATGAGTTCAATGAGTTTTTTTGGTCGGTTGATAGCTTGGTTCAGCTGAGTACGAAAACGTCTGTCTTTGCCTTAAGAATCTTCCTATTGTAAGAATTCCTTAACCTTATAAAGTGCTCAAGACTATCAGTGTTAGGAGCCGATTTCCCTAGACGCTCTGCAACTCTTAGATATCTACGATCTGAGTTCAGGCCATCATTGAACCAAGGCTTGGAAATCTTAGAGGAGACATTTTTTCTTGGAGGGGCGCTGTAGAGTCCATGGCATTGTGGAAGGTTGTGAGGTCATGTACATCAGTCATGTCCGTCATGAGGGTCATAGCAGAGTTGCAACTGTTTACCAAGGAGATGGGGCTGATATTTAAGTTCCGTTTCCATTGCCTTGATTTTGAGGGTTGGTCTCTTTAATGAGTAACTTTGATATTGATGGAGAAGAGGATGCAATAATGATCAGACCAATTCCATGGGGTGATGGACTCTAGTAGGATGATGTTTGATTTTGCAATGATGAGGTCTAAAGTCTCTCCCTTTTTATGCGTTGGGCTGTCACAGAATTGAGATAGCTCCTGTTCTGACAGAAAATCTTTAAGACAGCCTACAATATGATCATTTGCATTGTTCCAGTGGAGGTTGAAGTCACCCAAGAAAATATGAGGAGCTAGTAAGTTGGAGTTGGATGCCATGATCTCCATAATCTCATTGATACAAGTCAAATTATCGATAGGGGGGTGGTAGAAAATGTGTAGCTTGCTGGTGATGCGTTTAGCATCAGAGATATTAATGCATAGATAATCACAGGAGGGTAACTCGATGGAGTCCGCTTGCTTGACTGATATTGAGTTACGATAAATGCAGGCAACCCCTCCCCCTTGTTTCCGGGTTCTATCAAGTCGGATTAGGTAATGAGAAGGAGGAACCAGTAAGTTGAGAATGGGTGAGGAGGAGCCATCTACCAAGATTCTGTGAGTACCGTAATGTCTCAATCATTCTCTAGAATTAGATTGAATATACCAGTAGCATGTTGGCTAGCAAATCTGCAATTAATAAGCCCACACTTCAGCTAGTTAATCTAGTGGTTTAAGGTAATCTGTTCTAAGTTGATATTTGTGAGGTTATCTCTATTTATCGATCTGTTATTGATCTGTTACATGTTGTCATTATGGTCTTTGAAGTTCTGACACTCGTCCATCAGCTCTATTATATGCCAGTTTTCAGTGTGACGTAAACATGATAGACTGTATTATATCTTTATTTTCTCCCCAAGTATTTCTGCACTTTACTGGAGTAGTTTTGCTGGCTTATGAGCTCTGGCCCCCAGGAGACTGTCAATCAGATTCACAGACTGAGTGTTCCTATCTTAAAACATGATATAACTTTTGGCTTAAACCTATTGGCTATTTCACTTTTAAGTGATGCTATACTGCATTGGAAGTCTCATAAAAGGGGAATTGTACACGAGGGCAGAAGTGTACATTGACAGCATCCCTATGTAAGCGGAAAATATTGCTTTTAGCGTTCAGTTGTGATTCGCCTAACTGCAGCATAAAAAACTGCAGTAAAGGTAATATTGTAAAAAACTATTTGTGCTTCTTGGAAGTTCTAGCAGTAATGAATTAAATTCTATTTGGCTTCTCTCTAGACAGTGGTTAACCCTTCATATGGCAACCCAAACGACCGTGTTGGGCCTGGTGCCTCCCACGTTTATGCTAGGTTAGTGTGAAGACCTTTGAACTGGGATTCCCCCAGAATACTTGTCTCTGCTATTAGTTGGGGCAACCTGTTGGCAGAACAATCAGAGGACATTTGGAGTCCTCTTTTCCGTAGGGCAGCACGTAGGTACAGTTTTGGAGAAAAATCCTCAAGGGTAGCTTTTCAGGCAGGCAAACAGGAACTGTGGCTAAAGTGTGAAGACTAGCTATGGGAATTCAGTTGGGACTGGATAAGCGGTTATCATCATTCACCAATTAGTGTGCATGATAAAATGCCACCTTACCAGCAACTCATCAGCATATTAGTGGACCCGGTAAAATCAGAAATATTTTTTTTTTGCCAAGACCTGCTGCTGAAGAGGATTGAGATGTTACCTGTCAATCACTTGTGCCTAGGAATTGGAGGTACTCGCCAAGGGTTAGTTGGCTGACCTCCTATTCGCCTCAAAGACAGAGAAGGCTGAACGAGCTAATAACTCTGGAAGAACCACCTGCTCATCTGGGCATCTGGGGGTAGGTTACCCAAGACTCTGTAGAAGCCCAGTCTGGAGAGAAATATGTACCCAAAGGAGCATCCTGAGGACCTGGAAGAAAGGCCAAGAGTAGGTTATGAGAAAGCCAGACCATGGCAGTTTTGAGACCTTTGGATAGTTGGGACAAGGTGCCAAGGCTCTATGAGAAAGATGTGAGATTGGTTGCTACAAACCTTTGTTATTTGTGAATATGGAACCTTTTCAAGTGAAACATAAGGTAACTAGATAACTGCTGAAAAGAAGTAGCCAACCTCATGGAGCCATTGCTGCTACAGCATGCTTCTGGACAATATGGAGAATCAAAAACATGACTAAGTCTAGATGAAGTATATAGAAACAATATGACTATGTGGCTAAGGCACTCAAGAGGCGACACAACCCTGTGGCTACAGAAGCCAACTTTGTCCTCGTTGGAATTTTTAGTGCAAAAACTGAGACCTCAGTCTAAGCTCAACATTTCAGACTTGAAGGGACCCTCGCTGTGTACAACATTTTGCCTTGCCATCCTGGAGGAGTTTGACATCCAGAAGAAACATGTAAAGGGGTGATTTAGTGTTCGAAGGCCACCCCACCAGTCTTACAGGCAAGCAGAGGCTATGGCTTACACTCTCCTGGCAGAAGACAACCCGTCACAGAGATCATTACCAGGTAATTTGGGGCCTCTGTTACTTTGAAAGAGTTTTATTTTTTATGTTTAGTAGGCCGGGGTATAATTATAAATATTCTGGAGTGTAAGGAAAGGCCTCTTTTATATGGACAGCCCTACGATATTTAAATGATGCTGCTGGTTTTTCGACTGAGAGTGTACTGAGGCCAGAAAATCAGACTTCAATGCCAGTGCCCTGACCCCAAAAGGAATATGTTACATTTGCTATACCCAATTGCCATAAGCTAACTTACCTGTAAGTACAGAGTCTATGGTACCCAGGGTACCAAGGGCTTGCAAGATAGAAAGGAGTCACAAGAGTAAAACGTGTTGGCCAGTCCACTATTGCAGACTTGAAGGGCAATTTTGAACTGCTAGCTCGACTGTGCCATTTCAAAGCCATGGCAAAGCCCACTGTCCCACTGAAACAGGTGTGAGTTACCCTATATTTCAAGGGCAGATCATATGTTTTACATGTTATGACAGGAAAACATAAAACTGCTTTTTTTAACTGTGGAAGGGCTTAGTCACCAGATTGGCCAGTGCAGGGTGATAAAGTTGACACTCCAAGATATCAAATAAGTTATTACATGAATCCTGACTTGGTTCTCAAATCAAAATTGATGTAAGAAGTCACGGTATGCAACTTTTATAAAGTTATAGTTTAGGTGCTTTCAATCTCCTGTGCCCATAACAGGTGCACATGGAGCTTGAACTTGGGACATCTTTCTGCCCTCCTGGGAATAGGTGCTAACTACTCCCAAGAAAGTAGACGATTGGGGCCTGCACTGGAGAGAGGTGGTACACCTTTCTCCTGCAGGAAGCCACATAGGTGTTGGCCCAAAATTCATGCATCACAGCTGAAGCCGCCTTTCAAGGTCAAATAGGGGAACATTGAGAGTGAGTCAGCTCCATTGTTTAGGGAGACTAACTGGCCCCCTGAAAGTAAAGGAGAAACCTGTTGTTAAACTGGTTTTCCAAGGGGGTGTAGCTCCCTTGGTAGCCACCCCTCTGGGTTCGCTAGGGAGCTTTAGAAGCAAGGGAAGGGGTTCTGCCATTTTGGGATGGGCGGAATAGTGCATCCTAGGATAGCCCAATGCCACACTTCCCATGAAGTGGTCATCAGGAGGGGGAAATCCTGGTAGCCCATTAGCTACCAATCACATATTACCATGAGGGCATTTCCTGTACATGAATAGGGCATCCCTAGCACCCAGAACTCAGATCTTGACTGCACTAGAAGAAAAGATTGAAGAAAAATAGTCCTGCTGCACCAAGTTCCCAGCGAAAAGAGGCTACATCAATGGAGACTGTACCTGCTGCACATGTTAGGTAAAAAAGTAGAGGGTTTGTTTCTGCTGTGTCCTGCTCAAGTAGAAGTCATCTCCAGAGCCCAGCCAAAACAAAGAGAATCTAAGGGTCAACTGATTGACCTCTTGTTCACAGCACAGTGACACAACAGCTGAAGAAGCCTGCCAAGGGCGAGTGGTAGTCCAGATCCCCATATCGCTGCAACCCACCATCATGCAGCACCAGGACCCAACATTCAGAAGTTGCAGCAAAGTCTGCTGGACCCTTGAGAGCCATCGAAGTGTAGCTTGGTCACCAAGAAGGCAAGCTACAGCCTTGGGAAAGATTTGTCTCTGACCTCAACACCATTTGAGTGGTAGCAAGTGGATTTAGTTCCGACAAGAGAGGACCTTGTGGGACATCGAAACCTGTGTCCAGCACCCGTTTATCACCTTTGGTGACCAAGGAGTCCCAGCAGGAAGACCAACATCAACTGTGTCATATTCACAGCATCCTTGAACATCAATCAATCAGGATTTGTAGAGCAACTTCTCACCCATGAGGGTCTCAAGGTACTTGAGGGCCTCATATTCGAACATCTTTAATCATCCTGTATCTTCAGCATCAGGACCACTTTCATAGGAATCCACTGGACAAAGATAAAGCACATGGAACTGCTTGATGATTGATTCTTCTTTGGAGGTAACTGCTTTGGAGGGCATTGCTGGTCTCCATTACTAGCTCCCTGCCAGAGCTGGTTGCCCCAAGTAACTTCAACTGACCCCATTACAATTTTCCGAACTTTTTGCTGAAAATGTTTCCAAGTGTCAAATTAATTGAATTTACCAATGGTTGTTTCTGGCTTAGTGAAATACTTTGATTTACTATTCCCTTTAAAATCTATATCTCCTGATCCCTCTGCTGGATCTTTTTCATCAAGGTGTATAAAAATGCAGTCTATTTTTATAAATTGGCATCGTATATCTTTGGTGTCTTGTCAATTTCTTCGTCAATTATTGTGGCGCTGCTTAACAGCCTTACGCTTATTCCTTTGTATAAGCTTTGCTACCCAGTGCCAAAGCTACCCAGGGTTGATCTGAAAGGTTTGGCAAACAAAACCTAAGGGTCCTAAAGGTATTGGTAAGTGTATTACAATGTGGGGTCGCACAACCACACCATATAATACACTGCATTTTGTCATATGGAGTAATTTGGTAGTTCCGCAACAGTCTAGTGGCACAGAATTTTAACTATGAAACCTTGTTGCATAACTGATTCTCCCATTTGTGGAAAATTGAACCACAAGAAGCACTGAAACAATGCAAGACTGCAAATGTTTGTGCTTGTGTTTTGTCTTTTGGCAAATATGGATCACAACCTTCAGCAGTAATTTTACAATTTAATATGAGTGGTCGTTTGTCAGAATTTCATGTAGATCTTTTACTTTTGCATCCGAAAATCAATTTGAAATGCATTTAAGAGTTGATATTTTACACAAATGGACCATTTGAGTATTTGTTTTAGTGCTAATGCTCTTTTATTTGATATTGTTTTTAAAGGAAGGAAGTATTATTGGGGGGCTACAGAACATACAGTAGCACCACACCACAATTATCTGATGTATTTTCTTTGAGTTTTGCTTGCATCCCTTAGAGTTTACATGGGCCCTGGTAGGGCAACAGCAATTACTTAATGCATTTATTATATTGTTTTCCTCCAGTCCCTTCCTCTTATGAGGTCCCATGGATCTGGGGGACACAAACTAAACTTTCTATGAATTGGTGTAATTTGAAAAAATAGTTTATGCATGTTCTGAGTACAAAAATGTTAAACAGTGGGATGGGGAGGATGATAAAGACTTCACTTGTGTTACATTGGCAAGATCTTTTCCATTGCCAGGGTTTCCTGACTTTGTTTTGTCGCTTTGTTCACGGATGCTGTAGAAGACATCATACATGGTACTGATACGGAGAGAAGTCCACAATTGAATCAGCTGACAGTGACCCCTAAGTCTTCCACTACAAATTGCTTCTGCTCCTAGTACTAAATTCTAACTGCTAGTGCTAAGAACATGATCCTACAGAAGAAAGTTCGTGCCAAGAAAGAGGCCATTGGGGAAGAGAAGAAGCCAGTTGACACCAATGGCATCAAACCCTCATCCTTTTTGAGGAAATCTGATGTACCTCTTGCACCCTCCACTGGGCAGAAAGATACTGAGAGGATCACTTCTGCATCAATGGCACCTCCACCACCAAAACCCTAAGGCCATGTCACTCAATGTTGGAGAGTGGCAGATCTGAAATGGAATTGTCTCTGCCACAAACCAAATTTCAAGAAAGTCGACAACAGGAGTCGCTTTCAGCAACAGATCTTCTGGAAGTTGGAGCAGAACATAAGGTTGAGGGTCCGGTTGAGCAAAGTGTTGTTGAGAAGACTGTTATTCCCCCATGAGCTTCGGAATCTCCAGCAAGGAAAATCTTCTCTAAGCTCCCCTTTTGATGATCTGGACATGGTTTAGACTGGGCCGAGTCCAAGAGACAAGGGAAAAGGAAGGTGCTGAAAGCCTCACAAGTGAGGAAGGAGATGGTGATGATGATGAGCCAGTGATCATCAGTGGAGCGTGGCACAGACAAGGGGTAGATCACCTCTTCATCTCTATTCAACCTGCTTAGAGGGATGTGGTTTCAATAGCAGCGCTGCTCCCATATTTGCAAGACCCCAGAAACCTGCAGCCACCATCACTGCCACCTAGCTGTTTGTAATTTGTCACAATACGAAAGCTCTCCTTTCCAGTTTGGGACTTCTTTACGATTTACCAGCATGTGGATAACATTGCAATATGCTCGATTTACCAAAAGAATGTTTGTCGTGGTTATCCAGGTGGGCGCTACGGTACTGGAGTCAAACTGCCCCATTTGAAAAAAACAACATGCAATCATGTGAGAAGATCACCTTAAAAGCACAGATGCTGGGGGGTGGGAGAGAGCTGTAGTAGTAAACAATGGCAGGAGGAAGAAGAAGAGGATGCCACCAGCAACATCACACAAAGCAACCCTGTAAGCCTCCCCCATAGAATATAATCCTCACCATTAGCAGACTCTGCATGGCAAATGCACAGCAAAATACAATAACTTACACCCCAAAGTGCTCATGCAGTCTGCCTGCTGCTGGTGCCCAGAGGGAACTTATGGCAGTTCCACAAAAAAACAACCTACTATCAAAGCTTTTTTTTACCACAGAGTTGCTGTACCACCAGAACCATGAAAAAGCCTGCTTCTCCAAAGGGAAACTGGCTAAAATGTTAGAGCTTCACCACCTCCCTTTTCATTTGGTGGAAGGAGTGGGTTTCCTGGAATTTATGGAGGCCCTCTGCCCAAATAGAAGGTTCCCAGGCAGAACTATTTTGCCAGAGTGGATGTGCCAGTGCTGCCTCATGAAGTGCTGAAATTGTATGGCACCGCTATGAAGCAAAACACTGTTCAATCCATCCATCTCACAATGGACATGTCGCCCAGTTGTCAACCAACAGATCACATATGCATCGCTGCACACCGAGAGGGAGATTTATTAGGATTTTACCCTGTGTTTGCATCACAAAAATGATGCAAATTGGTACAATCCTTTTTTACTGATTTACTTTCCAGTGCTAAACTTGTTTAGAGCTAGAAATAACATGAAAGTAACACAGCGCAGCGCGTATCGCTGCTTTGCAAAACTTAGAGCCAAGCGGGCATACCATGGGTGGAGCATGGGCGTTCCCATGCAACCACCCAAGGTTTCTAATGCTAAACCATATTTATAAAATAAAGTAGAAAGGGTTTAGCGTCAGAAAAATGCGCCCTCTTGAAAAAAACACAAGAATCCTTTTCCGACTTAAAGTCAGTCTTTGCATAGTATTTGTATTGGGAGGGTACCCTTCCAGTACAAACCCTATGCTAGACTCACTGAGTCACCCTAGGTCCATGGCGCAATAAGTCTCTGTGGCACACAGCAGCTGATTCCAGCGTCTGCGTAGGGTACAGGGGAGGAGACTACCATATTTCTGTAAATATGGCGCTCTCCTCCTCTCTCCTTTTCACACAGCACAGCATTCGTGGCTGTTGAGCTGCGTGAGTAAATGGTAAATCTGTCCCTAAATCGCTTTACAGGAAGTGCAACAATGGCTAGCTGCTGGTCTCACCGCGAACTATGCTTTCAGGGCATTCAGCTGCATGCAACAGTTGTGATGTTTAGAATTGAGAAATCAAACACAGCTACCAACATTTTAGAAATGTTTAATAACAAGGTTTACAAATGGCCTAAACCAGTTTCTTGCCTTAAAATGTTGAGAGACTGGTGATGATTAACACCTTCAATGCTATAGCAATTCCCCCCCGGTGCTGGGTGTCCCTTAAATCCCATTGTTCATGACGAGCTCAGCTCGTCATGAGCACAGGAGCACTGTACTGCATGACGAACTGAGCTCGTCATGAGCATGGAAGGGGTTAAAATAAGCAAGCACTTCATTCCTTGTGCTCATGAAACAACCAAGGATGACTAGGAAAATTGGTCAGACATCTCAAGTTTGCCCAGTGATAAAGTCTCTAGATTACGCCCCTGAGTTTAAGGGTTCTACTTCCCAAACAAATACAATAGAAGTTACATATAGGTGTACTGGTTAAAAAAAACAATATATATATATATATATATATATATATATATATATATATATATATATATATATATATATATATATATATATATATATATATATACAAAATAACAGGAACACCAATTCGAAAAGACTCCAGCTCCAGGAAGTATGAATACACGCTTTAATTTCACTCGGCAGCCCCTTAGCTCAGGAAGCACACCAAAGTCTTTGAACGCACAGGACGCGTTTCGGGACTGGAATCCCTTCATCAGCAGCGTTCATTGCAGAAAAAGCAGCGCCATGAAAGCACACTCTTTTACCCGCCCTCTGTGGGCGTGGTCAATTAATCTGGCATCATGGTAACTGTAGTGTTTCAAATCCTCCCAAGTGCCTGCTCCTGAAGGACGCGGGGAGCCGGCTGGGACCGTGGGAGCGTTGGGGCTCCCCCTATGGTTCCAACGTTTTTTATAAGCCCCAGGGAATGGGATCCCCGGGGATAATAAAAATTAGTGATAGGGGCAATTTATTTTTTCCGTAAAAGTAGGAGTTGCGCATCCATCGCGGTGCTCAGCGAGGCCCCCTGGTGTACATGCGTTGGAAGCACGACTACTAATCTGTAGGGTGCGCGACTCCAGCCCGTTTGGTGCACGACTTCTACGCGTTGGATACACGATTCTGAAGCGTTGGGTGCGTGACTCCAAGCAAGAAAAAAAAAGCATTTTGGTACTTTATGTGTTTGCTGGGTATGCAGACAAAATATCGATATTTAAATATCGATATACAATAATATCGAAGTTTAAATATCAAAGGGACATAATATATAAGGTAAGTAATATCAATAGATTTAATATCGACATTAGTAATATCGAAGTGTTAAATATCGATGTTAGTAATATCGATGTTATGAATTTCGATGTTACTAATATCGATTTTTACATTATTTTTGTGTATATTATTATGTATTTATTATGTTTTTAATTTATTTTTATGTCATTTTGTATTTTACTACTGTAGTGGGTTGTGGGTTTATAGGGGAATAGGGTGGGAAGTAATTTAATTATGTTAAATTAATTAGAAATTAGTAGGAATTATAAATTAATTTTAATTAATTAGTAATTATTTATAATTTATTGGTAATTTATTTTAATTAATTGATTAATTGATAATTATGTTCTGTAGCGGGTTGTGGGTTTATAGGGGAATAGGATGGGAAGTAATTTAATTATGTTAAATTAATTATTAATTAGTAGGAATTATACATTAATTTTAATTAATTGATCATTACTTTTAAATAATTGGTAATTAATTTAAATTAATTGATTAAATGATAATTATGTTCTGTAGCGGGTTGTGCATTTATAGGGGAATAGGGTGGGAAGTAATTTAAATGTAATTAAGTAAAAATGGTTTTTAAGTAATTGTTTTGTTAATTATATAATTGTTAATTAATTATTAATTGGTAATTAAATGGTATTTTTTATTCATTTTTTTAGTTAAATATATTTTGGTAATCATGTTTTTAATAATTATTTATTGGTATTTGTAAATGGTTTATATTTATTTAATAGTTCAGTTTTTCATTATTTAAAAAAATACATTTATTTATAAGTATGTTATTTTTACCCCTGCGTTATCCAAAACTTCACCTACTGTTCGACTCTCTGGAGTTGGAATAGTAATTGTTACCCATACGCTATCCAACACTTTCCCTACTATTGCACTCTCTGGAGTGGGAATAGTAATTGTTACCCCTACGCTATCCAACACTTTCCCTACTGTTGCGCTCTCTGGAGTTGGAATAATAATTTCTACCCCTACGCTATCCAACACTTTCCCTACTGTTGCATTCTCTGGAGTTGGAATAGTAATTGTTAACCCTACGCTATCCAACACTTTCCCTACTGTTACACTCTCTGGAGTGGGAATGTCAGAAGCAGTACCTGAATTGTCCTGATTTCCGTGGGAGCGAGTGACCAAGGCTTCTATGATGATTATTTCCACATTCCCAATCACCCCTGCACCCGGATTGCTCCAAGCCCAGGAATGGGAATAACAAACAACAAAGAGAGACTTCCACACTGGTGTCTTCGTCACTACCTCTGGGATGAGTAGCTGGTGAACACCTGAAACAGTTAACGGATCATTACTAACGTTCAAACCTTTATTGGGAAATCAACTCTCTCACTCTCTCTCTTTTCTCAGCTCACTTATCTATACCTGATTCTGTGTGGAAATTGCCTCTCTCTTGCAGAGCCCGATAAGAAGTTCTTAAAGGGAAATTAGAGGACTCTTGTTGATGTTAGTGTCTATTAGGCTGTTAATCGAGTAGAGGTGGTAGACAACAGTATTACCATATGCATATAATATATACTCTCATTTACTTGTAGATTTACGTTGATGCTGGACAGTAGATGGATTTCTATACTTGACATCCACGGCTCAGGTACTCTCGAAAAAGCTGAAACACTGAAGAGTCTTTTCTGAATCACAAATACTACTTTTCTAATATTCTGTTAAACTCGGACACAGAGCTACACTTCCTGACAATGAAGTCTCTGACTCAGGAATAGCTCAATATAGCGCTGGACTGAAATTGCGCCACAAAAAGTCTTTTAAGGAAAACGTATTCTTACCACTATGGTGCTGAGGAGATGCAGAAGAATTACTTGCCAACAGGTATTGTCCACTGAAGAATGCCTCTTTCATGAATAGAGCCGACTCCGCCGAACACTGGAATAGCGGAGCTGTGGCTGAATACAGAATGCAGGAAACAGACTGGAACAGAGGCGAAACTAGCTCCCTAAGCCCAGAGTTAAAGTCTCAAGAGTTTCTGACTGGAATTGGGAAAAAAACTTGGAATTATGCAGTGACTTGATGGGAGCCAAAATCAGGGCGTCGAACTGCCGGAAACGAAAAGTTGAAGTGCGCCACATAGAAAGCGCGGGATAAGGAAATGGCGGACTGAATTGGAAAGACTTGAACGCTAACCCTACCACTCAGTGGCACAACCAGGAAGCGATAACTAACCCTCCCTCTGACTGCGGACATGAACTAATTTCTGGATGGAGCCCCAGATTGGAAATTGCTGCAATGCGTTAAATCTTTTTTTGACCATAGGGACTGAAAGAGGCCTCTTGACTGAACCTGACACGGACCTGACAGGGAATAGTAATTTTTACCTGCACGCTATCCAAAATGTATTTAATTTTTTTATTTTTGTATTAATTGTTATTTATATTATTATTTGATGTATATACATTTATTTGTAATTTGTTATATTTTTATTAATTTATAAGTTATTAAAATAATGTATTAGAGGTATTATTAATGAAGTATATACTATGTATTATATCTTTATTATTATTCGTTTTTATTACAATATTTATTAATTTTAAATATTATAATATATTTTTAACTATGTTTATTACATTTAAAAGTATTATTTTGTTAATATTCATTTTTTAATTATAAAGACAACAATATTTTAAAAAAAACAATATTTTTGACATTGATATTTTTTTCTCAATATTTTTGTACTTACCTTGTTGGAGATAGGATTTTGATATTAATGTAATCGATATTTTTGTTGCAATATTTTGGTAGGTAGATATTTTTGTAATCGATATTTTGTCATAGATTCGTTTGCTGACATGTAATTGATTAAAAACCTATTGTGTTCTCACATTTTGGTAGAATTAGAAAATAGTCATTGGTTATGTTTTTGCAAAATGAGTTTAGCTTAAATAGTAAAATGCAGTAATGAAATATGTGGAATGGATGCTTGATGTGTTTCCAGACACATAAGTACATGTACTCATGCAGTGAGCCAGGTTTTAGGGTACACAGTGCTTCAAAGTCCTATGTTCTATGTATGTACTGGTCTAACCACCTTCACACTTGTGTTTCAGTCCTACATTTCCCCAGTCAGTATCTAAAGACTTCATTTATAAGAAATACTGTTATTTGTCTAGAATCACACTGTCAGTCAGTGTCCATTTGGGGAAATGGAGAGAGAATTATATGGTTGGTTCATGTGTTTGCAGACTTATAAGTACATGTACTCTTGCAGTGAGCCAGAGTTTAGGGTACACAGTACTTGAAATTCCTATGCACTATGCATGTAGTAGTCTAACCACCTTCACACGTGTTTCAGGCCTACTTTTCCCCAGTCAGTATCTGTACATTCCATTTATAAGAAATACTGTTATTTGTCTAGAATCACACTGTGGGTCAGTGTCCATTTGGAAAAATTGAGAATTAATGATTTGGTTGGTTGATGTGTTTGCAGAGATATAAATACATGTACTGTTGCAGTTAGCCAGGCTTTAGGGCATGCAGTGTTTAAAACTCCTATGCACTATACAAGTAGTAATGTTACCACCATCACACTTGTGTTTCAGGCCTACATTTCCCCTGTCAGTATCTATACACTCCATTTACAAGAAATACTGTTATTTGTCTAAAATCACACTGTGAGTCAGTGTCCATTTGGGAAAATCGAGAGAGAATGATTTGGTTGGTTGATGTGTTTGTGAACATATAAGTACATGTACAGTTGTAGTGAGCCAGGCTTTAGGGCATGCAGTGCTTGAAACTCCTATTCACAATGCATGCAGTAGTCTAACCACCTTCACACCTGTGTTTCGGGCCTACATTTTCCCATTCAGTATCTGTACACTCCATTTATAAGAAATACTGTTATTTGTCTAGAATCACACTGTGAGTCAGTGTCAATTTGGGAAAATTGAGAGAAAAGGATTTGGTTGGTTGATGTGTTTGAGACATGTATGTACATGTACTGTTGCAGTGAGCCAGGCTTTAGGGCATGCAGTGCTAGAAACTCCTATGCACTATGCAATTAGTAGTCTTACCACCTTCACACTTGTTTTTCAGGCCTACATTTCCCCAGTCAGTATCTGTACACTCCATTTATAAGAAATACTGTTATTTGTCTAGAACCACACTGTGAGTCAGTGTCCATTTGGGAGAATTGAGAGAGAGATTGATTTGTTTGGTTTATGTGTTTGCAGACATATAAGTATATGTACTGTTGCAGTGAGCCAGCCTTTAGGGCATGCAGTGCTTACAACTCTTATGCACTATGCAAGTAGTAGTGTAACCACCTTCACACTTGTGTTTCAGGCCTACATTTCCCCAGTCAGTATATATACACTCCATTTATAAGAAATACTGGTATTTGTCTAGAATCACACTGTGAGTCAGTGTCCATTTGGGAACATTCAGAGATAATGTTTTGGTTGGTTAATGTGTTTGCAGACATATAAGTACATGTACTGTTGCAGCAAGACAGGCTTTAGGGCTTGCAGTGTGTGAAACTCTTATGCACTATGCAAGTAGCAGTGTAACCATCTTCACACTTGTGTTTCAGGCCTACATTTCCCCAGTCAGTATCTATACACTCCATTTATAAGAAATACTGTTATTTGTCTAAAATCACACTGTGAGTCAGTGTCTATTTGGGAAAATTGGGAGAGAATGATTTGGTGGGTTTCTGTGTTCACAGACATATTCGTACATGTACTGTTGCAGTGAGCCAGGCTTTAGGGCATGCAGTGCTTGAAACACCTATGCACTATGTAAGTTGTAGTGTAACCATCTTCACACTTGTGTTTCAGGCCTACATTCCCCACTCAGTATCCATACACTCCAGCAAACACAGTGTGACTGATGTTGCAATGTCATAGTGACTCTTTCAGTACCATGTAGTAATCCAATCACTAAAGTAAAAGTCAACCAATTAGGGGACCGCGCGGTGCCTGCCGCTTTGCAAATGACAATGAAGGGGGGTACCACAGGTACCCCCTATGTGCACCCCCCCAACTGTACTTCACTCTGGGGGCCCGCAGGGGCCCCCAGAGTGAAGACCGCATTGAAAAATGCCCATTATAATATGGCTGGCAGTGTCTGATAGACACCGCCACCATGTTATCTCTTTTCCGCCCCGGCCGCAAGGCGACCGGGGTGGAGAACAGGTGGGCGGTCTTTCCCCCGCTGCGGTCCATTCTGCCATCGTAATATGGTGGGGGGAATGCAGGGAAGGATGTCGGGCAGATTGCCTCCGCCAGGGTGGCGGTGGCCACCGCTACCCTGGCGGAGGAAATCCGCCCAACATCCTAGAGGACCCCTAAGTATTCACCCAGTGTCTTTCCTTATAGTACTGTAATCATTCCGTTAGTAAGCATGTACTCATGCACTGAGCCAGGCTGTAGGGCATGGAGTGCTTCAAAGTGCTATGCACTATGCATATAGTAGTCTAACAACCTTCAAACTTGTGCTTCAGGCCTACAATTCTCGAGTCACTATCCATACACTCCAGCAAACACACTGTGACTACTGTTGCAAAACCATAGTTACTGTTTATGTACCATGTACTAATCTATTTACTAAAGTAAAAGTGAACAATTATAAATTCACTCAGTGTCTCTCCCTATAGTATTGTAATCATTTAGTTAATATGCATGTACTCATGCAGTAAGCCAGCTTTTAGGGTTATGGAGTGCTTCAAACTGCTATGCACTATGCATGTAGTGGTCTAACCAACGTCACACTTGTGCTTCTGGCCTACAATTTCTTAGTTAGAATTTATATGCAATGTGTTTGTATAGTAATAGAAAAGTATAATTTATAAAGGTATTAATAATCACTTATATTTTACAGATACTGTTTATCATCATTAAAATAAAGATATCATGCCGGAGAAAGAAAGAAAAAGAAAAGGTCAGAAAATGGATACTTACTTGAAAAAAACTCAACCACAAGTATTAGATTACCAACATAATGTGGCTAAAAAAAGAAACATTTCTGGTAAGACCACAAAGAGCTTTAATAAAAATATTACTAGACTCATAAAAAAAGCTGAAAATGTTGAAAGCACTGAAAATATTCCAAGCACAAAAAAAGTGCAAAGATTAGGAAAGGAAAAAATGCAAAATGCATACAAAGGATACAACTTACAGCAAAAGAAGAGAAAATCAATATAAAGAAATCCGTAAAAAAATATTTTATAATAGTGTAGTACATAATTTGATAAAAGATATGAAGAAATATAAAAAGAGAACACTATTTTATAAAAAGAAGAAGCACCTCCCTCGGGATGTTCCGCAAGCAACTTAAAACCTGGCTTTTTAACCAATGAACCTCTGCCCCTCCTGAGGGGTAACTTTGCAGCAACTTCTGCGCCGAGATGCCCAAGGGCCTTCGTTCGCGCTCTATAAATGTTTTTATAAATAAATAAATAAATAAATATCAAATCTATTGTTGAAAAGGCTTTTGTAGTAAAAAGGAAACTATTCATTTTAGTATTAAACAGAATCCGATCACTAGATAAACCAATCCATTTAATGAAGGCCAAAAATAAGAAGAAAAGAGTAAATACCAGAAGTAATTTTTGTGATATTTATTTAGGGGAATGAAAACACAGTTCAAGTTCTGAGCCTTTGTTTAGTGAAGAGAGTTATTTTCAGACCGATGATTTGTTGCATGCAGTTGACACCTGTGGTCGAGCTTATGAGGTTAGAAATGGTTGTCCAATTTAGAAAGAAAAAATGGTTCCCAGAAATGCAGAAGAAGTGATAGCTGTTGAAGTTCTAGGCAGACGTCCTAAAGCCCCAGTGTACACTTGGGATTGCAGTGTATTTCTAGTGTACAACAAGAATCTATTGGAAATTACGCAGTTTCTTACAAGCATATAGTAAAAAAATGTGTTAAACAAAAGATTAAGGTGTTAAAAGAACCTTGCTTGGTGAGAAAATTTACTGGTTTGCATGGTCATTCTCTGGCTCGTCTTTCTAGGAAAGTATGTCAAAGTGTTTTTCACCATTTCAGGATGTTGGCAGTACATCATACTCAAATGCAGAAGTTAGTGAGAAGATTGTATTATGCAAAAAGTCCAGCACTAAAGTTAAATGAGTTGAACAGTGCGCTTTTGCATGGGTCAGTATCAGATGTGAAAAAGGTTTGCAATGATATTGAGTGTTGGTACTTTGGCCCTGAACAAGAGAGTGAAGAACTCAGACATTAATAGAAGAAAATGTTGTAGAGAATGTTGAACATAGTTGTACAAAACATTTTGAAAGTGAAAGTACAAAGTTTAAGGTGATTTCAGGTGAAAGGCTGAATTTTTCTTGTATTTGTTGTAGGCAAACTCACTATAAAAATCACACTAGGAGTGTTGATCTGAATTTAAAAAGTGAAACAGAAAATAATGATAAGTAGAAGGAATTTGCAACTCATTTGTTGGTAGAGAATTGTTTTGAATTGGGTTCTCATCTGCGTATTTGTAAATATTGTTATAACAAATTAGATGAGAATAAAATACCCGCTAGAGCTGTGCATAATAATTTCGAGTTAGTTGCTATTCCTCCAGATTTTTGAATTTTTGAAAAGGGCTACAAACCAACCTTCTCCTTCAGATTCAGAACATTCTACCACTGAAGAAGTTGTTCCAGAATCTCCCCCCTCCAGAGAGATATACATCTATTGTGTGGAAGTTTTTCACTTTCCCACCTGGGCAAAAAAAGCTGAATGCGACAAAGGTCATATGTAAAATCTTCAAGGCGGTCCTCTCCAGGAGGAGTCCCAAACAAAAAATACTCATTTGGGACAGCTATCATGAGGACTTGCAGACACACCAACCCGTGACTTTTGCATGAGAGGAGATGCGAAGGCTACAAGAAAATGCTCCTGCACCACCAGCTGTTCCAAGCACATCTGGGACAGCACCATCTACTTCAAGTTCACCACCGGATATACATCCACAATTTGCAAGAGTGAGGATGAATTGCGTACACTGCAATCGTCTAATTGCATATGGAGACCAATCAGTGGACCTTGTTTGTGGGGAAACCACCGTTGTAAGTTTGTTTTTCTCCTCCTCATAGTTTTTGGTTCTGTTCGTCCTGTTCTCCTGTTTAAAAATAATAAAAAAATCTTTCAAAAAAGATACAAACCAACAAAACAAAAAAGAAAAGTTATTTTCTGAACTACCTACTCTGTTTAATAAAAGAGATAAACATGTATGCTACTGTGTGAAAGTTTAGATGAATGTATGTGTAGTGCATAATTGACTGAAAGAATGCATGTGTGATATGTGGTGAAGTGCAGAACTGTAAGGAAGTGCTGCAGCATGACACTGTTAACTGTTTAGCTACAGCATGCAGTGGTACTTCCGAAGCACAGGGATGCAACATATGTACATTAATATGTTGCAAGTCTGTGCTTCCCTCTGCACGGCTGCTTAAACTGCAGCCTTGTGGTGACACAGGCACCCTTGCACAATGGTGCAAGGTTGTCCGTATCATGCGGAGAATGTTTTTGTGCAGGAAGGGACACCTTTCTGCACAAAAACAATCAGAAAAGGTATTTTTCTCCTTCAATATATGCTGTGCATTGTAACATATATTGAAAGAGAAAAATGAGGAGAAGTGAAAACAATTCTCCTTGTTGTGCTTTGCTACACCAATTGGAGGATGGTGCAGCATTCACAAACATGGCCAGATTTATAATTTTTGATAAAACTGGACATATGTCTTGTTCTATGAGCAAAACCTATAGAACGCCTTTTCAACGCAAAGTGGTGTGTTTGATGGAATTATATTTACATAGAAAACAAAAGGTATACAGAATGCCTTTTCCTCACCTTAATAAATAGTAAATAAGAAAGAGAGTTAATGGCTAGGCCAATTCTTATTATAGGAGTATATTTCTGTACCGCTAACAGAGAACAAGATACATTCATAGGTACTTATGTTTTAGGAAACTTATAGCACATATTTTTTTTATATGACTAAAGAGAAGGGATGGGGCCTACAATGACATGTGCAAAAACACTTAGCGATGTGCTTTAAGTTAAATAGTTGTTATTTCTTATAATTCTAAAATTTACCAGGACCTACAAGGCCACCATATGACTCTATTTTGTACTATAGCATATATCTTGCAGACAGGTGCTCTGAAGCTGTCTCCTATTTGATACCTGTCTGCAATGGAATTCTCTGGCACAAATCTAGTTAATCATCTTCCCTTTTTTCAACTGTGTGGAAACACAGTCCATTTTAAGACTTACTTAAACTTACCTCAGCAGTAATACATCTAAAAGACACTACACATTTTATTCAGTTTTTTTTTTAATGTAAAATATTGTAAATTCCATATTTTAAAATTAGGATCTGTAAAAGAAAAGAAAAAATAGTCATAACATGTAATAATACATTTATAAAAGCACAGCATAATTTTAACATTTTACAAAGTATTTTCTTTGCCTTTTTTGCTGTTCTCAGAATATATTGAATTTCACCTAGATTTCAATCGTACTCATCACATAAGAGTGGGCAAAAAAAGACCGTTCAATTAGATTGTTTAAAAAAAACAAAAATCCATCCCCAGTAAAATAATGGATAATACAAATCACAAATATATATAAAATGGTTACGGCTAAGAAAATGTTATAACTTAAATTTATAAACACTGTAAATGTTGGTTAAAAATATACACCTTGACAATGTGCAAGAAAAATTCCATAATTCAAACCTATACCTTTCCTTGAGGCAAAATAGTATTTTTGCACTCCTTTTTATGTAAATTATCCAATGGTAATCCTATTAAATCATAATAACAAATTGCTCAAAGGCTGAATTATCTTCCTAAAACTTTGGCTTTAAATATATTAAGTAGGAATTTGGTAATTCGCTAGGCAGTGTAATGTCCCGATGTTGTTGAAGGACCATCATGGAAAATTATTGCTACTGCTACAAAAGTCCTTCCTGATATTGATAGTTGACTTGCTACGAAATGTTTTATTAAAGTGTCCAATTTTCTTCGGTCAGTTGTACAACGTTGCATCATTAAAATGTATATACTGTCCATATCTTTGTAAAAATAATGTTGATAACATTTCTGATTTGCATTGGCTACACTCCATGTTTTGATTTGCAGCTTTAACTAATTTATTGAAAGACACTGATTTACAGTCCGGTACTGTCAAATATAGAAATCTTTCATTGTCTACATTAGTGCTACATGTTTACATACAATTTTCACAATAATGTTCCCAAAAATATTTTCTATTTCTACACCTTCATTTTCCAATATGGTAAGCATATACATTTGAAATTCCTGAGCATCTTGTTGGATATTTTGCGTAAATTGTGTGGAACCAGAACATACATCCAAAAGATTACGAACATCAGAAACGGTTTGTATTTTACTTGTATCAGTTCTCAATTTTTCATAAACAGAATGCAACAAGGAACAAAATCTTTTTCCCGATTCTCCATAATTTGCTGTTGCAAACCTTCAAGAAAAAAAACAACATTGACCACTACATTAGCATAGCAGTTGACACCAGAAATATTTTCAAACTGATAACCAACAATCTCTTCAACAGTGTCCTTTTTCTTTTTGCTTGCAATCAAAACATTATCTTGTTTTTTTCCTTCTCTACACCTTTAGTACAGATATTCTCATACCTTCTTTTTCAACCAACCACACGCTTTTCAAATACAGGCTAATGACCTAAATTGGGAGCATATGTTCTTCTTAATCTATTATACTCTTTGACACAGTTTGCATCTGCAGTAACCTTTGTGTCATCAAAATCAATCAAAAACAAACCAGATAATGTCGTGACTTGTTACAAAGCAACATATGCCGTACCCTCTTTAAACACAGTATTTCCATTTTTCACTAAAGCACTGTCAACACTTAAACTTTGAGAGTTATGAATAGTCACTGCATATGCCAGAGAAACTGGAAACTGTTTTCTACAGACATATACATATATTAAAAGCAAAAAATGAACTGAACAACAACCAATTTGTTTAACTTCTTCAATCTGATCAAATTAAATTTTTAAGAATTCAATACCATCTTTATTTTGATAATTATCAAAATCCACAACTTTGCCCATTGCCCTATTAACTAAGCCTTTTTCTACGTCCAATTTATGCCTTAAAATGACTCGGCAGTTTCTACAAGCATATAGATTCTTTTCTAACCCAGCAGTTTTAGATATTGATTTTTCTAAAGAATCCAATTTTGTCGTCAATTTTTCTGTCAAAATAATAGTGATTCCTTCCTGCTCTATTTTATCTATGGCTTCCATTTTTATTATTTCTTCATTTTCCAGCTTCAAAAGTTGAATATAGAACATTAACGGGCCACCAAAGGAGCAGATAGAAATGTTTTGGGATTTATAATACTGAGCACGTCTGGAGCAGACATTATAATCATGCCACTTCGTATTTTTCATTTTGGAACACTGCAAGCACATTTAACTGCACCCCCACTGGGGTTGTTATTGCAGAACTATCTTTACCATAATCCTCAGCATACTTTTGACGCCCACTGGGGGCATATGATTTGATCATGATAACCCCTTCCCTGCTCATGACGAGCTCTGCTCGTCATGCAGTACACTGGTCATGTGCTCATGACGAGCTGAGCTCGTCATGAACAATGGGATTTTTGAAAGAGCAGCATCCAGGAGGATTAGCTGTAGCATTCAAGGTGTTAAAAACAGGTAAACTGCCAAAGTGTTGTGTGTGCTTTCCTGGCTTGTGAACAATGGCGACAGAGCCTGAGACGCGTAAGGCCATCATGAAGGGATTTGATGTCTGTTTTGAGCTGTGCACAGATTTCACCATTTGATGACGCTAACCATTTGAGAGGCAGCTTCACAAGAGCAACCTTTTTTCATGTGGATGTTAAGGCGGCCGGCCCAGTCGCGAAGCTTACCCATCGCATGAAAGCGGATCTGGGAGGGCTTAGATCACGGGCCACCCAAGGAGCAGATGGAACTGTGGTGGGATTTATAATACTGAGCAAGTCTGGAGCAGACATTATAATCATGCCACTTGGTATTTTTTATTTTCGAACACTGCAAGCACATTTAACAGTACGCCCACTGTGGTTTTATTGCATAACTACCTTTACCAGAATCCTCAGCACACTTACAAGATCCACTGGGGGCGTGAGATTTGATTATGATTAAAAACAGGTAAACTGCCAAAGTGAAGTGTGCGCTTTCCTGGCTTGTGAACAAGGGCGACAGAGCCAGAAATGAGTAATGCCATCATGAAGGGATTTGTAGTCTGTTGTGAGCCGTGCACAGATTCCACCATTTCAATGATGCTAACCATTTGAGAGTCAGCTTCACATGGGCAACCTTTTTTCATGTAGAAATATATATATATATATATATATATATATATATATATATATATATATATATATATATATATATATATATATATATATATATATATATATATATCTTACCTACTGGCGGTCGCCAGTAGGTATATATAGTTAGGATTTTTTTCCTATGGGATTTCTGAAAATTCTATGTCGAATAACTTTGGCGTTTGTGGACGGAATTGGCTGAAATTTTCAAGAAAATGCCACATTTTGTTTCTGAGCAGCCCCTGAAAATTTGGGGGGGTTTCGTCAAGGGGGGGCCGAAAAAAAGGGGGGTCCCAAAACGCGTTTTTCCCATTAATTTTTCCATAGGGCGGTTGGAATCACTTTTAGCTCGAACGACTGAATGGATTTTTACGAAACTTGGCAAAATTGTAGATATGGTTTGCCCGACGTGCCTTTGCTATGTCTTAATATATGTGCTCCAGTGGATTTTGAGAAATTAACATTTTAAAAAACAGATATATCTGTGACAGCGCTCCGGTTAGCGCCCCTTTCGCGTACCTGACGCGTAACGCAACTTCGCGAAGTGAAGCTGATTGGCTCTCCGGTGTCTGTCAACATTCTAAACAGTCCGGACCAGCCGTCATCTTGTCTCTCGGTAGGATCGAGAGACAAGAGGTGGAGAAAAATGAAGGGGGAATTTAATGAAAGGGGGCAAGGTAGACCCCTCCTGATCCCCTAGGAATGATGTGGGGGTTATTAAAGGGTCCCAGGGGGCAAATAAAAAAAATTCAATTTTTCGCGGTAGAAGCGCTTCCCGGTACGCGAACCGGGTAGCTCACCGGTAGCGTAACGGGAGTTCGCCATTTTGTGTTTTGGTTGAATTTAATCACAAGATGGAGGAAAAACAATGTGGGAAATGGGTATAAGGGGGCACGGGAGACGTATCCTGACCCCCTAGGTTTTCTGAGGGTGGCTGAGGAATTTTTTTTCACGCGGTTAGCTGCCGGTACGCGAACCGGGTAGCGAGCCGGGAAGCGAACATAAGTGAAAATTAGTGAAAAAAGGTACATTCGAAATTTTAAAAGGGTAATTATAGTTAAGGTAGCTCTGAAAAGAGCTTTTGGGTTCTGTATAAGTTCTAGGCACTTATAAGTAGGTACCAATACACAGTCTTAAATTTTGTATGAAAACTCTGTTTCCCTCATCTGAGAAGTGCACACCATCTCCTCTGTAGATATCTTGCATGTAGTAACGCAAGTTATTGTTGTAGATGGCGCCCATTCCATGGTCTCTCATATAAGCTGAAACAGACTTATTTACATGTTCCCTCGCTTTCTCAATTTGTGGACAAATTTGATTGGACCACCTCCATTTCTGTCTTTGGCATATATTGGAATATACCAAGGCAGTTTGAGGAAAAAGTGCCATTAATTGCTCAAAGGTGTCCTTTAAGAGCATTTCCAGACCTACCCCAGTCAAAGTGCCCAAATCATTTCCTCCACAGTGCACTATTATGAGGTCAGGGCTTGGCAAATGTAAAAAGGTTTTCACCAATGGTATCAATTGGTGACATCTCAATCCTCTTTGGCCAATCCATTTGATTTCCACATTTTGTAAATTGAGGTTGTGTAAATATCTGTTATCAGCATACCTGTGAGCCCAGTGAATGTAGCTATGTCCAAGAATCCAGACAGAAAACATGGTGAGAGGAGGTTCTGCTGCAGTCAGATGAAGTGTGGGAATGAAATGGCAGTTGAAACATTAGGAGTTTGTAAAGAAAAAAAACTGTGGAGTTTCAGTGCTAATGATTCACTAGCAGTGATTGGTGGATTTCCATTTCTGAAAACAGAAAGTTAGGATGCATGGATGTGTTCTTTGAACGATGTAATTTGAATGGTTAAGAAAAAATGATTTTAAGAAACATTGCAGTGGATTAGCAGGTGTACTGAGAGTTCAGAGTTCATTTGAAACATTGTTGTGTGAGCTTGTAAACATGAGAGGTCTTTCAGGAGGTAGTTGCTATGGAAAAAGGGCAGAAAGGGCAGAGGGGGGAAGGCTGTTGATTTGAAAAAAGTGAGGGAAGAGTTTTGATTGGGTGACATGAGAGATATGTGTGATGAAATACAGCATTTCTGTGCCTTTGTTGGTTGCAGCCTCTGGAGTGCATACCCTTTGCTCTGCTAAAGAAAAATTGGTGTGTGTTTGAGACTGTTTTGAAATTCAAAAAGCATTTGCTAAGGTGAGAAAAAAATTATTTAATTTAGATAGAGACTAGTATAGTTTATGGAGAAAATAAGGAAGCCAGCTGTGCATTTAAAATGTTGTTTTGTGTCAAGTGTTTTCATTATGTTTTCCAAAAAGATTTTGCTTATTTGACAAATTATAATTATAGATAATGTGAAGTATTAGTACTGACAGGGTGTGCTTGTACATAGGAGGTGTGCTGTGTTTTCAAATTATGACCAGAAAATCGTTTTTTAACAAAAAGACATGCTTTTTACATTCATGAGAAGGACAACATGGGGTGTGCTTTTTTAAATAAATATTTCACTTCCCAACATGAATATGGGAGAATAATGTGCTTGTTTGTTGGTTTAAAAACTCGTTTCTTGAAGTCATTTAGGTTTCACAATATGTTCTGCAAGAGTTACATAGTCAACATGGGGGCATATTTACAAGGCTTATGAGACACATTCACGTCATTTTCCCCATTTTAAAAGTGACTTTAAAGGTGGTGCAAGGTCCTTGTAAATACACCCTCATGAGTGCTTTGCAAATTTAAGTCATTTTCCCCTAGTGCATGTGCCTTGTAAATACGCCCCTATGTGTGCTAGACACTTTTAAGGTACTTCTTCCATGAATCTGGGAGACTAATTTGCTTACATGATGTGTTTAAAAATCGTGCTAAGGTGAGAAAAGATTCATTTAATTTAGAAAGAGATTAGTATGCTTTTTGGAGAAAATAAGGAAGCCAGCTAGGGTGTGCTTGTACATAGGAGCTGTGCTGTGTTTTCAAATTATGACCAGAAAATCATTTTTTTTTTTTAAAGAAATACTTTTCACATTTATGAGAAGGACAACATGGGGTCTGCTTTTTTAAATAAATATTTCATTTCCCAACATGAATATGGGAGAATAATTTGCTTGTTTGACGGTTTAAAAACTCGTTTCTTGAAGTCATTTAGGTTTCAAAATATGTACTGCTAGAGTTTCATAGTCACTATGATAATAATGATATACATTTAGGACTGTTTAGGGGGCATGGATATGCTGAGGCTTCTGTAATTGTCAAAGGAGGAGAATTATGTACATTGCACTGCTTCATACAGTCCTCACCTTCTGCGTACTTTTGGATATGCTAGACTATATCTGCTCAATGAGATACCTAAGCTGAGGAAACACAGGTGATGTGATTGTGAAATTAGCAAAAATATTTGCACGTTTTTCAATTACATCACCTGTGTTTCCTAACATTACTAATCACATTGTGCAGATGAGGTTTAGGCCTGTCCAGGGAGACAGAGGAGGTCTGGCCTTTGTTCAAGTGTGCAGTGGACATGACTCACTTCATCTGTTGGCCTGCACATGTATTATGTCCTCTGTACTCTTCAACAAGCCAAAATTTCATCTGCAACCCTGAGTAGGCCTCACCTCAAACAAACATTTGTGACTGCAAGATCTGCCTTTTTGCTCCTAGATATTTCTTGGTTTTACCATGGCTGCCAGACAATCCAGCATACCTCTGGATAGGCCACACCTTATGCTGGTGCAAGGGCCTTGTAAATACGCCCTCATGTGTGCTTGGTAATTTTAAGTCACTTCCCCCTGGTGCAAGGGTCTTGTAAATACGCCCTCATGTGTGCTTGGCCATTTCAAGTCACTTCCTCCTGGTGCAAGGGCCTTGTAAGTACGCCCTCATGTGTGCTTGGCAATTTTAACTCACTTCCCCCTGGTGCAAGGGTGTTGTAAATACGCCCTCATGTCTGCTTGGCAATTTTAAGTCACTTTCCCCTGGTGCAAGGGCCTTGTAAATACGCTCCCATGTGTGCTTGGCAATTTTAACTCACTTGCCCCTGGTGCAAGGGCCTTGTAAATACGCCCCCTTTGTCTATGTTATTAAATTACTGTAGGTAGAATTGACAACTAGTGTGTTAATTGTTTGCCTACTGTTATTGGTTTACTGTTTGGTAATAGTGGTTAATAACAATTTTTTAACATTTTTTCCACAGATTTAACTGAAAATCTTTTGAAAAATTAAAAAATGCCCTCAAGGCAAAGGAAACAAAAAGAAGCAAAGCGACTTACACTCCACCTTGGTAAAGATTTGCAGCAGTCCTCTACTATAAAATCGTTTCAAGTCGCCAAAAAAGCTCCGGGTAAGAAAATGAAATCATTTTTAAAAAGAATTTGCAGACAAAAAAATACCACTATTGAACATGTTTTAGTGCAGAAGAAGAGAGACAATTTAAAGGAAAAGGAAAGGACCGTCCAAAAAGTTTCTGCTAGAGCAGGAGATAACTCTGTGCTTGGCAGTAGAAGGGAAAATCAATTCAGGGACATTCGTAGGCGAATGTTCCGCAACAGGATAATTGTCAATTTGTTAAAAAATTTTAAGAAAGGCCAACAGAAAGTGGCATTTTATAAGAAAAAAAAAATGTAGAGAAAATTATTGATCAGGCTTTTGAAATTAAGCGAAAGTTATTTATTTTGGTAGTCAATAGAATTAGGAAACTAAACAAGGTAATTTATGATTTCAAATCAAATAGTAGATGGAAGAGAGTAGTTAATCGTAGTAATTTTTGTGAAGTTTTCTCAGGAGAAAGGATGCATAGTTCAAGTTGTGAGGCATTTTTCAATGAGGAGAGTTACTTCCAGGACAATGATTTGGTGCATGCAGTTGACACCAGTGGTCGAGCATATGAGGTAAAAGATGGTTGTCCGGTTGAAAAAGAAAAACTTGTGTCTTCAGATGCAGAAGAGGTGTTAGGTGATGAGGTTTTAGGAAGACGTCCTAAGGGTCCAGTATACACCTGGAAATGTAGTGGTATTTGTAGTGTGCGACAGGATTCCATCAATTTGCTTTGTGATTTTGTTCGTACATTTAATAAGAAAAGTTTAAAACAGAAAATGAAGTTGTTGCAAGAATTAGATCCTTGCAGATTGAGAGAAGTAACAGGTTTGCTTGGGCATTCACTGGCTTATCTTTCCAGAAGAGTATGCCAGAGTGTTTTTCATCATTTCAGGATGCTTGCAGTGCATCATAATAAAGTGAGGAAATTAGTGAGAATGTTGTATTATGCTAAGAGTCCAGCAATTATGCTTAAACAATTGAGCAGTGCTCTTTTGCATGGTTCAGAACTACATGTGAAGAATAATTGTGAAGAAATTGAGGGGCATATTACCAACAACTAGCGATAATTTTTGTCTCTAACTTGTTTAGAGACAAAAATTATCGCCGCACATCGGCGATTTTTATCGCAGATAAACCTTGCTATTAGCAAGGTTTATCGCAAATGCGATAAAAAACGGCCGCAATGCATGAATATCGCTGAAAAGACAGCGATATTCATGCATTATCGAGCAAATGCTCTTAGCCATGTTATCCACCTCCCATTGGATAACATGGCTAGGAACTGCTCAGGGCAGGTGTTAGCTTTTGGAGATATTCGCCCTTAGCGTGAATATCTCCAAAAGTTGGTAATAGGAGATAGCGATGTTAGGGACTGTTTCCAGTCGCTAACATCTTGGCACGCCCACTTTGCATATCATTAGTGATAAATGTCACTGACATGCAAAGTGGGGCCCAAGATGGTCGCTATCTCCTATTAGCTGTCACTAACTGGTGTTAGCGACAGCTTGGTAATAGGGAGATAATTTTATCTCCGCTTTCTTGGCTTTTAAAGCCAAAAAAGCGGAGATAAACCCCCTTGATAATATGCCCCTGTTCTGTTACTTTGCTAGTAAAGAGAACAATGTTGAAATTGCCCCAGTAGAAGAAGGTAATGTGGAAGAGAGTGTACAGATTTCTAATATAGATAAGTTTCACAAGGAAATTTCCATCTTTCAGGTGAAATCAAGCGAGAGGCCTAATTTCACTTGTGTGTGTTGTTGACGGACTTATTATAAGAATTAGACTAAGTTAGTGGATTTATATGCAAAAAGTGAAATGGAAAACAATAGTGAATGGAAGGATTTTGCCACATACTTGATGGTAGAAAATTGTTTTGATTTGGGATCGGACCAACGTATGTGTACTTATTGTTTTAACAAATTAAACCAAAACCGGATGCCTGCTAGAGCGGTTCATAATAATCTGGAATTGGTTAACATTCCTTCTGAATTGAAGGATTTAAATACTTATGAATCTATTTTGATTCAAAGTGTGCATCCCTTTCAGGCTATTGTACGAATGGAGCCAAAGACAGGGAAATTGCCTCCATCAGATTTACAGAGAGGATTAAAGGGAAGAGTTGTTTATTTGCCTTTAGATTTGAAAAAAACATTAATACAATTGGAGTAGAGAAAGTGGAAGAGGAACCTCTGGTTATCCTAGTTAATGGGGTTCCGACAAAGAGTAAGAAAATCTGGCAAGATTTAGTGGATGTTAGGAAAGTCAAAAAGGCAACATTGTATTTGATAAAAAACAATGAGTACTACAAGAATGTATGTGTTGCAGAAGAGGAAGTAAGTGAAGAAGAAGACAGCAAATTGTGTGCTGGACAAATTGAGAAAGTAGAAGCCTCTAAAAATAAAGAAATATATGAACATTATAGTGTTCATCCTTTGCATTCCAAGGAAGTCATGGGGAATGCTATTGAGTTGTTTCAAATGAAACAAGCCAAAGGGAGTCCCATTATTGTTTGGGAGGAAAGTTTGGAAGCTTGGTGTTTTCCACAGTTATTTCCCACAGGTCGAGGAGGACGATATGATGAGCGACCTGATCAAATTCCTGCTTCTGAATACCGTACTTTACGATTGTATGCAGAAGATCCTAGGTTTCGTCAATGCATTCCCTATTTGTTTCATCTATTGTTTGAAAGTGATCTGTCTGGACTGTCTTATGCAGTGAACCACATCCTGAAAAGTGGTGTACAACTGCGAAATATCTCAGCAAGGGACTTTATGGATAAAGTCAATGTGCAAGACAGTATTTTGGATTCTCACCTGATTAATCTGATGGCATGTCAGCGTGGTACTAATGAGTATTGGTACCATCGTCATGGTGACTTAAAATGTATGCTGAGGAACTTAAGAACTCCCACATGGTTCCTCACTCTCAGCTGTGCTGAGTATGGCTGGGAAGACTTACTTGAATTTCTACGAGAGGCAAATGGAAACATTGAAAATATTGAATTCAAGACACCCGGAGAACTGTGCTCTTTGGATCCAGTGAATGTATGCAGGTAATTCAATCATAGATTTGAAGCTATGATGTCTTTCATCACGAACAAGAAACATCCACCTCTTGGAGAGGTGTTGGATTTCTTCTGGAGAAAGGAGTATCAAGCAAGAGGTGCTCCTCATATATATATGCAGATCCGGATGACTTAGTGATGAATTTCATAGAACAGTATTCTACATGTGCTGTTCCAAAGACAAAGGAAGACAAAAGTCTAAGAGAACAAGTTTTATGGTTTCAAAGCCATCGTTGTGGAAAGTACTGTCGTCGTAAATTCAGATACAAGAACAAGTACTGTACAAAATGTCGTTTTGGATTTCCACGATCGGTGATATGTAAAGGAAGAGTGAACAATTTGATGTCTTCGCTGCAACATAATGTGACGAGGAAATCACCCAAAAATACATACAATTTGAAAAGAAACGAAGAGTCCAAGAACATCAATGACTACAACCCAGTGAATTTGTCCATGTGGAATGCTAACATGGATATACAGTTTGTGGCTGACAACTGTATGGCTGTGGCTCAGTATGTGACGTCTTATATCACAAAAAAAGAAAAGACAGAACTCAAGGATATGTGGGAGGACATTTCCCATGAAAAGAGCCTCAGTAAGAAGTTGTACAGTTTCAGTCTGAAGATGTTGTCGCATCGAGAAATCGGAGCTTACGAATGTTCTGACCGGTTATCTTCAGCAAGTCTCTATGCCAAATCTAGGAGTATTATTTGGGCAAGTCTTGGTCTTGCTGCAACGCGTAATCGAGTTCTGAAACCTGTATGGGAAATTTAGTATTTGGCGGAGAAGCAGCCAAGCAGTACAGATATTTTGAAGACCAACATGTTGGATACATATTATCCAAATAAAAGCAGTCACCTGGAGAATGTTTTATCTGTATGAGGTTCTACAAAATTAAATTTTCAAGAGGAACATCACAAAAGATATTGATAAAGGAGTGTATGCTGTAATTGGAAGTGAGGGATGTCTGGTCAAGCAAAGAAAATGTCTATTGGAAAATCATCGAAAATTGGATTGCGAATCTCCAGAAAGAAAAGAGTTTTTCTATTTAGCTCTTTTGCAACTTTTCAAGCCTTGGCGTGCAGAAGAGGAACTGCTTGAAGATTTCCTCTGTTACGAAGACTCTTTCAATGCAGCCAAGGAGTCCATAGAATGTCCTGTTTTTCCAAAATATCTAGAAATGTTGAATGCAGAAATCGAGCAGGAAGCAACAATTGCAGCCGAGATTGCTAGAGACAGTTCTCAGGACAGTCAGAGTTCTGTTTCATTGAGTCAGTATCCACTAGGAGGACCAGTTATCGAAAATGAAGCTGCCATGATTGAAGTGGAAAGAGCCATGGCACATGCTCAGGAGGATGCGGTTAACTTAGAAGATTTGGAAAGACAACTCAACGTTGAGCAGAGGAAAATATATGACGAAGTTACCAGCCAAATTGATCATGGATTAAGTCATGAGAAGAAAGAGTGCTCATGTACGTCGTTGAAGCCTGTCCGACTGTACGTGAGTGGAGAAGCAGGAACTGGAAAAAGTTTCCTCATTAAAGCAATTTCATGTTATCTGCAGAAAAAGACGGAGTCATCACTGTCTTGTGTTGTCACCGCTCCAACTGGACTGGCAGCACATATTTTAAAGGTATTACTTTGCATCGGCTACGGATGCTGCCAGTGGAGCATGATAACAAATTACAATACCACAAGTTATCGGGAGATGCTTGTTGTGAAGTATCTAGAGTCCTGAAGAAGATGAAACTTCTTATCATTGATGAAGTAAGCATGGTTTCCAATGTCATGCTTTCCTTTGTGCATTTGAGAATGCAGGAAGTTCTTAAAACAGAGTATGATGGGTTATTTGGTGGCAAACACATCATTGTTTTCGGTGATCTTCTGCAGCTGACACCAGTGAAAGGACAACCAGTGTTTAAACTGCTTACGCATGAAGATACCAGGAAGTGCCTAGGGAGCATTGGCAACGTTAACATATGGCTAAACTTCAATTATGCTGAGCTGCGTGAAAATATGCGTCAGGCGAAGGATGAAGATTACAAGAATATTCTACAAGATGTTAGAATCGGGAAAGTGACTGAGCGTGGGAAAGAAGCTTTACATGCACGATTACTGTCAAATTTGTATCCAGAAGAAGACGTTCTGCCAGAGAATATTTTTCATAATCGGGAATATGTTTGATGCCAACTCTTGCAGAATGTTCCATCTTCAACAACAAAATGTTGAATTTAGAAAACCAAGAGATTGTGAAACTGGAAGCTATTGACAGAATAGAGCATATGGGAGCAACAATTATTTTGTCTGAGAATTTGAAATCTAAATTGGATTCATTAGAGAAGACTATATCTAAAACTGCTGGTTTTGAAAAGACTCTGAATGTGTGCTTAAATTGCCGTATCATTTTGAGAAGGAATTTACATGTTGAAAGAGGTCTGGTAAATGGATCAATGGGTAATGTTGTTGATTTTGAGAAATACAGAAATAGAGATGGAATTGAATTTTTAAAAATTAAATTTGATGGCATTGAGGAAGTACAGCTAATTGGTCGTTGCACAGCTAGGTTTTTGCTTGTAAAAGACTTATATGTTCACCGTAAGCAATTTCCTGTTTGCTTGGCATATGCGGTGACAATCCATAAATCACAAGGTTAAAGTGTAGACAGTGCTTTGGTGAATATTGGCAGTTCTGTGTTCAAAGAGGGTATGGCTTATGTAGCATTGTCACGAGTCAAAACTTTATCGGGATTGTACTTGATTGAGTGTGATGTCACAAACATTTGTGCGGATCTAGATTGTGTTAAGGAATACAATAGGTTAAGAAGACAGTATGCGCCACATTTGCCTCAATATCCTTTGTTTGAGAAACGTGTGGTAGGCCGGAAACAAAGAAATGTCACCAATAGTAGGGAGGTTGTAGCAAAAAGACCAAAAGTCGATGAACCCAAAATTGTAAGCAGAAAGAAAATGAATTCTGTTGAAAATGATGTTGGTTTTCAGTTTAAAAATAGTTCTGGTGTCAACTGCTATGCTAATGTAGTGGTTAATGTTGTCTTTTCTCTAGAAACTTTAAAAGAACAGATTGTGATCAATTTGGATCAAAGTTTTTGCTGTTTGTTGAATTCTGTGTTAGAGAAATGTAGCACTGATAGAACAAGAGTAGAAAGTGTGTCTGAAATTCGAAATCTGCTAGACAAATGTTCAGGTCAAACACAATTCTCTCAAAATATTCAGCAAGATTGTCAGGAGTTTTTAATGTATATGCTTAATGTATTGCAAGATGAAGGTGTAGATGTAGATCATCTGTTTGGCCTTTCTTATCAATGGCAGCATGACTGCGAGAATTGTATGTTATCAAGTACTACTAGTGTAGACTCAGAAAGATTTATATATTTAACTTTGCCAAACAGTAAATCAGTATCCTTTAATAAGCTAGTAAAAGCAGCCGATCAAAACATGGAGTGTAGCCAATGTAAGTCTGCAATGCTATCCACATTATTTAGACGAAGATATGGCCAGTATGTCATTTTAATGTTCCAACGATGTAGGCCTGATGGAACAAAATTGACAACTTTAATTAAAAATTTTGTGGCTTCTCAGTTGTCAATATCAGGAAGGACTTTTCTAACTGCAGCAATTATATATCATGAGGGTCCTTCAGCAACATCAGGACATTACACAACTTATTTGAAGTCTGGAAACGGCTGGTCATTCTGCAATGATTCTGTTTTAACTTTCAAAAAAAGATTGCCTTTTCACCTTAAAAATTCTTACCTGGTGTTCTTACAACCAAAATTTTAGGGAAGAATCTCAGGATTTGTTCTGAGGAATTTCAACAGGTTCTAATGGCTCCTACACTATATAGCCTTGTGGATAAGTGTAGCACAGAGCGAAAACTGTTTGTTTTAATAAGCTAATTCAAGCAGCAGATCAAAACAAGGAGTAGAGGTAATGTAAGTCTGCACTGCTGTCCACATTATTTATAGAAACTTATGGGTGAAATGTCATTTTACAATTCCAACTATATAAACCGGATGTAAATAAGTTGTCAAGTCTAATTAAAAATGTTTTGGCTACAGAGTCTTCGATTTCAGGAAGAACATTTGTAACTGCAGCTATTATATGATATGATGGTCCTTTGACAACATCAGGATATTACACAGCTTATTTGAAATGTAAAAAAGGCTGGTCTTTCGGCAATGATTACCATTTGACTATGAAGCAATGTTGCCTTTTGACTTGTTTTCAGAAGTGAGAATTGAGGGTAGGTAACTGGACTATAATGATTCTAGGTGTTGCTGTAATTTAGTGTGCTGTTTTAAATTGCTTTGTATGTCACATTTTTGTTAAAACGATGGAGTTTATCTTTCAGAAAGTGGCGGGCAGAAAATAATAACAGCACAACAGAGTATAAGCTGTTCATAGGACATCCTTTGACGTCATGGAAAGTAAGTTACTTTTGAGGATTTCTGATTTCTGATTGGTTATATTATATGGGTTTTTTAAACACAATCAGTTTGATTGTGTTTTTTTTCCCCGCTGGTATATGATGAATACCTTCACTTCACTGTTTTTAGTGAAATTTGATATATTCTGAGAACTGCAAAAATAAACCATTTAATATGTATAATTAATTCTGTGATTTTTAATATGTACTCATCTTGTCTCATGCTCACTCATCATTTACTACCTTCGATCAATTTTGAAATTTTTGTTCTTTCATTCTTTCATTCTTTCATTATACATTGAAAGTATAAAAATAACAAGTGACTAAGTTAACGACAATTATAAGGTAAGTGTTTAGTACTCATTCCGTTACATCTCTATCACATTTAACATTTATTAGTTCAACTGCTTCATTTCTTTAACCCTCAGTTTCCTGCCTTTGCTACTTCCCTCATTCCTTTTCTATTATCTATTATACAGTATCTCTGTGTTACTCCCTCTAGCTGTCTTTTAACATTATTCTCTCTGTCTTCTTCCCTTATACTCACTCTTCCTTTTTTTTTTTGTTTCGCTTCCGGTTCGCATACCGGGGCGCGAACCAGGAAGCAAATTTTTTTTAAAAAGAGGTTGCCAGAGTGCTAAACATTCTAGCATTTTTTTATAAATGGGAGGTAGTTCTGAAAATAACTTTTTTTTTGTTGTTTTAATTTTTTTTATTATTTTTATGAAACTTTTTGGGGTTTTTTTGAATTTTGAGAACGGTTTTATATTTTCTTTGATTTTTTTGGGGGGGAAACAAAAAACAGTCAATATGAAGGGCTTAACAGGAGCAACAAAAAAAAAGATAATTTACTTTCGGGGCCGTTTTGAACATTTATGATTTTCATAAGCTGTGTTTATGAGAGTTATACTTTTCTCCCCATAAGAAATTAACTTGCCGCAAAAAATACAGGTATGCTTCATGTTACCAAAGTTCATCTGTATTTTTGGGACCGTCTCCCTCGCCTCTGGTCACGTCACTGTCTGTTCAGCTGATGTACTGGTCACAGGAGGGGGGTTTTCCTGTAGGTCACGTACCTGTGCAGCACTGTAATTAATAGGGTGCCACCTCTCCATGTGGTGATGCATGGTGTAATTCCCATAGCTGTATTTTTTATCTGTTCCTCGGGATAGTTCTTTGTCACAGATCAAACAAGTGACATAACGGGCATTCACTTTTTTTTGGCCCTGGGGATATGTGAAGAATTGCCAGATGTAGTTTACTTTCACATGGGACCTCCTTGGTTCTTCTTGCAAAAACGGCCTGCTCACTTGCTGCTCTTCCTCTTCTTCCTCTTCTTCCTCCTCTTGATTAATGAGGACCTGAGGAGGTGGTCCATCCTTTTTTGGTGGTGGTGGTGGTGGTGGAGGGGCTCCAGCACCTGCAGCTACAACACTTGCCATTTTTCCAAATTTAGAAAGTAGGTCTTTCTCTCATAAAAATGAAAGTCAGAGTGAGGAAAAAAGGTGCGGTTTTCATCATTTGTGAAAAAAAATGTAATAAACCAATGAAAAGTGTTATTTTCAGGTCACATGACCTAGCCTTACATCATTAGGAAACCAAAAGTAAAAGGAACCAATAAAAAGTTTTATGAACAAGTCACATGACCTGTTATGCTTACGTTACCCGTCCCACTACGCACCCGGAGCGCTTCCGGGGTGCTGCGCTTCGCGCCTCGGTTCGTGCTCCGGAGCACTTCCGGGTGCGCTAACGCGGCGCGTCATAAGACACATTACGCGGCAACGCGATATGTCGCGTTTACGCGACGCGTCACGATATTGTTTTCTTGCACGGCACTTGCGCTAATGGAACATTTCCCGGTTTGCGGACCGGGTCGCGGCACCAAATTGAGCTAACGGGAAGCTACCCAGTGCGCGGACCGGTAGCGAAACAAAAAATAATAAAAAAAATATATACATAAAAAAATATGTTAAAAAGATATAAAATATATTTTTCCATTAAAATAAGAATTTGCTATTAAAAAACCATTGAAATTCACTGAAAAAACCATAGGTTATAGACCATATATAGTTAGGAATTAGCATTTACAAAACCTTATTTTACTCACACAAAACCATTGAAATTCGCATATATAGTTAGTTGCACCAACTATATATCGCGCACCCGCAATCCACTGCTGATGATGTCACATAATACATCATTCATGACATGGTCAGAGACATCACTGATGACATCACTGTTGACAACTCAAATGACATCACTGACAACATCACTGATGACATCATTCCAGTGACAATATGATGAACCTCTTCAGACTCTAATATAACCTTAGATACACTCAGTGTAAACAGACACTCACAGATTGTCACTCATCCATGGAGTTATTCACACACCTAGTCAGTCATGCAAAAAATCAATCACACCTCCATTTCCTCAACTATACTGTTATACACACCTTACTTATTCAAACATATTCTAACACATATTTACTCTCTTATACAATCACTGATACACGTTTTCAATGATCCATGCAGCCACTCACACATTCACTGGCTCTTATACACAGTAATTTATATATGTCAACTCTCACATGTACTGTGTTTTACATATGTACTTACTTTGACATGTAGCACTGAGATATTCATTCACTCACCAATACACTCATGCACTCAGTCAACCACCCCTACAGCTGTTTCCACATGCAGTTTTGAACCCATACATCTAGTGAATCAACTGTTCACGCATCTATGCATAAGGTTTTGTAAATGCTAATCCCTAACTATATATGGTCTATAACCTATGGGTTTTTTCAGTGAATTTTTAAGGTTTTGTAAATGCTAATTCCTAACTACATATGGTCTATAACCTATGGTTTTTTCAGTGAATATATATAACTTGCCTAAAACATTAGCATAAACCACAAGTGATAATTGAATATGCGCGATGTGCGCTGAGAAATCCTGCATGTTTACATTTCTACTTCAAATGTATATGTTTTCTTTATGTCTAACACTCGAGAGTCACATGTTTATTTAAATACCCAATGTATGCACACATCCTTAGACTCGTGACAAAGGGAATCCTCCCGAAACGCGTCGAGTGGCTGTTTGCTGCCGATTAAACTAACCTTGATGAAGAATCAATAAAAAGAACTAATGCAATTTGGAGTCCGTGCTTTCCGCATTTTTTCCGGCGATATCGAAGGGAAAATTCTATGTGGTGCTTGTTTGAATTATATGGGCTCGCTACCCAGCACGGACCGCCGTTGTTTGTTAGGAGGGGTCATGGCGTGGTTCAGCGGCTGCTGAACTAACAAGGAAATGACAGTGATTTGACCCAGCCCACGGAGAACGTAATTGAAGAGACGAATAGCCTAGACGAGGAAGCCACGCTTGGTTTGGACGATTACTTTCACAAACAGACAAGTGAGTCGGCACCTCTATCTAAAGCGCATTTGTTTTCAACTAAACGAAACTCCGTAAACGGAAACGTGATTTTTTGAGCCGAATTTACATGGCGCTTTTTTTGACACAACATCTAAAAATAGCGCGATGATCTGAAACGCGCGTCTACATAATAGCAACATGGCAGCAACAAGAAGGGATAAACGGGCTAAAGAAGCTGATGAAATGTTCGAGCAATGTCAAGCAACAAACGTTGCTGGAACAAGCACAAGCAGTGCTGGTATGCAGCCTAAATCACCGAAGAAGAGCCTATGGGAAAGGCTGTGGAAAGCACTGAAACTGGAACAAAACAAATGGTGGGAGGCTACTACTCTGCAAAAATACATAGATGTAGCAAGGATACCTCGAGGGTTGCGAATTTTCGTCACCCCTACCTTTCAAAACCCTGACCCTGAATTAATAACCGAATGGGCAACAAATAATCATGAATGTTCACTCAATATGCTACGGATGCTGGTGAAGTATGCATCCAAGGATGTTGAAAGATTAAACCAAGAAATTGATGAATGCACTAAGGAGTTACAAGCGATGTGCACGGAAGAAGAATTTAAGTCAGAGATGGATAAAATGGAAACAAACTTGGGCAAAATTGAAACTGACATTCGGAATAGGAAACAAAGAAAATTTCAAAGAGATTTAATCGATTACCAGCGAGGACAAATATGGACTTTTGCAAAAAAATACGACCATATGCGAGCGGAAATACAAACAACATCCAAATCAACCGCACAAACAACACTAGCGGCTACCGCTACCGCATCTGAAATCTTAACGGAAGATGAAGATCAGTCAGTAACAAGTGGCAGTGAGATGTCGACTAGTCTAATTTCACTGGAGTAAAAACCAGCGTTTTAACGGAATTTTCCATGGTAATAAAGAACAAACAAGGAAACAACCAAGGATATCAAAAGCCAAAAAGAGGCAACAAAGGAGGCAGAGGCAGAGGCAAAAACACATCGACCCTAGGAGGACTAGGGAGCCCGGTGGGAACACGCACAAGGGGCCAACTGAAAACGAAATGACAGACAAACAGACGGTCATTAACCTCTCGGAGAGGCAACTATCCACTTTTGAGGTAGAGTTATTATCTCTTGGATTGACCTTTTGTCCCTCTAACTCTTTTAATTATACACAAACCAAAATTGACTTGTTTTTCTTCACAAGGAAACTTCGCATAAGGAATTGGTATGCTACCAAAGTAAGCGAGAAAGGCGCTACAATTGGGGCACAACCACATGACTTAAGTATTGCTGATGTTAATTTGACACATACTTTAAATGTATTAAGTGAAGAATATGATGAAGATTATGATCCTTATACTGATTTGCTAGCAGATAATGTTCCGTTAGGATTGTGTGTTAATACTGGTTTCAAACCGAAGTCAATATTTTTGCCACAGATCCGTAACAAAGTGATTGATGTATTTGAAAAGAGCATGACGAAAGAGTTGGAACAAATTGCCAGCAATAAGAGGTATAGAGGTTGGAGAAACATGACCCAACCACAATTAAAAGCACTAGAGAACCTCAGAAATGATCGCACCATTGTAATCAAGCAAAGCGATAAAGGAGGGAATGTAGTTATTCAATCTAGACAGAATTACATTGATGAAGGGTTGAGACAACTTGCTGACACGAAAAGTTACTGTAGGAGTAATCGCATGGAGTATGAAAATTCCATAAGATCTTTTCATGCACAGCTTAAACATTGGAAAGACAAAGAGATTATTGAGGAGAGTGAATTCAAATTTCTTTTTTGTCAGTTCCCTAAGTTACCAGCTCTATATCTTCTACCGAAAATACATAAATGTAGAGAGAGTCCACCAGGTAGACCAATAATATCATCTAATGGAAGCTGTCTGGAATCGACATCAAGGTATGTCGATTACTTCCTACAAAGTCACGTACAGAATTTACCATCTTATATCAGAGACTCGAGTGATTTTTTGAAAAAGAGTCAGAATATTGAATGGGATGAGACATTCTCCCTTCATTCACTCGATGTAACAAGCCTTTATACATCCATCCCTCATCAGCAAGGCTTGGACGCTTGTATGCACTTTTTAGCGAAAAGATCTGTGTCCTACTTAATTCATACGCAGATGCTTATTAAAATGATGGAGACATGCCTGACACAAAATTACTTTCTGTTTGATAATAAGATTTTCAAACAAACTCTCGGTACTTCCATGGGGACCTGCTTTGCGCCTTGCTTTGCTGGTCTCTTCATGGAGTACTGGGAGGAGACTGTAACATATAAATCGTCTACGTACAGAGCGCATGTAGTAAAATGGATGCGCTACATAGACGATATCCTGGTGGTATGGAGGGGGACAAAAGAACAAGCAAACGGTTTTGTACTTGAATTAAATACCAACACATTTAATTTGAAATTCACAAGTGACTGGTCACAAGAACATCTTGAATTCCTCGATTTGAAATTAAGGATAGCAAATAAAAAGCTAGAAACTTCCCTGCATAGGAAGATCACAGCTGGAAACAGCATCCTACATGCACGCAGCTGTCACCCCAACTCCCTCATCGAAAGTATTCCGGTTGGGGAGTTTCTAAGGGCCAAACGCAACTGCAGCACATTAGAGGCATTCAGGCTTGAGGAAGAAAACATGACCTTGAGATTTAAGAAAAGAGGCTACTCAGACAGAGTCATTGCTAAGGCAAGAAAAGCTGTAGTTGAAAGAACTAGAGATTCCCTCTTAGAAAAATCTGAAAGTCCCATGGTTGAGACTAAAGGTGAGAATACCACACGATTCATCACAACGTACAGCAGTAGAGCCTTTATGGTAAGAAAAAGTCTAAATAAATTCTGGCCCATTCTCCATACAGATTGTGATATTTCCAAATGTGTAGATGAGTCACCCAAAATCTCCTTCAGAAAAGCGAAATCACTGAAAGATCATTTATGCAGAGCAGTAACTCCGAAACCGACTAAAACATTTGATGTACAGGGATTTTATCCATGTAGGAATTGCAAAGCCTGCAAAAATAGCCGAAACATGAAAGTGGTACAATTATCATCTGATTCACAACCTTTCACTATACGGGAACACACGTCCTGTAATAGTGACTATGCTGTTTATGCTTTATTTTGCCTGTGCAAGAAAGCCTATATAGGAAGCACAATTAAGCAGGCAAAATTGAGGGTATTAGAACATCTACGAGCCATTAAAAACTCAAACAAGACCTACCCAATAGCCCGTCATTTTCTGACACATCACAACCAAAATTCTAATCTGCTGAGTTTTTGTGTACTTACCACCATCAAGCATGATGATAGAGGCGGCAATCGGTTACAACTCCTACGCCGAATGGAATCTAGGATGATCATTGAATATAAAACAATGACCCCGCTAGGGCACAATGGTGATGAAGAGATGGAAGTGCACCTGGGCTAATGCAAGGTCCTACCCTGTGTCATTCAACTGATGTATATATGTTCTAAATCTTTAGTGCCACCACAGCTGATCTCTAGGAGTCTGATTTGGTATATGTATATATTTTGCCCATTATACTTGATTTTATCCTTCATGTCTTTTACTTTGTGATGTGATGGTTAATTATTTTATTGACTTGACAGTGATGACATATAATTTCTTTTCTTGCAGGTTGGTTCTGCTAAAAGTGAATTATGATTTACATGAGCATGAGATTTTGCTCTGGAACGTATGCCCACTGGGGCTTTATGTTACAATTTGGACGTTTGGTTTTTGGAAGCCTACCAAGGCAACAATGTTACTTAATTATAGTCCTTGAAGTTGATGGCTAACATATTATTGCAAACCAGTAGTTAGGATATGCTAAGTGTGACAATTTTGACTGCATACCCGTTTTTAAATAGACAAAATGAAGTTTATCTATACACCGAAGTTAAAGCTATGCATAATTTCACCATCCACATTTGGACTCTTTTGTTAATTTTTGACAACTTCCATCGTCCTACATTAGTAATTAATGTTCAATTCAATTTAAGTTGTGCAATTGCCTAAAACATTAGCATAAACCACAAGTGATAATTGAATATGCGCGATGTGCGCTGAGAAATCCTGCATGTTTACATTTCTACTTCAAATGTATATGTTTTCTTTATGTCTATCACTCGAGAGTCACATGTTTATTTAAATACCCAATGTATGCACACATCCTTAGACTCGTGACAAAGGGAATCCTCCCCAAACGCGTCGAGTGGCTGTTTGCTGCCGATGAAACTAACCTTGATGAAGAATCTATAAAAAGAACTAATGCAATTTGGAGTCCGTGCTTTCCGCATTTTTTCCGGCGATATCGAAGGGAAAATTCTATGTGGTGCTTGTTTGAAATATATATAAATATATATATATATATATATATTCACTGAAAAAACCATAGGTTATAGACCAAATGTAGTTAGGAATTAGCATTTACAAAACCTTAAAATATATAATGGCGGGAGCAAGCTGCAGCGTCAATTAAGGCAGAACCAGAGAACGGGGCACACTGATGTGCCTGAACAACGTGGTGAGTTCTCACTAATCACCACGAACTTGCATATTCACATGCTGATGCGGAGCTCACTATGAGAACCAACTAACTGACTGACAACAAACTACAAATCCCAGAATCCAGAAGGAGGGATCACATGCTACAAAGCACAGGAACTGCCAGCATGCCGCATTAACATTTGTCTCCCCTGAAGAAAGTGCGGACAGCACTGAAACGCGTCGGGACTGCGAGGATAAAGTAAACGGGACCTGAATCTGCCTGCACAAGCAATAAATTAGGTTTATTCCTACTTGCTCTCGAGTGATCCTTTCAAGCAGAGCCTTTGAAATATATATATATATATATATATATATATATATATATATATATATATATATATATATATATATATATATATATATATATATATATATATATATATATATATATATATATATATATATATATATATATTCACTGAAAAAACCATAGGTTATAGACCATATATAGTTAGGGATTAGCATTTACAAAACCTTATTTTACTCACAGAAAACCATTGAAATTCGCATATATAGTTAGTTGCACTAACTATATATCGCGCACCCGCAATCCACTGCTGGTGATGTCATCAGTGATGTCACTGACCATGTCATGAATGATGTAATATGTGACATTATCAGCAGTGGATTGCGGGTGCGCGATATATAGTTAGTGCAACTAACTATATATGCGAATTTCAATGGTTTTGTAAATGCTGATCCCTAACTATATATCGTCTATAACCTATGGTTTTTTCAGTGAATTTTTATGGTTTTGTAAATGCTAATTCCTAACTATATATGGTCTATAACCTATGGTTTTTTCAGTGAATTTCAATGGTTTTTTAATAGTAAATATTATTGCGTTACAACTTTCAAGACATCTACAGAAGAGATGGTGTGCACTTCCCCGATGAAGGGAATAGAATATTCGTCCTTTATTTAAAAGTGTGCATTGGAACATACTTGTACGTACCTAAATTAGCGACAGAACCCAATAGCTCTTTTCAGAGCTACCCTACCTCTGATTATTCAAAACGTTTATCTTTTTCTTACCTTTTTTTTTTTTCACCAAAGTACGCTCCCCAGTTTGCTTACCGGTGCGCGTACCGGGCGCTCCCCCCGCGAAAGTTTAAATTTTTATTTTTTATTTTTGCATGTATCAGCATCCTAATCCCCCCTCCGAAAACCTAGAGGGTCACAAAGTGTCTATCGTGCCCCCTTCTACCCATTCCGAACATTGTTTGTCCTCCATCTTGTGACTCAATTCTACCGATACTCAAAATGAAGGACTCCCGTAACGCTGCCGGTTCGCGTACCAGGGAGCGCACCGGTAAGCGCTCGATAAAAAAAGGTGGGAAAGTAATTTACAGAAAAACCACTACAGACACTTTCATCAAATATAGAATAGCCCCTACTACATAGCAGTCCCTACAATTTCCCCAAATTTGATGGAATTCCATTGAGAAAATTATGCTGTAAGCCTCACTAAATATCCTGAGGTAAATTACCTAACAAAAACACTTATGAAGTGTTAGAATTGACAACCAATCAAAATGCTACTTTCAATATCTTCTATTATTTCATGACATTTGATTGGTTATGTACCTGAATATATATAAAGAAAGAGAGAGAAACACAGCCATTTTGACTACTACTTCCTGAAGTACATATCAAGTGCATTTCAACTGAGAACTTAAACTTCTATTTGAAAGGTAAGATGTTATTTTAAAAACTGAAGTATGTTCTGTACTTTAAGTTAATTAGGAAAACATTTTCTGATAGTTATATACTATCCCTCTGTAATACTTATGGAATAAGATAGACTTCTCTGTTTTAGTTATGGATGGAGTTAGGCTTGTCTTGTATAATTAAGAATTAACTTAGGCTTTATCACAAACATTTTTTTATATTTCTACTTCCAGTCTGATACCATACACTGCCCAAAGAAAAAATCACTGTTTAAAAAACAAAACTACCTGCCTGTACTTAAACCCAACAGTGCCCTATCTGTACTGATATATTTTTTTTAAATTAATTTTACAGCACAAAAATGGAATGAGAGAAAAAAAATAACGTGGAAATTGTTGCAGAATGCAACAAAGATACAAAAAATGAATCAGAATTCTTTGATGAATCACTGGACATAGAACTTCTGCAATGTGTTGAATCTGTGGATTTTCCTAATTGAAAATGAGACAAATTCTGACAAAGAATTATTAGAAGTTCTTTTTAATTTTGAAAACAAATCAGAAAAATAAATTTATATATAATAATTCAAAAATAGTTTGAGACATTATTCTTTTTTATATGTATTTTTTAAACTGGTAGCAAATTGATTATAATGGAAAATTAGACTTTAAATATACTGTGCAACTTTACGTTTGCTCATAGTTACTTCCTTTCTTCCTCTATATCATCTCCAATGTGTATTTAACATCTCTTTATCATCTCCTGCCTTCATGGTGTTTCTGCTCTCCTGACAGACTACGCTATGAATTCCATATACCACAATAACTTCTGAAACAACATGCAAGATATCTACAAAGGAAACAATGTATTTTTATTTTTAGACTCTGCATTGGTACCTACATGTTGGTACTTAAATAAAAAAAATAAAAAACAAAAACAAAAAGAACAATCAATAAACATACAATATTTGAACATTCTTTCATCCTATTTTCCCAATATTACGCTTCCCGGACCGCTTCCCGGTGCGCGTACCGAGAGCTCCCCCCGCAAAAAAAAACGATATAAAAATTATTATTTTTTAACCCCGCGAGGCCCTTTTAAAGCCCCCTCATCAAACCTAGGGGGTCAGGGAGGATGTACTCTGCCCCCTTATGCTCATTTCCCCCTTTGTTTTTGCCACATCTTGTCGGCCGCTCCGGACTGTTTCGAATGTTGACAGACACCCGACAGCCAATCAGCTTCGCTTCGCGAAGTTCCGTTACGCGTCAGGTACGCGAACCGGGGCGCTAACCGGAGCGCTGTCACAGATATATCTGTTTTTAAAAACGTTAATTTCTCAAAATCCACTGGAGCACATATATTGAGACATAGCAAAGGCACGTCGGGCAAACCATATCTACATTTTTGCCAAGTTTTGTGTAATTCAATTCAGCCGTTCGAGCTAAAAGTGAGTCCAACCGCCCTATGGAAAACTCAATGTTAAAAACACGTTTTGGGACCCCACTTTTTTCTCGGCCCCCACTTCACGAAATCCCCCAAACTTTCAGGGGATGCTCAGAAACAAAATGTGCCATTTTCCTGAAAATTTCAGCCAATTCCGTCCACAAACGCTAAAGTTATTCCACATAAAATTTTCAGAAATCCCATAGGAAAAAAATCCTAACTATATATACCTACTGGCGACTGCCAGTAGGTAATATGTATATATATATATAATTACACATATATATGTAATTTATATTTAGTGTGCGGCTTACACCACCTATTGTAAAAAATGTTACTAGTGTGCAAGGCACAGATAGTCAGCCAAGGAGGGCACAGTAACTTTGGCTAGGCTGGTTGAGTGGGGGAGATGAAAAAGACGAATTCAACTTTCAGTTCAGTTGTTGTTTTTTTTTAAATGAGAAATTGGTGGCAGTTTTTTGCAATATAGAGCCTCCTCTTCCTAACAAAATTAATGTAAAGATCAAGAACATGTCTCCCATCTGTTGTTTCATTCTCATGCAGTGCCTCCAGTAAAGATTTAAAGCTAAAACGTCCTTATATTTTGGATCACTTCCATGGAGAAGACAGAGACAGAAGGACATCACAAAGTTGGAACAGGTACCTACTTGTGCTAATGAGTATTGCCAACTAAAAGATTAATTGTGTTGATATGGAAGAGAGGGTCTAGTAAGCTACACTTGAAAATATAATGTTTACAGGAGATCATTCTGCATCAATGCTCGCCTTTCACATAATGGGATATATACTTTCATTTTCTTTTCATTAATTTAGGACCATCATCTCTAGGTTCTTCTGTGACAAGTCCATTTATTTAACAAGAATAAACTAATACACAAATTATTTTCATTTTCTTATCAACAGTAAGGGGCCCATTATGATATTGGGCGGATCGCGGACACCGCTGGCACAGTTGTGGCGATCCGCCTGCCAAATGTCCCTGGTTCACCCCCGCCATATTAGTATGACGGGGGCACTAGTCGGATTGCCAGCCGGGTGGAAAAGGGACTCAATATGGTCGCGGTGTCTTGCATGCACCGCCATCCATATTAGGATACATGCCTTTCCATGACGAAGACTCCTCTATGGAAAGGCATGTTGGAAATCTCCGCCGGGGTCCATTGCGGGCCCCGGGTGGTGGGGGGTATGGGTGGCTGCACTGGGGGTACCCATGGTATTCCCATCATGCACAAGGTGGCATGCACCATGTGGTGCCTGTCACTTTGTGCATGGCAATGCACAACATGCGCATTGACATTGTGGTGGGTGCTGTTACATCACCGCCTGCCGCAATGTTAATGTCGAGGATGTGCCCACCAGTGTGGCGGGCATATTCTGATTGCATGGCGGGACCGTCCGCAAATTTGGTGGTCAGTCCGTACTTCATTGCGGTTGTCCGCCCGCCATGGTAATAGGCCCCTACAAGTCTATATCTTTCAGGTGAAATACATCTTAAAGTGCAGTTGACAATGATCAGCAGAAGTACCTTTGCCTTTCTGCTTTATTAGGAAACAAAAGGAGTCAAAGAGGCCTAGCCCTGTGGAAATGAGAAGTGCATTTTTTTGAAAAATGCAGAGTAGTGACTCAAATGGCAAACCTTAATTAAGCTGTGGACTTGTGGTCTGCATTGCTCGACACAGCAACATTTTGTTATTGTTAGAGTGATCAGCCATGTATGTGCATCAAACTAGTTGTCTATGATTGGTGGTATGAAAGTTGTTCTTCTGACTTCTTTGTAAATGGCACACCACTGCACCAGCCTTTGACCTCTTGCAGCACAAGCACCATCATAAATACCTTGACTATCAAATATTTTTGCACTCCATAGGCCACCTCATCTGTAAGAAAAATGTTCTTTAGAACTCCAGCTAAGTGGTTCAGCCAGATAGACATTACCACAAGAATGCAGATGCACCCTTCATTTGTATACAGTATAACTTTTCTTTTCCTAACTATAACTATTTTATGAACTGTGTCCTTCCTATTTCGCATTTTTCAAGCCTTGGTAGCAAATTAATCAGATAACATTAGAGTCTGGGGCAGAAGGAGTGTTTGATGCTGGTGACCGAACAGTCACCTTCTTTTTCCACAAAGGATACAATGGGTTCATCGACTTGATGAATGTGTGTGTTGTCTATCTCTTGTGTGTGTTGTCTTCTCTCACCTTTCCCTAATTCCCCCTACCCATTCATTAATAAAAAAACATCACCCTCTTGCCTTAGGTTGTGTAATCAGTTGTGTTAACTTCCTCTTGCAACAGATCTCACACTTAGGGCTTGATTCTGATGCCCGTTGGAAAGCTTCCCAACAGAATCGGTTTGGAAATGGTTTCCGATCCACCCAGATCGGCAGATTCCCACCGACGGAGTACGATGCATCCGGATATTTCCGGATACAATTTGATTGGACTCCTATTGACGTCAATGGGAGCATATGTTCCTAACCGCATCATATTTGGGCCCTCGTCAGGAAGACACGTTCCCGATCTGATTTGGAAGGAGAAAATGCTGTTAGGAGGCCTTCCTAACCCCATCAGAATCAGGCTCTAGGTGGGAATGCTTTCCTAACCGCATCAGAATCAGGCCCAGAATAGGGAAGCTTTGGCTAAATTGATGCTAACTATTAAAGGAGGTGGTTATAAAAACTGACGCTTGCTTCCTACCAAATGTTCATCGTAGATTAGACTTAATTACAACAAGGTATCTCCAAGGCTGGGTTGTGGGCACTTTTTTCCACAATCTATGCACCATTAAGTTTACTTAAGTAACCTTCTACTGAGTTCCCCTGACACTTCCTGAGACTTGAGGGATTCTTTAAGCTTACATTGGTAAATAACAACATGATGATCAGTCTTCTCAGCAGAGCTGAGAGGTGTTCCAGGGGGGCATTCAACACCCTGCAGACATCCTGCTTTGCAGTTTAATGGCCTCATCTCAACATTCCTTAGTTACTTGTACTAACAGTAATTGAACTGGCCAGCACAGGGGCATATCTGCTCATGCAGCTACGTCCACTCATGTAGTGTAGTTCACCCTGCCTTATGGTTTTAAGGCCTGCTGTAGGGGTGGCTTTCCTATACTGTATACAGTGTCTGTAGGCATGGCCCACAGGAACGTGTGCTATGTTGTGTTTTCACTTTTGTCTGCAGCAAGACATGCAGCATGCAATGGCAGTCTGCATAAGTTAGGTTCAGGGGTCAATACGTGATACAACTCCTATGGGCCGTGTTTAGTACTCATACCATAGGTACCAAGGGTACTATTTGCTAGGGACTTACAGGGGTCCGAAAGGTATTGAAAATTGAGGAAACAATTATACAGTTTTAGGAAAAGAGATCTTGCACTGGGGAACTGGATAAAAGGAACATAGTGCACTTTCTGTCAACATTACATCTTATGCCATAGTGCAGGTGGGTCTGCGTTGTGAGAGGATAGGTTTTGTGCTGGAAAGGGAACCCTCCAATTCACAAAATATGTGTTAAGGTATTCCCACTTTGTATGTCTGATGTACAATGCCCAATTGTGTAGCTAGACCTTTTGCCGCCCATGGCGGTCCCCGAGTTTGCCACTTGGCAATGACCGCAGGCAAGAGTGTAGAGCGAGTTGGATGTCTGCAGATAAAAGTACCACCCAAAACTCATGCTGGGGATGACCTCCTCTAATCCCCAGGCCTTTGCTACACCACTGACAATGCCTGCTTCGAGGAGGCACACTATTCTGGTGCATATCCCTTTGTGCAATTCTTTGCATATAGGGATTTGCAGCAAAATACATGGTTGTTTGCATGAGAACAACCATGCACCACCAGTGAAACATTGGTATGCAGACAGAATACTGAGATTGTAATGTCAATTTACACAAATATCGAGTTGAAAATATTGTGACACAATTACATCGACAGCAAGAATATTGTGGTCAAGAATATCAACTTTAAGGTAAGAAATATTGTTTAAAAAAATATAGAAGCCATTAATATTGATTGCAAAAATATAGTTGTTTGAAATATCGATTTTTAATTTGTGTTATGTAGTTTAGAATGTATTTTAAATGTATGTGCTCTATTTTTTTGCACAAGTATTGTTTTGTTTTTTAATATATGTGTTACATTTTTAGTAGTTATTAATTTCATTTTTTTAAATGTTGCATTTTTTAGTGCTGTAGCGGGTTGTGGGTTTACAGGGGAATGAGGTGGGAAGTTTTTTTAATTATAATAAATTAATGATTATTTTCTAATTATTAATATTTATTTAATTTAGATTTTATTGTGTTAATTGTAGAAGTGATTTATTATGAATTATTATTAATTGGTTGTTGATTATTATTAATTAATTGGTAAATAATTATGGTAATTGTGTTGGTTTTTTTTTAGGACCGGGTTGTGTGGATTATAGGGGTAAAGGGTGGGAAGTAATTTAATTATAATAAATTATAGATCTCTTTCATGCATTAATATTTATTTAATTTAGATTGTATAGTCGTAATTGTGGGAAGTAATGTATTATTAATTATTAATTATTTGGCTGTTAATTATTATTAATTACTTATGTTAATTGTGTCTTTTTTAGGTATGGGTGGTGGGGTTTATAGGGGTCAAGGGTGAGTAGTAATTTGTTTTTAATTAATTCATAATTATTTGGTAATTAAGGCTAATTAATTCATTCAAATTTAAATATAACAATATAGCAATCATGTAATTAATTTTAGATGTGAGTTGTGGGGTTTATGGTGGTAAAGTGTGGGAAGAAATGTATTATTAATTAATTAATTACTAGTTAGTCGTTAATTATCGAAATTGTGTAATGATTTTTTGGTGTGGGTTGTGGGGTTTATAGGGGCAGAGTGTGGAAAGTAATTTATGTTTAATTAATTATTAATTAGTTGATCATTAATATTAAATCATCAATTAATAATTCATTAGGGTAATTGTTTATTTTTGAGTGTAGGTTTAGTTTCATATTGATAATTATGTTAATTATGGAGGTACAATTAAAAAAAATTAGATGTGTGTTCTGAATTGTGTGGTGTTATAGGGTAGGAAATAAAAAAAATTACATTATTGTAATAATGAATGTTCTGTTTATGAATAATTTCTAATTAAAGATAGTTATTTGTTTGTAAGTAATTTTTTTAATTTATTTAATGTAATATTTCTAGGTATTTATCATATCTTATTAAAATATAATATGTTTCTTTATATTTTCATTTTTGTATATGTTTTATTATTTTTATATTTTTTTTATATTTTGTGTTGTTGTTAATATTTTGTTTCTTTTAAATTTTGAACTGACTCCAGTGGGAATATACATTTTTACCCCTCCACTGTCAAACACTTTCTCTATTATTGCACTAACTGGAGTGGGAATAGTATATTTTACCCCTTCGCAATCCAACACTTTCCTATTGTTGCACTAACTGGAGTGGGAATAGTATTTTTTACCCCTCCGCTATCCAATACTTTCCCTACTGTTGCACTAATTGGAGTGGGAATAGTAAATTTTACCCCTCCGCTATCCAACGCTTTCCTTACTGTTGCACTCACTGGAGTGGTTAATAGTAATTTTTATTCCTCCACTATCCAACATGTTCCCTACTGTTGCACTCACTGGAGTGGGAATAGTCATTTATATCCCTCTGCTATCCAACACTTTTCCAACAGTTGCACTAACTGGAGTGGGAATAGTAATTTTTACACCCCCGCCATCTAGCACTTTCCTTACTGTTTTTTAAATCGCAGGGTATGCGTATGGTACGCGTATGTCGGGAAAAAGAAAAAAAAACTAGAAGCTTGCTTTATTGTTAATTAGCCCCAGGGGGCCAAATCCAGTGGGAGATGTTTTTATTTATAATGGGGGCCCAGAGGGACCCCCTGTCGTAATTTGACGGTGATCGGGTTAGCGTTAAGCTTTGCTACACGTATTTCCCTTATCTTGACGATGGTTGTCGGAAGCCATTTTGTATGTATTGGCGGCCATTTTATATGAATGCGTTGCCTCGTGGTCAGCATGCCCTTTTGTCCTTCCTCTGTACCACTGACCACTCGAGTTTGCCCAGCAACAGGCTATTTTTAGTATTGGTCAAGCTCACACATGCGCAGTTAAGTCTGAACAGTCATCACTTAGGAATGTCCCCCAAACTGACAAGTGGTGTTATAACTCCTCCCATGAGTTGGCTGTGTTCCAAAAATGACCATATATGTACCTAAACCTCTGTAACTGTGTTCCGCCTACATTTTTATTACTGTAAAACTGTATAAAAGAAGGACTCGCACCGATGTTCGGGGTGATACTTCTTGCATTGCCGAAGGGTGCTGTAGGAATGTACCACCACCCCATGGGGTCTTAATAAACTTGTCTTTTGCATTTTCTAGTTTCCGTGCCAACATCTGTTATGGTGTAGAGGGTATTCTACGGAGTATGTAGGCCTGGAGAACCCAATACCACAAATTGGCGACCACGAAGGGACTCATCGGCGACTCGGATGCCCGAAGGAGAGGTCGTGACGAAGGATTGGAAACTCGCCATGGACGCGTACGCTGCCACTGAGTGACCCGAGACTTGGCACCCACGGTGTTTTCTTCCTTTCCTTCTGATCTGACCTTCCAGGTGGCGCCGGTCCTCGACTGAGATCCTGTTCGTTCGAGTTGTCGCGCAGTGCCGGTTTAGCTGATTTGATCAAAGACCTTGGCAGTTGGAACCTGGATATCTGAGAATTTGGTAAGCTTGTGATTGGTAAGATAGTCTACGGACGCTTACTGTGGCTCTTTGAATATGTTTTGAGTTAGCTAACATTTGATTCTATGATTTGAACTATATGTGCAGTGCACTTCACATAGGCGGGCATGTAGAGATATTTCGCTAAATTTGTTTTTGTTTGAACGGCACATTTGTGTGGAGTATATTAAGTGCCATTTTTGTGGTATCACGTTTCCATGATACTTTTTGAACATGCCTGTTTTAAGCACACTTCGAGGAATATGCTGTCTTGGAAATGGTACCACTTATCGATTAAATGAATCTCAGCCGGCTCCCCCAGAGGGGACTCCCAATCGGGAGATGTATGTCAAATTCGGTCTTCCCCCTATATTATACAGTAAATTATGGAATAAGTACACCAGATCTGATCCCGAGTTGCAATGGCCACTACATGGGTCGTTTGATTTACGAAAGGTTCAGTATGTGGAGCAATGTTTGTTTCAGCGCAGGTCAAGGCAGGATATGTTTGATTGTGTACGAATGTGGGAGAAAGCAGTGCGTGAACAAATGAAGCGTGAAATAGCCTTGGCGGAAAAAGAGCAGCGTAAGGCTGCTCGAGATAAGGCTTTACAGCTGGAGGAGAAGGAGTTGCAGGAGAAGAAAGAGAGGGAGGCACGGGAACGTAATTTGCAAACGAGTGGTCAATTTCCTATTCGACGTCCGCTTTACCCAGTCCTTACTAATGAAGTTGATGATTTTTCATTATTAGATTGGTGCCCGCCTCCGTACGTTTTGCCTACGGCCCCGGACTCGGACTCGGACGGAGATGATCGAGGGAGTAAGAGTATGAGGTTAAGTGCTAGTGTAACTGCGGAGTTGCACAGTTTTGCTCGCAAGCTTAATTTGAACAAAATAACTATATCAGAGATTAAAGATGAGATGAGAAAGTGGTCAGAGCGAGAACGGTTGTATTTTGTAAACACTTTTGGAGATGAAGTTGTAGAACGATTTAGGAAACATTCGCCCGATTTAGAGCCTAAGGATATATCAGTTCATCGTGAGAATATGAGTAAAGGTTTATTTGTTATTGCAGATGCGGATGAATTTTTCCGACGGTTGGTCCAGCTACGGGATGAGGCGTCCAGATTGCGGGAAGCACGAAAAGCATCAGACGTGCCTGCGCCGGGGTCGACGGAGCAATCCAAAGAGTGTTCTATCTTTGGAGCAGATAAGCGTTCTACAGTTCATGTTATGCCTATGCGTAAAGCTGCACCTTTGTATGTCCCCCCCAAAGGGCAAGGTACAAGTGATGATAAATTGTCCGGGGATGCAAAGGGTTATTTTGTATATAATTGGGTATATACACCTTGGAATAGAGCAGATGTTATGGCATTGAAAAATGCTTTACCTGATCCTCATAAAAATCTGGCACCTTTCTATGAAGGAGTGGAAGGGGCTATTTCTTCATGCGTTATGACACTAGTTGATATCGATCTTTTCTTTGGGTTAATATTGCTCCCTGATATGTGGAGAGTGATTCGTAAGTTTGATGATCAAGCGACTTTGGGAGCGGATTGGAAAGTTTTAGCCCAAGCTGATTTAGATAGGGAGCCTGCATGTAAGCCTTGTCAATTAATTTTAGATCTCCCAACAGCTATTTTGAACAAAATAAAAACGCTTGTTCCCCCAAAAAAGATTGATTGGACTATGTTAGCCTCTTGCAAACAGAAACAGGATGAGTCGGTGTCTGACTTCTTCTCACGTTTTGAAGAAGCGTTTCATGATTACAGTGGGCAATTATTAACGGATGACACGGGTAGGCATTTGTTTGTCGATAAGTATGTGGCTAATCTCCTGCCGGAGATTGCAAAATGTTTGAAAACTAGTGAAAGTTCCTGGACCACGGCGACCCCTGCATCCTTGTTGACTATGGCTCAGTATTATGAGCGACAGGAATTAGAGGCCAAAGAAAGTACTGATAAGAAAGCGAAGGAGTTAAAGACGAAGGTGATGTTGGCTCAGGTTCGTGCTACGCAGCCAAGAGGGAATGATAGAGGCAGGCGAGGAGGGTATGGTACGTCTTCTGGTCGTACCGACATTGCTGAGGATCAATACATACTGTAAAGAGTTTGGACATTGGGCTTCAGATTGTCCGGTGCTTCGTGAACAACGTAATCAGCGTGGTCGAGGAAGTGGAAGGACACGGAATAGTTATTCGGGAGCGAGAGGTGGAGCAAGTGATCGTGGTAGGTTTGAGGCGAGGGGTCGTGGTCAGGATGATCAGAATACTTTTGATCGACGGAAACAGTACCAGATATCGGAGGGTGAGAATGTGGAGTCTCAGGACTATGTACATGCATAGGATTGCGTAGGATGGGGTGTGGAATCGGTTGAAGTGCCAGTAGATCAAAGAGGTCCATATGTATCAGCGGGCGTTTTGGGTTCTACTGATCAGTTTGTGGTTGATACAGGAGCTACTCGTAGTGCTCTGTCTAAAAACTTGGTTCCAAGGGCTCCCCTGTCTGGCGAAACGATTACATCTATAGGGTTCGATGGAACACCCTCTCTTAGCCCATTGTCACAACCTCTTACGTTTTACATTGACAGATTCTTTGGCCCGTGCCCATTTTTATTGTCGCCGAATACTCCAGACAATATTATGGTCATAGATTTGCTTAAATATTTCCGAGCAACAATACGCTGCGCTCCTGAAGGAGTGCGGGTTATTTTGAATGACAATTATCCGGATGTAGGAAGACTATGCACTATGCAAGAAATTGAAGAGTTAGCCTCTCTCCCACACACGTTAGGGGCTACATCGGACACGGATGTGGGACAGATGCTCATTCCACCTATTCGAATAACTGTTAAGGAGGGTGTGTCTCTGCCACGTGTACCACAATACAAAATCTCTAGGGAAGGTGAAATTGCCTTGACTCACATTGTTCAGGATTTGATTATTGCAGGAGTAGTGGAGGAAGTTCCCTACAATGTTTGTAACAGCCCGATTCTTCCGATCTTAATGAAAGATAATGATGACAAAGTCTATCAATTTATTATTGATTTGAGGGAAATCAACAAAATTGTAGTGCCCCAGTACCCGGTGGTGTCTGATATCACCACCTTACTTACTTTGGTTCAACCCACTGCCACTACGTTTTCTGTAATAGATCTCAAAAACGCCTTCTTTTCCATTCCCATACATTCCGATAGCAGATATCTATTTGGCTTCACATTAAATAATAAATCGTATAGGTTTTGTCGAGTTCCTCAAGGCTATACAGAAAGTCCTAGCATCTATAGCCAGGCTTTAAAAAGACAGCTTGATGCTTTTGATTTGCAGTCTGGAGTAGCTCTCATCCAGTATGTCGATGATATTTTACTTGCTGCAGATACGTATGAACAGTGTGAGGAGAGTACTCTTGCTTTGCTCTCTTTTCTTGCTCAGAATAATCACAAAGTGTCTAGGAAAAAACTGCAATACTGTAGACCAAAGGTGACCTACCTCGGTCATCTTTTGTCTAAGGAGGGGCGTGCATTAACATCTGATCGAATTCAAGAAATTTTAGATACACCAGTCCCTTGTACTCAGAGAGATGTGCGTGCCTTCATAGGTTTAACGTCCTTTTGTAGACAGTGGATAATGGGGTTTTCGCACATTATAAAACCTTTGTTAGCATTGTTGTCCAAAACTACACCAATGCCTCTTGATTGGACAGATGAATGTCAGATTGCTTTTGAACAATTGAGACAAGCCCTTTGTTCTGCACCAGTGTTAGGTACACCAAATTACACGAAGATTTTCACGTTGTATGTACATGAGAAAGATGGGTGTGCATTGTCAGTGTTAGTGCAGACACACGGGGATAAGCAGAGGCCCTGCGCATACTTTTCGGCAATACTTGACCCTGTGGCACAAGGATTACCTGGGTGCTTTCGAGCAGTTGCAGCAACAGCAGTGGCTATACGGCAGAGTGAGGGGATAGTTTTGTCACACAAATTGCTGGTGTTAGTTCCCCATGTGGTAGATGCACTGTTAAACCAAACAAAGACCCAGTATCTTACTAGTGCATGTCTAACAGGATATGAGCTCACACTGTTGGCGCCCCACATCACACTAAAGTGATGTGCTACCCTGAACCCTGCTACTTTATTGCCGTATCCAGTTGCTGAGGGCCAAGAGGAAGAACACCATGATTGTGTTTTCCTGACCGAAGAACAAACAAAGGGTCGTGTCGACTTACAGGATACGCCACTTCCAGATGTGAATGGGGAATTGTGGGTTGATGGGTCGTGTTTAAGGCTGCCAGATGGCACAACTTCTGCAGCATATGCAATCACGACACTTAAGACAGTGGTAGAAGCAGCACGAATACCACAGAAATCGGCCCAAGCAGCGGAACTAATAGCCTTGACAAGAGCCTGCGAAATGAGTGTTGGCTTATGTGTGAACATTTACAAAGACAGCCGGTACGCCTTCGGAGTAGCGCATGATTTTGGCCTACTCTGGAGAGAGCGTGGGTTTTTGACTTCGCTTGGAGTACATATCATGCATGGAGAACTAGTGCGTAATCATTTGAATGCGTTACTTTGTCCAAAGAAAGTGGCGATAATCAAATGCAGTGCACATAAAAAGGTCACTGACAAAGTGGGACAAGGAAACGCTTTTGCAGATAGCATAGCGAGAGAAACTGCTATGTTACGAAATGCCTCGCCAATGTATATAGTGAAATCACAGGCTGAGCGATGGCATGATGCTAGAGAGGAGATACAAGACATTCAGAAATCAGCGTCTGAAGCAGAACTTGCAACTTGGGCAGCAGAGGGAGTGCTGGACGATGAGGGTTGTTGGCGAAGCAAAGATATGGAAAAATGGAAATTGCCTGCAGCTTACTTGCAAGCGATGGTCCAAATGACACATGGATTGGCACATGTTGGAGCTCTTGCAATTACTCGATTGCTAACATGAGTTTGGGAGCATGCTGAGATTGCCAATACGGCCAAAAGGGTAGTGCAGACCTGTCTGATATGCTTGCAGCACAATCCTGCGAAAGGGACGCATACTCCGAAAGGAGGTTTTGTTCCACCTACTGCACCGTTTGAAGTACTGCAAATGGATTACATTCAGCTTGAGCGTTGCAATAACCTTAAGTATGTCTTAGTGGTGGTGTTTGCTTTCAGTAAATGGATTGAGGCCTTCCCCACGAAGGATAATACAGCGCTGACAACAGCTAAGGTTTTGCTCAAAGAGTACTTCCCTCGCTACGGTGTTTGTAAATTTTTGTGGAGCGATAATGGTCCTCATTTGGTGGGAAAATCGTGGAATATGTGATGAAGGGATTGGGAATTCAGCAGAAATTTCATGCTGTATTCCATCCACAGTCAGCAGGTCTTGTTGAAAGATATAATGCTACTCTGAAATTAAAACTAGCAAAGATCGTGGCATCCACGTCTTTGAAATGGCCGGATGCTCTGCCTTTGGCATTGCTATCTATCAGATCAGTGCCCCATTCCCGAACTGGCCTCACACCTTATGAAGTGGTGTTTGGAAGGCCTATGAATATATGGGGAGTTCCTAAGCCTCGATTGTTACATGATGTGCCTTGTATAATGATGAACGATTATTTGGCACGATTAACAAATGATTTACTTTCCATTCATCAACAGGTTCGAGAAGCGCTCCCCGACAATTCCATTGGAGAGGCTCACAATCTTCGTCCTGGCGACCATGTGATGGTCAGGTCCTCTGAGAGAACAAGCAGCTTGGAGCCGAGGTGGCGTGGCCCTGAGCAGGTGATGCTTGCAACTCGAGCGGCTGTGCGAGTCACCAACAGGAAGCGGTGGGTGCACTCTACTCACTGCCGCCGTGTCTCTCCGGATCTGGTGAACCCAACTGTGCTGTCTGATTATCGAGACATCTTGGACGAGGAGAAGAGCCCAGCTGTAACGTCTACCGAATCAGAGGGAGCCTTCCCGGACCACACTGTTTCTGGAAAAGAGAGATACAACCTACGACCACGATAAGCAGTTGTTTTGTGCGAGACTGGTTGAGTTACCGCTCCAGGTTTGTGAAACGGAAGCCGGGAATATCAAGGGGGGGGGGATCTGTTCTGCCAAGTGTAGCGACACCCGTCTTGAATCTCGGAGAAGAAACCAACGGCTACCTCGGAGCTCAGCACTCATATTTTTATTTTTTTGTTGTTTTTGAGACATTTTTGAACTTTTGAACTATGGCATCTTCTGCAATGCGAAACAAGAGAATTCTTGGTGCAGTACTATTTGTTTTGACAATTGTTGTGATAGCTGTGATAGCTTGGGTAGTAGAACTCTTGGTGCCAGAGAACATTTATTGCCAACTACCCCGATTCCATCTGAACATTTTCAATTTACTCTGCCTTTTCATGAAGAACGACATAGACAGACTTATTTGAATAACAGCTTTATTCAGATTCTGCATCACACCCACAATATGACTAATACTTCGAACTGCTGGGTATGTGGGATGCTGCCTGGACATCAAAAGAAAGGGGGCACACCACTTATCCCACTCCCGTTTTCCCATAATGGTTCTTGTAATGCCTGGTATACACTTTTATTCACTTTGCGATGGCCAACGAAAGGTGGGCTGCTTTTTCGACTCAATAAAATCTGCTTCAACGATCGAGATGGTTATCCACAAGCTGAAGGAACTAAGTTTGAATGGGAGGAGTACCGCCCCGACAAGGTGTCAGCACCACGAATTTATAGTAATCAGAGGAATATAAATATGTCCAGTTTGCATGTGATTACTGTTATTGATACAAAAGCTGATCTTTGTGTTCGTAATAAAGGTACAATCCCAGTAGGAAGAAGTGAATGCAACACCACTCTCACCTTTGACACACCAAATGGCATTACATTTGTGGCCTTCCGAAATACGTACTTCATATGTGGAAATAAAGGTTATCACCGTCTCCCTATAGGATGGTTAGGAACATGTTATATATCTTTTGTATTACCCCCTGTGTTTATTGCCCCACCTATGTATCATAATAATTCCGTTTTGTATCATGATTTTATATTGAATAGAGTGAAGAGAACACTAGTTCTTGAAGATATTGACCAGACAGACACTGCGTTACAACAATATGTTGATTTTAATTTAGGCCTCTTTTCATTTGTTGGAGCTGCTTTGAATAGTCGAAAAATAAGACGGCTGACACGTGTTGTAGAAGCTGTTGCTAAGGAGACAGCTTCTGCTTTAGGAAACTTAACAGAGGAACTTCAGATTACTAGAATTGTAACGCTCCAAAACCGTATGGTGTTAGATGTAGTATTACCTGATCGTGGAGGAGCATGCCGTATTATCGGAAGTAGTTGTTGTGTATACGTGCCAGATAATTCACCTTCTGTGTATGATGCAATATCTAAATTACATAAAATTGCTGCTGAGATACATCCTGATAATGGTACATGGACATTCTCGGGATGGTTTTGGTCATTACTTAGTACATGGGGTTGGAAGTTGTTGACGATTCTATGTGTAATGATTGGGATATTATTCTTTCTTTGCCTCTGTATCCAGTGCGGCCCTGTGTTATGCTCTATGTGTCTATCTGCTTGTATTCCATCTAAACGAGCTATTGCTAAAAATGAACAAATGATTCATAGAGAAGTAGTACAAATTATGTCTATTGATATTGAAGATGAGTACCCTGATTACCTCCACTATGAGGTAGCTTCAGCTAAACGCTAAAAGGGTCGTCTGTCGTAATTTGACGGTGATCGGGTTAGCGTTAAGCTTTGCTACACGTATTTCCCTTATTTTGACTATGGTTGTCGGAAGCCATTTTGTATGTATCGGCGGCCATTTGATATGAATGCGTTGCCTCGTGGTCAGCATGCCCTTTTGTCCTTCCTCTGTACCACTGACTACTCGAGTTTGCCCAGCAACAGGCTATTTTTAGTATTGGTCAAGCTCACACATGCGCAGTTAAGTCTGAACAGTTATCACTTAGGAATGTCCCCCAAACTGACCAGTGGTGTTATAACTCCTCCCATGAGTTGGCTGTGTTCCAAATATGACCATATATGTACCTAAACCTCTGTAACTGTGTTCCACCTACATTTTTATTACTGTAAAACTGTATAAAAGAAGGACTCGCACCGATGTTCGGGGTGATACTTCTGCCATTGCCGAAGGGTGCTGTAGGAATGTACCACCACCCCATGTGGTCTTAATAAACTTGTCTTTTGCATTTTCTAGTTTCCGTGCCAACATCTGTTATGGTGTAGAGGGTATTCTACGGAGTATGTAGGCCTGGAGAACCCAATACCACACCCCAGCCCCGGTGACCACCACCCCTGGGGCTTTAATGATATGTATGCGAGGGGCCTCACAGCCCCCCCCCGCAGCCCTGGGGACCGCCACCCCCGGGGCTTCTTTTTTTTTAACCTGTGTGTGGGGCTCAAGCCCCCCACACGCCCTAGGGACCGACACCTCCCTGAGCCTCTATTATTCAAAATAGGGGGGTCTGTAACTGACCCCCCAGGGACCACCACCCCCGGGGCTTTTATATGTTGGGAGGGGGCCGCGTGGCCCCCCTCCTAGAGCCTTGTGGTGGCCCTGGGGACCGCCACCCCCCAGGGCCGGCTCCTGCAGTGTCCCGGGGTGCCTATCCCTGGGACACTGCTGTTTGCTATGGTAGGACTGGAGCCTCGTGGTTCCCACCCTACCATAGCAAACTGCTTTCTTCTTTGGAAGAGAGAGCAGGAAACCTGCTCTCCCTTTCAAATAGGAAAGCATATTGCTTTGCGTTAGGGGAGCAGCATGTGAGCTGCTCTCTCTGACGAAAAGCAATGCCGGCTCCTGAAGGACGCTGGGAGCCAGCTGGGTCCGTGGGGGCGTTGGGGCTCACCCCACGGTCCCCAACTTTTTTTTGAGCCTGGGGGAATGGGGTCCATGCGGATAATAAAAATTTGTGACAGGGGCTATTTTTTTTACAGTAAAATTATAGTACGCCTACCAAGCACTGCCGTATGACGTATGGTGCGAGATTCCTAAGTCGTCCCATACGCGTACCTAAGCTTGCAAAAGAAAAATATTTTTCAGATATTTATCAAGTTTATGGGGGCCATTAGGATGGCGGGTGGACTTTGCCTGCCCGTCATCCTCATGGTACCTGGGACCACCTGCCATAAGGGCGGGGGTCCCGTGGGGGTATTAGGATGCGCCTGCCACAGTGGCTGGCGCATCCTGCATTTTTAACATTGTGGCGAGCGGTGCTCTCAGCACCGCCTGCCACAATGCTAAAAATGCATTTATGCATTTGCATACACAAAGCGGCAGTCACAGGGCAGTGCCTGCCGCTTTGTGTATGCAAATGCTGGGGGGTACCATAGGTACCCCCCATTAGCACACCCGCAGGGGGACCCAAAGTGAAGACCGCCTGCCTTTCTGTGTTGCAGCCCATGCTAATATGGTTGGTGATGTCACCATATGAAACCTTATGAAACCTTTACCGCCCCGCGCCTTGCGACCAAGGTGGAAAAGCGGCGGATGGTCTTACCGTCTGCCGCGGACCGCCCAGCCATTCTAATATGGCGGGGGGCCATTCTGGTTAGTATGGCGGGTGGATTGCCCCTGCCAAGCCGGCAGTGGCTACCGCCAGCATGACGGGGGCAATACGCCCGCCATCCTAATGGGCCCCTATGTGTTTAGATATTAGGTGGCTCTAAAAAGAGCCCTTGTGTTTATTGGGAGATTTTAGTCCCTACAGGTAAGTACCGATGCATAGTCTAAAGTTCAAGAAGAAGACTCTGTTCCCCTCATCTATAACATGTACACCATCTCTCCTATAGATGCAATGCATATTGAAACACAGACTGTTGTTGTTAATGGACCCCATTCTATAGTCTCGGAGAAAAGCAGAAACAGATTTATTCACATGTTTCCTAGCTTTCTCAATCGGTGGACAAAATTGATTGGACCAGTTCCAATTTTGCCTTTGGCATATATTAGAATAGACAAAGGTAGTTTGGGGGAAAAGTTCTGTAAAAGTGTTCTTCTTAAACATTTCCAGACCTACCCCAGTCAAAGTGCCTAGGTCATTGCCACCATAGTGCACAATTATGAGGTCAGGGTGTTGGAGATGCAAAAATGATTTCACCAATGGTATCAATTGGTGCCACTTTAACCCTCTCTGTCCAAGCCATTTAATGTCTACATTTTGTAAACCTAGGTCTTTGTGAAATCCTTACTGTTCTGCGTAGCTTTGACTCCAGAGAATATAGCTGTGTCCCACAATCCACACTCTAAGCATCTTGAAGAGAGGTCTGGATGCACTCAGATGGTCTCTGTAAATGAAAATAAGATTTTTCTAAAATGGTGGATAAGTTTATTTTTGCAAAAAGCAAAGAAATGATTGGTTGTTTTAAAACATTTTACACAGAAATCTAGGGTGCAATTTCCTGTTTTTTAAAGGCCTGATATATTATTGGTTAACAAAAAGTGATAGAAAAGCATGTTACTTAAGATAAGCTTGTATATTGACAAGTCAAGCACACTTGCTGTTCTGATTTGCAACATTGTTTGATGAACTTTTCACCTGTGTGCTTAGTTAAGTATTCCCTGAAGTGTTTCTATGGTAACAGGGTTGAAAGTTTTGTCCGTTGGAAAGGGTTAAAAAGTTCAAGCAATAGAAAAGTGTGTTTTGTTTTGATTTAAAGCGGGAATAAATGTGATTTGTTATTTATTTGTATATGTGTATAGATTGGGTGTGTAGATTGACAGGAAAAGTTTGCTATTTGCTATTGAACCTCCTAACCCTCTAGGGCTACTCAGGGTGTTTCACAATGATCCCCAAGGTCAAAATATATATATATTTTTTAAATCACGGAATAAGCATAGGGTACGCGTACGCCGTGAAAAAGAAAAAAACCTGAAGCCCGCTTTATTGTTAATTAGCCCCCGGGGGGGCCAAATCCCAGGGGCAATGTTTTTAACACGAGACCAAGTCCCCACAGAGTTCCCACTTTGTTCATTATACAACTCTTGGAAATCTGCCTGACCCAAAATTTCTTCATGTACGAATCTCAGTACTATCAACAGGTACAGGGCACATCCATGGGGGCTATTTTTGCTCCTACCCTGGCGATCCTGTATATGGATTGGTTAGAGACCAATACCATCTTGTCTCCCACTAACCCCTTCCAACAAGGAATACACACGTGGAAGAGGTATATAGACAACATTTTCCTTATCTGAGGTGGCACTATCCCTGAGCTCCAGGGTCTACTGCACTGGCTCAATAACAATTGTAATGGCCTCACATTTACCATATCGCACAACCAGAACAATATTGCCTTTCTAGACCTCAATATTCAACATCAAGATGGCTCTCTATACACCTCACTGTTCCGCAAACCGATGGAAAGAAACACCTTACTGAGTTATGACAGCTGTCACCCCAGGGCCCTGAGGGACAGCTTGCCATACTCTCAATTTCTGAGACTAAGAAGGATTTGCTATAAAAAAGAGGATTATTTCTGTGAGGCCAACATTCTATCTGAGAAACTCATGTCAAGAGGTTACCCGAGGCGCTTGATTAAGAACTCCATGAAAAAAGCCTGGTACTGTCCGCGAGTAACTCTTCTTGAACCCAAACCTAAACAACCATCTGAGAAATTGGTGTGTGTTACCACTTACTCACCAATTTCTAACCGCGTTAAACAATGTGTCAAAAAGAATTGGCACATTCTAAACTCTGGGCTGCTTAATTGGGATACCCCCTCTTTGCCTTCAAGAAAAACAAAAATCTTAAAGATCAGCTAGTGAGGGCGGCATTACTATCAGTAAGAAATGTTACTCTCCACGACCACTGGCAACTACCACCACTCCTAGGCCACTCTAGATGTGGCACCTGCGTTGTGTGTGACGTCTCAGTAGATGGCAAAGTGTTTATGTACAAGGATGTGAGAAATGTATTGAAAACATTCACTAATTGTAATAGTCAAAATATCGTGTATGCCATCTTTTGTCCATGTAACAAGATATATGTGGGCCAAACTAAACAAAAAATTAAGCTGAGAATCTCCCAACATCGGAGCAGAATTTGCTGCAAAATGCCCAATGCCCCATTGGTTGAACATTTCGAGGAAAAAGGGCACACGGAGAATGACATTCGCTGGACTGTAATCACACAGATCATCGTGCCTCCCAGGGGTGGTGACCTCACCCACCTACTGAACAGAGAGGAACTGAAATGGATTTTAAAGACGGACAGTCTTAACTCTGGGCTCAATTTAAAAGATGAATGGACTGCCTTGATTTAACTTTGAGTTCTGAGTCAACCGTTTAATTTCCTTGCAGTATTTATTGTATTTCAATGTGTTGTTTAAACATGTCACTGGCGCGTCACCCCACCACCTTGGTTGTCGATTTTAGTCCCACCTTTATTCCTATACCCTCACTCCCTCACTCACTAACCTAAGATGGCGGCTAACCCAGTCCGTTTTCTATTTTTATGCTCTTCCCTAACGCTTGGACCAATCAAGTGTGATTATTAAGGCTTGCCTCGCCACTCCACTGTGAGCATGCCAGGAAGCAAGACTGACCCGACTGATCCGGTAAGCTTAACCTCCAGCCCACTGACGAACACGCTTTGTTCGCTGGGTTTACCGCTGGTCCTAATGTCTTAATTTGCCCCCAGGTCCCCTGGCTGCCAACGGATACCACTGAGTACCGCGGCAACTGCTGCCCGATTGTGGTAAGACCTATCCCTGGTTTTTACTTTCACCACCTAATGGCTTTTTGCTGGTTCCCCCCTTAATTGCCTCCTTTATCCTGTAGGGCGGTCAATCCTTATCCGGTCTCTATCCCGCGAGGCTACTTGGTAAGCATGACTTTGGAACTGACACGGCCCCATCGCCTTCACTAGTTTTAAACGCTGGCGGCACGTTTTGTCAACTCAACTCGCCGTTCCTGGCCCCATTGCCTTCACTAATTTTAAATGCTCGCGGCACGTCTTGTCCACTCACCTTGCCGTTCCGGTCGCATAACGATACTGGACACACGTTCCTCCCTTCTCGCCTGTACCACACGTAAGGTTAGTCACTCCTTGCGGTACTTTACTACTGTTCACGACGGGCTCGCCCACCCAGCATGTGGCTAGTCCGCCCTCTACTAGCACTTGCGCAACTCACCTACGTATTGTAAGTTGTTTGGAACCACTCGCACCCATGCACAATTAGTATGTCTTCAAGCATTGTCAACTTTTTCCAACGGCAGGTGTGCATTCTTCACTAGGCTGTTGCACCTAATTTTTGCACTTTACGGGTATTGCGCAGCACACTGGTCACCCTAAGTCACCTATTGATGTTGTTACTATAGTCTCTATATATAAATGTATATATTTTCTTCCCCTTTTTTTCCCCTTTTAGGCATTTAGAGGCTAAATCATTTAAGGCTTTCATTGTAATTGTCCTGATGATGGACCCCGTGATTTAATAGGGGTCCGAAACGCCGTCGACCTTTTAAAGCACCAAAACTTATAAACGTGATTACTATGTGTTTTAAGGTGCTTAGTTGTTATACTCTGTGCAATTGTATTCATGTCGGAGATACTTGCTTTGCCTTATAAAGCCCTTCTTTGCTTTCTACATCTAACCTTTCTACCCGTTCTGTAAGTGCTGGGCACAGGCTTGTGCTCCACACTGGATGACTTGTGGAAAGTACTCAGTGTGATTTAACTACATGTACCTTGAGTAAAAACTCTGAAAGACCACTGTCCCGCTGGACATGTCTTTCCAAATATAGATTGACTCTGTCTATACTTTATTTGTTCTCTAATCTCCTGTATGCATGGGACCAATGTTGTTTGAAAAAAAGTACGCTCCCCGAGGTCCCTGCTGACTGAAATTGGGGCCCCTTGTTGTAAAATTAACTGGATTCAAGCAAGCCGGGCTGAAGACGGCTTGAATGCCAGAAACCGGTCTTCGGAAGCTTGTTTCCGGTCCAGAGAAGACATGGCTTGGCAGTTCGGGCTGGACTGTTCCCATGAGGCACAGGGTCAGACTTATTTGCATATAGCCATGTCTGAACTGGGGTGGCAGAGTGGGCTAAAGAACTGTGATGGATTAAACCCAGATCTTTTGACTGGGTGTGAGTGTTTGATTGATTCAGATGCTCCGTCCATCACCACCCCCTTTTGTACATCAAACAACTCAACAGGCATAGCCCCACCCCCTCCGGGCAACACAGAAGTGAGGGATTGTGCCAATCAGCCAAACCCTCATACGGAGGTCTGTCAAAGCCCAACAGGCCTGGAAATTATAGTTCAATCACCTCCTGCATTAAACAACAAGAGAGCAAAGAAAATCAGTGGTATCAGTCAAGGACCAAGTACCCGAGACTGGGGCTAACATAATTAAGGGATACCTAGCCCCAGGCGGGCAGTAAATCAGTGGCCAAGCAGTACAGCCAATCCAAAGTTTGGCCCAGCAACCAGATCTATGCCAAGGGACTTTTGGTTCTAGTCACAAAGCAAGCATCTGCAAAGGAGACCTAAATAATCAGGGCAAAGAAAACCAAATTTGTAAAACAACTTACAAGGTGATTCTTTCCCCAGATATCATATCAAAGGCCAACATGATATTTTAAATAGGGGCAATCTACTCAGAATTTTTAAGCACATCCCGTCTCTTACGGAAATACAGTCAAACGACTTAGTCTGGTGTAAGTTCCTAAGTCTAACCAGCGTCTCTCATGGTGAATCAACCTCGATTGGGCTGAGTCGACACGCCAAAGTGGGGCTCACAACAGATGAAACAGCAAAAATGGCTGCCTGAGGTATTGACATAGCATTTCCCATACCAGAGAAATACCCACATGTATTAGCAGTAACTTCTCCAACAAGGGAGGTTTTTTCGGTTTTAAGGAGGACGTCCGTCAATCAAATAGGGAAAAGCTCTGCCACGGAACCCAGACTGTACAACGCTTACAAGATAATAAGCACAGCAGAGCAAAGGGCAGTTTTCCACACGGAACCAAAGCACAACGCAAGGCAAAACACGCTGATTGGTCCGGGAGGCTTAAGGCCTCGACAGCACATCTAACATTAATAAGGCAGCCAGTTTTTTGATCAAGAATAAAAGAGCGGGGAATATCACTCTTCTGTCCATCCTATCGTGGAACGTCACAGGGCTAAAAAGATTGCTCCGTTGTAAAGCAGCATGCATGCACCTTCGAGAAAATGACATTCTCTGCCTACAAGAGACATGGGCCACTGAACCTCTAATTCTCTCAGGCTACTATGAGATTCACACTGCAGAAATAAAAAGCAACATCTTTGGGAGAGCAGCAGGTGGGCTCTCAATCTATATCAATAACAACCGCAAAATAGAGGTAAAATCAATAGAAATCAACTCCCCCAACCTCCAAGCAGTACTGATCGGTGGATTTGAAAGCAACAATAACTCAATTAGACTGCTGATAATCAATTGTTACATAAATCCTGCCATAAGGCAAAAAAAGCAATCATTAAAATCATTAACCAAAAAAATGGACCACCTTATAAACAAATATGCCTCTCATTTCCCAATCATCGTAGTGGACATGAACATCAGGGGCTTGGGAGATGGTACGAGGAAACCTCCAAACATAACAGAATTAGCGCCTATACATCGGCTGCTTTTCGAGCATAATATGGTTTCCACCCACGCCTCCAAGAAAGCAGTGGACCCTCTATGGCTTCCCTTGCCCACCTTCAGGGATAAGTCAACAATTGATTACATCTTTATCGTCGAATAATTGCTAACATACTTTAAAGACTTCGAGACGGGAAACAGGGAGGAAAGTGATCACAGGCCATTGAGGGTCACCCTCGATATAAATGGGAAAACTGCAAAACACCCCGGAACACTGGGTACCTCACCCAAGGCAGAGCACCACACAGTACTGAATAGAATAAAATGGTCCACAAAACTAGTGGCCAGATGTAGGTAAGTAACATTTACCGATTCTTAATTACCGAAAATTACCGAATTTTACCGATTCGGTAATTAAGAATCGGTAAATGTGAGGGGTGGGTATGTAGGGAATCCAGATGTTCCCTTTTACTGAATCGGTAAAAGTCGGTATTTACCGATTCGGTAAATACCGAATTGGTAAAGCCTATTGATTCCTATGGGCTTCAAAGCCCATAGGAATCAATAGGCTTTACCGATTCGGTAGTTACCGAATCGGTAAATACCGAATTTCACAAGGGTGCAGGGGGTGTCACTTTGACACCCCCTGGCACCCCCTAAACAGGATTGGGTGCCATGTGGCAGGCATACATGCCCTAAGGGCAGGTCTGCCTGACACATGGCATAGGTGTGCATGCACACATGTGCATGCACACCAGAATCGGTATTTTACCATGAAGTTGGATTTCATGATAAAATACCGATTCGTTAAGGCCTTTGGGACTCAGAAGAGTCCCACCTACATAGAGAATTTACAGAATCGGTAAAATTACCGATTCGGTATTTTACCGAATCAGTACTTTTACAGATTCTGTAAATGTAGATTTACCTACATGTGCCCTTGGATTTAAGCCCCTACATACCGATTGGCCATTTACCGGTCGGTAACGGCCGAAATCGGCCATTACTGGTCGGTAAATGGCCTGAAACGGCCACCTACATCGGGCCCTAAGTCTAGTACTCATGGAGTAGGTCACTCAAAAAGAGCAGTGCCAAACACTGGCACCTCCCCTGGAGCACTGGAAGGAATTACTTGAGGAACTAAAATCTGTGCTAGGACAGGTCAGTGGCAACCCTAAAGCTCAGGCCCTCCATTTGCAAAACCATTTATTACAACCAAACCCCAGGGACCTAGAGCAAACCAAACAGAGTCTCTCAAAGGCTTTGAAGGCGAGAAGAAAAAAAGTCACAAATCCCCTCATACAGGAAATAAAAGCGCTTCGAGGAGGACATAGGAAAAAAAATATGGGAAATTCGAACAAAGAAAATTGAGGCCGAGTGGCTGAAAATATTCAATATGTTTAAAGAAAAGGGACACACTCAACTCTGGAGACACATCAGACAATTGTGCCACACCGGTCAAAGCAAAGAAAATGGGGTGGCAGCCGCTTAGTAGGTTAAGTATGTAAATCAACTGTACACAACAGACCAGGAAAGGACAGACACCCAAGAACAACAATTCCCACCGGCAAACGAAGAAGAGGACAATAGACCATTTATCAATACAATAGAGATAACCAACCTGATTAAGAAAATGAGAACAGACAGAGCACAGAGTCCTATCGGAGTGCCAGCGGCGGTGTTCAAAGTGTCTCATGGATTCTGGGCGGACCGGTTAAACCCACTCATCAAGTATGCCTTTGAAACAGCCTCCATTCCATCATCATATAAAGGCTCAATACTTTTCCCTATACATAAAAAAGGTGACTGCACAAAACCCGAAAATTATCAGCTTGTGGCTCTGCTAGACATCGAAGCAAAGGCATATGCTAGAGTGTTGCTGAAGGAACTAGAAAGCTGGGTAAAGGAGCACAACATTCTCCCAAACTGGATTTAGACCTCATTGCTCCACCGTAGACAACATACTAGCACTGGGCTATCTGTCCAGACGTGCGACCCAGCCCTCTCAACCCTCTTTGTTTTGCTGCTTTGTAGATTATAGTGCAGCATTTGACCGAGTGGATTGTGGTAAATTATGGAGAAAACTCACCAACTGGGGCATTCCTCAAAAGTTGCTAAAGGCTATAATGGCTCTATACGATGGGACCTGCGTACGCATCAAGACCAGCCAAACATCGTTAACAACTAATGTCCCAACTAATAATGGCCTCAAACAAGGGTGCGTCCTTGCACCTTTACTCTTTAACATCTACACATCCGATCTGGGTCAAGCCCTGGAGGGGGCAAATCTAGTTATTCCAAAGTTGGGGAATGTGCGACTTCAAATCCTCCAATACGAGGACGATCTTGTTATATTGGACCACACTAGGACAGGTCTACAGAAAGCCTTAGATGCGCTACATAGATTCAATCAAAAGAATAATTTACTGGTAAACCAGGAGAAGACCAAGATCCTCATCTGTGGGAAGTACCATCGAAAGCAAACAGCTCAATGGCGCCTAGGTGACCATCAAATCAGATCTTGTAAAAACTATAACTATCTGGGTCTCAGGCTAACGGAAGGGGCAAAATCAACAGCTCATTTGAAACACCTAAGAAACAAAGGGGCCGGAATCATCTGCAGCTTGAGAAGTCTTAACCAAAAACTACACAGTCCATCCACTGAACCCATTCTGAAAGTCCTAAAAGCAAAAGTAGTGCCCTCAGTTAACTACGGCCACTTAATATTTCCTGGTGCCCTTACTAACTTTTTCTTGAGTTTCCAAATTTCCGTACACAAGAAAGTATTAGGAATCCCACGACATGCCAGGAGAGCCAGAGTAAGGCTGGAGCTGGGTCTATCTCACCCAGATATTTCCTGCCTGGGCGACACTATAAAATTCTACATTATTGCCCTGAGAGCTCCAGCAACAGCCTTGAAAGCGCAAATCAAAACAATCTTCGAAGAAAGCGGATCCCCATGGCAAGCACAATTGTCAGTAGCCACAAATCTGCTAGAAATAGAGGTGCCAAACTTGGACAACGCTAATATTTCAATAGCTGCTTGGAAAAGTGCTGTGAACAGACAGGTCAAGCATATATCACACGTAAGAGTCCTGGAAAGTCTGCATCACCATCCAAATCTTTCTACATTGGATGTCTCCTACAAAGTGGGAAAATCACAGCCTTATCTTGAGCAAGCACTATCTGTCCAAACCCGAAAAAAGATCACTTATATAATCAAAGCTGGGTCCGCCCGGATAAATTAGCAGCATGCAGACTTTACAATTACCATCAGGAATCCTGGCTCCATTTGTTGTGTTGTTGCCCAAAGCTAGCTAGTGAGAGGCACCGTTTGGTCACCCCAATCTGCAGAGCTCAGGGCCTCACACGATGCAGAGAAATCTCTGACTTGTGTTTTTCTTCAACCTCAACTCAAACAGTAGCACAGCTGGGGAAATTCATAAAACTAATTCGAGCTGCACTGACCGCAAAAATAGAGCCTCATAAAGAAAACAGTCGGCCCTGAAGTATGGGTGCTGTGGACACAACACCCATTTAAGAACCAAGGCTCTTTGTTCTTAAACTGGATAGCCAGAATGTGACACTGTTCTTAAGGTTTTATGTTCCACTAGTTCGTAGTAACATTCAGGGAATTTAACTTATTTGTATTTTAGATAATTTTTTATATTGTTAGTATATTGTAATGATTTTAAATAATCGAACAATAAAATACTTTTTCACGTTTTTCACTGTCCTCTCACTCTCCCTCTCTGTCCTCATACTCCCTCCTCTCTCCTTACATTCATCTTCTCTCCTCATTCTCCCCTCTCTCTCCTTATACTCCCGCCTGTCGTCATACTCTCCCCTCTCTCCTTTTACTCCTCCTTTTCTCCTCATACTCCCCCTTCTCCTCATATTCCTCACTGTCCTCATACTCTCCCTCTCTGTGTTTATTCTCCCCTGTCTCTGCTCATATTCTTCCTCTCTCCTCATTCTCCCCCCTCTCTCCTCATACTGCCCCTTCTTCTCATACTGCCTCCTCTGTCCTCAAACTCCACCCTTTCTCCTCATACTTCCCACTTAACAATTCCCCAGTTAGTATACATAAACTGCTGCATACACTCTGGGGCGACTTTACAAGCACTTTGCGCCTCTTTGTTGTTGTACTGTGTCACTTTTTTGATATGCAGCAAATTGCATATGTATTTGCAAAATGAGTCAGGGTTGTCCACTGAAATGTAGTAGTTATATATGTATGGAATGTGTGCAGTCACTTTACTGTTTTAGAGTAGTAAATGTGTGTACCATATTCTCTCCCTTCTCTGCTCATAGTTCCCCTCTCTCCTCATACACACCCCTCTCTCCTCCCTCTCTCTTCTCAAACTCTTCCTTCTCTCCTCAAACCCCAATTTTCTCCTCATATCCCCTTTACTCCTCATACTCCTCCATCTCCTCATACTCCTCCCCCTTTCCTCATAGTACCCCCCTCTCTCATAACACACACCCTCTCTTCTTATACTCTCCTTTTCTCCACATTCTCCCTCCCCTCTTCTCATACTCTCCCTTCTCTCCTCATACACACCCCTCTCCTTATACTCCTCTTTTCTCCTCATACTTGCTCCTCTTTTTTCATACTCCCCCCTCTTTCCTCATACTCCTCCTCTCTCTCCTCATACTCCCCCCTCTCCCCTAATACTCTCCATCTCTCTCCTCATACTCCCCCTGTCCTCATAATCCCCCCTGTCCTCATACTTCCCCTCTATGTGTTCATACTCCTCTGTCTCTCCTCATATTCCTCCTCTCTCCTCATTCTCCCCCTCTCTCCTCTTACTCCCCCTTCTCTTCATACTCCCTCCTCTCTCCTCTTACTTCTCCCTCTGTCCTCATACCTCCCCCTTAACAGCTCCTCTGTCAGTATAAATACATTGCTACATACATTCTGGGGCAGATTTACAAGCCCCTTGTGACTCTTTGTTGTTCTATTGTGTCACTTTTTTGATGAAATGTTGGCAAACATATTGCAGCAAATTGCATATGTATTTGCAAAATGAGTCAGGTTTGTCCACTGAAATATAGTAGTTATATTCATGGTATGTGTGCAGCCACTTAACCGTTTTAGAATAGTAAATGTGTTTTGATAAAATGCATGGTCTCATATTTTTTGTTACTGTGCATCTGTGTACATTTAGAAATTATACCCGCCTCTTTTTCCATATTCTCCCCCCTCACCTCATACTCCCCCCTCTATCCTCATAGACACCCCTCTCTCCTTATACTTTCCCTCTCTCTTAACACTCCCCCTCTCTCTCCTCATACTCTTCCTTCTCTCCTCATACTCCCATCTCTCTCCTCATACCCCCTTCACTCCTCATACTCCTCCTTCTCCTCATAGTACACCCTCTCTCCTGATACACCCCCTCTCTTCTAATACTCCCCTTTTCGCCACATTCTCCCCCCTGTCTTTTCATACTCTCACTTCTCTCCTCATAATTTCCCTCTCTCTCCTTATACTCCCTTCTCTCACCTGATATTCCGCTCTCTCTCCTCATACTCCCCCTCTCCTCATATTTCCCTCTCTCCTCTTACTTTTCCCACTCTCCTCATACTCCTGTTCTCCTCATATTCCACCCTCTCCTCATACTCCCCTGCTCTGTTCTCATACTCCCCCTTCTCTTGTCATATTCCCCAATCTCCTCATACTACCCCCTGTCCTCATACTCCATCCTCTCTCCTCTTACTCCTCCCTCTCTATTCAAACCCCCCCTCACTTCTCATACTTCCCCCATTTCTTCATACTCCTAACTCTCTCCTCATAATCCCTTCTCTCTCCTCATACTCAGTCCTCTCCTCATACTCCTCCTCTCCCCTCATACTCTCCTCTCTCCTCATACTCCCCTTCTCTCCTCATAATCCTCTCCTCATACTCCTCCCTTTCTCATCACACTCTTCCTCTCTCTCCTTACACTCCCCCTCTCTCCTGACATTCCCCCTCTTTCCTTATTCTCCTCCCTCTCTGCTCATTTTCCCTCCTCTCTTCTCATACACACCCCTCTCTCCTTATACTTCCTCTCTCTCCTCACACTCCCCCTCTTTCTCGTCATACTCTCCCTTCTCACCTTATATTCCCTCCTCTCTCCTCTTACCCCTCCCTCTCTCATCATACCCCACTCAGTCCTCATACTTCCCCCATCTCTTCATACTGCTCCCTCTTTCCTCATAACCCCCCTCTCTCCTCATACTCTTACCTCTCGTCATACTCTCCCCTGTCCTCATACTCCCTCCTCTCTCCTCTTACTCCCCCCTCTCTCCTCATACCCCCCTCACTTCTCACACTGCCCCATCTCTTCATACTTCATCCTCTCTCCTAATAATCCCTTCAATCTCCTCATACTCAGTCATCTCCTCATACTCCTCCTCTTCCCTCATTCTCTCCCCTCTCCTCATACTCCCCCCTCTCTCCTTATACTCCCCCCTCTCTCCTGATAATTCCCCTCTTTCCTTATTCTCCCCCTCTCTCCTCATAGTCCCTCCTCTCTTCTCATACACACCCCTCTCTCCTTATACTTTCTCTCTCTCCTCACACTCCCCTCTTCCTCCTCATACTCTCCCTTCTCTCCTTATACTCCCTCCTCTCTCCTCTTCCTCCTCCCTCTCTCCTCATACCCCTCTCATTCCTCATACTTCCCCCATCTCTTCATACTGCTCCCTCTTTCCTCATAATCTCCCCTCTCCCCTCATACTCACCCCTCTCCTCATACTCCCCCTCTCCCTTCATACTCTCTCCTCTCCTCCTAATTCCCCCTCTCCTCATACTTCTTACAGTCTCATCATACTACCCCTTCTCTTCTTATACACCCCCTCTCTCCTTATATTCCTCTTTTCTCCATATACTGCCCCCTCTCTCCTCATAATCCTCTCTCTCTCCTCATACTCCCCCTCTCCTCACACTCTCCGTCTCTCTCCTTATACTCCCCCTCTCTCCTGATATTCTCCTTCTTTCCACATTATCATGTCTCTCTCCTCATACTCCCCCTCTCCTTATTATTCCCTCCTCTCCTCATACTCCTCCCTCTCTCCTCTTACTCCTCCCTCTCTCCTCATACTCCACCTTCTCCTCATATTCCCCACTGTCCTCATACTCTCCCTCTCTGTCCTCATACTCCCTCCTCTCTCCTTATATTCCTCCTCTCTCCTCTCTCTCTCCTTATACTTCCCTCTGCCGTCATACTCTCCCCTCTCTCCTCTTACTCCTCCTTCTCTCCTCATACTCCCCCTTCTCCTCATATTCCTCCTCTCTTCTCATTCTCCCACCTCTCTCCTCATACTCCCCCTTCTTCTCATACTGCCTCCTCTGTTCTCTTACTCCTCCCTTTTTCCTCATACCACCCCCTTAACAATTCCCCAGTTATTATACATGCACTGCTTCATACACTCTGGGGCAGATTTACAAGCCCCTTGTGCCTCTTTGTTGTTCTATTGTGTCACTTTTTTGATGTAATGTTGGCAAAAATAATGCAGCAAATTGCATATGTATTCGCAAAATGAGTCAGGGTTGTCCACTGAAATGTAGTAGTTGTATTCATGGAATGTGTGTAGTCATTTAACCGTTTTAGAGTTGTAAATGTGTTTTGGTAAAATGTACGGTCTTATATTTTTTGTCTAGTATCAGACTGTGCGTCTGTGTACATTTAGAAAATATACTCACCCCTTTTTCCATATACTCCCCCCTCTCTCCTCATACACAGCCCTCTCTCCGTATACTTCCCCTCTCTCCTCACTCCTCCCATCTCTCTCCTTATACTCTCCTTTCTCTTCTTATACTCCCCCTATCTTCTTACACTCCATGTCTCTCTCCTCATACTTTCCCTTCTCTCCTTATACTCCCACCTCTCTCCACATACTTTTTCCTCTCCTTAAACTCTCCCCTCTACTCATACTCATCTTCTTCCCTCATAATCCCCGTCTCTTCGTACTCCCCCTCTCCTTATAGTTCCTCTTTTCATCATACTCTCCCCTCTCTCTTCATACCCTTTCACTCCTCATACTCCTCCATCTGCTCATACTCCTCCCTCTCTCCTCATACTCCACCCTCTGTCCTCATACACAGCCACTCTCCTTATAATCCCCTTTTCTCCACATGCTTCCCCTCTCTTGTCATACTCTCCCCTCTCTTTTTATGCACACCTGTCTTTCTTTATACTACTATTTTCCCCTCTTTCCACATACTTCCCCCTCTCTCTTTATACTCCTCCTCTTTCTCCTCTTACTCCTCCCCTCTTGCCTCTCACTTCCTCTATGTCTTCGTATTCTCCCTCCTCTCTACTTATACTCCATCTCTCTCCTCACATTCCTCCTCTCTCTGCATATTCTCCCTCTTCTCTCCTCATACTCCCACTTCTCTCGTCATACTCCCACTTCTCTTCTTATAATCTTTACTCTCCTCATACTCCCCCTCTCCCCTCATACCCTCCTATCTCCTCATACTCCCCCATCTCCTCATATCTCTCCTTCTCCTCATACCCCCCTCTCCTCATATTCTCCCTTGTCCTCATACTCCCTGCTCTCTCATCTTAGTCCTTCCTCTCTCCTCATACGCCCCCTCTCCTTATACTCCGCCCTCTCCTCATACTCCTTCCTCTCTCCTCATACTCCACCCTCTGTCCTCATACACAGCCTCTCTCCTTATAATCCTCTTTTTTCCACATTCTTCCCCTCTCTTGTCATACTCTCCCCTCTCTTTTTATACACACCTGTCTTTCTAGTTTATACTACTCTTTTCTCCTCATACTCGCCCCTCTTTCCACGTACTTCGCCCTCTCTCTTTATACTCCTCCTCTTTCTCCTCTTACTCCTCCCCTCTTGCCTCACACTTCCTCTCTCTCTCCTTATACTCCCTCTCTCTCCTCACATTCCTCCTCTCTCTGCTTATACTCTCCCTTCTCTCCTCATACTCCCACCTCTCTCGTCATACTCCCCCTTCTCTTCTCATACTCTTTACTCTCCTCATACTCCCCCTCTTCCCTCATACCCTCCTGTCAACTCACACTCCCCCCTCTCCCCATTTCTCCTTCTCCTCTTACTCCCCCTCTCCTCGTATTCTCTCTTGTCCTCATACTCCCTCTTCTCTCATCTTAGTCCTTCCTCTCTCCTCATATGTCCCCCTCTCCTTATACTCCGCCCTCTCCTCAGACTCCCCTATCTCCTCATACCTCCATCTCTCCTCATACTCTCCCGATCTCCTCAGAGTCCTGCCTCTCTCCTCATACTCCCTCCTCTCTCCTCATACTATCTCCTCTCTCCTCATACACCCCTTCTCTCCTTATACTCCCCCTCTCTCCACATTCTCCGCCTCTCTCCTCGTACTTCCCCTTCTCTTGTTATACTCGTCCTCTCTTCTCATGCTTGCCCCTCTCTCCACTTATTCCCCCTTATCTCCTCATACTGCCAGCTCTCTCCTCATACTCCTTCCTCTCTTTCCCCTTGTACTGTTGTAGTGATGCATTTAGTAGCATGCACTAATCCATTCAGTGCTTAAAAGTTCAACTACTGATAAATTGCTTAAGGTACTCTTCTTTCAGATGTAGTTCTTGAAAGTTTTATGCAGTATGTATGCACTTCTGTTATCAGTTACACAGTTTTTTTTTATACTTAGTCATTTTACATTGTATTTATTTAGGAATACAATAATATATTTCATATATTTATTTTCATAATGTTATAAATATTTTTATTACAGATTCTATTTATCAACACTAAACGAAATCCATCATGCCTTCAAAAATTGAAAATAGGAAACAACATAATAAAGCTTATTATTAAAAGATTTACCTGAACAAGAATGTGTGAACAAAAAGAAAAAAACTCCTGGTAAGACAACAACGATTTTTTTGAAGAACTTATCAAACACTAGGAGCAGTGTGGACAATGTCAAAAATACAAACAGTGTATCTGCAACTAAAAAGCAAAACAAGAGAATAAAGAAAAAAGATGAAAAATCTTCTTCTAAACAAACACTGTGTAGTAAAAGGAGGAAGAATCAATTTCAGGAAATTAGAAAAAGAATGTTTTATAATAGAGTTGTTTTAAATTTGATTAAGGACATGAAGAAATGTGAAAGAAAACGAGCATTTATAAAAAGAAGAAATGTATAGAAAATATAGTTGAGAAGGCTTTTGAATTGATAAAGAAGTTGTTTATTTTACTCCACCCTCTCTCCTCATGTGTCCCCCTTTCTTCATACACTGTCCTCTCCTCCCTCACACCCCTCTCTCCATATACACACCGTGTCTCCTTATACTCCTCTCTCTTATCTCATTCTCCCCCCTCTCTCTTCATATTCTCCCCTCTTTCCTCATACTCCTCGTCTGTCCTCGTACACTGTAGCACTTATAAATTCAGTCAGGCATTCTTCTTACAGAAGTGTAATCATTTGGTCAGCACTCAAGTATTCATGCAGTGAAGTAGGCCTTAGCAGATGAACTGCTTCAATCCCTTATATAGTATTGTTGGACTTGGCCCTTCTGGCAGGTTCACCCCTGGACTTTTTGCCTGGTGTTATTAAATAATTATAGTGATGTCTTGGTTTCTGCGCACTTTCACTGTGTCCCAGTGGAAAGTGCGTGCTCACTGTGAGTGCGTGTAGTGTGGTTGGCCTGCCCTCCCATAGGAATGTATGGGCAATGTATGTGTCCCTGGTAGTTCTTGATGCGTGGGGTGTGCAGGCTCGAGTTTGTGTGCCTGTTTGTGTAATTTGTGTCTGGCTTGTGATTGGCTGGAGCTGGCTAGTGAGCCTGGCTCCAGGAGTATGGATGGGTCTGCCCGGTGGTGAGTGTGGGATTAGCATGTTGATGGCTGGGGAGGAGTGCACCTGGGTTCTGAATAGGGCTGGGCTTTCCCCACACAATGCTGGCTCCGCCCCCTGTGGTGTGTCTAATGTCCCTAGCCCTGCCAGTGAATAGAGTGAGGGGCTGAGTACATCAAGGGTGCTCCCAGACCAGCTGCGACTGGTTCTTCCCCCACCCTGCACCTTTAGACAAAGCATTTGTCTGTATAAAAAGAGGCTGTGACCTCTTTAAGAATGTTCTTGTTCCCAACTTGAATCTTACCAGGGGCATGCTGCTGCTGGGGCCCGGGGGAAGGCTTGCCTCCCTGGGCCCTGCCAAGCCCCTGGACTACTGCAGTCCCTGGACCCCTGAAGGGCTTTGCTGGACTGTTGGCTCCTCTAGGGCCTGGGGGCCCTATATTCTGTGCTTCTAGCGCCGGGAAGCACTTTATTTTTTGTTTCTAGCGCTTGGGAGCGCTTTTGTTCACAGCTGGTGCCCACCCCGCATTTGCCCCGCATACTTGCCGATTTTAAAGTCCCCTGGTAGGTGCCCACCCCGCCAGGGACTTTACTGCTATTTTTGTGGCTCCCAAAGCGAGTGCCTACCCCGCTTTTTTTACTGATTTAATCGAGGGAGCCCACCCCTCTTCAGCCCCGCATCACCGCCGCAGCCCAGGAGTGCACGAAGAGCCCACCGGGCCGCTGCGCTGCCTGCGACGACCCGGAATTGGTTGGCCGGCCGGCCAATGGTAGTGCGGCCTGGCCGCAAGTCCTGCCCCGCAGCCTCGGAGTGAGAAGGAGTCTTCAGCAGCCGTCCGGAGCCTAGCGAGGCTCCCCTGGGGAAGGAGCCCCGCCTGCAGCACCAGGAGAAGCAGAGCTGCCACCGCACAGAGAAGCCGGTGAGTGCACGGGCCGCTTAGAGAGAGGGGGGACATCGGGGCATATTGCCGGTGCCTACCCCCCCTTCAGTGTGAAGCGCCTGTGGAGGCTCATGGGCATAGCTTCGTTTCAGGGCCCGAGAGGCTCTTGGGGGGGCAGTCATTTGTTTAGAGCCGAGCCAGGCTCAGAGTCCCCATTACCATCAGAGCGAGAGGGAGGCCATCGGGGTGCATGGCCGGTGCTGGCCCCCTCCACCAGTAGGGCCGATCTTCCTGGGGGAGTCTGGGAGTGTAGAGCGGCCCCAGCAGTCAGCGGGTCGCTTCCCCAGCGAGGTTGCATTCTTTCTTCGAGCCCAAGCGGCTCCAACACAAAGGGGGCAGTCTTTGTTTTGGAAGCCCTTGATGCTCAGGGGACATTTTGTTTATTAGGAGCCCCGAGGCCCCAGGGCCCCATTGTTGTTCTAGAGCCCTGGAAGAGGCTTGTGAGTGCCATTCTGTTATTTAGGGCCCAGCAAGGCTCTCGGGGGACACAAGTGCTTTGGCCAGAGCCTGCGAGGCTCCCACGTTGGCCCCATCATCTACAGCTGCCCAGCACTTCCTGGGCAGCTGCCACGTTTAGGTTGGTTCTTGGCTATCTGCAGCCAGTCCTGACATTGCGACATGGGGCGTCCTAGCCCCAGTGAGGCCAGTTGGCCTGGGTATAGTTTTGAGTTCATGCTAATATGATTTCTGCGAAGTGTTCTTTGCTGCACCTCTGAATGTGTTGTAGATGCATCATGTGCCTTGTTCCATACACCTCTGAATGTGTTTTTTATGCATCATGTGTTCTTCTGTGCTGCACCTCTGAATGTGTTGTAGATGCATCATGTGCCTTGTTCCTTACACCTCTGAATGTGTGTTTATGCATCATGTGTTTTCTCCTGCACCTCTGAAGGTGTTGTAGATGATTCATGTGCCTTGTTCCTTACACCTCTGAATGTGTTGTTTATGCCTCATGTGTTCTCCTGTGCTGCACCTCTGAATGTGTTGTAGATGCATCATGTGCCTTGTTCCTTACACCTCTGAATGTGTGTTTATGCATCATGTGTTTTCTGCTGCACCTCTGAATGTGTTGTAGATGCATCATCTGCCTTGTTCCTTACACCTCTTAATGTGTTGTTTATGCATCATGTGTTCTCCTGTGCTGCACCTCTGAATGTGTTGTAGATGCATCATGTGCCTTGTTCCTTACACCTCTGAATGTGTGTTTATGCATCATGTTTTTTCTCCTGCACCTCTGAATGTGTTTTGATGCGTCATGTGCCTTGTTCCTTACACCGCTGAATGTATGTTTATACATCATGTGTCTTTCTTACACCTCTGAACGTTCTATGCATCATGTGTGAAGCTTATGATGGTTAAATGTTCTAAGTGCTAGTTCTACTAAGTGCATATTCCTGACAGTGGTGCCTGTGGCCCTGTCCTGTACATAATCCCCTGTAAATTCTGCCCGTGCCGGTTGGCACATTGTAAAGTGTGTGTTCCTATCTAATGTGTTTTGCAATACAAAGGCTATTTTTACATATACCTTGTGTGGAGTTCCTTTTGTGGGGGCCCTTGGAGGTTGTTGCTGGTGGGTGCGTGCGCAAATGCTTTACACATCGCCTCCGAGATAAGCCTGACTACTCGTGCCAAGCTACCAAGAGGGTGAGCATGTGTTGTCTTGGCGGGCGACTTCCTTACCCTACCTTAGGAATGGTGGTTTCTGCCTGGCTTTGGCGCAACCAGAAATCACATTTCTAACAAGTATTTATGCATTCTTCTATCCATGTGCACTCTTGTATTTCCCATCTTCAATTCTCTATTCTGTATTTTTATCCTTCTACCAAACATTGTGTGACTGTTCTTGCAGTACTGTAGTGACCCATTTGGCAGTCTGTAATAATCCATTCACTGCAGTAATACTCAGGCCTTGTGAGATGAACTGCTTTAAACCCCTATCCAGTATATATGCATTCTTCTATCCACCTGCACACTTGTGTTTCACATATTCAAATCTTCATTCTGTATTTTTATCCTTCCACCAAACACTCTGTGACTCTTCTTGCACTACTGTAGTGACCTATAGGTAAATTTAAATTACCTATACTTAATTTATGCGGTAAAGTTCAATAAGAATAACTCAGTCAAAAATAAGAGACAGAATCCGTGGTATTTGAGGTTTTAAAAGGGGTTTTATTCCTTAAAAAGGAATTGGTTTAAACCAGGCAATCATGTTCCATCACCACGAAGGTTCAGGAAGGGATAGACAATACTTTATTGACAGTTATCATATATATAGTCAATGCATTACAGTAAGACATATGCAGGAGGCGTAACAGCTGAGAGAAACGAGATAAGGACGTATGTACGTAACAGAAGGCGTGCATGAGGGTGTACACAGAGGTGTGTGCTAGACAACGTCACATGAAACGTATCACAAGTGGGTGGATCCATAAGTGAATCCTGCAGTGTCAGCAGAAATATGTGGCAGAGATGCGCGCGCAGCAGCATGACGTGTGATTGACGTGGAACTGGAGGGTGAAGGGGACTTGACATTTAGCCCTACATGAGGAGACAGAAGTCTGGAGTGTCAGAACAACCTAATCCCAAATCATATCTAATATCTTGTGTTTGAGGAACTGTATTATCTAGAAGGAAAGGTCTCTCGGGCAGAGGCTATTCTATACTGACTGCTAGTGCGTGCATATGCGACTACGTGTCTACATGAGATGTGAGGGGCCATGGGCCTACCATGGTAACGGAAGCTATGAATTACTTGCATGGAGACAGTGAGGCCGGGCCCTTTGCTCTGCAGCTGGGAAGGATGTTTTCGTAAACCACTAGACAGGAATGTATTTTCGAGGAGCGGAGCAGATAACTTGAAGGTTGAATACAGTCTTGGCAGGCAAGGCAGGCCGAGCCAGGCACAGCTCGCCGCGCAGGGAGTAAGTCAAGGGTCAGGAAGCAGCAGACTGCGGCTTTCAGAGACAGAAGGCAGAAAGAGGCTCGATGGCAGAAATCAGGGCCTAACTCGCCAGAGCTAGAAAACATGAAAGTGCACCACATAAAGACGTTGGCAAGGTACACTTAGGAACGGAATATCTGACCCATTCATAGTGGATCTGAAAGAGGACATGTTAACGTTGGACGCAAATGTATTTGCGTCTTCACAGCTGGAAGTGGAGGGAACATACATGTACTTAAAGCACGTACATGGAGCCGGTGGGGTCTACGATAGGGGACACAACGGACCATAAAATTCATATTACCTCATTCCCTCCTTGTCCCCTACGGACCCTTCATGATATATCAATCCTCATCAAACTATCAATTTGTTCATGTAACATCATTTGCTCTTCTTTCTTCTTACGGCGTTTTGAATGAGGACTTGAATGAGGAATACATGATGTGGCGCACAAGCCGCAAATCGCTGGCCCACATTGCAGACATAGGCAGCAACTGAATACTATGAGAAGGCCAATACCTAGGAAGGATAGGATTTTCCATCCCCAGGCTGACAACGTGGTCCAGAACCAACCGGACCAAGTCCAGGTGCCTGGATTCTGGTGTATCAGACTCGCAATCTTGTGAAGACGAGTGATGGCTTTATATACTGATGGCGCGTTTTCTGGAATGAAAACACAGCAGCTCGACCCGATGACTCTACAGGCTCCGCCCCTATCGGCCAGGATGACGTCAAGGACGAGACGATTTTGAAGAACAACAATCCGCATAGCAGACTGCTCCTCTGTTAAGTTACCTAGGGCGGAAGTAGTTTCATTCACTACTGCTTCGAGGGTTCTGGTTAATTTTCGTATCAGTTTACTATTAAAAACAGCACCTAAGTAGGGAAAGAAACCTTTATTGAAATCTGTGTATTGCTCCCATGCCGTTTCAGTATAGTCGACAATCGGGAGATCTCTCTGTGGTCTATTGTGTACTAGATGGGTGTTCCTATGATAATCAGGAGGGGCTAGGAAAACAGGTGGCAGAAGGAATGCAATGTAACAGGTGCCATCCCAATCTAGAGGTAAGCGTATATATGCGGTATGACCACAAACGAAGTAGGAATGATGTGAAGCTTTAAACGTAGACTTGCCCTTATCACTGAATTCGATCACAGTAGTACATTTACTATGACCCAGGTGTACTGAACCATTCTTTCGGACACATAATTCACCTTTGATTGGTAGTACGGACATAGCAGGCAGGATTGGTTCGGATTCGGATTCAACATTCAGAATCATGAGGTTAAGTGTGAAGTTACCTAATCCATATACTTCATTTTCTAGATCAGTTCCTGTTCTTTTTGGTAGACCCTCCTTGTCAGGAAAACATACTTTATGCAGAACTGTGTTCTGATTACCCCATACCCAGTTGCCCTGGTAAACTACAGAATTGGAATCTAGAGAATTAATCAAACTAAACCATGCCCCACAGGAACCATTATGTGTGAACGGGTACGGGAAGAGGGGCAGAACTCCCTTGTATTTCTGATAGGGAGGGAGTCGGCCACATATCCAACAATTGGTAGCATTGCTGGTCTGATGGGAATGATGTAACATACTAATGAATGTGTTGTTGCGCAGCGCAAGTCGGTAAGATAACTCGTGCGGGGGCAGTTCACTGAAAGAGTGCTCGGCAGTGACATTGAAGGGAGCATGTGCACGCTTGAAAATAGGGTAGTAGATGTGTAACAATATACTCGCAGCAATAATCAGAAGACTTAGAAAAAACATAATCAATAGTGTCACGATGCAATGGCTGCGAAGAGATTTACAATATTCACGTTTCTTGAGCTGTTTCTGTCTATCTCTCTCTCTATTGGGGTCTAGGGGATACATGTCAGAAAACTCGTTCAACCGATTCACCTAGGGGAGGACTTAAACAATTAAACTGTCTGACTTGCTAGACCTCAATTTAAGTCTGTAGTCCTGGGAAGAAGTTTTCTCGACCAGGGGGAGTTTTGAGTCAGTCTGTGGAGGAGGGCCGGGCTGAGAGTTCAGATCTGGAGGCAGTCCATGAAATTTCTTAATATGACTCGAGTGAAGCCAGCCCTTGCGGCCCTCGACCTTCACTGCAGTCCTTGTGGTTAAAAGTACTAATTTTGGCGTCTGCCAACGGGGCTCCAGCGCACTTCTTCGGTCGAAGTTCCTGATGAACACGTAATCGCCGGGAACCACTTCATGGGGCTTCACCTCGGTGTTTCCGGGAAAGGCTGCAGCTACCTGTGAACGACAAGATTGTAGTGCAGACATCAAGGAGGCAAGGTAATCGGTCAGCATAATACAGTCAACATCAGTGATTTTTCTAGGCAAAGGCGTCCCCCACATATTCGGTGGCCTACCAAAGACCACCTCATACGGGGATAGCCCTGTTCTGGAGTGTGCGACCATTCTTATATAAAAGAGCGCAACTGGCAAAGCTACTATCCAGTCGACTCCTTTCTCTCTACAGATCTTGGCAAGGCGGATTTTCAGAGTCTGATTATGACGCTCCACGAGGCCTGCTGCCTCGGGATGTCGGACACAATGGAACTTCCATTGGTAGCCAAGCAGGAGAGATACTTGCTTCATTAACTCGGACGAGAATGGCTGACCGTTATCGGAGTATACGACGCGGGGCAAACCATATCTGGGGAAAAATTCACGAACCAGCTGCTTGGCAGTGGTCGGAGCAGTGTAATCTGGGACTGGATATGCTTCTGTCCAACGGGAGAGTGCACATACAACTACGAGGACATATTTGAATCCTCGACAACGTTCCATCTGGATATAATCCATCTGGAGGACTTCAAAAGGGTGATCGGGAGGATGGAATCCACTTTGCTCTACGGGAATGCTTTTACCTGGGTTAAACTGACAACAAATCATGCAAGTACGCACTTTCTGTTTGGCTGCTGCTCGTAAATGTTTATTGAACCAGATGTTTTGAATACTGTCTAACATGGCTTTTTCTCCTAGATGTGCAGGACTATGTACTGTGTTAATGATTACTTGGACCATAGAGTCAGGGAGAAACCATGTAGATTTTCCCTTCGTCATCCATCCTTGATCTGTCTGGATCCCTCCTAGTTCAGTCCATTTCTTGATTTCATCTGGTGTAGCATGTGTCTGTATGTCAATTACATCTAGGGCGGGATCCCTAACTGTCATGCAATGTGTCGGTGTCTGGACTATTGTCTTTGTCAAGTCAGTTGCGTGAGTCTGAGTCTGAGCTGTATGCTTAGCTGTTCAATCTGCCAGGTCGTTACCCTGGGAAATGATATCAGTAACCTTTGTATGTGCCCTGCACTTCATGATGGATATTGCTGTAGGCAGATGTATTGCATCTAACAGAGTTTGAATAAGGGGACCGTGCTGAATTTTGGCCCCGTGAGAAGTCAGATAACCTCTCTCTCGCCACAGAACACCGAAGTCGTGTACGACTCCGAATGCATAACGTGAATCTGTGTATATGTTAACTCTCTTGTTTTTAGCTTGAATACAGGCTTGAGTCAGAGCGATGAGCTCTGCTGCTTGAGCTGACAGGGTATCAATACAATTTGTTTCTATGACTTCAGTTTCTGTCGTGACTGCATAAGCGGCCACTAATTCTCCTGTACTTGTTCTCATGAATGAACCATCCACATAAAGTGTCAGGTCTGGATCTGGTAATGGAGTGTCTGTCAAGTCTTGTCTGGGTTTCGTCGTAATGGTAATGACTTCAATACAATCATGTGCCAATGGGTCTGTCTCGTTTAATGGCAAAAGTGTAGCAGGGTTTAATGTGTTGCAACGTCTGATTTCTATGTGTGGCTGAAACAATGTCAATTCATAACCTGTCAGTCGTGCTATAGTCAAGTGCTGGGTCTGTGTTCGGTTTAAAAGAACTTCCACGGAGTGTGGAACTTGTACTGTCAATTGGTGTCCTCACACTATAGAATCACTTTGTCTGATTGCTAGAGCTGTTGCTGCTACTGATTTCAAACACGCAGGCAAAGCCTGGGCTACTGGATCTAATGTACTAGAAAAATAAGCACACGGTTTGTGTGATCCTGCTTGGTCTTGCGTCAGCACTGACAATGCAGTACCTTCGCGTTCTGTGACAAAAAGTGTAAAAGGCTTGCTGTAACATGGTGTCGCTAAAACTGGTGCTTGACATAAGGCTTTCTTTAAGTCGTCAAAAGCTTGTGTATGTTCCTGAGTCCAAGGGAGGGCAGTCGAAGACGCTGCCTCCTGGGTTGTCAACTGTATGAGTGGCTTTGCTAGAAATGCGTACTGAGGAATCCATTGTCTGCAGTAAGAAGTGAGGCCTATAAAGGCTCGTACCTCCTTTTGTGTCTTGGGCTGTGACATGTGTACAATTAACTGAATACGGTCAGGTGTTAGCTGTCTCCCCCCTTTGGACAGCAAGTGCCCAAGGTAAACAACTTGCTGAACACAGAATTGTAGCTTTGAAGGGGACACCTTGTGTCCTTTGTCAGCCAGGAAATGCAAAACCGTCAATGATGCTTGCTCACATTCAGGTTCGCTGCGGGCGGTGATCAGCAGATCATCGACATACTGTAACAGAGCAGTGTTATCAGGCATGTGTATACTGTCTAGTTGTCTTTTCAGTGCTGGGCTATAGATGCTGGGGCTTTCTGTGAATCCTTGAGGTGCGCGTGCAAATTTGAAGCTTCGTCCATTTAAACAGAATCCGAAAAGGTATTGGCTTTCCGGGTCAATGGGGACACTAAAGAAGGCGTTCTTCAGGTCAATTACAGTAAAGAACGTTGCTTCGGAATCAATGGCAGTCAATAAAGACGAGATATCTGGGACCACGGGGTATTGTGGTACAATGCATTTATTTAATTCGCGCAAATCGATAACTAATCAATAAACAGGAGGTGCATTTGGATCAGTACGTTTAAGAATTGGAATAATGGGGGAATTACATACATTGGAGTCGGTTTCTACAACCACTCCTTGTGCAATGAGCTCGTCAATGATTTTCAGTAAAGCCGCTACAGCATCTGGAGGTAACTTGTATTGTCGAATTCGTGGCAAGACTACTCCTGGTCTGAGTGTGACTCGATATGGTGTAATGTGCATACAACCTACATCAGTGGGGCCTTGTGCCCATAAATGTGCAGGAACATTCTGTAATCTGGGATCAATATCTCTCAACACATAGTGACCTTTAAAGTCACGTAAAAACAGTCTTACTCCTTCCGGAGAACAGCAAATAACAGCTCCTAGAGCTTTCAATGTCTTTATACCTAACAAGTTTTCTGGACATGATTTCGTTAGTAATAAATCTGTAGTACGTGTCAATGGACCAACTGCAAGAGGAAGTGGTTGCGATACTTCATTAATAATAGGCTTTCCTGAAAATCCAAGGGAAACATTCTGTGAGCCTGAGAGGGGTGCCCCTGGAACCTCGTCGTGACTAATAGTTGTCCTGCTTGCCCCTGTATCAATTAAAAACTTTCTGTCTTTCCCTAATACTTGACTATGTACATACGGACCTTCTTGATCTACAGGAACCTCAATAAGAGGCAAGCCAACTTCCCTCTCTAGGCTGTTTCATGTGTATCGCTGATAATCGGGAAAGTCATTTTGTGCATACTGGTACATCTGTTGTGTCGTGTTTTGTGTTGCGGCAATGGGTTGTGGCTGTGGAACTGCTACGGTCTGTACTGTCTGTTGTGAAGCTTGCATAGGCTGGATATTCTGTGGTACTTGTTGTTGGACCTGGTCCTGTCTAGGAGGACGCGGTCTCTCTTTAGTTTTACCTGTAGAGATATTGTGTTTCAGAACTGCGCAATCGTTTATATAGTGACCTGGCTGTTTACAATAGTTGCATATCCCTTTAACAGGAGCTGCTGAATTATGGGACTGTGTCGTACCCTTTTTCTGACTGTCAGCTGGAACTGACTGAGCAACTAACATTTTCATTTTCGTGTCTTTCATACGTCTTTGTTCGTGTTCTTGTTCCTCTCTGATTCTATTCTGGTGGTACTGTAACATCTGTAACATTTGTGCAGGGGTATTAGCTTGCCATGTGCTCTCGACTTTCAGAACACGATTCTTAACCTGGGGCAGGGAATTCTCGACTAATTTTGTTACAAAAAGATGTGGATACGACTCGCTACTTGCCTTCAGGCCACTATTAATACCAAAACATTTCTCAAATCGGGAATAAAAATCACTAGTGTCTTCATCGGGTTTCTGTTTGCAGGCTGAGATTGCACCCCAGTCTTCCTTTTTTTTGTTGCTAATAATCGTGGCAATACTTGTACTAACAATCCTGGTAATGCTTTAGTTTTTTCCCCAAGTCCTAGGCCTGCGGTTCGAGTATTTTTTTCGTTTTCTAATTCGGCCCAAATAATCTTTTGCTCTCCCACCTCCCATTCTTTTTCTTTGAGTTTCTCGTAAATACCGGCAGGCAATAATACTTTTAATATTTTCATGATGTCGGGATACGTGTAATCACCCATGAGTAACATGTCTTTTATTTCACGGTGAAAACCTGCTGGATCTTTGTCATGGCTGGGCACTAATTTCTTCATTTCCAATAGTTCTATTTTAGTTATGGGCGTGTACACAAACACGCGTCTCAGGGTATTATCATCATTCCTGACTGGGTGCACTTCTCGCAAGGGGTTCTGTCTGTCTATGTAATACATTTTTCTGTCTACGGGTGGGGCTGGATCAAACTGCGGACACAGGAAGGCACTATATCTGTGCCGATGTTCTAGAATTATTTTAATTAAGTCGGTACCTAGACCTCTCCATCTATTCATGAGTAGTTCTATTAATATATCAGGCAGGGGACCAGGATCAGTATGTTGGCTTTTATACAATATAAGGAGGTGTTGTATCATGTAGATACCAGCTAAACGCTGTTCATCTGGAGAAAGATTTAAAAACGTTTGTGCTAATGCGTCATCACCATATTTATCAGAACTGTCAGCCCATTGTACTGCTGACCTGGCTAATTCTTGTTCATCCATAGAATTGAGTACATGGTACCCCATTCGTTCTTGAAGTATTTTATCGGTAGCCTGAAATAGGTGTTCAGGCGTCTTTGGGTTTGACATGGCGGCTTGAAAAAGTCTCTTGCTTTCTGGACGTACCGGACGCATTGAATTATTAAAGGGTCTTCCCTTACCTACATATGCTATCATTTCTCTAGCGGGTAATTGTAATGGTCCTGTTGTTGTTTCTAGTGTTTCCTCCTCCCCTGAGGATTCAGTCTTATCTGCATCTGTTTCTCTTTCAGGCTGTTCTCTTTCATGTATTTGTTCTACTGTTTTTCGGATCCTTCGGTACATATTTTCTATACTATTCTGTTTATCATGTTTTCCGTCTGCTATATTCTGACCCCATTTGTTGAGTGCTTTCATTTCTTCCTGGTCTACACCAGGCCTATCTCGGTTTCTTATCAAGCAGTTTATGAAGAAACGTAATAACAGTTTTTGAGTGTCAACTTTCTGATATGCCATGGCCTCGCCAATACTTTCAGGACCTTGCCCTGTTTGGACAAAGTGATATATTTTGTCTAGATGATAAATCATTCCTGGTAGTATCATTAAATAGTTTGCCACTCGTCGTAGACGTACTGATGATTGCATCATTCTATCGTCTTTACCGGGTACCGGATCATATCTACAGTCTGTAAGAGGCTCATTAAGTATGTCATAACTCGCTGTTTGAGGTGTACGTTGGTGTGCTAAGTCCCTATAAGTCAATCGATGTGCTGGTGGTGGCGTTTGAAAACCTCCTGTGGCACCTCCTGAGGTGCCAGGTCCAAAAGGATTTGTTGGGTGTATGGTGGGGAGAATAGGTGCGGGAAGAAGTGGAGGAACAGGCGGAAGATGTGGAACAGGAGGAGGAGTATGTCGTTGCAGAGGTGGCGGTAGGTTATCTCGGGGTGGAGTGCCGTCAGCAGGTGGTGTATGTGGCGGCGGAATATTAACATATTCGGGGGCTACATCGTCTAAATAGGAAGAAAGGAAAATGTCCTTTGCGGTCTTGTGGTGTAATTTAGTCGGGAGTAATGGAGGTGGCAGGTCTTTTGGTACTTCCGGGGTGGCCTTAGGTAAGCCCTCGGCCAGGAGAGGATACATACCATTCATAAGAGTGTTTCGTTGTCTGTCTACTTGTTCTGCTTTTACTCGTATACCTTCCTCAACTAATACGTTTTCTCGGGCTTTGTCTGAATCCTCTCTACTTTTCTCTGCTTTTCTGAGTGCTTTCTCTGTGCGTCTATGCGATTCTTTATGCCATAATTCAATGGCATATTTCTGTGACTGTCTGGCTTTCTTTTTCCATAATGCTTCTTCTACTCTCATGATGCAATCGGCATCCCATGTCCCAGCAACGGGCCATCTCTGATTCTCTGCTAAATCTTTGGTGTAGTCCACCCACAAATCGATATATAATACGGCATCTAGGCCATGCTTATGGTACATAAAGTACCCTGGAGTGTCCCTAGGTGGAATGGGAACAGCTTCCTCTAGTATCCCTTTTCTAGTTTTTATCTGTCTTAGTTTAGAGAATAACGGCATCTTGAACCTTACTACTTGATACTTACTTGAACTTGGACACAATTAATACAATAACCACGATAATGCAGATCGAACAATCACTCATACCACAACATTAAAACACATTAAAAACATTTTGAAAAACGAACAATAATAATTAGAATAAAGCTAACTACCTTCATACTCGATATACTGCTAAACAGTACAGATACACCGCTAAAACAGTGCAAGACCGGATATACTGCTAAACAGTACAGATACACCGCTAAAACAGTGCAGACTGGGTCTGTGTACCCAAACCCGTCTTGACCGGCACAAATTAATGCGCTCGTCTAGATGCGTCCCCAGCAACGGTACTCACCGGGAAGCACGGAACAGAAGGCCTCGGAAACTCGACACTGGACTGGACCGGACTGGACTCGACTGGACTGGACTCGTGACGTAGGTACTTCGGAACTTCGGAACCTGGTGGGCCTCTGAATACCTCGGACTTTGTTCTCTCAGCTAGGCTCTGGTCGGGATCCTCCGCACTCCTCACCGCCTCGTCTGGGTGTCGATCGCAGCCTCAGTCACCTCCGTTGGCCTGAGGGAGATACAGGAAATCCTGCGGGTACGCGTAGTTGTCCGTCCGGCTGTGGCAGGGGACCGGGCCTGCAACGCACCTCCGGCGCGTGGGGTGGGGGAGGGGTCCCTGTTCGGGCGCCAATTATGTGGTAAATTTAAATTACCTATACTTAATTTATGCGGTAAAGTTCAATAAGAATAACTCAGTCAAAAATAAGAGACAGAATCCGTGGTATTTGAGGTTTTAAAAGGGGTTTTATTCCTTAAAAAGGAATTGGTTTAAACCAGGCAATCATGTTCCATCACCACGAAGGTTCAGGAAGGGATAGACAATACTTTATTGACAGGTTATCATATATATAGTCAATGCATTACAGTAAGACATATGCAGGAGGCGTAACAGCTGAGAGAAACGAGATAAGGACGTATGTATGTAACAGAAGGCGTGCATGAGGGTGTACACAGGGGTGTGTGCTAGACAGCGTCACATGAAACGTATCACAAGTGGGTGGATCCATAAGTGAATCCTGCAGTGTCAGCAGAAATATGTGGCAGAGATGCGCGCGCAGCAGCATGACGTGTGATTGACGTGGAACTGGAGGGTGAAGGGGACTTGACATTTAGCCCTACATGAGGAGACAGAAGTCTGGAGTGTCAGAACAACCTAATCCCAAATCATATCTAATATCTTGTGTTTGAGGAACTGTATTATCTAGAAGGAAAGGTCTCTCGGGCAGAGGCTATTCTATACTGACTGCTAGTGCGTGCATATGCGACTACGTGTCTACATGAGATGTGAGGGGCCATGGGCCTACCATGGTAACGGAAGCTATGAATTACTTGCATGGAGACAGTGAGGCCGGGCCCTTTGCTCTGCAGCTGGGAAGGATGTTCTCGTAAACCACTAGACAGGAATGTATTTTCGAGGAGCGGAGCAGATAACTTGAAGGTTGAATACAGTCTTGGCAGGCAAGGCAGGCCGAGCCAGGCACAGCTCGCCGCGCAGGGAGTAAGTCAAGGGTCAGGAAGCAGCAGACTGCGGCTTTCAGAGACAGAAGGCAGAAAGAGGCTCGATGGCAGAAATCAGGGCCTAACTCGCCAGAGCTAGAAAACATGAAAGTGCACCACATAAAGACGTTGGCAAGGTACACTTAGGAACGGAATATCTGACCCATTCATAGTGGATCTGAAAGAGGACATGTTAACGTTGGACGCAAATGTATTTGCGTCTTCACAGCTGGAAGTGGAGGGAACATACATGTACTTAAAGCACGTACATGGAGCCGGTGGGGTCTACGATAGGGGACACAACTGACCATAAAATTCATATTACCTCAAGCAGTCTGTGATAATCCTTTCACTGCATTAATATTCAAGCACTTATAAATTCAGTCAGGCACTCTTCTTACAGATTTGTCATAATTTAGTCAGAACCCAAGTACTGATGCGGTGTAGTAGGCCTTCGGCCATGGACTGTTTCAAACCCCTATCCAGTATATATGTATTCTTCTAACAACCCGTACACTTGTGCTTTATATCTTCAATTCTCCACTCTGTATGCTTATACTTCCACAAAACACTCTGTGACTGTTCTTGCAGTACTGTAGTGACCAATTTAGCAGTCTGTGGTAATCCATTCACTGCACTAACACTGAAGCACTTATACATTCAGTCAGGCAATCTCCTTACATAACTGTAATTATTTAGTCAGTACCCAAGTACTGATGCATTGAAGTAGGCCTTAGACCATGTACTGCTTCAAACCCCTATACACTATGCATGCAGTCTTCCATGCACCTGCAAACTTGTCTTTTATACCTTCAGTTCCGCTGTTATAGTATGGGTTTCCCCTTGTACTGTTCTAGTGATGCATTTAATAGCATGTACTAATCCATTCACTGCTGAAATGTTCAACTACTGATGAATTCATTAAGGTATTCTTCTTCCATATGTAGTTCTCGAAAGTTTTATGTAGTATGTATGCACTTTTGTTTTCAGTTACAGAGTTGTTTTTTATACTTAGTCATTTTACATTGTATTTATTTAGTAATAGAATAGTATATTTCATATATTTATTTTTATATTGGTATACATATTTTTTCAACAGATTCTATTTATCAACACTAAAAGAAATTCATCATGCCTTCAAAAAGTGAAAAGAAGAAACAACATAATAAAGCTTATTATTTAAAGAGAAGTCATCCACAAGATTTATCTGAACAGCAATGTGTGAACAAAAAGAAAAAAACTCCTGGTAAGACAACAAAGGTTTTTTGAAGAAATTATCAAACATTAGGAGTAGCCAGAAATGCAGACGAGGTGTTAGCTGATGAAGTTTTAGGGAGACGTTCTAAAGCTCCAGTGTATTTGTAGTGTACGGCAAGAATCAATTGATTTTGTATGCAATTTCCTATGTGAGTACACTAAGCAAAGTGTTAAACAAAAGATTAAGATGTTGCAAGAACTGTACCCTTGCAGAATGAGAGAAAATACTGGGTTGCAAGGTCATTCTCTGGCTTGTCTTTCTAAAAAAGTATGTCGAAGTGTTTTTCACCATTTCAGAATGTTTGCAGTACATCATACTCAAATGATGAAATTAGTCAATACATTGTATTATGCAAAAAGTCCAGCACTAATGTTAAAAGAGTTGAACAGTGCTCTTTTGCGTGGATCTGTATCATATGTAATGAACGTTTGTGAAGAAATTCAGGTTAGTTACTTTGGTCCTGAGGAATACAGTGCAGAAACAGATACATTAATAGAAGCAAATGTGGAAGAGAATGTACAAAATTGTAGTACAGAAAATTTTGAGCATGAAATCACGAAGTTTAAGGTGATTTCAGGTGAAAGGCTAAATTATTCTTGTATTTGTTGTCGACAAACTCATTATAAAAATCAGACCAGGACTGGTGATCTGTATTTAAAAAGTGAAAAGGAAAGTAATAATGAGTGGAAGGAATTTGTAACTTATTTGTTGGTAGAGAATTGTTTTGATTTGGGTTCTGATCAGCGTATTTGTAAATATTGTTATAAAAAATTAGACGAGAACAAAATGCCTGCTAGAGTTGTGCATAATAAGAGTTGGTAAATATTCCTTCTGAACTGATGTATTTAAATACCTATGAGTCTATTCCAATTCAATGTGTGCATCCATTTCTGGCTATTGTTCGTATGGAGCCTAAGACAGGGAAATTGCCTCCTTCTGATTTACAGAGAGGATTAAAGGGAAGAGTTGTATATTTGCCTCTAGATTTAAAGAAAACTATTGAAACAATTGGTGTGGAAAATGTAGAAGATGGACCTTTAATTAGTATTGTTAATGGCGTTCCTACTAAGAGTAGGAAAATCTGGCAAGAATTAGTGTATGTTGGGGAAGTGAAAAAGGCAACGTTGTATCTGGTAAAAAATAATCAATACTATAAAAATGTGTATGTGGGAGAAGAAGAAATAAATGTAGAAGAAGATAGTGACTCGTCATTTGGACAAATTGAAAAAGTGGATGTGTCCAAATCTGAAGAAATCTATGAACATTACAGTGTTCATCCACTTCATTCCAAAGAAGTGATGGGGAATACTATAGAGGTATTCCAAATTAAAGAAGCAAAGGGAAGTCCCATTAGTGTATGGGAATAAAGCTTGGAAGCTTGTTGTTTCCCTCAGTTGTTTCCTACAGGAATATGCATATTCCTGCATCTGAATACCGGACATCAAGATTGTATACAGAAGATCCAAGATTTCGACAATGTATTCCATATTTGTTTCATCTTTTGTTTGAGAGTGACTTGTCTGGACTTTCTTATGCAGTCAACCATATATTGAAACAGGTGTACATCTGCAAAATGTTTCGGCAAATGAATTTTTGGATAAAGTACAGCAGAAAGATAATGTTTTGGAATCTCAGCTGATTAATCTCATGGCATGTCAGCGTGGTACTAATGAGTACTGGTACCATCATCATGGAGAACTTAAATGTATGCTAAGGAAATTAGGAACTCCTACATGGTTCCTTACTCTAGCTGTGCTGAATATGCTGAATAGGCTTGGGATTATTTACTATTTACTACAATTTCTTCGAGAGGCAAATCCAAATATAGTAAATATTGAAGACAAGACACCTATAAAATTGTGCTCTTTGGAACCAGTTAATGTATGCAGGTATTTCAATCATAGATTTGAAGCTATGATGTCTTTTATTACCAATAAAAAAAATCCTTCTCTTGGAGAGGTAATGGATATCTTTTGGAGAAAGGAGTATCAAGCGAGAGGTGCTCCTCACATACATATGCTAATATTGATCAAAGGTGCCCCCAATATGGAACAGATTTGGATGATACTGTGTTGTCTTTTATTGAAGAATATGCTACATGTGCTATTCCCAAAAGCACAGAAGAAAAGAACTTAAGACAACAAGTCTTACGATTCCAAAGCCATCGTTTTGGGAAATACTGTAGTTCAAAGTAGAAATCTAAGGACAAATTCTACACCAAATGTCGTTTTGGATTTCCAAGTTTTGTAATATCGAAAGGAAGAGTGAACAGTTTTATGTCATCTTTGCGACATACTATCACAAGAAACTCTCCAATAAATACCTACAACTTAAGAAGAAATGATGAGTCAAAATACATAAATGACTACAACCCAGTTATTTTGTCCATGTGGAATGCTAACATGGATATTCAATACTTTGCGGACAATTCCATCGCTGTTGCTCGATATGTACCTGTAGTGACTTATGCTTGTTATGGAATGTTATTGTCTGAGAATACCTTAGTTCGTTACCACAGTAACATCCTATATAACAAAATCAGAAAAGATGGAATTGAAGGAAATGTGGGAAGAGATCTCCCAAGAGAAGAGTCTAAATAAGAAATTATATAGTTACAGTTTGAAGATGTTATCTCATCGAGAAATTGGAGCGTATGAATGCTCAGATCGCTTATCATCTGCAAGTCTATACTTCAAATCTAGAAGAATCATTTGGGTGAGTCCAGGTCTTGCTGCAACACGAAATCGAGTACTTAAATCTGTTCAAGAAATTGAATATTTAGCTGAAAAACAGCCAGAAAGTACAGATATTGTGAAAACAAATATGTTGGATACACATTATCCAAATAGAAGTCATCATCATGAGAACATTTGTATATATGAAGTACTGCAAAACTTTATTTTTAAACAGAATATTACAGAAAACATCAATAATGGTATATATGCTGTGATTGGTTCTGAAGGATGTTTGGTGAAACAAAGAAAAGGACATTTATTAATCACCATAAACTGAGTTGCGAAACTCTAGACAAAAGGGAATTTTACTATTTAGCTCTTTTGCAACTCTTCAAACCGTGGCATTCAGAATTGGAATTACTTGGAGATTTTGAGAGCTATGAAGATTCGTTCAACGCAACTTAAGATACTATACAATGTCCTGTTTTTGCTAATTATGTGAAAATGTTGAACGTCAAATTTGAGCAAGAAGCTACAATTGCAGCTAAGATTGCTAGAGACAGTTCTCAAGACAGTCAAACTTCTGCCCCGTTGAGTCAGGATACACTAGGAGAACCAATTGTTCAAAATGAAGCAGCAATTGCCATGGATGAGGTGGAAACAGCAATGTATCAAGCTCAAGAAGATGTAACAAACTTAGAAAACTTGGAAGAACAACTAAATGTTGAGCAGAAACAAATATATGACCAAGTGAGAAAACAGATTGACCATGGAAGAGTGCTCTTGCTCTTCATTTCAACCTATCTGAATGTACGTGACTGGACAAGCTGGAACAGGAAAACGTTTATTAATTAAAGTAATTACAACTTATCTACAGAAAACAACTGAGTCGCATGTGTCTTGTGTTGTCACTGCTCCAACTGGGTAGGCAGCACACAATAATAAAGGAATTACTTTACATAGTTTATTAATGCTACCGGTAGAGCATGAAAACAAATTGGAATACTACAAGCTATCTGGAGAAGCATGTTGTGAAGTTTCAAGAGTCTTGAAGAAAATGAAACTTCTCAATATTGATGAGGTAAGCATGGTATCAAACTTAATGCTTGCCTTTGTGCATTTAAGAATGCAGTACATTTTTAAAACAGAGTATGACATATTATTTGGAGGAAAACACGTCATAGTTTTTGGAGATATACTATAACATACTCTTGTAAAAGGACAACCAGTGTTTAAAACACTGGTGCATGAAGATACCAGAAAGTCTTTGGGGAACATTGGAAATGTTAACATTTGGTCATATTTTGAGTATAAGGAACTTATTACAAATATGCGACCGGCAAATATGCTGATTATGGAACTATTCTTCAAGATATAAGAATTGGAAAAGTGACTGAACATGGCAAACAAACTTTACAGAGACGATTACTTTCCAATTTGTTTCCAAATGAAAATATTGTTCCAGAGAAAATATATATGAGAATTGCAGAAAACAAATCTGTAATTTGCTTAATGCCAACACTGCGTGAATGTTCTATATTTAATGAAGACATTTTAAAGTAGGAAAATGAAGACATTATAACATTGGAAGCTATTGATAAAATAGAGCTTGAAGGAATCACTATTATTTTGACAGAAAAATTGAAGAGGAAATTGGATTCTTTAGAGAAATCGATAAGTAAAACTGCGGGTTTAGAAAAGAATGTATTCGTTGTTCAGCTCGGTTTTTGCTAGTAAAACAATTGTATGTTCGCAGAAAACAGTTTCTTTTCATAAATCTCAAGGTTTAAGTGTAGATAGTGCTTTAGTGAATATTGGAAGTACTGCTGTTTAAAGAGGGTATGGCATATGTTGCTTTTTCTCGAGTGAGAACTTTATCTGGATTGTACTTGATTGATTTTGTTGAGAAAAAGATTAGTACAGATGCAAATTGTGTGAAAGAGTATAATAGGTTAAGAAGAGAATATGTACCCAATATCCAGTATTTGAAAAGCGTGTGGTAGGTAGAAAAAGAAGATATGAGAAAGTTGTGATTGCAGGCAAAAAGAAAAAGGACACTGTTGAAGAGATTGTTGGTTATCAGGTTGAAAATAGTTCTGGTGTCAACTGCTATGCTAATGTAGTTGTTAATGGGTTTTTTATACTTGAAAGTTTGCAACAGCAAATTTTTGAAAATCGTGAAAAAAGATTTTGTTTGCTGTTGTATTCTGTTTATGAGAAATGTAGTAGTGATACAAGTAAAATACAAAGTGTTTCTGATATTCGAAATGTTTTGGACATATGTTCTGGTTCTACTCAATTTACACAGAATATTCAGCAAGATTGTCATGATTTTCTAATGTATGTGCTTGTTCTATTGGAAGATGAAGGTATAGATAACGCAAACCTTTTTGGCCTTTCTTATAAATGGCAACATGACTTTGGAAATTGTTTGTTTACATGTAGTACGAACATGGACACTGAAAGATTTATATATTTGACTTTACCAGACTGTGAATCAGTGTCTTTTGACAATCTAGTTAGAGGAGCAAGTCAAAACATGGAGTGCAGCCAATGTAAATCACAAATGTCATCAAGATTAGTTATACAAAGATATGGACAGTATAATTTGAATGCTGCAACATTGTAAAGCTGATGGAAGAAAACTGGAAACTTTGATTTAAAAATTTGTAGCTACTCAAGTATCAATATCAGGAAGAACTTTTGGAGCTGTAGCAATTATTTTTTATGATGGTCCTTCTACAACATTTGGACATTACACTGTTTATTTAAAAAGTCCGAAAGTTTGTATACATTGTAATGATAGTCAATTGGTTTTTAAACGTTTGCCTAAAGAGTTATCAAATTCTTACCTAATATTTTTAAAGCCAAAATTTTAGGAACAAAATTTGGCCCTTCAGGATTACTGCTGTTAAGGTAGGTTGGTCTGGTGTTGCAGAGTACATTGTGAGTGAGGGTGAGGAGCTTGAAGAGGATCCTCTTGTTGACTTTGAGGCAGTGTAGGTGTATCAAGTGGTGGGTGATGTGGCTGCAGCAGGGGACATTGATGATCAGTCGGGTGGAGGTGTTTTGGATTTGTTGTAGTCGTTGTAGGTGTTTGGCTGGGATTCCTGTGTAGAGTGTGTTGCCATAGTCTAGTCTGCTGCTGATGAGGGCCTGTGTCACTGTTCTTTTTCTTTCGGTTAGGATCCACTTGTAAATGTTGCGGAGCATGCGTAAGGTGTTGTACGAGGAGACGGTGTAGACTTGCTTACACATGGAGAGGGAGGAGTTGATGATGAATCCTAGGTTGTGTACATGGTTGTTAGGTGTTGGTACTGTTCACAGTGTAGTCGGGCACAAGGAGTTGTCCCAGGCTGAGAGGGTGGGTCTGAGAATGAGTACCTCCATCTAGTCCGAATTCAGGTTTAAAGAGCTGATCCTTATGCAGTTGCAATGGCTTTCATTCCCTCATGGATGTTTCTTTTGGTGGTATGTGGCTCCTTGGTGAGGGAGAGGATGAGTTGGGTGTTGCCGGCGTAGGAGATGATGTTGAGGTTGTGATGGCGGGCCACTTTTGTGAGGGTGGCCACGTAGCTGTTGAATAGCGTTGGGCTGAGGGATGAGCCCGGGGGACGCCACAAATGATGTCGGTGGTTTTGAATCTGAAGGCTGGGAGGCGGACGTGAAGATTACTATTGAACAACTTCCAAACTAAGGATTTGACAAATACTATTTGATCATGAGAAAAACCATTAAGGACTTTATGTTGTATATTTTGTCAGCATATATTTGTAAGTAACATTACAGTGTATGAAATATAATCATATTATTTTGTTATTTTATGATTGTTTGAGATGTCATATTTACGTAAGAATTTGCTCTTAGAAAAAAACACATTTAACATATGTTTTATTTCTATTTTCTAGATTGTTATTGCCCAGAGTCGCAGAGTGTGAACCCATGAATCGAGTAGGCATCGGAGCGAGAATTGTTGAGTCCGTGGACATTTTAGGACTCAAGTCCCCGCCGAGCCGGGAATTGAACCATGGTCCCGGGCTGACCTCTGCTTCCAGGTCTGCCTCCTCTAACCAGTGAGCCACACTTCTCCACCACCAAGATGGTTTGTATCTTTTAAAAACATTTGAGAAAGTTAACATATATACTGAGTGTACCTGAGGACCTACTATCTTTGAACATTTATTTAAAAAATGCCAGAGACTTTTATTATAGAGATTTTTAAAATGGAACATAGCTTCAGAACAGTTTTCTCCAACGTACTAGTATGGTATTTAACAGAAAGACATGCTTGACTAGTAGAGACCAGAGAGATTTTGTATTAAAAGAAATCAAATTATTCTACATAAAATATTTCACAGAGAGTGTTTTCAAATACTCTTTCATGTTTAGAAGGAAAGGATAAGTTACTGTGTGTAGTTTCTCTTCTCCATATAAATATGTCCTCATCATACACAATACTTTGTGTTGAAGTGGTGTTCTATACCTGTTGCTGTGAGTATTTTCGACTTATATAAGGAATCACTACTTTCTTATTATGTTAAAAGGTGAGTACTTGATAGGTCTTTAAGAATTGGTGTGTGTCAAAACACTTGAAGTATTCAAAAACTAGAGTGATAATGGTACCTAAATATACAGATACACAGTGTTATTCTGGACAGCCAACAGTATTCCTTGCATTTTACTAAAACACATTTACTAGTTTGGAACGGGTAAGGTGAATAGACATATTCTACATTTTTTAGTACTGCATTTTACTATAACAGCTTGAGTCTTTTCCTATAATCATAACAAGTGACTGGTTTAAAAATTTAAGAAAACTTAAGAACAGGATATCCTTACAAGTAATTATATTGATATAACCTTATAAAGTACTAAAACTCTAATGTTGGAATGTTATTAGACAATGGTATTTTTATAATATTTTTTAAGGCAAAAATAGTTAATAAAGCTAGTTTTGTATTATGTATTAAGAAAACTGATAAAATGAAGTGTTAATGTTTTTGTACAAGGACCTATAACATAACAGATTAATTATAGAAGGAGAACAGAACAATACCGAGGACACTTTGGAAATTATCAACAGTCTAATAGAAGAACTAAACTTACCTCTCACAAGTAGCGAGAGTGAAGAACAGGAAATTAGTGCTGCAGATATGAGCTGTGATTTCCAAGACAAAAGCTTTGATACTGATTGTTAGAAATGGGATCTCAGGCTGGTCAAGGCTTGCGCCAAAGTCAGTCAGAGACCACCACTCTAAGGGGCTCATTATGATTGTGGATTTTCCGCATCCTCCGGGCCGGCTGAAGCCACCGCTGGCCCAGAGGATGCGGAAAATCCGCAGCGGACCCACCAAAGACCCACCGCCACATTAGGATGGCTGGTGGGTCCCGGTTTCCGTCCGCAGCTTTTCCTCCGCGGTTGGCTTACAACCGCGGAGGAAAAGCACTAATCTGGTGACGTTGTCTCCGTCCGCCAGATTAGTATGTGCATGCAAACATGCTTTTCTGCGGCGGCTTTTCTGCCGTGGAAAAGCATGTATAACTTCACTGCGGGGGCCCGTTGCGGGCCCCCTAGGTGAAGGGGGGTGGGGGGTGCACTGCATTTGTATGCAGAAAGTGGCAGGTACCGCGTGGTGCCTGCCTCTTTCTGCATGCAAATGCAATGCGTGCATTATTAACATTGCCGCGGGTGCAGCTTGAAGCCGCACCCGCCGCAATGTTAAAAATAGAGGATGTGACCGCCACCCTGGCGGTCACATCCTAATCGCACAGGAGGGGACTCCACAGCCCATGCGGACGTCCCCTCCTCCTTAATGATCGCGGACGGACGCAAGTCCCTCCGCGATCATAATCGGTCTCTATGTTAGGACAAGGGAGTTACACACCAAGATAACCCCTGCTCACCCGCTTGGTAACGTGACACGAGCAGTAAGGCTAAACTCAGAGGCTATGTAGGTTAAGTGTTTACGCGTGCACACAGCAACAACACCTGAGGCCCGCCACAAAGGAAACTCCACACAAGGTTATATATAAAAATAGCCTTTGTATTATACCCAAAACACATTAGATAAAAACACACACTTTACAATGTGCCAACAGGCACGGGCAGAATTTACAGGGGATATATGTACAGGACAGGGCCACATGGACCACTGTCAGGAAAATGCACTTTTAGAACTTAGCACCTAGAACATAGAATATAAAATCACTGTAGCACAATTAGAAAATGTAACACACAACCAGTAATCACTGGTAACAGGTAAGTACCACCTATGCAACCCTAACCACCTTAGGAGAATATTACGCAGGGAACCATGACCTCCCTAGCAACACTTGTACTAGGACGAACAACCGCCTAAGTATCACCATACATTTAGGGGTATAGGCAAGACCAGATTACACATGATGCATGACAACATTCAGAGGTATAGGGAAGGAAAACACATGATGCATAAACATACATTCTGCGGTGTAAGAACAAGGCAAATGACGCATCAAAACACATTCAGAGGTGCAGGAGAACATAATTGCGCAGAAATCACATTAGTCACCACCTGTGACTGTACCCAGAACAACTGGCCTTGTTGGGGCTAGGATGCCCTGTGTCCCAAAGTCAGGGGGGCCTAAACATAGCAGCTGCCCACTAAGTGCTGGGCAGCTGTAGAGACACTGATGGGGCAACGTTGCAGCCTCGCAGGCTCTGGCCAACTGACTGTCCCCTTTGGAGCCTCGCTGAGCTCTAACTAAATGGAATGCCCCTGAGCCTCTCGGGGGCTCTTTGCAAACAATTGCCGCCTCGTGAGAGCCTCTCTGACTCTGAATAATGACGTGCCCCCTGAGCCTTTCAGGTTTGAACACAAAATGCGGCAGTCTTTGAAGTCCCTCCGCGGGGGACTCGGCTACTGGAAATGCGCCTGGAGCCCTCCGTGGGCTCTACAACAATAACGCAGGGGCGGCCCGCTGCCAAGTGGGGCCGCCCGGGGGAACCAACAAGGATAACCCGCACTCACCAGCTCACTCCTCTGGACATCGCTGGAGGCGGGTGGGGCTCCCTGCTTCCTCTCTTTGGGCTGGGGGCTCTCCTCTCGGCGGGACCACCTTTAGGTAGCGCAGGGCTCTCTTCAGACACCGGAGCCCCGCCTGCACCTGCAGCCGCCTCTCCTTCACACACAGGAGCCTCGCTCCCTGCAGCACTCCGGAGCTCTCTCTCCTCCTGAGAGCTCGGGGGGAAGTACAGTGACTTCTGGTTGTCCCTTGGTCCCGCCCGCGGCCTGCCTCACTTCCTGCTGCGGGCCGGGCGGTGGCAGGGACAATCCCGGGCACAATCTGGGGTAGACTCCCGGCGTAAATCAGTAATAAGACGAGGAAGGCACTCGCTCGGGGTGGCAATCCAGCGGGGCAATGCCGGGTGGGCACCGGCTAAAAAGTGCAGCAATGAGCGGGGTGGCACCCGCACCGCTCGGTTTAACGATACTGTGGGAAGAATGCACCAGTCTTTGCAAATAAAGTGCCCTCAGGCGCTTAGAAGACAATTAAAGCACTCCCAGGCACAATTGAAAAGGTAAAGCGCTCGCAGGCGCTAGTGGCACTATTACAGCGCTCCCGAGCGCTACAAGGTTCCCGGGCCAGGGCAAAGCGCTCCCCAGAGCTACAAGGTTCCAGGGGCTAGGACAAAGCGCTCCCCAGCGCGAGGGTGCCCCAAAGGGTAACAACAAGTCCTTCAGGAGGTGGGGGGCAAGGCTGGGCCCAGAGCCAGCTCACAGGGTCTTCCTAGGCAGGGAGGCAATTCCACTAGTGGCGGTCACTGCACACGCACACCCATGTCTAGAAGTGGCACTTCTACACTAGACACAAACACGCCGCACGCATCATTGCACAGCATTCAATCAAACAAGTTAGCACATACCAAACTCGGGCCTGCACACCTTACACATAAGGAACTACCAGGGACACAGACATTCCCCATGCAGGGCAGGCCAATGTCACCACACGCACTCAGAGTGTACACGCACTTTCCACTGGGACACAGTGAAAGTGCGCAGAAACTAAAAATCACCATCCCCAGGTAACATATAAAAAGCAAAAAGTTCAGGGGTGAACCTGCCAGAAGGGTCAAGTCCAACACTGATTTTGTGGAAGCATTAGATTATATCGAAATTTTCGAACATATAAATTCCGAAATTGCTAACCAGGACATTGATGTCAGTGAAATACCTGATGAATTTCTTTAAGAAGCTCTGTTACATTATGAGATGTTAGAAGAATAAATGTATTGTTTATTAATAATAAAGGTTTGAGCACTATCTACTAATGTATTCACTGTACTAAAAGTGAAGCACTTATAGATTCACGAATACATTATTTACATTATTCTGTTGATTCAAAATATGCAAAGTGGGTCTGAGGGCATGGATTGCTTGAAATCCCCATGAACTATGCATGAAGTCTGGTATCTACCTGCATACTTATCTTTTATACCTTCAATTCTGTTGTGTGTATCCCTTACACTTCCACTAAACACTCTGTCACTGCTGTTTCAGTATTGTAGTGAGGCACTCAGCAGTATGTGCTTATCTATGCACTGTGCCAAAAGTGAAGCAGTTATACATTCAGCTAGATACTCTCCTCGCAGAACTGTAATCATTCAGTCAGTATCCAAGTGCTCATGCTGTAAAGTAGGTCTTAGGGCATGGACTTCTTCAGATCCCTATACAGCACTTTTCTATGCACCTGTACACTTGTCTTTTAAACCTTCAATTGCCCAGTCTGTATTATTACACTTCCTCCAAACACTCTGCAACTGCTGTTTCAGTATTGTAGTGAGGCATTCAGCAGTATGTGCTTACCCATGCACTGTGCTAAAACTGAAGCTGTTATAAATTCAGTAAAGGAACTCTTTTTGCAGAATTGTAATCATCCAGTCAGTACCCGAGTACTCATGGAGCACCGTAGGTCTTAGGCCATGGACTGCTTAAACCCTCTATAGGCTATGCTTACAGTTCCCCAGCTTGTATCCTTACAGTACCAGCAAACACTCTGTCACTGCTGTTTTAGTATTGTAGAGAGCCATTGAGCAGTATTTGCTTGTCTATGCACTGTGCTAAAACGGAAGCTCTTATAAATTTAGTCAAGCACTCTCCTTGCAGAACTGTAATCATCCAGTCAGTACCCAAGTTCTCATGGAGCAAAGTAGGCCTTAGGCCAACCATGGACTGCTTCAAACCCCTATAGACTGTGCATGCAGTCTTCTATGCACCTGCAAACTTGTCTTTTATACCTTCAATTCCCCAGTCTGTATCCTTACACTTCCACCAAACACTCTGTCACTGCTGTTTTAGTTTTGTAGTGACTGATTCATCAGTGTGTAGTAATCCATTCACTACATTAAAACACAAATGGTCACATATACAATAACTGGAACATCCCCAGGGATATGCCAGTTATTGTGCACCGTGAAACCACCACCATGGATGTACCGTATTTATAATGCGGTGCAGCATGGAGAAAAACGGTACAGATATGAGATGCATCTGTGCCGTAAAGGCGGCGCATTGCTTGAGTTGCGTTGCAAGTGCAATGCATCTCCAGCAATGCTCTGGGGGCCCTATGCTCAGAATGCTGTGTTAATCCTTACGCCTGCTTCAAGCAAGTGCAGGGTTTTGAAGCAGCATGAGCCCAAAAGTGACTCAGCCACTTTTAGGAGGTGTTCCTGCGCCGGACGCCCCCCTTGCGTAGGAATGCCTCCATCTGGTACAGGAATTTATAATGTGACGCACCTCCCAGATGCGTCACATTGTAAACAACACACACTATGGCGCATCTTTTGCACCACCTCTGCGTCACAAAAGTGATGCAACAATGATATAAAAGAGGCACAAGGGGGTTGTAAATCTGCCCCTAACACTTAAAAATTCACTGGAGCAGTTTCACCAGCAGTGCAAAGGGAAGCATAGACTTGTAACATATTTATGCACATATGTTACATTCAAGAGCTTCAGAAGTACTACAGTATACTATAAGTAAATACCAAATAGATTTATGCTGTAGCACTTCCTTATAGTTCTGCACTTTTACTTTCACCATACACTACTAATGTATTCATTCATTCATTCATTTATGCACTACACATTCATTCAAACAAAGTTTTACACACTATCATAGAAATATATCTCTTTTTTAGACCAGTTAAGGTAGTTCTGAAAATAACTATTTTTTTTGTCTTTATAGTTTTGCATTTTTTGGGGATTTTTTTAACAGTTTTTTTTTTAACGAAAAAAAAGAAACTGCAATCACAAAAGTGTCCAACAGCAACAAATCAAAAAAAAAAATATTACGACGTGAGCAACAGTGCTCCAGTTTCCTCCGGATTATCAAGTCAATTGACTGTTCCCCATAACAGAGAACCTCATTGCAAAATTTGCAATGTATGATTAGATCCGCAAAATCTGGACGGATATCTGGGTGTGGACTGCTTGCTTGTGGTGGTGGTGCAGTAGAAGTGCTGGAAGTAGCAGTTGCAGGGTTATACCGCAGCCTTTGAGAGCAAGCTCTTGCATAATTACGAGGGTGGAGATTTTTAACATGGCGCACCATACTTGCTGTTCCAAAAGTAATACTTTTTTCTGGGGTCGCCTCTGGAGACAGTAGTTTTTATAGATTTTACATGTGACTTTTTGGGCATTCACCTTTTTTTGTCCATCAGGAAGGTAAAAAATTTCCAAATGACAGCCTCTTTCCTTTTTTCCTGAGGCTGCTCTGCAACGAATTCCTCCTCTGATGAGTACTCAGAAGAGGATTCCACACGTGCAGCCATATTGAAGTTGGTTTCTAAAATGACTGGAGCTCCACAGAAGAGATGCTTCTCCTGAGAAAGTCAAAGAAGAATGATTAAAATGGGTTGGGTCTTTCAACAGTTGGAATAGAAAGTGTTAGGAATCAATCAAATTTGGTCTTTTAAATTCAGATGGCTATGCGTACACGTAGGGTGCGCTTATGGTGCACGTACGGATGACGTACCGCCACGATTTGCGTAATTGCTTTTAAAAGTAATATACGCTTATTAAAAGTAAAAAAAACTATTTTCATGATTATCCCAGATAATGTCTTCCCTTAATATTTACATTAAATACATAAATATATCTTTTAAACAATTAGAAATGTTCGCACAGTACACATACGGGGCGCCGTACAAACGTACATGACGTTACGCGTGAGCGCCGATGCGACGCGTAACGTCAAAACGTATTCGTAACATATGCATGAGTACACGCAGAGTACGAGTACCCGTGCAAAGGATGGTGCGATCACTGTACGCGTACCGTACGATTACCCCAAAAAAATAATTGGAAAAAGAAAATATATAGAATTTTTATTATTTTACACAACAAATGTATAATGTAACTTAAAAAGTAAAATAACTAAAAATAATTATTATAAAAATGTAGGAAATTAGTATAAAAAGAAAGAAATATGATAATTAATACATTTAAAAATTATCATTTGCAAAACCTTTGAAATTCACTGAAAAAAATATAGGTTTCAGCCACGTTATAGTTAGGAATTAGCATTTAAAAAACCTTGCAAATTCACTGAAAAAAACATAGGTTTCACACACGTTATAGTTAGGAATTAGCATTTAAAAAAACCTTAGAAATTCACTGAAAAAACCATAGGTTTCACACATGTTATAGTTAGCTGGACATTTCACTCATACAAAACCATTGAAATTCCCCTGTTATGGTTAGTTCACCTAACTATAACTTGCGCGCCCGCAGTACACGGCTGATGACGTCACATATTACATCACTCATGACATCACTGATGACATCTCAAATGACATCCCTGATGATATCACTGATAACATCATCCTTATGGCAGACCTCCTCTCACTGTAATATAATCTTTGATACACAAATTCAAAAATAGAAACTAAAATTTTCAAAAAAAAGAAGATACCAATACCTGTTACAACAACCTATTCAGTAATTCCAACATCTACATACACATCCACTCATTCACCAACAATTCTATATAGTCACTGTTAGAAACGGGACCCCGGCTGGCCAAGACTCACGCCAAAGTCAGTCAGGGATCACCATTTCTAAGGTCAGGGCAAGGGAGTCACACGCCAAGGTAACCCCTGATCACCCTCTAGGTAACGTGGCGCGAGCAGCAAAGCTAAACTTGGAGGCGGTATGAGTTAAGTATTTGCGCACGCACCCCAGCAACAACACCCAAGGCCCACCACAAAGGAAACTCCACACAAGGTTATATAAAAAATAGCCTTTGTATTGTAATAAAAACACATTAGATAACACACGCAAACTTTACAATGTGCCAGAGGCACAAGCAGAATTTACAAGGGAATTATGTACAGGACAGGGCCACATGGACCACTGTCAGGGGTAGGCACTTGTTAGCAAATAATACTTGTAGGTATACACTTAGCACATAAACATAGAATGATTAGCACCAAAATAGTACATGTAGCACACAACCAGTAATCACTGGAGAAGAGTAAACACCTCCTACGCAACCCTAAAACACTGTAGGAAAATCACGCAGGGAACTAGGACCTTATCATAAGGACCTAAGGAAGGAATACCAACACCTAAGCAGGTCACTCTTAGCAAAGGGAAGGAAACCTAAACATAAAATTGGACATCAACAATCCTCTAAGCAGGACACCTCTAGCAAAGGGGATAAACATAAAATGGGACATCAACAATTACACGTGAGGCATTAAACACATTCAGAGGTGCAGGATAGAACTTTTGCGCAAGAATCACATACATCAGTAAATTACAATGTGCAGGGTGCACATAGCACAACACTCGAACTTGTCCCTCAGGCCAACTGGCCTCGAAAGGGGCTGAATGCCCTGAGTCTCAATGTCAGGGGGTCTGCGCAGGCAGCACAGAACACAAGCCTAAACGTAGCAACTGTCCACTAAGTGCTGGACAGTTGTAAATCAGAACTGGGCAAACGTTGGAGCCAGGTGGGCTCAAGAACACAGGTGACTGGCACCTAAGAGCTTCAGCGCTCTACACAAATGAAATGCCCCTAGAGCCTCTCTAAGGGCTCTGAATTGATGTGGCCAAGGAGCCTCTCAGGGCTCAAAGACAATGTGGGCTGGGGCGGGAGCCTTCTCTCAGGCTCTCAGATCAACTGCCCCCTCGAGCTCCTTGGGCTCGACAACAGAAAAGTGCCCTGAGCCTCTCGGGGCTCGCAAGAACCAATGCGGGCGGGTGGAGCCTCTATGGCTCACAAACAAATGTGCCCCAGAGCCTCTCGGGCTCTAAATCTTCACGGGCGCGAGGTCGCGCTATGGGGGAGGGGCGGACACCGACAATGTGTCCCGACGCCCCTCTCCCTCTTCCATGCACTCACCGGCTGTTCTGCTGTTCTGCTGGCGGGACGGCTCCTCGGCGGCTCTGCTTGGGCCGCGGGCGGGGCTCCGCCGCGGTCTCTCGGCTCTTCTGCCACTCCGGGGCTCTCCTCTCAATTGGGAGCCTCGGGAAGACGCGCCAGCCGCTTCCTGCTCCTTTGGCCTGGCGCCGTCCCGCTGTAATCCGCCTGACTTCCTCTGGGGTCGCCAATGGCAGCGCGGCCCTGGAGGTCAGGAGGCGGGACTTCCGGGTCGCGGTAGGCAGCGGCCCGGCAACGGCTTTTAGTGCTCCTGGGCTGCGGTGGTGATCTCGGGGCAATGCCGGGTGGGCACCGGCTTTGTATAATAAAATATCAACGGGGCAATGCTGGGTGGGCACCGGCTTGGAAATCAAATACAAAGAGAGGTGGGGACTCGCTCGAACGAAAATCGGCAAATCTGATCTAATGCCGGGTGGGCACCGGCAATGTAAATAAAGTGCTCCCAGCGAAGAACAGGCGCTCCCAGCGAAGAACAGGCGCTCCCAAGCGCCAGAGGACAAAATAAAGCACTCACAGCACTAGGGGCCAAATAAAGCGCTCTCAAGCGCTAGCCAAGGAATTCCAGCGCTCCCCAGCGCTGAAGGGCAGAGAGCAGCGCTCTCAGGGCTGTAGGCACAGCACAAGCTCCAGCAAGGTCTGGAGGCAGGCAGAGGGGCAAGGCAGGGCCAGAGCCAGCACACTGGGTCTCCAGGCAGGGAGACAGCCAAGTGGCGGTCCTCTTGGCCCCAGCAGCAGCAACAGCCCCCTCTGGCAAGGATCCACAACCAGAACCAAGGACAAATTGTATGGGGACACAGCCCCTTCTTATACAGTAAATTCCTTTGTCTGTGGGTGCAGGGTGGGGGAAAACCAGTCGCAGCTGGTTTTGAAGTACTCTGTTTACCTCAACCACCCTCTCTATTCACTGGCAAGTCTAGGGACATCAGTCACACTACAGGGGGTGGAGCCAGCATTGTCTGGGGAAAGTCCAGGCCCATCAGGGACCAGGTGCACTCCTCCCAAGCCATCAACATGCTAATCTCACACTCACCACCGGGCAGACCCATCCAGCCTTCCTGGAGCCAGGCTCACCAGCCAGCTCCAGCCAATCACATGGCAGGCATATTTTACATTAATATGCCAAGTCCTAGAAATGGCATTTCTACACATGACACACACATACCACATACACCATTGCGAAGCATTCATTCCCACAAACTCGCACATACCAAATTCGAGCATGCACTCCCCACGCATCAGGAACTACTAGGTACACAGACATTCCCTATGGGAGAGCAGGCCAGCCTAACTACATGCACGCACTTTACTCTGGGACACAGGGAAAAAGTGCGCACAGACCAGAAAATCATCCATGCAGATCACAGATCTAGAGCAAAAAGATTAGGGGTGAACCTGCCTTAAGGGCCAAGTCCAACACAACCCCCTTCCAGCCAAAACGCAGGGCAGACCAATCACCACCGTGATGGGCTTCCCTGCTTGGGGCGATAACACACGGACGTGGGCCTGCAACTGCAGGGACACCCTCCTGTTTTACGCCACAGTGATCCCCTGGGGTTCTTTCTAAAACTATGGTAGGGACTAACTGGATTACCCCACTGGTACTCTCCAGCTGCCCTCGGCCAGGACCAGGCCCTAGGCCACCCAGGTGCCACTGGTTCCTGCCTACTCACAAAGTGGGGGGTAGTAACCCCTGGCACATAACAGCCATTTTCCACTCTTCCTGTCTGCAAGACAGTGCTAGACTGCCACTGGTTCTCCAGCCTAGGGTCTACAACCTTAGGTGGACCAGGAGTCTCAGGGAAGGCTCTCCTCCCCTTACCTCTTCTCCTAGGGTTCCTCCGCCTCCTGCGAGGGGTACCCTCTAAACACCATTCTCCCAACTTAGGGTTTAACCCCTCAGGTGGTACCGGGGTCAGAGGTGGGCTTTCCCACCCTCTGTACCCCCTTCCAGAGTCCTGCTCCCTCCCAACCGGGGCGGTACCTCTGGAGAAAGAACTGGTCAGGACACTGATTACAGTATTCCCACCCTTCAGGTCAGGCAAACCCTGAACCTGGACCTCCAACCTCCGGTCTAGAACCTTTGGTGGAATCACTGCCTGGCACTCCAGGACTTCTGGGGACTCACATCCTATCCCCCAATCACCCCTTTCACTGGACTTCTGTACTCTCCCTCCTGGAGCAGTACTGCCAGACTCTACAACTATAGAAGCTCCGCTCACAGATGCTCCAGGTCCTCCACACACTAGGAGATCTCCCTCAAGTGGACTAACAGGTAAGCTTAGGTCCCCACCCTGGTGTTCCCTAAAGAAACCATCCAGGCTCTGAGGCAGGGCTTCGGGCATCTGGGGACTCTCGGTCTCACACTCACTTCCGCTCCACTGAGACAGACAGCAAGCCCCTACACTCTCCTCACTATACTGAGACCTAGCTGGGCTACTCTCACCCTCCTCCACCACGCTGGGTTGGTGAAAACCTGACCCACTATTATTGGAATCACTCACTAGCGATGCTAAGGAACCTCTTGCACTCTCCCAGCGCTCTGCTTCTTCTGCAAGGTCCCAAGAACAAAAATACTTCAACTTCAGCAGGTGCTGGCGCAACTCTGGACAAACAACACTGAGCAACTGCTCTTTGAGGAACATATTCACCACACCGGCCAGCTCATTGTCCGAGTTAGCCCTCAGCCAATCACACATTGCATCAGAACAGTCATCCACAAAATACTTCCATTTCTGGTGAGACGGTTTCTTAAGGTTCCTAAACCTCAACCTATTCTCCTCCTCTGGGGAAACAGGAACAATGCTTGGGGAACTGGGAGTGGGACTGTCTACACTAACACTTAAAATGCTGCCACCACTGGACTCCACCCTCCTTGGGGAATCCAGACAATTACAAATGCACTCAGGGGGTAACCTACTCTCTAGGGCTACCTTCTCCCTGAACAAGTCCCTCTCAGCCACTAGCTTGGCATGCTCCAACCTGAGCTGTTCCATCGCTAGCTGATGCTCCCTCTCTTCCTTCCTATCCAACCACTCCTCTGGGGACAGGGAAAGGGACGGGGCGCTGGTACTGACACTGGACCCAGCAAGGGACTCCCTATCTATGGGGTCATCACTATCTGCTGACATCCATCCACTGTCATCACCATCCAACTCACATTCTTCATCAGAATCTTCAGGGCTCCCCACAGACTCACCACCCTCATGGCGTGCGGCCCGGGCCTTATCTCTCTCACTGTGCTCAAGATCCCACTGACCCTTTTGCCACAGGATCAGGCTGTCCCTAAGCTGGGACTGAGTATCCAACTCACTCACCTCTATGCCTCCCTTTTCACAGAATCTGACCAGCTCTAACCTTCTGTATCTAAAAAGACCACAGAGATCAAAAACTGGCTCCATTTTGGCGGACGTTCTCAAGAAAAGTTTGACACAGGGAACCTGGGGGTCTGAGCTAAACAGGAGAATACAATTAACAAAATTCAGCAAGATTCCTATCTCAGCGAACTTGCACTCCACTGTCCAGCGTAACATATACTCACTCACACACAACCCTCCCCTCGGACTGGTAAGGCAGTTTCTACCACCCCTGATTTTCTCAACCTGACCACAAGCGACACAGGTACCAAACTCTGGGAGCAGGGCGGGGAACAAGGTACTGGACAAAATCACAAAATGACACCTTTCAGGAGAAGCAAAACTGATCTTCACCTAAAAAACAATAATCCCCAAAATGTGGTTATCTAAAAAATGTAGAGCTTTGAAGTGTGGCCTGTCGCCACTGTTGTACAGCACAAACACAAATCCTTATCCTCACCGCTTGCCGCCAATGTTAGAAACGGGACCCCGGCTGGCCAAGACTCACGCCAAAGTCAGTCAGGGATCACAATTTCTAAGGTCAGGGCAAGGGAGTCACACTCCAAGGTAACCCCTGCTCACCCTCTAGGTAACGTGGCGCGAGCAGCAAGGCTAAACTTGGAGGCGGTATTAGTTAAGTATTTGTGCACGCACCCCAGCAACAACACCCAAGGCCCACCACAAAGGAAACTCCACACAAGGTTATATAAAAAATAGCCTTTGTATTGTAATAAAAACACATTAGATAACACACGCAAACTTTACAAAGTGCCGGAGGCACGGGCAGAATTTACAAGGGAATTATGTACAGGACAGGGCCACTTGGACCACTGTCAGGGGTAGGCACTTGTTAGAAAATAATACTTGTAGGTATACACTTAGCCCATAAACATAGAATGATTAGCACCAAAATAGTACATGTAGCACACAACCAGTAATCACTGGAGAAGAGTAAACACCTCCTACGCAACCCTAAAACACTGTAGGAAAATCACGCAGGGAACTAGGACCTTATCATCAGGACCTAAGGAAGGAATACCAACACCTAAGCAGGTCACTCTTAGCAAAGGGAAGGAAACCTAAACATAAAATGGGACATCAACAATCCTCTAAGCAGGACACCTCTAGCAAAGGGGATAAACATAAAATGGGACATCAACAATTGCACGTGAGGCATTAAACACATTCAGAGGTGCAGGTTAGAACTTTTGCGCAAGAATCACATACATCAGTAAATTACAATGCACAGGGTGCACATAGCACAACACTCAAACTTGTCCCTCAGGCCAACTGGCCTCGAAAGGGGCTGAATGCCATGAGTCTCAATGTCAGGGGGTCTGCGCAGGCAGCACAGAACACAAGCCTAAACGTAGCAACTGTCTACTAAGTGCTGGACAGTTGTAAATCAGACCTGGGCAAACGTTGGAGCCAGGTGGGCTCAAGAACACAGGTGACTGGCACCTAAGAGCTTCAGAGCTCTACACAAATGAAATGCCCCTAGAGCCTCTCTAAGGGCTCTGAATCGATGTGGCCAAGGAGCCTCTCAGGGCTCAAAGACAATGTGGGCTGGGGCGAGAGCCTTTTCTCAGGCTCTCAGATCAACTGCCCCCTCGAGCTCCTTGGGCTCGACAACAGAAAAGTGCCCTGAGCCTCTCGGGGCTCGCAAGAACCAATGCGGGCGGGTGGAGCCTCTATCGCTCACAAACAAATGTGCCCCAGAGCCTCTCGGGCTCTAAATCTTCACGGGCGCCAGGTCGTGCTACGGGGGAGGGGCGGACACCGACAATGTGTCCCGACGCCTCTCTCCCTCTTCCATGCACTCACCGGCTGTTCTGCTGGCGGGACGGCTCCTCGGCAGCTCTGCTGGGGCCGCGGGCGGGGCTCCGCCGCGGTCTCTCGGCTCTTCTGCCACTCCGGGGCTCTCCTCTCAATCGGGAGCCTCGGGAAGACGCGCCGGCAGCTTCCTGCTCCTTTGGCCTGGCGCCGTCCCGCTGTAATCTGCCTGACTTCCTCTGGGGCCGCCAATGGCAACGCGGCCCTGGAGGTCAGGAGGCGGGACTTCCGGGTCGTTGTAGGCAGCGGCCCGGCAACGGCTTTCAGTGCTCCTGGGCTGCGGCGGTGATCTCGGGGCAATGCCGGATGGGCACCGGCTTTGAATAATAAAATATCAACGGGGCAATGCCGGGTGGGCACCGGTTTGGAAATCAAATACAAAGCGAGGTGGGCACTCGCTCGAACGAAAATCGGCAAATCTGATCTAATGCCGGGTGGGCACCGGCAATGTAAATAAAGCGCTCCCAGCGAAGAACAGGCGCTCCCAGCGAAGAACAGGCGCTCCCTAGTGCCAGAGGACAAAATAAAGCGCTCACAGCGCTAGGGGCCAAATAAAGCGCTCTCAAGCGCTAGCCAAGGGATTCCAGCGCTCCCCAGCGCTGGAGTGCAGAGAGCAGCGCTCTCAGGGCTGTAGGCACAGCACAAGCTCCAGCAAGGTCTGGAGGCAGGCAGAGGGGCAAGGCAGGGCCAGAGCCAGCACATTGGGTCTCCAGGCAGGGAGACAGCCAAGTGGCGGTCCTCTTGGCCCCAGCAGCAGCAGCAGCCCCCTCTGGCAAGGATCCACAAGCAGAACCAAGGACAAATTGTATGGGGACACAGCCCCTTCTTATACAGTAAATTCCTTTGTCTGTGGGTGCAGGGTGGGGGAAAACCAGTCGCAGCTGGTTTTGAAGTACTCTGTTTACCTCAACCACCCTCTCTATTCACTGGCAGGGCTAGGGACATCAGTCGCACTACAGGGGGTGGAGCCAGCATTGTCTGGGGAAAGTCCAGGCCCATCAGGGACCAGGTGCACTCCTCCCAAGCCATCAACATGCTAATCTCACACTCACCACCAGGCAGACCCATCCAGCCTTCCTGGAGCCAGGCTCACCAGCCAGCTCCAGCCAATCACACGGCAGGCATATTTTACATTAATATGCCAAGTCCTAGAAATGGCATTTCTACACATGACACACACATACCACATACACCATTGCGAAACATTCATTCCCACGAACTTGCACATACCAAATTCGAGCATGCACTCCCCACGCATCAGGAACTACTAGGGACACAGACATTCCCCATGCATCCCTATGGGAGAGCAGGCCAGCCTAACTACATGCACGCACTTTACTCTGGGACACAGGGAAAAAGTGCGCACAGACCAGAAAATCATCCATGCAGATCACAGATCTAGAGCAAAAAGATTAGGGGTGAACCTGCCTTAAGGGCAAAGTCCAACAGTCACTCAAACATGTACTCACTCATCATATGTACTCACACACCTATACATCCTGTTACACACATACACTCATACATAGAGTTACTCACACACATACTCACACATGCAAATAAACTATCAAACATCCATTTACTTGCATATACAGATATACTCACACCACTACACCTACTTCTACAGAAAGGTGCACATTCTTACTCTCTTAAACAATCACTTATAGAAACACATACTTATTTATACAGAAACTCTTCAAATCTCTCACTCTCACATATACTCACTTATATACATCAATAACATCAATACTCACATATACTAGTTCATAACATATGTAGTTACTCATAGCGATACTAGTGAGACAGTCATTCACTCACTAACACACCCATACACACACTCATCCACCTATACAGTCTTGCACACATGCTGTCTTCAAAACACATACAAACAGAGAGTCACTCATTCATGCATCTATGCGCTAAGTAATACCCCCCACCAAACCATACAGACACTCATTCCGATACTCAAAAAACCAACTAGTAACCCATATAGACACTCATGTAGCTACTCACCAACCCATGCAGCTACTTACACACAAAGTGAGAAACTGATACTGATATTTACAAATGTAAAAATTACTCGCTAATACATGTTTTCACTAAGATACACGTAATAAGTCAGTTATACAATCAATTTTATTAAAAAAACATACATTTTGGGCCCGATGTAGGTCGGTTGGTAACGGCCAAAAATCTGTATTTTCGGCCGTTACCGACTGGTATTCAAGGATTGGCATGTAGGGGCACAATTTTACAGAATCGGTAAATTTACCGATTCAGTAAATTTACCGATTCGGTAAAATACCGAATCGGTATTTTTACCGATTCGGTAAATCTCAGATGTAGGTGGGACTCTTCTGAGTCCCAAAGGCCCTACAAAATCAGTATTTTACCACACAATCCTATTGTGTGGTAAAATAGCGAATTCAGATGTGCATGCACATGTGTGCATGCACACCTAGCCATGTGACAGACAGACATGCCCTTAGGGCATGTCTGTGTGCCACATGGCGCACATGCCTATTTGTGGGGTGCCAGAGGGTGTCAAAGTGACACCCCGTGCACCCCTGTAACATTCGGTATTTACCGATTCTGTAAATACAGAATCAGTATTTCCCATTGATTCCTATGGGCTTCAAAGCCCATAGGAATCAATGGGAAATACCGATTCTGTATTTACAGAATCGGTAAATACCGATTGTTACAGATTCGGTATTTCCACATCTGGAAATACCTACATATCCACCCTTTAGATTTACCGATTTTTAATTACGAATCGGTAAAATTCGGTAATTAAAAATCGGTAAATCTAATTTACCTACATCTGGCCCTAACGTATTTACCTATTTATTCTTCCATCGACCATTAGATATACATATATAAAAATTAATTATTTTTCAGAAAGACACACATTCAATGGATGATGTCATCAATGATGTCATCAGTGATGTCATTTGAGATGTCATGAGTGATGTCACTGGCCATGTCATGAGTGATGTAATATGTGACGTCATCAGCAGTGTATTGCGGGCGCGCAAGTTATAGTTAGCTGAACTAACTATAACGGGGGGATTTTCAGTGAATATATATATGTATAAATATTTCATTGTGTATAGGTATTTTTTCAATTACATTTATTTGTTAAAATGTTTATTAAATCTATTCTTTTTAAGGTTAATTTTATTATCTTATATCTTCAATATTATTTTAATATATATATTACTCGATTTTTTTTGTTTGGGAATATTTTTGGGGTCAATATTATATCAGTGAGCCGAAACATCCCCTTGATGCAGAGTAACACAAGGCAGTGCATTGCACAGCTTTGTGTTACTTTGGATTACAATCCAGTGGCAATCACGATTTGCATTGGAATATATAAGTGGAATATATCGCCCACAAAACTTTGCATTGGATCTGCATTATAAAAGTATTGCAAATCCTACAGAAAGAGTCAGATTTATCAAATGAATTTGTAACCCTTGCATCATGGCAACACAATTCTTAAGTCACATTCACCAAGCCGCACAAGGCCACCTTGTGTGGCCCTGCGTTGTTTGCTAAATCTGGAATAACACAAGGCAGCACAATTCACTGCGTTAGGCTATGCCAGGAAGGCATTGCATGCGTAACGGTAAACGGGACCGGCTCCCAGAGGTGCGGTGGTTCCATTGTGCCAATTAGGATTCGACTGCCACCCTGGTGGTCGCATCCTACATATTTAACATTATGGCAGGCGGTACATTGAGCAGAACCTGCCACATTGTTAAGTATGCATGTTGTGCATTGGCATGAACAATGTGACACACCGCGTGGTGCCTGCCACCTTGTGTATGCCAATGAAGGGGGGTACCATAGGTAACCCCCAAAGGCAGCCCACCAACCCCCCCAGGGGCCGGAAATAGGCCCCCAAAGTTTTCACTGCATGCTTTCCATGGCGGAGTCTCTGCCATTTAAAGGCATTCCACAGCAGGCGTACTAATATTGTGTCCCATTTCCGCCCGTCCGGCAATCCAACCGACAGAAAAATGGCAGACAGTCTTTCTGGCCGCCGCGGTGCCCCTCGCCTTTCTAATATGGTGGGGGTGAACCAGGCACATTTTGCGGGCGGATTTCCACTGCCAGCCCGGCGGTGGCCACCGCTGGCCCAGCGGTGGTTATCTGCCCGATATCAAATGAGCTCCATGGTTTGTTCAGTGAGCAATTTATTGATAAAGGTGATTTCTTTGCATACATTTGCAACTTTTTTAATTAAACACTCGCAACAGCATGGAACCGCACTGACATTAACTTTCAGCTATCAAAACATTGGCTATGTCTGCATCTAGTTTTTAACATTAAACCAATTATCAACAGCTGAATGCAAATTTGTCACAACATATGTCTAGCCTCTTAGAAACTTACACCTCATCTGCATTGATATCCCACGGAGGTGAAGTGATGAATTCTTGTTTTGCTGCGTGTGCCTATCCCTAAAATAAACATTTTCTTCTAACACTTCCTATGCAAATCCACTACACCTTTTCAAGTGCATCATCTGCAGTGATCTAATGTACAAGTTTAGGCCCTTCCCATTAAAAGCACAACTTAACACTATTGCGGCTAACAAAACAGAAGCACTGTGCATTTCACAAATTGTCCACAATCTGGGCCTGATTACAAAACTGCCTGGGGAGTGCAGCAAGACATTGAAACCTGCACACAGGGCACTTCTGTGTAACAGAAGATGCCACAGACAGGTTTATTGTTTATTAAATAATAGTCAATGCGCTGGCACACATTTCACACTACTCTGTGAGAGGATGGGATTCTTACCATGAAAATGAAGGAGTTCTTTGGCTTATCCCTGTGTCATGCTACTGATGTGATGCAGTACCAATGTCTCAAATGTGTCCCTCCAAAGGCGCACAAACTATCCTCCATGTATAAGTGCTACACAGTTAAGGAGCCAGCTTGTAGGAAGCAGAGGGTGCTTTAGCATACTGTTCAAACTTAGGACTTGATTTTGAAGTTGCAGATCAGGTCCCGTTGTCACTTTTTCAATGTTCTTCCTGTCTGCTGACTTGGTGGTCCACCCGCCGTCTTTGGAAGTTGGCTGATCCATGGATTAAAGACAGTGAAAGTCCTGCCGACTCTGCCAGGAATTTTCCACCACGTCAATGGCAGTTTAGGCAGAAGCTGCTGTCGGCAGGACTCCAGCCCAGATTCGTGCAGTCCAGATTACAATGTGCCTTTCCCCCATGATAACTGTGCTGGGAATCCTTCCTATCTCAAACTGGTGACATCGAAGGAAATGAAGTAAAAACATACCTTTTTTTCCTGCTTTCTGCCTTTGTCCCCATGTTGTACCCCATTGTCCAGGTCTCTCCTTTGCTACATCCGCTCCACCATAATGCCAAATGACTCAGTTGTTGCCGAAATCTGTAGTAAGCTACTTGTGCAATTGTCCTATGTATCGTGCATTGACTGTAGCCTTGTGCACTTCTGCATTGCTCTTACATGCAACATTTTTTTTAGGTGTGATGCAGTAGTGTTAATTTTCCTACTCATCAAGGTTAAATGAGCACACTTGTATCAACACTTGGTGTTGTGGTGCTTGTGGGAGTCGTGCTTGTGGTGCCTGTAAGTGTGCTTTCAATAGTGTGTGTATGTTGTTTGTATGGCATGCATTATGAACTAAAAGGGGTATAACACATTACCTAAATTGACATTAAGAGACAGTCATAACATATATGGGAGGTAAGATAATGATGAGGACCACTTACCTCCCTTCACATCACCATGGCCTCACTCGTTAAGGACACTACTGCTAGGACACTGCCAGAAAAACGGGAACATCTAAATCTACTTGGTACAAACCCGCCGACATGATGGTGACTGAAAACTGTTAGCCAGTAGAGAAGAGCACCACCGCTCCGGTCTCCTGTCTATATGGCAGGCGGACCGCTGTCAGCTTGACAGAGTTCTTGGGACCGCTGCCAGTGGGGGTAGGGGGGGCAGTAGAAGAGCCACCAAGATCCAAATTAGCGCCTAACTCAAAAGAGTAAATTACCTTTGTGAATCTGGTTATTCACAACATACTACGGTGAGGTACTACAAACAAAAAAAAGAAGCATTGGCAAAGCAATGGCTCTGGGCTTGGCCGCCAGACTTATGACAATTCTTGTTTTGTAATGTTTTTGTTAAACCTTTATTGTTTCATTTGCCCTTATAAATCTGAAAAAAATAATTTGCTAGAGGCAAAAGATTGTATTATCTAAAAAAAAATCATTTACCATAGTAATCCCTGGCATTAAAGGCCAAGGCCAAGAGCGGCACCAATATCTAGCGGGGCCGCCACCACGCCCACAGTGTCAATTAGCATCATTCAGACGCTACTTCATAGCAAGCTGGAGCATGCGCGCAGTGGACACGTGCAGCGGGTGCAAAGGCAAGATCGTCTGTGCCTGTCCGTGCTCCGAACGCACTCAGCGCCAGCCATGCTCAACCAAAAAGACTTTGCTACACATGTGAGGAATTAATGCTCATTGGTAAGCGATCCACTATTAGGCTGGAAAAGAACTTATGGGGCTCCCTTCACTGGCCATCAGAGATGGGTGCTCTACCACTGCCCAGTCGGCAGGTTCGAAATCTGGGGGTCATACTTGATGAACATCTCTCAATGAGGCAGCAAGCAGTGAAAGTTTTATCTATGTGCTTTGCCATCCTTAAATGGCTCAGAAAAATCGTTTGGATGCTACCCCTATCTACTCAACGCACTGTGGTCCATGCTCTTATTACATCTAAGCTGGACTATGGCAACATTCTTTATCTTGGAGCCAATAAGGACAAGGTACGCAAGCTACAATTGGTCCAAAATGCGGCGGCTAGGTTGCTGTGTAAGATTCCCAAAAGTGCTTCAGTCTCAGGCATCCTTGGTGATTTGCATAGGCTCAGGGTTGAGAATCGTATAAAGTTCAAAGCCTTCAGATATATGTTCAGAATCAACTGTGGCAAAGCACCACAATATCTGAAGACTTTAATCAAGCGCTATCTACCTTTTCGGGCGTTACACTCAGCCTCAAAGGCTAATTTTGTTGTGCCAAGGATTAGACTATCCCAGATGGGTGGCCTGTCATTTTCGTATATCTGCCCTGGCTGTGGAACTCCCTCCCGAGTGCACTTCGGAAAGAAACTAATTATGTGAACTATCGCAAAGGCCTCAAAACCTGGTTATTCAATCTATAAGGTCCGGTTTCGTGACCTTTCAGGCGGTGCCAGGAAACCTTGGGTAGCTGTGCGCCTAATAAGAATAAATTAACAATAATTTAACAATAACAACAATCTACTAATATTGAGCACCGTGATGACAAAACATAGTTAAATAATAGACTAACCTGTGGTCTGCTGAATGCTAGATCTCTCCCTAAACACGCGCAAGAAATCAATATACTGCTTGATACTGGGAAGTTTGATGTATTATTCATTACAGAAACTTGGTCTACAGAGGATTCTCTCTCTGACCTCGATAAGGCATGTCCTGATGGGTTTAAAGGGTTCCACAAGCCACGAGTGGGAAAAAAAGGTGGGGGCTTAGGCATCCTCCACAGAGACAGGTGGGACATTTTTCCCATAGACTAAGTAGAGGAGATAGAAATGCTAGGATTTCAGTTAAAAACTCAACAGATAAACATGGCAAAAGGGATTCTCTGCTATAGACCACCCACTACTCTGAGCTCATCACCTTCCCTTTCTCCTGGATATTATCTCCAATCTATGGATCACGCGTAATAATATCCTTGTTTAGGGAGATTTTTATTTCTGGGCACATGAAGGCCTATCGACAGCTTATAAGGATCTGTGTAGTACCTGTGGGACTATCGATCTCCAGCAGCAGGTCCATGGCCTTGCTCATACAGCTGGCCACACCTTGGACCTCATTTTCTCCCCAGAAACCCTGACCGCGGTAGAGGAAATTACCCCTCTCTGCTGGACTGATCATTCACTTATTACCTTTCACCTACATGATGTTGTGCCCAGGACAAGGGCACTAGGACCCTGGGACACAGGACAGAAGCCAGGGGACACCGGACTCGACATCCAGCAGGACCTCGAGGTAGGAGGTCGGGGAACATCTGTGCTGCCATGCTAACAAAATAAAGAATCCTTGAACATACTGATTGCTTCCTTCGTGTTTCTGGGGCTGAGGAACACGGCATTTAGCGACGAAGGTGGCAAATCCAACGTGTGTGTACCCATCGGAAGCATCATCGCAATTTTAAACCAGGAGCCCACCCTGCATCACCTCGTGCAGTAAAAATCAGAAGGAAAGTGCCCAGGAGGAGTGCAACGATGCAGGAGCCCACCCCGACCGCTGCGAAAGAAGACTGTTCAGCTCCGGTAAGCGCTGTGTGATCTAACAAGGGCACTAGGACCCTGGGACACAGGACGGAAGCCAGGGGACACCGGACACGACATCCAGCAGGACCTCGAGGTAGGAGGTCGGGGAACATCTGTGCTGCGATACTAACAAAATAAAGAATCCTTGAACATACCGATTGCTTCCTTCGTGTTTCTGTGGCTGAGGAACACGGCATTTAGCGACGAAGGTGGCGAATCCAACGTGTGTGTACCCATCGGAAGCATCATCGCAATTTTAAACCAGGAGCCCACCCTGGATCACCTCGTGCAGTAAAAATTAGAAGGAAAGTGCCCAGGAGGAGTGCAACGATGCAGGAGCCCACCCAGACCGTTGCGAAAGAAGACTGTCCAGCTACGGTATGCGCCGTGTGAAAAGCGCAAAAAAAAAGAAAATAGGCGGGGGCTCTCGCAAGAGTCTCGGTGGCCATTTTAGAGTCAGGCATGAGAACCAATCACTGTGAAGGAAAAGCGGGCTGCCATTTTTAAGTCAGGCAGAGGACCGATTGTATCAGAAGTCTTGCGAGATCAACGGCAGCCATTTTGAGGTCAGGCAAATAGACCAATAGGAGCAAGGAACAGTGCGACGGCCATTTTAAAGACGGGTGAAGACGAAATTAAGAAGAAAAAGTGCTGTTCGAAGCCAAAAAAGGGTCTGAATGCACGAATTAGGACAAATAAAGATTAAAAAGAAGGAAAGAAAGTAAAGAAAAGGAATTAAAAGACGTTTAAAAAAAAAAAAAAAAATAGAACAACAGAGTGTCAAGGAAATGAGCAGGCAAATTGAAGAAAAGGACAGAAAGTGCCGAGTTGAGCACTAATAAAGCACAAGCAAAGACAAAGAACAGTAAACAAAGGAACAAGGCAACAAACAAAAGGAAAGTAAGGAAAATAAGGACAAACAAGAGAAAATAAAGCCGGTAAAGTGCTGACTAAAGAGAAAAAGTGCCGATTTGAGAACCAGGAAAACAAACAAGCACAGGAAGCAAAGAAAAGAGGATAAAAGGAAAATATAATATAGGAGATAACAAAAGAGTGTCAAGAAGAGCACAGAAAAGAAGAAATGGTGGACCCTAAGACAGAAAGACAAAGTGCACAATCCAGAAGACCACCACCATTCAACTTGTCTGAGCCACAAATAGGAATTAGATGGGAGAAGTGGATCAGACGTCTCAAGAGATACATGGAAGCGACTGATGTAACAGAAGCAAAGAGATTAGGTTTATTGCTAAATTTAGCAGGTGATGATATTGAAGACCTTCTAGTGACACTACCAACCGAAGAAACCGTCACCTATGGGAGACTAAAGAAATGCTTAACAGCCAAATTTGAAATGTTGATTTTGAACGATACACTTTCGCAATCGCGTTTCAACAACTAGATGAAACGCTAGATGACTTTGCGGCAAGACTGAGAAAACTTGTGACACATTGTGAGTTTGACAAATTTGATAACGAACAAGTAATAAGGCTGCGGATCATTGAGGGCTGCCGTGACACAGGGTTCCTTGCAAGGATCTTAAAAGAACCGACGTCACTAGAAAATATTCTGTCCCTAGCAAGATCGTAGGCAAGAGCGACAGCACACGCAAAGGAAATGGACCGAGAGAAAGACAACAGAGTGGAACAAGCACACCACATAACAAACAACTATCACGCAGGCGGGTGGAAAAAAGACAGGAATGAACAGACAGCGAGTAAACAGCCTGAAGGAACTTGCTACAGGTGTGGAATGGAATTTCCACATCGAGGCCCGTGCGCAGCGTTTGGGCAGACGTGCAGAAAATGCAACGAAAGGAATCACTATGCCAGCGTGTGTCAAGGAGTACAATTCAGAAATGACAGGGGAAGAACAGGGAGACCACAAGTGTCAACAACCAGGCATGTCAGACTTGTCGAAACAGAAATAAGAAGTTCATCACTAGAATCAGGTGAAGAAGAAGAAGAAGAAAAGACTGAACGACTATATCGCATGTCGAATGTCCACACAGAATTAACTGAGGAAGATGAAAAAGAAGAAAGAATATGCCTGGCAGACAAAACAAAATAGAATACGTGACCATAGGAGTAGGATCACACAAAACAAAGTTCTCCAGGACAGCGGTGCAACATGCACCATCATATGTGCATCAGAGTATGAAAAGATGAAGACAAAGCTGACATTGAGGCCGTCCCGAGTCGAAGTTTTCACCTGGGGGTCAGGGAAACCAGTGACTAACATGGGAAAATTTACAGAAGAACTAACATACAAAAACCAAAAAATCAAAGAGGACATCCATGTGCTAAAGGGCGACATCCCAGCACCATGCCTGCTGAGCAATATCGCAGCTCAAATAATGGGTCTCATGGCCATGACATACAACATGTCAGAGAAAAGAAGCATATTGAAGACATACCACAAGCTACCTCAAGGACTGGGAAAAGACTGTGCCACCGTAAGCGCACCACTGAGGGAGTTAACAAAGAAAGGTAAAAGTTTCACATGGACCGAAGACTACAACAAAGCATTCAAAGAGATCAGACCTGCTGCAATGGCAGGAGCCCACCTAGCCCATGTGGACCAGAGGCTGTGCACGGAACTGAATTCAGATGCCAGCCCAGTGGGACTGGGAGCAAGATTGCCACAACACCAACAAGGAAAAGATTCCCAAAGACAGGTGGTGGCGCATAGAAGCAAAAGGTTCTCGGATGTAGAAAATGGATACCTTCACATGTTCATCTATGGGAAGGCATTCACAATGACAACGGATAACCAAACACGGATAACAACGTGTGGAGACTCAAATGAGAAAATACAGAAGGACGAGAAGGAACATAATGACGAGGACCATGAGTCAAGGCATCACCTGACAGAAGTGTCTCAAATGACAACCATAGCAGAGGAATATCTAAACTATGCACTAAAACAGAGCACACCGGCAACCACAACGATGGAAGAGCTAGAACATGAAACAAGACAGGACCTCACGATGCAGACGATAGTGATGGTGACCAAGCAGCAAAGGTGGACGCACATACAGAGCAACAGCAGCTGGGACGATGGAATACAAAAAAGAAGAGTTATTGGCGCTTAAAAAGATCAGTGAGGAACCACCAGAAAGCGAGAACAGAATAACAGAACAGTTTATGGGAAGCATCAAAAAGGAAATGCAGAGAGCAAAGCAAACTAAGATCTCGATTGAGCAAGCACTATATCAGGTGCAGAGAAACCACTGGAACAGCACTCATAGCTCCACAGGAAGGCGCCATGTGGAACTGATGGTGGGGCGCTCAGGCAGAACGAGATTGTCACAAATTAAAAAGGTGGAAAGAGTGGAGCAAGAGGACATTGTTGCAAGAGACCAAGCAGCGAAAGCAAAAATAAGGGCCCATGACGACCAGAGAAGACATGCGACAAACAGGAAAATAAAAGAAGGAGACACCGCATTAGTAAAACAAAGACAAGTGAAGAAATATGACAACGAGTTCTCCAGAGACCAATTGACGATGACAGAAGTGAAGGGGCCAATGATAACGGCATCAGCTGGCCAGTGTCACATCACTGGGAACAGCTCGCATTTCCAAAAAAAAAAGAAAAAAAGAAGCGGAAATGCCAAAGCAAGAACTGAGGGAAGACACACAAAAAGAAGAAGTACTAGCAGATATCAGAAAACAGCAACCAAGAAGAAAAGCCAAGAAGACAAAGAGACTAGTTGAGGAGATGTAAGAAGATGGAGGCCTGTGGACACTTTTCAATCACCTCTCTCTCTCTCTCTCTCTCTCTCCGACCACAGGCTGCATTCAAAATGTTTGTTTTGCAACAAGGGGGGGGGGAGATGTCGTGTCCAGGACAAGGCCACTAGGACCCTGGGACACAGGACAAAAACCAGGGAACACCGGACACACATCCGGTCAGGGGCGGGGATAAGGGACACGCTAGAGCAGGACCTCGAGGTAGGAAGTCGAGGAACATCTGTGCTGCCATGCTAACGAAATAAAGAATCCTTGAACATACAGATTGCTTCCTGCGTGTTCCTGGGGCTGAGGAACACAACACATCTGGCTAAGAGTTGTTCCCCTGCCGATTCAGTAGCATGCTCAGCAGAAGACAAAGGCAGAGCATAGAATAAGCTGCCTAATGCTAAAGTCAAACCTTTCATCAATAATACATATTTATTTCCAGCAGATTCTGCAGAGGTGAATTATAATCATTTCAAAAGGGAAATCTTGAAAACCTTGGTTGAAACTATACCTCTTACTTCCCTAAAGAATCGGAAAAAAGTCTGAGCTCCCTGGTATGATCTCACACTGAGAAATGCCAAACTAAAATGTAGGCAACTTGAGAGGAAATGGAGGCGTCACTACCTGGCGGTAGATAAGTTTATCTTAATAAATGCGCTAAGTGAATATGAAAACAGGTTAAGGAAAGTGTGAGCTAACTACTATTGCAAGCAGATCACTGCATCTCTTAACAAAGGGGCTCATTACGATGGCGACCGTTACGCCATCGTGACGGGAAATACCCCTGTCATATTATGATGGCGGTGGGTAATGTCAGGACTCAAGTTGTGGGTTCAGTCATAGTCAATCCAACTGCAGTAGGAAGGCAATCAGGATGCCATCCAGACACATGGACAGATAGAGTGCGATCCTGGAGATGCAAGATGGCCGCCGTTGTGGCCAGCGTAAGGGACAATGAGCGTTCTAGTCCTCCAGGTCCCAGCTGCTGAGATTCCTATGTGAAGCGCGAGCGTCACGAAAAACGCGCACTTCACTGAAGACCCTAGCTGAGGAAGTTCGTCGTGTCAAGAAAGAAGAAGTAACCTAGTCAAAATCCATGTTCAGAGAATCGAAGTAATTCAGAGTGTGAGCGGAAACGCTAAGCAGACTCGGCGCGTTAATTCAAGCGCGAGTCTGACGAGCATTGCGAGCGTCGTCTCTCTGGTGAGGAACTCTTGACAACCGTCGCTTTGCCTGAGGCGCGCTCTTCCAGAAGAAGTTCCAGTTACCCTCGTTTTGCAGTTGCGAAGCGGTAGGCTCGAAGGTAGCGCTTACCGCTGACCGGAATTCCAGAGGAATCTTCACCGACATCTTGTCAAAGGTTTTCAAGTTTCTTCCTGAGGGCAGCACCGGGCAAGAGGCGCCTACAGCACAAGTCATTCAAGAAAACAAGCTAAGTAACAGACCGCAATTGTTTCAATTAATGAGATGTCAATGTTAATGAATATATATATATATATATTTACTAATGCTAAATGACTCCAGGAGTTTACCCAAACGGAATAAGTGAAAGACTGAAACTCTTGTGAAGGAAAGCACGAAAGAGACGTAACTAAAGAAAGAGAGTATTCATCGTGTTGGCTGAGATAAGCTCTAAGAACCTAATGAACCTGTAAGGGAGAAAAAGGGACAGAGTTACTCATCACTCAGCCATCAAAGATAAAGACAGAAAAAGACTATTAAAACAGAACCCCATTTAAACAGGATGCTCGATTGCCAGTGAAGTAAGTGCTTAGCTCCCATTCATCCAATTAGGTAAAACTCTACCCCAGGTAAAGAAACCAAACTAATTCTTGGTGTTTGTGTTATATTAGCGTCAACTGGTAGCTGAGCAGAAGCCAACCCATATACATGAAGAGAAGCAAGGTCCTGCATCGCTAGGGTGGGTGAGCAGACAAAAGGCCATTCATATAAGCGTAGTCTAGTATTGAATAGTGAGTAGGAGTGTAATGGTATGTTATTGCCTTTAGGTTTTCTCACATCTACTCAACTACCAGAAGGCAGTGACCAGAGAAAACTCTCGCAGGACCATTCTCTTCTCTGTTTGTTATTTTATCCACACCCCCTTCCCTGGGAGTAATGGAGGGAGGGTTCAGAGATCTGACCCACTGACATTGCTCAAAGGGATTTGGGTCCTAGCATCTCTGTTCCCGCGCAAGACCTTGGAGATCAGATAAGTAGAACCCTGACAGAGTGAAGTGCCCAAGTAAGCTTTGCACCTGAACAGAGATGGCAGAGGGAATTGATGTCCAGTCCCTGGGTACAATCTTAGATGCTATACAGAAGGAACTGGGAGCAGTGAGGGAGGAGAATCGGAATTTGAGGCAGGAAGTGATTAGTGCCAGAAAAGAAACTGCGGACTTGGCATTAAGACTACACCAACCAAGTAGTTTAGAGAGAGAAGCCATGAACCCAGTTCTAGAGACAACAAATAGGTCCACCACTCAAGTAATACATTCCCTCTCTCCAGTTATCCCACTGGCAGCTCCAGAGAGATTTAACGGGGACCCTCAGAAAGCGCAGATATTTTTGTCACAGTGCTCATTACACTTTATGTGCCGCCCTTCGATATTCCCCGACGCGCAGTCTAGAGTGGCTTTCATACTCTCATATCTTAGCGGAGATGCCGCTGCGTGGTCTATGCCCCTAGTCTCTAGAGATGACCCATTACTGCGGAATTTTGAGAACTTCAAACAAGAATTTCTAAGGATATTCGACCGACGGAGAATTTCTCAGGTAGTAGATAACGAACTCTTAGATCTCCGACAGGGAAACCGAGACTTGATTGCATACTTAGCTCAATTCAATAAGCTGGTAGTAGAAACCAATTGGCCGGAGAGTAAGAGAGCCGCAGTCTTTTATCGGGGCCTGAAAGATGAATTGAAAGACACCTTGGCCCAGATTCCTAATCGGCCTACCGAAGTTTCAGCACTAATAGACCTAGTATTAGAGATTGATTTCCGTCAAGGAGAACGGCGCGGGGAGAAGAAAAAAGATTTTAGGACTCCACCCCCAAGATTTGACCGGGCTCGGCCAGACGGTGCAAAAACCTCGGACCATCATACGGGAGTGGAGCCGATGCAAATTGGAACTATAAGGGGCCCTCTGACCAAAGAAGAGAAAGAAAAAAGAAGGGCGAACAACCACTGTATGTATTGTGGATCCGGAAATCATTTTGTCCGAGAGTGTCCGAAAAAGCCCAAGGGTCCATTTAAGCCGAAGGAAAACTAATGGCACCACCTGTGGAAGGAGTTGAACAGGTGGGTGCGATTCAGGAATTGACTCCACACGAACATCAAGTCGCAAACACGTTACAGTCTGCAGAGCCGCATTTAATCCTAACCATGCGCGGACTGATGTCCACCCGCCATCATAATGAGCCCCAAAGTGAGGAAACCATTTAAAATTCTTAAAGAATTTACTGATCCATCTTGCTTCAAGGGAGAGATCGAACCTTCACAGATATTATGTGACAATCTGTCAGAATAATTCGACAGCAAAATCAAAACAATTCTGGAAGGGATTGACAAACCTACCACAGTCAAACACCCTATTGCACACTCCCTCAGCCCGCTCAATATGGATTGCCTCCCCTTTCATAGCTCTTCTCTTCAGACCCTCCCTAGTGACACTTACTTGCTTCCACCTCATCTCTGGCAAGGTCTTTAAAACCCTGGACAGGGCTATAAAATCAGGGTCGCCGATGGACCCTATGCCACCAAAGCGATGGCTAATATGGGAAGAAGAGCTTTTAGGCCCTCTCCCACAACTTTACAATCACTCTATTGAAACTGAGAAGGTACCTGATTGGTGGAAGAAAGCCATGGTTAAGCCATTGCTAAAAAAAGCCCCAGTTGAACCCTCAAACCCAGCCAGCTTTAGACGGATTTGCCTTCTCCCTTTTCCAGTAAACGTTCTAGAACACCAGATAAGTGCATTATTGTCACACTATCTAGAGGATGTCGCATGGCTTGAGGAAGAGCAATTTGGATTCTGTCCTTGCCACGGAACTGAAACTGCCCTAATATGCGCCACTGATGAATTGCGGAGGACTATTGACAATGGACAATCAGTGGAACTTGACATCTTAGATCTATGGGCGGCATATGACAAGGTGGACCACCATACCCTTTTATCCAGACTTACGGCAGTAGGTGTGGAGGGGGGGCAATGTTAAACTGGCTAGAATCCTACCGGTTAGGACGCTGCCAGCCCCTCCCATTCTGTCCAAATCCAGAAAGACAACAAACGGTGTCCCTCAGTGCTCTTCCTTTAGTCTGATTTTGTTTAATATCTATATAAAACCCTTCATCTCACATATAAAGACTCACAACATCAAGTTAATCAACCACGCAGATGACACTCAATTAATTATGTCATTGAACAACATTCAGGAGGATACCATTGGTAACTTCCAAGCATGCCTTCTTGACATTTTTGATTGGATGAATGCAAACTTACTTAAAATAAATGGAAATAAAACGTAACTTCTCTGTTGTCCTTCCAAGAAAGTTCTGCTACCTACGGAAAAAACCTTGGGCTATCCTGCAGCTGTACAAAATCTAGGTGTGATAATTGACCATGTGAATGGACTTACCAGAACTTGTTTTGCACTAATCCGGGCCCTCAGGAAGATATATCCTCTGCTTGACTTACTGGATAGATCATTAAGTAGGTTGGACTATTGCAATGCCCTACTGTTAGGAGCCCCTAACTACCTGTTAATTAAGCTAGAGCACATCCAGACAATCACTGGTAAGCTAACACTGAAAAAGCCTTGATGTTCATCTGCTACAGAGGCTTTGATGAGCTCCACTGGTTGCCCATCAAGCAGAGAATAATCTTTAAATCTCTATGCATTGTCCATAAGGCACTAGAAAAAAAGGACCAATACCCTCCAAAACACACTTAAAAAATACACTCCTGGCAGAAACCTATGATCCACTACAGGCAATTATGTCCAAGAACTGAGATTTAAAAAAGTCAGGCAAGGAGGACGTACTTTACTATCAACGCAACTCATATATGAAACAAACCACCAGCTCCCTTGCGTTCTTATTCTGATTTACAAAAATTCAGGAAAGCATTGAAAATCTGGTTCTTTCCTCACTAGCAACTCGCTTCTAAGTCTATCGATCTTCTGTCTCCTTACATAGTGACTCTAGCACCGGGATACCATTTTTGGTCACAGTGCGCTTTATAAATAAGTATTACATTACTTTACAAAGGCAAGTACTTTGGGGTGTCATTACGATGGCAGGCGGACCTGAGTCCGCCCACCATTGTGGTGGGAATCGGGAATCGGGACCGCCCGCCATGCATGCGGCAGTCCTGCACACCCAATTAGGATGCAACCGCCACCATGGTGGTCGCATTTTGCACTTTGCACATTGTGGCAGGTGCAGTACCCGCCGCAATGTTAACAATGCATGTTGTGCATTTGACTGTGCTAGGTGACAGGCATCACACAGTGAATGCCACTTGGTGCAGTGAAAAGAGTGTACAAACACCACCCCAGAACACAAGGGGGGCCCGCCACGGGACCCCAAAACCAATCCCCGCCAACCTTTCAATAGCGGTCTACTTGCCACGGAAAGGCTGGCTGAAGCCGGCATCCAAATTAGGCAGACGTTGCCTGCTAGGCACGGCCACTATTTTATGGATGCAGAACGCCCCGCCAGGCAATCGGACCAATTGCCTGTGGCTGTTCCATGGTTTTTGCATCCACCACGGTCGTAGTCTGGATCCCCCCGCGATCATAATGTGGTGGGGGAAAATCGTGGTCCGATGGCGTAAGGCCCATCAGAGCACGGCTGGCTGAGGCCGGCCTTCTGCCATCATAATGATGCCTTTGTGTGTGGATGTGTTCATTGTGAAAGGACAACATGCCAATAGCTGAAGTGGGCTGATGAACTGCCCCTTGATGCATTCTGAAGTGAATGGAATTAAAATGTGAATGACCCAACCACAAACTAATGATTGAAGTCTGGTGAAAACGTCTGTATGTAACTATTTTATACACATATTTTTAGTAAATTAAAGGGTCTTGGCTAACGGGGAGCTAAACATGTCAATCAGTCTGGCATTGTCTACAAGGCTCTTGCCCTTTGAGAAAGAAAAAGAAACAGGAATAAATAAAGGAGAAAGAAGGAAGGAAATAGGAATGAAGGCAAAAGAATGAAAACAAAAGAAGGAGGCAAATTGAAAGAAGGAAAAAAGTGAAAAAGAAGGATGAAAAGAAGGAAAAGGGAAGGAAAGCAAATGAGAGATACGTGAAAGAATGAAGACAAGATAGAAGGAAGGAAAGCAAAAGAAAGAAAGAACGATAGAGCAAAAGAAAGAAGGAAAGACAGAAAGAAGAGGTAAGGAAAAAATAAGAAAGAATGACAGAAAAAGGAAAAAGAAAGAAAGAAAAATAGAAAGAAAGAACAATAGAGCAAAAGAAAGAAGGAAAGACAGAAAGAAGAGGTAAGGAAAATATAAGAAAGAATGAAAGAAAAAGGAGAAAGAAAGAAAGAAAGAAAGAAAGAAAGAAAGAAAGAAAGAAAGAAAGAAAGAAAGAGATAACTTAGTACAGAACAGTTTCAAAGGCACACAATCGTTTATGCTGTGAAATAGCAGCAGTCAGAAAATTTAAACATTCCAAAGGGAATTTTGAACAGCATCAGCAAGAGATGGAGTCTGATAAAGATGGAATGTGCCCAGTGTTCAAATCAGAAGCATTCTGCTGTATCCTTCCCGACAGGGTCCTCTTGTTTCCATAAGTAATCTATTGTCTTGGGATTGAAGATCTTATACTCATACCATATTTTGTCATTGTTCTCATTGCTTCAATTTCTCTGAGCTCCGTCCTAACAAGTTCTGACCTCCCTGGTGCAGCATGACCACAGGAGGTGGGGACAGCATAGTGCAAATAAGATACAGCCTATTCAGGTGGAGGCAAAACTCCTCGCACCACTCTAAATACAGACCAGGTCTATTCAGACTACCGATGAGTCACCCAGGCAAGACAGGGTACACCTCAGCCCCCCTTGTGACTGTCTAGAGTGATTGCACAACCCTAGCTCCTGTCACTCCAAAACCAGACAGTAAAAACCCAAGCAAGCAGAGGCACACTAAATGGTAAAGCAAGAAAATGCCTACATTCTAATAGTCGAAGGACAGAACAGGGGCACCCTACTCACTAAGGAACCAGGGTGAATGATTATAAAGGAAAATTGTTCCTGTGGAATAATCCAATCTGTATTTGTAAAAATATGCACAATAAAGAGGGTTTGGCTAATGTCAGAGACATTAGCCAAACCCTCTTTGTTGAGATTGTGCATATTATGTACAAAAATAAATTTAGTATTTGTAAAGTGCACAGCTACCCTGGGGCATCCCTGTGCTGTAGGAAAAATTGAGTGAGCTATTGCCCCGTGTTACATGGTGCTGGGCTGATCTGCCACCGGTGCCTGGGATCAAACCGTGAGCCCCAGCGTCTGGTGTCAGTCGCCCTGGCCGCAGCGCCACACCTCTTCCCTTACAAATACAGGTTGTATTATTCCACAGGAACCATTGTTTTTCCTTTATATACATTCTCAAAGTGGCTTTTTCAAGCACACCATTTAAAAACCACCTTTACTAAAAGGTGTTTTATTAAATTCTGAATTCAGAGAGCCTAAACTCAATTTCTCGATCTTGTCCTAAATGAAAGTTACATTTGTAAAATGTTAGAAAGCAGCTCCCATGTAAACCCATGGGACAGACAGCCTTTCAACAGTGAAAAATGAAATTAAATGCACAGTATTTCACTATCAGAACACGTAAAACACACCAGCACATGTCCTATCTTTCTCATCCACTGCAACCTGCCCATGGGGGCACCTTGGGCCTCTTTGAGTTGTGCCTTAAGAAAATAAAAGGTTTGGGCCTGGCAAGTGGGTGCACTTGCCAGGTCAACACGGCAGTTTTCAACTGTATGCTCAGACATTTATAGGGCTAATCATGTGGGTGGCACAATCAGTGCTGCAAGCCTACTAGTAGCATTTGATGTTCAGGCCCTGGCACACTCACTGCACTTTTCTGGGTACTTACCAGTAAATCAAAGATGTCAATCATGGATAACCAATCATAATCACAGTTTGCACAGAGAGCTTATGCACTTTAGCACTGATCAATAGTTAAACAGTGCCCATAGTCCAAAGACCAACTAAAACAGGGTACAAAAATAGGAGACAAAAGGTTTGGGGATGAACCTGCAAAAAGGGCCAGGTCTTACACCGGATTTCTAAATCTCAAAGTCTGTGACCCATTCCCAGGATCAGCTCAGGATCCCTTCATACTGCAAAACTACAGCATAACCCAGATGATGTCACAATCACTATGTAAGGGCCCTGGATTGTTGGTAAGTTTGGTCTGTAATAACTTTGTGTGGGTGATGTCAGGTCATATGATCAGAAAGTGTGTAACTTATTGCTGCACTTATGTCTGTCTTTCATCTAGGGGATTTGGGGTATCCCAACCGTCCATGGTTGTTGGCACAACTGAAGAATCCAACAAGGCCAGGGGAAGTCCACTTCAATGAGGTGCATGGAAGAACACACAGCCATTGGAGTGGGCTTTTGGGCTCTTGAAGGCCAGATTCAGATGTGCAGACAAGACTGGGGGATCCCTCCTCTACTGAGCCGGAAAGGTATGTCAAATCATCACATAGCATCCCTTATATCACAGAGACTGAAGACCATGAAGTGCCACCGGATGAAATGCCAAATGATGATGATAGTAGTGAAGAGGAAGTAGGTGAATTGCGTCTCATCTTCAATTTCTTATCATGAGTGTAAGTATGTTATGAGATGTCATGACTTAGACTATTAAAGCAACTCTGCTTGTGATGATGCGAGGAGTATGTTTAGGGAAAAGATTAGGAAGCTAAAGCTCTGGTAATTGCAGGTGAAAGGTGTCTGTGTAGGAAGATTTTGACACATGCTCATTTTGTTACAATTACTTTTTTAAGCTTAGATTTTTATCATGGACTGTGTTCTCTAGAAGTTGACTATGTGAATTGTGTCATTTGTGTTCTATCTCTTTGTTTTTTGTCTTTTTTAGGTACCTTCACCATTGCATCTTTGTTTGGACATGTCAGAGTTGTGACATTGGCAGGTATATGATGCTGTTTGCACGTACAAAGTGGATATGGCTAGTTCCTGGAATAGTCTGGCACAGACTTTGGGTGTAAAAAACATGTGCCAAGGCCGGTTTCATAACAATGGGATGGAAGTTAAGCGGAATCTATTGGACTTGTTCCATGTCATGTGGTGGTCCTAATGCAAATGTGTGCCATCATGTGCTCCGACATGTTGTTGTGGGCCCAAATCATGCTAGTCACACTTCACATTAGATAATCCTCATTGTGTATAAACTGTATATAGCTGTTGATGTGTATCCTCATTGTAGGCCAAAGTGCTTGTGGCACATCGCTGACATTTCTTTGTGACATTCCACCAGATGAAGCAACACTGGATTGAAAAAAAGACCATGTGAACAGAAACTGTTTTACTGCCATGTGCCTATTTATTGGTTTAAATGATGCAGGATTTATTTTGTTCGGTAGGCAATATGGCTTCAGTTGATGAGATAGACCAGTTTTATTTTGCCTATTCTATAGGAATTTGTCTGATGAATCTCCTCCTTCCAAGTTGTTTATTTATTTACGCGATTTGCAGCGTGCACAGCTACTCAGTTTTCAGCACTGTTGAAGTCTGCCCCTGAAAATGTTGTAACAGACACAGAATATTGGGTTGTGTAGGCTTTGCTATGTTTGTGACATGATACCAACCTCAACCTATGATTGGAACAATGGTATGTATATGTTATAATACAAGACACTTTTATGTATGTGTTGGTGTGACATGGTTGTGATCCTGAGCTAAACATTGTATACATGTAACATATCCACGCCTACACAAGTAGCTTGTTTGACATTTTAAAGTTCATATGGGAGTGCATATATACATTGCTAGTTGTGAGATTCACTACAGAAGACAATGAGTTTGTGACGTGTGTATTTATTAAAGGGGTAAAGGTGAAGAGATACATTTTGCAAAAACAAACATTAAAAAAGTGAAGTAGAACATCATGGTAAATGAAATCATAGTTGTAGATGCCATAGTTGTAGAAGTGCAAAGTCCAAAATACTACTCCCATCAGAAAGGGAAAAGTGTCCAGAAATAGTTCAACGTGTGAATGTGTTGCACACACTGAAGGAAATTAATGTTGAGGTGAGTGCCTTGCCATCCGCACCTCCTAGATTTTTTTATGGATGTTCCCACTTGCAAAGGTGGGCGGGATCCACTGCTGCAGAGGCAGGGGTGTCAGCAGGCCTGTCTTCTTCTGGCAGGGCCTCCCTTTCAGTAGCTGCTACAGATGTAGATGGCCCGATGTAGTTGGACCACAGGAAAAGTTAGATGGTGGTAAGAAAGCCCTGTACAGGGTCACGTTGATGTCCTGCGGCACCCCAATTATGGAGGCCATGTTGGAGGTGTGGGTGGCAATCTCCTGGTGTATGTCCCTTTGCAGCTGCTCCATCTCATGAATATCCGTCAATACCAGACCCATCACATCCGGAGACTCATAATAGACTCCCAAGACTTGGTAAATGGTGGCCTGGGCGGGAGTGACGCCAGTGGCAGCACTCAGCAAGCCCACAGTACCCCTCCCTCGACCCCTACACCACTAGCCTAGCCTGTACCCTTGGACTAAGGTGCCTTCTCCACTGGGTCCTCGTTACTCTGTGACTGCGCTTGTGATTCTCTCTTCAGAATCCAGGGAAAGGGGCACAAGATGGTAGTAAATGTGCTAGGTGCACAGGTTGGGGAATATGGGTTTGCCTTAGTTGTTGCAGTTGGTGTGGGAAGTTTTGGTGTGTACACAGTGAGATTCACTGTTACCGTCTGCCCAGGCTGACCAGATGGGCCAGGACCATCATCCACGTCCAGATGTACAGGATTGTTGTCATCATGGAGGACTTAATTCGAGGGTGGAGTGTGAGTTTGTTTGGTGGCCAAGCTCTGCACAGGTGCTGTGCAAGATCAACCTTGTGAAACAGAGCACATTGTTATGGGTGGAAGTGTGCTATCTACATCCAAATGTTTTGTGTCACTGTAAGTAGAGACCTAGGAAAAACAAAATAGGTAGAGATTACTATTGTGTTACATTTTCGTGGTATTGAACTTGTTAACAAGATTTTTGGAGAAATTCAATATGTGTACTAGATTTGGACAGCTCATTAAATGTGGTGAAATGTTGCATTTTGGATTAAGGAATGAACATGAAATCTCGCCGACATTTAATTCAACACAGTGGAAAAGTAACACATGCATTTGACTATTCCAAGGCCTAGTTGTGTACAATACTGGTGAGCAAACAACTTGGTTGTATATTTAGCATTAGTCATCATGTGAGCAGTGCAGCGTCAATGGGTCACCTGCCACTTCTAATCAGCTGACTTACCTTAATAGCTGACAAATATTTGATGTACACTCTATGCCTGGGTGTGAAATTGCGCTCCACTCACAGAGTTTGCAGAGTTTTCCCCACTCTGCACTCCAAGTAGTATGCAGAGATCCAGAAAACTCAGCAGAGCAGAGTTTTTTACTCGCTTGTGCTCGCCACCATTACGTTGGTGAGCATGAGAAAGGAAAATCTTACTTTAGACCACCTCCCGGTGAGATTTATCAGCACAGGCAGTCGCTGATGGCTGCTACAGCTCGCGTTGAGAAACCTGTTTGCATGGAGGAACCAGCTGCTTGAGTAGAACATCTACATGAGTGGCAGAGAGAAGCAGTGCTGAGTATGGTGCATAACAGCGTGAGAGAAACACCTAGTGTTAAAAATCAAAGCCAACGGCATGACCTAATGCACCCCACCACTTGTGGAACTCCAAGAAGCACAGTGGAGTTTTTTTTAACTGCGTCTTGGCCTAGTACACACTTGGTATGGTGTTACTCATGGCATCAGTAGTTTCAGTTGAGGATACCAGGACAACATCAAGCTAAGTAGGCAGACATGTCTCTGAGTAGAGCATTGTATGTAGATTGCTCAGTCCATGAGAAATGAACATCAGTTGTAACATGTCAGACATGTGAGGATGGGCAAAATAACTAGTGCATCTTGTTTTCTGTTACATAAACAGGGCCTCATGGTAGTTGTAGTCATTTCAATATCTGCTTCTCAACACTTGACAAATGGTTAACTGCAAAAGAAGTGGACATCAGTTGTAGCATGTCATTTAAGTCAGAGAGTCAGACTACCACTGTTCTTTTATGAACCCACATAGATCAGCTGTGGAGTGCCTCAGGGCTCCTCCCTGAGCGCCAATCTCTTCAGGATCTACATGGCCCTGCTCACAACCATCGTCAGGTACCATGGACTCAACATCATCCGAGACGCCTAAGGGTAATTGTACGCGCTCTATAAATGGCATTAAATAAATAAATAAAATAAATAAATAAATCATCTCCTACGCCAATGTCACCCAGCTGATTATCTCCCTCACCAATGAACTCATAGTCGCCAATAACAATGTCCATGAAAGCATGAAGGCTGTTGCCACCTGCATGAAGAACAGCTGCCTCAAGCTCATGTCAGAGAAGACCTAAATCCTCATTGTGGCCTTCACCCCCTCTGCCTGGTATGACTCTGGTGGCCTCCAGCGTCCTGGAACCCCCCCACACCCACATATCACACACGAAACCTCTGCATCATCCTGAACTCCTCGCTCACCATGAACCGCTAGATCAACGCTGTCTCATCATCTAGCTTACACATTATGCGCATCCTCAAAAAGATCTTTAACTGGATCCCCATTGAGTCCAGAAAGACGGTCATCCATGCACTCATCAGAAGGAGAACTGACTACCGCAACACAGTATACGTCGGCATCACCCAGAAACTGCAAAACATTCAGAACACCTCTGCCAGACTCATCATTAACATCCCCTGTGGCAACCACATCACCTGGCACCTGAGAGACCTCCACTGGCTCCCAAAAGAATCAGTCAAGCTTCTCTCACACACCTACAAAGCCCTACACCAGGGGTCTCCAAACCGGTCCTGGAGGGCCGGATCCATGCCAGATTTTTGGGATATCCCCATTGAGCTACATGTAGTTATTTTAAAAATCTGGCATGGATCCGGCCCTCCAGGACCGGTTTGGAGACCCCTGCGCTACACATTGCAGGACCTGCGTACCTTACCACCGCCATGCACCCACCAGAGACCTCTGCTCCACCCAACTGGCCCTGGCCAAAATCCCATGTATACACAAGGCCAAAGCTGGAGGAAGATCCTTCTCCTGCCATGCAGCAAATACCTGGAACACCTTGCCACTCCACCTCAGCAATTCAGAAAGGACCTCAAGACCTGTCTCTTCGACTGAACCACAGTGCCTTTGACGGATCAGCAGTCCCTCTCGTCACCCGCCCCAGCACCTTGAGACACTTATGGGTGAACAGTCACACTTTACAAGACACTTGATTGATTGATTGATTGATTGACAAGTTAGAATGAGCAAAATCACGATTGCATCTTGTTTTGAGTTACAGAAACAGGGCCTCATGGTAGTTGTAGTCATTTCAATCTCTCCTTCCCAACAATTGACAAATGGTTAGTCTTGCAAACTAGTTGTCAAAATGCAGATGAGCTGGATAGTACATTTAAATATTAACACATACCATGGGTCCTGGAATGATAATTTAATAGTAATATTCTTGCAGACACCATTCCAACAGTTACATGTAATGGAGATTGATACATGTGATCATATAAGCAACAGTACCCATCAACACTAACAATCAAACATCCGTAATGCTTTGAGTATTGCATGTTAGTAAAGTAGATAGACATCACCATAGCAAAAGTTTTGATGAGAGCTTACAGGACATTGAAGTGTTGTGACATGTTTTGAGGTGTAACTTATCAGACTCCACTTCCCCAGCTATGTCTGTCAAGCCCTCAGAATACAGCATTGCTAAAACCTTCTCCAACCAGTTGTAATGGGGTGCTGGGATGACCACCTCCGTTCTCCTGGGCCTCCAGGTGCTATATTCTGTATTCGGGTATGGTCATCGGAAGGCAACAGGTTTTCCCCGTACTTCAGTGATCTGTCTCTTAACTTACTGGAGCTTAACAATCTTTCAAGGGATCTTGATACTGACAGAATAACGTTGCAAATTTGGCATGCTTTGGCAAAGATTTATTTGAATATAAGCGTACTTTTGGACTTCACTGCATATTTTGGACACAAGATCTCTTGAATAGATTTTGCGCTTTAGGAGATAGTGATCTTGAACATATTCAATACACTAAGCCCTGAAAAAATCGTAGGGGTGTTACCCCCAAGAGATAAAACTTTGGCTAAAAGGAGGTAATGGAATAAAAACACCAAAGAAGAAACAGAATCTACATCATTGCTTTGAAACTACTGAATTGTGCTTTGCTATGGTTTGACTTGGAAATGCATGAGCTTTGAACATTGTATGAATTGTCATTTTCAAGCTGTGATTGATGGTTGAGGAAGCAGGGTGTATTTCCCCTTTCGGAACACACCGCAACAATACTATTTGTTTAGGATGGATTAATTTTGGTTGTTGTGATTTCTATGTTAGCGCCCGTTACCATGACCGACAACTCAGTCTATGAAAAACTTGGATTTTTTTACATTACTTAACTGTAAATTAAAGTGAGTGGAAATGACTAAAGTAAACAAGGGATATTAGGAAAAATATGCAACAAAAGTGTGTGTAGAGTGTTAATTGGAATAGGAAGAAAAATAGTTTTGCCATATCTTACCAAAAAGGTATGACCCTATCTTGCTGTGCCGCATTGGAGAGACAAAGGATCATTGTATGGGATGGGTGTGTTTTATAGTGTCATTTACAGGTGTGTCCACTTGGCCAATGAATATCAGCTGTGTTGTTTTTGTATCCATCCAATGGGAACTGATCTGGTGCTTAGCTGAGAGCTTACCTCAACCGCCTACTGCCATCGGGAACCACCGCAAGGGGACCACCAGTCCAACTGAATTTTCATATTCTGGTCGGTGGGAAGCTATGGCCCTGACAGTGATGGAGTACGCATCACCATCATTGCAGTCCACTACGGGCTAGACAGGACACACTCCGTCAACATGGTTGGCGGTTCATCCTACATGCATAGTAATACAATTGGCAGAAGACCGCCGGCTCAGCAGTCTTGTTGGAACCACCACTGAGGCAGTACAGTGGTGAGCCCACCAAACTCGTAATCCAGCCATAAATCATTATCCCTTCACCCATCCTGACTGTCACAGTCCTTGCAAGTTGAGTATATATCAAGCTACAGACTTTCTTCCAGCACAAAGACATAGTCACATTTACCTATGCTATATAATGATATAATGACTCTGTATTGCAAACCCACTTTTATTCACTTCACCACAGTTTTTAAATTTAACATTTCCTAAATATAATTAGCAATGCTTTGTAAAGGTATTGACATTAAACCACATTGTTGTATTACAGGGATTCTGCACATACACAGAACTATGTGCAGGATGATGGTACCTCAGTGTATAGGGACTGGGCCTTCCTACCATCTTAGTGCCCACAAGCCCAAGAACGACTAGCTGTAGTGTCTGACTCACTCTCCTACACACTCACGGGGAAGCAAATGATTAAACACCTGAGAACACAACACTCCTGGATCTGTCAATATTCACGGTAACAGGACACACCTTTTCGCTCATCCTCTTGTACCTGTCCACAATAATATCTGACTTCGACACGAATATAGTTTAAAATATTTATTTTAATTAACGTGCTCTAACATGCAGTATACGTGCCACAAAAAGCAGACAAATGCATAACACGAATATAGTTAGCATTGCAGCTAGGCCATACATCATAAAGGGAGATGTCATCTTATAAAGACAATGGAGAAAGGACTATTGTGCCTAACCCCCCTGCCCTTGGTATGAAGAAGTGTTATTATATAATAGAAAATCTCTGGGCTTTGTCAGCAGACCCCATACCTTTGACCATAGATGGTATTTCTACATCATAGGTGTATGTTGCTCTTCTCACTGGAAAGGTCCCTCTCCAAGTTTGTGTTACCTAAACATGTATCCCCGTAATATCAAAGTCCAGCTACCAGCAGCAGCTGCGTTAGAGTGTTTTGTCTAGGTGCTAGGGCCTGACCAGAACTGAATAACAAGGGGCATAGTTTATCAACCTTGCTCACAATGTTCAGATTAAACTCCAGGAACAGGCAGTGAACGAACACAGCAGACAGTTCTCAGGTGAAAGGCATAGAGTCTTGCAAAAACAAAACCATGTGTGCAATAGCTGCATCATGGCTGCAGGGCTTATGCTAACTTAGTGATGTCAACAATGTACCTATTGGCCACATGACAATTGCTCTGCAGAGTTCAAATAAGGAAAAATCATTAGTCTCGGCCCAAGATTCTGCGACCCCTCCTGTAGATCTGCCCTGGATTTTACCACAGATAGGAACTCCTAAGGATGAATAAGCTTGAAACATAACTCTCTGCCCCCCCCCCCACCAGATCTGAAAAGTGTTCAGCAGTCACGAGAGTGGCATTTGGTGAAATGTTGAAAAAGAAACTGCCAGAACCGTTGCTTAACTAAAAGAACAGCCATACCCATGGACACTGAGTTCCTAATACTAAATGGTAAGCGTCAGTTGCAAAACAAGTGTTTGAGGGTGGTATACCCTGGATGTGATAAGTGCGGATGATCAAGGGGATAAGAGTGTATCTTATTAATTTAAGCAAAACCTCTCATGAAATAATAATAGTAGATCTTGCCGTCATTGTGAGAGACATTACCTACTGAAGGTGATTTTTGTAAATCCACAGGCAATGTAATTGGATGGTTAAAAGATCTGGCAACCAATGGGTGTGTGTTTTGTGAAATAAATGAAATAACCAATAACATCAGAGCCCTCAGCGGAGACAAGCATTAAGAAAGGCGGATTCTCACCGAAAAGCACCTACTTGGCAAATAAAAGGGTTGTGGAAACCGCAATGTGCTCCTGAATGTTCCAATTGGAGCATTGTGGTTGGAAATGTTAAATGCATGCAGCCACTGCTACGCAAATGGAGGCACCTGATCTGAAAAGTGTTCGGCGGTCACCAGAGTGGCATTTGGTGAAATGTTGAAATGGAGACTGCCAGAACCGTCGTTTCACTAAAAGGACAATCATACCCATGGACACTGAGTCCCCATTACTAAATGGTAAGCATGAGTTACAAAATGAGCGTTTAAGGGTGAGACACACTGGATGTGATAATTGCGGCCAATCAAGGGGATCAGAGAGTATCAAATTAATTTAATCAAAACCGCTCCTGAAATAATAATAGTAAGAACCTGAGATACATTGTGGAACTTGCCATCATTGTGAGAGACATTTCCTACTGAAGGTGATTATTTTCAATCCACAGGCACTGTAAATGGATGGTTAAAGATCTGGCAACCAATGTTTTGTTAAATAAGTGAAAGAACTGATGACATCAGACCCCTCGGTGGAGACAAGCATTTAGAAAGGCGAATTTTCGCCAAACCGCATCTGCTTGGCACAATAAAAGGGCTGTGGAATCTGCTGTTACGTCAAACTTGGCACCTTTTAGGTATAAATATACCAAGGTTGCCTTAAGCAAGCACACAGTGGCGGTGAATACTGGAGCAGAACAGCTGTCCCCTTGCAGAGAGCCCAGCAGATGCGAGAAGCCCACGGACGCTGCCCCTCCTCCTTGACGTGCTGAGAAAGACGCTGTCTTTTCTCCTGCCGAGAAAATCCAACTCCGGCGTTTCCAGCCTACCCTTGCGGGTGACTGGGATATCGGGTCTTAAGAAGGAGATACCAGACCTCCTGCATTCTATTCCAGAGGTACGGTGCTGACTAAACCCTTAGAGAGAATTCTTGAAACAAACTCTTGGCAAAACCAACTTAACTTAAAACTGCTACTTACTTACTCCCTCCCATGTATTAGGCTTAGGTCAGGTACACCGGGGTAGGCGTAGTTAGAAGCACCAGTTGAGGTTGTTAGCCAATGTATATATGAATGTATATATTTTATTCATTTTAACTATCTTATGGCTTAGAAACCATATCAATGCTTTTACAGTATTATTTCGTAATACTCCTTTTACTGTACGCACTTTTCATAATAACAAGTCTTGCAATTGTGGCAATTCATTTCTCTTGCATGAGAAGGAAGACTGCTCAATAAATAATATCTTTTATTGAAAACGCCCGTCTCTCCATTCTCTGCACTCTGGTGAAAGTAAATCTGCACAACTGACTTAGTGAAAAAGCTGTCTATTGTTTCACACGACTCTAGAGATTGACTCTTATTCTGAGGAGCAAAGTTGTCATGTTTATGCGGTTGTCGGAAGCTGAATCCCTTCTTGTCTGAGCCAGGGAAGCTGATCACTTACTATTCATTCAAGAAAGTTTCCAGTGACCTCTGAGCTAGCTGGCGCAAACCTAAATTAAGTCTAACATAGTCAGTAGAGACCTAGAAGACCGCAGTCCTACGTCTACACTGCTGTTTATGTTATTCCAATGCGCAGGGCTTATAGGGAAAATAGGAACTACACTACATGGCGCCCAACGTTTGGTAAGGGGATAAAACTAACGCAAGACGTTAGAGTAACTCAGTCGTGCTTTTTCACACAGACCCTTTCTCCTGTAAATACTCCAATAGACGTCTGGAGTGGGTGAAAGGTTAAAATCCGCCGGAACTTAATTGGAAGAGATTCCTATGTAGAGTTTCAGATTTAGTCAACGTTGAAGGATACAGTGTTCCAAAATATTGTGTACCTAATCTTTGTTTCCTTGGAAACCTGCTCTGCAAACCTTCATTAATACAATGTCAAACAATGGCAATAACAACGGAACCAATGAAGTCGCAGTAGACGCGAATCAACTGGGTCCCGATGTTACAGGGATTAATGAACCGGATGCAATTATCGTCCCAGCAAACATAAGAAAAACTATAACGTTAAAACTTATAGAGAACGGACTGACACCACGAGGTGGTACAGTCATTTTCGTGATAGAGGCACATGAATATCGGCAGACAGAGGTATTCTATTCTTGGATAAACTTTCCAGCGGCAAATGCTACAACACACGAGTTTCACTATTACAAAATAGAGGAACCATCGAATGAATACGCTCCTTTCGAGGAGATTGAAATCCCATTAAAATACCAAGAGCACCTGCTCTGGTTTAAAGGTGCCCTAAAACATAATGATCACATCACCAGGCTCGATCCACTAGGTAGACCAGGAGCAACGTGGCCGGTTCTAGCCAGCTACACACCACATCCAGATAAGGAAAAAATGTAAAAAGAAGAACTTTTAGCACAGCTAAAATTATTAATTAAACTACACAGACAGTTAGTCCAATATGTAATGAGGACTACAACAGTCCAAACAGCTGTTAATATTCCACAGCTAACCCCTCATCAGGGGAACACAAATAAAATTACACCACAGGACATACAATCATGTCTTGGAAAAACTCCTGCAAAACGGGAACAAATTCCTTTCTGGTTAGCACAGAAAATTACTCAAATAGAGGCAGTATTTCCGAATACTACCCCTATTGAGAAACACAGAATTCTGACAATCTGCCTTCCAATGGGGGTCGCACCACATGTGGAGGACTGTGACACTTGGGGTACAGTCTTTGCTTCCATTTACACAAAAACACACGGTGTTCGTCAACGGCGGTAATACCGGATGTGCTAAAACAAATTCAGAATGAATACGGTCCAGAACCTGCTTTAACTCTTGGTATGAAATTACTGAAAGACTTCAAGCAGGTATCGGCTATATAACTAGCCAACATAAAGGGAGAAGCAGCATCTGTGGCGATCCGCCAGAAATTGAAAGAAACAGATATAACAGATCAACCAATTGAGCTTGCCAGAATCAGAGAAAAATGCTATGAAGAATTAGGTAGAGATAGTTTGGGTGGGAAACCAGGAATACCCCAACTACTCAAAAACCCTGAAAAATTATTTATTAAAAATAATCTAAACACTCCTAAAAAGAGCTGGGATTGAAATAAACAATCCACTCCAAACGAAAAAGTTTTCCAGTCCAGAGGAAGGTCTCCTCGGCGGAGGGAAAGAACTCCGACTCGAGAACACCAGTCTCCACAGAGGGAGCACTCTGAGAAAAGATATAACTTTAGAAATAGGGATAACTTGAAAAAGCCAGATAGATATCAAAGTATTGATACACGTCCCTCTCGATCTTTTTCGCAGAAATCGGAAAGAAGAGGACGGTCAGACCCAAGGGAAGAGCACACCTAGTCCAAATACAAGGAACCTGCTCAAAGTAAAAAATTACAATTTCCAAGGAAGAAGGTAGCCAGTATTAGAGTAATCGAACATGCCGAGAATACTAAGAACACAGCTGAAAAACGGAGAGTGGGCACAGACAATGCTAGACAGTGCAGCAGAAATCAGCATAGCTCGCAAGATCCTGATGAGTCATCTGGAGACAGTGGACACGAATGAATACATTCAAGTAGAAACTGCAGACACCAGAGTTAGCGAACCTCATAAGATATACGAAATAAGACTGCGTATAGAGGGAGATAAGACTAGAAAAATAAGGGGTCTATTTTGGGATAACCTCTCAAAAGGCTATGACATTCTGTTAGCAGAAAAAAAGTTTGGTCCTCAGAGTTTGTCAGGGAGTGCCCTCATGGCGAAGAAATGATTATGTTTGCCTTCTCAAAACACATTCCAATTCACACTAAATATATATATGCATGGAAATGGGCAGTAGCCCAAGCACCAGCATTATATAAAAATCATGTAGGATGGGATGAGGACTCTCCTCCTCACAAAATCCAGTTAAAATGTCAACCAACTGCACAAAGGCAGTACCCAATTAAGCAAGAAGCAAAAAGACAAGTCAGGGAGATTTTAGATCAACTTGAATACCAATGGGTAATTGAAACATGCACCTCTCAAATGAACAATCTTTTGTTTCCTGTCTCCAAACCGGACGATTCGTATCGTCTAGTCTTGGACTACAGACACCTTAACTCGTGTTGCAAAACAATTGCAGTACAAAATTTGCATAGTGCTGCTCTAATGAATAACATAGTTCGCAAAAAGTACAAAACAACATTAGACATATCTAATGGGTTCTTTTGCCAAAATATTGCACCTGAAAGCAAGTACTTGACCGCTTTCTCAATAATGGGGTCACAGAAAATTTTCTGTAGGCTCCCACAGGGATTCAAGAACAGCCCAGGACTATTCTCAGCCAGAGTAACAGAGTTACTACAAATATATGATGATGAGGCATTATCTTATGTCGATGACATCTATCTCACAGACGACGACTTGGATACTCACTTAAAAAGAGTGAATACCATAATACTTGAGTTCGCAGCAGAGGGTTACAAATTCAACTTTAAAAAGTCAAGAATTGCCCATCTAACAGTCTTATTCTTAGGATACAAATTATCAAGTGAAGGAAAAAGCATAGCGGACAACTTCTTAGAGAAGTGCGCTGTACTCCAAGCACCGAGAACGCTGAAGAACTTACAATCAATTCTAGTCTTCCTGAATTTCGGAAGAAATTACATTCTAAACTACGCAGAGAGGATTAAACCTCTCTATGAATTAATTAAACCTGATTTTAAACCAATCAACTGGACTCAAAAACACACAGAAATTTTTAGATCACTGCAAACAGACATGTTAGCTAAAACAAAATTAGAAACACGTGACAATACACGCAACCTTGTAATCCGGGTCATCCCAGGAAGATGCGGATTCACGTACCTGACCTCTAATGAGGGAGAAACGGTACCAATAGCTTACAAATCACATTTGTACACACAAGCAGAAAAAACATTCAGTCTCACAGAAAATACTGTAAAGGCAGTGCAAACTGCTATAGCGAGAGAATGAGCACTAGCGCAAGCCAAAAGAATCACTATTTTCACATCAGAATCAGCCTTTGAGGCACTATTCAGCCCAGTAAACCTGCCTACAGTGTCACTAGATCCGAAATGGATACAGTGGGAACATTCTCTTGCAGCAGAGGACGTGAAATACTATTTTGTCCCGAACATGAAAAAACGGAATGATTTAAAATATGAAAAAGAATATCCTCTGCCAATCGAAATTCTGCTCCTTGAACAGTACTCCTGTATGATCAATACAGACAGATTTGTACAGCATTACAATGTAGAAGATAAATCCTACGATGCAGCCTGCGCGATTGCGCGACCGAAAATAACAAAAACTGAATCACTGAGAAAATGTTCAGCTCAGCGAGCTGAAATCAGATCTTTAAAGATGGCGCTTGAAAATGACGAACGTGAATTCCCTACAATAATCGTGTGCGATTCGCATTTTTGCGTCAATTCTTAGAATAATGATTTGCAGAACTGGGTTCAAAATGATTACAAAGACGACACATGTGCCACAATCAAGCATAAAATCCTTTGGAAACAAGTAGTTCTTTTTCAGAAAGAACTACTAAAGACTCACGTGATACACACTCTGAGTCATCAACGTGATGGCGTTTACGTTGCAGGGAATTAATTGGCTAATTCAGCCACAGCGGAAGCAACTAAACCGGCTTCCATAGCCACAAAAAAGCGTTCAGAAAAATACATAGACGGAGAAACCATGCTGACGGTAAAAACGTCTTCAAAAGGCAACTGTGCAGCACTACCTGTGAACTATCCACTCAATTATACATACGCAGTTAATGTAAACTCCGTTCCTTTTGCTCGAATCCCTGGAGTGGGGGATAGGGTAATTCCAAACACGAATCGGAGAATCTTATTAATAGCAGACGCACACATGGGTGAAGGTCCAAGGCACAAACAGATGAAGGAATCTCTGACTGAATTACAATCAGAATATTGGTGGCCGGGGATGAGCCTTCACCATTATAAATTTGTAAAGAACTGTCCAGACTGCGACAAAGACCGCAGTAACGAGTCAAGCGCAGTAATGCCATGGACATTTCTGAAGGTAGCATAGAGCTATCTACACATGCAATCCAGCATCCTATTAATTATTTTAGACTACATTCACTTAAAAAATGTGGCCCCAGCGCTCGGCTGACGCCAGAACTGTTATAAAAGATTTGCGAGTCTTTATCAGCACATACGAAATTGCCATGCTTCATTCTGACCAGGGTCCTGCTTTTAGCTCTCGAGCTTATAAGGAGGCCATGACCAGCATGGGCATTGGATCGCGATTCTATTGTCCCTTCCATCCTGAGGGAAATGGGGTAGTGGAAAGAAAAAAACGAGACATAAAGCAATCTATAACGGCAAAGGTATTAGGTTCGGGTGATGGGTGGGTCCAGCATTTAACAAGTGTGCAACGTAGTCTTAACAACTTGCCAAGAAATTCTCTAAAAGGTTTCAGCCTGTACGAACTATTGTTCGGAACTAGAATGTATGTTCAGGACTTAGATAGTCTTGCTTCAGTGGTAGAAGATAAGGGAAAAGACTTTGATATCAAAGATCGTTTGGCTGTTTTACAGGACTTAAATGAAACAAGAAAAGCCCTGAGCAACATAAAGTTAAAGCAACAGCCAACAACCACTGAAGACACACCACCTGTCCCAGCAAGACCTGTCTGGATTCCAAAGATTGGGGATCTGGTCAGAGAGAAAATAGCGGTGAAGAAGGAATTTGGGCCTTCTTACAGATAAGCAGTACCTGTCTTAGCAATCAACGGAACAAGATCAGTAGTACTACCGCCCCTTGCTGGTAAAAAGGAGAGCAGAGTTCTATCCATCGACCTGGTAAAACCACAATCATGTGGCCTATAATCAATAGCAGGCCCAGTGGACTCCCAAGAAGTAACAGAATACCCAAATTTGCTAGTATCCAAGAGGTTCAAACTGAAAGACTAATCACTTTGATAAACCTGCAGTGAATAAAAAAGGACTATGCAGAAATGCCATGGAATTTGTGCCTCTTGAAACACATATTGAAACAGTTTGTCATGAAACACCAGTCTACAATGATGTGGCATCAGAATGTGCTAATGAAAGCCAAATGGGAAAAACAATTCCAACAATCGACAGAGCTGCATCTGGCTACTTCATCAATTTCGATAACTTTTCTGAAGATCAAAGCGACCCTGAAGTGACGCCAGAAACAAAGACTTTTAAAGAAAAAGCAACAGAACTCTTTCATCAAGTCAAAGAAGCATATCTGAATGCACCATTGATTGAGCATTGGATTGTATTAGGGGTACTTATACTCCTACTATGCCTAATTTTAGTTTTAATTTTAGGAAAATGTATTACAGTTCAATGGACACAGCAAGTCAGAACATCAACTTAGTTCTGAAGCCTCACAAATCATCTCACATTGAGAAAAGAGAACTATCATCAGTGAATGTCACAGCCATTCCAATACCCGGCGGGGTAGTTTGGGACAAGACAGACTATGAAATATATGGCCCGGTCGAGCTCTTGAAATATCCTCACCAATTTAAGGTTTCATTAGGTGACTTTGTAAAACCAAGTACGTTCTCTGATGATTGGGATTTTGAAAGTATAAACAATATGATGTCGGATTTAGTGTTGTCAGCAAAATTTACAGAACATGATTATTTACAAGGTTCATCTAACTATGAACAGATGTACTGTTTTACACAATACGCAGACCACTATTTACATAAATCTGCTCAACCTAGAAATGTTTTTAAATATAACCAATGGGAACATTGTGCTACTCACCTAAAAGCAGTTCAAAAACATTCTATGAGAAATTCCAATACTTCTCAGGGTTTAACACAAGTAATGCAGAAACATTTTATTAAAAACTGTTGGATAAAACAAGGACAAAAACCATGCTGACAAATACTAAATTGATATGTTCAGAAGCATTTTATGAAAAAATGATTACATTTGGTTTTGATTTCTGGAAAAATAACATTGAAACAAAAACCATTTGGGGTACAAAAGATTGGCAGGTACAAGGCCTAGAAGCATTATTTTGAGCCTGCATGATCCCAGAACAAATAATGTTCTTGAATGACACTATTCAACAAACAACATGTCTTGGTCTAGCCAAGATTAAAGACCTTAACAAACCGTCTATTCCAAAGCCAATACCTGATAATGCAACCACAGATATTGAAGTAGACGTATCCCAAATTTTAAATGAAAACAGAATACATCCTGATTGGAATAAGTGGTTAATCTGGCCTACAGACACGAATAACTGTCAAGATAGATTCCTGAACAAGTTACAGGGGTTAAAAATGACCAGACCAGGCCCTAGATACTCCCAGAGACAACATCCAGGGATAGTAACAACATACAGTGTAGGGAAACTATACCTTGAATGGCTACAAACATCCACACTGGCACAAATTAAGCAACACTTGTCTTTACTTAAAGATGGTGCTGACTTGCGTGAATTCATTATGGGACCACGCAAACAGCATCAAAAACTTTTCTTAGTGGCCAGCATATATGCTGCATACAACTAGGCATGGAAAGAAACTCAAATTGAAACAGCCGAGAAAATACGAAAAATTGATTGTATTAATTTGGAAAAATCACTTTCTGTTGTAGACAATGGGTTAATGACTCTGTCCTCAAGAATATATTCACTGGACAGTATTGTATCATCTGCAATTGATATTATAGACCAGGACTTGCTAATGTTACAACATGGCCAGTCCCAATTACGTTCTATAGTACAGCTAGGCTGGACGTTGCAAAATCTCCGTTCGGGCTATGTGCCATGGCGCTTAATCAACACAACGTCATTATTTTCTATCTTTAACCTTACTGATAAACAAATCAGTTTGGCTCAGAAAGGAGCAGACTATACAATCCTGAGCATCGAAAAAATTTGAGAGATTACCATTGACAATGTCAGAAAGACCTGTCATTGAATGGATAACACACGGGATTATCACAATTCCGATAACAACTTTCCAGTTTAAAAATTGCCTTAAGTATATACCGGCAGGCCAGTATGAAAAGTTGGGTAAAGGATCCATTAAGTCATCATGGAAATTACCTTATACATACACATGCTATAGTGAAAACAACAAAAATGTATTTCTTAGTGGTAATGAGTGTAAACAATCACTAAGCGGTATACTTTTGTGCCAAGGTATTAACTTACATGGGGCCTGTGAGGGTACTTCAAATAACCTTTCATGCCACCAGCATGGCACACCTGCAGCATAAATAGAGCCATTCTTTAGGCAACTTTCTAACGGGAGTTACGTTCTAATACCGGATCACAGCTGTTGTGGCTTGGAGCCAGGGAAAGCATATCTCTAAAGCGTGAGTTCCATGGTCACTTGCTGTAAGCAAGCATTGTATCCAAATGGCCCTGGAGACTCAGTGGCTCCGATTTGGCCTTGTTTGAATATCTCTCCTATACGAATTGATACTTTAAGCAGAATGAAGTCTGTGCTTTTGCTGACAACAGTGCCCATCTCGTCATCAAAAGAAACGTATGATCTCCAAGTTGCAAGGACGACTGCAGAGATACATACACTTTTATCAACAAATTGCCTGGTGCATTTCACAGAAATGCTCAGCCAAATCCTAAATATGTCGAATGCCAGTGGTATCTCGAATGTATTTAAGACATTTTTTACGGGACTGTTAACACCATTTGAAGCAGTCCTGGGCATTTTTCGGTAAGGTCATGATCGGTGAGCAGTGATTTCAAGGTCCCTAGGGGGGGCGCCGCCCATTATGGATGGGAGCACCCGGGGGGAGGCGGCCATTGGCCCCTCCCACGGGGGGGGCGGCACCCACTACGGATGGGTCACCCAGGGGGAGACGGCCATAGGCCCCTCCCAGGGGGAGACGGCTATATGCCCCTCCCACGAATTTCCCGGGGGCCGGATATCCGCTCCGGCGGAAGAGAGTGTGGGGAAGGGGGGGAGTCCGCGCTGTCCTTCTTACGGATACCTCGCACGGGGACTCGGGCGACCTTAAGAAGGCGTCGAGTGAAAGGGGGCCCCCACGACAAGGGAAGTTACAGTTGGCTGCGAGGGTAAAGTCCTCTGCGCATGCGCTACTCACACCGTGAGGGCGGGAAGTTGGTGATGCACCCAACCATACGTTCGGGGGGACCGAATGGTTTCCCCTTTCCATATGGGCCATGCACGGACTTCCAGGCGGGTGTCTAGGACAACCTCTTTTGGGTGGGAGGGGGGTGCTCCGGCCACGCCGCTTTGGGCATACCAGCCGGGTCACGCCCCCGCCCACAATGGTTTCCTGGGGGATCGGGGCACCCAATCATACGTTCGGGGGGACCGAGTGGTCTCCCCTTTCCAAATTTGTCCATTCGATCTTTGGCGGCCTACTACTATTTTTGGGACTCGTAGCAGGTATTCTATTTTTGACCCTCCTGCTCCGATATGGCAAACCAAAACGCAGACATGACTCCGGCAAGGATCGAAGAAACGATCCTAGCAATACGCTACCGGGACCGCATAACTAAAGTCCTTGGGATAGCCCGGCTACGAGATCTGAATATGACCTGGTTTCTTTCATTCAGACCTATATGGCAGACCTGCATCTTACCTGTGCTTCGATGTATGCTATGCGGAGAGGAATACGTGTTAGACACCTGTCTTGCACTACCATCAGCAATACCAATGGACGTTGATATTTTGCTAAGTCCAGTAACGGCTCACGCATCGTGTTGTCCCCAGCGGTTAAAAATCCTGATGACGGCATTCGTTGAGACTCCTGCGATACGACTAGGTGGTGGCAGTGAGGCAAGAAATGAAAGCAATATCACCCAGGTATGACCTTCTGTGAGCATTGCTGATCCTGAGATCGATGATAGCAAACATTCTCACAACTGCCAAGTTACAGCATTATCGAACTTGGTCGAACTGTCACCTGAATATGTAGACCAATTCTTTGCGAGCCTGTCTGAAATGATGTTCTCCCCTGAACAGAAACAATAACTTTTGGAAAACAATCCGACTCACAGCGTTCCCATGAAAAGCGTTTTGAACTATTTTTTTCTTTCCCTGCTCACCATGAAATTTTTTTTCTAAAATTTCCAAAATATTTACCTTTTATCTGGCACACATACTTTGATTAAAGTAGAACTATTCATAAAGAACAGAGCTTCAATTTTTAGTACATCTAGAGACAAAATATTACCTCAGCCTCTAGCACATTTTACAGCAATTGTATTTATATGTGATGAAATAGTCCCGCCCCTCTTTTCTGTATTAAGAGACATTTCATGTGTAATTCTTTGCAAAATCGTTCAACTGAATACATATGCAATAATTTCTGAATGATTACTATGCTTGATAACGTACAGTACCTATTCATCCTTCATGTATTTCATATACATCATTTCAAATGCAAAATGTATTTTGGGGTGGGTAGGAATTCACGTGCTTCTTATTGCTTTAGTTTTAGTAATTTGATGGACATAAATTCATGGAGTGGGTGATGTGTTTTATCTAGGACCCCGATCAATATTGTGACCTCATGCCCCTATACGGCTATAATCAATACATACCCCCATAATGGCATAACAATCAGAGCCATATTTCAGTAACTCGCCTCTGCAGTCCATGACAGTCCATGACCCAGCAGAAGCCCCTTCCTTAGATTCCTAGATAGCACACCGAGTTCTTTTGACATACCAAACCCCCAGCAACCTGGGAAAGCCCCGCTTGCTTTGTTTTGATTAGTAATAGAACTCCTGTGAGCACTGTAAGAACAACCAGTTCTTAGTAACATCTTTATTGACGTATTATGTCCAAAAACTTACGTCAAACTCGGCACCTTTCAGGTATGAATATACCAACGTTGCTTAAGCAAGCACACGGTGGGGGTGAATACTGGAGCAGAACAGCTGTCCCCTTGCAGAGAGCCCAGCAGATGCGAGAAGCCCACGGACGCTGCCCCTCCTCCTTGAAGCGCTGAGAAAGACGCTGTCTTTTCTCCTGCCGAGAAAAAATCCAGCTCCGGCGTTTCCAGCCTACCCTTGCGGGTGACTGGGATATCGGGTCCTAAGAAGGAGATACCAGACCTCCTGCATTCTATTCCAGAGGTACGGTGCTGACTAAACCCTTAGAGAGAATTCTTGAAACAAACTCTTGGCAAAACCAACTCAACTTAAAACTGCTACTTACTTTCTCCCTCCCATGTATTAGGCTTAGGTCAGGTACACCGGGGTAGGCGTAGCTAGGAGCACCATTTGAGGTCGTTAGCCAATGTATATATGAATGTATATATTTTATTCATTTTAACTATCTTATGGCTAAGAAACCATATCAATGCTTTTACAGTATTATTTCTTAATACTCCTTTTACTGTACGCACTTTTCATAATAACAAGTCTTGCAATTGTGGCAATTCATTTCTCTTGCATGAGAAGGAAGACTGCTCAATAAATAATATCTTTTATTGAAAACGCCCGTCTCTCCATTCTCTGCACTCTGGTGAAAGTAAATCTGCACAACTGACTGAGTGAAATAGCTGTCTATTGTTTCACACGACTCTAGAGATTGACTCTTATTCTGAGGAGCAAAGTTGTCATGTTTATGCGGTTGTCGGAAGCTGAATCCCTTCTTGTCTGAGCCAGGGAAGCTGATCACTTCCTGTTCATTCAAGAAAGTTTCCAGTGACCTCTGAGCTAGCTGGCGCAAACCTAAATTAAGTCTAACATAGTCAGTAGAGACCTAGAAGACCGCAGTCCTACGTCTACACTGCTGTTTATGTTATTCCAATGCGCAGGGCCTATAGGGAAAATAGGAACTACACTACAGTGCTGTTCCTAAGGGTTTTAGTGGTGATCAGGTATCTGGGAGAACCTCCAAATAAATGAAGTGCCCTCATACACCCCTTAAGGTTTCATACTTCATCACTTGGCATGCTCCTCGTCAGGCCAGTGCTGCAATGCCCGACAGGCACTCGCAGAGGGGCTCTTTGACGGAGTTCTTTTCATAAAGCTGTTTGGTGAGTGAGGATATGTGAACTGAGGTGTGTAGTGCAGTGAGTGAAGAATTTTAAAATAGGTTTAGGGAGACTATTATTAAATATGAATCCCTGAAAGAATGTCGAAGGACAAAATATCAACCTACAGAAATATCGACGCAAGAATATCAGTCAAGATTATTGACATCCTATCTACATTATGGTAAGTACAAAAATATCGAGAAAAAAATATTGATGTCAAAAATATCGTTGTTAAAAATATTGTTTTTTATTTAAGTAAAAAAGTAAAATAAAGTGGATAATACATATTAATAAAATAAACATAGTTACAAACATTTCAAAATGTTTAACAATTATAAGTAATATATATATATAATGTAAAAATAAATTAAACATATACATATAATTTATAATATATACACTTACTTATTCATATATTTTAAGAATTATTTTAATAACTTATAATTTTTTAAAAAATATCCTATCAATTATAAATACATCTATACACATAAAACAATAATATAAATACAAATTAAATACATATATATATAATTAATTAAAAAAATTACAATTATTTTAAATTCTTTGCAAATTAAATATATACTATATTAACTAAAATAATACAAAAAATATTAGATAGCGGAGGGAATACCATTACTATTCAAACTCCAGTCAGTGCAACAGTAGGGAAAATGTTGGATAGCGTAGGGGTAAAAATTACTATTCCCACTCCAGTGAGTGCAACTGTAGGTAAAGTGTTGGATAGCGTAGAGATTACAGTTACTATTCCGACTCCAGTGAGTGCAACATTAGGGGAAGTATTTGATAGCGTAGGGGTTAAAATTACTATTCCCTCTCCAGGAAGTGCAACAGTAGGGAAAGGGTTGGATAGCGTAGGGGTAAAAATTAATATTCCCACTCCAGTAAGTGCAAGAGTAGGGAAAGTGGTGGATAGCGTAGGGGTTAAAATTACTTTTCCCACTCCAGTGAGTGCAACAGTAGGGAAAGTGTTGGACAGGGTAGGGGTTAAAATTACTATTTTAACTCCAATGAGTGTAACAGTGTGGAAAATGTAGGATAGCATAGGGGTTAAATTAACATACTTATTTATTAAAAAAAATTGTAAAATAAATAACATTAATAATTAATTAACAATAAAAATATAACAAAGACCAAATAAATTAAATTAACATTTACCTAAATAGCATTCAATTACTTCCCACCCTATTCCCACATAAACACACAACCCGCTACACATAAAAAATAACACAATAAATTGAATTATCAATTAATAAAAATTCATTACCAATTAATAATACATTTACAATAAATTAATTGACAATAACAATAAATTAAAAATAATAATACATTCATTATAATTAATAGACTTATAAAGTTATCAATTAATAAAAAATGAATTACCGATTAGTATTCTTTCCAACCTGCCTCAGAATCAGGCCCTATATAGAAGGGGACAATGGCTATCTGTAGGTTTCTTAAAGGTTTTGGAATGCAGTTTGTCATCTGTCAATGTGATAATTAGGTCTAGGAATGGTAGTTCTTTTTCTCTGGAGTGGGCCGTAAATCTAAGGTAGGGTTTGAGTTGATTCACCCATTCAATAAAGTGAGGAACACTGTGCGTCCCTTCCGGAGGATTAAAATATCAATGTTATGGATTCACTGAAGGGGTTAGTGTGTTATAGGATGTGTTTAGGCTTGAAGTCTGACATGTAAAGACATGCCAGACTTGTGGCAAAACATTTGCCCATTGAAGTTCCCTGTGTTTGGTGAAAGAGACAGTCTTCAAATTGGAAGACATTTTCAGTTAGGGCTATGCCCCCACACATGCCTGTTGACGGATATTGGTGTACATTGCCTCAACATCAAGGGTAACAATGTATTTCATTTGGAGTCCCCCAGTGTTTTGAGTTGCAGTGAAATTCAGAACATCTCTTGTATATTGGATGAAGGTAAATGTTTCCTTTAGCAACAGTTTGAGAAAGTGATGACAAAATGTGGATAGTGGTTCCAAGAGTAACTTCTTCCAGAAACAATAGGCCTTCCCGGGGTTTGAAGGGTCCCTTTATGTATCTTTGAAAGTGTGTAAAATTAAGGTCCTTTCGGGTTATCGGTGACAAGGAAATCTGCCTCATGCTTAGAGATCCACCCCTGATTCAAGGCTGCCGGCACTATGCTCTTAATGTGTAAAGTGAGGCGGAGAGTGGGATCCTCCTGTATAGATGTGTTATGCCCTGTGTTTTGCACTTGGCAGAAGCATTTGATCCTATGGTCAGAGGATGCCAAAGACTAATGTTTTAGGCGATAGGAACTAAAGGCGCTCTGCAAATTAACATAGGTCAGTTGGACACAAGCATATTGGTTACGGTGCTCACAGTAAAGGGGTGACCCTACTAACCCCTTACTTTGTGGCGGAAAGAAAAAACACACACAATAGCTGCAGTCCTCTGCACACATACAGAATAAAACTACACAGTGTATGCGTAATCCAAACACATTTAGGACAATATTCAGCGTAGGTTTCTTGGTTCCTTTAATATGTCACAGCACAAAAAAAGCCAGCCGACACGTGTTCCGTCAGAGAAACAGTGGTCTCCGGTCAGGTTCAGAAAGAAGGTACTGGTCTAGTGTATTATATTAAAGGAACCAAGAAACCTACGTTGAATATTGTCCTAAATGTGTTTGGATTATGCATACACTGTGTAGTTTTTTTATGTACGTGTGCACAGGACTGTTGCTATGGTCAGAGGATGCCGTGATCACGGTTGCACCCCCTTTATCCGCTCCCTTGATAGCGATTGAGGTGTCATTCGGCCAAGTTCCTAAAGGCATCACTTTCCACTCTAGAAACGCTGTGGAAGGTCTTTTGGGCCTTCCTTTAGTACTGCTTTCTCAAAGGCGAGAATTTTAGTTGGCATCATACTGGCATTCAGTGTGAAGGTAGAAGCTTTTGAAGACCAGAATCAGTTTTAGGAGTGTTCGGGTTGTCTCCAAAAATGTTTGTAGTCGTGGGGGTGTGATAGTAGGCTACGTGTTGGATAGTGTAGAGGTAAAATTTTACTATTCTAACTACAGGGGGGTGTAATAGTAGGATAAGTGTTGAATAGTGTATTGTTTAAAATTACTATTCTAACTCCAGGGTGGTGTAATAGTAGGGTAAGTGTTGGATAGTGTAGGGGTTAAAATTACTATTCTAACTCCAGGGGGGTGTAATAGTAGGCTACGTGTTGGATAGTGTAGGGGTAAAAATTACTATTCTAACTCCAGGGGGTGTAATAGTTGGGTAAGTGTTGGATAGTGTAGGTTTTAAAATTACTATTCTACCTCCAGGAGGTGTAATAGTAGGGTAAGTGTTGGATAGTGTAGGGGTTTCATTAAAATAAATTAAATTAACATTAAATCAAATTAAATTAAAATATATTACATTAAATTAAAATATATTAAATTAAATGTAAATTAAATTAATACAAAATTTTGTAAGTAAATTAAATTAAATGTAAAATTAATTTTAATTAAATTAAATACTTACCCATACTTACGTTGTAATGGCATTTGTTGTAATAGCATATGCGTTGTAATGGCATGCGTTGTAATATTATGCGCTGTAATGGATCTTGCGTTGTAAAAGTTTTGTTGTAATGGTAGTGCGTTGTTATGCCCGCGTTGTGATGGCTGTTTCCCCCTGGGTGGAAAGTGTGACCCTAAAAAATGACTGATGTAAAAGTAAGACTCGTCATTAAATAGTTGTTGAAGAAATGCATAAGCTTGGGCACACTTCCTGAAATGTTCGTGACTTCATAAAAGAGGTTAAAAACTATTAGGTGAATCTTTAATTAAAAAAACACAAAAGAAGGTGAAGCGTTTGTGTAGACCTGCCGTCGCAGGAATCGAGATAGATTCTAGATTTCCCTGCCCAAGGAGAAACAGCAAATACTTCACTGTATCTGCCCTGAAACGAAAAAGTAAACAACGTGCACACTGCCCATGAGCATGAAACACGTGTTTAGTTGGTTAGTGTACTTACTGCAAGCAGCTTTCTATCATCGTTCGTGTGTTTTTTGTATTCCAGTGAAAAAACAGCCTTGAATTTGCGTGTAGCTTAATTACTGTTTAAAGCATTGCAATTTCAATGTCAATTATTTTTTTCAAAGGACTTTCATGTATATCATTTTTTATAAACGATAACAATTGACTAGCAAAATACCCCATATAAAAGGCATGGTGTTGTTAATCTTGGCATCAAATAGTGTAATGTTAGGTAAATGGATGGCTCGTTGTTTTAAACAAGCATTCAGGTTTCACAATTTCATAGGGTTGTAACGTTGTGGAAAGTATCAAGTATTAGTATTTTTTAGGGCTATGAGTATCATATAAAAAGAATGGTTTATGATGGATTATTCCAATTAATATGGGTGGCAATAGGGATGTCGCTGAAAGCTGGTGCTGGGTTGGCAGGATTTACTCACCGGTCATTTTTTGCTAATCATGTGTTTTACATTTGGGATGGTAGAAAGCAAAATGGATTGGAATTTTGATTGATACCTCCCTTAGCCAGGGTGCTCACTGGAGAGGCCATCCAAAAAATAAATTTACTATACAGTTCATCTTACTTCCAACTCTGTTTCAGACGATGAACGGTTAAGTTTAGTGGTTCTCCAACACGATCTACAATAGTAACTTCTCTGCCTCTGCTACTAGTTGAATAGTAAATCACAGTCCCAGTAAAACCTGGGCGCAGTGTTCATGTCCTCATAAAAGATGCAACCATTGTGTTCTGATAATGGGTTACCCTTTTTAAACACAACGTCAGCAACAAGCATTCTTTTCATGGCAAACCTATTTTAAAAATTAAAAATGTTATTAACATCATGTTTTAATTAAATATATTCATATTTTGCAATTCAATTCAACGAACTTTATTTGATTTTGTATCAAAAATCCTAAAAGTATACAGACCAACCAGGTTCACACAATATAATAAGACCTAGTACAAAAAGACAATCACTGAAGTGCATAAAATTAATCAGATCAAAAACTGAAAACATGATAATGATACATAAAATGTATAATAATGACTTTCCCAAATAAGACCAGTACATTTACAGCAAATAAAGCCTTCAGCTGTCAGCTTCATATTGATGAGAATACAGTACTCCAGCCAAATACCGTGACACAAATAAACAGATATTAATCGATGATGAAAGCTGCAAATATAAAATGCATGTCTAGACTATCTAAAGTGAATGAAAATTAAAAGAGGCGCAATGAATTAATGTTGAAGGTAATTGAATCTCGGGCAGATGAGTATGATGTGCATAGTAGTAGAAACAGAAAGGTTGTTGAGCACACATGCTGGGAGGTCCGAACTTTTATACCAGGTATCGTTCGTAAATATCAGCTGATAAAAAATACCCAGCCTAAAATGGGTCAGTAAAACATTGGTGGTAATCGGACATCCCCAATTGCAAATATGGTTTAATGCTGGGTACTGATTTGACCATCATGTATCGACAGTTTAGTTAAAGCAGAGGCCCCAACCTCCACTGCTAATCTGAGTGAGAAAGTCTCCTTCAACCACACCGGGGGCCTCATTTATGAAAAGTGACGCATCGCTGCGTGAAAACAGCGATGCGTCACTTTTCACTGCGCACTCCTTGCGACACCAATGATGCGTCATATTTAATGTATGACGCATCATGTCGCAAGGACTTACAGATACGTCAGTATTTCCGACGTATCTGTAAGCGCAAAAGTGACGCATTGCTGGAGTGTGTCACAAAAGTGACGCAACTCCAGCAACGCATCCTTTCACATGGGGAAAGCCCCATGTGAAAGGGCTTGCGTCAGTCTTACGCCTGCTGTGAGGCAGGCGCAAGATTTTGACGCAACAGCATCCTAAAAGTGACGCAGTGAAATCTCATAGATTTCACTGCGTCACTATTACGAGGCTTTTTGCGGGGGAACGCCCCCTCTGCATACATTATACCTGACGCAGGTATAATGTGGCGCAGGGGTTTAAAAAGTGACGCATCTACCTAGATGCGTCACTTTTTAAATATGGCGCAACAAGGCGCATATTTTACGCCGCTGGTGCGTCACAAAAAGTGACGCACCGGCGGCACAAAACTGACGCAAGGCCTCATAAATAAGGGCCCAGATCTTTTTTGAAAATATGGTTAGATCCTGGAAGAGATACGGCCTACCAAAGTCCCTAAAATTGTTTTTTATGAAGCTCAGCCATGGGATGTGCAACATAATATTCAAACCAATGCAGTCCCTGATGATGTGTCTCTTTAACAGTAACTCCTCCTTCACCCATACTGAGAGCCATAGTAAAAGTGGACGTATCTGTATAAAATCCGAAAGATAGGCCATGCCCAACTTCTCATGAATGATCACTGAGGGAGTGCTTTGTGCGACACTTAGGAGACCTCTCATTAAAGTATTTTACACAACCTGGAGTGGCGCAAATTGGTGTATCCCCAAATTTCAAAACTAAAACTGGCAGTCGGGATACATATAGCTTTATATCTTTATCTATCTGATAGCTTTATTTCGATAAAAACATATCTTAAAAGCTGTAGAACAAGAATAAAAAAGCTATACAGTTAAAATCAGAGTACATTCTAATAAATATTAAATGTATCCAAATCATTTGACTGGGAAAATACATCAACGGTCAAGTAATAGGTATTAAAAACAACATTTCGATCGTAAAAAAGGTACGACGTGCAAAAAACAGGAGACACATATCAGGAGAATTATTTAAGGGTTAACGTTCAGGGTTCTTGATCTAATGCTCCATACCCATCTCAGGAATGTGGCCAGACCACAAACATAGAGATCCCGTGCGTCAGTTCTTAAGATGCTCAGTGCATCAGAGTGACTGCGAGTGCCCAGCTCTCTACAGAGTGGTCTGAGCCAACACTCCCTTGGCACTTTGTAGGCTGGGCAAGCGAACATGACATGCGCCGTTGACTCGATGGTAGCCTCACAGTTCGGGGAAAAAGCTGATGTTTGATGGGGAGGCTTTAATTTGGCAGTCAGCTCTCATGTGAGGAGTGAACCTACCCTGAACTCGAAATGCAGGGCTCTGTCATATGGCTTTTGTATGACATCTAAATATGGTTCATAGCGGGTAAGGTGATTATGGTGCGTTAACTACTCTGTCAGCCTACCTGCTTTGGGATTAAGGAGACCCTTATTACTGACCGAAGACCAGTACATCTTCTTAAGTTCTGCCTTTGGTGGAGCAGTTCTATTTAACCATACCTCTTTAAGGTCAAGATCATACAGAAGTGATTTTAGGTCCTTTAGCCATTTAATCTTATGCCACCCATCCATGCTCATTACTTCGCTTAGCCCCTCAGCATATCTAGACAGTTCTGGTGTCCGCCACAAGCAGGCCCACAGCAGGAGGGGGCGAAGTCTTGATAGATCTTTGATTGAGTGGCACCCTCGATCTTGCAGTAGAGGCTTGGTGGGGGTCCTCTGGGGAAGCATCATTAGCTCTTTTAAGAACTTATTTTCTGATCTCACAATTTGGTCTGAGTTACTGGAACCCCAGAGTTCGGCACCATAAAGGGCCGAACTCACTCCTCTAGCCTTATAAATAGCAATAGCGGGGGCGATAGGTCTACTTGTTGAGGAGCGATGCTCTTTGAGTATTGCCCCCACGACCCTTTTATGGTTCAGAAGCATTTTCTGCATGTGAGAACTCCAGAGCATAGAATCAGAGATGCGAATACCCAGACAATCAGATGTAGTGACCCTCTCTAGTGGGACAGAATTTAGTACAGGTGGGGTCCTAAGATTTGTCTGGCGGTTTAATACTAGGTTCGTGGTTTTCTCAGAGTTAATAACCAGCCCTCTGTTAATACAAAATGACTGGAAGCTGCCTAAGAGACTATGTAAGCCCCTCTGGGTCTTTGAGAAGAGGAGGGTGTCGTCAGCGAACAGGAGAGTTGGAATTTTTTCGTCCGCCAGGGTTGGAGCGTCAGATGGTATACGCTGTAAATGCTCAACCACCCCATTCACATACAAGGAGAATAGGGTGGGAGCTAATACACAGCCCTGGCGGACACCCCTGTTCACTGGTATTCTAGGAGTTTTCTGCCCTTGAGAACCCCATCTCACTTGGGCATAGTTGCCTTCATGGAGGCAAACTAGCATGTTTAAGATGTACCTAGGGACCCCCTGCTCAGCTAACACCTGCCATAGGCGCTCCCTTGGGACTAGGTCAAAGGCAGTCTTTAGGTCGATAAATGCGAGGTAAAGACTGCCTTTGCCTATCTGAACCACCTTCCAGTGGAGGAGGAGTAGCCTAAACACCTGTTCGATTGTCCCAGTTCCAGCCCTAAAAGCTTAATAATCAGAGAGGACACTGTTTTCGTCTGCCCATGCCAAGATCCTCTTCAACACCACCCTCCTGATGACCTTTTGAACTGAATCAATCAAACTTATTGGTCGATAATTACCGGGATCATCGCTGGCCCCCTTTTTAAAGATGGGAACGACCACAGCTCCCTTCCAAGAATCAGGAATAGGGGAGCCGTTGTCGATAGCATTAATTAGAATGGTACTAAATGTTGCCCATTTTGCAGTATCTGCACGGAGAAGATCCCCAAGAGGCCATCTGGGCACGCTGCCTTTGCTGGAACAATACGCCGAATGGCGGATGACACTTCCAATTCGGAGAAGGGATGTCTATTAGGTTCCCCAGAGCCTATTCTAAAATCAATGGCTAAGCCTTCACACAGGGCTTCCCCTGCGTTAGAATAGAGCTTAAGGAAGTGGTCATACCAGGTTTGGCTTAAGATATTATTAGTAATTGATTCACAATCGGGTCGCGTCTTAGTTCTAATCAGATTCCAGAAATGGCTAGCATCCTTCTCCAAACTGGCCATTTTCAGGGCTTGCCAATGCTGCTCTTCCCACTCTTTCTTGGCCTTGAATACTACCATCTTGTACTCCCTTCTTGCTGACCGGATGACATTGGGTTTCCTATGTCTGTGGGTCCAGGATTGGGCAGCCATAGAGGTTTTAAGGTTAGGCATAGCGGGTTGTGGTCGCTGTTGACAGTCGATGTTATTGCCATGTCTATTAGATGCCTCCACAATTTATAGTTTAATAGAATAGAGTCGATTCGCGAGGAACAACCCACCCTATTGTAGGTGTGTGCCCCTAGCGGATCTGACAGCGACCTGCCATTGGTTGCCCTTAGCCCATATTCTAAAGTTAGAGAGTTCAGCTGAACAGCCAATTGGGTCCACCTTTTTATCGGAGAGATGCTCAGCAGAGGGGATTCCCCGCTTCACGTCGTCCTCTTTAATGTCTAGCACATCCTCGGCAGCGAGAGGTTCGAAAGTACAATTGAAGTCTCCCGCTACCAGGGTGTACGAGTCATTGGGGCAGTTGAAAAGTTTAGCCTCCAAGGAAGCAAATATAGGTGATTGCGCTCCATCCTTTGTTCCTCGGACGTAGATGTTAAAAATTTTCAGCGCTCTGCCTCCTTCGTTATCCCTGATAGTTAGTCCTAAGAGATCAGGAGAATCACATTGGAACTGTTTCAATGAACAATCCAAAGAAATGCTGATCCATATTAACAGGCCACCAGAAGGGCGTCCCTTCCCTGATCATGATGGTACTGCTGGGACACAGTAAGACACAAAGCCTACTTTGTGATGGGGTATCATGCTCCATGTCTCTTGAAAGATACAAATAGTGTAGCCTTCAACAAAGTTGTTCCAGTCTGGGAGAGATAATTTCTAAGAGAGGCCAGCTATATTCCAGCACAGAATCTTTACATTTAGGTTATCCACTTTAGGGTTCCCTGACTGATTGAGTGATTTGATCTGGGTGTGGTTAGATTCTAGGGAATGATTAGTCAGAAAAGGGCTTGCGGCTATGTGCATGGGATCAGAAGTCATTCGAGGTGGATCTGGGAGTTCTGTTTGGGTTAGCCTTGCCTGGTTACATACACCCTGTAAGGCAGTGGAAGCCGTAAGGGAAATAGGGGTCGTGTCTGTAGCATCTAGTTCTAAATCATATATGTGCCCTGTTAATATTTGGGAAGTTGTTAACAGTCAATCATTATCACTTAAAAGCGACCCTCGGGATAGCTCAGAAGCCCCATCCCTCATTGCCATGCTAGTAGCCAATGGGAACACCTGAATTGGATACCTGAGGTGCCAGGGGATCAAGTCCTACACTCTAGAGCAAGTAAACCCTCAGCCAAGTGAGGGGAGGTCAGCATGAGTTCGATAGTATCTAATCGTTGGGCTAGAGAAGAATGCCTTGTTGTCCTAATAATGTCCTCTCTTATTGTGGATCGGCACCCTCTGACGTGTCGAATCCAATGTGTGACTTTATTAACCAGTGATTCCCCATATTCATGGACCATAGACTTGGGGACATTTACCATAAAAACTGTCTGGTTTGTGGGCAAAGAAAAGGAAAGGCGTCCGATAAGGCGTGAGCCGGGCACTGCTACTTTACATGCAGGGGCCTGAGATGCAGAAGGGTTTTGGTAAGTATGATTAATACAATTGGACCCAGATTGAACACTAGATTGCTTCCTACACTGTGCCGATGCGATGGACTTGCTAGATGGTACTGGTTTATAAGTTGGAATAGTATGTATGACATGGTTTTTTACAATGCCTGTTCTACCTACTAGGTTGGAACTTCTTGGCAATGGATTAGTGGGTTGGGAGACTGCTATTGATTTATGTGGCATGTGATGCGACATTAACTCTTTCACAGATGCTCTTAAGTCTGAGACCTGAAATTTTAGGCCCCTCACCTCTATTGTCAAGGAGTTTATGGTTGATAATAGAATCGAGGTCCTAACACTTGGGTCCTCTCCACCCTCCACTTGTAGCTCAACCGGGAGTTCCATTGGACCCTGAGTGGATAGGTCGACAGGGGAGGCTGATTCATCGGCCAAAGCGGAAAACGATTGGAACAGACTATAACAGTGGGTTCCAAATAACTCGACCTATACTGTGTCGGTGGCTGAGATGGTATTTGTGAGGGCGAGGGAATTTCTAAGTCAGGGCTAGATTGGGGCAAATCCTTGCTGTCATTAGAGGTGCTCAAACAAGGCGATTTACGAAACATCTGAGGTATACGGATGTGAGTTGACTGGGAACATTTGCCAGATTTGTCAGTCCGGGTTTTGGTGGTATCTAGATTTATAACAGAATCTCCAGCTAGTACACTCCCACACTCATTTACAAGCACCTCTATACGGACCATAATGTAAGTTTTGTGAATCTTCTTATTACTTTTCTTGACTTTCTTTGCTCTCCTCCGACCTTGTGTTAAATTCAATCCTGAACCACCCCCAGCCCCCTTCATGGCTTTTCTTTTACCCATAGGAATAGACCTTGGAAGTCAGTTTGTCAATTCCGCAATTGTTTGTAGGCTTTATAGCCTTAAGATAGAAACAGTACCTTCAGTGGCAGTCACAGGTCGGTGCTACTCAGTCCGTCAAATGGCCATTATCGGATGTAAGAGGGGTGGCCCTGGCCTGGCTCTTCCTGGCTATGATGGGCTTAGACGGGCCCGTAGTTTGCCCTGAGTTGTTTTAATGCTGCTGCCGGTGAGGGAGGGGCTGGGGCGTTTGCTTCCTGTCCCAATGGTCTCTGGGGCTTGTGGTTTGCCCCGCTCGTGCTCCCGGTAAGTGCACTGCGTCTCCCGCAAAGCAGGAGGCGCGAGGTCTTTTAATGCTGCTGCCGGTGAGGGAGGGGCTGGGGCGTTTGCTTCCTGCCCCGCTGGTCTCTGGGGCTTGTGGTTTGCCTTGCTCGTGCTCCCGGTAAGTGCGCTTTGTATATGTCAAGAAGAATCTTTATCAGCTTTTTCCCCAACAACCATGAAAAATCCTGTAGGCTAAAGATAGCCCTCTTAAAGTTGACAGTGTTTCTCTTCATGAAAGAATGCAACTAAGGGCTGAATCTAATAAAATGCCTGTTATGGCTGTCTTTTTGCTAGCTCTTTGGAGAAGGAGAATGATGGAGAGTGACTCCAGCCTATCACCCCCATAGCATAGGGATTAGGCCGATAGACAGGGACCCTGTCTTACATATATAAAGGCATTTTCGTATTATTTCCCTTAGAGTAAGGCTTATGAATTTAAGTTAGGGGTTAGATATATAAGTATTAGTCATGATTCACTCATTTGCTAACATGCCGATCTGTTTTTCATGGAGCTATGTATATTATGGACTCCGTAGGCCTTAAACGAGACAGACTCCATTTTGCTTTCTGCCCGGTAGCTCGAGAAGGCTTTCTAGGTGAAGAGTAATATTTTAGTTTCAAGCTGTTGTTCGCTTGGAGAGAACCGGTTCAGGCTGACCCTTATCGAAGGAATGTATTTTTCTCCACTCCGAAGACACAACTTCAGGCCGGCCGGCTGGGAAAGTGTCCTTGGTACGGGGAGGTACAAGAATTTGGTGGGCGGCAGGTTACTGGCCGTGAATTTCCATGAAGGAACGGGCTTTGATATTAGCGAAGGTGTTAGTCTTTTAGTCAGTTAGTCCGTAGGCGGCATCTAGCCGTTAGCATCTCTGCCATTATTCATTTTCATGGTGGATGAGTCGCCATCTTTGAAGTCGGAGAAAGATTTAAGACCGAAACTCTCTGAGATAGACTGAACGAGAAGTAGCGCGGAGCGCACTGGTACAGAGAGAGAGAGAGACGGTAGCTAATAAACAGCACGGTTCCGAGGTCCTGAGGGAGAGCAGACGAGGTTGAGCCTAGCGGTGCAGACGTGTACTTGTGACGGCTGAGGGTGACTGCAAGGCGAGCCAGGACCCAGAGACGAGACAGGAGCCTAGATGACTGCCGAGTCCAGACTTCCCACTAACCAGGTGATACCCGCCCAATTTATGTAGGAAGTGCCCTCTAATCTTTACCTTTTTCTTGCAAATGTTATGCTGCATAGTAATGTGATTTATGTTTATTGTTAATAAATACCCTAATTCATATAGAATTATTGTGTGCCTGGTGCTCATGTTCAATCTTGATAAACCCGACTTCTAGTTAGGAGCCGTTTGGGTGAACGGATGAGAAATCCCGATCAGGTAAATGGTGACTGAATAAGGAGGGAGTGGGTGGATCTTTGATGCCAAGAGCAGGGAGTACACTACATAATCTGAAACCATATTCAAAGTTATTACTGTAGTTTTATTCCAGGTAGACCACTGAGACAATACCCCCGAATAATGGTTCATAGGAATGTGGTCGTCGTTGATATGCGGCGTTAGTGATAACACTGGGTGGGAGACCAGTGGGAATACCCACCAGATTGTGGCTTGGATAAGTGAGAACGCCAGGGAGGATACTGGCGCTTAGTTTCGCCAGATTGCGAACAGTTTGGAAAAGGGAGCATTGGGTTCTGCAGGCCCGTGTGTAGACACACCGGATTGTGTGTCAGATCTGCCCTAGGGTAGAACGGTCTGGGTCGGGGTGACCGCGAGGCCAACTGATGTGAATAAGATATTGTAGAAAATCCGTACATACATATATTGTCATTCCCCGTCCTTAGGTGCGATCTGTATATTTATCTGTATATCTACTCATTGTGAATACGATCTGAGGAGGGAAGGTGAGTACGTTTTGGCTGGGTCACAGGGGCCCCTGGGGGCTGATCCCATCTAAACAGAAAATCCAGCCATTACATCTGGCGTCACGAACTGTTTACGAAGCCTGTGTGCATTGTGTTGTTTTAATCTTGTTGGTTTGCGCTCGGCTTGTACGTATAAAATTTTGTTTATAATTGTGTATATAATTTTTTGCGTGTCATTATGTTTGCGAAAAAATCATCGTCGGTTTTCAAATTACCGATCCAGATTCCCGGCTGGGAGTCTACACCTTACGAGGCTTTGGCCCGTGAGTGGGCCGATTCTACTGGTTTGAGTGAAAATTGGTCTTCATGCTTGGAGCAGGCGGAGCCTGCCGATGTGGTGTCATGCCTACAGAAAGCGCCAGTAGTGAAGGGTGATGAGCTTCCTATTTTAGGACGCAGAGGGTGGATTGTTCTTAATGCATACAGAATATTGCATGAGAGGTTTGTTCAACTACAGAAACAGTTTAAAGATTCGGAAGGACAGTGTGTTGAGTTGCAAAATGCGCATACTTTGTTACGTTGTCAAAATAAATTGCTTGCCGACAAACTTGAAACATATCAGACCATTGCCGAAAGAGCTGCGGTCCGTATTGCACGATATAAATATAAACATCGTCGTGGACGTGTGTCTTCACGCAAAGTGCGTATGGTTGTAGCGAAAGCTGGACTGGATTGGAACCCCGACGAGTGGGACGGTAATATCTGGGATTCTCATACTTCTGACTCCTCGGCAGAGGAGGGTGACAAGCGCGAGTCTTCTCGCTCCGGACGTGATTGTAAATCTGCTTCATGCATTGATTTGACTACCGATTGTGACCGTGCTCGTTCTTCCCGTGTGGATGACGTAGCTTGCCCTGATTGTTCTGTTAAATCTAAGATGCGGGCTTCCTCGGAAGCTCTTCCCGCAGTCTCTGCTCACCCGATTTTTCGACGAAAATTACAACAAGCCCCTGGTAATCCGGGTGGTATAGCTCTCGATTGTATGGAAGATTTTACTCAGCAGGAGATTAGTGACATCCTGCAACGATTTAAACAACGGCCTGGTGAGGCCTTGCTTACCTGGATGGTGCGTCTTTATGATCTTGGCGCTGCCGGTATTATGCTTGATGCTGTTGATTGCTTACGATTTTGCTCTTTAAGTTCTGATTCTACGATTCAGGACCATTTTCGGAATTATAATGGTGGTGTTCAAATTTCTTTGCTCCAGCTTGCGTCTGAGGGCTGTAATCATAAATATCCAACTGAATCTGATTGGCCTACTGATGAAAAACCGTGGTATACTCTGCGCGATGCGTCGCAACGTTTGAAGGAGGAAGTCATGAAAACGTGTATCTTCCTTAGTACTGCTGACAGGTTATTGGATGGTCTTTTAACATCTTCTGTGCGTAACCGCATTATACGTACTTCCCCTGTTGCTTATAGGCAGGTCATAATGACACTATTGATTAATCAAACTGGCAATCCTTTGTCTGCTGTGCTCGAGTCTGTTCGTCAGCTTGGTGAGCTGGGTGAATGGTTTAAACCTGAAAGACAATCCCGACCTGAGGGTCGTACTGGTGGGGACTATAAGTTCTCTAGACGTGACATGTTTCTTGCTCTCATTGCTGATGGTGTCAAAAGGGAAGACATTGATGGCGAGCCTAATAATCGCTTATGGGACATGTTTCGTAAGCGTGGTTTGGATCGTAAGGAGGGTGCCCGCCGTGTGCGAAAGAATGAGTGTGACCGTGGTTCGGATGACAGTGGTGATGAGAGGCGACGTGTGAATTTTGATCGCCGTGATGATCGGCGCTATGAACGTGATGGATCCCCCCGTCGGAATGATGGGAGGGGGAGAGAGGATGAGCGTGAAAGGGGTAGAGATGATCGTGTTTCTGACAGACGACGAGATGCAAGGAGTTACTCCCCTGACATGAGAAAGAGAGAGGATCGTAATAGACTCTCTGACCGTAACTCACAACTTTTTGAATCTGACACTAATCCGTTTCGTACTGGAGACGGATATGAACAAGAAATCCTAATACCAAAGAAAACTGAGAACATTTACCCTGATCTGTCTTGGTTGACGGAACGTAGGAAAAATGACTAGGAAATAGGTCAAGCTCCGGTACGCAAGTGGGCCCACAGAGATTACAGACCCTATGTAGATATTGAGATTTTTTGGAAACATCGTAATATCCAAAGGGCCCGAGCGTTGGTTGATACTGGGGCGGAGGCCACTTTAATTCATGGTAAGTCGAGAAAATTTCATGGACAGTCTTTTACAATTACCGGTCTGGGTGGTAAAGGGACACCCGCGGTTCAAACTGCACTCGAAATTAAAATTGGTAGAATTCCTCGTAGAGAATACTCTGTGTTGGTTGTGCCACTTTTGGAATACATTATTGGAATTGACATTTTGAAAGGTATGACTTTGCATTTGGATGATGGATGTTATCAATTTGGTACACGACAGTACATTTCGACCAGACCCGTACGGGTTGGCCGTTTACGCATGCCACCTATTAAGATCCCTTTAGCGACGAAAGTGATTTCTCAGAAACAATATCGCATTCCAGGTGGTCATGAAGAAATTACAGCTACGATTCAGGATTTGGTTGACGCGGGAGTCATTACTCCGGTCACATCTGCTTGGAATAATCCTGTTTGGCCCGTGCGCAAAAGTGACAACTCTTGGCGCATGACTGTTGATTATCGAGAATTGAACAAACACACACCTAAATTGACTGTTGCAGTACCTGACATTGTTACACTGATTCAGAGAATTCAAAAGCATCCAGGTACGTGGTATGCTTCTATTGATATTGCTAATGCATTCTTTTCAATTCCGATTGCCCCCGAATGCCAGGAACAATTCAGTTTTACATGGAATGGACGTCAAATGACGTTCCGGAGTCTTCCTCAAGGCTATGTACATAGTCCTACGATCTGTCACCGGCTGGTGGCGGAACATTTATCTGAAGTACCCACGAATCCACAAGTTCAGATTTGTCATTATATTGACGACATTTTGATTCAAGGTGAAACGCAAGACCAGGTACAATCCCATTTAGATCAAATCATTGATTATTTACGAGCAAAAGGTTGGGAAATTAATCCTGACAAATTACAAACTCCATCCCAAGCTGTAAAATTTCTAGGAATTAATTGGCATGAGGGTCACAGAGAGGTGATTCCACAGGTTAAACGAAAAATACTTGATTTTGCTGTTCCCAGAAACAGGAAAGAGGCGCAATGCTTTATTGGATTGTTTGGATTTTGGCGTCAGCATATTCCCCATTTGAGTCAGATCTTGGCTCCATTGTATCGAGTCACTCGTAAAAAGAATGCGTTTGAATGGGGTGAACCTCAACAGACTGCTTTTAATTTGGCTAAAGAAGCTATTCAGTATGCTTTGGATTTGTGGCCTGTGAGTGACGGTGATGTGGATTTGAATGTGTCCGTGGAAGGCCTGTATGCCAATTGGAGTTTGTGGCAAAAGCAGGGCAGACAAAAAGTGCCATTAGGTTTTTGGACCAAAAAGTTACCAGAGGCTGGTGAGCGTTACTCACCTTTTGAAAAACAGTTGCTTGCTTGTTACTGGGCTCTGGTGGATACCGAGCAATTGACTGTAGGCCATGCTGTGATTTTGAGGCCTGAAATTCCTATTATGCAGTGGGTTTTGAGTTCACCGAAGTCCCATCGAATTGGACATGCTCAGGAGGCTAGTGTGATTAAATGGAAATGGTACATTCAGGACAGGGCACGTGTGGGTCCGAAAGGTGTGGCGGTTCTACATGAGCGAGTGGCGCAGGCGCCCTCCAATGAGGCTGAAAGTGAGTGTTCGGTTCCCGTAGTGCAGGAGTCTCCCGTGAAGTGGGGTAAATCATTTGATGATCTGTCCGCGGAGGATAGAAAACATGTGTGGTTTACGGATGGTTCTGCGAAGTTCATTGGTGACAAAAGACATTGGAAATCTGTTTCTTATAACCCAATTACAAAGAAATTGTTATGCACAACTGGAGACGGTAAGAGTAGTCAATATGCTGAACTCTATGCAGTTTATCAAGTTTTGAAACAGGAGTTACCAGGTACATGTCACATTTTCACTGATTCGTGGTCCACTGCAAATGGACTAGCGGTGTGGCTGCCAACATGGCATTCTCATAATTGGGAATTGCATTCTAAAGAGTTATGGGGTAAAGAGTTGTGGCAAGAAATTTGGGAATTGCTTCCGCAGAGTACTGTAACAATCTTTCACGTGGATGCTCATACTCCAATCGACTCCCTTGACAAATGTTTTCATAATATTGCAGATGAACAGTCTAAAATTTCTGAGGCAGTGGTTGACATGCAGGATTCTGATTTGGCGGGATTGGCGAAGTGGGCCCATCAGAAAGCAGGACATTTTGGAGAGAAAGCCACTAACAGGTGGGCTGCCGATAGAGGAATTCATATTCCCTTTTCTTTAATTAAAGATGTCATTCTACATTGCCCCATTTGCCAGCATTCTAGAAAGAAAGAGGTGCCTCAAATTGTTCGGGGCCACTTACATCGAGGTAAATTGCCCGCCCAAATTTGGCAGATTGATTATATTGGTCCGCTCCCTATGAGCAGAAACTGTCAATATATTTGTACAGTGGTTGATACTTATAGTGGCCTTTTGGTCGCTTTCCCTTGCAAGAATGCTACCCAAGTGAATACAATTAAAACCCTGGAGCTCATTATTTTGTATTATGGTGTCCCATTCCAGATTCAATCAGACAATGCATCCCACTTTCGTGGAAGATTGGTGCAGGAATTCTGTACGGAGAATAACATTGACTGGGTGTTTCATATTCCATATTATCCTCAAGCTTCAGGACTGATTGAGAGAATGAATGGCTTGTTGAAAGAACAGTTGCGCAAGTTGACTGATGACCGTTACAGCCAGTGGAGAGATGTCCTACTTCAAGCTTTGTTAATTTTAAATAATCGTCCTTTATTACATGCTGAATCTCCTTTGATGCGTTTGTTTCCTCCACATATTGATGCAAAACCTAATTCTGTTTCGAAAACTGTAACATATTGGGAAATTACCGCCGGTGCTTTGGCTCCATGTAGAGCAACCCCAGGTTCTGCAGGCCTTGACCTGCATGCATTAAATGATGCACAATTTCCAGGAAAAGATCGAATCATTGTTGAAACTGGCATTGGTGTCTCTATACCTGCCGGTAGTTTTGGATTAATTGCCCCTAGATCTGGCCTGGCCCTGAAAGGTGTGCAAGTACTCGGAGGAGTGATTGACAGTGATTATCAGGGAGAGATTAAGGTTCTCTTGCTTAATAGCAGTGAGACTGACTTATTGATCAAAAAGTCTGACCGTGTTGCTCAGTTACTGATTATGCCTGTCTTCAGTGGTGAGATCAAGAAAGGCTCTGCCCCAACGTTGCTAACTGTGCGAGGACAAAAAGGCTTCGGATCGTCTGATCTTCCTGGAGCTAAAATATGGGTGCAATCGCCTAAAAATCCTCCTGAACAGGCTGATATTATTGCGACCGGTCATGACAACACCGTTTTGGTGATGAAGCCAGGGAAAGATGGCTGGGAAGCTGTCCCAGCTGATAAATGTTACTTACGAGAATGATTAAGGCCTGTATTTGTATTGTTTCAGATCATTCTTTGGACTGCTGCTGCAGGATGTGTCGGCGTTGGACTCCTTTTGGCTTGCTACGCCGGGAGAGGAGAGGATCCACCGACGCCGGTTGATGGGATTATGAGAGCCACGCGGTCTGCGTGGCGGACTTCTTCAAATTTCTGGATTACACTCGCGAAGCGGGTGACGAACTCTCCGCATTTTTGCCTCACTCCCATGAAGAGTGTTACTGACATTCTAGCGACCTGCTTGGTAGCTGTCCCTGCGTCCACTGAAACTTTGCGCCATGTGTTTAATGTATCCAATGCCCGACCTAATGTTATTTTGGGCGATTTTGCGGCCCACGAGTTCTGTCCCTCATGTACTCTTCTTCCAGACCTTGATGTCCCTATTAATTCCAGAATTATTACTTTTAATATTACCCCTGGTGACCTTTGCTTCGTGATGACCTGCAATCCTAAGGCTATTACCGAGTGTTTGCGGTTGAAACTCCAAGCCGCTACTACTTTTTCATTTCATCAACGTTTGTTATGTTCAAAGAGACTTCCTAATTCATGCCTTTCAGTGAAGAACAATATGACCTGTAAACGTTTAGTAGTAGCAACTAGCCATTATCGTTCAATGTTATTGCCAGCTGGATGGCTCTTTTCCTGCGGGAATTCATCTTGGCCCTATATTCCTGCGAATATTTCTGGTGGCTCATGTGCCATCACTAGATTGAGTTTGCTAATGTTTTCTTCACATCCTCCTTCCCATTCCCGTATTGTCCGAGACTCAATGTCATTACATGAAGACTGTGATTCCTCTGTTCATCTTTTTTCCAGATCAGAATATCTTGGTTTAGCTTTTTCTATTATTGGTGTTCCAGCATTGGCCGTTTATAATGCCAAAACAATCGGCAAAATGGCCTGCTGGATGGTGAAGTCTATAAACCAAACGTCTACTGTTTTATCAGATTTATTATTAGATTCCCAAGGTGAACGTAGAGCTATTTTGCAAAACCGTGCAGCAATCGATTATTTGTTGTTAAAACATGGGCACGAGTGCTCTGAATTTGAAGGTCTATGCTGTTTTAATTTGTCTGACCATTCTAAAGATATCCAGTCCCACATTAATAAACTCCACGACTTGACTGCAGAAATTAGAGAACATATAGATCAGGGTTTCTTTGACTGGCTTTTTAACTGGCTCCCTGACATGCATTTCATGCGACAAATTTTAGGGGGGGTGATTGTTGCTATCTGTATCTTAATAGCAATTTGTTGCTTTATTCAGTGTATCCCTTCCCTGCTACAATTTTTTAGACTTAGTAAGGGTCGTAGATCAGTTAATTTTGTTTCATATTATTCCTCTACTGACGTTAGTTCCATTTAGTTTGTGGTTAATAGACTGGAGTCAAGGGGTGTAATGTTATGGCTGTCTTTTTGCTAGCTCTTTGGAGAAGGAGAATGATGGAGAGTGACTCCAGCCTATCACCCCCATAGCATAGGGATTAGGCCGATAGACAGGGACCCTGTCTTACATATATAAAGGCATTTTCGTATTATTTCCCTTAGAGTAAGGCTTATGAATTTAAGTTAGGGGTTAGATATATAAGTATTAGTCATGATTCACTCATTTGCTAACATGCCGATCTGTTTTTCATGGAGCTATGTATATTATGGGCTCCGTAGGCCTTAAACGAGACAGACTCCATTTTGCTTTCTGCCCGGTAGCTCGAGAAGGCTTTCTGGGTGAAGAGTAATATTTTAGTTTCAAGCTGTTGTTCGCTTGGAGAGAACCGGTTCAGGCTGACCCTTATCGAAGGAATGTATTTTTCTCCACTCCGAAGACACAACTTCAGGCCGGCCGGCTGGGAAAGTGTCCTTGGTACGGGGAGGTACAAGAATTTGGTGGGCGGCAGGTTACTGGCCGTGAATTTCCATGAAGGAACGGGCTTTGATATTAGCGAAGGTGTTAGTCTTTTAGTCAGTTAGTCCGTAGGCGGCATCTAGCCGTTAGCATCTCTGCCATTATTCATTTTCATGGTGGATGAGTCGCCATCTTTGAAGTCGGAGAAAGATTTAAGACCGAAACTCTCTGAGATAGACTGAACGAGAAGTAGCGCGGAGCGCACTGGTACAGAGAGAGAGAGAGACGGTAGCTAATAAACAGCAAGGTTCCGAGGTCCTGAGGGAGAGCAGACGAGGTTGAGCCTAGCGGTGCAGACGTGTACTTGTGACGGCTGAGGGTGACTGCAAGGCGAGCCAGGACCCAGAGACAAGACAGGAGCCTAGATGACTGCCGAGTCCAGACTTCCCACTAACCAGGTGATACCCGCCCAATTTATGTAGGATGTGCACTCTAATCTTTACCTTTTTCTTGCAAATGTTATGCTGCATAGTAATGTGATTTATGTTTATTGTTAATAAATACCCTAATTCATATAGAATTATTGTGTGCCTGGTGCTCATGTTCAATCTTGATAAACCCGACTTCTAGTTAGGAGCCGTTTGGGTGAACGGATGAGAAATCCCGATCAGGTAAATGGTGACTGAATAAGGAGGGAGTGGGTGGATCTTTGATGCCAAGAGCAGGGAGTACACTACATAATCTGAAACCATATTCAAAGTTATTACTGTAGTTTTATTCCAGGTAGACCACTGAGACAATACCCCCGAATAATGGTTCATAGGAATGTGGTCGTCGTTGATATGCGGCGTTAGTGATAACACTGGGTGGGAGACCAGTGGGAATACCCACCAGATTGTGGCTTGGATAAGTGAGAACGCCAGGGAGGATACTGGCGCTTAGTTTCGCCAGATTGCGAACAGTTTGGAAAAGGGAGCATTGGGTTCTGCAGGCCCGTGTGTAGACACACCGGATTGTGTGTCAGATCTGCCCTAGGGTAGAACGGTCTGGGTCGGGGTGACCGCGAGGCCAACTGATGTGAATAAGATATTGTAGAAAATCCGTACATACATATATTGTCATTCCCCGTCCTTAGGTGCGATCTGTATATTTATCTGTATATCTACTCATTGTGAATACGATCTGAGGAGGGAAGGTGAGTACGTTTTGGCTGGGTCACAGGGGCCCCTGGGGGCTGATCCCATCTAAACAGAAAATCCAGCCATTACAATGCCCAAATATGAAAAATTGTCCACTTTGCACTAAATATGGCTGTTGGCTAAAAAACAATAGGATCTAGTAGTCTTAGGGCCTTCAACCATAACATGGAACTTTTTAAAATTGGCTGCCAGGTCCATACTGTACATTAAATCAATAAAATTATGTAAAAGGCTCTGGAACCTCTTTGCTTTTGATGCAATTAAAACTCCATAATCGACGTATAAAAGAGCAGGGAGCGGTCTGCCACCCACTTTAGGAACATCGCACACTGGCTCACATAAAACCTGTTCTAATTGAATATTATATAGAATAAAAAGGAAAGGAGCCAGGATGCAACTTTGACACACACTTCTATTTAGTTTTAATTGCTGTGTACATTCAGCGGAGGGGCTAAACCTTACAAATGCTAGTAGGCAGGCATGAAGATCCCTGAAGAGCACAAGAAAATCAGGGTCTACCCCTATGTTGCCCAGTTCATCCCAGACCTTAGATCTATTCATCCTAAAAGGCAGAGCTGAGATCCATGAAGGCCATATACACCATGCCTCTCTTGGCCCTTGTATATTTGCTTACTACTAGGTGTAAATTCAAGGTCTGCTCCACTGTGCCTCTGCCGAGCCTAATCCCATACTGGATATCTGATAGAATATCATGCTCTTTGGCCCAATCATTGAGTCTCTCAGACCGCCCTAGGGTTTTCACCTCCTCATCTACTAGGGAGATTGGCCTGTAGCAGGAAGGATCCCCATTCTTAAACACGTGCACAATCACTTAGTAGTGTCAGCCTGTGGGCAGAGAGCCAAGCATGGCAGCATTGAGATGTTAGGTTAGAACATATGTCCACAGATTGGTCAAGAACCTAAACAGTTCCCTGGTACCCCATCGGGACCCAGGTCCTTGCCCACTGGAAGGGAGATAACAGCATTCTTAACTTCTTCCTAGAGTATCACTGGCCTAGCAGACTTTGAGAACACGGAACTGAGGCCTCCCAGTAATCACAGCCATATAAAGATGAGAAATGGTTAAAAACTGTAAGGGCCTGATCTCAGCCAGTCCCCATGCAAAAAAAGGAGTGGTTCAACACCCTCCAGAAGGCAGCGCTATCCTGCTGGATGCTTGACTCCACCAAGTCCTCCAACATCTTTTTCTCAAGGTCATTTTTTCTGTCCTTGAGAGTCCTCTTGTATAACGCCCTAAGGGGCATATTATCAAGGGATTTATCTCCGCTTTTTTGGCTTTAAAACCCAAGAAAGCGGAGATAAAATTATCTCCCTATCAGCAACAGGGTGCTTACACACAAATTTGCATGTTAGCACCCTTTTTCTCTACGCTTCCACTTTTATCTCTAATGAGATGCAAAGGGGGCGTTCCAGAGAAAAATAATAGCAGAAATGTTGTTAAGCGACATTTCTCCTATTATCAAGGATTTCCCATACCCCTGTTAGTGATAAAAAAAGAAGCGCTAACCGCGGTTAGCACTGCTTTTTTTACACCTGGTATTTTCCTGACTTAGCCATGATATCCTATGGAAGGTGGATATCATGGCTAAGTTTGTGAGCCCCTATCATCAAGCTAACGCCAAACTGTGAGAGATTATCGTTGGTTTTCCAGCGATAATCTCTCAATTGGCAGTTAGCGTGAGGATTTTTATCACTTCTGAGAAAAACCTTGCTAATAGCAAGTTATCTCTGCGATAATTTCCGGCGATGCTTAGCGTTAAAAAATTTGTTGCTAAGCATCGTTAGCGATAAATATCGCTTAACGTTGGTAATATGCCCCCAAGTGTTTTAACTTCATCACTAGTCTGGGGTTTCTTTATGAGAACTGCTAACAACTCTTTGCATGCCTTTCAACAGCTCCTACCAGACCATCTAAATAAGGAAGAAGGTGAGACAAACCCCAGCTTGGTAAGGGCAGATTTAATGTACCCAAACTAACACAAACTGTCATGATACAATTGTCAAAGGCAGTTTAATTGAGACACGTATGAACATCCCTATGGCACACAGACAACAAGTCTGTATTAAAGGCCTCTGGAATAACCTTGGCTCACTTTATTCTGCGCCCCTGGTCTTTAAGGGAGACATAATCCTGGTAATAAGGCCCATGATTCACGGACTTTATATCTCAACAAAAAATAACCACAATGGGATTGTGGTATTTTAAAATATTCCAGTTCACTCTAAAATGTATAAAGAGGGGAATAAGCCAGCTGATACAGTGATATTTTTTATGTGGGCCCAGCCTTATCAGCACTGGCTTCATTCCTAGTCAATAAATTGACAAGATTCAAATCTAAGACTAGATTGTATGACAAGACCCCTTGCACGACGTGCCTAAAGTGTGCCCGGTAGCTAAAGGTGATATTATTAGCCAACGGATCATAGAGACAACAGTCCAGGCAGGGTTGCATAGTGAAATATTCCTTAACCATCAAAGCTGTATATGGTGAGGGGCCTGGCATGAGATAATCATGAAAACGGTGCTATGTTCCCTGACAACCCTCATCTGATTCCCTTCCAGAAATAGCGTTATATATGTTAACAATCAGGATTCTGAGCCTATTTTCTGGAGTCAAATAGCGCCTGCGAAAAAAGGCGAGCTGGATACACTCCTCTCCATGTTACATTTCAATGACAGGTTTATCAGAGTAACTAGACCCTCTATGACCTGGAAGAAGCAATGGCCTTACAACTAAAAGAAGCAAACCCATCCAGATGTATCATCCCCTCAGTATCCCATGTCTCCTGGAAACTTACAATGCCTAAAACGTTTAGCATGGCAACCCAGTAATCGTCACAGAGTTTCCCCTTGTCCCCTGCTATGTTCCACCTTCAAGTTTCCTCCAGGTCAAGTAGCTCCTCTATGACCTGGGGTGCCAACATCGTATGCAAGTCAATCTAGATAGCTTAGTCCACTCAAGGCATCAAAGCGATTGCTCAAAGCAAGTTTAGGTAGCTGTCCACGGGAATTCACCTTTCCAGATCCCGACATCTGTCCTAAATTTTCTTCTCCCTCTCCTTTCAATTCAAAGGTTTATATTTTACAGTCTGCTGCTTACCAATTCAAATGTTCTTATCCAGGATAGAAAATAACCCCTAAAAAATAAATTATTAGTGTTTTATTAAATGTTCATTTGTTTTCTGATTTGTTCCATTTTCCCTATGGGAAGAAACATATTTATGTTAATCTGTGAGAAAAAAAATGTTTTAATATCCATTGCTTACATTTTCCCAGAAAAATAATCTTGTTATTTTTGTGTTCTGCTTTACACTTGAGAAATTAATTAGAGTACGTTTATGTTGGCAATACAATGTTGATATTTACCCTTTGCTTAAGGTTTTGTTGCATGATCCAAAGTATTCAGAGTGTTTACACAAAGATATTCCCAGTGGATGTTCAATGAGACGAAGTGAAAATAGAGCATAGTGAAATTATAAGTACATTTCATTACAACCGAAAACAAATGTAAATCATTTTATTTCACACTTAAATATGGGGACAATATTTGTTAACCTTTATTCTTTTTTTGTTCAGAATTTCTTCACAGGAAGTGTGATTAACTTTTATGGTCTGTGGATTGATTTAAATTTTTTAATGCTCTCTATATTAAATTATTTCCTTTAAGTAAAGGTTTCATTCGTATACTTGGATATTTTAATTTGTCCTGAATATAATGGTTTGAGGTGATTTCTTGCTGTGTTCTCCTGCTGCCTTTGGTTCTTGTGGCCCTTCTTTGTTGCTGCGGCCCTTCTGCAGTCCCTGAATACCCCTGGTGGGACGAGGGTCCGAGGGGCCACGCTGCCACTGTCACGCCACCCTCGCCACTGCGGGTCTGCACACTCTGGGACTCCAATCTCCAGAGTGCACCACTGTGCCACACACCTGCCGCGAGTGAGGGGAAGGCGGGACCAACGCACTCATAGCGCAGCCTCTCCACCCATGGCACGGGTGATTTCTTGCTGTGTTCTCTTGCTGCCTTTGGTTCTTGTGGCGCTTCTCTGTTGCTTCCGCCCTTCTGTGGTCCATGAATACCCTTGGTGGGATAAGGGTCCCAGGGGCCACGCTGCTACTGTCACGCCACCCGCACCATTGCGGGTCTGCATACTCTGGGACTCCAATCCCCAGAGTGCACCGCTGTGCCACACACCTGCCGCGAGTGAGGGGGAGGCGGGGCCAACGCGCTCAAAGCGCAGCCTCTCCCCCCGCGGCACGGGTGATTTCTTGCTATGTTCTCTTGCTGCCTTTGGTTCTTGTGGCGCTTCTCTGTTGCTGCCGCCCTTCTGCAGTCCCTGAATACCCCTGGTGGGACGAGGGTCCCAGGGGCCACGCTGCCACTGGCATGCCACCCGCGCCATTGTGGATCTGCACACTCTGGGACTCCAATCCCCAGAGTGCACAGCTGTGCCACACACCTGCCACAAGTGAGGGGGAGGTGGGGCCAACATGCTCCCAGCGTAGCCTCTCCCACCGCGACATAGGACGTGTGCGGGACGGAGCATGGATGAAGCCCGGACCAAGGGCGGGCCCGTCTGAAGCCGTCAGAGGCCGAAGGAGGATGGGCTGGGCCACCTTATTTGGTTTTTAGATTCTAGAGAGCCTTCTGACATTGTCTTGGCCACTGGTCGTTGGAACACCCAGGCGCAAGGTAATGTGAAGCACCTTGTCAACAACTGACTTTACTTTGCTGTCTGGTGGATATATATTGTTATACTTGGGATAACTGGCTATTATTGACATACAATGAGTAAGCAGAAAGGGCTAGCCGGGACTTTGGATGCTTTTATTGTAAGAGTTGAGTCGCTCCTTACGCACAAGATTCAGCTGACGGAGAGATGACTGTCCTTGGACCCTGCCACGCTACAGTCTCGACTGTCGCTGGGGGACCAAGTTGTTTCCAATACATTATGCCCAGACATAGTGAATGCACCATCAGTTATGGCTGATCCTGCCACTCTGACTTCACCTTCCCCATTCTGGACTCTTCTAACACGTCCGCCTTAGGTGCGCCCTGCACCAACCCCCGGGGACATGCCGCAAAATCACACAGAAACACCAAACCAACTGCTCAACCCGCTGAAAGGAAGAAAAAAAATTGTAAACGCTGTAAACGCTAAGCCCAACCCCAAGCCCAAACCTAAAAATGTCAAAAGTGGTTTATCAACCAGTAGTCTGGAAGTTTACGAGACTGTTAGTACAAACTCTGTTGCGACTCAGGCAGATATCACTTCAGAGACCAGGAGTAATGAGGTTGATATGGGTGCTGCACCCGTGGGGCCTACAACGGAAGCGCTTGAAATAAAGTTGGATTACATAAAGGATGCGATTGCCAAGAACTTTGACTTGCTTTGGGGGAAATTTACGCACTTGAACTCCGCTATGGACAAGTTAAGCGGGAGGAAGCTGAATAATGTTTTTACTGATGTGGGGGGGATCCTATAACATCCATAACATCTGTGGCTGACAAACGTGGTCCCGAGTTGCAATCAATTGGTATTGCCCCTCCCATAGACATACCCTTGGTCATTTCATGTGTATTTTGTCAAAACCGAGGAGGCCACTTTGTGTCTAACCCTACCCCTATTGGGAGAAAAAAACAGGGTACATCAAGACTAGACAACATAAATAATCTAAATCCAGCCGTAGGGAGTGTATATTGCAATCAGCCCCAGTCGGGTACCACCGCAGCTGACTTTATTAAAGGTACGAGAGCACCTTAGGCATATATGCACAAGCCCAAACACTGATGTCCTGAGTCTACCGCCTGCCTCTAGTCCCTATGTGTTAGTTCTGGCCGGTGTTCCAAACCTTGCTGGGGGTCAGAAGGAGTCCTGGTTAGATCTCTGAAAGTAATCCGTAGACTGGCTACGTAAACACAAAAGCTTCCACCCTTCCTCAATGGATGAAATTATTATGGCCAGGAGAGTAGGGTGGGTTTGCCAATCAAGTAAGAACATCGAGGGTGATTGTATTGTTCTCAACTTTCGGAGACCGCAAACGGTTCGTCCCTTACTAACCACCATAGAGCAGTCTTTTACCGCAAACACGGGCATTTGTGCACTCCCCTTTTAGGCTATTTTTATATACCACTAGCAACACCGGTTAGGGATCCTGACGTGCTTGCTCTGGCAGCTAATAGGTTCCATGCACTTTCTAACCTGGAAGCTCCGGACTGACAACCACTGCTGACGCCAAAAACACAGGTCAAAGAGGGGGCCCTATTGAGCACCAGACCTATATCTCATAAGGTCAAAGTTTGGACAGTGACAACTAGGGCTAGCAGTGGGGCTGATCTGAGCATCCTAAGTTGGAACGTGGCGGGGCTCCGAACTAGGCTTGACAATCAGGACCGGTTGCGCATAATAAAGGAACATGATACAGTCATGTTCCAGGAGACCTGGGCCACTGAAGATTTATATATTGAAGGGTTTCATTGTTTCAGTGTGGTAGCTCCAAGTCCCAAAATGGGCAGACCATCGGGGGCCTTTTTATTGGGATTAACGTGGCTGCTGGAGGCAGTTTTAAGGCTCTTCTGACCAACAGCCAAAATGATCAAGTTGTGGTTTTTAAAAGGAGAGTTTGTTTTCACCTGGTAAACTTTTATAACAATGACTTCTACTCCGTTCCTAATAGGAACTTCATTGGGCTTTTTGATTTTATTTCAAATGCGGACACTCAGCTTAATGTGGAGGGTCCTACTGGGATTATGTTGAGGGGTGATTTTAACACTAAACTTACTAACAAGGGGTATGCTTCAGGCATGAGTAACTCTGGACCATCTATTCGTAGGGGCACTGTACTAGCTATGTACCTAAGATCACATAATCTGGTCAATGTCATGGATCTGGAGGGAGGCCACAATTCAACCGACCCTATACATCCAACATTCAGGGGAAGGGGATGTTGTTCAACAATTGATTTTGTTTTCATCTCCCTTTCTCTCGAAGATCAACTAAAGGCTGCAGAGGTCATCGCCACAGACCATGGGAATCATAATCCTATCAAAATAGTACTGAGCTGGGGGCGTGGCCAAGATGGCGGGCTAATCGGACGTGCCTGCACTCGGCTCCCCGGCCCTATGCCCTATTAGCCTTCATCCTACAGCAGTGACCCCGAAAATCAGCGCACTTTTGGCCCGGGAGAGGTGTCCAGCCTCGGCTGGCCTGGTGTGAGCCCGGAAACGAGCGGAGACGGACAGGCTCGGTGTGGCTGACGCGCGCCCGCCAAGCGCGGAGAGACATCGGCTGGGGCGATCCCGAAGCGGGAAATCGGAGGAAGCCCCGCAGATCAGTACACCGGCAGGGGAAGCACGCTGAAGCCGGCGCCCCCTCCCGCGGTGGTTTGCGGGTCCCTGGAGCTGGCACGGGTGCACCGCCCGCCCCGGAAGCAAGGTGTGAGGAGAGGAGCCGGCGTGTGGCGGCGCAGCCACTAATCGAGGCCCCGGCTCGGGCCTACGCAGACGCCGCAGGCCCGCACACGCTGCGGCGGCAGGAGAGTGGGCCAGAGCTGGAGACGGGCCCAGAGCCCCGCGCGGGACCCTCGGGCCCCACATCTGAGGAGGGGCAGTGCCGGCAGCGGGGAGGATCTCGGCCCGGCGCGGCCCTGGTATCGGGCCTGGAGGAGGCCGCGAGGGAGAGCGGATTGAGGCAGCGGCGGCACAGCTCAGGAGGTCGGCGGCTGCCTGTCTCAACGGCGGAGGCGCAGGACTGCAGGAGCAGCACCCGGGAGTGCCCTACCCCCCGCGACGTGGTCTCTGAGGCCCAGCCCGACAGCAGCAGTCTCAGGTAGGCCTGCACGTCCCTGGGGCCCCGCAGCGACAGATTGAGGGCACTTGGCAGGCAGCGGGGGGTCCCGGGGAGTGTGGGTGGGGCCCAGAGTGGAGCAGCGGAGCCTAGGCGATCGGACTGTCAGACTCCCTGATCGCGTGGCTGACCGGCCACGAACAAGAAGCAAGCTGCGGCAGCAGGGCCCAGCCCTACGAGGCACACATGGGGGAGACTGAGACCCCGTGCACTGGGTTGGAGAAGCTGACCCCCCCGCCGGAGTACTGAAGGTGGGGGGGAGCCAACAGCGGCAGACACCGGGTCACTCCGGGGTGCTGGGTCTCGGCGGCGAAGCGGTACGGACCGCGACTTTCGGGGGCGGAGGGGTCGGGCCCCCGGTGGAGACTACTGGAGGAGGCAGGAGCTTTGACAGCAGGGGCTGGTGGGCCCGGTGGAGTGCAGTGCCCCGAGGTACCAGTGGGAATAGGCCGGAGGCCGCAGAGGCTCTGTCGGCGATCTAGCGCCAATCGAACGCAGCAGGGAGCGGGCCCCCATCCGGAGCGGTCCGAGTCCCGGACCTGCGGTGAGGGGAGAAATGGCCAACTCGAGCCGCAGAGCCAACTGCACCATCACGGACATGCTGGCGAAACCCACTGGTAAAGGCGGGAAGGCACAGACGCCCCCCCCCTACACCTGCAGCCGCGAGTCCACAACAACAGGAGGAGAGGGAGGCTCCCATCACGCGCACCTTCCTGGAGACGCTCTTTAACACTCTAAGAGATGACTTCCAGGCTCTCAAGCAGGACATTGCGGGGGAGCAGAGGGAGCTACGCCACGACCTGGATGGCTTGGGAGAGAGGGTAGCGGCGGTGGAGGAGTCCGGCCACGCTCGCGGTGACGAGCTCGCGCACTTGCAGCAAGAGGTTCTCCGCCTTCAGGAGCAGCAGGTAGGCCTCCAGGCTCATGCGGAAGACCTGGAAAACCGCTCCCGAAGAAACAACATTAGGGTCCGGAATGTGCCTCAGAGCGCCGAGGGGAACAATGTCACTGGCTACCTGCAGGCCCTCTTCCGTGGGGTGTTGGGGGAGGCGGAGGACTTCCCTATCCGCATTGATCGCGCACACAGAGTGGGTCCGCCGCGGCGCGCGCCGGCCCCCCCGCCCGACATACTGGCCTATCTTCTGGACTTCCCGTTAAAGGCGCGGATCCTACAGGAGGCCAGGCGTCAGCAGCCTTTGCAATTCCGGGGAGTGACTGTGGCGCTGTATCAAGACTTGTCTGCCATCACGCTACAGAAGCGGCGCGAGTTCAAACCTGTGACCACCTTTTTGCGCGAGAAAGGGATACCTTACTCCTGGGGCCACCCGTTCCGGATCATCTTTACCTGGCAGGGGAAGCTGCACCAACTTCGCTCCCTCAGGGACACCTGCTCTCTTTTGGGCATTGACTTGCCGGATCCCTCGGACTCGGACGATGACGCACACCATGGTTCTCAAGAGGGGTCGGGACTGAGAAGTCAAGATGGCTGGCGGAAAGTCAGACGGAGACGCAAACAGGGGGCTCGCTTGAAGCCGGACCCTGAAACAATTGCCCAGGAATGGGCGGCGGCCGTACAGGAAGTAGAGCGGGATACCACTGTAGCCCCGTGAGCAGCATAAGAGGGCCACTGCTCACACCTTGCTTTGGACAGGGGGGGTCGGGGGGCCGGGTAAGGGCTGCCACTGTCACGTTTCCCAATGACAAACATCCACGGACCTGTGGGACAGGACAGGACCGGGACTATGATTCAATTCACCAGGCTCCAAGTTGGGGTTCCCCAGGAGGGAGAGGACGGGGGGGAGGGGGAGGTGCGGGGTGGGCCTCCGGGATTGGTTGGTTCAGTTGGGGTTTGGGGGGATCGTTCGGGGTTGCTGGAGGGGGGGTGGAAGGGCGGGAACTCCTTGTCCGCATTTTTCTGCGCTATTCCAGGGACTGCCTGGACCACTATGTGTGCCTAGAGCGACGGCGCCGCAGAGGGCGGGTGCGGGCCCGGAGCCGCACATAGGGAGTTAGGATGTCACACCACTTAACGATTCTCTCACTCAACGTGAGAGGGCTCAACAACCCCGTTAAACGTAGGGCGATCCTGTCTTTGCTGGAACAGTCGGGGCAGATATCTGCCTCCTGCAGGAAACCCATCTGTTGCCCAAAGATCACCACAGGCTAAAATCCCGTGCCTTTCCCAGACAACTTTTCTCCTCTGCCAACAAGAAAGTAGCGGGTGTGGCAATGCTGGTGGCCAAGACATTTGGGGGGAAAGTCATGCAGAAAGAAGTGGAGGTCAGAGGTAGGTTGCTGGTGTATCGTTTCCAAATGGCAGGGCAGACATTACTAGTAGGCTCCATCTACGCGCCCAATGAAGGCCAGGAGAAGTTCCTACACATGGCACTAGAGACAGCCACGGCCAACACGCAGCCACATCTACTGATTGGGGGTGACTTGAACTTGGTGTTCCACAACACATCAGACCGCTCCGGCCAACGATCCGGCCAGGTGGGGGCACTCTCGGAGGCGGGGCGCACACACCTTGTGGACCTAGAGCTCGTTGATCTGTGGAGACAGCTGCACCCACGGTCGACGGCATACACCTACTATTCGGCGGCCCACAAAACATATGCACGCCTCGACCACTTTCTGTGCTCTTCCCAGCTAGCGCGTCAAGCACGCGATGTAGAGATCCTTCCAGCCTCTTTGTCAGACCCCTCTCCGGTGGTGGCATCCTTCCGGGTGTCGGCGGCGCCTAGCCGGCAACGACACTGGCGGCTGCGCGATAGCCTTCTCCACCTGCCGACCACTCAGGAGCGCATAAAAACGGCGCTCGCCCAATTTCTCGCCCATAACGCCAACGGGGACACCTCTAAGGCGACGCAATGGGCGGCCCTCAAGGCGGTTCTCCGCGGCGAATTCATCTCCTTGGCGGCCGCTAACAACAGGGAGCGTGCGCAGAAGCGAGCCGAGCTCACCCAGCGGGTGGCGGAGTTGGAGCAGATGCACCAACGCACCGGGGCTGCGAGAGCGTGGCGGCAACTCTGCACGGAACGTAAGATGCTGGCGGCCCTGGATCAGGACGTGGCGGAATACGCCGCCATGCGCCTCCGGCATGCGTATTACACCGGGGGTGACCGTTGCGGGAGATTGCTGGCGAGCAGGCTGCAGATGCAACGACAGAGGCAGCAGGTCCAGACGCTCCAGCCTAGCACTGGCGACGCCATCACGGATGACAGGGCTATCGCCGCGGCCTTTGGCGATTTTTACGCTGATTTATATGCAGCGGACGATCTCGAACCGCGGGATGGTCAGAGCTACTTGCGGGGCGCGACCCTCCCGTCGCTTAACGAGGCACAGGTGGCCTTCCTTGACCGCCCCATAGGTCTGGAGGAGGTCATCTCGGCAATCTCGCGTTTGACTCTTGGGAAGTCGCCGGGCCCGGACGGGTATACGGCGGCCTTCTACAAGACTTTTTGCCCAATGGTGGCCCCGCTGCTGAAGGAGCTATTCAACACCTTCGACACGCCTGGCGCCATTCCATCGGACTTACTAGAAGCGGCCATCTTGGTAATTCCCAAAGACGGGAAGGACCCCAGGCGGTGTGGCTCGTACCGGCCGATCTCCCTGCTGAATATCGACCTGAAGCTCTACACGGGCATCCTGGCGAGTCGCCTTGCGCCCTATATGCAACAGCTGGTGGAGCCGGATCAAGCGGGCTTCATCCCCCAGCGGCAGACCAGCGACAACACCAAGCGGGTCCTCCACCTCATCGAGGCTGGCTCTCGGACGAGACAGGACTGCTTTCTCCTCACGATTGATGCGGAGAAGGGCTTCGATAGGGTACACTGGCCCTATCTCGAGCAGGTCTTGCAGCGGTTCGGCCTCGGGGAGACGCTCAGGACCCGCATATTCAATTGCTTTCGCCGCCCGAACGCTGCGGTTCGGGTCAACGGTCACACGTCGCCGAGGTTTGCGATTGGCAGAGGGACCAGGCAGGGGTGCCCTCTATCCCCCCTTCTGTTCGCGCTCTATATGGAGCCGTTGGCATGCAGGGTGCGGAACCGCAACCTTTTCACGGGCATACCGTTCGGCGGGGACACGCATAAAATTAGTTTGTATGCTGATGACATCTTGCTCTCCCTGATGAATCCGATGCAATCTCTCCGCGCACTTTTTATCGAGCTTCACGCCTTCGCGCAAGCCTCGGGTTTCAAAATCAATGTGGCCAAGTCAGAGGCCCTGAACCTGTCTCTGGCACCGGAGGTGTTGGAAGAGGCCAAGGCTGAATTTGACCTGCAATGGTCGGAATCCACCGTCCCTTACCTGGGAGTCTTGCTAGCCCCGACAGTACAGGCCTCCGCAGTTGCGAATTACGCCAGGCTCAGCTCCCGACTCCGTGACACCCTCAGGCGTCAAAGCATTTGACTTTGTCCTGGCTGGGCCGGATTGCGTCCGTAAAAATGACCCTGCTGCCCCAAATTCTTTATATATTCCAGACCCTTCCCCTGCGACCTCCGGCGGGATGGCTTCAAAAGACCCAGGCAGACCTCACTAGCTTCATCTGGAATGGCCGTCGCCCACGGTTCAAGCACACAATAGCCTCGCTACCCCCCGATCATGGTGGCGTGGGTGTGCCTGACCTTACTCTTTATTTCCAGGCGACGCAGCTGCGCACCCTAGTGGAATGGCATCAGCTAGAATCTGCCAAACACTGGCTCTTCCAGGACCAGGCAGTCACTGGTCGCACGCTTCAGGGTATCCCATTTCTGCCACGCAGTCATAGGCCTCCCATTCTCTACGCCTCCCAGATCACCAGTACCGTTCTAAATGTGTGGGACAAGGTGGCTGTCCGGAGGGACCTTACCTCCTTCCCCTCCCCCATGACACCAATTTTTGATAACCCCGATTTCTCACCGGGTCTCGACCCTCGGGCCTATGTGAAGTGGCGGAAGACGCAATGCAGAGACGTGGGTCACATGTTCGACCTGAAGGGCATTCTCTCCTTCCAGAAGGTAAAAGATGATTATGGCATTCCCGAAACGGATCGTTTGCCCTACCTGCAGGTCCGCCACTGGGTTCTCCACCCGTTCATGCGTCCCGGCGCGCAGCGTCCCCTCACCCCCTACGAGCGGTGGCTGTTGACTCGCACATCCGATAAGAAGTTAATATCAGACCTCTACCAGCACTTACTCCTCACCAACATTTACACACACAATGCAGGGCAGACCAGGTGGGAGAGAGATCTGGGGAGACAGCTCACACGCAAGGAATGGGAGGGGGTTTACTACAGGGCCCGCCACTCCACTCGCCACACGGGTCTCACTGAAACCCTGACCAAGGTTGCCACTTACTGGTTCCACACACCTGAGCGGCTGCATCAGTGGGACCCCCGGGTGAGTGACCGATGCTGGAGGGGGGGTGCGGGGAGGTGGGCACGCTGGAGCACCTGCTCTGGAGTTGTGTTCGCTTGCAGCAGTACTGGACCTCGATACTGGACCTGGTAGATTCCCATCTAGACACCCAGCTACCCAGGCTTCCGGCATACGTCCTCTTGGGCCTCCCTAACGCACTGATGTACCCCCTTAAATCCTGGAGGGGGAGGCTCATTGCGATTGCGCTGGGGGCGGCTGTGCAGAATGTTGTGGCGCACTGGAGGGATGTCCAGCCGCCTCTACAGTTGGGTTGGTTACATAGGCTGTGGACGATACTGGGGATGGAGAAGTTGTCACTGGTGGGGGAGGGGAGGGCGGAGGAGTTTGCAGCACTTTGGCGGCCGTTTCTGTCCCTACCCACGGGGGAGTTCCGGGAGCTGAGCTGTCCCCGCTATCTGCGGCTGTTGCGCCTGGCGGACACTCCGCTCCCTGAGCCCAAGACGCGACCACGCAGGCGCAAGGCGCCGGAGAGCCACCTAGACAGGGGCCTCCAATGAGGCGATGTTCCCATAATTTAACAGTCTCTGTATAGCGGACAAGGAGTGGGGTGGTTGTGGGCGGGGGGGGGATGTTGGGGTTGGGGTCTGCTTTTCCTTCGTTTTTCCCCTGTTATTTGTGTAGGCTCATCCTCGAATGTCCGATTGCCTACACATGCATCTCAACTCTTCTAACGCGGCCGGCCCAGCTGGGTTGTAGGCGGCTTGCTGTGTTAACTGTATTATGTAGACACGGCTACTGGCCGTCCTCGCGCTCTTGCACTGTGCTTGGCCTCCGCGTACACCGATGATTGAACTTGGATTGTGAGATGTTGTGTGTCTGTGCTCAATGCTGCACAATAAAAAGGTTTAATACTAAAATAGTACTGAGCTCTGCTCCTAGACCCGTGTTTAAGACTGAATGCGGGGCCACAAATCTGATCCCCTCAACTGATAATTTAAGATTAATATGGAAGGGTGTTGATAGTGGCAAAGTGTTTAAAAAACGAATCAAGGACCATATGCATCTTATTAACTCCTGCTTGTCATTGCAACCTATATATACTGAGGTCATCCAGGATTTTACCAAACTTTCTCAGGCCACAAAAACCCTATCAAAACCTGTACCCACAGCAGGAAGTACCCCTAGATGGTTTGATTGAGAATGCACATTGGCCAATAGGAATTTACGCAGGGTCTTGTCAGCCAATCCGAGGTGTGCTATAGATATTCAGCTGGCAAGGAGGGAATATAACATGACGATTTCGAATAGGAAAAAAGTTCTCCTAACTCCAGCTGGGAAACCCTTTCTGAGGCAGCTAGTATAAAAAAGGGCAATATCTCCTGGTCCGCAGTAAGGGACCTCCGTTCAATGGGCCAGCTATCAACCCCCATCAGCTGTAACATCTCCAGCAAATCCTGGGAAAATCATTTTTCAAAAATGTATGCCACCCCCCAATTAGAGACAGGACATCATGAGCCTGGTCCATTGGCTACCATAGAGGTAACTATTATAGAAGTAGAAATGGGAATCCTCTTCCCGTGCTATTATACGCAGATGATGCGGTCCTTGTAGGCCGCACTCCAAATTGTCTGCGCATTTTAGTACAACATTTTGTAAGGTATGTGGATGGCTTGGATCTGTGCGTCAATTTAAAAAAAATCGTTTTTAATGTGCTGTGGTCCTGGGAAGCGAGAGAAAGCTCTATTGTAGTGGATAGCCAAAAATTGGCATGCACTCGCGCATTCCCTTATCTTGGGTTGGTCTTTGCTGCGAACGGCTCCTGGAATGAGCATCTTGCCCATTCCAGGAGCAAGTTCTCAAAGGCCACCAATTCACTTCTTGGTCTCCCTCGTCCTAGGACCACGGAGCTATTTTAGCTATTAAAAAAATCTATAAACTACAGAGCACTCCTGTGGCCACATACGGGGCTGAGATTTGGGGTAGTGTAAATAGTTCATGCATCCAGCAGGAAGAAAACAGGCTTTGTAGGAAACTGCTGGGTATCCTAATCTTTACCCCACAATATATATGTCACAGAGAACTTAATCCTAATTTTATATCTGACTTTATACGTGCTCAACCTGCTCTTTTTTGGCTATCAGTATGGAAGAACCAGGCTGCCTCCCTTACCCGAGAGATTATTAAGGACTGTGTTATGTGTGAGAAAGGGATGGACATCCCTTGGTTGAGTGGAGTGCAACAAAGTCTGAGCAGCATCAACAAGGAATCTATTTTCTTAGATCCAAGTACAGCTGAAAATGCATCCAAAAAGGAATTAAGAGATGCCCTCTATTCTTTATATAACACAGAAAGGATTGATCTAGAATCTACGAAACCTTCTGTTTTTAGATATATGGCCATCGAACAGTATTATTACCCTTTGCCTATATGTCTCACTTTACCTTTGATTCGTTGGGAAAGGAGCCTATTATTCCGCCTAAGAGCTGGACTGCAATGTGCTTTCCTCTCCGTTACTGCCCCAACCTCAATCACACACCATGCCTTTGCGATGGGAGGAGTGGTCAATCAATTATACATTTTTATTCTTTTGTAAGTATTATATTAAATACTTTAAGTGGCTTTTAAACCCATTGTTCAAAAAGAGAAGGCCTATCAGTTTGGATGAGGCTTATTTGTGCATAGTAACTCTGGACGATGAAGATCTGATTTTTCATATAAGCACTTTCCTCAGAATTGCTATTAGAGCACGCAAGTCCATGTCTGATCCCTGAGACCCTATTTTGTACAATTGTAAAAAGTTCTAATGTCTTATATATTAGTAATTTATTCATTTATGTATTATCAATGAAGTCATTCCTTAACGGTAAATTTGATTTATCAACACGTTGTGTAATACCAATTGTAAATTTGTATACCGCCGTGTGCTCTCAAACTCTCAGATTGTTATTTTAACTTGTTATGACATTGTGCTTTTATGGGTATTAAGGTAGCTGAATAAAGTTTATGAACTGAACTAAACTAATGGTTTCCTACCTTTTTTGCTGATAGGTGGCAGTATGCTGCGAACTGCTGTGCTGTCGTGTGCCCTCCTCTCAGACAGTCCGGTGACTAATCCCGAGATTTTGTTGAAATTATTGTAATAATATGTTTGACCTTCTTGGGCAGACATAATTTTGGGGGTGGTCATTTAAAAAGAAAAAAGAGCTATTTTTAGTGCACATACATTTTAAAATTATATTTTAGAACTAATATCTACATTTTATGAAAAAAAGTTTAAAACTTTCAATAATAAAGATTAGCATGGTAAAGTATCATTACATTCAAAACAATGCATTTATGTGGTAAATGTACGCATGTGAAAAGCCACATTTATAAGAAATGCGGAGTAACGTCTGATATTCAGAAACTTTAAGACCGTGCACTAAAGGTACACATATCTATAATAGCACTTCCAAGCCACCCTAAAGGCAATGTCGCACTGTTGAAATGTCAATTGACTTATCATAAGCCTTCACAATGCAGGCAGGCAGCTACAAAACAGACATGCACACGCAGTTACAGAACAAATACATTCAGTCTCAGAGCAGACGCAGCCAGTCACATAAGCGGTCACAGTCCAGAAACAAACATCCAGATGTGCAAGCTGGCAAACAGTTAGGAGCACACATGAGCAGTTATAGAGCAGAAGCAAATCCATTGAGCATATGCATCCGACCTGCACATGCTGCGTCTGAGAGAACAAACAAAACAATATTAGGTAGGCGTAACTGGAGCGTGTGTGTGAGTTTAACAAGTTCAATTTGATTGGCAGAAGTTACAAGAGCCAGAATTCACAGATTTTGTAACAAAAAAACTCCGGAGTGGAAAAACAGTCTATTTTGCATTAGCATTCCTATTTGTTGGAAAGATGATACAGAGCTGATGTCTCCACTGCGGGACCACTGAACTTCATCTAGTCGCAGGAATTTATTTATTTGTATTTATTTATTTAATGCGATTTTATACAGCGCGAACATTACCCGAAGGTGTCAGAGCGCTTTACAAAAGAACCAATTGCGATACATAGGGATTTAGGATTACATGAGCCAGGGCTTCAGTGTGCTATAAACGTCATGGGCCCCGGATGCTGATGAATCATCGACCTCTTCTGCACTGTGCTTGCAACGCTGTAAGGAAGTTACGTTTATTTATGAATATCTATTTGAAACCTTAGCATTTAAATTGCATTTACTAAAATCATTCTTATCCCAAAATTATTCCAACTGTTGAATTTAAAACAAGTGAAACATGTATTTTGTCACGCTTGCACACAGGGTCATTAGGGTTTTTGCAGTTGTTGCGTGCTCTAGGGTGTACTCTCCGTCGTGGAGTACTAATGTTAAAGAAGAAACAGCGTGACCCTTGATTGGGTGACGTCCCCTAGTCACAGCTTAGTCCCAAAAGGGTTGTAGAGTTCTTTCTCTATTAACTACTTTAAATGTGGATCATCAAACAATATCCAAATCCTTTGTATTCAAAGATCCTTTATTTCTTTAATGCATTATTTTCTTATTTCATCTGATCAATTCAAAACAAGTTTATGGCATCCAGCCTTACACCCAGAGTTTCATCCATCCAATGCATTTCGGCTAATAGTTAGCCTTCATCAGGGACAGGGTTCTATAAATCAAAAATACATGATCATGTATGAGGATTCATCAAGGAACACACATATGAGAATAGTTCTGCCTGTATCAAGAAACTAAATAATTAAATGATTAAGTGGCCATTATTAGTCTAATTTAAAGTGACACTACTACGAGCGGGGTGAATCAATAAAGAGGTTAAAACAACGAGGGTTAAAACAAATAGCCTGGGGAAAACGTGCAGCTGTATATTGGTGCTTATTAGTATTCTGATTAAAGGAGCGAGTGAAAGAAAACGGGGTAAGCCGAAACGTAAATTAAAAGATATAGCGAACAAAATGAATGGCGACCGCCTATTTAAGTTCAGGTTGTGATAAAGTCGTAATTCATCTTATTAAAAAAACAAGAACAGTGGTGTGCCTGAGGTTAGTAGGTATCGTGAGTTATTCGAAAAAGCGTCTTCACGCCCGCGACAAAAAGGGGTAAGCAGCGTGCACTTACTCGTGAAGGAAAAAGTATTTGGACGCTCGTTATCGGCCAGTTCCAAAAACGTTCAGTATGCTGTTAACCGGAACTACATATGAAGCGATGCTGATTTGCCAACACTTTAATCAACAACGAAAACGGACTCAGCCCAAGATTATCCCTGGCAGCTATCTTGGAGAGTATAAAAAACGTGAAAATTAAAACACTAAAGTGTAGTGATTAAGGCATGCCATAACTTAAACAATCAATTCTAAGTGACAGTACTAGACACATTTGAAATTGTTTATGATGTGTTGCCATGAAAATTAAATAAATATAAACGGGAGCAATAAGATTTATACACGCGATTTCATGGTAATCAAGTAAAAAATCAATGTCTTTATAAGTAACAGCTATATTCCGTGCGATCATTAATTCCAGTCGGTTTCAAGGTCTCCATTTTATAAATCCAGAAATTCTCACGTTGTAATAAGTTTTTGTTGTTATCCACCCCTTCTTGCCTCACAACAGTTTCCAAAATGGTGTACCTTAATTGACTTATGTTATGTGAAGCCTCACAAAAATGAGCTGCAACTGTTGATTTCATCATTTTATTGCGAATGTTTGATTTGTGCTCATTCAATCTTGTCTTTATTTTTGTCTCAGTCTTTCCCACGTAACCTTGTCCGCAGGGACATTTCAACAGATAGATGACATTCATTGTGTCACATGTGGCTGATACCCGTAGTTTGATTTTATGACCTTTGCTGGGATGAGTGATAAAGTTCCCTCTAATGATGCTATTGCAGTGACTGCAATTGTAACATGGTAATGTTCCATGAAAGGTTTTATTGGGTTTGGGCTCCCTAGGTTTGATCATGCTTCCCAGATTTCTCGCCCTTTGATAGGCGAACAGAGGCATCTCACAGAAGATGTTGTTGAAATCTGTTTCTTGAGATAGTATCATCCAGTGCTTTCTAATGATGTTTTTAAATGCTTTGCTTTTTGTTGAATATTTTGACACAATCACCACTCTTGTGTTTTCCTTCTTTGTGTTTTTTTGTTAATAGATCTCTTCTGTTCTTCTGTGCACATCTTATTCTGGCATCATCTAATGTGTCTTGAGGATATCCTCTATCTCTAAATCTGTTTTCCATTTCCTTAATTCTAATTTCAGCTTTTTCAGGTGACGATACTATCCTTTTTACTCTTAACATTTGTGAGTACGGAAGATGCTTCTTTAAGGAATCTTGATGGAAGCTGCTGTGATGTAACAGATTGTTACGGTCCGTAGGTTTGCGATGAATGTCAGTCTCAAACTGTGAGACTTTTCTGTGGATCTCCACATCCAGAAATGTGATCCTGGTATTGTTGATCTCTGATGTGAACTGAATAGTTCATCTCTTGTGTTGAGTTCGGTGATTGCTTCCATGAGCATCATTTCTGAGCCAGTCCATATAATGAACATATCGTCTATATACCTCAATATGAGCTTAGTGTGAGACTTCAACGGTTCTTGGGTTAGAATATGTTCCGTTTCAAATCGCTCCATGTAGAGATTTGCATATACCGGAGCTGCCGAATTTCCCATGGCAGTTCCAGTTTGCTGTAAATAGTATGAACTTAAATAGGCGGTCGCCATTCCTTTTGTTCGCTATATCTTTTAATTTACTTTACGGCTTACCCCGTTTTCTTTCACTTGCTCCTTTAATCAGAATACTAATAAGCACCAATATACAGCTGCACGGTTTCCCCAGGCTATTTTGTTTTAACCCTCGTTGTTTTAACCTCTTTATTGATTCACCCCGCTCGTAGTTGTGTCACTTTGAATTAGACTAATAATGGGCGCTTAATCATTTAATTATTTAGTTTCTTGATACAGGCAGAACTATTCTCATATGTGTGTTCCTTGATGAATCCTCATACATGATCATGTATTTTTGATTTATAGAACCCAGTCCCTGATGAAGGCTAACTATTAGCCGAAATGCATTGGATGGATGAAACTCTGGGTATAAGGCTGGATGCCATAAACTTGTTTTGAATTGATCAGATGAAATAAGAAAACAATGCATTAAATAAATAAAGGATCTTTGAATACAAAGGATTTAGATATTGTTTGATGATCCACATTTAAAGTAGTTAATGGAGAAAGAACTCTACAACCCTTTTGGGACTAAGCTGTGACTAGGGGACATCACCCAATCAAGGGTCTCGCTGTTCTGACTTTAAAACAAGGACATTTACATCACCATCAATGAAATTCATTACATCTTGCTTTGCGCAGGGTTAAAAGAGACATTAATATAAAACAATATGCTGTTTATAAAATGTAAAACACACAAGATGATGGACGGAATGTTGCACAATGGCTAAACATTCACCCCCAGTCAGTTAATCCATCGTTATTTTGCTCACCAAGCCACCCCAGTTCAGACATGGCCATATGCAAATCAGTCTTGACACTGTGCCTCATGGGTACAGTCCAGCCCGAACTGCCAAGCCATGTCTTCCCTGGACTGGAATCAAGAATCCTAGGACCGGTTTCTGGCTATCAGCCATCTTCAGCCAGGGTAGCTTTTAGTAGTGATTAATTTTATGTTAATTACATTTTGCCTTTTTTTGTTCTGTAGTGGGTTATGGGTTTATAGGGAAATAGGATGGGAAGTAATTTAATTATAATAAAGTAATTAATATTTTTCATGCATTAGTTTTTATTTAATTTAGATTTTATAGTGTTAACTGTGGGAATTAATTTGCTATTAATTAATTATTTGGTTGCAAATTTTTTATCATATAATTAATTGATCATTATGTTAATTGTGTTATTTTTTTAGGAGCGGGTTGAGGGTTTATAGGAGAGTTGGGAGGGAAAGTATTTTAATTATATCTAATTCATTTTTTATTATTAGCATTTATATAATTTAGATTTTATAGTGTTATTTCGGATAATTAATTTATTATTAATTATTTATTAACTGGTTGTTAATTTGTATTAATTAATTAATTGATCATTATGTTAATTGTGTTATTTTTTTTAGGAGTGGATTGTGGGTTTATAGGGGAATAGGATGGGAAGGTAATTTAATAATAAAAATTAATGTATATTTTTATTATCATCAGTATCTATATAATTTAGATTTGATAGCGTTATTTGTGGGAATTAATTTATTATTAAATAATTATTAATTGGTTGTCAATTATTATTAATGAATTGGTAATTATGTTGATTGTGTTATTTTTGTAGGCGTGGGTTGTGGGATTATAGGGGAATAGGATGGGAAGCAATTTCATTTTAATACATTTAATAAGTATTATATATTAATATTTATTTCATTTTTAATTTTTAGTGTTAATTGTGGGAATTAATGTATTAATTATTTACCAAGTGCTTGTTAAATAATAATAATAAATAAATATTTTGAAATTAATTATGTTAATTGTGTAATTTCTTAGGAATGGGTGGTGTGGTTTATAGTGGAATAGTGTGTGATGTAATTTATTTCAAATTAATTTATATTTAATTGATAATTAATGGTAATTAATGTATTACACATTAATTATGGCAATTGTGTATTTAATCTGAGATGTGAGTTGTGGGGTTCATAGTGGTAAATGGTGTTTAATTAATACGTTTTTAATTGAAAACATTGAAAAATAAAATTGTTTTGGCAATTGTGTAATGAGTTTTATGTGTGTATTGTGGAGTTTATTGGGGTAGATGGTGGAAAGTATTTTATGTCTTATTAATTATTAATTATTTGCTTATTATTATTTATTCTTTAACTGATATCCAACACTTCCCTACTGTTGCACTCTTTGGAGTGGGAATATTAATTGTAGCCCCTCCGCTCTCCAACACTTTCCCTACTATTGCTCTCTCAGGAGTAGGAATAGTAATTTTAACCCATCCGCTATCCAACACTTTCCCTATTGCTGCACTCACTGGAGTGGGAATAGTAAATTTAATTATTCTGCTATCCAACTCTTAGCCTACTTTTGCACTGACTGTATTGTGAAATGTAAGTTTAAATCTTTTTTAATAGTTTGTTTTAATGTATTATAGATTTTAATTTTTTTATATTTAAACTCATTTTATTATATAATTTAAATTTATTTATCATAAAATTAAAAATATTTGTTCATTAATTGTTTTAAAGTAAATGTATATGTATTAATAATTGTTTTTAGTGTTTTTTTCTAAATGTTCTTTATTGGTTTTCGACAAAGTGTACAAATAGTATTTGTTCATCAAAAATCTTATGCTTGCATTACAAATGACAGTTGCTTAAATAGCTCAGGCAGGATGCAAGGGCATAACCAATAGAGTAAAAATTAACACAGTGTGGACATTAGTCGCCTGTAATTTCGCAGGAAGATATAGAAAATATTCAAATACAATTTTTTTCTTACATCACAATCAAACTGTTAAGTGTATGAAAAAAAGCAGAAAGTCGATCTATTCCGAGCTTAGCCTCGGTCGCTAGTGGGTTGGGGCAGGGGGTCATGGGTGGGACCGAATGAGTGTGGAGGTCTATGCGGGGGGGCGGAAACATGCCCACATCCCGACTCAGGAGATCTAACAGGCACGTCCCCATGTGTTATAGAGAAGTGTTGTATCTACTTGTGCGTGAGGGTATCGTCTGCCGGAGGTATCCAGCAGAGCTGCAAGCTATGTTGGGGGCAGTTGCGTCACAGCTAATTTGGTCTCTATGGATGATAAGTAATCTTGCCACTGAATGAGACTGGCCCGTGTAGGTGCTGATGCAACTGATGCATTGGACAGCTGTACTGTATGTTCTGCGACTAGTGCCCTGCGAAGATCGAGCAGCCATGATTGAGTTTTGGGGCCTAGTGATGACTTCAAAGACATTGCTATTTTACGTTTGGCGAAGCCCAGGGCCATATCCAAGAATTTATTGAGGCCTTTGCAAGAGGCACTATGCTTCGCAATTCCCAGTTAGAAATGAGTGGCTTGGCTGTCACTGTGGTGTATGCCGCCTCTGCGAGCAATGCCGCAATTTCATCCCAACTCTTGGCCGCACAGTCCTTCTGATGCCTGCAGGTACTTCGGTCCTGCTTACTCTTTGGTTCTCTGGGCTCCTCAGGTCCCAAAACATTTTACAAACTTCTGTGTACCATTTTTAACATATTTGAATGTTAATTATTTTTAAAATATTATGTGTCTCATGGTTACCTGATTGCTGCCGGAACTCTTGTTGTGGCCGCACACCCCATTCCACTGCCATATCTACCGTTTGCTGTGGAGGGTGATTAGGCGGCGCCATTTTTTCTCCTTGGCCGGCTGGTCGAGGAGCGGAGATGGGGGGGTTAGCACTCTAGTGCACAGATTCTCCACAAATAGCCCGACTCTCAGCCGCGCAGTCCTTCTGACGCCTGCAGGTACTTCGGTCCTGCTTACACTTTGGTTCTCGGGCTCCTCAGGTCCCAAAACATTTTACAAACTGCTGTGTGCCATTTTTAACATATTTTGAATGTTTACCTATTTTAATTATTTTTAAAATATTATGTGTCTCATGCTTACCTGATTGCTGCCGGGACTCTTGTTGTGGCCGCACACCTCGTTGCACCGCGGTATCTACCGTTTGCTGTGGAGGATGATTAGGCGGTGCCATTTTTGCTCCTTGGCCGGCTGGTCGAGGGGCAGAGACGGGGGGTTAGCGCTCTAGTGTGCTGCATCCCTCCATCTTTCTTAACCAGCATGCCTCCCGTCCAGCGCAGCGGACGCGCGCAGCGGGCGCGCCGACTGCGTAACGAAGACGAGCCCGTCTGCGCTCGTCCACGCCAAGTCCGCGCCGGGGGCCGGGGATGCTGCCTGTGCAATACAATGTGCTGGCGCTGTCGTCGTTTCTCAGGGGCGCACTTGCTAGATATCGGTAAGAGAAATCCTCCTCGTTACCCTCATGTCTGGAAATCCGAAAAGCTGTCAAAAAAAGGGCACTTAATGTGTAGAGAGTGTGGTCTCCTTTTTAGAGGTGGGGTGGTAACTAGTATTTCGTCCTCAACTATTAGTCTCATTCACACCCACAAACAGAGGCCCCTGCAGGGTTTTCTTATAAACTCCAGGTCCCTCATAAAGAACAATATTGCTTTTAAAGACTTTGTTCTTCAACATGCCCCGGATTGGATTTTCTTAACCGAAACATGGGCAAATGATTCATCTGGACCTGAGCTCATGGAGGCTATTCCCCCGGGTTACTGCTTTTCAAGAATGGACAGGGAGGGACAACGCAGTGGCGGTCTGGGCATCCTGGTCAGGGATACCTTTACCTGCCGGACAAAACCTCTCACCTCTACTCTTGATGCCTATCAAGCACTTTATTTCTCCATAAACTTCACTCCCACAAAAAGTGCCTCTGGGATTGTTTGTTATAGGCAACCAGGGCCAAGGGCATCGTTTGGCCTGGACTTATGCAACCTTTTAGAGCCTTATATGGAACGTACTAATCTCACGCTTCTTGGAGATTTTAATTTTCATTTAGAAAACAATACAAATCATGATACCCTTACACTTTTAGAGGTCTTGAATGGCTGTGGCTTACCTCAATTAGTGAAGTCCTCCACCCACATCGCTGGTCATACTCTTGATGGGATCTTTTCAAATGATGACCGCATTTTTGTGAATGTGCCCGTTCCTCTTGCCTGGTGAGACCACTATGCCGTCCCTTTTGAGTCAAAGGCCACTACGTTAGGCACTTTTCAATAGACAACAACCCAAACGGAAGAAAAACGTAATTTCACTTTGATCGCCAATGAAACTGTCGCTAATTTTCTCTCTAACTCACAGACCCTGGACTCTGTTAATGCGGATATTGCCGCGGTTGACCTGGTCGAAAGAATTTCATCCATGATGGATATCCTTGCCCCTAAAAAATCTTACCATTCTTCTAGGTCCAAGCCAATCGCTCCCTGGTTCTCTGATCATTTACGCAATATTTTATACATCTATATTTTTGGATCAATATTTTTTGATTTCTATTTTTGTACTAACCTGTTTAAGTATAAGAGTCAAAATTTTTGTTGTCTATATTTTTTACTCGATATTTTTTACATCTATATTTATTAAATCGATGTTGTGTCACTGCACCATTTTTGCCACCACCACTGAGAAAGCCCTCTCACCTGACCCCGCTTGCTTGAATCAGGCAACTAAAAAAAGAAGCATCCAGAGATCAAAGAGACCTGCTCGGGACATAGATATTGAATTTCTTGCTCAAATAGAGTGGACCAGAATGGGCTATGGCTCGATGGATAATGCATAAAGGGCCGGATGTGCATAGCTGAGATTACCTTAAAGCATATTTTTGCGTTTCAGTATTAGATAATCACAAATAACAATGTACAAATATGTGTTTCACACATTTATTGATTCCCAGTGGGTTGCAAATAGACTTACTCCAATATTATTCATGAGGGAGGTCTCTGTTTGCGACCCATTGGGAATCACAAAAAACACAGGGATGGTGCTTTCAAATAAAGCAATGCTTTTTTCAATGCAGTTTGTTTTCCTCAGCAAAGGAAGTTGGTTCTTAGCAAAGGAAGTAAAGGCTGTTATTGAGAGGGTAAAACTCTCCCGAGCCGCTCGCCCAATAACATTCCAGCAGTCATAATCAAAACAAATAGCCTTTGGTGGGCTACGATATACTCCTCATTGTTTAGCTGGATTGCTATGTTTGGTCTTTATCCCTTGTTCTGGAAGTGGTCAATAGTAAAACCGATTTTAAAGAAAGGGAGTGGTACAGACCCTATGCACTACAGGCTGATAAGCCTCTTAGATATCTCTACTGTCTCACTGTTTTGCTCTGTGGGCCATTATTCGAAAGGCTCTGGAGGAAGATCAAAGGCTGTGCTGTTGCTTTGTAGATTCCTGGATAGCCTTTAATTCTGTCGATAGGGATACTCTGTGGGAAAAACGTGCCTCCTGGAACCTACCACCAAATCTTCTTTGGGCACTCCAATCCTTGCACTCTGGCAATTGGGCTCAGGTGGAGATAGATAAGTCGGTTCGGTTATCACAAAGAATTTCTATTGACAATGGCCTGCGCCAGGGGTTCGTTTTAGCACCCTTGCTTTTTAGCCTTTTTCTGGCCAACCTCCCGACTTTTATTTCTCATCCTGAGTCCTTTTTGCCAAAAATAGGGAACCATATTTACAACAAGGGAACCAGCATATTGCTTGTCTGCTCTATGCAGATGATTTGATGTTATTGGATTATACCCCAATAGGTTTGCAGAGGAAACTAAATGCCCAGGCAACCTATAGCAAGCAGAACCAGCTCTGTATAAATCTGGAAAAGACCAAGATTATGATCTATGGAAAAAAAGTACAAAGTTTTTCTTGGCATTTAAGTATGCAAGTTGTGGAGCAGGGCGATCTATATGAATACCTAGGTTTAATTTTTAGGAGGAATTTAAATTGGGGAGTGCATTGGGATGCCGCTAAGCAGAAAGCCCTATTGCAGGCCAGTTGAATGTCAAGATTCAATGGTAGGTCTGGGAGGCTAACTTATATCCCATTACTGAAGGCTTATGAAGGGAAGATACCCCTGTTAGGACTGTATGGGGAGGAGGTTTTTCCCTCTACCCAACTTATGAATGGGAGAAACTGGAAGAGGTGGTGCTGAAAAGACCTTTATTACTCTCACAAGGCACAATGGTTCAGGCCATAAGGAGAGAGTGCAATTTGGTCTCTTGGAGTATGACGGCCTCTGCCCGGGCACTGAGATATTTAACGCATTGTCGGAGGATGATGAGATGGTAAGAGTCTCCAAATTGTGTTGGGCAGAGATCCAAAGCAGTGAAAGGATGTGGGCAAAGGCTGTTAGAACCAGAATATTTGCACTAAGGAACCTACATGTAAATATTGGTACAGTCACATCTTGGCTCCCATTTCCAGAAAAACGAGCACTGAGGGAATCAGCTTCTATGGTGTCAGATTCAATCGACCTGCTGTATCTAAAGAAGTGATTATCCATTAGCTTCTCGATTGCTACATTGGGCCAGGATACTGTTTTTCCCTATCTATCATGGCTACTAGACCCAGGAATGAGGAATTACATTTTAAGGCACAAATATCAAAAACGATTAAAACAAAACAGTGTTGGACACAAAACTTGTGTCACTAACCCCCCCATTCCTCAAACAGGGGATACTCTAGTAGGTCATTTATATATACACCCTATTTATATTATTATCATTAGTCTCACAGAATATTTTTGGCTATAATGCACTCCTAATGTTTTTAGGAGTGGAGTCAATTTAACACTTCTCCACTTATAAACTCCTAAAAAACCATAACATAACATGTATTCTCACTCATGCATGTTATATCTTGAAGGGAAGGTGCACACTTACAAGGCTGGTAAAATACCTGCACAACATTTAAACACCCTTTCAAAGCTAAAGACTCATGTCAGTCAATATCCCACAATTCTAGACACTGTAGGGGTCTACATTTCACTAGCAGCACATTCTGGGGGATATTCCCAAGAACGTGTGATAACCATTGCCAAAAGTAACTTAACGCAACTCTTCACATCTCAGTAGATTGCGACAAACTAACACTGTGTTAATGTTGTATTCCCAACCTGGTGGCATCATGCGATAGTAGCAGGATAACCCCCTAAATGACCACCCAAAAAGTAACGCAACCCCAAAAAAATGTGAAACATGAAAAAAGATGCGAAGTCCCAAATCGCGATACAAAAATCTGTGACAATCAGTGTCAGGCCTGCAATTCCCACGCGACATGTGGGAAAATGCACTATAAAAGCAACATAAAAAACCTCACCAAAACCAAAGCTAACTGCGTAGCACCATGGAGGCACCCGGACCGAGTGCAGAGGACAACCCAAACCCCACAAGCTCCACGGAGGACCAGTCAGAAACCCCATGTACGGGGAAGGGCAAGGAGAAGAGGAAGAGGAAGATGGGGTTCAGTCCGCAGGGAGACCGGATCATCGTCACAGAGGTGATAGTAAGCATGGGCGGAAAATCCGTTTCGCTCGCGGATTTTGCGGATTTTCTGTAAATTCGCAATCCGCGAGATTCGCAAATCTCCCGCAAAATCCGCAAATCCGCGAGCAGCGGATTTCATGGCTTGCTCGCACTGTTCGCGTGAGTTCGCGGCTTCCCAGTACAACTTCGCGCCCCGCGAATAAGCGCAAAATTGCAGAAATACGATCTTAGCAAAACTGAAACTACTTACCAGGTTCAAAAGTTCAGGCTCATCATTAGTAGCCATTTCCTGTAGTGCTTCCTGAGGGGCCCCTCCAGAGTTCAGTTGCCAGTTGCAACTATTATGTGACCCTGCTCTGAACCTCAGAATAGTTACACATATGCCACAAAGGTCCTGAATTACAGCTAAGGGAGACAAGCAGGAGCCAGGCTGGAGGTTCAAATCCATTAATCAGCCCCTAATTCAATATTGTCAGTTGGGGCAGGGCAGGTGTTGTAACTAATTTTGCAACAATGAAAGCACTTAGCAAGTGCAAAAGATCACTAATCAGGAAGCACTAAGGAGGCAGGTGCCAGCTAAAAAAATATTCTGTGACACATTAATCAGCCCCAAATTAATTCAGGTCACTTGAGGCAGGGAAGGTGTGCTTGCGTTGCCACAATAATGTACACCGACTGGACAACCAGAGGGTGCTGTGATGAAACAGAGGGTGGCATGGGTGGGCCAGAGGGTGGCATGAGTAGTCAGAGAGTGGCAGTGGTGACAGAGAGTGGCAGTGATGAAGAAGAGTGTCCCAAACGGGCTGGACACGTAGAAACAACAAGTTCGCGAAACTTGCGACCCGACAGGTAAGTTCGCGTTTTGCGAAATTGTACAAAACCCTCGCGAACTGGCAGAAACCCGCGCGAACACAAAAAAAAAATCTGCAAATTCGCGAGAATTCGCGGGTTTTGCGGATTGCGAGTTCGCAAATCCGCAAAATTCGCGAACGCAAGATTGGCAAAATTCGCCCATGCTTAGGTGATAGAACACTGCCAACAACTGTTTGTCACCTCCACTGCGTCATTGGCAACACAAACGGAAATATGGCAGTCAATCGTCAACAACGTCAATGCAGTCGGAGTGTCGAGGAGGTCAATGGAGGAGGTCAATAGGCATTGGCATGATGTGCAAAGCCAGACCAAACAGAAACTCGCCGCCAACAGGAAGGCAGCAAATGCAACTGGAGATGGGAGTCCTGCTCCACAGGAGGAGCTGGATGAGCTGGAGGAAATGGTGGCCACAGTCATGAGTGTGGAGATGGTGCAATGAGTTGGGGGCCTGGACACAGCTCGAAATTACCTGACCCAACAGCAACAGGGTGAGTAACCACCAGGGACTGGGTGGTCAGAGGGAGATGGGCACAATGGCACACATGCACAATCATGTTTAGCACACTGCACACACACAATGATAGTGGAACATGTCTCTGATACACATAGAAACACCAAGTAGGCCCACATCCGCAATGTGCACAAATGGGCCCCCTCCATATCAACAATGCCACAACCTACCCATGCACATGTGCAGAATCCAGAAAAGCAGCGCCTCCCTGAGCCACACTGAAAATGCAAGTGACACTGCATGACCAATAGCATGGCAACAGTCAAAATAATTGACATGGTACACAACTAGACTTTGAGGTGGACCAGTGTGGATCACATCCGTAAATGAGCAGGTCACACTTTGACATATCCTCGGGCACCTACAACCCATGACGTCAATAACACATCTGCAGAAAAAAATGCACAAGAGTAAAAAATCTATCCAAGAGTCCAAATGACCCAAGTCGCAAATATCCCTGCACCCAAAAAGCACACAAGTCAAAGGCAGACTGCCTCAAAGGAATAAGGGTCCGCTAAATCAGAGCTGCAAGGGTGCAAGGGTGACTCTCCCACAATGCAACACACACACATCTACATTGACAGCAATGTGGTACAAAGTGCAATACTTACACCACAGGACAGGTAACACAACTGGTGTCGCTTGTGCGTAGTAACTGGCCACCCACATCTGGCATTGCATGACACAGTGAGATGATAATGTACGAGTACAACCACACATCCATCATGTAGTCGAAATGTCCACTGTCTCCCATCAAATAGCCAGCTCCACCAAAACAGTCACAATGTTCATTGTCATGCAGTCTCTATTTAAACATCTACAATGCGTCAGCATACATGGGACACTCTGTTAACCTACATCTCCCCTTAACATTACAGAGGGACAATCTACACCCCCTGCAGAGCAGACCACGCATCTCATCAGTGATGATAAAGAGGACACCCTGCACATATGCTCAGACACCCCCTAACAGCTAATGGACAGCCACCTCACCCCACCCCCAGGAGCAGGGCAGCCCAGCTGCTTTGAGGTGAACACACCCCAGCACAGACCACACAGCAGGAAGCACACACCACCATGGCTGCCTCCCAGGATCCCCCCAACCAACACATGGATTTCCAACAGCGTGTTTTGGGTTGCCTGGAGGAGATGGCTGATCAGCTTTGGGTGGGTTTCGAGCTCATTGCAGCCAAACTCAATGCCATACGTGGGTATCTGAGTCCCATCAGGGACCACTTACAGTCCATAATGGACAGTCACTGTCCGCACCAGGCACTCCGACAATCCTTGGCTGACATCGCTTGGGCCATTACTCGTATACAAGAACTGTCTAGTCAGACAGGCACCAGCGATGATGGCCCACAGTTGGCACAGATGCGCAGGACAATGGAGACCGTGGAGTTCACGCAGGCTGGTCGTTTGGCTGCCATGGCAGAACACCAGCGAGAAGAAGCCAGGATCTTCCATGCCTTGCAGTTCCTCATCTTGCCATTGCTGCCACTGAGCCTGTCCCAGATAACTGCTGCGAGTACTTCAACACACACATCTCTGACCCCTGATGTGTCAGTGGCACACATTGATGCAGCACTATGACCTACAACTCCTGATGTGCCGGTGGCACATAGTGATGCAGCCATTACACCACCACACACACCTGACACACCGGACACAGAAGACGTATCAGAGGAGTAAGATGTGGAGGTTAATGACTTTGTGAGGAAGGAGGTCATAGCATCCATCCCCGCCATCCATCCCCGCCATATTGCATGTCCCTGCCTGGTTCAGCCCTATGCATCATGCACAGGGACAACACCTCCCACTGCCCCCCGGAACACTCTGCCACATTTACCTGGACACCGACATGGACTGCCATATCTGCTTTGGTAACCAATGAAACAGCAAACCATCTGCGGACTGAACTCTTCCTCTTCGAATTCACTTTTCATTCCCCAAAGGACTCTGGTTGGCCCACCACTGGGCAACCACGTAATGTGAGCGTGGCATGCCAAAGTAGTGCTCCAGCCCTGGAATTTCCCAGAATGTGAATTAAACATTCGAAATCACACAGATGTGTTATGTCTATGTTCAGTATAAAAGTATGCATCAATGTAGGGACATTGATTGCACTGAAAGGTACACCCTGGTAAATGATATCAATGTGCAGGTTTGACCCTGAACCACATGGCCAATTAGATGACTGTGAAGGTGTGAACTAACTGTGGCCTCATTGCACATAAATAACAATCTTGCAACCCCCCAACGTAGCCCCTCGTCCACGTATTAAATAGGGCTGTGTGTGGAACTGACATAATTGGTAGCAGGCCAGAAGTGGTGTCCCCCATCACATGTGACAACAGAACGTCTCTTCACATGCCTACTCACATACATCTTTGTGGACACAGTCTGTTTTGATGGATAACGTTACCCCTCATGGCCAGAAGTCAGACACCATACTCACATTGCTGAAGACGCGTAAGTGCAACTCACAGTCCATGGGATCTTCCTGGGCACTGTATACGAAGTGGCTGCAGGAGTGTAGTTACTCGTCCACGAAAGCGAGCACAGCTTCATGGGCAATCTGTTCCACGAGTACATCGTTGTTGAGTTTAAGGAACACGAGGGAGAGCCAATCCATTAACTGGTCTGGGCAGATGTGCTACGTCCACACTGTTTCACCAATCAGCAACACAGCGCAATAGAGGAGTGCCTCAATGTGGTCACTGCACACGAGGAGTTGTCCAAACTCCCATGCACAACTGTCCGCCCACAAGCCAAAGATCAAGGCCTCCCATGCACGGGTATCCTGGTGACACTCCTAATCGTGGGCTAACAGGAGGCACTCAGTCAAGTCATAATCCAATTCAGTTACCGTTGCGTTGGATAGGCAGACCTCCATGGGACACTCAAATGCGCCTGATCGACAGTGGAACCAGGGCTGGACGCGTGTGACGTAGGCAAGACGGAAACTCAGACAGAAACCGATTTGCAACACTGCCCCTGCCACTGGCAGTGATCCCAACAGATGCAGCATTCGTGCATGGTACAGTTCCATGTGACAGGCGTTGTGCATGTGCCCGGGATGGGCTGCCATTACGTTTGTTGGTCTCATAGCACAGGCAATCCTCAGACCGGCGGCGGTTCTGTGGACAATATGCCACAGCTCTGGGCAATGAGTCGTATGTGTGTGCAACGTTTGGACATATGGATTGTTTCTACCAATGTGTCAAGGGCAGCCGTTGTAGGTGTAGCTCGGGCAGGGACAAGTGTGTGGGGTGTGGACACTTGGTCTTTCATTTGCACAGTTCGTTGAGTGGGAGTCATTGGAGTCTGGTAAGGTATCTCATGCAGGGCGTGCCAGCCGCATTCAAGACCAAGGTCGGGGGTTCAGTTGTCTTTCTGCCTGGTGTCTTGAGACAAAGGTGCTTTCATACCTAATTTTAGTCTGACTACTGCCTGTATTTCTTGAATGTGATGTGGCCTTCGCAGTGACATTGATGCTAGGCCTTAGATTTGGGGAGCACCAATTGCTAAACACACTCACCTGTTTGAATGAGCCAAGAGCCCTATTGGCCTTACACTCCTTGTTCAGTCTCTCTCTTTCTCTCTCTTTGTTTCTCTCTTTCTCTCTCTTTCTCTCTCTCTCTCTCTCTCTCTCTCTCTCCTTTGATGAGTGCCTGACATATCTTCTTATCTTGGATATTGTCTTGCAGGCTGTGACTTACAGATTGTCCAGGGATGCCCCGCCATGACACTTCTAATAGCTGTTTTGAGTCATTTTTGATTGTGACATTTTGTTTGGACTTTCAATGGTGAATGAATGATTCAGATTTTCTGTACTCGCATGTATGTCAATTATGGTAAAGGTGCAACACCAGGCGAATGGTTTTGTTCATGATTTTGTGACGTTGATGTGAAAATCTTGGTCTGAGGGAGGTGAAGGGTGCCCGGGGTAGGGCCCAGGAGGGTGGTCCGGGGGTGGTGGCGGTAGGTGTTGTGTCCTTGTTGGTGCTCCGAGCTGCATGATAAGTAGCTCCATGACATCTGTTGATCTTCAGGTGTGGCTCTGGCCTGGGCTCCCTTTTCTGGTGTAGGCTGTCATCCGACTTTACACGATAGTTGCCGGGGTAATCTGTGGCAATGTATTGTGCGTCTTCTATTGCAGGTAAACTGGTGATGTGGGCTGTTAGCACCTACTTGTGAATAGGGAGCTAAATTTAACGCGACTTTGGCTGTGATAAAGTGCCGATAACTCAGTGATAGATCCTTTAGAATATGCCCCTTTGAGTACCTTATAGTGTGTCTTTCCCATTAAGTAGCTTCCATTTAATTATTAAAGTAGAAGAAAGGCCAATCCAGACCTTGGTACTGTAGCAAAGAGTGTGCTGTTTGAGGGTAACATTATCAACTCTGCATGTTTTAATAGTAAATGGACCACCTCACCTCTACTTTTCAGTGGGTCACAAGCGAATCTTTGTGATATGTAAGGTCAGATCACACATGCATACACCACTCCCATTCCTGAGCTGTCAGAGCTGTCAGACCCGCCCTCCAGGCTGTTGTTCCTCGTCTATCCCTGAAAAAAGAATGATTTTGCTGTGCAACTCCAGCAGATTCATCACTATTGAAGCTAGTAGGACTGTCTGCGTAACGCACACACATCTTGAGCAAATCATTTAATTTGTAATACAAGGTCCTAATACTTACTTGTTCAAGTTCTCATGCATCCCGTTAGGACATCAATCACTGTTTGTGAGTATCTGTTGCAGTACCTCCCCACTTTCTGCCTGATACCTGATGTACTCTTCCTTGGTGTGTCCTGGACCCCTGCCAATCAGGTACCGAGGGCCTGTGTTCCTTCCCTAAAAACTGTACTAAAGCCTAAGCCCAATTGGCCTCTCTGCCCACATGTCAGCCCCTATTAAATGGTACCCTAGGTACCCAGGGCATTGTGACCAGAGAAGACCCCTAAGGGCTGCAGCACTTATTGTGCCACCTTAGGGGCCCTGACACACACACACTGCCTTTGCAGGCTGAGTGTCCTGGTGCAGAACTAAACAAAGAGTCGACATGGCACACATCACTGTGTGCCATGCCCACAAACCCACTGCCCTGGCATACATTAGCCACCCCTCTAGCTGGGTGCCCTATACCAGTAGTGTGGCACAGGTGCATGAGCCCTGTGCCGCTACAGAACCCAGGGCCATTACTGGGCACTGTATATGCAGTGATGCCATTAAGAGTATATGGCGCTGGGAGGTTCTCATTACGAACTCCACAGCACCATAATGGCTACACTGAAGGCTGACAAGTTTGATATCAAACTTCTCAGCACATTAAACCCACACTGATGCCAGTGTGGGATTTAATGTAAAATACACTACAGAGGGCATCTTAGAGATGCCCCCTGAAACTTAACCTACAATCCGCATCTTGTCTGAGAGACTGCCTAGGCTGCCACACAGCAGACATGTTCCTGGACCCCTGGGTGGAGAGCCCCCGCTCTCCTGGACCTGCAACAATGCACATCCTGGGACGAGGTGCCAAGCCTCCTTCCCCAGGATGGGCAGGGGAAGCTTCAAAGGCATTCCACCTTTGTGAGCTTTTCCAGGCCACTTGCTGTACCCAACAACTGCCCCCCACCAGTTCTTACCCCCACTCTGGTGGGAAGACTGGTGGGAAACCCTACGCCAGAAAGGGGGGTGTGCCAGCCTGTGCCAACTCCACCCCTCAGGTGGGAGAGGCGAGGTGATGCACTACCCCGGGCTCCGGCCAACTTGAAGATGGGGAACCCTGCCCAATCACAGCTAGGCTCCTGCCCTCCTCCCACAGGAGAGGAGCAGGCTAGGGGGTGTACCCACCCCAGGACAGGGACCCATTGGTCCCTGCCCTTGCCCTACCTGTAACGCCCCTAAATTTAGTATTTAGGGGCACCCTGAACCTTCTTCCTTAGATACAGATTATGAAACAAGAAAGAAGAACAAGGAACAAGAAGACCTGCCGTGCAGCTGCTAAAAAGGGGAAGACACCAACTGATTTGGTCCCAGCCCTACCGGCCTGTCTTCCCTCGAACCTGCTCCTGCTAAACCCCAGCGTCACCAGTGGTCAGCAACCTCAAAACCCGGGAGGACCTGACTGCCGTGTGACTCTAACTACCTGGGAAAAGGAAGACCTGGGTCTTCCACGAGTAGTGGTACTGCTCAAAGCAAGTAACAAACCCTGGCATCAGCCCGGTACTGCAAACCCTGCACATTCTGCACCGCCAAGCCTGGCCTGTGCTGGAGAGAATCAAGACCCTAAGGACGTCCCCCCGGTGATTCTGACCTGGAATCCAGTGCCCAAGGACCCTCCACTATGACCCCGACGACGCCTGCAGCCTCAGGACAAGGGACCCCTCCAACCGCGACCAGCAGGGGGCAAGATTTCCCAACCTCAAAACACAACCCCGCACTCTGCGCCCTACGGCCCCCTGTGCCCAACTCCTGGGTGTCTACCTATCCTTCAAGATCCCAACTTACCCCTCGAAGTGTTGGTCGCACCAGAAGATCCTCCGTCCCGAGCCAGCAGCCTTTGTTCCCTTTTCAAGATCTCCATTGAATAACATTGAGCGCCCAACGGCTCAAAAGCCCCCTGCACCCAGTTGCCGGAGTGCCCCTGGCAGTAAAACCTTTGTCCTTATCTACTTCTCCATTTGTCCTGAGCAAGTGACCAGGAGCCCAGTTCCCACAGCCGCGTGGCCTGCTAGCCAGCAGCCACCAATTGAAGGCCCCCTGCCTCACATTGGATAACATTGGGCCTAACTACCTCTGCACCCGGCTGCCCTTGTGCCGCTGAGGGTGTACCAACTGAACCTACCTGATCCTTGGTGGCCCCTGAGTCTATGCCCAGAACCTTAACTTCACCAGTCGAGTACTCACCTCAAAACCGATAACTCACTTTCCTTACATAGGATAACATTGACCGGTTTGACTCGAAATATCTTCTAAGTGTGAAGTTTTAACACTTACAAATATTCATCTAAAATCAGCCTAATAACGAAATCTGAAGTATTCACCTGTGATCAGGAGAGAAACCAGTACTGTATTTTCTACAAACAAGGGTCAGAGCTTTTAACAAAGTTCCAGCACCAATCTGCAGTACTAAGTATGCCTGCATTATCAAGAAATGTTCACGGTGCGTTGGGTTTGAGGTGTGACCCATATACACCCCAATTTGGTGGATAGCATCCACTGTTACTGAATTCCAAACTGACCCCGCACCCGAGAGAGTCGTATTTTTATATTCATAGTCGATGTAATACAAGTAGTGTTTAGCAATAAAAGCAAATATCAAACAGAAATGACTTCCCAAGCATTATCATTAATCGGATGTACGTCGTTACAACGCGTGCTTTTACAATGCATGCCTTTACAACGCAACTTTTGCAACGCAAGTCGTTACAACGACTTGCGTTGGGGGGCGCTGGATAGTGAATAGTTGAATTTACTATTCCAACTCCAGTCCCCGTGGATAGTAGGGAAGGTGTTGAATAGTAAATTAAAATTATTCCCTATCCTAGAGCGCCCCACAGCGCAAGTCGTTGTAATGACTTGCGTAGTAATGGATGCGTCGTAAAGGTACTGCGTTGTAAAGTTGCATTGTAAACGCTGTTCCCCTCATTAATCAGCCAGAAGTGTTGATTGTAGAAAATTCAAAATCTTTATTGATACACAGTTATCATCTTTTATGCTTCTTTCTTTAAAACCATTACACAATTGCCAACGCAATTGTATTGGTGTATTGGTAAACGTAGAGGGCTGTGTTGGGATTATTCTATGCCAACAAATCTTCAAACGTCCTAACATTTTCTGGTGTTGCGGCTAAATTAGACTGTTATTTAGTGGTGTCAGTACTGATATTAAGTGTATCATAACAACATGGTTGGAGATACTATGATTGAGAACCCGTCTTAATTAGGAATGATAGGTGTTCCATTTCTCTTTTACTAATGAAAGTTGGTCATAATACTGTCTGTAGAATACCTGACAAAAGAAAGAAATATAGAAATTTAAAAGACGAAAATATTTAGCTCCTACCTATATATTTTTTGCAGGTTTACTGAGGTGAACGGACGGAAATCTTATAAGGATTGGGTACATTAATACAGAGAAATGTTGCTCATGTGAGACACATTAACAAGCGCATATTTGTCAATTCTCTTGTAAGTTTCATTTTAACCTATCCTTTATTTGGGCATTGGGTATTATACATGTTATAAATCTACTAATAAAAGAAAGTCTTTACATTTTGCCTGCATATGTGTATAGTTACAATTAGGGAAGTAGATATGTTTATTCGAATGGCCTTGATGTAGATGTCGTACAGAGACACGAATATCAAAACATACATTGATGCATACTAATTGATGCATTATCGAAATGTCGCAATTCATTTGCATTTAAACATAGCATTGATATGCAACAATGTGTTTATTTTTTTACATATTAAATTCTTTTTTTTAATTTATTTTTATTAGCACCAGCGTTAGCAGAGGATAATACACATTCAGTGAGATACAATACATTCATTATTTACATTTAAATTCAGAAGAAAAGAACAGTTAACAGAAAATACAAATAGGACTTCAAATTTACTTTAACCAATTCCACTCGGACAAAGCCCTTCTTTGCATATTGATATAGGGTGCCATAGTTCTTTGCCACGTAGTTTTGTTTTGATTCCCCTGGTCGCATATATTGCAGATTCAAAATTAAAAACTGCGAGAAAGCGAGCTAGCCACATTTGGAAGCTAGGGGGAAGACTATCCTTCCACCACGCAGACAAGATTAATCTCAGTACAGCTGTACCTATAAATAAAAGTCTTTGTTCCGATTTACTTAGTTTTAACGAGCTGTCATATCCCAACACATACAAAGTATCGGACTCTGGAAGTTTGTGATGAAAGACTTTCTCCCAAAATGAGGCAATCATATTTTTTAATAGACGTAACTCGGGGCAGCTGCTGAACAGGTGAATTAGCGCCGCTGGACCTTGTGAGCAACGTGGGCATAGGTCGTTTTCCCTTTTACCCCATGCAAAAAGTTTGGCAGGGGTAAAATATAAATCATAAATGGTTTTGTACAGTTGTGCCCTTACATTGCTACCCATAAATAATTTATTGCTCATTTCGAGTGTTTTATCTATATCGATATCGGGATTATTTAATTTTACCGTCCATTTAGTTTCTGTTTTCTCGATATCATCATTAACATTAGTTAATAGAATATTGTATAGTGTTCCTATCCTAGTTTTTGCGAGGTAGCAAGCTTCTATTAAGTCGTTCTCCTGAAGATTAATTAGATCTTTTTTAGCTTTTAATTTTGCATGTAGTTGTGCAAATTTGAGAAAGTCCCCTTCTGGGAGACCAAATTTTGTTTTAACATCTTGAAATGTAGTCTGTGGGCCATTTATCCAAACTTCGTTAATTGTTCTTATGCCCAGGCTATACCATTTCTTGGCTGTATGTTCAAAATCAAGATCAGAAGTAATGGTCGAATGAAATAAGGGCGTATATCGGTTGAGTTTGCCAATCTGCGTATGTTTAAGTATCTAATTCCAGATCAGCCAGGCACTTTTAATGATCTCACCCTTGATTTGCTTATAATGGGCATTTTCAGTTTTTCTTAATAACATACCATTCGCTTCATGCCCAAGCGTTAGTTCATAGATTGTGGGAATAGTGGTGTTAATAGTGTCCATGGCAAAGGGTGTTTCTAGAATCATTGGTTTTAGGTGTTTTAAAAAGGCTGCCCAATGGTACAGAATAATATTCAGAGCAGTAAGCCCACCTCTGTTGAGCGGAGTGGATAGGTAAGGTAAAGATCGTCTGATCTTCCCATGTTGCCATACAAATTTGGAGGTGAGTTTATTAATTGAGTTAATTATCTTAGAATGTATAAGTAAAGGGATAGAGCGAAAAAGATACAAACATTTCGGTAGTATATTCATCTTTAAATAATTCACTCTGACTATAATGGAAAGATGTAAACCATTTACCCTATCCAAGTCAATCTTAATTTTATCTATTAGTGGGTCAAAATTGTTTTTAGCTAGTATCTTTATATCGGCTGATAGAATCACACCAAGATATGTCGCAGTTTTTGCTCTTCTTGAATCTGAGCATATAGTATTGTCTGTGCACAGTACAATGGTCTTTCCCCTATTCAGAGAATAACCCGAATATTTACCATATTGGAGAGAGTGTAGTTCGATTTCATGTAGCGCTTCGATCGGGTGAGATGTTAATACCGTGATGTCATCAGCATAGGCTAGAACTTTAGTTTCATAATGGTTATATAAAATTGGCTTTATATTATTATTTTCTATTAGTTTTAAGATAAGGGGATTAATATAAAGGGCGAAGAGTAAAGGAGAGCAAGGACATCCTTGTCTTGTGCCTCTTGTTATGTTGATAAAATTTGATTCCAATCCTAAAATTGAGACTTTTGCATAGGGTTGGTGATACATAGATTTTATAGATTTAAGAAATTTGGGGCCGAAATTAAGACGCGCCATGGCAACCCACAAAAAGCTCCATGAGACACGGTCAAAGGCTTTCTCAGCGTCAAGCAGGATCATAGACATCTGATCCCCCGTGACCGACATGCCATCGAATAAAGCGATAGTACGGCGAATATGATCAGTTGTTCCCTTACCCGGAACAAAGCCATGCTGCCACGGAGAAACCAGATGCCCGATGACCCTGCTGAGTCTGAGAGCCATCACTTTGGCATATAATTTGGAGTCCGAATTTATCTATGAAATGGGTCGATAAGAAGTCAACTGTTCGGGTGATTTTCCCTTCTTAGGAAATACTATAATGCTAGCCTCATCCCAAGAAGGTGGGGGAATGCCATTATACTGTACGCCGAGAAATAAGTCCAATAATAGAGGGCTTAATAAAGAGCTAAGAATCTTATAAATCTCGATTGGCAATTTATCCGGGCCTGCTGATTTGCCCGAAGATAAAAGTGATAAAGCTTCTACAACTTCATCAATAGTAATCTCAGCTTCAAGTACTTCTCTCATCCCATCATCCAGCAAGTTAGTAACTGCTGTATTGTTAAGAAAACCAGCCAAAAACATGTCAATATCTTTTTCAGAATTATTCCCTTCCTCGAAGTATAGTTTTTGATAGTACTGTTGAAATTGGGTAATAATATCTGTAGACTGAACGTAAGTGCGTCCACCATCTACAATAGAAGTAATATTATTATACACATTTTTTTGACGTGTGCGCAGAGCCAGTTGTTTACCTATTTTTTCGCCCGTCTCGTAGACCTTCTTTTTAAAAACTCTGTAAGTTTGAGCAGCTTTTTGACTTAATTCAGTATTAAGCTCAGCTTTCAAAACTGCCACCCGAAGCAATTGATTATTGGATTCTTTGTTCTGTTCTATTAAACAAGTGTGTTCTATTTCGGCTTTCGTTAAATCCTTAAACTTTATTTCATAAAGTTTTCTAGCTTTGATTCGTGCTGCATGTTGAAAACTAGAGATCTCACCTCTTAAAGCAGATTTATATGAATCCCAGACTATATTTCTGAAAGCGCTAAAGCGATTAATGTTGAAAAACTCCTCAGTCCATTTTTTAATATGTAGAATAAATTCAGTATTGGATAGTAACTTCCGGTCAAATGACCAAGACCTAAGTTGAGTAGTAAGAGGATTAAATGTAATTGCACAAATTAATGCATTATGGTCTGAGATTATTCTTGGAATTTTTTTTATAGTTGAGAGTGGAATAAGGTCTGCGGTTACAAATATGTAATCAATTCGAGCCTGCTTTTGATGGGGATGAGAGAAATAGGTAGAGCCTTGATCATGTGGGTTGTTGTGTAGCCACATATCTATTAATCCAAGATTGCTGATAAGTCTGTTGAGGGTTTTGTAAACTTTAGGTTTACATATTAAATTCATCGCCACTGCGGGTTATACAATTTCAGAGTCATATTGATCAGCTGCACAAGAGAGAAACATATACTTTTCATTAGGTATGGCTATGTTCTTTTGTATTCGTTCTATGACGAACAATGACCCTGACATCGCATGGCACCACTTTGCGCGGTAGTCCCCAACACCCAGTGATATACCACTCTGACAATACCTTGCATTTGTGAAAATAAACAGAGGTGAGTGGTTTGGAACGCGCATTTTTAAGCATAGGTAAAATAACACCATATAGCAAGATAACACCATATGGCAACCCACCTTTCGCATTTACCACCCACACCTCCCAACATACTTATTTGTGAACTTATTCCTGATAAAACTGTATTTCCTGCACACAGCTACAACTAATTTACCCACATTCCCACATCAGCGAAACCTGTAAGCCTATGTGCATTTTCAGAAACACAATAGCGCATATTTCCGAAAATAATGAGGCCCCTTTAAATACATTTGCTGGCCGTAACACTGCCCCTTTAAAACAGAGCGACCGTAACACCACTGGTATCCGGGGGCAGAGTCAGCACCAGTTAGGATACTTTCCACACGCGGGTAATGGCGCCTGAAGGAAAACACAACAACTATTCCGGTAAGACGCTGCTTTTCAAGACCCGCTTTCCTAAAGCCCGTTTCTTTTCCCCAATAGCTCTGGGCTTATTAAGCGAACTCTCCCGATGTTGTAAGGCGCTTGACTAATAAAGGTAGGACGCCTTTTCTTAACGTACCAGAATTCGCGCTATGTAAACGCTCGCCGCTTAGCGCCTTGCCCAGTATGGCTCGAATATTACTCAGTACGTTTTTGAACATATCCTACGCATCCCGTGGGCATTGTTTACAGAAACGCATAAATGTCCCATACTTTTCAACATCATTGGGCGATATTAACTCATACCATGCCCATTATTGTGGCATCTTTGCGCAAATACATGAAGGTTCAAGAGTCAATCTGTAACCTTCAATTTCTGTTTTTTCAAAAATAAGCACTTTGCAAATGTGACTTGTGCCAATTGTGTTTTTTACATATATATATAAAATATATATATATGGAAACTATAAACATTAGGCACAGTATGTATAAACGCATCCACCCTCCTGGGGTGACCTCATCTTCACTATACAAATGGGACCTTTTGCAACTAATGGACCACTGTCTTTTCTAAATCCCACCTAAGTAAGAATTCTTTATTTGAACACACAGACTTCACAGTCAACCCATACCAGCTTAATCATTATCTTGACGCATTAATATTCTATTCAAATGATAAACGTCTAGTCTACAACACTTGCCTAGCATTTTCTAAATCTCCCTGTATTTGCAACGACTGAACCCTCCCCCTCCCTTACCCTGTTTTGTAAATAGAGCATTACTCAACTTTGTTCCACAATAGGACAATGATTATTAACGTTCCCCCAATGTGAAGAAATTGAACTTTGAATATAAGTCTGTATTTCTGTACTAACATGCAATTCTTTTTCAGAAATTGGACAAACTGTCTAGACCTTGAAAATACAAAACTGATACTGCACAAATAGTGTGAGTATACTTTCTATGTTTTTGTGTAAGTCCTGACGAAAGCTCCATAGACCCCTAGGGCCCAAGTAGCTGAAACATGTCGACGATTTTTCAACAACTTTAATACTTATAGACCTAGTAACTCGGTCTACATTAAGTACCGTGCTTTTTTAAAACTAAGTGGAAATACACCCCTTAATAAATCCTCGGGGTCACTTTCCCCTTTTTTAAATCAATTTATGCACATCACTTTTCCTATTTTCTTTTTCTTCCTTTTTTGCACTGTGTAAGTGGGGAAACCCTCATATCTCTGGACACTGCACCAAATAACCCAGAGGTGCCTCTGGTTGAGGCTGGCAGTTTACGCACAGAAGATATCACTATGATAACTGCCATAACTACAATGCGGGGCGGATGAAACATATATACCGCACTCCCAATTGCATTGAGTTTTTTGAGGGTACTCTTCATCCTTAAACCTAAGGTTGTAAGGTGTAACAAGTGTCCTTTTTCATTTTTGATAAACCTCGTATAAAGAGAATATACTTACATGAGTTCACATCATGGTAGCATATTGAATGAAACCGTTGGCATTCTCTCCCCTTTATTTTCATTTGACTGAATGTTTTTAAAACAGGATGTTCTGTTCTTTTCACATTTGATATATTGCCTAGTAGATGAGCTCCCCTGTTTTTTTTCTTTTGCTGCTAAAATTGAAAAGTAAATACTATTTATTGCTCGTTGACTTCCTGACACATTAACTGCTGTATAATAATATTTAGATGTTTAATATATCTTGATATGTAGAGATGGATAGAAAATTGTCTAATTACAGGTTCTTTCCAATGATATATGTGCAATTATTTAAGAAAGTTTTTAAATGTGTACATATTGTAAATAGTGTTTTTATGATTGCTTCTAGCCCTGAAGAAGTCCCATGGGGGATGAAACGCGTTGGCGGCAAAGCAATTGTGTAATGTTTTTAAAGAAATAAGCATAAAAGATGATAACTGCGTGTCAATAAAGATTTTTAATTTTCTACAATCAACACTTCTGGCTGATTAGAGAAGCCAGTACTGTACCTTTTAGCCCAGTACTGAACCGCAAAAGCAATCCTAACTGTGTTTACTAGTAACCTGAATTTCTTCCATAGGAAACCATTGACTGCTTTTCTGTGAAATTTCTTCTGTCTATTTTTGCAAACTACAAATATTCTTTAAAAATCGTACCAACTACTAAAACGTAATTACTTACCTGTCTTAGGTAGAGACCCCAATGCTGAACCCGGGAGTCCAGTACTGGATTACAAAAGTAACGAGAACCTACTTTACCTGTGACTTGAATTTCCTTACATAGGATAACATTGTTAGTTTTTCACTGAAAAGTTTTGGTGTCAACTTTGAAAATACATTTATATTCTTTAAAAATCACTGCAATACCAAAAACGTTTTTACTAAACTGTTTTCAGCTTAGATCCCAGGACTGAATCTAGGATCCAGTCCTGGGGTTACAAAAGTAATCTATAAAGTAATCAACTGCATTTATGTAGCAAAACTCATTGAGCTCAATGTAAAATTGTGTTTAAAATTGTGTTGCCTATTGCAACCACTGTAACTATTGTGCTTACAAAGTTTATTGCCTTCCTGCAAAGTAACTACCTGAAGTCACTCATACTGAGAAAATTATATCTTGATAGCTGTTGGTTCTAAAAATAAAACACCTATACCTTTTGATATAAAAACAATTGGCCCGGAGTTCAGTTCTTGAGTGTGTAAAACCTTTTGCTGACTAGGTGTGTACAACAAATACTTTACACTGTCCTCTGGGACTGCCTTACTGCTCGACCAAGCTACCACTTTAGAGAGAAGGTCACACCTGGTCTTAACCTCTGTTATATCTTTTGGGATTGTGGACTCTATACACATTGTACCTTACTTTGGTCCAGTATATATAGAGCCACTTTCTCACACTGTTACAAATAAATGACTGCCTTAAACTTGCAGATATCTAACATCAAGCATTGGGAAAGCCAATCAGTGTTGTTTAGGGTGAGTTGGCCAGGCTTGGGAGCATATATGTCCACAATAATGCATGCTCCCTTTTGCCTTGGGTCTGGGCCAGACTAAGTACCAGGATCAACCCTGACAAAAAAAGTTCACACCAGCCATGCTCCCTTATTCTTTTCTTTTCCATCTCTCTCCTCTCCTTCCTATCTTCCTCTTCTGAAGCCCCCTTTTCCAGCTGGTGTGGAGAAAGTGATTAAGGCAGCATCCCAGAAGAAGACATGGCGTCTGCAACTGCAGAAGGTGAGTGGGAGGAAGTCTGTTTCTGGGAATGACAGCATATTTACTGTTGCCTAAGTAGGGGCCATATGGATCTTGGCTGTTGACAGCTCAGAAATGTTTTCACAGGTATGAGTGCCTACCTACAGCTGCTTTCAAAGAAAACGTACCTTAATCAGAAAGGAGAGCAGCCACGCAAGGGCCCACAAAGAAGCTGCAGCAACCAGGGCCTAAAATGGACAGTAGAGACCTGGAGAAAAAGCTGCCTCAGCTCACATGCTCCCACCTACATAGCAGCCAGAATGTCACTTCGCAGCTATGTTCATCCAGAACACCCATGGTGCTGTAGGTTGCATTGGCTTCCAGCAGCATAGGTGGCAGTTGTTTGCAGCATGTTGTTCTGTGTAGAGTTTCCTTACCCCGGCACAGCAGAGCTGCAAGGGAATGGAGAGGGTGGTCCAAAGAGGAGACTCCCACCTCAAGTCCCTTAAGTGGCAGTGAAAATACCTTTGACAATCTGTATCAAGAGAGTGTCATTAAAATAAGGTTGTACTCCTTCACTGAATGAGAACAGAGGTGCTTCTCTGTACTAGTAAAAGGAGTAAGGGTGAGTTTGTGACATACTTTAGATATACAGATAGAATATAGTACTTCTGTGCAGCATATCTCCATACCTACATTCCTTTGAAATCCCACCTTTACGTTCTTAAGTAGCAAATGCAAGGACATGCAGTGTGTATGCACTGAAAAGGAAAAAGGAAATTCACTTGTTTAGAAACGTATCTAAAGTCCTATCCTGGATTATGCAGTGAATATTGAGACTTAGACAGGCAGAAAGAGATAGAAAATACTAACTGCTGACATCAGGTCGACATGTATGAGCAGTGAAGAGCATGAGACAGGGCCTAGTGCTGGCTATGGCTCTGAGAGATTGGCAGAAGGGGACAGATATAGAGCAGCAACACAAGGGAGCATATTTACAAGAAATGGTGCTCCGCTGTTTTGGCAAAGCTACCGGCTGAAAAAAATTACGCTGGCACGAGCGTCTAGAATGTAACAGAAATACACGCTAACGAAGAAAGGCCAATGCCACTCCATATAGTTCAAGGAATATGTATTCTCTGTGGTATTTCGTGGGGTTACTCAATCCACAAAAATTCCAGGTCATCATCTTATATTTCATAACCAGTCTAGCCACAAATAAAATTGAAAGTTAATGTCGAGCAGTGAGACCCAAAGTTTAATATGTTCTACACCTCATCTATGGAAGTATTCCCTATGAACAATTGGAACCCAAACACCATGATCAAGAAAGAAACCCAACAAGCAATTACTACCCGCCCCAAAACCCACACAAAGGCATAATCCACAGACCCTCCTGGCTCAACTCAGGGTTGGAATGGGGTAGTAAACCACGCCCCACTCACCTTTCTCCCAGTACTTAACTCAGCAGAAGTGCTACAAGACAATAAAAAAATAAAAACCCTCTCTAAAGGTAAATATAGTTCAGATCACTTGATCCCCCATGTGTCACAAGCCCCAAAGTGAGGCTCAACCGCCCATGCAGGCCCAGGACCCAAACTGACCCATCCATGGAGCGAAGTAAGACAATGCACAACTGGCTCCGTTATTCTTAGAGCAATACTCCAGGTCCGCAAAAATAAAAATTACTGTTCAAAACTACTAAGGGAGAGAAGAGAATAGTGGAATGAACATGTTTTGTTACTTTTTGCACCTTAGATACCAGGTGTTACCTAAGGCCGTCGTACCGGTCCAAAGTGCTTCACAGCCCATGACATCTAAGTGTGCTCATTCAAGGTTCAAATCACGCCTCATCCACATCGTCGATTGGTGTCTCTTGGACTGGGCACAACAGGGAGAAAGAGTTTTGGGTCTCCAGGAGTTGCTCCTCAGCCCGTATGGTGCCATCCGGGCAACCAGATTCCTCTCAGTACCCCCCTCCCTCTCCCATCCAGCCACAGCTCATGCCACCCAGACGGTCCCAAATCCTGTAATAGCCCTAAGTAGTTCATCCATTCCTCTGCCTTCCAAGGCAACTCATTGAAATGTAATGTTCCCTCATATTGGACACACAACTTGGCCGGGAACATCAAGCTGTACTTGATTTTGTTGTTTTTATTTCATTTCTTTACTTGCAAGAAAGATTTGCTGAGATCCTGCACCCTCCGAGTATAGTCTGGGAAGATTTGTATTATTTTGTCGCCATAGGTTTGGGGACTATGGGCTTGTATGTGTTGCAGGATTGCATCCCTGTCTCTGTAACTGAACATCCAAGCTATAAATGCCCAGGGCGGTCCGCTGGGGCGTGGTGGAGGTATCAACGCCCTATGAGCCCGCTCAATTGAAAAAAGGTTTGAGAGAAGGGTAGGTTTATGTTCAGTGCCAATCATTTCTCTAGGAAGAGCTCCACTTGGGGTCCCATCTCCCCCACTCCGGAAAGTCAGGAAAGAGCACATTGCTCCAACTGAAATGCCCCTACGCATCCTCCAGGCAGTATTCCATTAGCATTGTGTGGCATTTCAGGCCTGCCACAACGGCCTGCAGATTCTGCCCCATCGGCCAGAGGACTCGCAACTCGTGACTCGTTCCGTAACCCCCCTTTGGTCCTGCCGCAAATGATTGATGTCTATGGCCATGGCATATATCTTTCACTCTAGCCTCTCTCTTGAACCCTGTTTTGCCACCAGATTCTCAGCAAGGCCCTGCATCTTCCCCCCAGGCTCCAGACCAGCCTTATCACCCTGGTGTGTCACCATTGGGGCAGGGCCAGGTATAGTATATTGCTCAATTGTGTTTGTTTTTAGCCCTCTTTGGCCCCTGCTCTTCACCATACTTAAGTCATGGCAGGAGGATTAAAGGTTGTTGAATTTCCATGGTCATCCGTGGGAGCCAACATTACTCAATAGGCCCCTATGCAGCACAGCTATGCAGGATAAGAATGTCCAGGTGAAGTAGCTGGTGGTATACCAAAGACCCAATTAGCCCATCCACTCAAGGCAGTTCCAGAACAGGGTCAGCAGTACAGATCTAGCACTATCAGACACCAGAGCAGGGAAACAAGGGGCAGAGATCACCAGCAGCAGCCAGCACAACTCTCCCACTGTGGAACGTTCCCCCAGACATCGGTAACAGGGAGTAGAACGGGGATAGGGGCGGGCTGAAGAGTCACATACTTCAGTGTGCCAGGCTTTAGGTCCTAAAAATAGCACACCCCTGTCCCAGTGTATACCCCAATGAGCAGGAGAAGGCGATAGGGGCATCAAATGGCAGTGTGCTCTCCGGTCTCGAAAGAAAAAAGTGCATCTCACTGTTAATTGGGCCTCTCTCACAGTCCCATCAAATAACAGGCAGAGATTACCACCAAAAGGCCCTCTGGCCGACGTGGTCCCACAGCCCCAGAGGCTGCTGATACACTCACCTCTCCCCTGGCCTGGCATCTCTCTCAGCTGGAATAGGAACATTGGGTCCCGGTGCCTCCCACGGTGGAGACGGGCTACCGATGCTGACACCATTAAGTGGAGAGAGATGGCAGCAGGTCTCTATTTTAGTCACGCTCATGCACCTGCACAGCAGTGCCTCATCAGCCGCAAACAGGCTGTCCCAGGGCACTCTCCTAGGCTCCAAGGAGCACTTGGGGTCTTCATCCCTCCGCACCCAGGGTACAATCCCAGGGAGTAGCCATCAGGGATTCTTCAGCTGCCCGCCTTTCCACGGCAGCCACAGGGACATCGCTCATTTCTTCAGCAAGCACACTGACTGGTCCCTGCAGCAATGTTATGACATCCCGTTGTCTGTGGCCCACGCAGCAGGGGAGCACTCTCTTCTGTCAGGACTCCCTTCCACCGGTTCTAGTGGCACCCACTAGGGCTTCTACAACATGGCATATCTCTGAGTACATGGGGGTTCTGCATGACACAGTTTGTGCAGGATAGGGAAGGATTATTCTCTGCTTGGGGGAGCTCGTACAGGGCATGTCTAGCCAACCATCTTGCTTGGCCTCTCCCTTTTGTTGTTTCACAGTTTGCTCTGGGCATGAAACCTGAAATTAATTCACCTATCACACACAGGGCCTCATCATAGTTTCTTAGCCGACAGCTTCATTACATTGGAGGCTGTCAGTTTTCAAACCGGCCAGACATTCCGGGTGGTTGCCAGTCGGAACCGGCACATAATACTCATAGATGGCGTTTTACGCCGTCCGGATTACGATATCGGTTTCTGGAAGGGTTTCCATGCTGGGCTTTTTGGCATGGAAACTCTGTCGGAAAGTGACTTTGGGGGCTCCTAGCAGTGCACCCTTAAGCCAGCACTCTCCGGTTGGGGGCCAGGGGGGCACCTATTGTGCCGCCCTGTTTATCCAAGAGATTATCACAAACTCCCTTTTCTGTATGGGAGCTTTTGCTGCAGCCGATTTATGACTGCAGCACAATATCCCATATAGAAAAGGGAGCCTGCGACCGCATCACAATTCAGAGGTCACAACCGTCGACCGGAGGTCGGTCGGACCCATATCCACAACTGTGTTGGATGAATGCAAGTCCGCCCAACATTGAAATAAGGCTCTTAATGTACTGTGTTGGAGATCAAAATCGCTAGATGAAAGTCTGTAGTATGCACAATATTGCAACAATGACTTGGACATGAAGCAGAGGAAAATTAAGGAGAAATTCATGTTGTCTCAGTCGAATTTGGCTCAAAAAGGGTTTCAAGGTTGGCTTCAGGTGATGGTATGATACGGGGAGTTGTTGCCCCACAAGCAGGATTTGTGATGAATCCAAATGGAATGAGAGTGTTTCAGGGAAGAGGTTTAGGTGTTCCAGGATGCTTGTTTCTGGTCCAGGGAGGACCTGGCTTTGCAGGTCAGCCTGGATTGTTCCCATAAGGCACAGAATCAAGACTGATTTGCATATAGCTGGGGCTAAACTCAGGTGGCATGGTGAGCAAAAGAACAATGGATTTAACGCAGATCGCTTGACTGGTGTTGAATGTATGATTTATTCAGCATTCCGTCCGTCATTTGTTTGCGTAGCACTTTTCACCCTAAGTGGGATGGTATGCCCAGACACAGGTCCCTTGCTCACTGTGCCACTGGATTCAAGCGTGCCTGGCTGATAAAGGGCAATACCCAGAAACCAGTCCCAGGATGCTTATTTCCGGTTCAGGGAGGACCTGGCTTGGCAGTTTGGTCAGGACTGTTCCCATGAGGCACAGAGTCAAGACTGATTTGCATATGGCTGGGTCTAAACTGGGGTGACATGGTGAGTAAAGGAACAATGGATTTAACCCAGTTCTCTTGACTGGGGTTGAATGTATGATTTATTCAGCATTCTGTCCATCATTTGTTTGCGGAGCACATTTCACCCTAAGTGGGATGGGTATGCCCAGACGTGGGTCCCTCGCTCACTGTGCCACTGGATTCAAGCTATCCTGACTGATGAAGGGTAATACTCAGAAACCGGTTCCAGGATGCTAGTTTCCGGTCCAGGGAGGACCTGGCTTGGCAGTTTGGTCTGGACTGTACCCTTGAGGCACAGGGTCAAGACTGATTTGCATATGGCAGGGTCTAAACTGAGGTGGCATGGTGAGCAAAAGAATGATGGAAATAACCCAGATCTCTTGACTGGGGCTGAATGTATGATTTATTCATCACTCTGTCCCTCATTTGTTTGCGTAGCACAGTGCGAAATAATGAAGGCACACAAAGGGCAGGATATGCTGTGTGCACTATAAATTATGTGGTTGAAGCCACAAGATCCGATTTGTTTTCTCTGCACAAGTTGCTGAACTAGTTGCCCTCATCCGAGCCTGCAGTTTAAGTGCACAATTAGGAGTCACCATCTTTACAAACAGCCAGTATGGTTTCGGTGTAATACATGATTTTGGGCAATTATGGATACAAAGTGGTCTTTTAACTTCCGCAGGATTGCCTACAAGAAAATGGGCAGATTGTGAAGAATCTACGGGAAGCATTACAACTGCCTAAGGAAATTCCAGTCGTGTAATGCCCAGGGTATCAAACAGGTAGTGGATACGTTGCCATTGGCAACAGATGTGCTGACTGAGTAGCTACTCAGTACAAAAGGGGGTAGTGATGGACGGAGCATCTGAACCAATCAAACACTCACACCCAGTCAACAGATCTGGGTTTTATCCATCACCGTTATTTAGCCAACTCTGCCGCCCCAGTTCAGACATGGCCATATGCAAATCAGTCTGACCATGTGCCTCATGGGAACAGTCCAGCAGTAGCTAGGCATGTACAATCAATGGAGACTTCACAGTAAATGATGGTTTCACTTACAGAACTAATGAAAAATTTACTTTTGCAATGATGATGGAAATACCTGACACTGGAAGAATTTAAGAGAGCACAGGAATCTGTAATGGAAACTGAACAGAATGGATGGATCAAAGCAGGTTGTACAAAAAAGGCTAATTACATATGGATGTCAGACGATGGGAGACCAGTATTGCCAGACAGCTTGTTGTTTCCAATGGCTAGGTATTATCATATGTAACACATATTTGGGGATAGATGCAACGGTAAGGCTTTTCAGACAAAGTTGGTTTAATCTTGCTAATGAAAGAGATGTGTCACATGCCAACAGCTAAATGTATGAAAAAAGACACCAGTCAGAAGCACACATCTAGTGAGGTCAGGTGGTCCGTTTCGATGTACCTATGTTGTACATCTTGGGAGGACTGCGCAGCGCAGTCCTCCCGAGATCTACAATGTAGGGATTTGCGACCGGCGGCTAGGACGGCGAGGAGGAGGGGAGGGTATTGGGAAAAGTAGGGCAGCCTGGGCATGGCGGAGAGCAAAGACGCCAGACCAGGTAAGTGCTGCTTTGCCTTTCTCCTGACTTGGGCGTGGGCAGGCTGGGGCAAACTCCGCTACGCCACGGAGTCAGAGTTTTTGCCCAAACTCTGTGTTCCCAGCGGAGTTGGCGAAACTGTGCTGGCAGTGCAGAGTTCACCACCCAGGGTTAGTTAGTAGCTGTATAATTCCCCGGTTGATGGAAGCCTACCGAACAAGGAGAATTGATAGTCTTACTGTAGCTAAACTGTTACTACATGAAATCCTCCTTGGGTTTGGAATGCCGGTCCTTTCCGAGTCAGATAGAGGGACACACTTGAACAACCAAATGATGAGCATGCTACGTGCTGCATTACAGATTAAACAGAAATTACACTACAACTACTGGCCAGAAGCTTCAGGCATATTTGAGCAAATGAACGGAAAATAAAGTCCAGATTGGCAAATGTTTGTGCTTCTATATCATTGAAATGGCCAGATGCATTACCGTTGGTACAGATGAGTGTCAGATATATTCCAGATAGGAAAACTGGGTTATCTCCACATGAGATACTCATGGGGAAGTTCATGAGGTTACCTGCTGTTCTGACCAATGCCTTGGTGAACACCACTGATGATATGATTATGGGCTACAGGAAAGCCCTCGCTGATGTGGTTGGTTCTGTCTCTCTTCAGGTGTCAGCTGCCACACCAGATCATCATCACAAACAGTGCCACAACCTCAATCCTGGAGATTGTGTTGGCATCAATAACGATGTATGTTTAAAAGACTTGTCTTGAACTCAAATGGAAAGTCCCCTACCAAAATCTGCTTACAAAATACACAGCTGTTAAATGTACCAGAGTCCCGGATTTGATTCAGGCCACACACACATGGAGAGTGAGTAATCCAGAGGAAGCTTCACTAGTCTAAGATCCTAAAAGAAGAGCACTAGTGGTTGCACCACCAGTGGAGAAACCAGACGGACCCGTGGCACCTGCAGGAGAGCAAGCAGCAGAACAAGCAGAAGTTCAAGGAGAAGTAAGTGGTGAATACAAAAGAAGAGTGCAAGTTCCTGAAATATTGCAAAGTGGGAATGAAGTCTCCAGTGGTGAAATCATAGAGGCTGAATCAGAATTAGAAGAGGAACAAAATACTGCTGAAGGAACAAGCTCTAAGAGACTGTGCTGCCAAGCTAAATGGCCAAAGAGTTTGAGTAAGAAAGAGATAAAAAGGAGTCTGTCTATAGCTCGTCTTCCAGAAATAGTACCTGAAGAAAGTGAGACAGAGGACGACAGTTCACTTGACCCAAATCATTAGGTAAATCCTGTACTATTAGACCCTCCCTGAAAATAAAATAACTCTACTAATGAGAAAACTTTTGTTAAAGAAAAGAAGATGTCCAACGGTATACAGGAACATAATTGAACTGTGTTTATTAGAGACTGTGTCTTTATGGGGACCGCCCGACCATGGACTGGCGGTTCCCCATACATTATTATGATGCAACTGCACAAGATGTGGTTGCATACTCCCATTTCCCTATGGGAGCTTGTGCTACGGCCCTAAACTGGCCATAGCATAAGCTCCCGTAGAGAAATAGGAGAATCTGATCATCCCTGCACTGCGTGGCAGGCCCCTCAGGGTGCCTGCCACGCGGTGCAGGGATTAACAGGGGGGCACCATCGGTGCCCATTTGGTCCTCCTGCAAGAGGCCCCCAGGGTCGCTTTCCATGTCTAAAAGCCTGACATGGAAATCTTACCGGAAATCAACATCATAATCCCTAAGGCAGAAACGCCGTCCATAGGGATTATGTGCCGGTCTCCAACTGGCATACGGGCTCCTTGAGCCCATCGGAATCCAGCCGGAATGACCGACCGGTTTCAGTTTTGACAACCTGCATTGTAATGTGGTGGTCGAAACTAAAACAGCGATGAGGCTTGGAAAGCCTCGGACCTGAGGTTGGAGGCTTTCTGACCCTCATCGTAATTGGGCCCTGAGTGTCACACATTTAGCCATTGACTGTCACCCATAAGTACACTGAAACCATGAAAATGTCACACATAAGCCTTTTGAAACTTTGGCAGCTATATTCCTGACATATGCCAGCACTACCATTTTCCCATGAGCTCTAGGCCAAATCCGTCCTATCTCTTTTTATTACTGCTTACATGGACAGATATTAACATATTTTGAGGCTATGTACTGTTGTTTGGAGATTCATTTCTAATTTAAGGAACAGAAAATTGCCAATGTTTAATTTGTAATATGTATTTATTAATTTACAGGTAAGTATTTGCATTCCAACAATGTTGAGTTTTTAACATTCATTCATTAAAGTGATGGTCTTCAAATTGTGGGGAGTCTTCTGATGGGGCGTGGGGGGCTGCAGCTCCACACACCCACAGTGGTATAGTCCAAAAGAGAAACATTTGAGGTTTTCATCGAAATATTTGGAGCGTATTCCCGTTGTTATGTATTTTATGACCATATTTTTAAAGTCACTTGGGCTTCTACTGCAAATGTCCTTCTCGACTGGGACCCATTGCAGGAACCTGAACGCTAGGTAAAGAAGCGAGGGTGAGTAGGGAGACTTGCAAAGTGGTTCCTGGCACAATGCTCATTCTTTTTTTCAGAAGTCTACTGCTTGCTAGTAAAGTCACAATGCATTTTGCCTTTGTATCAAAATATTCACCACCCCCTGCAGCAGAATTCACTAATATTGAGCCTGTACATCATGTTTGCCATCATTCAACATTGTATGCAATAAAACATGTTTTACTAGGCTTTGTTTTGCCTTGGTGTTTGTTCAGTTCTAGCTGCAAATCCATGCATTTCTACAGATTCAGTATTATCTGTAGTAAGAGAAGAAACATGAGTAAAAGTGCAAAGTTGAAGTCAGCTCTTCATGACTATGTCTGCCGCCCACTTTAGGTCTATGTGCATGTTCTGTGTCATTTCCTTTGTATACACCTAGATGTGCCATGCAATGGCAATAGCCAAATCTGCTCCCTGAAAGTGCAACATAATAACTGGTCAAACCTTTCTCCCATTAAAACTGAGGTCATTATTTTTCATCCTGATCTCAGAATGATGGCCTTTGATTCTACGGGAGCCTGTCCAAATTCTGTATACAAAAAATAATAGCTTTCTTGCATTTTTCCCAGTTATTACAAGCTCCTTATGTTTCTGAGATGTTAAAGTTTGTTTCTGCTTTAAAATACTTGGGAACACCTTATTGGAAGTTTACTTCAGAAGGGCTTGATTTGATTTTTAGTTTGTAGAGTGCGACAGTTACCCAAAGGCATCAAGGTGCAGTAGCCGACCATCCAGAGGTAAAGCCTGACTGTAAATGCACCTGAGAAGAGACTGTCTATAGAGCATGAAGCCAGGTTTTATGTGCTTTCCTGAAGGTCAACAGCTGTGGGATGGCCCTCAGGTTTTGGGGAAAAGAGTTCCAGAGTCTGCTTGCAGCAATAGAGAAAGCTCTGTTTCCCCATTTTTTCTCTCCGGTCCTAGGCACAGTAAGAAGTTTTCTACCTGGAGAATGCCAGTGAAGCATATCTTTACCTTCACAGACTATGAAGAAAAAGGGTCCTATGCACTGCACAAGGTGCTTTAGAAGGGTCTTAACTTGTTTTGTGCATCCTTGATTATTTATAATATTTTTATCTATGGTTTCTGCATAGCTCTCCAGCAACAGTTAAGGGAGCAACTGAGAAGGTAATATTTAAGTATGGGTTAGTCTTAGAAAGTGTGTTTTCAGATATTTGGCATGCTTTCCAAAGTCGGCATATGTGCAAAACAAGGGACCGGCAATCTAAAGCCCTTATTTATCTAATTAAACAAAGAAAATTTCAGATTGAAAAAGGTTTTGAAAATAGCTTTGTCCATTTTAAAGCATTGCTGCTATTTGCAAATACTGCTCCCCATTGTTGTTTATGATAAAGGTCTGATAGACTTCAATTCCAAGATGCTACACTCACAGCACACATGCTCTTTCTAAGGGCTTGATTACATGTTTGGTCATGCGGCTCTGGATCCACCCCGTCACAGCACCTCCAAACTCGTGGTGGGCCAGCCGCCAGATTACGAGTGTAACTCGTGTCTGGAGACTTTTGTTTTGACCTTCCCACAGCAATGCCCTGAAAATGCCACTGCAATGGACAAGCTAAAAACAGTTCCTGCACTGCATGGACTGTAAAGTCCATGCTGTGGAGCAACTGGGGTGCATGTTGGACCCCCTGTATGCACCCTGTGGCACAAACTGTTTTAAACAACAAGGGAACCCAAAAGGCAGTAAGTCAGGGAACTTGGGTGTGTTTGTAATTTCTAAAGACAGAGGTCCCTAGACGGTTACAAAATTTGAAGCAAATAATAAACAAATGCTAAATAGACTATATTTTCTTTGTCCAGCCGGACAGGGTTTTAATGATTAATAAGTGCATAGGAGGAGATTCATGTACAATTTCAAGTGGGACACAACCTGCGTCCAACTCACAGACATAGTCAGACAACAAGAATTGGGGAGGGTTTTTCAGGCAAGGGGAACGTGTATGCATATCATACAATTTAGCAGACTTGAATAGCATGAGAATACCATTGCACAATATAATCCACAATGTTTTAAATGCATATAGTATATAGAGTGTCGACGACGTTTCGATCCCTAGGACAAAATCGGGGGATCATCTTCAGGACATTACAGATTTACATGCCTGTGTACAAGTAATTCTAGACATTTACAATATTCATGTCGGGGTTAGCGATGTGTTGCGTGGCAGATAAGGATGACTGTCACAAAAGGAGGACCGAGTAGATTCTCGGATAAGGTCCATACGGCGCGGTCCCGGCGGGTGTTTCAACGCTCCGTGTGCTGAGACAGTGACAGTAACTTGATTTCCAGGGTAAGACACTTTATTTATTGATTTTCAGCCAGTTGCACACTGGACACCAGGAAATGACCTGAAGACAGACTCTGTCCTTACCACTGTGAGCAGATAGGTACCATTCTCACTAGCACACAATTTTTTTTACACCAAGAGCATCAGTTTGCAGCCCACAGGTGTATAATGCAAGTCAATGTGTTTACCAGTCAGGTACAGACAAGACACGCTTTCTGATTTTGCTAACAAATGTCAGTCATCTGTGTCATTAAAACCACTAAGTAGTATTTAATTGATGAATCATTCCTAATCAAACATCAATTCAAGGTGTAGATTGGCCTGCTGCTTCACATAAGAGTCTCCGCCTCGCTCTGTATATTCGTCAAGAAGCTAAAGACCTGACTTCTTGAGCAGTCCCACTAGCCCTAGGTTTGGCTAGACACAAACCTGCTCAGATCCACGATATGCACCTGTGTGAGAGTTGTTTTAGTCCACCTCAGAAGTAGATCCACTGCTCATAACTGATAAGGACATTGTTAACGTAGACACCAGGTTAGATACAGCAGGAAAGGGCTGTGCATGGTGCAATTCTGTTACCAATACAGTAGAAACAAGTCATTGAGAACTCTCTGAAAACTATCATAGAAAAAGTTTTGGATTGAGCAGCCTGCCAAATACCATACAAAGTGACTTCACATTGTGAACTGTCTGACAAATACAATGGTATAGGGATTTACATTATGTAGTCCTTGACAAATACCCCAGGGAGGGGCCTAACATTGTGAGCCCACTGACAGATGCAAAATGAAGGGGTCTTAGAGTGTCTAGCCTAATATATTACAAATGCTATAGGAAGGGATCTTACCTTGTGAACTCCAACAAATCTAATAGGAAGGGGTTTTACACTGTGAACCTCACAGTAACCAGCATAGGAAGATGCCTTACATTCTGATCTATTTCACAAATACAACAATAATGTATTTAGTGATTTTAACATTTTTTTAAATCTACTTTAATTAAAGAACAAATCAAAACAAACAATGCAGCAATCAAGTAATCATGAGAAGGAATAAAATAAAAATAGAGGAAAGAAGAGGAGAAGGAAGAGGAGAGAAACTGAAGAAGGGAGAGGAAAGAGAGAGAGGGAAAGAGCGCAACATAAACAATGCCTAAAAAAAGAGAGAAAAAAAAGTTGCCCAATGAAGACACAAGGGAGGAAATCTTGGGCCTTATTTATGAAGGACTTGCGCCGCCGGTGCGTCACTTTTACCATGGGAAAAAGTGACGCATCGGCGGCGCAAGTCCTTCATAAATAAGGCCCCTTGTGCTTTACAAAGCAGTCGTTGAAAAAGGACAGTACTCTGGGATGGAAAAGGCCTCAAAACTGCAAGGTGAGGCCAGATGGTGACAAGTCCAGTTAGGAGGGTGGGGCTGTGGGAAGTGTAGACAAAGTGCGCAAGATATCCCACAACAAAAAATTTCGCTCCTGTAGGGGGTAGAACGATATGGAGGGAGAGCCCAAGCAAAGGCATAGTAACATGCCAGAACAGTACCCAGCAGGGAAGAGATTGGACAGCTTCACTATTGGACCCCCAGAGTCTGCCCGCATCAGAGGGGGACACATTGTCCTCGAAGAGGCGCAGAGCTTGAAGCCTTGGAGGCTGAAGATGGGCGTGGTTAAGTTTGCAAATATTGTTAGAACTGGGGGTCACTAATTGGCAATGGCATATACCTTTGACCAAATAGGGACCCTTGCTTCTAAGTCAGTGAAACGGGATTAAACTACTGGATAACCCCTGCTCACCCCCTTGGTAGCTTGGCACAAGCAGCCAGGCTTATCTCAGAGGCAGTATGTTAAGCATTTGTGAACACATACAGTAATACAGTGAATACACTACATATGGACACCACACAGGTTTTATAAATACAAGTATTCTTTATATAGACTTATCACAAGACCATAAAGGACAAAAATCCACAATACTGTACTCAATAATAATTCTTCAAACTGTAGAAATAGTTCAAAAATAGGTTATTCACTTAAAAATATTCTTTACCAACAGGTAACCCCAACTGGAGTTATCACGACGTCAAGGGCAAAGAAATCCCAAAGTACGGTGCTGACTGCGAGGTGCGCTGCATCAGACCCAAAGTCAAAACAGACCCACAAAGAACAGTACCTTGGAAAAGCGAAAACAAAGACAGCTCACGGCGTCAGGGAGGTGCGGCATTATTGGCGCGTTGCCGTGTCAGTTCCTTACTTCGGGGAGATGATGCATCGGTGACCTGGATGCTTGCGCAGGCAGGGGAGGGGTCGGTTCCCGACCGGAGAGGAGGTGACATCACAAGGGCGCCGAAATCACAGTTCCCTACGATGTCACAATGTCGATGGATTCTTTACCAACCACGTCAACGATCGGCTCCATGATGATGTCAGCTTCGGAGTCCATGCGGCACAGATGCAGGCGTTGGGCTGGCATTGCAAGTCGGAGCAGTGCTCACGGCTATGGCAGGCTTATGATGTTGTTCGCTGGCGTCAATGTGGCCCTTCGGCAGGCATCGGGTCTAGGTTGCAAGTCGGAGCAGCGCTCACGGATTCGATGCAGATGAGAGTGTCGCTCGCCGGCGTCGGTGTTGCAGAATTCCTTCTGTATCCGCTAGAACAGCAAGTTCCAGATGCAGGCAAACAGAAGGGGTGACGTCTGGTATCCCTGAGACTTCAGTCAGGAGGCAAGCTCAAATCAAGCCCTTGGAGTAATCTTCTGCACAATGATGAAAGTTCTTAAAAAGTTCCTTCTCTTTTCCTTGGCAATAAAGAAAGCACTGCAGGCCAACCAGCAAACAGCACACTGTCAGAGGGGCAGTCCGACCTCCTGCAACTTCCTTGATTCTTCTCATTGGCAAAAAGTTTGTCTTGTTCCCAGAAGTGATCTAAAGTCTTGGGGTCTTCATCCCCATATTTATACTCATATTCTCTTTGTTCTCTGAAGGCAGAGAGGCCTCTGCCTTGTCCAAACCAGTTCTGGAGCACTATGTTGACAAGACCCCTTCTTTCCTTTCACAGTGTAGGCCAGGGACATCATACACACCACAGGAAGTGGAGCCAGTATTGTGGAGGGAAGGTACACCCCTATTCAGGTCCCAGGTGCAACTCCTCCCACCCATCTACATGCAGATCTCTCTATTCAGCCTTGTTCTGACTCACCCTGTCTCCTGGAATCCCCCAGCCCCTGTCACTCAAATTCCAGACAAGGAATACACAACCTAGCAGAGGAAGACTTAGATAGTTAGGCAAGAAAATACCTACTTTCTAAAAGTGGTATTTTCAAACACAAAATGTTGAAACCAACTTCACTAAAATATGTATTTTATTGTTCTGAGTTCAGGCATACTAAGCTCGAATTTCCACCTAGTTCCCTGAGTCAGTACGGATTAGAAGATCTTATAATCAAACGTCCCATTCTGGCCTATGGGGAACAGGTAGACTTGCAATAGTGAAAAACTAAAATGGCTGTAATTCTCTATTAGGACATGCCACACACACCAGGGCATGTCCTATCTTATACTTACAATGCACCCTGCCCTTAGGGGTGTCTGATATGATGAAAAGGGAAGGTTTAGGGACTGGTAAGTGGGTGCACTTGCCAAGTCAACATGGCAGTCACAGACTGCACACGGGCCCTGCAATGGCAGGCCTGAGACACACTTTACAAGCTGCTTCTGTTGGTGGCATAACCAGTGCTGCAAGCCCACCAGCAGTATTTGATTTACAAGCCCTGGGTACACATGGTGCACTGTACTAGGGTCTGACAAGTAAATCAAATACCACAATCATGGAGTCACTAATTAGTACAACAATTTAACTTAGGGAGCACTTGCACTGTGGAACTGAATAGCAGTGGCACAGTGCCCAAAGCATCTAAAACCAGCAAACAGATCAAAAACAGAGGAGGCAATGAGAGAAAAAGGAAGTGACATTTACGCCAATGATACCAGATCTAACACCAATTGATATGCACAAGAGACTGGAGCAATGGGATCTCAGATGCCGGAATGGTAAGATTCAAGGCCCATGATTTTGCATGGTTGATTTTAAGGCCCGATGCAAGTTCAAAAGTCCGGAGCAAAGAATGAAGGGCAGGCAAAGAGGAGTGTGGCCGAGACAAGGTAAGGAGAAGATTGTCTGCAAAAAAAGCGATTTTGTGATCCACCCTTCGAGAACAATGCAAGTGATGTCAAGTGACTGGCAGATAAGGATGGCAAGGGGTTCGACAACAAGTGCAAATAACAGGGGGGGATAAAGGGCACCCCTTTCAGGTGAACAAAAATGGCAGGTGACCTGGACGTTGGCTTGAGTCAAGTGGTTTGGAGCCATGATCCTAGCAACCATTTGAGGCCCCAATCCTATCTTATGAAAAACGGTCATCAGAAAGGCCTGGCCCACCCGGTCAAATACTTTCTCACGATCGAGTGACAACCGGCATACAGGTATATTCCGATGGCGAGCCTTCATGACTAAATGAGCTATGCGCGCACCTTATCCGCGCCATGACGATGACGAATGAAGCTCATCAGATGAGGTTAAATAAGCCCACGTAAATGCGGATGAAGATGTTTGGTCAGAATTTTTGTAAAATGTTTGAGATCCCTGTTTAAAAGCGCAATGCGGCGAAAAGAGGAGCACAATGTAGGGTCCTTCCCTGGTATAGGAAGAAGCGCGATATCTGCCAGCGCCATAGAGGTGGAGGGACCCCCAGTTTCCGAAAAAGAGTTAAAGAGACGAAGCATACAGTCCAGTATCTGTGGAAGGAAATTGCGGTTAAAGGAGACAGGGAGACCGTCCAGGTCCGGAGACTTGCAGAGGGGGAGCTCTTTTAACACACCGGTAAGTTCGTCTAAAGTAAGCGGGTCTTCAAGAAGTTGTGCATGATACCCATCAATCGGAGTCCGGCGGCACTTCCCCAGTACTGCCTGGATCCATTCCGAATTAAGCGGTCCCTGCTCATAAAGGGAAGTGTAATAATCATAGAAGGCTTTTAGCTTGGCTGTTTCAGTGGTGGCATCATCCAATTTTATTTTTGCAATGTGGGCCTTTGCTGTCCGCTTCTGAAAGCGACGTGCTAGGACGTTCCTACCTTGTCCGCCTGCGTAGTATTGTTGCTTCAATGCTAAAAGAGCGAGTAAAAATTTATTCGAGCGGCAGAAAAGGAAAGCCTGCGGTGTGCGGTGTGCATGGTGCAGTTCGCAATGATCGCACAGCGCAGACAAACATCCAGCACTGTGAAATCACTGCGAATAGCATTTTTCTATCAAACTCCGCTGCTTGCGTAGCGCGGCAGAGTTTTTTTACCACTTTGTGGAATTTCACATAGCGCAACTCCGCAAACTGCGCCCAGGGTTAAACAAAACTGGCCCCAAAGAATGGCCAGACGCTGCTTGATAAGGGCCAGGAGGTGTTCATGGTCCAATTTTTCCAGCGCTTTGATGTCCCGAGACAGGTTGTCCTCAAATAGGCGAGCCTCCCAAACTCGAGCTATCGCTATAGAAGTTATATGACCCTGTATTGTGGATTTAAGGGCATCCCAGACCACAGGGAAAGGAGTTTCAGGTATGTCATTGGACGAGAAATTGGACAAGATAGCATCACGGATCTCGGCTACATCCACGGGGTCCCGAAGAATAAGAGGGGGTAGTCTCCAGCGAGGCGAGTGACATGTGTGAGGTGAGCGATCAGGTAGAAGAAGCTCCACATGAGCATGGTCCAAAATAGAAATATCGGACAAAGAAGCCAAAAAGACGTCACGTACCAGTAGTTGGGAAGTGATAGCGCCATACATCCAGCTGTCCCAACTCCGTAAGCTCTTTTTTAAGGGAAGAAGACATGGCCCCCGCCCCATGAAACATATCAGCACTACAGTCTAAACCCACATACCATACCAAATTGAGGCCACCCCCAAAATGATTTGATGGTCGTTGTGTGTTATTTGGTCCCGTAGGAGGTCCCTAATGAGGAGATCCTGTGCTTGATTGGAGCATAAATATTGCAAAGGGTGAGTGTCTGTGCCCCAACTCGGACCCCCACCTTGAGGAATCTACCCTCATTGCCACAAATCACTCTAGCCACCCCCTTTCGAATACCTGCCTTGCAGAGGATAGCTACACCAGCCATTTTAGTAGGTGCACACGCCTTGCATTCAAAGGGATATTTAGCGTGGGCCATACAGGAAGTGTCCACCTTTACCAAATGAGTCTCCTGTAAGAAGATAATGTCTGGGTGCTGTTGCAATAAATATCGCCAGAGTTGGTGATGCTTGTTAAGGGAATTGAGCCCTTGATGTTAAGAGAGAAGAGTTCCAAACAGGATACAAAGGTCATGTTAAATACCGTTACAGGCAACTGAATCAAACGTGATGAGAACAAAATGCAGTGCAAAGCTCCCCAACCACCTCCAAAAGACCTCCATGGAGAGCGAACAAACCATAATGCATCACAATGTCCAGTATGTTACAAGAGATAATAAATGCGCCAATGAACATTACTTGGTCGAGAGACAGCATATTTCCAAATATCAAAGCCCTCCCTCCCTCCTGACAGGAAAGAAAAGAGAAAGCAGGAAGAAGAAAAGAAAAGGGAAAAGGAGAGCAAATTGTCAAAAGTGAACAACTGCCAACGTGGCCAACAAGACCTATTCCAGTCCAGTAGCAGGCTAGGCACAGTGGCACAAGCCATCTCAGAGATGTCAATCTCTTAGGAATAGAGGGGGGGTGAGTCTCAGAAAAATCAGCACCGCTATCGGGAGGCGCACACCGGCTCTGCTGCCACACTATTGCTGGTGGAAAGAACAATTTCCCTCTAAAACATGGCATGTCAATCAGGCCTCCTTCAGCTGGGAACGAGTGGGCGAACGCCTTCCTTTCAGAGAGCGCAGATATTGACTAAGGTCCTGTTTTGCCTGAAAAGAGGACTGCCCTCCACGCTGAGACAGCCGCCGTGGTCTGAGTGCTTAAGCCGGCTGTGGCTTAGCAGGGTCTCGGTCCAGAGGAGGCAATCATGAAGGGCTAGACAGAGGAGAAGAGATCGTGAGGCTAAGCAGATGAGTGGCCTCCCGTAGTGATCGCAGCACACAGAGTTTGGATTCCTATTGAAAAATGAGCGCAAGGGGATGAGCCCACTAATACTGGATGTCCATCTCTCGAAGCTTATCGTTGACAGGTTTAAAGTCTCTGCGGCGACGAAGCGTGGTAGGAGCAAGATCCTGGAAGAGCTGAATGGGGGAACCCTTGTATGTTAAATCCGATTTTAAACGTGCTGCCTGTAAGATGGCCTCCTTCTCCATAAAAAAATGAACCCTGGCCAAAATGTTGTGAACCAAGCCAGAGCGAATGGGAGCCACTCAGTGAGCCCGATCCAGCGCAGGTGGGGAGGCATCGTCAACCCCTCTGATTTCATGGAGCAACTCCGCAACAAAAGATACAATGTCGGAGCCCTCAGCTCCTGTCAGAACGCTTCTCAAGCGTATGTTGTTGTGGCGGCTCTGGTTTTCCAAGTCCTCCTGCTTGATTTGAAGTTCAATGTGTTGGTCCTCCAGGAGAGCCAACCGTTGCTAGAGTTGCTCCTGATCTTCTGTGGGGGCATCAAACATCTTCTTGAGATCATCCTCTCGCCCTCTGATTTCCGTGATGTCTCCGTGAATTCCTTAATTCAGGTTTGGACCTCAGTACGAAGATATCCAATTTCGGACTTGAGTTCCTGAATGAGAGATTGAGTAAGTGGATTGGAGGAGCCCTCTTATGAAGACACCATAGCCACAGGGGGTGTAGAACAAGGTTTGTTCCACAGGGCCATCACAGGATTGTCCCTTGGGGGTGCTACAATGTCCTTCCCAGCATTAGAACGTGGCATGACCCCTCAAGCTCCAGTGTATAAGTGTAGGACAATCCGCCGGGGAGGGAAGCTAAGCAACAGTCTGTCCCCACAATGTTCAAAGCCCCTCTCAGCTCCCCCGTCACAGGCCACACAGAAAGCCAGAGGTCGCAGGCAGATCAGAGGGCACAGCCTCCCAGAGTCTCAACAGCTGTGTCAGGTCCCCCAGCAATCCCTGATGGTGCCCTTCAGACATACACCAGGGGGGGGGGGGGGGGGGGGGGGGGCTCTAAGTGGAAGAATTCTGGGGAGGACATCACAATGACAAGGCACATGTAGAGAGCCTTCACCGTATCAGACCTGCACAGAAAGTCTCCAGAGAGCCCCAGGGCAACCCAACTGCAGGGACCAGGGAAGTAAAGGCAGGAGGGCCCGCTGTGGTTCACTCCCAACAGGAAGGCAAGAGCCCAACAGAGTTCCAGGGTCACAGGCTCATACAGCCAGTAGGGGACGCCCCACCTACCAATCCCCAGGGATGTGGAGCCAGGAAGGCGACAATGCCAGGCCGGGGCCTATAGCCAGCGTGCTCCCACTGCAGGAGCAGCTAGTAGGCCCAGGGGAAAAGTCCAGTGCAGGCCGCCACTCACCTCGCTCCTCTTCACTGCCTGATAGGCAGCAGAGTCTATTTGAGCCTTCTGGGCACCAGCGGTATAGTGCGGGGTCCGCCAGGGACTCTGAGGTGCAATCTCCCGCACCACGTGGGGAGGCACAAGATGGCGGCAGATGCAGTGTCCTCAACTCAGCGCACTTCCCGTGAACCTACGGTAGCAAGTAAAAGAGGCTGCACCTGAGGTCGGGTCACCAGCCAGGTCTGTGAAGCTCTCCGGTGTGTCTTTGCAGACTGGGAGAGGAGCAGCATTCGCCGTGCTTGCTTTGGGGCTGGCGGGATCAAAATGGCGCCTCCGGGCAGCCACTGAAAACTCCACCACCAGCGATCGAGAAGGTGCCTCGAGTGGGCAGAGGACTCCCTGTCACCTACAATGCCCAGACGCCACCAGCAGTGTCACCAGCAGTTCCCAGGAGCCACTATGGAAGCTTCTGAAGGCAGCGGCTGGCCAGAGCTCCCTCGGTGTGCGTCTCACTCCATGTGAAGGGAGACCACGCCCCTGCACACTATAATTAACACTGCTGAAAATCTGTCCACTGGGAGATTTTGCACCATCAAGGACCTCATTATGAGGTCACTTTTTTCTGTTAGGGCCGACAATGGTAGTACTGGTACCATGAGAATTAGGAGATCAGTTGAACACTGAGGATGTGTTTTGGGTCACAGTGCAAGCAGTCAAAATCTCCAACGCAAAATCATGAATTAACTGAGGAATCTGACTTGGAATCACCATTTCCCCTGAAAATTCCTCCTTTCATTGGGATCCTCCAATGTCCCACTTATAATCCCACTTTAACTTTGATCCCCATAACCAGAGTAAATGGTAACCTCAATATCCATAACTCTGAAGGTGAACTTAACAGGGCCACATACAAGGACCTCGTCATGAGTCCCAAATAGTGCAATCTACACTCATAAATATCAGCAAATACTGATTGAATGAATCACGATCTATTAGTTGCGGGGAACAGATGAACATGTTTGCATATCTAGCTGCCACCAGATATGAAAAATGTTTTGTGAAATGGTACCCTTGCTGTGTCTTTTCTTACACAGTCAGAGGTTGCTCTCTAAGAACCCTTCCTCTGTCCTGTAGCATTGTTCTTTCAGATACTCCAGAGCCCTCTTTCATGAAGTAGTCTGTTGCTTGTCTTTGAATCACAACCTCTAATTGCCTTTTGAATGCTGAAACCATTGGCTATCTGTTTGTCATTTTGTCTTTCTTTAAATATCGACTATGTAACTGTTCCACTTCCTGCTCAGGGTCAAGCATCATAATTTTATTTTGGATATTCAGAGATTGCTGTAAACACTCTTGCATCCCCTTTGATTGTGTGATCCAAATGAATTGCATCATCTGCATGTAACAGCCCTACGTCTAAGCGTGACGGAAACAATGACATGCTGGCCCAACAAATATAAATTGATGCCATGCTTCTTTTCTACCATATCTCCTTTAATATGAGGCTATCCATGACCTAATTATCTGGGGAAAGCTGATGTTAGGGAGATTAAGGATCAGTTCTGTCAGATCTCACTCAATGGCAAACAGCTGTATTTGACAAGTCATGGTACTGAATGATTGCCTCCTTTAAAATGTCTAATTTTATTGTATTATTCACTTTATTCATTTGTATATCTCTGCTTTGTCCCTTTGTGGTGCAGGAATTTCCTTGACAGATGCCCTTCTCCTGTATAGTTAGCTGGTGTAGTGTGATGAACTCCAAAAGCTCTCAAGAGTACTTTCAGTATCTGCTGATTAAGAGAAATCTCTTCAAGTGACCATTACATCACAATAAAGGAATGGTAGCCCCTGGGCATCTAAATGTTTAGGTAGGCTTCTTTGAAGAGACTCTTTTTTAGGTTTTTCTTGCAGGAGAGTGGGCTGGGCTGGTATCTGAGGTCATGGGTTAAAGAGTTCTGCTGGCGTGCTACTTGAGTTCTGATTCCGCAACCTCCAAGAATTTCTCTGAGGATCTGTTTTGGAGGATCAAAATGGCTTTGCTTGACCTAGGGCACACCTAGGTCAGTAAGTCAATGTAAGCTATTGTAAGTATTTCAGACCTCTTACCTTCTGTGACTTGAACACTGTGCAATGGAGTTATAATTTGGTCCTGTGTGCCAACCAGAGCCCGTGGAGATCCTTCAGAGCTGGACCTGGTGTGGTGTGGTTGGATTATTTTAGACCGAGACAGACATAGGTTGTTTGGTATCTTCTGAAGATTTTGAATGTCCTTCTAATGTGCTCCTCTGGACATTTTGTTGTGGTAATTAGTTTAATCTGATTTCTTTATTGAATAAGAGGCGTGAGATTCTAATCATGGAGATGTGATAGATTTAAAACCGTTCTTTAGATTGGTTTTGCACATCAGTCGATTCAGGTTTGCTTGCTGAAAGGCTTTTCAAACTTTTGCAAATTTCTTTGCCCATAGCACATTTTGTTTCCTCCAGTGATCTTTCAATTTGCAGCTTTGTTTTTAAAATATCGATAGGTTTGTATTGAGCAAGGTGTTATAAACTCCTGGTTTGTTTTTTTCAGTGGAAAAGGTGTCACTGTACAGAGTGTGCTGGTGATGCTAAGCTGGAGGGGTTGAGTAGGGCTCCTGGGTCAGTGTTAATTAGTGGAGGAATTATTTCTGTGAAGGTATCCTGAAATCTGTTTGAGGTACCCTTCCTCTGGAATTTGCAGGGACAGATTGTGTATCTTTTGTGTGTTGGCCTTTCAGTGTATGCATTTCTTTTCTAAGAAGAATGTAACCTAGTAATGAACTGACCAAGAGGGTGACTGGGATTTGGAGAGTCAGTCTGCGAGAAAAGACTAGACAGAGGATGTGATCCACTATAGAAGTGGGAGAAGATAGCCTTTAGGTAAACCCTGGAGAGTTTAGTCTCTCCACTACTTTGTTAGCCTGGATATCTCTTGCCTTGTCTTAACAAATATTCTAGTCTCATCGTTTTAGAGTGGCGTGGATAGATTGGGTCAAATCAAGGGCTGTTTTTAGGAATGTTAGAGAGTAACCTGTTTCTTGTATGTCAGGGTCATGGTGAAGGGCAAGCTAAGAAGCATTCTCCTAAATATTCAAAGGAGGAGGGATTGACTTTTCAATCACTCGGCATGTAAGTGATTGCTATTCCTCCACTTCGGCTACTTGCCAATTTTACGGCTTGTATATTTTCTTTGTGTTTAAACTATGTAGGACATCCCTACTAGAGCATAAACTTAAAGGTGGTGTCCTAGTGCTGCTATGGTTTCGATTTTAGTCGCTGCTGTGTCCAATGAGCATTGTCAAGGACGATAGGTCTGGGATTAATATGCTAATGTATGGAGTGTAAAAAAATATATCCAGAAAAAGATATTGAAACTAGTCTATATCGAAGGCTTCCTTGCCTTCAATACACTTTTGTTTATGTTTCTGTGAAATAAAAATTGGTTGTGACTTGAGCCTTTATTATATTCCTTCTTTAGTTTCTATGAAATAAAAAGAAAGGCAGGATCTATAATGATAGATCCCGAGACACCCAGAGGCATGTTTACAAGAAAAGTAGCGAAACATGTCGTTAAGCCAAGAAGGTTAACAACACGCTTTATCTCTTTAGACATGCAGAGCTGCAACATATTTACTAGAAAAAGGTGCCACCATGCGTTTACCCTTGCCCTGCTGCTAAATTTAGCAGTCTAGCAGTCTAGCGCCATAGTGCATAGAGTGCCTGTGTTGAGGGGACCTTCCTGCACATAAATAATCTCTAAATGCTGTTTTGAAACTTCTATGTGTGCTGCATTAAGCAGCACACATAGAAGTTGCAAAACGTCATATTTTTCAAATTGTTGTTTATGTGCAGGATCGGGGACCTTCCTGCACATAAACAAGCATTGGCATTTTGCTGTTTCTATGTGTCTTGCCCAAGGCAGCACACATGGAAACAGCAAAAACAAGGAGAAATAAAGCACTTCTCGTTTTGCCTGTTTAAGACTAGGTTTTCCCTGGTCTTAATTTTGGCGTTGCCTCCTATTTACGCCACCCTTTTACATAGGGAGAAGCGTCAAAATCAAAGGGTGTTGTGGTGGTCACTAAGTGCAGTGTGAAAGGGGGGCCTTATTCACAAGGCAACATTAAGCCACGGCAAGTGGCTTGTCGCTGCCTTGTAAATAAGGTGAGGCTCCTATTGCCATTACAATGTCACTAAAAGTAATGTTGTGGTGGCGATAGGGGTGTTTAAATATGCCCCACAAACTTCTGTTCACATAGAAACAAAGAGAGAACCCTAGAAACAAAAAGAGAACCCTATCAAAGGCAAGGGAGCATTCAATATACAACGCCTTTCATTTGTTAGAAACAAAAAAAGGAAAAATACCAGAATAAGAAAAGCAGTCAATAAAATTGCTTTACTATAGGAAAGTGTAAGTGCTATTTTTTCCTGCCTATGCCAACTTGTTATTCAGAAGTGCCCGCCTTTGAGCCAAGATGTGAAACACCGCTCACACCTAAGTCAAGAATTTAAAATGTTCACTTGTTTAATAGAAACTGTGTACTAATATTAATGCATCTTGGACGTCGTCTGGTTTTACTCCCATGTCTCATCCTGTAAATGCGTGTATTGTAATGGCTCTCTATAGACTTGTAAAAGATTCAAGATATTTCTGCATATAAATGTGTGCTCTTCCTCACTTATTGATCAGTTGATACTGCAATGAACGCTGGGGTAGCCAGCCCCTCGCTCCTATATTGTGTGAATCACAGAATCTTTCAATAAATACATTTCATAGAGTCAACGAAACCCTGAAGCTGGAGTTTCCTCCCACAACTATGTCACTAATGAGAAGCTACCAGAAGGGAAGTGCAGGCAGGGTGAGTTAAAGGGGGAGCAAGAGGGTGTCAGTGCCAGTAGGAACAGGGAGGACACAGGAAAAATAGGAGAACAGATGGAAGAAGTCAGTGCGGGCAAAGGGCAAGAGACAAAGGAGAACACACAAAAAATATGGGTGTGGGAGGAAAGAATGACAGGGAGTAGGAGAAATAAAGAGCAAGACGTGGGAGGGAGCTATAAGTATCGGACGGAGAGTTCTAGAGATATCAAGTAGGGTCTCATGCTTTTCAATGCAAGTACTACATTGTAGGTGAAAAGATTAATCCTCGCAGCCAATAGCACCAGGGCCGGATGTATGAAGCATTTTACCTGCTTGCGACAGTTAAATGCTTTTCGGCATGTACAAAAGGCAAAATGTGACTTAGTAAATTGTTACCAGATCACCTATTGCTTTTGAGATTCAATATTAGGCAGGGGCGTGCTTAGTGCGTCCCTTCCTAATACAGAATAGCACTGGTATGTAGGAATGTTTTGCGGCCGGGGATGCAGGAGCAAAACATTCGCAGTTACTGCCAACTTCAAGTTAGTGGTAACCCATTCACAAACAAGTAGGGGTCCCCAAGGGACCCCTTCTGCAATGTCAATGTGGGCTGCAACATGTTTTAAGAGTAGGCAATGATCCCAAGGACCGCTGCCTACTCCTGAAAAGTTAGCTTTCATTTTTATTTTTGAAATGCATCTCAATTTCCTTTAAGGAAAATGGGCTGCATTGAACAAAAAATAGCTTTATTTAAAAAACAATCGCAGACATGGTGGTCTGCTGACCCCAGCAGGTCACCATCCCTGGGATTATAGGCCATTCTCAATGGGTTCCATATTGCGCCCTGACTCATGAATGTTGATTTAGACAGCTCAATTGTGATTACATTGGGAAGCGCAAAAAGTGTCTGACACACTGTTGTACATCACAATTTGCGAGTTCATAATTGAGAGCCGCAAAAAGATGCAATTAGGAACTCGCAAAATGTTTCCGTCCTACATGTGGCCCATTGTGTGTATTGTGCTCCTAATCGTCATTGTTTAGTGCTCATATTGCTGTGGCTATCACTGAAAGCAGTGGGTCTGTTGCCTGTTGTTCATTTTTGTGCATTCTAATAATAGGATTTCTGCATTGATTTGAGGTTGTTGTTCTTGCTAATAAGCTTCATTAGAAGCGCGAACTGACTTATGAGAACGCCTTTGGGCAGACAATCTATATATTTTTTCCTGTAATTGATAAACTCGCCATCAGAAAAGTGCTGTCTCATCTATCTGTAATTTGTCTGATGCTAATTTCCGACACAGACTTCACTGTCCATAAAATATCTAATCATGCTTCAATATTATAATATCAGCAGCTTTTCTGACAGAAATATTGCGTCCTACAGGACTTTAAAAATAAGGCACCACTCAAGTTAATAATGAACAATCCATATTCAATGTCATGAAATCTTTGTAAACGAGATTAGGGTGCAATATTGACGTCAGAGGATTTTTTGTATAAAATATTCTGGCACAAAGCCCATCCATTCCTCTCCACCTCTGCACAACATAGGGCATTAAATTATCAAATTTGTACATATTCAAAAAAGTGGGGCTTGGCTTGCCTTTACCACATTTGCCATTGCCACTCCCATGACCCTTCATCGCAACACCAATTATCCTGTCCTGACCCCACTCTGATTAAGACTGTGGAAAACACAGTCACCCATATGATGTTCAGCAGTTTTAGGTGCACCATAATATGACACACAGGTTGAATGTAAGGCCCATCATCCATACCTTGAGCTACCAATGAACAACGGAATAATTGTCTTTGCTTAAAGGGCCAGATGTACAAATCATTTTACCAGATGCAAACAGCTCATCTGGCTATTTGCAACTGGTATAAACAACAAAGGAGTGTGAATCGCCCATAGTACTAATTCAAATAGTCAGATTGTTATTGCAACGCAAGTAGAGAAGGAGCGAGCCCTATGACGCGCTACGATTCTACAAACCCTTACGACCCGAGACAGCCTGTGGTTGGCTGGCTGGGCCCTTATGGGAGAATGACGTTGAGGGCTGTCTGGCACGCCCAGACGTGTGTACGGACGTGTGTGAGTATTGATCGCATTTGCGGCACCCAGCGGATCATCACTACACCTCACTTGTTCTTTTTTGTTATCACAGACACTCCTTTGTTGTTTATATAGATTGATTGGGGTATAGGAGTGCCTATTTATGCCCTACCTCTCTTGTTGATATTGACCTATTTGCAACTGGTAACATTTATTTTGCCTTGTACATAGGACAAACTATGACTCGTTAACTTAATACTGAATCTCATTTTGCTTTTGCGATTCGGTATTTGGTGGGGCGTGTTTAGGGTGATCCTTTCTAATGCCAAATAGCACTGGTAAGTATGAATGTTTTGCGGACAGAATGCGCTTGCAAAACATTCATAATTTAACAACTCCATAAAGGGGGTGGTAACCCATTCGCAAATGTGAAGGGTTAATAAGAGATCCCTTTCCCTTTGTTAATGTGGGTGAAATCATTTTCAAGAGCAGGCATTAATCCAAGGACCACTCCCTACACTTGAAAAATTAAAAGAAAACATTTACAGCCACATGCATCAACGTATTTAGGAAGTGCAAACGGTGCGAATCGGTAAATTCTGCCATTTGCGATTCCTAAATAGGTTTTTGGGATGCATCAAACATTTTTGGCAAAATCGCTATTTTTAGCGAATTCCAAAAATGCGATTGCTTTTAAGGAATCGCAAATTTGCGATTCCTTAAAAGCAATGCATGATTGCTTTTAAAATTGCGAATTCTCAATTAGGGGGTGCAAATTACCACGAGGGTGAACCTCGTGGTAATTTGCGAAAAATTGTGAAAATGCTCAAAATTGCATGTTACACACTGTCATGTTACAGACACACATGTCCTTAGGACACGTGTGTGAAACATGCACTTTTAAATACATTTCGGGGTTTGCAGGGGGGGTCCTTTGGACCCCCCTGCACCCATGGACTGCATTAACATTTTGCGAATCGCTAATTGAAATTCGCAAAATGTCAATGGGAATTGCAAAATCGCAAATTAGAATTCGCATAATATTTGCGACTCGGTAAAAATTGCGATTTTTACCGAATCGCAAAAATTATGCGAATAAATTGATGCATCCCGTCTTGCGATTCCTTATTTGCGATTCCCTAATTTTCGCAAATAAGGAATCGCAAAACCTAACATTGATGCATGTTGCCGCATATTTTTATTTTTGTAATGAAGCACGTTTCCTTTAAGGAAAATGGCCTGCAATCCCCTAAAAAATAGCTTTATTTAAAAAGCAATCACAGACCTGGTGGTCTGCTGACCCTAGCAGGCCACCATCCCTGTTATGACAGCCATTCCCAATGGGTCACAAATTGTTACCAGCCTCATGAATATTGATGAGGCAGATCCATTTGCGACCCATTTAGGATTCACTAACAGCTACATGAATCATTGTAGGAATTTGCGATTCCTAAATTGCGAAAATTAAGGAATCGCAATTTAGGAATCGCAAATTCCTATGCATCAAAAAATCGCAATTTTTTTGCGATTCGCTAATTTTCCTTATTTGCTATTCCTTAATTGCGAATCGCAGATAAGGAAAGGCTTTACATTGATTCCTATGGGCCAGAGGCCCATAGGAATCAATGGGAAGGCATTCTCATTTTGCGAATTCGCAATTAAAGAATCGCAAAATGAGAATGCAATTTCAAGGGTGCAGGGGGGGGTCCAAAGGACCCCCCTGCCCCCCTGGAATGTCATGTAAGTACATTTTACTCACACACATGTCCCAAGGGCATGTGTGTGTGTAAAATGTAAGTTTCAAAAATGCATTTATTTGCATTTTTGAAACTTTTCGCAAATTACCATGAAGGTGTACTTCATGGTAATTTTTCCCTTTAAAATTGCGAATTTGCAAAAATAAATAAATCATGCATAGCATTTAAGAAATCGCAAAATTTGCGATTTCTTAAATGCTATCGCAATTTGAGAAATCGCAAAAAATAGCGATTTCTTAAATTGCGAGAAATGGGAAATGAATGATGCATCCCAATAACTGATTTTGGAATCGCAAACGGACGAATTTTGCGATTCGCACCGTTTGCAATTCCAAAATCGCTTGATGCATGTGCCTGTAAATGTGTCCCAGGTGCATTAGTACATTTGATTTTGCGAGTCTCTAATTACAAGTTGCAATAAATCGCTATTAGAGACTCCTAAAATCAAACAGAAATCTTTTACCAAGTGCCATTGACCAGAAAACTAGAAAAACACCCAGAATTACATTGATTTTGTTGTTTGCAACCACATCCTCCTTTTCTTGAATAGTGCTGATGTGCCTTGGAAAGGGATAACAAACAATTGCAAAGTTAACCGGTTTGTGACAATAAAAACATTCTGGGCCACTTGTCCGTAGCTTTATTTTGGTTGCAAACGGTCTGATTTGTAGAATTGGGCCATCAGCTACCAAAAAAAGGGCACCGTCCAAAACCCTATTGTGCGCTTCGGTAAAGTATTACTGAATCGCCAAATGGGTTAGTGATTCGGTATTAGAAAGGGGCATGTAACTTACACTCCCATGTACCAGGGGTGTTGAATTCCTACCGCCTGACTCCCAGGACATATTGTTTGGGGTCAATGACAGCAAGTTTTCATGAATATTTTGTCCTTGGGATGAGTGGGCCCAACCCCCTGCAGCACACACCCTTTGGGTGCCAGTTTGCAATACCACAACATGGATCAGGGAAGGGCATTGTCTTCAGTTAGGGTGATATTTGTATTCGCATATTAAGCTGTTCGAATTTGCATTTACACTTCATTCATGCAAAGCATTTTTTTTGTAGCGTTAGTGCTCTAAAGAAATGTTGTAAGCTTGGTCTGCATTTCTGAAAGTGGTCCAAGTATAACAATGTGACCACACGTTTGCAAAGTTTAACATTATGAGGCTACGTAAAATGCTCCCAGGATGCTCTCTGACTAAATGCAAAGCAGCTTGAAAGCAAGATTAATCAGTCTTTGCTTTCAAATTTGATATTCACCAAAAATGCAACAAGGAAAAATGGTTTTGCTAAACTCAATGTTAGGTACCATTTCTTTGAAGCATCATCTACTAAAATGTATAAAATAGAAAAAAACCTTGGCACTCCTATTCAAGTATATATTAATTCATAAAGTTATTCAATCAATTTAAAGTACCAGCAGGACATCAAAGGCATTCTTACTGTATCAGTTTAATGTGAATATATGCCAAAATTACAAGATTGAGAAACATTAGCAATATAATCAGGATGAACAGCTTGGTGTGGCAATCCTCCTTCCAAGGGTTGAACCGGCAGCGTAAACCTGTTTCATTTCATAGAAACTTTTTCAAGCCTTCAGTCAATATTGAGCACAAATGACCAAGCAGTAATGAGTGTACATCCAGGTCTTGTCATGAGGATTCCTCTGTCCCTAGCTATGTTTTTTTCCTCTCTATTATAGAGTAGACCGCGTCACGTATTCATGTGTATATGGCCGCTTCTTATTTTTTCTGGTTTTTTTTCCGCTTCTTGGTCTTTATTTTATGTAGTCTCAGAGTCATGGGCTATGATATGCCCCTTTCTTGTGGCGCAGTCATTCCTGAAATTGATCTGCAGCCACTAAAATGTGTTGGTACATGCTAGTATTCTCAAACAATATTCATAATGGAAAATTAGTGGAACCAATTTCAACAATATTATGGGAAACATGAAAATAAAGAATCATTTGCAAAGCCAAAAGGTCTGACATTGGTGGTCAGCCTTTTGCTTTTGTCAATGTGTTTCTTGTTTTGACATCGTTTTCATATGGCAGAGTCCACAGGTCCAGAAGTATTTTGAAGTGTTGGTATCTGAGGTCCAATATTTATAGCTGGTGCCCACCTTGAAATGGGAGAACCTTCCAAAGGATTCCGCCCCCAGAGGTGCTTGCAAATTCCTGCCTCCTTGCCCTGGTCCCAGATTGTCAGGGGTCACAATAATCTAGTTTCAAACTCCTTTGTGAGCGTGCTAAGACAGGGCCCTTGTGATGTGCAAGTGTGGTAGGTGACAGCTTTACCCCCTCGTTGGCCCATCCTGCCAAAACCTAGCTTCCCTTTTTCTCACTGTCTGGGAGCAATGCACAAAGACCAACTGCCCACTACTACTAGTCATATGACCTAGGATACCAGCAGCATACACCAAATAGTTAGGACGAGAACATGGCAACTTTCTAAAAGTATACAAAACAGTGATGGTTGAATGCTTGGATTAATCCCAACCAAGGGTAATCACTCTGGCTGCATTCCAAACAATTGTTATTTTGCACAACAGGCCACCTCTGTTTGGACCCAGCCATTTGGGAATCAGTCTTGACCCTGCTCCAATATGAACTGTCTAGGCCGAACTACCAAAATAGGTCTCTCTGAACCTAAACACAAGCAACCCAGGATTAGTTTTACCCTAGTTATGGGCTCATCAGCCACATACAGCTTGTTTCCATAGACACAGTGTTCTGGGAACCCACATCTGGACATACCCTTCCCTCTTAGTGGGACACAATAAACATACAAAACAGTGATGACTTCTCCTTTCCTTTTACAGCGCAGGGAAGGCACTTCAGACACCCCACAGGAGGTGGAGCCAGCATTGTGGAAGGCAAGTACAGCCCTGGAGCACTTTGTTGACAGTCTTCCTTCTCTTCTTTCAGTGTGCAGGGCAGAGACATCAGATGCACCACAGGGGGTGGAGCCGGCACTGTGGGGGTGGGCACAGTCCTATTCAGGTCCCAGGTGCAACTCCGCCCTCCCATCCAAATGCAGATCTCTCTATCAACAACTGGGCTGACTCATCCTGTCTCTTGGATTCCCCCAGCTCTGTCACTCACAAAACCAGACGAAGGAATACACAACCTCGCAGAGGCAGGCTTAAATGGTTAGGCAAGCAAATACCTATGTTCTAAAAGTGATATTTGCAAACACAGAAAATTAAAATAAACTTCACTAAAAGATGTATTTTATTATTCTGAGTCCAGGCATACTAAACTCACATTTCTACTATGTTCTCTGAGTCTGTTAGGATTATAAAATGTAATAATTCTAACAGCCCATTCTGGCCTATGGAGAATAGGTAGCCTTGCAATAGTGAAAAACGAAAATGGCTGTAATTCACTATTAGTACATGCCGCACACAACAGGGCATGTCCTACCTTATACTTACAATGCACCCTGCCCTTGGGCCTACTATAAGGGTGACTGATATGAAGAAAAGGGAAGGTTTAGGAACTGGCAAGTGGGTGCTCTTGCCCAGTCAGCATGACAGTACCAGACTGCACGCAGGTTCTGCAATGGCAGACCATAGAAACATTTACAAGGCTGCTTCTGTGGGTAGCACAACCAGTGCTGCAAGCCCACTAGCAGCATTTGGATTTACACGCCCTGGGCACACTCAGTGCACTTTACTAAGGTCTGACAAGTAATACAAATAGTCAATCATGGAATCACCAATTAATACATTCATTTGCAGTAGGGAGAGCATATGCACTTTAGCACTGGTCAGCAGTGGTAAAGTGCCCAGGGTCATAAAATAGCCAACAACAGGTCCGAAAAATTATAGGAGGAAGGCAAAAGGCTCAGGGATGACCCTGCAAGTCCAACACACACCATGCCACCTCAGTTCAACTTAACAATATGCAAATCAGTCTTGGCCCTGCTCCAATAGGAACAGTTCAGCACAAAATGCCAAGTCAGGTCCTCCCTGAATCAGAACAGAAGTAACCCAGGACTGGTTTCACCCTATTTATGGTCTCATCAGTCGGGTACAGTTTGGTTCCAGTGCCACAATGTGCATGGGAGAGATGTGTGGCCTCCTGATCGTAACCTAAGCGACATGAAAGGCTCCCATCATCTTGATCTGCACCGGTACTCAGCCTGAGTAAGTCCTAAAACAATAAGTGGTTATTATCAAGAAAAGGAAAGGGTGTGAAAACATGTGCTCAAGTGAAGAATAAAGAAAAAGGAATGAGTTTCAACAGGAGGGTAATTCAAATGAAATAATGCATAAGGGATCCAGCGTTATATTTGACAGAAATTGGTCTCCCTTCAGAATTTCCGGCCAACCCCTGTATATTAAATTAATTACAGTACATTTCATACATCAGTTATTTTTTGTTTTTTATCACAGTGTGACCTCATCTGTGATTCCGGTATGGGGGATCAAGATAGGGTGTAGGCCTATTCAGGGGTTGTCATTTGGCATACAGGGGTAGGCCAGAATATGATAACCGTTACGGACGTTTACAATTGTGTATCATGCTTTTGAACTTTTGATTTATGAATTTTGGTCTGATCTTTACCATGACTAAACCAATTGAACCCTACTTGTCATTTTGAAGTGGCCTATAGCCTTTTTGCCTTTTTGTGTAAGTGCCTTTGAATGCCTTTATACTCATCTATTGGTATAAAGTGATATGCTAAAGTAAGAATTTTCTAGGACGTTTGTTTTCTTTACCCATCGACACCCAGGTGCTCTGACTTAACTGGGTCACCCCATTGACTATAATGGTCACCTTTTGGGTTCCACTGAACTCGGTGCTCACTATACCTCATGTTGGTATAGTATATACAGAGCCAGATTCTGACAGTGATGCGTTCGTTTCTTACTTCCATGCAGGGGAGGTGATGTGTTGGTTCCTTACTGAAGGGGAGATGATGTGTTGGTTTCCTACAGTGCGGGGAGGTAATGTGTTGGTTTCTTACTGTGGCCCAGCGTTGATTCTTGAAGCCACACAGCAGGGCCTGCATCACAATCGGTGCAGTGATCTCGTCCTTCATAGATCAGTGCACTCGATGCGGCGTGCAGCGATTTCTGGAGACGCAGGTAGGCACTGCATCGGTTTGTTTGACGATGCATCAGAAACAGCTACGGATGCTCAGCGCTACTCCTTGTTGGGTTACTTTTCCAGTTTCCAACACCACGAACAACCTAAAGATGCCCAAAATAGCAGCGGGCACCACTTGGCAGGTCGGAACTTCAAGTAAGGGAGTTCAGGGGAGCTGGGGTGAAGTCTTTGTAGCCCTGAGACTTCAAAAACAGGAGGCAAGCTCTACTTCAATTCCTTGGAGATCTTCCTCAAGCAGGGGATACAGTACACAGCAAAGGCCTTGTCTTTTCCTTGGCAGAAACAGCCACTACAGGCCAACCCCAGGCAGCACACAACAAGAAGGCAGTACTTCTCCTCAGTTTCTCCAGCTCTTCTCCTTGGCAAAGGTTCCTCTTGAATTCCAGAGATGATCTTTGAACTCTTTTCTATCCCCAAGACTTCCAACAGGAGGCAAGCTCCACTTCAAGCCCTTGGTGAAAACTCTGACTGCAGGATGATGAAAGCATAGTCCAGTCCTTTTTCTGCCCAAGACAGAAGCAACCACTGCAGGCCAACCTCAACAGAACACAGCACAGAGGCAATACTCCTCCGCCAGCTTTCCAGGTTCTTTTTCCTGGCAGGTTCCTAGGTTCAGCAGTAATCTAAAGTTCAGGAGTCTGGGACCCCTTTTTATAGCACAAATTCCTTTGTTTTCTGGTGGCAGAGTCACTCTTTGCCCAGCCAAAACCAATTCTGTCCTCTCTGGTGCAGCTGCCCTGCAGAAGGTGAAGACAGCATTGCGTAAGACAGACAGGGCTTATTCAGGTACAAGAAAAATCTCCTCCCACCACTCTAAATGTAGTCCAGGCATATTCAGATGCTAATGTGAGCTCCTCTACCTACACTGAATTCAGCCCAGGTCAATTCCACCCAGCCCAGACTCATTCAGGAAAGGCAGGACACACATGAATCCTCCCGGTGGCTGTCTGAGAGAGTACACATCCCCATCCCCTGTCACTCCAAAGTCAGACAGTCAATACACAAGCCAGCAGATGCACACAGGATGGCTAAGCAAGAAAATACCCGCTTTCTAAAAGAGGTATTTTAAAACACACAATTTAAAAATCATTTTTATTAAAAGATGCATTTTATATTCTGAGTTCAGGCATACTAAACTCCATCTCTCTATATTGTCCAAATGCAAAGTTATATTTATAAGATTTTATAAATAAACTAAAATTCTATCCTATGTGACAGATAGCCTTTCAATAGAAAAAAACAGAATTGGCAGTATTTCACTATCAGGACATGCCACACACGTCAGGGCATGCCCTACCTTTCACATACACTGCACCCAGTCCACAGGGGTACCTTGGGCCTACCTTAGGGGTGACTCACATGTAGTGGGTGCACTTGCCAGGTTGACATGACAGTACCAAACTGCGCACAGACACTACAGTGGCAGGTCTGAGCTACATTTACAGGCTGCTCAAGTGGGTGGCACAATCAGTCCTACAGGCCCACTAGCATCATTTGGTTTACAGGCCCTGGGCACACACAATGCACTGTACAAGGGCCTTAACAGTAAACCAAATAAGCAAAATATGGAAACACAAATCCATGAAAACATTTTCCATATGCACTTTAACACGCAGTGGTAAAGTGCCCAGAGTGAATAAATCAACAAAACAGGGTCCAAAACAGGAGGCCAAAAATCAAAAAGTCTGGGGATAAACCTGCTGTAAAAGCCAGGTATAACACCCCTCCCCCCCACCAGATGGGTAGACATCCTCTTTGCCCATAACAAATCGATTGCCACCAGTTTGCGATTTGGAGGTTACAAAACTTTAATCAGCCCTAGCAAACATATCTGAGGGGTACATTCCACCACCTCCGCATCACAGCAGAGAACGTGCTTGTAACTTGTTCCCAATATGAATGGATCTTCAGGCAGCTCCAAGTTAGGCAGAGGAAATCAGCGTCAGTCGCCCCACAGTGACAACACTCTGCAATCTCCCGAAGTCCATATCTACACAGTTGCACGGGGGTGCAGTACATCTGATGCAGGTATTTAACATGGATAATCCTAAGATTATAGTTCGATGTCAGCTGGCCCATTAATGCACAGCACCAGGTCCAGTCTTAAATAATAAACTGAGTGTCAAGTGTATTATTTAATTTATTTAATGATCCCTTTAGTGATGTCCTCCCATCTATCTGGGATGCATTATATAGTTATGTGATTAAATGTTTGAGTGACGTTATTGTAACTTGCAGCTGAAGCGCCCCTAGTGCTGTGGGGTCTGTAGGGAACTGCGGGTATAGAGTACGGAAGGCTGCACTGAGTATACTATATGTGAAAAGAAGCATGGGGGATATACTGTTATCCCTGTCGATGTCAGCAAAAGCTAAGAAAGTTCCTCCCGGGTACGCATCGCCCATGATATGCAGTCCCACCGTCCTCAAGATGACCAGTGAACCAGATTTCCTCCTCACTGTGATCGCTGGATGATGCTCAAATGGCAGGACCGGCGCTTACAGCGGATCTATCTGCGCCCTTCGTCCTAACATTTTCCAGAAGTGTACGGTACATTGTACTGTGTTGATTTCTCCCTGCAAGGGATACGTACAGATGTTTGGGATCATGGCCCTGAGAGGCACTTGGTATACTGCATCACTTCCCACAGCTATGTGGGCCATAAACTGTGGCAGAAGGTGCCAATAATGAGTGAAGTGTGCCTGTGCGCATAGGTAATATGTTTGCAAATCTGGGGCTGCAAACCCACCCTGCCCATATGATAGCATTAATATGTTCCATTTTCGTCTTAGTAATTTTGACCAATAGTGAATGCAGCGTGTTAAAGAAATCCTCTGTTACGCATAGAGGGATATTCATGAACAAATATAAACATTTAGGTAACACCACCATTTTTATCATCGATATTCTATCAGAAAAAGAGAGAGGGAGTCTGATCCCTCTCAACACCTGATCTGCAAGGTGCAACACCACTCTGCCATAGTTATATTGTATGACCACCTTGGGGTCTCTATACTTGATGGTGTCTCCGCCCCATTCCAGAGGATACTCTAGCTCGGGTGGCACAGTGTCTCTCGTTAGGGGAAAACTATGGACTTCGGCAAATTCATACCCAATCCCGAGTGCCACTCATACTGCAGATACTCCTGTATGAGGCATTCTAAATTGGTATTAGGATCCATTACATAGAGCACCATGTCATCTGCGTATAAAAATGCTACTAGCTGGCGCTTTCGAAACTGCAGCGCAGTATCCGCATGCCGCTGCCTCAGTATACTTGCCAGTGGCTCCAGCGCTATCACAAGTAAAAGAGGTGACAGGGGGCTGCCTCTAAAAATCGAGAACGTCTCTGATGTGTATCCGTTCACCTGCACCCGAGCGACCAGCAGCACTTCGCACATAAATCGCCAATGAATAGAATCAAACGCCTCAGCAGCGTCCAGCAAAACCACTGCAGCTGGAAGTGTACATTCTAGTTGATGCAACAACGCAAATACAGTTCACAGATTGTGCATATTACATTGCGCTGGCATAAATCCGGACTGGTCTGATAGAACCATAGCCGGCAATAGAAGGCAGAGCCATGTGTCCAAGGTCTTGGCAAGTATCTTAGCGTTTGTAAGGGTTAACGGTCGATATGATTCGCCCCTCTGGCAGGGTTTGTCAGGTTTCAAAAGTATGACAATAAGTGCTTCATCGAGAGTTGATGGTAGACAGTGATATTGATAGGCTTCAAAATACATCCCATGTATTTAATAGGTTAGTATACTCTTTGTAAAACTACCCAGGTAGGCCATCGCTCTCGGATGCCTTGCCATTCAGTAGTGTGGCAATTGTCTCTTTTATTTCACCAATAGTAAGTGGCAGGCCTGGATATTCTCCATATCCCTGAGAAAGCCATACCATGGTAATATTTGCTAGGTAGGCCGCCGTTTCCTGCTCCGTTGTAGACCTCCGGTTTGCATACATGTGTTCGGAGAATTCTACAAATACATTAAAAATACTTGGTGTATCATGGCGCAAGATGCCATCTGAGGATGTCACCTCGACTATGTGTAATCATGCCCAGGGGTTCTGCTATTTTACCCGCTAGAGTACGGCCTAGCCTGCCTCCTTCCTCATAGGGTCTGGCTTTCCATCTTCGTGAAATGTGTTGGACTTCCTCTTATGAAGCACAGAGAGACAATTGTGACATTATTGTTGTGAAAAACTCAGAAGTAGGAGAAAGCTATCTTCACCCCAACCCATCTCATTGCCACTGCCTTATCTGAATGTCATATAAGGTGCATTGTTTGAAGTAGTGCAACATGTATGCTCTGTCGATCAAAGTATGCTATCCCCTGCCTCACTTTTTTGGGAATTAGTCAGGCCCCTAACATTCCATCTAACCCGGGACATGGGGCTATTGAGGACTCCACTGCAGTGCCAGATCTATTTGCAGATAACAATTAATTACATATTTTGTCATGCCGTAGCTGCAAGAACGATGCATACACAACACGCTGGTGGCTTCATGGCAAAACAGTTATGAACCCCCGTCCCCCACCCACCCACCCTGGCATCCCGATCATGCCAAAGAATCCACCTTTTAACCAAAACAATACACAGAGAACATGTCTAAGAAAACATAGAGCGTGATTACAGGCCTGACTAATCATAATCATTTGGGGTACCCCCAATAGGAGCCGCTATTGGCCAATACACCCCCGTATAATGGAGGCGGTCGCGGAATATCCCAAGGACCTTTACGTACCGCAGCGACACTACTACATTTCTGTGGTACCACCTACACCCACACCCATCTGCCATGGAACTTTGGCATTTACAATAAGACAAAACAGAACCACTCACAAAAGGTGTACTTTGTAGCAATTTGCGAGCAAATGTCACACATCAAAGTCTCTTTTCTCTCCGAAGCCTCACAGCCTCAACTAGTAAGCGATATTAATAGTCTCAGCTCTTCTCTCTGACACCGCCCCGCTTTACATATGGTCAGTCTCCCAGCAGTCTCAGCCTCCATCAGCTATTACCGTAGTCCATGGCCTTCTCATTATCATCCTTCAGTGAGTTTTTTTCTGACCATTCCATCTGTTTTATAAAAGTCAGTGCATCCTTGTGTGTCAGGAACATTTTGGGCTTGCCCTTGTTCTGAATCCTCAGTCGAGCTGGGTAGAGCATGACGTATTGTATGTCCAGAGCCTGTAGATTCCTCTTGACTTGTTAATATTCTTGTTCCGCAGTCTGGACTGACGCCATAAAGTCCGGATATAGCACTACTTCATTTCCTTCATATAATGTGGCACTCGTCTCTCATTGCAGCCAGAGAACCTTGTCACGGTCTCGATAATTTGGCAGTTTACCAATGATGGGCTTTGGGGCGGCTCCCGGTGCAGTGATGCGCTATATGCACAAAAATACGACGCACCTATGCATGTCCCCTAATGCTTGAGCTTAAAAAAAAAGCCTTGTCCCAGTGCAGCCACCCTTGTGACATGTTGCTAGGGTGTCTGCAGTGCAGGGTCAAATGTTGATGTGCAGGAAGGGACACCTTCCTGCACTTAAACAATAGTTACAGCCGATTTTCTGTTTCTTTATATGCAGCAGAATGCTGCACACATAGAAAGAGCAGAATATGAGAAGAAATCTATAATTTTTTCACATTTTGCAATCCTAAGAACAGGGTCTTTATTCACGAGCCCCTTGTGCTGCCAGTGCAACACTTTTAATATGTGAAAAAGTGACATTCCAACGGCATAAGGGGTTTGTAAATAAGGCCCCAGATTTTACCTAGCCTTAGTTGTTGGTGCTGCCCCAGTCATGTAAATATGGCTTTAAAAAGTTTTTAAAAAGCAATGGTTGTTGTGGTGGAACGCTCACTACAACACCTATTGCACGATCATTACATGCTAAGTGAAGCGTGGAAAGGGGCCTAATTTACAAAGTGGCGTTGAACAACGTTAGGTAGCTTCACACTCCATTGCAAATAAGGAGAACGGGATTTAACCACCAGAACATTGCTAAAAGTGACGTTCTGGTGGTGATATCTCCTTGTATTTATGCCCGTGGATTTGGAGATGAAAGCAACCTATGTACATACGCAGAGCATGGGCCATACGTTAGTAAAAAGTGACAGGATGCAAATCTATACAGTTTGGTTTGTGTCAACATACATTCTTTCACAAATGCATGGAAGGGCCATATACACTGGAGTATGTGTCATCACTGTGCATACCCCTGTGCTGCTGCAAAAATGTCAAATGTGCAGCAATGCAGCCATCCTTCAACCCTGGCTCAAAGTTCTGTGTTGCTGCTTGATCATTGCCAGTGCAGGGGAAGACTCAAGGGGAGGGCATGCTTATGAGGCTGTCCTGTGTATACTAGGTTGCAAAGTTAAAGTGCCTGCAATGCCATGTCTTGTCAAAATCTTGAAAGACAGGACCCTCCATCTCACATCCCACCAAAAAAACATCATCTGGGGTGCTGCATGGCACATGCCACCTCATAACAGATTACAATATCTATCCATTGGGGATAGCCACACATGATGCAAGTGTAGTAGGTAGAGGATACGCCACTCATTATCATGGTGATATCACTGTGTGGCAGTAGGTTGGAAGTCTGGACCTCTGTCGTGAATGCACAGAGGGATCAATGCACACATACAAGTGTGTAAAAGAAACCCATAAAATGTCTCACACTCTGCAGATGATGAACTCTGCACATGATAAAATATTGAGAACACAGCAACAATAGTGTTTTCCCTTACCATTGCAGAGGATAAAAGCTTACCTCCTGGTCAGCACCCTGTCCCAGGCATCACCGATGATGGTAATGATCATCCATCAATCACAACACCCTCCAAGAGCTCCTGGACTCAATGGAAACATCAACTCCGGAACCGGGGAGGGTCAGCAGTGTTGTCGTGGCTCCACATACTCCTCCAAACAACCAACAGGTACCACCTACCACCACAGCCACACCTCTGGACTCCGAGGACCCGCAGATCACCATCCAACAGACTGCAGAAGGAGTCCAGGAGGAGTTGGCAGATAAGGTGAAGGTGGGGTTGGAGACCCTGGCAGCTACAGTAGAGGGGGTCTGGACTCGGTTGCCATCAGAGGCACCTACTTTCTGCTCCCTTGCCTCCAGCAGTCCCTGGCTGACATCGCTGGTGTCATGAGACAGAGGCATCACCAACTGCCCTGCCAAATTTGCACCAGCAATGTGGCCAAAGAGCTATGGTAAATCCAAAATGTTGTGGAGACCATGGAGTGGAAGCAAGTCTCTCATATGGCTGCTGCTTTGTTGCAAAACTAGCAGATCCACCTCGCTGCAGTGATGCCTTATGTCTTGGTACAGATGAATGTTGGTGTGGTCACGGCATACATATCTTCTACTCCTCATGTGTCTGTGGCTCCCTGGCCTGCCGCATGTACAACACCACCCTCACTTGAGACCCCCCTCACATCAGAGCGGGAAGATTTGTACAGTACATCTTACCAAAGGAATAATCTGCAGGTAACATTCATCTGTGTCAAATGTCCAATTTCTGCTTAGCCTTCTGCTCACCAACATGTCTGGGAACTTCATATATCATTGTCCTCCTCTTGACTTTGCCATGTTCACCATGGAAACAGGGCCGGACTGAGAACATAAACCAGCCCAGGCAAACTGCTCAGCTGGCCCCCCGTAGAGTCAGGGGGAGTGCAGGTGAGCAGTTTGCGACGGCCGGTTTCAGCCGATTTTGTTACCGGGGGCCAACATTGTCGACCCCCGGTAACAAAAACGGCCCCCAGGGGCCCAAAACCGGCCCCCACCCTAGCGGCCTACCGGGGAAACGCCCGGTGCCCGCTATGGCCAGTCCGGCCCTGCATGGAAATTTGTCGACTGCCCATGCGGCCATTCCTCCCCAATGACACTGATAATGTACAATTCCTCAACATGTCTCTTGTGTTCCCCACAAGCACTGTGTCTGGACTAAGCATGAGCGAATTTTGCGGATCTCGCGTTCGCGAATTTTGCGGATTTGCGGATTCGCAATCCGCAAAATCCGCGAATTCCCGCGAATTTGCGGATTTTTTTTTTTTTTGTGTTCGCCCGTGTTTCTGCCAGTTCGCGAGGGTTTTGTACACTTTCGCAAATTGCGAACTTACCTGTCGGGTCGCAAGTTTCGCGAACTTGTTGTTTCTACGTGTCCAGCCTGTTTGGGACACTCTTCTTCATCACTGCCACTCTCTGTCACCACTGCCACTCTCTGACTACTCATGCCACCCTCTGGCCCACCCATGCCACCCTCTGTTTCATCACCACACCCTCTGGTTGTCCAGTGTACATTATTTTCGGCAAAGCAAAGCACACCTTCCCTGCCTCAAGTGACCTGAATTAATTTGGGGCTGATTCATGTGTCACAGAATATTTTTTTAGCTGGCACCTGCTTCCTTAGTGCGCCCTGATTAGTGATCTTTTGCACTTGCTAAGTGCTTTCATTGTTGCAAAATTAGTTACAACACCTGCCCTGCCCCAACTGACAATAATGAATTAGGGGCTGATTAATGGATTTTAACTTCCAGCCTGGCTCCTGCTTGTCTCCCTTAGCTGTAATTCAGGACCTTTGTGGCATATGTGTAACTATTCTGAGGTTCAGAGCAGGGTCACATACTAGTTTCAACTGGCAACTGAACTCTGGAGGGGCCCCTCAGGAAGCACTCCAGGAAATGGCTACTAATGATGAGCCAGAACTTTTGAACCTGGTAAGTAGTTACTTTCAGTTTTGCTAAAATCGTATTTCTGCAATTTTGCACTTATTCGCGGGGCGCGAACTCACGCGAACAGTGCGAGCAGTGCGAGCAAAATCCGCTGCTCGCGGATTTGCGGATTTTGCGGGAAATTCGCAAATCTCGCGGATTGCGGATTTCCCGAAAATCCGCAAAATCCGCGAGCGGAACGGATTTTCCGCCCACGCCTAGTCTGGACATCCACTGGCTATATCCATCCTTTGGGGTTGTTGTACAAGGAACAGTCTGTATGTGACCAATTGTAATTTGCACATGGAAATAAATGCACCTGTAATTGTCAGCTGTGTGTTGTCTGTCACCATGAAATAGGGCAAGTGTCAACAATGGCTAATCTGTATAGCCACTAAATCAAATAATGAGTAAAGTTGTTGCTTTAGTGTCTGCTGATTCTGGGTCTTTGATGGACAGAGAGATGTCAAAATGTGAAGCACATATTGTCAGGTATAAATTGTGTGCTAAATCAAGGTGGCCATAATAATGTTTAACTGTAAAAGGCCCTCAAAGTGATGGGTAAAAACATTCTATCATCAAGTGTCATGTCCAACTATGGTAACTAGTGAAACATACCTCATTAAGGAGACTGGAAAATGTAGTGAGTGCAATAGTTCATAGCAGCAAACAGGGAACCATTCCACATACCAACATTATGTACAGAATTCATTTTGCGCACCATTCCTCCAACGCCTATTGCTTTCGTAACACACAATATTCTTGTATAGTATTTAGGAAGCTGGCTTTGTATATACTATACCAAAGTAAAGTATAGTGTGCACAGAAGCAAGGGGATCCCGAGAGGTATAAAAGATGCTAAATTAGATAATCACCAACAGCTCTCTTTGTGGTGGTAGTGTGGTCCAGCAGGAGGGTGTGATATGCATTTATAGTATTCACTCAATCAAGACTGATGGCGCACACTCAGAGACTGAATCCAGACCAAATAGGACTTGGCTCAGGTAGGTAACATATATTTTCAAACGTAAAACTTACAAAGACATGCAATTGTGAATGGAATTGGCTTTGTTACACGTTTGTGATTGCTTTTAATACTGTTTAGAATACATAAAAAGTACTTTTGATTACTTTTACTTTTCAGTTACTTTGAGTGTTCAAGGTGTTATGCCGAGATATCACACCATGGGATTTACAAAATGCAGGTAAGTATGACAGTTTTTGGTTTAAAGCACTGCTACTTTTCCTTCATACAAAAACAATTCAACACAGAATATTTTAGGAATAAATCTCATAACATTGGTTCCTTTGGAAGAAAAGAAGGTTATCAGTTTGCAAGTAGGGAAACAACCTGCAAAAGTAGCTTTTGGGGGATAGAACCAAGGTTCCCGAAGGTTCAGTTAGGCACTCAAATTGCACCAGTGCCATTAGGGCAGCCAATGGGGGCTAGGGGGTCCTTTGGTCAGAGGCTGATCATGTTGAGGAAATCTCCTGGGGTTAAGATCAGCACTGCAGAGGCCAACAATCAGCACAGGAGCTGCATCACCAGTAGCACGGACACGGCCAGATGCAGAGTGCCAAGAAGACGTCAGAAGCCCTGTAATTAGCAATTGGGATCTCCGGTTCGAAGAAAAGGCTGCAGGCTCGGATACGGAGGTTTCAAGGCTGCAGGCTTGGACCAAAAGGATTCCTGAAGACGACCACTGTCAGGAGAGGTAAGTTGGGCTCTTGGGGGATACCTGGACACCGTTGTTTGGGAAACCAAAGGCTGTTGGGCATTGGGTGCAGGGGTTTTCTTAGGCGTCAGATCTTCTTCCCAGCTCCGGTCGTGGACAGGATGACCCTTCAAGTTGTTGACTGCTGGTGTTGGTCTTGAGCTCGAGGTAGATCGTGGATCACCAGATCAGGATTGCTGAGGAGAGCTTCTTGTGGTGTTTGGCCACACCACTGGGTCATAGGTGTCAGTTGGACAGTGGTGTAGAACCACAGAGCCGCCCAGATCTGGGTTTGATGTTGGAGTCTTGGTTTGAGCAAATCTGGTGCTAATGGGGGATAGTCTTTCAGATGAGCGCAGGACAGGTCCTCCGGGTTCTGGTTGGCTGCAGGCTGCTGTACACACAGGGGTTTTGCTGTGAGTAGGTCGGTGTCAGGACAGGCGCCAAAGCAGTTGGTGTCCTCTTCTTCCTTGGTCAGCACGGCTATTCAGTCCTTCTACTTTCTTCATCGAATCTGAGGAGGCCAGGTTAAAGCTCACCCCTAAATAGTAAAATTAGGGGCATTACAGGGCTGTGCAGGTCGGGACTAATCGGTCCTTTTCTTGGGGTGAGTACATCCCCTATTATGCCACTCTCCAGTCTCTAATTGGCTGTATCCCCTCATTTCCAAGATGGAGGGACCGAGATGTATGCTCCATCTTGTCTTCTCCCTCTGAGAATTGAGGTTGGCAAAGGTGGACACACTTTTCTTCCTCACTTGGGGGCCAATTACGATGGAGGAAAAAACGCCTCCGGCTGGCTGCCTGTGGCGGTTTTACCGCCATCGCCAAGCACTGGTGGGCTGGTGGATGTAAGGTCCGCCAGTCACGGGTCAGCACAGGCAATCATTCTGATTGCCTGGCCGACCTGGCCAGCATGCGTAGAATAGTGTCGGTTCCTAGCAGGCACCGTCCGCCAAATTACGATGCTGCTTAAAGGCAGCATTTCCATGGTGGTGAAACTGCGATTGAAAGGCTGGTGGGGATTGGATTTGGGGGCCTGTTGCAGGCCCCCCTTGTGTTGGGGGAGGTGGTTGTGCACTGGGGGGATTCCCATGGTACCCCTCTACACTTCCCTGCATCAGATGGCAGGCACCGTGTGGTGCCTTCCACGTAGGGCAGGGAAACAAATGGCTCACCCTCCGCACTGTTAAACTTGCCGGATGTGACCACAGTGGCAGTCGCATCATAATCAGGGGTACTGGACCACCGCCGTAAAGGCGGGTGGTCTCAGTCCCCGCATTGATGGCAGATGGACTCAAGTCAATCCACCTAGGTTTTCCAGCTGATTTTCCTCCCAAAAGTGGGGGTCACATCTGGTGAGATAAAGTTGCTGGGGCCAGTGGAAGGCAGGGTCAGTCACAAAGGCGACAGGCCTTTGAAGCTTTCCCTTCATGGACCCAGCTCATCCTGGGAGAGGAGGCATGACACCTCTGCCCAGTAAGGCTTTGTTTCTGGACCCAGAGAGCCGAGGCTCTCTACCCAATGGTCCAGAAAACTGTCTGGTGGTGGCAAATGGCTGGAAGCCATTCAAGAACCAAACCAGGGCTGGTCGTTTTTCAGGGAATATCTCTCAGATGCGCTCTGAATGTATTTTACATTAAATCCCACATTGACATCAGTGTGAGCTTAATGTGCTGAGAGGTGCTACCAAACTACCTGGGTTTCAGTAAAGATGTTATGGAGCGGAGACCAACTTCCAGCCCAAATACTCTTTATGGCTTTACTGCACTTACAATGTCTAAGAATGGACTTAGACACTATGGGTGTAAAGTGTTCATGCAACAATACCCTTACCTGTGGTCTAGTGCACCAGAGAGGTGGCTTACAAAGGCCACATGCAGTGGTTGCAGGCATGGCACAGAGGGTTGTGTGCCATGTCTATGCTTCACTTTTCTCTGCACCAAAACCTGCAGCCTGCAATGGCCGTGTGTGGATGTTAAGATGCAGGGCCTTTAAGGGTTGCACAATAGGAGCTGCAGCCCTTAGAGGCTTTACCTGGCCACAGTGAACTTGGTACCCATGGTCTTTTTAGCAAGGGGCTTACCTGTGGTCAGAGATTTGCCAAATTATGGGTGCAAATTACAGTTCTGGGAAAGAACACAGGCCCTGTGAACCTGATTGGGAGGGACCCAGGGCACATCAAGTCAAAGTGCATCAAGTGTCAAAAAGTAGGGGGTAACCATGCAGAAATGGGCCCTTTCCTACACAGGACAGCTTGTTTAGCACCCTATCACCATGCAATTAGAAAAGCCACATATTGAATTCTACATTGTATTCCTTCCACATCATGTCAATCAATAGGCTGTATGACAGTACCCAGTACCTAGATCTTGCAGCTACTCACACATGTTATGCTAGAATATGAGCTAGGATAACAGATTAAATCCAGATAAATCTTAGCTCAGTACATCTCTGTTGCACATTATACATTACTGACACCACAATGTAGAAAAAGGTGTACGTTTATTTTAAATCAAAACTCCCTACATCTAAGCCTATTTACCCTATGCTAAAGTCCTAACCAAATTAAACCAATACTACACTACCTTCTCCTAATTAGTCTTAACACTACCCTAACTAACCTTTGTCATCCTACACACTTAACAACAAATATTAAACATCAACCCCCCACACTCTTAAGGCACATGATGTGTGAAAACAGGATAAAGACAACTATACCTACACACAGACTACTTGCACATATATCCTAAACAAATATATATATATATATATGTATAAATTTTACTTTTTTGAAATTGTTGGTATTTTCATTTTTTTTACATGTAACACGCATTGACCCTCCCAACCCACATAAAACCTATATAAATATGTGAACAATCCCATCATAAAAAAAACCCTATCTAAACTAACTTAACACTATACTAAATCAACACTACCCTAACATAGAAAACAATTGAGCCTACCCAATAAGACAATTTTGGGTCCATGTGCCTGGTGTCCCCTACCATCTGCCCTTCCTCACAGATATTTTAATGTCGTCAAGCAGGTACTGGTCGACTTTATTCTCAACAACAGCCAACCTCACTTTCACATCCGACAGCTCCTTCATAATGTCCCTTAGACATTGTCCTTGCCCTTCTGTGGACTGGTGGGTGGGTGGAACAGTTGGTGCACTCTTTGATATCCTGGTGTTGGAGCCTGCTAGAACTGGCTATTTCTGGTAGGCTAAGGCTGACGCCAAAGCCAGGCAGAAACCACCATTCTAGTCAGGGCAAGGAAGTCACATGCCAAGATAACCCCTGCTCACCCCCTTGGTAGCTTGGCACGAGCAGTAAGGCTAAACTCGGAGGTAATGTGTAAAGCATTTGCGCCAGCACACAACAGCAACAACACACTAGGCACACCACAAAAGGAACTCCACACAAGGTTATTATAAAATAACTTTTGCATTGTAAAAACACATCAGATAGTATCACACAATATACATGGTGCCAATTGGCACAGGCGATATTCACAAGGGATTATTTACAAGACAGGGTCACATGGGCCACTGTCAGAATCAACACTTTTAGAAATAGAAATACTTGTCATAAATTAGAATAAAAGGATATAAAATCACTGTAGCACAAAGTAACGGTTAGAAATCACAACCAGTATCTACTGGTAACAGGTAAGTACCACCTACGCAACCCTAAACATCTTAGGAGAATGTCACGCAGGGAACCAGGACCTCATCAGGACCACCTGTACTAAAAAGAACAACCACCTAAGTATCACACAGCATTTAGGGGTCTAGGAAGGAACACATTACCCATGATGCATAAATATACATTCAGAGGAGTAGTAAAGGGGAAACACATGATGCATAAACCTACACATTCAGCGGTGTTAAGAATAAGGCACATGATGCAATAAAATACATTCAGAGGTGCAGCGCAAGAAGACACATGATGCCTAAAACATTAAGAGGTGCAGCGCAGGGAAGAGGAAGACGCATGATGCCTAAAAACATTCAGAGGTGCCAGAACAATACAATAGCGCAAAAATCACATGATGTCTAAAAACATTCAGAGGTGCAGGAATAACACATGATGCAAGCAAACACATTCAGAGGTGCAATAACCATACAATTGCGCAAAAACGTACATAAGCCACCCTCTGTGGCAGTCCCTAGGCCAACTGGCCTTGTTGGGGCTCAGACGCCCTGTGTCCAATGTCAGGGCGCGCTGCCATGCAGCGCCAGTCCAAGAACAAGCCTAAACGTAGCAGGTGCCCACTACTTCTGGGCACCTGGGCATTCACAAAACCTAAATGGTGCAGCTGCCCACTAATTGCTGGGCAGCTGGGAACTTTAAAACGTCAACAGGGTCAACAGGGTCCTCGCTGACCCTTAGGCGCAAACTGCGCCACGCTGGAGCCACACAGGCTCTGGACACCACACATGACCTAAACGTTGGAGCCACAGAGGCCTAAAGAGCCTAAAGTCTAATGTTACGACTTCTGGTATTCACAGAAGTCATTTATGACTTTTGGTGTTAGCACAAGTAATTTACGAGTCGCATATTTACGTCCACACTCAGGCTAGAATCTCTGCACTCGGGGTGCAATCTCCACACCCGGGCCTGAATCTCCGCACCGGGCCAGAATTTCCGCACTCGGTCGGAGTCTCTGGCTCGGACCAGATGGTCATTGTCTTCAGTGTTAAACACCTATGTAATTGCTTACCATCCCCCACTCCAGCTGAAACACTGCAGCCCAACAACCAATCCCAGCCCTGCAGAAAACATAAAAGCAGAGCTAACACATGCTTTCAAGATCCTTGCTGATCTCCATTTTTTGCGATGGGTCACTCCAAAGAGTCTCCAGTGACCTTGCAGGCGTCTCTCAACCAAGCCAGACCTGTTGCTTGCATCAGGAACTGAGCTGCATCAATATGAGAGCCCACCTCCACATACAAATTCTTCGTACACTGGATAGGAGACAAAGGGCATCTAGGGATTTCTACCTCGATTCCCACTGTGCAAGTTTGCTGGGTGCAATTTATTGTACCCTGTGGCTCATCAGCCCCCCCGCATTGCACACATCTTTTGCAATAGACACCAATGGCATTCCATCAATGTGCAGGTTGTATGTTATGCCAGTGGTAGATTTTTTGATGTGCATGCAGTGTTTCCAGTCAGTATCCATGACAGCTTTGTATTCTGCAGGTCACCTATTTCCCGGAGGATGGCTGCAGGAGAATTTGGCAACATGTGCTACTGGGTAAGCTCCATGTTTTGCGACTAGCCGATAGTTGACGAGCCCCGTTGGTGTGAGAGCAGAGTGGAGCGGTGTGGTGCGACCCACCGAGAACGCCGAGATCGAGACTGATGCTGCGAACGCCGCCGTGCTTCTGAGTTGACGGTGAGTTGCCGGTGCTCCTACCTTTGCCCCTCGCTTGTTCCCGCTGATTTCCCTCACTCTGCCATTTTCAGCCTCTTCTTTCTGCCTCACCCTCTGACGGAGGGCCTATTGAGGACCAGGCTGGTCTGTTCAGATCTGTTCTGGGTCATTCAGTTTATTGACGCCCCCCCCGCAAGAGCAAGAGCAACGATGGCAAGCAGCTGAGCAAGCAAGCAAACAGCGGAGTGGGCAGTCTGCAACCACTGGAAGGCAGGCAGTCGGCAACCACTGCTTAGAATTATTGACTGTAGTCACGAATCGCAGTGGGGAAGCTACGCGGGACACTAGGAGGCCGGTGGACGGTGCTAGATTGTGTAGCCCGTCCTAAGGGTCCATCCTAAGGGCCCCCAATTTCGCCTATTGGTCACTGTCCCTCACCTCCCTCAGGAGTAGAGCAGGAGTGAAGGAGTCTACCTGCCTGGACAGAGGGCTGATGCGGGTGGAGCATCAGCAGCCTTACCTCCTGCATTTGTTTGCAGCAATCAATTATAGTCACTACAGCCTACTACAGTCTTGGCAGACCGCACAGCAGGGTGAGTAGCCCCACGGCAGTGGTGTGCAGTGGTGAGCAGTTGTGAGCAGTGGTGGGGCAAGGACAGAGAGGTGAGAGCAAACAGCAGTGGCAGGAGCTGCGCTACTGCCCCAGCAGCCACCGTAGAAGCGCACCGTAGAAGCTGCAAGAGTCTCTCTACAGTGGTGGGAGCTGGAGCGCAAGAGTTTTTCTCCAAGAAACGTGCGCCTCTTGTTCGTGGAAGGGATCATTTTTCTGGTCACCTGTATCTGGACACCTGAATCTGGACATCCGGAGTGAGTTGACCTCTAGAAAATTGCGCTCAGGGCGAGTGCTCTCCTCCTCACCCAGTCATAAATTGAGAAGATCTTTCAGTGGTACAAGGCAATAGCAACATCTTTGCTATAAATTCCACCCTGTTATTACTGGCTTCTTTCGTAAAAAGCCTCGGATGGACCCGGATGCAGCAGTTGTGGCCCAAGAAGGTCAGACTTTTAACTTTCTACCTGTACTTCCATCATTACCCTCCTTATCGCCCCCTACAGATTCCCTGGAGCCCCAAGGCAGCCGGACTGGGGGGCAGGTGCAGCTTAGTGAAGGGTCTCGGTCTGTGGTCCAGATTATTGAGAGAGTGGAGGTCGGATCCTGTGTGCAACTGTTTGATGCACCCACTGGTGCCCTTTCAGACTTGGACATTCTTGCCAGCCAGCAGAGTCATTCAATTATTCTCATAAATGGGTCAAAGCTGTCAAAGCAGTTAACAATTGACAGTATGTAGAGACTCCACTGGTTGTTTTATCTCCGTGGCTGGGCTTTCAAAAGGGATCAGGCGGGGACAGTATCCTGAATGACCTCCTTGGTGACCATCTTGGTGCTCCCCCGGCGGAGAGGGCAAGACTTCGTGAAGAGCCATCGCTAGGGGAAGACTTTACACTCCCAGACATTGATATAGAAGCCCAAAAAAGGTTCTTGGGAGACTACATCAATCGTAGGCATAATGACGTCCAGTTAATGAGTGATCACAATTATGTCAATACTCCAATCGTAAGCTCTTCACCAAGGCGGCTCTATATGCCTCTCTTATACAGTAGCACAAGTCATTTGATTGGTACCTCCATGGAGTCTGACCATGATGTATTCTTGCCTCATTCTCAACCAAAATGGGCAAATGAGAGAGGGGGCGCCATCAGAATATCTTGTGTGTATTGAAAATATCTTAAGCTCCATATTATCCTTATTAGAAAAATCTGTTTTGAGTTCTGATCATATGCTGCAAATGATTTCTGTAATGCTGTTCAAATCCAAAAGGGAAAAAAGTCTGTTACCCCTACATCTATCCCCATGAATCTCCCCCACATGGATATACAGCCAAGGGATTGGCCAGTATTAGACCTTCCCTCTGGAGAGTCAAGAGATGTTTATGTACAGGCTGGAACCCCTCTCTCCCGGGCGCCCCTTGTGGCTTCCGCATGTAATCTTGAAAAGGAAGAGTTCTGCTTAAGTACATTATTTGAGGAGGTCGAACTGAGTCCCCCTTTGAAAAAACGCACCTTGAAATTCTTCCCACTGTTTAAAAAGTGTAGATTGGAGGGAACTGGAAAAAATGAGAAAATCCAGGCCATTGCCAAGCAATCCAAACACGTGGGGAGCGCTGGGGGTGGAGGAGGAGGCTTTTACCCCTCTGATTACCTCTCAGGTGTACTCACCCACATCGACAGGGAAGGGAGGACAGAAAGTAGGTAAGAGGGATGGCCCAGTATCAAAACATAAGGGAGAAAATATGAAAAAGAAACACAATAAAAGGAGACGATTTTCCAAACGGAAAGCGTCAAAACTGCACTTTTTCCGGATTTTGGAAAGCCAGAGTGATGCCCATTTAATAACGGAGAAGGGAGGCCCGAAAACTCCATCAGCATATGGCAACCCAAGGGAATCCTTTATAGCATCCACAGCATTGACTGGGAGTTTGGGGGACTCCGGACCGGAGGTACCGACTTTAACCGGGTCACTGCAGTCCCTCCAAGGAACCCAGCCCCCCACTAAGGAGTTTTTAAACCCATTAGGTGGAGAAATGCACATGGGTTATGGGGTCTCTCCTCACTGAACATAGGGCCTGGGGCAATTGACTATATTGATTTCAGGGGGGCTGGTACCCAAGAGGGAGGGCCCCAAGCCTCAATTACATCACAGGTTTTGCCAAATATAACCCTCATATGAACCTCATTTCCACCTGTTGGAGAGTCCGAGGCCCCAATACCCAATATAGTCCCATACTCGAATATCCAACAACACGGTGGGACGCAAGTTGCCTGCTCCATGGATAGGGTTCCCTTATGGATCCCACGGAGAGATGCTCCAAAGAATACTAGCAGGGCACAGCCCGGTTTATCTCCTATGGTGGATGTTACCTGGCTATTGGACACTGAATCCATCCCGGTAAATAGAGGAATTAGAGTCACTAAAGCTGATAGCTAGCAAGGATATCTTAAATGTAATTATTTATCGATATAACATTGTCCCATACTCCAGGGTTACTTTTTGTTCACTGATAGTGGCCAACTTGGTTTTGAAGAACTCTGATTTTTTCTTGAGACGAGGGCTTGATGTAACATCTGTTAATGAATTTGAGGAAAATCAAATTGTGGGCCCCAAAAGTTAAAACCTAAAAGTCTTGAAGGTTACTAAATCAGTGACACTAGACGCATTGGTCCCCAAAATAGAGTATTCTGCGGTCAATTCTAAAGATATAGTGGTTTTCGTGGACTGGAGGGGGCGTTTAATAAATGTTGTACACATCGTAGGAGCTGCCCCTCAGACTCTAGACAAAGAAGATGAATTTGGTCAGTGGAATTGGGTTGCAAGAGTCTTGAATAACACTCATGCGGATGCAGTAAGGAGTGCTCCATTGAGGTAGCCGGTGTGGGCTACTCGTGTCCTGGAATATGGCTCTTCTGGGACCCAAGGAATCAAAATTAAATTCCTTAAAAAGCATGAATCTCATAAGTATATGTCTACAAGAAACGTGGTCTTGTAAAGAGTTTGAATGTGATGGCTAATGTGTAGATTTTTGTTGTGCGAAGTGATCGGAAAGGGGTCACGCCAGTGGGGGGGTATCTATCCTGCTTAAAAACTCCATCAATTGGAATCAGAAGGTTTTCCCCCACCCATCAAAATCTCTGTATATGTTTGAAGCTGGCGTGCTTGGGAGACTTTGACATGCCCACCTCCTTTCTTGTGGCAAACTTGTATGTCCCCCCAGGGAAAAACTTTGATCATTTTTTGCCAGTATTTTTTTCCTTTATTCAGGAAATAGCTTCTAGGGAAGATTGTCCCCTAGTGATAGTAGTGGGGGACTTAAATGCTAACATTTCAAATTCTGCCTCTGAGATTTATGCCAATTCTGACAAAGAGGAAATCTGGCATATCCCTGAGATTATATTACCAAATAAAGTAAAGACAGACAAGCGGGGGTTCCTCTTGCTTGATAGCATTAGAAGTTCAGATCTTGTTATCGTAAACGGGAGAGTGCCCGCCGATAAAACAGCCTATTTTACCTTTCATTCTCAACATACTCAGAGCCTTTTAGACTATGTGATTGTTTCTAACCAAATGTTTGGGGCTTGTGATAACTTTTTTGTTAACCAGTCGTTATGGAGCGACCACTGTATAGTGGGTATGTCAGTGGCCTTTGATCTACCCACACTGGACTTGGGGAATTCCGGTCAGGGCTTGGCCACTTTTAATAAAGGCAATGGTCGATCCTTTTGGACGCAAAAAAATACTGTTGAAGTAGGCTCCATTGTGAAGATGGTGTATGTCGAAAAGCAAGGTATTACTCACTCCAACATCATATCCTTCTTCGAGGCACAAATGAAGAAGATTTGTAATTTAAGCTCCACATCTTCTGAACCTCTCACGTATAAACAAGATAGTCCTTACATGATATTTTTAAAACAGGCAATTAATCATCTTGTTCGAAAACAGCACATACATTACCTCTTTGGTCGACAGCAGAAAATCAATCGCCTCAAGTGAGTGAGAAGTTGCCTCACCCTCAGTGAAAAAAGAAAGGAGTTTGAAGTGGATAGGGCTGAGGGAAGCCGCAAGGGCCAAGGACGCGAGAAAATATTGCCACTTGATCGCTGAATATTGCGACTCAAGGCAGAGGGCTACTCTGATACCGATTCCCAAAAAGGAATGGGTGGAATACATCTCTCTATTATATAGAAACAATAGTCCAGTCTCTCCCATTTCGCCTGATGGGGTTAAAACTGCGTTTGCTGTTTTTACAGAATTTGGTCCACCTCTAGGAAAGGAATTGGTAAAGTACATAAAGATTGCTAGAACTTCCGACGCACAAGGGGCGGATGCTATCCCAATTGTATTAATCAAAAAGGAGCCAGAAGTATGGGGTGATTTTTAGAGCCACTTTTTAAATATTGTTTCTGTATGAATAAAATCCCCCCATCTTGGAAGGGGAGCATTATAGTCCCCCTGTATAAAAAAGGACCAAAGGCTGTGCCTACTAGTTTTAAACATATTGCCCTCCTGGATGCCTCAGGCAAATTATTTGCAAAAAGCATATTAAGTTATTTACAACAATGGGTTTATCAACAGGATAACCTTCCACCGGAACCAGCCGGCTTTAGAAAGAACCATGGCACCATAGATAATATAGTGGTTGTTCAGACAATTGTGGAAAAATATGTTTTCACCCGAGGGATGCCAGTTTATACAGCCTTTATTGATTTCTCCACGGCGTTTGACAAGGAGGACCGCCAGACCCTGTGGAGAAAACTTGTCTCCCTCGGCATTCCAAATCACCTCCTGGGTATGATTATAGATTTGTATAGTGACACCTGGTGCCAGGTTCTAATGGGAGGATCGCGGGAGTTCACATGCAAAATTAGAACATATAATGGGCTTAAGCAGGGTTGTTTATTAGCACCACTTTTATTTTCATTGTATATTGCTGATCTCCCTGGCACTTTGAACTCGGTGAGAGGGGATGCCCCCCAAAATTGGTCAAATGTCAATTGGGACTTTATTGTACGCAGATAATGTTGCAATATTTGATTTAACACCTATTGGTCTGCAACGCCGTCTGGACGTTTTAAATAAATATGCAGAGGTTCACTTTTTAAAAATGAACATTGCAAAAAGCACGATCTTGGTTTTTCATAAGAAGGGGCTCAGAATAAAGAGATGTTTAAGATGGATGCTTGTTTCTGAAAAAATGGAATTGGTTGACTCGTATGTATATTTAGGGAAAGTTTTTTCCAACACAGGTCGAGACTTGGAGCACACTAAACACTGTGTTAGTAAAGCTGTCTCCCAGGCAAGTGCATTAAACAGACTCTAAAAACTTGCGGGAGTCGTCATTTTAGCCATGTCTTATCTCTTTTTAAGGTTAAAATCCCACCCTCGTTAATATATGCTGCCGAGGTGGTGGACATGAATTATTGGCTTTTGTTTGATGAGGCAAAAGGAGAAATTATGCGTCAAATCTGCAATTTAAATTCTCTGGCTGCCCCACATGCTCTGCGCCTTGAATTTGGATTAGTCTCGTCCTTTATTTTAGCCCAGGCAGCAATTCTTAGGTGGGGTAACTCTCTCTTTTTGGGGGAAGAGGGTACCCTTAGAGCTGCTCTGAGAACAAAAATCTTTTGCACTCTAAAAGCAAAATCCACGTTTTTTAGGTCCTTTCTACGTGCAATTGACCGTTTTGGCCTTCCTTCAACTTCCGCTTCTCCAATGCCTAAATCTGGTTTGAAACAGTTCTTAAAAGAAATTCAGATCCCCTATCAGTTTAGCGAGAGACACTGCTTTAAGTAAATCCAGGCCCAGTAACGTGGCGGTCAGTGGGAGTGCATTGGGGAACAAACCACAGCCTTATTTAACTTGGAATATCCCCCATGGGATTAGAAGGCTGATACTCCTACTGAGACCTAATCTGCTCCCTTTAAGAGATGTCACTGGCATCAGGGACAAAACACCTAGAGAGAAGTGAATTTGTGAATTGTGCCAGTTACAAATCCAAGATCTAAACCATGTCTTATTTGTATGTTCAAAACTGCAAAGTGCCAGGCGAGTGTTTTTAAAACCAGTTTTTATCAGATTTAATATTCAGTCTGCTCAGGATGCACTTTCTATGGTTTTGTCCCCCCCGAATTTAATGGTTTGTTTTAAGATATATCAAGTATTCATAGCATCATTTGCACATTTCTTAGTACGTATATAAGAAATTTTATCGGTCGGTCTTGTGACTGTTTCATGTATTATAGCATTGTTTGCACATTTCTCACTATGTTTGATATAATATTATAGTAATGTATTAGGAAGGAATTTTGTACTGTATGCAATGTCTGTTTTTTTTAAAATTATTGGTATGTTTTTGTGGACCTCTGTAGGAGTTCCAAAACAAAATAAATACATAAATTGAGAACATACTGGGTAAGTACCAAGCACAAAACATGTGTGATTTGTATAATTGTAATGTATAAATGCATTCTTACATAAACAGCCATTGTACAATAATATTCATCATGCCACATACAAGGCCTCCACAGACACTGCATTTACCAAACTATAAATCATGTTCTGTACAGACGCTAGAAAGACATGTAATCATGTTCCCTATTTTCCCTCCTCAGGTGATGCTGGCTATGCACTCTTCCCTCGACTCCATACACCATGCAGATGTGCAGCCACTGTAACACTCTGTAGGTGCAATAGGGCACACATACAAACTCTAGCCATCATAAAGTGCACTTTTGATCTCCTGAAGTCACAATCCAGATGTCTTAATTGTACGGGGGTGCAGATGTACTCCCCTGGAGTTATGTGCAAGATCATATCAGCATGTTGTGTCTTGCACAACATAGCTTTAAGTCATGCCTTGCACATACCACTGGACCCTTAGCTAGTTCTGAATCCGTGCAACCGGGCCATTGCATTGTGATCAGCTGGCTGGCACTTTTTCACCTGAGCAACCAGTTGTTTTACGGACAAAATGTGGTTTGCCGTCAGTTGTCAATGATAAAAGTTGGGTATTTATGACTCAGCCCAAAAATGTCATCCTGAGACTACTTTGCAAGTCACACTGAATGTATGTAAAGCAAAGCTGTTAACAGAAGTCACAACATTGGTCATGCAATACGGCATGGACAGATGTCAGCAATAAGTGTTGTCAATATCTCTAGGGGATCCATTGCCTCAGAGGATTAAATGTCTGTGCATGTATGTGAACTCCCCGGACCTTTTGACAATGGGTGCCTGATTCACAAAGATACCTAACTATTGCATGGTGGAGTATTTGCCCCCAACTGAAATGACTTCCCACAACTGGCGGGCCCTCACTGTGAGTGATAATAAGCTTTGTGAATCAGGCTCTGTGTGTCTGGGATACACAGCACTGCTTCCCCTCTTGAGTTGAGCGAAAAATATGGACTACATTGAAGTATTTCAGGGTTCCCAAGGCCTACACGCTCCAGAGATTACCCACTTACACAAGAACTGTTGGCACGGAAACTGTAAAATGCAAAGAACAAGTTTATTAAGACCCCATGGGGTGGTGGTACACTCAAACAGCACCCTTCGGTAATGCTAGAGGTATCACACCGAACACCGGTGTGACCCCGTTTATATACAATTTTGGGGCAATAAAAGTTAGGCGGCACAAGTTAAGACACAGTTTTAGAGACATATATGGTCATGTTTCGGAATACTGCCAGCTCATTGGAGAGTTTCAAACCCGCTGGTCAGTTAGCGGCACATTCCTGAAGGTTTACGGGTCAGTGAGAACTGCGCATGTGTGGCTTGACCAGTACTAAAAATAGCCTGTTGCTGGGCAGATGAGAGTGGTCAGTGGAACGGACAAAGGACTAAAGGGCACGTCAGCCACGAGGCCGCTCATGGTCTAAGATGGCCGCTGCAACATTCAAAATGGCGTTTATCGTATATAGCCAAGTTAAGGAGGACAACGTGCAGATTCGGCTAATCGCTAATCCGAACGGGCCAATTACGACAGACGACCCTTTTAGCGTTTAGCTGAATCTACCTCATAATGAACATAGTCTGGATGTTCGTCCTCGATGTCTATTAACATAATTTGTGTCACCTCTTTGTGTAGCATTATTTTGTCATGGGCAAGAGCTCGCCTCGATGGTAAGCAAGCTGATAAACACATTGAACATAAGGCAGGGCCACATTGGATACACAAGCATATGAAGAACATTGCTCCCACAAGTATACAGAGAATTGTCAACAGTTTCCAGCCCCAAGTTGCAATCATGGACCAGAACCATCCTGACAGTGTCCAAGTTCCATTGTCCGGGTGTATTTCGGCAGCTATTTTATGCAGCTTGGAAATAGCATCATACACAGATGGAGAATTGTCAGGAACGTAAACACAACAGCTGCTTCCGATAATTCTACATGCCCCCCCACGATCAGCCAAAACAACGTCCAACACCATCCTGTTTTGGAGGGTGACAATTCTGGAAATCTGTAGTTCCTCAGTAATATTCCCCAAGGCAATGGCAGTGTCATTCGCAACAGCCTCAACAACGCGTGTCAGACGTCTTATTTTCTGGCTGTTCAATGCAGCCCCCACAAAGGAGAATAGTCCCAGATTAAAATCCACATACTGTTGTAATGCAGTGTCCGTTTGATCAATGTCCTCTAGGGCAACAGTTCGTTTAACCCTGTTCAAAACGAAATCGTGGTACAGAGTGTAATCGTTGTGGTACATTGGAGGGGCAATGAATACGGGAGGTAGCACAAACGATACATAGCACGTGCCCAACCATCCCACTGGAAGCTGATGGTACCCCTTCGTTCCACAGATGAAGTAGGTGTTTCGAGATGCAACAAATGAAATGCCATTCGGGCTATCAAACGTGAGAGTAATATTACATTCGCTTTTCCCCACTGCAATCGTGCCCTTGTTTCTAATGCATAAATCGGCTTTTGTGGCAATGACATTTATGACATGAGCACTGGATACATTCACATTTCGCTGATTGCTATATACGTGGAGCAGATACATTATCAGGCCTGTATTCTTCCCACTCGAAACGTGTACCCTCAGCCCGGGGAAACCCATCCTTGTCATGGGAACATACTTTATTCAAACGGAAAAGCACCCCCCCTTTTGTTGGCCATCTCAAAGTAAAGAGGAGGGTGTACCAGGCATTGCATGACCCATTGTGCGAAAACGGGAGTGGAATAAGTGGGGTGCCCCCTCTCTTCTGGTGCCCAGGCAACATTCCACACACCCAACAGTTAGAGGTATTAGTCATATTATGCGTGTGGTGAAGAATCTGAATGAAGCTGTTATTTAAATACGTTTGGCGATGGCGCTCTTCATGGAATGGCAATGTAAAATGAAAATGTTCAGCCGGTGCCGGGGTAGTCGGCAACAAATGTTCTCGTACGGGCACCACGAGTTCGACTACCCAGGCCATAACAGCTATCACCACAATAGTTAAAACAAAGAGAAAGGCACCCAATATTTTCTTATCTCGAGATGCCGTTGATGCCATAGTTCAAGAAAGTTTGTGCAAAGTCTCAAGTGACACAAATTATTCACAATGTTTTTCACAAATTGTCTCAGATACACGTGAGTGTATACCTAAAAAAAAAGAAAAATGCGGTGCTGAACTCCGAGGTAGCCGTTGGTTTCTTCTCCGGGCCAAGACGGGTGTCTCTACTCTGGCAGAACTGATCCCCCCCCCTTGGAATTCCCGGTTTCCGTTTCACAAACCTGGAGCGGTAACCAACCAGTCTTAAAAAGGAACAAAAAATCTTCTTATCGCGGTCGTAGATTGTAGCGCTCTCTTCCAGTAGCAGATTGGTCCGGGAAGGCTCCCTCCACTTCGGCCGACATCACAGCTGGGCTCTTTTCTTTCTCCAAGATCTCCTTATAATCAGTCAGCACAGCAGGAGTCACCAGATCCGGAGAGACTCGGCGACAATGTGTCGAATGCACCCACCGCTTCCTGTTGGTCACTCGTACTGCGGTGCGGGTTGCCAGGAGGACCTGCTCGGGGCCCTTCCACCTGGGCTCCAAACTGCTTGCTCTTTCAAACGAACAGACCATTACATGGTCCCCAGGGCGAAGATCGTGGCCTTCTCCAGTGGAGTTATCAGGGAGCGCTTCTCGAACCTGTTGATGAATAGAGAGCAAATCATTTGTTAATCGTGCCAAATAATCATTCATCATAACACAAGGCACATCATGTATTAATCGCGGCTTGGGCACCCCCCAGATATTCATAGGGCGGCCAAACACCACCTCATAGGGCGTAAGGCCAGTTCGTGAGTGGGGTACTGATCTGAGAGATAGTAGTGCTAGCGGCAATGCGTCTGGCCACTTCAACGATGTAGACGCCACGATTTTGGCCAGCTTAAGCTTCAAGGTGGCATTGTACCGCTCGACCAAACCTGCTGACTGAGGGTGGAATACAGCGTGGAACTTTTGCTGAATCCTTAACCCCTTCAGTACATATTCCACAATCTTTCCAACAAAATGGGGCCCATTATCACTCCACAAAAATCTGCAAACTCCAAAGCGAGGAAAGAATTCCTTAAGCAACACCTTAGCTGTTGTCAAAGCCGTATTGTCTTTCGTGGGGTAGGCCTCAACCCATTTGCTAAAAGCACACACCACCACTAGGACGTACTTCAGGTTATTGCAGCGCTCGAGTTGGATGTAATCCATTTGAAGCACTTCAAACGATGCAGAAGGTGGAACGAACCCTCCTTTCGGAGTATGGGTCCCCTTCCCAGGATTGTGTTGCAAACACACCAGGCAGGTCTGCACTACTCTTTTTGCGGTATTTGCAATCTCAGGATGTTCCCAAACTCGTGTTAAAAGACGAGTAATTGCAAGAGCTCCGACATGGGCCAGTCCATGAGTCATCTGGACCATCGCCTGTAAGTAAGCCGCAGGCAACTTCCACTTCTCCATGTCTTTGCTTCTCCAACAACCTTCGTCATCTAGCACCCCATCCGCTGCCCAAGCCGCAAGTTCAGATTCTGTAGCTGATTTTTGAATATCCCGTATCTCTGCTCTAGCATCACTCCATCTCTCAGCCTGTGATTGTACCACGTACATAGGGGAGCTAGTTCGGGACATAGCCGTCTGCCTTGCTATGCTGTCTGCAAAGGCATTTCCTTGACCCACTTTATCCGTGATCTTTTTATGGGCACTGCACTTCACTATCGCTACTTTCTTGGGGCAAAGCAACGCGTTTAGGAGGTCACGCACTAACTCTCCGTGCATAATGTGCTCCCCGTGTGATGTCAGAAACCCACGTTCCCTCCAGAGGAGCCCAAAGTCATGGGCCACTCCAAAGGCATACCGGCTGTCTGTGTATATGTTCACACATAGGCCAGCACTCAATTCGCAGGCTCTTGTTAAAGCTATCAGCTCTGCTGCCTGAGCCGATTTCTGTGGTATTCTAGCTGTTTCGACCACCGTTTTAAGAGTCGTGATCGCATATGCTGCGGAAGTCGTACCATCTGGCAGCCTTAAACACGATCCATCAACCCACAATTCCCCATCCACATCAGGAAGTGGCACATCCTGTAAGTCAACGCGACCCTTTGTCTGTTCCTCAGTCAGGAAAACACAGTCATGATGTTTTTCTTCCTGACCCTCCTCGGCCGGATAGGGCAATAAAGTCGCGGGGTTCAAAGTAGCGCATCTTTTCAATGTTATGTGTGGCGCTAAGAGTGTCAACTCGTATCCTGTAAGTCGTGCACTCGTGAGGTATTGGGTCTTTGTTTGGTTTAACAAGGCATCTACTGCATGAGGAACTAACACCAACAATTTGTGTGATAACACTATGCCCTCACTCTGTCGTATGGCTACTGCTGTTGCCGCTACCGCTCGAAAACACCTAGGCAGCCCTCGTGCTACAGGATCCAAAATGGCAGAGAAGTATGCACATGGTCTCTGCTTATCCCCGTGTAACTGCACTAACACTGACAACGCACACCCATCATTCTCGTGTACGTACAATGTGAAAGGTTTCGTGTAGTCTGGTGTTCCTAACACGGGTGCGGAACAAAGGGCCTGCCTCAACTGTTCAAAAGCTCTCTGACATTCATCTGTCCACTCAAGAGGCATCGGTGTGGCTTTGGACAGTAATGCTAGCAAAGGTTTTATGATATGTGAAAAACCCATGATCCATTGCCTACAAAAGGACGTCAACCCTATGAAGGCACGCACATCTCTCTGCGTGCGGGGGACTGGTGTGTCTAAAATTGCCTGAATTCGATCAGATGTTAATGCCCGCCCCTCCTTAGACAACAGATGACCGAGGTAGGTCACCTGGGGTCTACAGTATTGAAGCTTTTTCTTGGAAACCTTGTGATTGTTTTGTGCCAAAAAGGAAAGCAACGCAAGCGTACTCTGTTCACATTGTGCATAGGAGTCGGCGGCAAGCAGAAGGTCATCCACGTACTGGATGAGCGCCACGCCAGACTGCAATTTAAAGGAATCTAGTTGACGTTTCAAAGCCTGGCTGTAGATGCTAGGGCTTTCAGTATATCCTTGGGGAACACGACAAAATCTATACGATTTATTATTGAGCGTAAAACCAAACAGATATCTGCTATCTGGGTGAACAGGGATAGAAAAGAACGCATTCTTTAAGTCAATAACGCTAAAAGTGGTGGCTGTCGGTGGAACCAAAGTAAGCAAAGTCGTGATATCAGACACCACTGGGTATTGGGGAATGACAATTTTATTTATTTCGCGCAAATCAATAATAAATCGATAGATCTTGCCATCTGAGTCTCTCTTAAGAATCGGTAGAATAGGGCTGTTACAGACATTATAAGGGACCTCCTCCACCACCCCTGCAGAAATCAAATCCTGAACAATATGCATCAGTGCAATTTCACCTTCCTTCGAAATCTTATACTGTGGCACTCGTGGTAGAGGGGCCCCTTCCTTAACAGTAATGTGTATTGGTGGAATGCGCATCTCTCCCACATCCGTATCTGATGTCGCCCACAACGTGTGCGGCAGAGAGGCCAAAGCAGGGATGTCTAAAATGGCATAAAATCTGTCAGGTTCAGGGCAATCCTCAGGGTCAGGGTAGTTGTCATTCAGAATAACCCGCACTCCCTCTGGAGCGCAGCGTATTGTTGCTCGAAAATATTTAAGCAAGTCAATGCCCAGGATATTATCTGGGGTATGGGGCGATAACAAAAATTGGCCAAAACTAAAGTATTTGTCAATGCATAGTGCAAGGGGCTTGGACAATGGGCTGGGGGAGGGTGTGCCATCAAACCCTACACACGTAATCATTTCGCCAGACAGGGGAGCCCTCGGAACCAAGTTTTTCGACAGAGCGCTACGAGTAGCTCCAGTGTCGACAAGAAATTGATCAGTAGAACCCAAAATACCCGCTGTTACATATGGACCTTGCTGATCTACCGGCACTTCAACTGATTCCTTACCCCATCCTACGCAATCCTATGCATGCACGTAATCCTGATGTTCCACATTTTCTCCTTCCGAAATCTGATATTGATTCCGCCTATCAAACGTATTTCGTTCGTCCTGGCCACGGCCCCTCTCCTCAACCTGTCTACGATCACCTCCGCCACCTCTCGTTCCAGTATAACCTCCTCTTGACCTTCCACTACCTCGACCACGCTGACTACGCTGTTCACGAAGTACTGGACAATCTTCGGCCCAATGCCCAAACTCCTTACAATAAGCACACTGATCCTCCGCAATGTCCGTACGACCATACGATGCATTTCCCCCACCTCGTCTACCTCTATCATTCCCTCTACCCTGTGTTCCCCGAACCTGCGCCAACATCACCTTCGTTTTCAATTCCTTCGTCTTTTTCTCTGCACTTTCTCTAGCCTCCACTTCCTGCCGCTCATAGTACTGAGCCATAGTTAACAAGGATGCAGGGGTCGCCGTGGCCCAGGAACTTTCACTCGACTTCAATCGCTTAGCAATCTCTGGTAGGAGATTAGCTACATACTTATCTACAAACAAATGCCGGCCCGTATCATCTGTTAAAGATTGACCACTGTAATCATGAAATGCCTCCTCGAAGCGTGTAAAAAAGTCTGAGACCGTTTCATCCACTTCCTGCCGCTCATAGTACTGAGCCATAGTTAACAAGGATGCAGGGGTCGCCGTGGCCCAGGAACTTTCACTCGACTTCAATCGCTTAGCAATCTCTGGTAGGAGATTAGCTACATACTTATCTACAAACAAATGCCGGCCCGTATCATCTGTTAAAGATTGACCACTGTAATCATGAAATGCCTCCTCGAAGCGTGTAAAAAAGTCTGAGACCGTTTCATCGAGTTTCTGCTTGCACGACGTTAACATGGTCCAATCTATCTTTTTGGTAGGAACAAGCGTTTTCAATTTATGCAAAATAGCTGCCGGGAGATCTAAGATTAGCGGACAAGGCTTACATGCTGGTTCCCTATCTAAATCTGCAGCATTTATTTCTTTCCAAGTCCCCCCCAAGATCGTTTCATCATTAGTTTTACGAATTTGCCTCCACATATCAGGTGGTAAAATTAGCCCAAAAAACAAATCTATATCTACAAGAGTCATCACACAAGACGATATAGCCCCCTCCACCCCTTCATAAAATGCCGCCGGATTCTTCCGAAGATCAGGTAAAGAATTTTTCAAGGCCATCACATCTGCTCTATTCCATGGCGTATATACCCAATTATACACAAAATACCCTTTCGCATCCTTCGACAACTTATCATCATCCGTACCTTCCCCTTTTGGTGGAACATACAAAGGCGCAGCTTCACGCATAGGCATAACATGCAACGCAGAACTCTTATCTGAACCACGGAGAGAACACTCCTTAGCCTGCCCACTATTGTCCGGCTCGGACTCCTTCTGCCTCCTTTTTCGTTCCTGTCGTAAGTGGGTTGTCTCATCCCGCAGCTTGATCAATTGCTTGAATAGGTCGTCAACATCTGAAAGATCAAAATCGCCTTTAGCTAAATTTTCACGGTACACTGACAACACTTTTGGCTCTAACGTATCAGAAAGATCTCGATATGCGCTTACAACCTCATCAGCCAAGGAAGACAGAAAATACATCACTTCAAGATCCGTCCACCCTGTTTTCTCTGATATCAATTGATCCTGAGTGACACTATGCTTATTCACTTTGCGAGCCCAACTACGTAAATGAGCGGACCTCTCCGCAGTAAACCTGAGAGCCGATACACCCTTCTTGCCCGACTTATCCCGTCCGTCATCATCAGAATCCACAGCTGGAGCCGTCGGCGTAACGTACGGAGGCGGTGACCGATCTAACAAAGAGAAATCATCAATTTCATTATTAAGGACAGGATAAAGTGGTCGACGAATAGGAAACTGACCAGTAGTTTTCAAATTACGTTCCCGTTCCTCCCTTTCTTTCTTCTCCTGAGCCTCCTTTTCCTCAAGCTGTAAAGCCTTATCCCGAGCAGCCTTGCGCTGCTCTTTGTCCACCAAGGCAACCTCACGCTTCATTCGCTCACGCGCCACTTTCTCCCACATTCGCACGCAATCAAACATGTTTTGTCTAGACCTGCGCTGAAACATACATTGCTCCACAAATTGGATTTTACTCAAATCGTATGACCCGTGTAGGGGCCATTGCAATTCGGGATCGGCCTTAGTGTACTTATGCCATAATTTACTATACATAATAGGTGGAAGGCCGAATTTGATATACATGTCCCTATTTGGTGTTCCCTCTGGGGGAGCCGGCTGTGATTCCGCTAACCTAATTGAGGTACCTTCTCCAAAACAACACATTCCCCGCAATGTGCTAAAAACAGGCATGTTCAAAAAAAAAAAAAAGTATCACGAAAGCGTGACACCGGACAAAATGGCACTTACAGTTCTCCACACGATCGTGCCGCTCAAAGGAAAAAAACAAAGTTAGAGAAACATCTCTACATGCCTGCCTATGTGAAGTTCATTACACATTACACATATAAGTTCAAAGATCACAAATTCACAATGTTAGCTAACTCAAATCAAAGTTCATAGAATTCGGCAAGCGTCCTCACCGATCACAAAGCACAGATTTTCAGTAAGCGTCCGAAGACTACCTTACCGAACACAAATCGATGCAGACACTTCGAAGACTCAGTCGGAGACCGGCGCCACCTGGAAGGTCAGATCGGAAGGAAAGGAAAAAACACCGTGGCAGCCAAGACTCGGGTCACTCGTGGCAGCGCGCGCCCATGGCGGATTTCCAAGCCTTCGTCACGACCTCTCCTTCGGGCATCCGAGTCGCCGATGAGTCCCTTCGTGGTCGCCAATTGAAGTATTTCAGGGTTCCCAAGGCCTACACGCTCCAGAGATTACCCACTTACACAAGAACTGTTGGCACGGAAACTGTAAAATGCAAAGAACAAGTTTATTAAGACCCCATGGGGTGGTGGTACACTCAAACAGCACCCTTCGGTAATGCTAGAGGTATCACACCGAACACCGGTGTGACCCCGTTTATATACAATTTTGGGGCAATAAAAGTTAGGCGGCACAAGTTAAGACACAGTTTTAGAGACATATATGGTCATGTTTCGGAATACTGCCAGCTCATTGGAGAGTTTCAAACCCGCTGGGCAGTTAGCGGCACATTCCTGAAGGTTTACGGGTCAGTGAGAACTGCGCATGTGTGGCTTGACCAGTACTAAAAATAGCCTGTTGCTGGGCAGATGAGAGTGGTCAGTGGAACGGACAAAGGACTAAAGGGCACGTCAGCCACGAGGCCGCTCATGGTCTAAGATGGCCGCTGCAACATTCAAAATGGCGTTTATCGTATATAGCCAAGTTAAGGAGGACAACGTGCAGATTCGGCTAATCGCTAATCCGAACGGGCCAATTACGACAACATGTACCATAATGCTAAGGAGCAAACTCTTCTGGGATGAGATGCTGTGCCTTGCAACACTCTTTTCACTGTCCAAACAGAATGTAATGGTTCTACCTTTTGTCTCACGTTTCTAATGTTCCTATTATATATAAAATCTGTTACAGCTCATTTTCTAAATCTCTGCTACAGAACAGCAGGTTGGCAGGAGTTCTGATCTGTGACAGAGATTGACTCTGAATTAATAGAAAATGGCTGCCTGCAACTTCCTGTGATGTATTTCCTGCCTAACACTTCCTATATATCACTTCCTGCCTGAATATTTTGGGTTTCTGAAATCTCCAACCCGATTGCGTACTCTGCGTATACAGAAGGGAAGTGCTGCTTAAGGAGCGCACAAGATTCAAGCTAGTCTAGCTGATATGGGGTGATGCCCTGAAACTGGTCCCAGGATGCTTGGTTCCAGTAAAGGTAGAACCTGGCTTGGCAGTTTGGGTTGGACTGTTCCTAAGAGGAGCAGGGTCAAGCCAAATTTGCATATGGGTGCGCCCAAACTGGGGTGGCGTGGTGAGCAAAAGAACGATGGATTAAACCCAGATCTTTTTGACTGGGTGTGAATGTTTTGCATTGTTCAGCATTCCGTCCATCATTTGTTCCTTTTGCTTGTAGTTGGAGTAACCATTTTTGTGCTGCAGCCCTTCTTGAAACCTGATTGGTGTTAGTCGAATAGGTTGTTGCTATCAATGTGTTGACTGAGTTGGGAGAGAACATATTTCTCAAGCATTTTTCCTAGGAGGGGAAGGTTAGAGACAGGTCTGAAATTGTTTGTCTTTTTTTTATTTTTATACATGATCACAGGCACAAAAAGAGAAACTTGCAGTGCAATTAATCTATACAATTGCATCATTGCAAATAGAAAACTTTTTTTATAAATACCCTTCCCCAAAGTCACAGAAATGTTCTAGATATATCTTGATGCGAGCCGCCTACTGCCTAATACATTAAACAAACCTTCCACCCCCTAAACATAACTAAACATAATTCACTACTCCCCATCCCAAATTTTATAGTACTTCACTATGGCCCCTACTCTTTGGGAGTAAAGTTTTTCCTTGGATTCCACTTGTTTTATCATGTGCAACCATTGGTCAAAGGCTGGAGATTCCACCAGTCTCTATTTTTGTAGAATCAAAGATTTGTCCACTATGATGTGATGAATGATAGCTGTTTCTGTTGCACTGATAAGTAAAGTGTGATGTTAATATGAAACATAGCTGCCAGCTATTCAGGGGCTAAACATGTCTGAAATGTTCTACTAGGCCACTGAAAAATTATTTCCCAAAACTCTATAAGGTAAAACATACATGTACCATATCTCCTAGTTGGTGTCTACACCTAACGCATGACTCAGAAATGAACGGGACATGCTATTAGGTGGGATGGGATATTGTATAATCACCACTCACAAAATGGCTTTATGTTACCAGACATTATAATATGTCCATGTATGCGCTTCTATTATACTCCCTACTACAGAAAATCAAGTCAGGATCCCCGCTAGACCCCACTGCACATCCTCTCCCAAGGTGGGAAAACCGTCCTCAATCAATTATGTAATTTAATCAATCTCTACTTTGAAAAAGGCAAGGTACAGAGAGAGTGGAAACACGCTATCATTAAACCCCTGCTAAAAAAAATACAATTGGACCCCGCTGATCTGGCAAACTGCTGCCCAATATCGCTACTGCCTATATTGGGCAAGATGGCCGAAAAACACGAGAATAGCACGATCTTAACTTTCTCGAAACTCATAACTTCATCCACCAGACCCAGATGGGGTTTAGACCAAAACATAGCCTTGCTGGTGGTCACCGAAAAACTCAAATCCATCCTTGACCAAGGGAGGACCGCAGCTAACTCAAAGACTGGAGAATGTTGGAATAGAGGAACAAATAATCAATGGGTTACGTCATTCTTGAGTGACAGAACCTTCCAATGTATGAAGGCCGGTTTTAAGTCAGACTCTCAATCAGCACCTTGGGGAGTCCCTCAGGGATCCTCCCTGAGGCTGACTCTTTTTAACATTTATCTTAGCGCTATGGCTCATATAACACAGGAATTTGACATCTCCATCATGTCACATGCTGATGACACGTAATTAGTGCTCTCAATCTCAGACTCTCTCAATTCAGACCACAGACAACTTGTCCCTTGCCTGGCAAAAATTTGATCTTGGATGGTGGACTGTAGACTAAAACTCAATGGGGACAAAACAGAATTAATGATGGACAACAACTTTAATCCTCGCTCTGAGATTTCTTGGCCCGCCAGCTGGGGGCTGTCTCTCCCCCAAAAGCAGCCATAAAAAAACTTGGTATGTGATTGGACGAGAACTTAACAATGGAGGTCCAGGCCACCTGCTTTGGGATACTATGCATTATCAGAAAAATAATATCCTTACTCCCAGAGGACTCTAGAGAGACTGTAGTCCAAGCCCTAGTGGTGTCAGGGCTGGATTATGGCAACTCCCTCTTTCTTGGTTCTCCTAAATATGTAAAAAACAGATTACAAATTGTGCAGAATGCAGCTACTCGACTGCTGCTGAACATACCCAGACAACACTCAGTCAGACCAGCTTTGAGAGAGTTGCATTGGCTCCCGATTCAAGCGAGAATCAAATTTAAGTTCTTAAATTTGGCCCACCGAGCCATGTATGGGTTGTGGCCCTGCCCTCATCCAAAATCTGGTTTCCCATTACTTTCCTCGTCTACAACATAGGTCAAGCTCGAAATTCATGATGAAAGCCACCACATTCAAAAGAACCAGATGGGGTGGAAGATCTTTCACCCACATGGTACCAACACTCTGAAACAGCTTGCACCCAGAGCTCCGACTCATTGAAAATGAAACATCCTTCAAAAAAAGACTTAAGACATGGCTTTTCCCTTAAACCCAAGGGCTTGCCGCTTCTATTCTGTATCACCTTAGCACCGAGATGCCCAAGGGTAGTCATGTGCTTTATAAATCCCCTAAACCTAAACCTGTGGAGTTCTGAATATTTTTTATGACTAGCAGAACAGTTTTGTCATATAGTTCTTGCTGGATTATTCGGTACCAACTCCCTACCCCCCTTATCCTGCTCACATAGCAAGCATGACTATTTAAAGTGGCCATATGGTAGAGAGCTGCATGCTTCGCATAAAATTGCAAAGCTGCAAAAAAGAAAAAAAAGTAAAGAGGGAAGTTCTGTATTACCCAGGTTTACCTGGTCCCACATCTTCATGACCCCATCAACCAAAAGATTCCTAAATCTGCCGACACCGATCTTTTCCCAATTTTTAATACTCCTATCATCGAGATGGAGGCCAAATAGCTTTGAGTCTCCTAATAAGAAGTCTGGGTGGAAAGAGACGAACCAAAGTTCTTCCTTCATTTGAGATCACCTGAAAAAGATGATGTGCAGGAGCTTATATCTACTGCATTTTGGAAGCCTTGGAATTTTGATAAATTGGATAAGGTGAACGTTGTTTTCTGGGAGCATTAGTCTAAGGTAAAAATTGCCTTCCAGATCCTAAGGTGTGACTACCTGAGCACACTATTCAAAAAAGGCGGATTGATAATATTTTGTGAAGTGGGGCAACGCAAGACCCGTGACCTTCATATGCTACAGCAGTGCTTCCTGCTTGGTACACATTTTCTTTCTTGGCCAAACAAATTCACAAAATATCTGATCAATTTCATCAAAGTAGCTTTGGGGAACTTTAAATAGTACATTTGAGAATATAAAAAGAAAAATAGGAAGAATCATAATTTTTACTAGTGCAATTTGACCGATAGTAGAGAGAGGGAGGGGCTGCCATTGCCTTTGAATGTTCTTGGCCTTAGATAGTGTTGACAAGTAATTTAACTGGAGAAGCTGGGAAAAGTCATATGATACAAAAATGCCCAGATGACTAATCAAGCCTGACCTGCTAACCTGAGCATGCATATCCAATGAGAGTTCTTGGTCCGAGGAGTTGAATAAACTTACTTAGAACTTAGTATGAATAATTCTGTAAACCCCTACATCTAAAAATGTTTTAATCTTTCAAAATGTTCTCACAATATTTTGCTTTTCTGCCGCCAAGTAGAGCATTAAATCATCCACAAAGATTTTGATCATGGAAGCCCCTGACAATGGTACCCTAATCTAGAAATCCTGATTTAGAAACGGGGTTAGTGGTTCAATAAACAGTGTGAACAACACCGGAGACATGGGACAGCCCTGGCGGGTGCCACGTCTGATTACAAGTGATCCCACTGCATGAGAAGATACTATCTCTTTTGCCTCTGCTTTGCTATAAAAAATTCTACAGAAGCTTCACCAATCTAGGGGCAAAACTGCCTGGTGTTCCGGTTGGTTCGTACTCCTGGTCATTGAGGATTCTCTTTTCAGCAATGCGACTGACTGTTCTACACAGCAGATCCGTCCTTTCCAGGATGTAGTCTGCTCCGCTCTCCTCCTCCCTTTAAGCTCCCCAGCATAAACAATGGGTATGCTAGGTTTCCTTTCCTAGCTAATAGATCCTCCTAGTGGGGTATTTACCAGAGCTAATGAGAGATCAATTGTAAATGGAATGGGGGAAGAGATGGCTTCCGGACTTAAAGAGGATTCCATTCTCTCGCCTAATGCAAGACCCTGTCCGGGGAGAGTGCCTACTGAGTTTCTGCCTGCAATCGTATTTTGGTGTTCTGTTCTTTTCTTTTTACCAGCTGGGTGCGCCCCCTCTCTCCTTCATAGTTTTGCTAAAGATACAAGTTTTTATTGAGGGATCTCTTGAGGTACATTTAATTTAAGTACCAGATGATCACCACCAAAAGGAGTCAAAGATTCAAAGGGGGACTCTGGAGTCATCACAAGGAAGCAGCAAATCACAGCTGTGCTACACAGACCATTTCCACAACTCCCCCACTATTCTTCCACCTAACAGTAGGACCTACAGTGCAACCTCAGGCTTCTTCAACGCGTGCTCCTTCTTTGTTCTCTTTCCTTCATCTACCTGCCAGATGTAAACCACCTGATTTTGTTCGCCTTTTGAATACCAGAGGGGTCGTCCACTATATACCATGGATCCTGCAGAGAGTGTAGGCATTGGCAACCAGTGCCTTGTTGCCCCCTCCCCAGAAATGTTTAAAGTTGTCCTGTAGCAGAGACTGACATTCTTTGACCGGAGAGGTGCATGGTTAAGCAGGCCAGTCAGGATGAGCCATTCTATTACTTCGGGCAGGGTAATCTTGAATCAATGCACAAAAAGGCATGCAGAAGCTCCAGGTATTTCCAGTACTATGGCTTCCCATTGGTTTGCCACTTTGCTGCTTGCATAGTAGAAGAATGTGTGAGAACTGGCTTTTGCTCAAAAAGCACAAGTTAGGCGGGCCGGTGGGGCAGTCTTAGTTCAGCCTTGAATCAGCAGGAACGTAGGCATATAAAAGTTATTTTCTGCTTGCCTCACCAGCTGTATTTTGGCAGATTTGAGGCTGAGTTTACAGGGTGGCAAAATTGCACTCTGCTATCTGTCGGCCACCTTACTAACTCCTTTCCAGAAAGGGCTCATTCACGGAGCACAACGGGAGATTTACATGGCATCAGGTCTGAAATTGTTAAGGCTTTCCTTGTCTGCGTCTGTTTTTTTAGCAGTGGGGGAGGGTTGACGCAGTTGGAAGCAGACTAGCATAACCCCATTGCTCAGGGAACTATTTATTTTCTTGGCACAGAGTGGGGTTAAGGTGCATTTTACACTTTTTGTCCACGAGGCAAAATGGGGTCTGCTTAGTGGGAGGCAGGTTTGGCACCAGCAATTTCCTTGTAGATGTCTTCTTCTGAGAGTGGGTTGACAGCCTTCGAGATTTTGGGTGTTGAGGTGGGACCTTGGACTTTGGTCAGGACCATTGGACATTGGGAGATAGTCTTCAGCTGGTGAGGCAGAGGACTGGGTTAAGGAGATTTTAGCCACAGTGAATTGGGGAGGGTTATCAGGGGGACTCTGCAAGTGAGAGTTAAGGGAGAGTTCAATCTTTGAGATTCTATTGTTGAAGAATTTGGCAAAGTTGTCACAGAGTTTTTTCGCTACAGATCAGGCTACTTTCGTTGGTTTAGAGGTTTATTGATGAGGGATTGGGAAGAGCACTTTTAGGGCTTTTTTTGCTTTGCCTGGTGTACTGCGGAAGAAAGTTGGCTTTTTGTGTTTTTGTATTTTCTGCATTTCCCTTTTAACTGGCAGAGAAGGGTTAGAGAGGTATTGGCTCTCCAGCGTCTTTCTGCTGCTTTTAGTTGTCTTCTTTCCGTGTTGAGGTTTTTGTTATACCATGCTCTGGAGGGATTGTCATTTGTCTTTTATATTTTCAGTGAAGCTACTTGATCTAGAATGGTTTTCATCATCGAATTGTAGTGGGTTGTACATTTGTCTGTTCCAAGGTTGTCTGTGTGTGGGGGAGTAGAGCCATAATATTTTCATCCAGAGTGGTTAGTGGGATCTGGTTGAGGTGTCTTAACCATTTAGGAATTTTCTGAGATTAGTGTGTGGGTACCTCTGCTTGGTTTAGAAGGAAGAGGATGAGATGGTGATCTGACCAGTCGGCTGAAAAGATTTTATCTGCTATTACTGCTTCATTTTGGGATATGATGGCATCCAAGGTTGAACCTCTGCTGTGAGTTTGCCTCATGCAGTGTTGGGTGAGGTCTTTGCTGTGTAAGAATTTGTTTAGAGATTGGATTAGAGCATCCTTCTCATAATTCCAATGGATATTGAAGTCACCTAGGATTCTGGTATTAGCACAGGAGAGAGATAATTGTATTATTATACCAAAGTAGGTACTCACAGAAGCCGAGCATGTTTCCTGGTGGGTAATAAAGGAGGTGTTAATTTGTCACTTTGTTGTCTTTCAGTGTTATGGAAGAGTTAGGCAATCAAAAGTGGGCTAGTTCTCTGCCAATACTAGTGATCACCTGTATCTTGGAGGAGTTGTGTGCCAGCTGTTAGTCTGGGCCTGAGGGAAATGTCAGGATTGGTAGCTGGTGATTATAGCAAAGAAAGATGTGAGCGTCGATCAAATGAATGATAGTATATAAGGTTTGTTGGGGTGTTGTGTATACCTTGTGTTACTTTGTTGAGTTATTTTTCCATGCAAGTTAAATGATCAGTTATGTCAGTCAGGTATAAAAGGTCTAGTGGAGAGAGAAGTTTGAGTTGTCTTTCACTGCATGTTTGGTGATCCGTTGTGTCACTGAAGGTGTACATTTTAATGGCGAGAGAGAGGGCGCGTTTCCTGTATATGTCATTCAGGGCTAGGGGTTAGGAAGACATTGGGAGAGTGGTTAAAGTTGCCCTGAGTTCTATCCTCGGTGAGGGTGTGAATAGAGTATGCTTTCCAAGTGGAAACCTTGTGTTTTTTTTCTGCCATTGCAAGTGTGAGGACTAAGGGCAGGTTGGGGGTTCTCAGAGCTAGGTCCTTCTTGATCTTTATTCTGCGTGTCGTTGGAAAGTGTGGTTGAGGAGCTGTGGAGGGGTAGGTTGGTGGAGGGGTTTTTAAGTGGAGTTGTTGGATAGTGGTCTGGGCCCAATGTTGTGGATACATGCAGGTGTATCTGCTGGGTTTGTTCTACTCTTGAAGAGCCTGGGAATATGATGGAGTCTTGAGAGAAAGAGGTAGCCGGATCGGGAGCCGTGTGGGTGTTAGTAGAGGAGATGGCTTGTGAGTATCTGAAGTGGGTTAAGCCCGTTTGTCCCTGCATTGGGATCTGAGGGTAGGGTCGGGTAGAGTGGGATATGGAGATGAGTAATATTGGGAATAGGTATTCAAAAGAGCGTAGGTTTTCAGGGGAGGAGCCAAGCTTGACATCGTGATGGCTGCACGGTAGCTCGGCTCCGCCGGCCTCCCTGCCCAAACTCATTTATCCTGGCGCCCATCCTGCCCAAAAAAACGATAGCATTTTATAGATAAAGGTCTGCTGATACTTACCACCCGTTCTGGTGGCTCCGGCGTCCAGTGGGTCCACAGTGGCGTCCTCCCAGGAAGCGCGGCCTCCGTGGTGTGGAGACCGAGGCCTTGCCTTCAGCGAGTGGCCGGCGAGAAGGTGTCGGTGGCGGCCTTGGGTGGAGGGTGGCGACCGGCCGGAGGAGGCCGTTGTGCGAAAACGCCGGAGGCAACTGAAAGCGCCTGGGACTGCCGTCCGGTGGTCCAGAGGTGAGGTGCGGCAAGTTGTGTGTGGGGGATGCCGTGTTGGTGGCTCCCCCCCTTGTTGCCCTGCCCGGCCATTTCGAATTTCATCGCCCGGTGCCGGAGAGTGGCTCCAGCGGAGTGGTGGCGCTGGCGGGTCCCCCTCTTTTGGTAGCCCTCATTTTTGCATCAAGGTTGCTGTTTGGATGCTTGAGGGAGATCCCGCGGGGGCCCTGCTTGTGAGCCCACCCCAGGAGTTGGTCCTAAAAAGACGGCGCGGTTATCGCAAAATGGCGACTGATGCAGTGTGCTGTGGAACGCCCCGGGATGTCGATGCTGTACCTCTGTATTGTGGTGGGGCCTCCACTGGGGAGCATGAACCCACGATTGGCGATGTCCTACGAGCGCTGAAGATTTGGCAAGTGACCTTGGCCCGGGATTCTTGTGTGCAAGACAATGTGGTAACTGCCATTGCTCCCGGGCCATCCCTCAGAGATGCTGATGGGCCCGAGGTGGTTGCTGTTTGTTTCCCGCATTTTGGTGGTGTCTTGTTTCGCCTTCGGGAAGATTTGCTAGAGATCATTGACACTGATGTACATGACTGCCGTAAACAGCTTTTGCATTACCGTCGGCGGAGGAGATCTTATGGGATGCTTCCATTGGCCATTCGGCGGCTGCACCACAGCCTTTTTTCTCCGCTTTGTTTTATGCCCGCTACTTCGACATACATCGTGGCGATAGCTAAGAAAGGACTGGGGTGAGCCCGGTTTTTGATCTGGAGGACTGCTGTTCGGTGCACGGAGTTGTGGACTGCCCCAAATTGAGATAATTTGTTGAATCCTTACTATGTATGGCTACCTGAAAAACATGCCAGTTTCGTTTTGGGCTGCACTATTTGTTTGTATGGGCGGGGGGTGGTGGCCGTGCGCCTTGTTACATGGTATCCTCCCCCCTGGCTTTCCTTTTTCCTTTTTTGTCTGTTTTCTTCCCTTTCCCTATATTATCTCATTCTATATTTCGGGTTCATGTTTAGGGCGACAGGCACGCTGCTGGGAGGGGTAGGCCATAGCCTTCTGCAGGGGTGCAGGGTGGGGCGGGTGGATTGGGGTCTATTAGATAGGTACTTGTTTCTATGGCTCTTTTGTGTCCTTTTCTTGGGTCTCCATGACTGTGCGTGATTCCCGCGGGGTGAGTGCTTGGGGGGAAGGTATGGGTATCCTATATAATATGGTACTTTCAGGTTCTGCTTATTCTGACTTAACCTCCCCGCCCCTAAGAATGCTTGCTGTCTGGATTGTTGGTCGCCATTATCACCGTGGGGCGGGTACAGTAACGTGGAGTCCCCTTTTCCTTTTTTCTAGTTTTTTCGTTTTCTTTTACTCTTCGGGTTGGGCTGTGTAATGATTGCAACTCTATCCGTCTCACTGCTAATGTTGATTTTCATAAGAGTGATGTTCTGCTTGTCTTTGGGCACATGAGGTTGCGGGTGGACACTGACTGAAGAAGAATTGCAAGGGCATCTATGGCTTGAACGCTTTGGATTATTCTAAGACAGATCTATGGATTCCCTATTATAATGTTGTTGGTTCTGTTCCCCGCCATGTGCACCAGGATGCTTATTATACAACCGATCCTTTATTCTTTAATATAAAATTAACCTTCTGTGATCCTGGGCCGGGGGATTGCACTCAGTTAGCATTATGGACTTGCAGCATTGTGAAGTATTACGTAACCACTCCGTACTTTTTATTGACATTGGTGCTTTCCAGTTTGTTCTGTGGCCAGCCTCTGGGTTGTAGGCCCGTATTTGTATGCAACCATCTACACAAATAAAGGTTTTCAAAAATAAAAAAAATAAAAAATAAAGAGCGTAGGTTGGATTCATTAACTTGTATCATGAAATTTCCGTTTTTGTAGATAGCTATTGGTGCATTGCTTTTGAGATCGGGTGAGTTGGAGATCGACGGTTTGTGGCCATAAGGGATGTTGGAAATGTTGGTTATACAAAGGCAGTTTCCACTTTGCTGGGTGGGTAATGTAGAAGATGAGGATGGTTTTCGTATGACCTTTGGCTGTGTTGTAATAGAGGTCAGCTTTAATTGTTCCAGGGTGCTGCTCGAGCAGACCATGTTTGAAGTTATTGGTAGCATTAGCTAAGAGGTTGGGGTGGATCAGATGAGATAGATGAGGTATTTGCAAAGTTGGTGGTTAAATTGGGAGATGGAGAAGGAGTTCGGGCTATGGTGCTTTAGGTTGTTTAGTTATGGAATTGAGAGGGGAATTGTGGCAGAATGTATTTTCTGGCATGAGTTGCTTGATGTCCTTTGTGGGTATGGGAGACTTCACCTGCATTACAGAGTATACAGAGACATTATGGGACCTATATTCCTGAAAGGGCGGCTCATACAAACAGGACTTAGTGTTTGCTGGGAAGCTGCCATGGATGGGGGAGGAGGTGGGCAAACCTAAAGTAAGCTTGTAGCTATGATCCATAGGTGCAAGCTAGGAATGGGAATTCACCAGTAAGTAATCTTGATAGTGGTGAAAAAATTGGTTTTGGAACTGCAGGGTTGAGATTGGGATTAGAGACATAGATGTTATAAGACATACATCCCTTGAAAGTGGTATACTATATACCTAGGGCCGGTAATCTAAATACTACTAGTGGGACTGCAGCACTGGTTGTACCATCCTCACAAGTAGGCTTTCAAACCTGTCTCTAACTTGCCATTTCAAGGCCTCTGTGTTTAGTTTACTGCCACTTTGACGTTGCATTTAAAATCACTTGCCAAGCATTAAACTCACCTTTTAATGAACACAAGTCACCCCTAAGGTAGGCCCTAGGTAACCCTTAGGGCAGGCTGATGTGTAACTAAAAGGTAGGACAAGTAATTTTAAGTTTTACATTTACTGGTAAAGACAAACACCCACATTTATTTTTTCACTACTATGAGGCCTTCTTCTCTCTTAGGCTGGCATTCGGAATTATTTAATACACGTTCTAAGCTGTAATTCTGGTAATGAGAAATTCTCTTTACTGGTTGGATTTAGTCGGGAAGAGGGAGCTGATAATTACACCTGAATAGGCAGTGTCCTGTTTCCCACACAAAGGTCTCATTACCCCCACCAAACCAATTTCTCACACCATCCATATCACCTAGACCTGATGTTTACAATGGTGTGCATCACATGTGTAGATAAGGTTGTGTAGGGCAGCATAACTAGCTAATTGTATTGTTTTTTAAGTAGTAAAACTTGCAACTGAAGATTTTAAATTACATTTCAACTTTCATATCACATTTTATATTTTCATTGCATGTTTTTCTCATTGAAAAACATACCTTCTCCATAAGAAAGCTTATTACATTGTTTTTTCCAATTTTTTTTATGATAGGCATTGGCCGCATCACTGAGCTGGGTGTAGTGCATGGACTGAGCCATACCAGTCCTCATACATGAAGAATCCATGGTGCACGGCACTCGTACCTCAAAAACTATCTGCATGCAACCCTTGTCTTTTTACAGTGGGCTGTGGGCATTAGGGCATTACCTCTGGTGACACCCACGGGACAAAAAATCCTGCTGCCAATGATCTGTTGCTGATAGCTGCCAATGCAATCAAACCCAATAATCAGCAATAACTGAAGTAAATATAAAAACTACAAGCAGCCTCCTTGTTATACCCCAAATATTTGATCCAATTGCTGACTTGAGTAAAAAAAAAACTTGGGGCTTCATTTAGAGTTTTGATGGCTGTAAATCTGTGGTGATCTCACTCCCACAAACTTGTGGCTTCCCCACTCTATTTGGAGTCAGGGAAAGCACCTTGTGTACACTTGCGGAGTCTCAGCTAGCTCTGCCAATATACATCAATGATCAGGTGGCCCATCTTCAAAGGGTTGGCAGGACACGGTGTCAGTCATCCCGCATTGTTCAGGGTGGGGTGAACACTACTCATTTTCACTCACACTTGTTCGCATGGCGCACAAGGGGAAGAAACACGTAGAATGGAGCTCATGCTGTGGGAGAATACCTTGCATCTCAGTCATTTGTGTTTTATTGAAAAATAACAAACTCCATCTTTAGGAGTTAGTTTTCTCTTAATAAAAAAGTTTATAGAGCAGGCGCTTTAAGCATGGTACCCACTCAGAAATCCTGTGTTGTGATATGAGCTGTGGTACTAGTGGCTTCATTTGCGAAACAAAGATCTCCATCAGGTAGGCAGTAACCTCCACATAGGCACAGCAGTCTTCCACCAGGGAGGAGAGTCTGTTGCCTTCACAGCTGTGGCAGACTGGTTCACTACCAAAGTGTAAATAACCCTCTCATTACGCCATTCCAACATTAATGGCTATTTCCTTCCTAATTTAAGTTTCTAAGTTTAAATAACCCTCATAAGTCAAATGTCTTTTTATGGCACACACAAGAGGCATCAGAAAGAAGTATAGAGAAAGTGGGGTTTGGGTCAACTCCCTGCACCCATCTGCTTTCATGTTTTTTCACGCTTGCCTGTGCTGCAAAGAGTTTTCCAGAAAGGCCATGCATTTTGACATAGGTTATATTTTCCCATTCTTGTTCCAATTAGATAATGGTGACTGTATTAGGTAGTCCTCTTCTTTTTTCATGTGCAGCACTATATGCAGTTTGAAATTAAGATCCAATTGGTGTCATTTAATGGATATACCGTGCTGGCGTAACACCATTTTATTGCAGAGTTATTGCTTTACTGCTTGCAGTTTGGATGTCTAAGTCGATGTATTCATTTGTTTTACTTTGCTATCCTGATAACAAGTTGTGGGATTGACAGATCCTTAAAACAACAATGGGTAGAGAGAGGTACAGAGGTGAGGAAGAGGCAGGAAGAGAGACAGAGAATTTGATATATGAATCATTAAAAGTGTGACAGAGTGAGAAAAATACCACTTTACTAGGCAGCCCCTTACAAAGCAGGGGTTGAGGACTATTACTCTTTTAACCCTTGTGTGAGAGGCTGCTCAATATATGATGCTCACTTATGTAAGTGTAGCAATCTGCACTAATCCAGACAACCCTTATGGTGATTTTAGTGGTTTAGACAACCTTATAAAGGATCTCTAAGTGGTAGCTGTGGAGGCCAGCATTCAGGCTTAGTCTAGGAGGGGTGTAAAGCAGCTGGGTTTATCAGTATACAATCCTTAGTATAGGCTAAGTAAAAAAGAACCACACAGTGTACTTATAAAAATAGATATTTATTACAGTAACTCACTAACACTATACAATATCTCCTTCCCAGAGATATACTGTCAATGCACACAATACTTCAGAACAGAACAGTAAGAAGCGACAATACACAGTGGTCCCCAGGGGGAGACCAAACCATATTCCAAAATACTGGAAGGTGAACCAAGGCAGTAGGTGAGATTGGACCCACAAGATATGGGGGCATAATTTCAAGAATGGCGTTAACATTGTCGCAAGTTTAGGGGCAGATAACTGCCGCTAAAGCGGCGATAATGGGCTTGATAATATGCCCTGAGAGAATTCCAATAGAAGCATGCATATAGAGTCCTATATTTACCATATTAGTCAGTGCAATAATTCCTGATAGGTTGCATTGGTACCACTCAGCATGCCATAGACCAAATGGACAACGTGGTGGTGGCATATGTGTCTACATGGCCCCTAGCTTTATTTTTCAGTCATACTACATTTTCAAAAGGCATACAGCTTTACATATTTTTTTGTGTCTTTTGTTATGGTTTTATATTTGAACAACCAGTGTAATTGTGTGCTCCCTCAGTAATTGCTATTATACATTTCAATGCTTAGCCAGGAAATAGTTTTGCCCTAAGTTTATTGGAATCATGTAGGGATCCTTTTTGACTACCAATGATTTTCTTCAGCTGAAATCTAGTAATGTATGTTGTGAGAGTTTGCATTTGAACTTTTCTGTTTTTACTATACTTCTTTGTCAATTATATCATTGGTTGCTTTATGAAGTTAGCATATATTGGGAGGCTACCCACTATATGTTCTATAGATTTCTTACAAGCTTGCTTTGCTGATTTTATATCACTGATTATAGCATGAAATTATTCAGAAAGAAAAAAGGCAACATGCATTCTCCATTGGTGCATGCATGATCCGAACCAACATACACATCTCAATCATGAGGCATCAACTTGACTCATACAACTTGATGTCAATATATCCGACGGTTTACTGTATTCTACTCCCCTAGCAGATGGCACACCACTCACACACTCAATACTAAGGAACAATCAGCTTACTCGCCTTAAGAGAGTCACCAACAACCTCTCCCAAGCCGATTCTGTAAACTTACTTGCAAGCTACAACACTGCACATTATCAACACCGCTTACAGACCCTACTCCAGACAACTCATACCAACACTGAATACCTATTATTTCCCTGACTCAGTCCAAACAGAAGTCTATCCCAAGGATGGCACCGTCCAATAGAAGCATCCTTTCTTTTTGCAACCTACAAATCAGACACCCCTTGCAACAAATCCTTCATATTGGCTCTACAATGCATGCTTCATGATTGAAGATCAGCACTGAAACACAAGTTTGACATTTTGGACACTATTGCTTATTATAACCTACACCTACTAATTCTTCCAGAGACCTGGTTCAATGACACATACAATACCATATTCGATCTTCTTCTTCAATTTAACCTATCATCAGATATGACAGAGTAGGTAGAGTCAGAGGGGGCATTGCTGCAATCTTCAGCAACTCCCTACAAAAAAATAGGCTTCCCAATGGTCCATTAGCCACATTCCAATGCCTAACCTTGCAACTACGAGTGCAACAAAACTCCCTTTTCAGTCTTAGGGCCTGATTCAGATTTTGGCGTACAGACTACTCCATCACAACGGTGACGGATATCCTGATGGCTGAAATTAAAATCCACAGGATTTATATTTCGGTGGACGGGACATCCGCCACCATTGTGATAGAGTAACCCGTCCACCAAAATCTAAAATAGGGCCTTAATGCCATGTATCACCCGTCAGGTGGACAACTCAGTCTTTATGGAGAATACATTGATCTTGCAAGAGACCAGTCAACACAAATCAACAAAGTAATCTTTCTAGGAAACGTTAATCTTCATTGGGACAATTCAAAAGATTGTGCAGTCAACCAACTTCCCACCTTTTTATCTGCAAATGATCTGATGCAACACAATCTTAAACCAGCTCACACAAAAGGATCTATACCTGATTTAATAATCTCCAAAGACATCCTACTCTCAGAAGTTGAACCCTTTGTGGTAGACTGGTCCAACCACTTTCTTTTCCCTTTCTCTCTGCAACTCTATTACTCCTTGACCAGAAGGCAACCAAATAGAGCGACTTCCTGGTTTCATGATATCAAGAACATCCCTATCAACATACTCAGCAAATCTGCAATGAATGTACTCCCCGCAATTAGCCCTGCAACAGACATAAACTGCCCACTGCTTCAACAGTGTCTTTGTTCTGCTTGATGAGGCAGCCCTACTCCAAAGCAAAAAAAAGACCAAGACCATCTGCTCTATGGTTTAATAAGGCCTTATATAAGATAATACACAATTTGAGATCTTTGAACAAGAAATATAAACAGATACCTTTCACCACTAATCTGTTATGCCTCCATATGTCAAGATCATTAATTCAAAGGCAAATATTTCATGAGGAATCAAATCACTTTGATCCTTTCTTGACTCAGCAAAAAGCCAACCTAAACATCATTGTGATCTGATCAATCAGCCACCAGCCGTTCTCCTCCCACTTCCATCAAATTTGATGACCCCTCCAAGATAGGAGACTTGTTTGTACATTTTTTTAATTCCAAAGTGAAATCGCTATTATGCCAAGACCAACATCCTGTCTCCACCAAGGTTTTCAAAGCCAAGAACACCTGGCAAACCTTTGAAACAATCCGGGATGAAGTTTTACTTAAAATCATCATGAAAACCAAATCCTTAAATCACATTCAGGACCCTATTCAAAGCAACATTACCAAAGACCTTTAGACACACATGCTACCTTTCTAAACAAAACTGGTGAATCCCTCTCTCAGTCAAAGAGCACTCCCTGACTCTGTCAAAACTAGTCAAGCCATTACGCTTCTCAAAAAACCCTCCACAGATGCGAATGACCTTAGCAATATTTACCGTATCTCCAACCTGCCTTTTCATCGAAAGATGTGTAGCTGAGCAACTCACTCAACACATCAAAGGCAACAACCTTCTGAACGAATTCCAATCTGGCTTCAATCAAGGTTGCAACACAGAAACAGGGTTGCTTCAGGTAGTCAGCAATGATCTTAATGTCTTAAATTCTGTCAGCTACTGATCCTTCTTGACCTGTACGCTGCTTTTGATGCAAGAACTCACTATATTCTTCTTGACACTATAGAAACTTGGATAGGCATTGATGGCATGGTCCTAAAATGGTTTGAATCCTTCCTCACGGGTCGGTCACAGAGGATCAAAATTGATAACTGCCTCTCTTTACTGAAGGTTATCGATCAAGGAGTCTCACATGGTTCTATCCTTGCTCCTACCTTGTTCAACCTCTATATCGAGTCTCTGGGTGTCCTACTAAGAAAGTCTGTGAAAACACACAGCGCAACTTAAACGTCTCAACCTTCAAACCCAAATCAGCACTATGGCCAGGAATGCGCAATATCAACTATGTCTTCTTTGATAAATCTGCTGCTGCATTCCTCAGCAACACCTGAAAACTCATGTTCAATCACTGGTTCTCCTGAGAATCGACTATTGTAACTCTTTTGACAGGTCTCCTTAAGACCCACCTCACTGCTCTGAAATCAGTTGTACATGCAGCGGCTCATTTCGCCTATGAGGCAAAAGAAGCAGCCATATCTCATCTATGCTGGTCAGTCTTCACTAACTCCCCCTAAAACTAGATTGATAAAGAAGACAACCTACACCGACAAGTCATTACATACTTCCACTCCTCGTTACCTGGCAAACAAACTGAAGCTATCAGGAGGCACCAGACCATTGAGAAATGCTGAAGCTATGTTCTTAGTTAGAGCCTCCGACCTTTAAAAACAAACGAGTCGTGGCATAATCTTTCTCGGGTAGTGCCACCAGAATGTATAACTCGTTACTCCAGAACGACGCCTCACCACCTCCTTACCATCTTCAAACCGGAACGGAAAGCACTTCTCCTTCAACAACATTTTGGCCAGGTCTCCCTATGATAATGTACCTTCCCAGAGACTGAGATGAACTGTACCTTTGTCTACCTTCACCCAACCTTGTTGCTACTACCTATACCACCTACATCCTGTAACAACTGTAGGTCCGTGCCTTTGTAACGATTTAAACGAGCAACTGTCTCCATGTATCTGCTTGCCACATTGTGCCTTTTGTATTGATCGTAACTAGCAACAATTTGTAACTTTGTATCTCTTGTAATTAATCCTATTTTACTGTAAAGCGCTGCAACACCTTTGTGTAATGTCTGCGCTATATACCCATGAAGGAAAAAAAAATAAGCACCACATCCTAATTTAGGAAAGAGGAGAGCAGAAGACACGCCTCTTAAAGAACACTATATAACCATGGAATAACTGTCCCCTTCAGCTCACAGAACTAACTCACTCCCTCCAATTCCCGTAGACTGTATCGTTGCTTCTCTCACTGCACAGTGCGCAGCTTACAGTAAAACAAATCCCACATACTTATATGTAAATACATAGGTACATATATACTCCCAGCTGTAATTGAAAACGTCTCTGCTGCGGCACGTGTGTTTTTTATATATATATTTTCATTATTAACTCGGACCACGAAGGTTCATTACATAGGGCCAGATTTAGAGGCTTCCTGTCGCAAAGTTAACGGTCCCTTCCACCTTAATACAAATGCCGTATCATATATTGCATTGCACTTGTAATAAATAGGACGAGATCCGTCACTCTGATCGCAGAGTAATCCGTAAGCCGAACGCTAACAGAAGCCCATATATTTTTAGGAAAAGGTCTAACTGATTGAGGTTTTCACTAGAGGCACGTGAAACAAGCATGGAAACAAGACGCCACAATACCACGTCAAATTCGGATCGTCGTTCATACTTTGCCAAACTCTTTCATGAATACTGCAAGGTCGTTCCTAGTGGGAGCTTGTGTGTGTCCTGCAGATGACTGTACTAAAAAGAATAATGCAAAATGTGACTGAAATGACGGATTTACCCCGATACTCATGTTTGCTGCTTGACCGCTCCTGTGATTTCTAATCTCCCAGCATTGCCTGGCCCAAGATTGTATTCAGCGTTCAGTACTGTAAAATCCTACTTTGAGGCGATAGCGCCACCACATGGCTCACTGTGTTAAATGCTCACTGATGTTAAATGTTCTGTGAAAATGTCAGTAAATATCTACCGTTCAGAATAAAGAAATCTTAAAGACAATTTCTGCAACAGAAAAATAAAACAGACAATTTCCATAAAACAGGAAATGTAATTTAAACAGAGTTTACCATCGCACGCTTTGTTCCGTATTCCCTTTTACCACTCGTGGGACATGACATCTGATCGCTTACAGAGCGAAATGAGCCAGCACATTTTGTAGAGTAACTGCAGTCACTGCACCACTACATCTTCTACAACAAGCAGCATGTGATGTTCCACTTCCACATCAGTTAAATGTCTCAGTCATTTCCTTACCACCTTCAAATACTGTTGTCAATCTATCTATCATTTACCACCCTCCAACTGGCCTACCGAAAACCAGATCTGGCGGTCGACCCTTCTCCCAGATCGCACCTAAAGAATAAAACTAACTACCTGCAATTTTCTTGATCAGATTTCTAATTATTTAGCCATGAATAATTGTCTCAGAACAATCATTCTTCCTGGAAATGTTGGCACTGAATGGCAAACATTAAAGGCAATTTTTTTGTTGTGCTCGAGAAGCCTCGCCTGAAAAGTGTAAAGCTTCCATCAACACCCGTTGGCACCAGCTCAAGTCACTGGGAGAATATCTGGTCTCATTATTGCATGCCCAACTGAAACAAAATTTAAACATCGTTCCTCTATCCATATGGTTTGGTTTGACCATTTTAGTTATTTTTCCTGATATTCATCTGAAATACTTCTTTGCTGTTCAAAGTCTACAAACCAAACATCTGAAAGCACCCTCTGAAAATGAAAGTGGCTCTGCTCTTGGTGACATCAACCCTACGAAAATGAAATTGACTTGCTCCAATTCGGTAGTTTGCATCTGCAAAAATAGCTTTTGGTATGTAATAAACCCAGATTGCGATTCAATAATTTCAGTTTGCGACTAAATATGGAATCAGTATTTGAAAGAGGCATGTTTAGGGCATCCCTTCCATATACCAATTTTATAAGGATGTATTAATGTTTTGCTACTGAGTTACAGGTGTAAAACATTAATATCTTACTGACTCTGCAAATGTAGTTGTAACCCATTCTCAAACGGGAAGGAACCCCCAAGTGACCCCTTCTCCCAAGTGAATGTTGACAAACAGATTTTTAAAGAATAGACAGTAGTTCTCTGGACTACTTCATACTCTTAAAATTTTTCATTGAAACGTTTAATTGCATCCCATTTTACTTTAAAAAAGCTGGCTACATTTAAAAAAGCAAATCACTGTTTATTTAATCAGTTTCACAGGCATGGTGACCCCAGAATACCACCATCCCTGTGATGGCTGTGAATCATAGGGGTCGCAGTGATGGCTGTGAATATTAGTGGGTTGCTATTTGTTACCTAGGTTATTAATATTCATGAGGTAGGTCGAATTGCGACCTACTATGAGCCAGTATTTTGGGATCCGACCTATTTGTTAATAAGACGGTTTGCAAAATACCACCCTGTGGTTTGTCCATCTGACCATGTTTAGTATGGTAGGCTGTTGACAAACTTGCTCAGCTACAACTAAAATGGCAACATGTTCACTGAGACGCTCAGGGGGATATTCACAAGGAAGTGGCGGAGAGAGATGTTAGCGTTCTTGGCTTAATGCCTCACTCCGCCGGATATATGACGATACAACGCGTTCTATTACAACGTGGTATATTACATCGCGGTCCTGACAACACAAGTTGTTACATCAACTTGCGCTGGAGGATGCTGGACTTAGGGACAATGTGAATTACTATTCCAACTCCAGTCTACGTACAGTAGGGAAGGTGTTGGAATGAACTCCCCCTACATTTAAGAGAATGCTCAAACCATCTTCATTTTAGAAAGTTACTTAAAACCACTGTGTTTTGCTTTTAAGTTCCACAGTTTCCGTATATGTAATTGATACGCGCCCAAAGAGCAGAGATACTCCCTAGAGTCGATTCTGGCGCTATACACAACCCCCAAAAAATAAAATAGTAATTTATAATATCCCTTAGTCTAGAGCGCCCTCCAGTGCAAGTCGATATAACGACTTGCGTAGTCAAAACTGCGATGTAACATACTGCATTGTAATTGATGTGCGGTAAAGGATGTTTCCCCAATCCACCACTTCAGAAATGCAAGGCTGCACCATATTCACAAGGATATGGTGCAGCCTTGCATTTCCCCCTGTGATGGCGCTATGTATCACAACTTAGCCCCAAAGCTGGCACCCTTGCACCAGAGTACAATCAATCAATCAATCAATCACTGGATTTGTAAAGCGCACTACTTACCCGTTAGGGTCTCAAGGCGCTGGGGGGGGGAGCTGCAGCTAGTGGTCAAAGAGCCAGGTCTTGAGCAGTCTTCTGAAGGCCGGGAGGTCTGCGGTCTGTCGTAGATGGAGGGGGAGGGCGTTCCAGGTCTTGGTGGCACGGTGGGAGAAGGATCTGCCCCCGGAAGTGGTTCTGTGGATGCGCGGGACGGCGGCCAGGGAAAGGTCGGTGGAGCGGAGTTTCCTATTGGGTACGTAGAAGGCGAGTCTGTTGTTGAGATATCCTGGGCCGGTCTTGTGGAGTGCTCTGTGTGCGTGGATCATGAGTTTGAATGTGATTCTTTTGTCGACGGGGTGCCAGTGCAGGTCTCTCAGGTGTGGGGTGATGTGGTCCCGGCATGGGACGTCAAGGATCAGGCATGCTGAGGGGTTCTGGATTCTTTGGAGTCTGTTGATGAGTTTGGATGGGGCTCCGGCGTGGAGGGCGTTTCCGTAGTCGGGTCGGCTGCTGACGTTTATGTACAGAAAGGGACGCCTTCCTGTACATACACAAACCATCAAACCATGTACAAGGCAGCACACATGGAAAAAGCAAAAACAAGGAGAAATAATGCATCTCTCCTCATTTCACCAACTTAAGACTAGGGTTTCCCTGGCCTTAATTTTGGCACTGCCTCCTATTTACTCTGCCCTTGTGAATAGAGGTCCAGCGTCAAAATGAATGGGTGTTGCAGTGGAACTCCCACCACAACACCCACTGCACGCCCCTTTTATGTCTTCTCGCTTTTCCCCCATTTTCTGCTTGCTTTCTCCTTCCCATTTCCCTCATTTTGTGATTGCTTTCTCTTTTCTTGACCGCCATTTTCTGATTGTCTTTGCCTTCTTTTTCCCCTTGTTTTCTTATTGCTTTCTCCTTGCTTTTTCCCCTTTTTCTAATTACTATTTACCTTGTTTTCTGATTGCTTTCCCCTTGTTTTCTCCATGTTCTGACTATTTTATCCTTGCTTTCCCACCCATTTTCTGACTGTTTCCTCCAAACTTTCCCCCATGTTTTTCTGCTTCTCTTCTGTTTTTCACTCGTTGTTCATTGCCACTCCTGCCTGACACCCATTTTTCCCACCTCCTGCCTAGCCCCACCCCTGCCTCCCAGCATCCCTCTTTCCTCCCAGGACCTACTTAATGGAGACCACAGCACAGCCACACCACTGGTGTGCCAGTGGTGCGAAAATGGCAAGCTCGTCCATGCCTGGACGATGCCCAGGGCTAGGACCCCGGCCCACCTGCAGATACAACGTGGCTGTCCTCTGAATCCTGAAAACTGGGCAACCCAGAAAATACTGCTGCCAGACCGCACAGTACTGTGCTATAGGACCGCTCTACTCTGCCAGTTGCACCTTCTTCTGCACCAGCACGACCAGTCACACCACAAAGCACCACGTTGACCTCTCACCACACCACTCCAGAAGCGACACACACTCCACTGCCTACCCCTCAACATGCGCTCCATGTGCAAGCATTCCATCAAATATGAGACCTCATCACCACCTTCGCACCCACTAAGTCTAGCTCCACCTCCCATCCACCTGAAACATTGCCTCAATGATCACTGATGGATACCATCAAAGGCACCCTCGCATCCAGACCCCCAGGCAGGTGGTCCAGCTTCTGTAATGCTGTCCCAGACTTCATTGTGCCCCTAGCCTTAGACTCCAAGGAGCCCAACAACAGCAACAACACTGCACACCTCCTTGATAGTATGAACAACCTCAGATTTACCTAGATCATCTATGACCCTACGCACACCACAGAAAACACTCTGGACCCCAACCTCACATAATGCAAATTCATCAAATGTAGCCACGTCACAGAATTCACATGGACCAACCACATCCTGCCAATGCATCAAATGCAGCCATGTAACAGAACTCACATGGACCAACGACTCCATCATCCACTACGGCATCTTAATCCCCCATACTGCCACTCCCAAGATAACCAGCACCCCCCCACCGCAGGGGGAACCAAATTTCAGAGACCAATTGGAAGGATGCCCTCAACAACTCCAACCCTACTCCTGCCACCAACCTCTATAAGAGAATTAAGAACTTTAACACTTTGATCACCAACAGCCTCAGTCCTATCAAGAGCAACTACCCAGAAAATCCACCAAAAAGGTCAGCTAAAACACCCTAGAACTCAGAACAGTGAAACAAGATAGCAAACGGCTGGAGGGGAGATGGCGCACCAGCATGGACACCTCTGACAAGGCAGCCTTCAAGCCCTTTCTCAACCTCTACCACCACCTGCTGAAGGCAAAAAAAAAGACAGCCCCAGCCAACCAGAAACTAGCAGCAACAACACCAAGGAATTCTTCAACATCGTTAAGGAATTCTCCAAACTGGCTGCCAGTCAAAATAACATCAACCCCACACAAGAACTGTGCAACAACTTTGACAACTTCTTCAATGACAAGATTGCAACCGCATGCATAAACTTCAAACCCCAACCTACACCTACCGACTTCCTCGACAGACACACCACCACAACTGACTCAAACCAAAGAATGACCACCTGGAACCTCCTCTCCACCCAGGACACCACCTCCACGATGAAATCCATCTACTCAGGAGCCCCCACAGACTTGCACCATATTTTCAGCCTCAGAAACCAAACATCCAGTCAGGAACTCACCCCCCTGCTCAACACCTGTATCAGCACTGCAACATATCCTGATGCCGGGAAACATGCCAATGTCAGAATATTGGAAAATGAGGCATTAGTTGTGTGGCCTGCACAAGTAATGGATCTACATTTGTCATTCACTGGGAACCAAACACCCCATTGTAGCGCTTGACTCTCCGAGGGTAGCGTTGCAGAGATGTCCAAGGCTTTCTCGAGGGAGTTGGTGTGGGCTAGTAATCACCACTGACAGGTACGCAGCAATAACACTCAATAAATGATTTAGAAATATACATCAGCTGATGGAAATACTTCTTGATGACATTGCTTAAACATTTCCACACCTCCCACAGAAAAGGTGAGTATTTTACCCCCACTCACATGTATAAACATTGTCTTGCCCCCAAATGCCACAGTTTGTCCATAATCTGGAGTGAAGGCCCTTACCTCTGTCATCAAGAAAGTGGCTGCCCACCAGAATATTTGAACAAGCATTTCATAATGGGAACACCTGCCATAGTGACTTATAACCCTGACCAAGAGCACCTAATGCTGACAAATCATAGTGACAGTCTTGTTGTTCAACTAAAGCAGTAGCAAGAATACATGCCTAAGCATGACTGGTAGTGAGGAGTACCTGTCATAACTATTAGCATTATTATCGCAAGTCAATTATATCCCCTAAAAGGCATCACATTTATAATTACATGTCTATGCATTTATAATCAGGCACCCTGGCAAGGATGCTAGCAAACTATATTCTAATATCTCATTTAGCACAACACAAAGCATGTGAATCCTTGTCCCTAAAAGACCACCTCAGTGAAACTGCACTTCTCTGCAATTGCTCTCTTCATGCTCTAGGGAGTGTTTTTAATACGACAATTCATATTAAGACGCTAGTTGATAACCCCGTGTCTGCAGAAGGGACCAGCCGGGGGGAAAGCCCTCACTTTGGGGACAAGAGCATTGCGGGGACGTCCAGGACGGGCCCCTGAGGTTAAGGCCAGACACCCTAATGGTCGCCCCTATGGTTAGGTGGGGCCTAGAGTGATTAGGTGATGGGGTGCAGGGTTGACCTATGGAGCAGGTTGTGTCTAAGAGGGGCCAGGATGTGAGCACCCCTTACAAGTGTTTTCTAGATGGGCACTGATGATGGTGGGCATGATGTGTTGCGATAATGTACTGCCCTACTGCTAATTGTGTTTTGCATAACATACTATACTAGAGTGTACTATCCTGTTCATGCCTCATGATTTATGCATAATGTGTTTATGCAAAGTGCCCTATTGCCAGTAGCTACTGGATGGTGTCACTAACTGTGATATAATGGTTCTGATTGTGGCCGGATTGGCCTGTCGTGTATATAATCCCTGTTATGTCATAGTAAGTGCCAGGTGGTACAGTGTGCATATGTGATTGTGTTCTAATGTGTTTTATGAGTAATACAAAGGCTATTTTTGATATAACCTTGTGTGGAGGTTTTTTGTGGTGTGCCTAGTGTGTCACTGTTTTATGTGTTTGTTGCACAAACGCTTTACACATTGCCTCTGGGATAAGCCTGATTGCTCTGCCAAGCTACCAAGGGAGTGAGCAGGGGTTGTCTTCAGCGTGTAACTCCCTTGCCCTGACAAGAGTGGTGGTTTCTGTCTGGCATAGGCACTTGCCTTAGCCAACCAGAAATCCCATTTCTAACACTGGGTCCCTAAAGCACCTTCACTGAGGTGTGACGGCGCTCCCCGCCTTTACTTCACTTCTCGGGGGCCCAGGGATGGGGTCCTGGGTCCCATTCCAGTTTTGCGGGGAGCACAACAGTGCTCCCCAATTTCTACCACTTCACAGGAAGCGCGACGGCCCTCCCTGACTTTGCCTTGTCGTGAGGACAGCCCCTGGGACCTGACCCACTCCAGGGGGCCACTGGAGACCAGCAGCGGAGCCCATGGCGCTTTGTCATCTGTCCGGTAGAGGTCAATGTTTGCCTATCTTTTGGGGGGGCATCTCTCCACCCCAGCTGAGCTGATTTGAATAATATTGGCCTCTTTTTGCTCCTAGTGACCAACCTTAGCCACAGGGAGCAGTCTCTTTCTGCCTCCTGGCCTCCCAGAGGATTTACTGAGCAGGGAGTAGGTTTCACGGGCTCTCTGTGATAGCCTTTCACTGGGTATCTTCTTTTGGACTTCTCTCCTTGCTCAGAAGCCCAGGATTTCCCTCACTGGTCCTGGACACCATCAGAGGCACAGTCTAGTGTCCTGGGGGCAGTCAGACAGCTCCTCCTTCCAACTACCCACGGCATCAGCCTCCTGCACCAGTCTTCCTCAGGCAGAGCACAATCCAGAGAGAGCTATTCTTCCTGTGCAACACCTTTTAAGGATGGGAGGCAGGTGCTGGCAGAAATGCACCTCTGCCCAATCCTGCAGTGCCACATCACCTCTCTGCCCCTGTTTCCTTCATCGTGCATAGGCCTCTGGGATACTTCAAGATGGCGCTGTCCAGGAGTCTCATGCCACATTGTCTCTGAAAAGCCCACTTCCCCGACGGCCAGGACCAGGGCCAGGAGGAGGCCTGGTGCCTGTCACCGGGTGACAGTTGCAAATTGAACAATTGATGGACAGAATGCAGAACAATGTCATACATTCACCCCAGTACAGAGATCTGGGCCTAAATCCATTGTTTTTTTGCTCACCATGCCATTCCAGTTTGAGCCCAGCCATATGCAAATCAGTCTTGACCCTGTACCCAATGGGGACAGACCAGCCCGAACTGCCAGGCCAGGTCATCCCTGGACTGGAAAAAAGCATCTTAGGACCGGTTTCAGGGTTTCATCCCTCATCAGCCAGGATAGCTTGACTCCAGTGGCATGGAGCGCATGGGACCAACATCTGGGCATACCCATCCCACTTGTTGTGACAAATGCAAAACGAACAATGGATGGACAGAATGCAGAACATTGTCATACATTCACCCCAGTACAGAGATCTGGGCCTAAATCCATTGTTTTTCTGCTCACCATGCCATTCCAGTTTGAACCCAGCCATATGCAAATCAGTCTTGACCCAGCACCCAATGGGAACAGTCCAGCCTGGTAACAAGCATCCTAGGACCACGGGGCATGGCCAGGTGCCAAAGATTGCGGTGTGTCTTACTAAAGGCTCCGACCTGAATCTCTTCATTATCCTGGGCATCCCGGCGGAAAGGCAGAATTTCTGGCCTTACTGCGCATCCCCCATGCCTGTGCATACCCGCCGTACCTGGTGATGGTCGTCCGGACCCTGGAGGCGGCTCGCGGCGGCTCTGGATAGAGCAGCCCACTGAGCCGTGAAAGCCCAGCCCCGGCCGCATGGAAGGCCGCTGCGGAGTGGCCCATCTCCTTAAACTGCTGTTGCGGCGGTCCCCGTGATGGTTCCACTGCTGCCCCCTGACTCGGTGAGGCTGCGGCAAGTACGGTGCGACTCTGGAAGGTAACGGAGGCGGCCCCCGGGCTGCTGCATGATATCTGGTCGGGGCGGGTGGAAATTGCGTAATCGCGTTATGCAAATCTCCGCGAAACAGTAAAAAATCACTGCGAACACGCAGAAATTCCACAAACACGCAGAATTGCTTGTTTGCAATGCTTTTTTACTGTTTGCAATCGCTGTTTGCGTGCTCAGGCGGAAATATCTCACGAACACGCATTTGAGAATGCGAACAAGCAAAACATTTCGTGAAGTCGCAGAACGCAGAATTTTGGGCAATTTCGCATTCTCAGCGGATCGCGAAATTACCCAAATTCCGCAAACGGAATGGAATTTACCGCCCAGGCCTAATGTCTTGGGACCCCTGGAGAAGTCTCTGCTGCCAAGGTAGGCATGCCAAATTTATCTGCCTCGGACGTGGGGCCAAGGGGGTCGGTCGGGCCTAGGGCCCCCACCGGAACACAGCATGTGGGAAGACATTATGGACGGGCCAGTGGGCCAAGTCATCTTTTCTGAGGTGGGGACCTCGGGGGTCGGTCGGGTCTAGGGCCCCCACCGGAGCACATCGCGTGAGGTGGCGGTCTGGATGAGCCAGTGGGCAAGGTTACTTCTACTGTGGTTGGGGACCTCAGGGGAGGAATTCGCCATGTGCCTTGGTAGACCAGACAGTCTGGTGAGCTGGGTTGTCTCTCTCGCAGTGGAGGCCTCGTGGGTCGGTCGGGCCCAGGACCTCACATAGACTCTTTCTACTAATACACCTGAAAGGGTCACGCAGGCTGCCATGAGGGAGATAGACACGTGGGTCAGTCGGGCCTAGGGCCCCTCACCTGCAGCTGCTGCGGGGACCGAGGGATGGCCCTGCTCTCTCCGCACCGGTACTGAGGACCTTCTGGTGTTGCATACTCCTTCCTCCTGGGGGATGGTTCGCCAGCTGTGCTGTCTTCTGTGGTCCCCTCCTGTGTTCTGGAGCCTTGGCATGGCATTGGGAGTGGTCCACAACACACTCGGTCTCCACGCTTTACAATTGGCAGTGAGCTGGGGGCAGTGGGGCTGCACTATTCCCATCGTACCCTCGCATTCTCCTGCTCCCGCCCCCGACAGTGTGATCGCTGTGGCGAGGGGCCGTGTGGTGCCGGCGGCGGAGCATGCCCTGTAGGTGGAGGCCACGGGGGTCTGGCCAGGCCTACGGCGCCTCACCTCAACACTATTTGTGGGTTGTCGGCCCGGAAACCGCCCGGCAGACGCATATGCTCTGCACAGAACTACCTTGGGGCTCCCTCAACTGAAGCGGCCACAGACAGCTCTTGATGGTTCTTCCCATAGCCAGAGTCTGAGCTGTGGTACCAAAAATACAAGGGCGGGATGCTTTCTTCACTTTCTCCATCTGATGCATCTTCTGTGACCCCTGTGGGGGTAGTCTGGCCGCCCAGTAGGACGCTGTAGCCACAGAAATCATGGCGAGGCACATCGCTGGTTGGAACGAAACCGACTTGCGGAGTGATCGAACTTAACTACTGATGCGACTACTACACTGGGAAATCACTCTGGTCTGACATCCTAGCCTCGATCCCTATGAGAAGCGCTCATCAGATCGTCATGAGCCGCCTGCGTAACAACACTCCTCTTAATATGCCCCTTGGTGGCCAGGCTGGGACATTGCTCATGACCCCTGGGTCAGCGGCTGTGATAGGTCAGCCTGACATTCCCACTAAGCTTGAATCTGTACTGGTGGAGGTTGAAAAGATCGGCAATGCCCTGGACTTGAGCCGCACCTCCAAACTTAATGGACACTATTACCTCGGACTGCATGCTCTTCTGGGCTGACCAACACAAACTCTCAGACCGGGTTCGCAATGCAGAGGTCACGCTGGCAGACCTTAAACCCCGATCCAGGAATTGATCCTCCGTGCTTCAGGATCTACTAGACCGGGTTTGCACCCTGAAGGAGAAGGTGGATGACGTGGAGGGCCATTCCTGCCAAAATAATGTGTGTGTGGTCAATCTCCCTGAAGGGACTGAGGGACAGGACCTGGAGACCTTTACGGAAGACTGGATGAAAGAGATCATGCTTCCCGGATCGCTCTCCCCACAATTTGTGGTGGAACGGGCCCATTGAGTATCAGCTTGCAGGCCCCCTGCTGGAGCTGGCCCTCTTCCCTTCTTATTTCGAGCCATGAACTTCAGAGACAGAGATACTATTCTACGGGAATTCGGCAAACACCCCGGCCCTAAGGTACAGAATGTCACTGTTTCACTCTTTCCAGATTGCACGGCTCAGGTACAACGGAGCTGAGCCACCTTCATCGTAGTAAAAAAACAACTCTGTGACCTGGACATCCGCTACTCCTTACTTTTGCCGGCCCGCTTGCGGGTCATTAGAGATGGTAACACAAGTATTTTGACTCCCCCATGGAGGCGTGGGACTGGCTCGAAGAACAGGTGTTTTGGCGACGGCACCCAAATCGTCTGATGAAGTCTGACCCCGTGAGCGCCCACGCAGAGGCAGATGCAGGCAGAGAAGAGCCAAGAGCGCGGGGTCTACAGTACACCTCCCCCAGCCCTGACAATATCTGATTAAAACACCAAGGGAACCTGCAGGAAATGGCGGTCCTCCAGTCCTCCAGATCCCCATCCCCGGTTGTCTCTACTGCCTCTATGCCCAAGTCCGGAGCCGCCAAATCCACACCTGAATGGTCCTTGGATGCGGACTTTCCACCGCTCCGGGGTGTCACCCCACAAACTGCAGGTGGCAATATTTGACTTGAATACATGTTAGAACACCATTGTGCTTCAGGGCATGTTTAATTTCATACTTTTGTGATGCTCTATCTCCTGCTCTCCTAGGGGAATAGAAGGGGACGGTCTTTACATTGACTCCTCTCTCTCTCACTGATCTATTTTCCCCCCGAAGTCATACAACGTCACTAGTTCCTAGTCATGATTTGGCGTGATTATTTGGGCAGTTCTTCATGTGTAGGTTCCGCTCTTTTCCTGTTGCAAGGTTTCCTGCTGCCCCACCTTCTTATTTTTTCCCCCCTGTATGAGTCGCCACCCCACAGACCTGCTGCCTCTCTGTCCTTCCCATCCAAAGGGGTCCACCGCACATGGGGCCCCGCACCACACTGGTAGGGCGCACCGATCTCACTTGTCCCGATGACTGACCTAAGCGTCCTAACTTGGAATGTCAGGGGCATTCAGCCACCTCCTAAGTGATATGCCATTTATGCCTATTTGCAGCATTACAACAAGAGTGTTGCATTTTTACAGGAGACGCACCTGGCAGCCGTAGAAGCTACCTGCTTACGCCGACATTGGCATGGCCAGATATACTGTACCAACTATTCGTCCATGGCTAGAGGGGTGATGATATGGTTTAAGTCAGGGGTTCCGTGGGAGGAGAAGGAAGTCCTGACAGACCCAATGGGGCGGTACGTCCTGATAAGTGGCAGACTGAACGGCCAACCAATTTTGCAAGAATTCTTATATTCCCCCAATGTTGCCTAGGGCACCTTTCTGAGTGATCTCTCAAGGATATTGCTCCGGTGGAGGGATGTCCTGTGGCTCCTGGGAGGTGATTTTAATGCAGTACACAACGCATTCCTTGACTGCTCCTTTCTCCCTATCACTAGTACTACAGCTTCCTCTAATGCTCGCCTTTTAGACACCTGGCTGGGTAACTGGGCTATTTCAGATGTTTGGCTGGAATGTCATCCTCACTCCAGAGTATACTATTCCCCGGTCCATAAGTTACATGTGCGCCTCAACCGTATATTTGCATCCGCAACCCTCCTCCCCTTGATACAAACAACTGATTATCTTGGTCGGACACACTCTGATCATAACCCCTTGGTAATGCACCTGGCCTGGCAAGCGCAACCCCCTCCGGTTCCGGCCTGGTGCCTGCAGACCACGGGTCGGAAGACCCCCTCTTCCGAATCTCGCTGGAATCAGCGATAGCTAGCTATTTTGCACTTAATACTGGTTCCACAGACTCTGTTCTCATGAAATGGGAGGTCTTTAAAGTGGTGGTTAGGGGTCATTGTCTGGGACAGATAGAGTATTCGCAGACAATTTGATATCTCACTGGCCCACATTGAGGGACGGCTGCTCTTACTCGAGTCGCAGGTTGTTATTAACCCGGCGCGACAACAGTGCCTCGATGCTGCCCATACAGAACGGGATACATTTCTTGCTCGCTTGCGATGCCATAACTTTTTGGCGCATTCGATCCGCTCTCACTCGGCTGCGGGCAAAGCCGGGAGACTACTGGCTTATTTGATTAGACCAGAACATCCCCAACACCCCATACATTTCTTACTCAACGACCGTGGTCGGGAGCACAGCACCCAGATAGACATTCACGCACTGATGACTGAACACTAGACTCGCCTATATGAGACCTTCTTGACGGGCAATGCCCAAGATGTGGGATCCTTCCTGGACACGGTGGAGTTGACCACTCTAATGATAGACCAGTCCCTGGAGCTGGACTCTCCTCTAGCTGAGGTTGAAATATGGGACGCCTTGCGTTCCTTATCCTCTGGTAAAACTCTGGGGCCGGACGGCCTCCCAACTGAGTTTTTCAAAACCTATGAGGAACATTTGGTGCCGCACCTACTCTTGATGTATGTGGAGGCACTCTCGGGAGGGACTTTGCCCCCAACCATGTGTACTGCTAATTTGGTGTCTTTGTTGAAACCTGGTAAGATCCCTGCGTCTCCCGGCTCCTATCGGCCGCTTGCAATATTAAACTCGGATTATAAGATCCTGGCAAACGTCTTGGCCAACCGGAAAGCTCAGCTGTTCCCTGATCTAGTACACTCTGACCAGAATGGCTTTGTTCCACAGCTCTGAACTTACGCCGCTAATTTCGGGTGGCGGAATATGCCTTGATTGCCTGGCCCTGCTCCGGTTGCATGGTATTAGAACTTTAGAAGGCCTTCCATTCTCTGACCTGGAACTTCATTTTTGCTGCCCTGGTTCGTTTTGGGGTTGGTCCTTACTTCCTCGGCTTGGTGCAACTGTTATATCATAATCCATCAGTTCGGGTTCAGAAGGGCCCATATATTTCAGATCTGATTTGGGTGCGATGTGGGACCCGACAGATATGCCCGTTGTCCCCACTACTATTTGTGCTAACGGTGGAGCCGCTGGGGCCATATCCGCGCGCACGTCAATATGGGGATTGAGCTAGTCTATGGCATACACACCATTTCGCTCTACGAAGATGACCTGTTACTATACCCTCGGGACCTTAATGACATTCCCCCTTCCCTTGATTGAGCCCATTTTGCTTGTGCCTCGGGGCTACGAGTGAACCCGACAAAATCCATACTTTTTCCGTTCTTAGGGGATACTCCTGATCCAGGCTACCCGCGCGGAGGGACACCTGTGGCCTGGTGCATCAATCCTTTTCACTATTTGGGGGCCCGGGTTTATCGCACCAAAGCTGACCTCTTTGACAGGAATGTTGTCCGAGCTGCCACGCGATTCGATCTCAGATGGGTTTCTGGATAACTCTCCCATTGGCGATCTATGGAAAATCACCCTGATTAAAATGGTGGTTCTTCCCCGCCTTCTCTATTTCTTTTCCACTTTACCCCTCATCAACTCCCCTCCCTTTTTCAAGCAATGGGAAAAGGTAGTGCTGGATTTTATATGGGCGACATCATGCCACAGAGTATCCATGGGAAAGCTTTATCTGCCTACTCAGCTGGACGCCCTTGGGGTACTCATTTTTGAACATTACTACCTGGCCTCCCAGCTACAATGGATCGCCAGGTGGATGTCCTCCCGTTATTTACTGGACACGGCCTCTCTACAGCCTCCGCTACTGCTGAAAACCCTTTTACAGATTTTCCATCCTTGCTCCACACTTAGACCCCCTGATATTTTTCTCTTCACTGCAGCGCACAAATGCTTCTGTAGGTGCCTTTTCCTCACTAGATCCACCGTCCCATATGCACCTGCGGTCCCGCTGTTGGGAACTCCATGGGGGGACACCTACACTACAGTGGCTGAGTTACATCACCGGGCCTCGGAAGGGATACAAGACTTGGGGAACCTTTTTCAAGAGGGCACTCTTATTCCATTCCAGCAACTCATAGCAGAGGAGAATCTACATCCTGGGCAGTTACTATTACACAGAACACTCATAGCTTCATTAGCGGCCAAATGGAGTGCACACATTCAGGAACCTCCCACACACCACACTTTGCAATACCTTCACATGATGGAGAGAGGGGGACATCTCACACGCTGGTTCGCATCTTCACTTCGACAACACACGGAAGCTGATCTCACCCGACTTCAACTTCATTGAGAGGGGACTTTTACAGATAAAGAATGGATGGCAGCCCGAGACAGTCCGACCCTCATCCCTCCGAATCAGCGATAAAGCTGATACAATTTTTCATACTGCATCAGGCCTACGTTACCCCAGCCCAAATCAACAGGTACTTCCTCCGCATTGATGACTTGCTTTATATGCTTTGGGGTTGCTCGGTCCTGACTGACTATTGGAACACAGTGACACCTACCCTCACAAGTTGCACCTCCCACACCATTCCCCCGACCTGGGAAGCCCAAGTATTGCACCTCTTCAGCAGAAACAAAAAATGTAGAGCAGCCACATGGTTTCTAGACTTAGGTCTAATACCAGCCAAGCACTTGTACACCAATCGATGGAAATCCCCACTGTCACCCCACCCACTTGTTTGGCACCAATCACTGCTTAACTGGGCGAAAGCGGAGGGTGCGGCGCTATGCAGACAGGACCTGCTTGGCGTTCGCATGTTCCCCCTGGCACCTCAATGGGATGCAATGGTCTCCAAACTCTCGGGGGCGGACACTGACACAGGGACCCCAACTGCATCATAAAGGATTATCACTCAGGGTACACCCCCCAGTGGCGTGAATGCAGAGTAACATCAACACCTGAACTACCACAGCCCTTCTGCCTCAGAGCCCCACTGTCACTGAGTCCTGGTGGTGTTTGAGGCCTCCCAGCTAGTTCGGATGCGGCAGCTGGTCTTGAGCGACTCTCCCCTACCCTTCCTTCGCTTTCGTTGTCCTCATTCCCTTTTGCCCTATGCCCCAGGTTGCGTTTGAACTGCACTGCTCCTGCATTACTCACATGCTACCAGATGCTGAGATTTGCCAGCACCACTCTGTCCCTCTTGAGATATTGCCACAAGCTTTGATGAATTTCCATTTTCTTGTTGCTATTTCTCTCCTTTTCCACCTGTTACATGAATGCTGCTCTGACTGTATGCGTTATTGATAAATGTGCAAAAACAAGCAAAAGGGTTAATAAAAATGATTTAAACAAAAAATAAGCATCCTAGTACTGGTTTCGGGGTATCACCCCTCCTCAGCCAGATTAGCTTGAGTCCAGTGGCATGGAGAGCAGCTGATTGTTGTCCTGCAGTCTCACCCCATCTCTCCCGCCTCAAACGAAGACCTCCACCCTGGCAAATGCTTTCAGTGAAGGACTAGGCCTCTGATGCTACAGCTTTGGGAGGTAGGTTATTAATCCAGCCTGGCAGGGTGACACACAGCCTGGGCTTTGGTTCTGAGCTGAGACACAGAAATATGACATTTCTGGAAGATCCATAAGCAGTACAGATATAACTTTGGACCTAGCAGAATGGTGCTTTTCACACAAATTACAGTGTATGTTTGTGGGGGTATGGAGTTTGTAGGCCCAATGGAATTGAAACGACCCTGTGTGGTCTCCTTTTTCAAAGGAGCATAACAGTGTGTTCCTATAGTGAAACAGTAAAGCACACTGACTATCCCTCACATGTGTCCCTCACATTTTAAGGCCTATTCCATATCACCACCCAACACTGCATAGTCCCTTCTACACCCCTCTATCTGTACCTAGCTCCTGGGCTGCGCAAAACAGGAATCTCCCCCGCATAGCCCTTGTGTGCACCCGTGTCCACATGTAACCAGTCCGGTGCCCCTTACCCTGGCTGTATCACAGCAGCCTTATCTCACAAGGCAGATGCCAGTGGAAAACACATGCAGCCTACTTTAACATGAGTTTACCCTGGGTAAGTCCCAGCTTATGAGGCTCTGCCACAGTAAAAGATCAAAGATCGGGTGATCAAAAAGCAAAAACCCTGGCAGCTCAGATGGTCAGAACCACCTTCTTACACAGACCACTACTGAAAGAAAAACCTCTGCTGACCCAGCAAACTCAAAATTACCAGACAATCTCCCTGCTCCTATTCACAGCAAAGACACTGGAAAAGATCACCAACAAGTTACTCATGGCTCATCTGGAGCAGAACCAGGTTCTCAACGCTTCCCAATTCAGTTTCTGTAGGAATCACAGCACTGAGACTTCCCTGATCACCATCACCAATGAAATCCGGACCTGCATTGACTGAGGAGAAAATGGCTGCTCTGATCCTCCTCTAGTGGCCATCAGACCTCTGACCTGCACCCTCAGCCCTCTGATTATGCCAGGAACCTAGAATCATCACTGACAACAGGCTCACCACAAAATCACAGATCATTGCTGTTGTATCTTAGTAATGATGTAATGTTCTATGGTCACTGTGCTCACTGGATTCCAGAGTGTGGAATCCAGGGAGCAGTCCAGAGATGCAGGGTTACTGAGGGAGTTGGTCCTTGAATGCCTCTGGGGTTGTTGTATTGAATAAACTATCTTTTCTGCAATTAACCACTGTACTACAAGTCATTTCAGTGGCCACGAGGATGGGATCGATTTGAAGAAATTAATGAAGAAAATTTGACTTGGACTGAAGATTTTCTACAACTGAAGACTTTCTACACAACCTCAGGTTAAGGCTGAACGTTTTATGAAAAGGGTACTTCTTTCGTATGGTCAATTTTGTGTCAACAAGCTTTTGAAAACATCAAAAGTGATATCACAAAAGCTGTAGCTCTTAAACCTTATGATCCAGATCATGCTTCTATAATTGTTGTGGACTCTAGTGCATATGGTTTAGGTGCTGTTCTTATGCAAAAGCACAATGGAGTTGAACGAATTATAGCGTTTGCGTCTCGCACACTTAAGGGTGCTGAACCTTCGTATTCCGTAATTGAAAAGGAGGCTTTAGCATGTTGGTGGGGTGTAGACCATTTCAAAACTTTCATTTGGGGAACTTCATTTGAATTAAGAACAGATCACCGACCTCTCATTGATATATTTACTACCAAAGGTGCTTCTAGAGCCACGCCTAGAATAGCAAAATGGTTATATAGACTACAGGGATATAATTTTCAAATAAACTATGTTCCCGGTCACAAAAATATAAATGCAGACTGTTTATCACGCCTTCCCTTGCCTTATGACAAGGATGATACAGCTGAGGATAATGATGAGTGGTTAATTGCCAACATCGAAGAATCCTGTAACAATGCATTTGGTGAACAAGAATGGGTTCAAGCTGTGGCCGATGACACCTTGCTACAGCAAATTATCAATAACTTACATGTTAATGTAGATTTATCATCTTTAGACAAGTCTATTTTGGCCGATTATAAGATGGTTTGGCTGGAATTATCTTTTTATGATGGCATACTTAGGAGAGGCGACAGATTAGTTGTACCTTCAGCATTGCGTGACAAAATGTTGAACTTATTACATGAAGGACACAGTGGAATGACTAGCATGAAAAGGAGAGCTAGAAATGATTTTTGGTGGGTCGGAATGGACAAAGACATAGATAGATGCGTTAGAAATTGTCTAGCATGTATGTCTAGTGACAAATCTCACAAATCTCAGGAAACCACTATTTCTGCAACTCCTTTTCCTGACAAGCCTTGGGACAAAGTCGCTATCGATATTTGTGGTCCATTTCATGTCAAGGGTATTGAAAATAAGTTTGCCATTGTCTTGATGGATTTTCACTCTAAATGGCCTGAAGTAGCTTTTGTAAGGGACATCAAGGCCTCCAATATTATTGAATTTTGCGAGGGAATTTTTCGTAGAGAGGGTTATCCAAGTGTAATCCTATCAGATAATGGTCCGCAATTTATAGCAGAAGAATTTTCTATTTATCTTAACAATGTTGGCGTAAAACACATTACTACCTCTGTATATAATCCTTGAGAAAATGGTTTGATAGAAAGATTCAACCGAGTGTTGAAGGAATGCATTCAACTTGCCAGCAACAACGATGATGATTGCAAAGATGCTGTTAAGGAAATGTTATGGTGTTATAGAAACACTCCCCATACAGCTACAGGAATGTCTCCTTTTTCCTTGTTAAAGGGGCGTGTGGCTGGATCTAAAGTTAAACCCATATGGATGTCTAGAAATAGTACAAAAGTAATTGATGGTAAGAACCTATCAATTAAAGTTCAACAATATCAGAATAAATATGTACAGAATCATAATGCCAAAATCAATTGTAGTGTTAGAGCATTTAAAGTTGGTGACAGGGTATGCTCACAACTAATGGGAAATCGGAAACCTGGTTCCTCTAAGTGGTCTAAACCAAAACAAATTACTCAGGTAACTGGTAATATTGTGAAACTAGATGATGGTAAACAATGGAATGTAAGAAGCATTACGAGATGTAATGATCTTGAATGCAAACAAATTGGTGGTCAGGTTGACAATTCTCAAAAAACATCTGTTGAGAAAAGAGATGATGTACCCATTTCTATGTCTTTATCTACTAGGCCTAAGTGTAAATCTACTAGGCCTAAGTGTAAACCAGTGTGGATGAAGGATTACTTCTGTCCATGATTTGGGTGTCCCCTATGTGTATATAATATGGAATGTAAGTTTGTACCACTCTATATTTGTTTCTCTTTTAGTTTTTTTTTTAGTTTCTTATTTGTAGTTTGTTTTGTTATTTTTATAGAAAGGGAGATATGTTGTATCTTAGTAATGATGTAATGTTCTATGGTCACTGTGCTCACTGGATTCCAGAGTGTGGAATCCAGGGAGCAGTCCAGAGATGCAGGGTTACTGAGGGAGTTGGTCCTTGAATGCCTCTGGGGTTGTTGTATTGAATAAACTATCTTTTCTGCAATTAACCACTGTACTACAAGTCATTTCAATTGCCATCTGCTCTGCCTCTGCTTGCTTCCTCACTCTGTGCATGCTACGCAAGATTATCAAGTGGACACCCCTGCACATGCGAGGCACCATGACGAAGGCCCTCATTACCAGTCAACTGGACTGCAGCAATGCTCTCTAAATAAGAATAGCCACACACCTCCAACAAACACTTCAAACCATACAGAACGCCACAGCCAGACTCTGCCTTGACCTTCCCCGTAGAACCCACATCATACCCCTTCTCAGGCTCCTCCACTGGCTTCCCGTACAGAAGAGATGCCGATTCAAGCTGCTGACCCACGCACACAAGGCTTTACACAACCAATGACCCAATTACATGAACTCCTGCCTGAACTTCCACCAACCATCAAGAAGATTACACTCCACCTCCCTATCAATTGCCCACACTCCCACATCTTCCAAAGCAGAAGTGGTGGATGCTCCTTCTCCCACATTGCAGCAAAAACCTGGAACAGCCTCCCAAAGCAATTCCGGACCATCACTTCACTTCCGAAATTCCAAGGGGCCCTCAAGACCAGGCTCCAATGAGCCTCAGGACCTGAAAGCACCCCGCTACCTTATCAGTTGACTAGCCCTACTTTATAAATCCTGATTTATTTGATGATTGATTGATCAATCCTCACTAATTCCCCCACCATCAGGATAGAGCTTCCAATTCCATTAACCTCTGTTTTAGGTCCTATAAAAAAGCAAGAAAAGAGGGTACCTCAAACCTTGGTGTATCAGAATATGAGGAAACAAAACACTAACCTAAATTGGGTTTTCTCTCAGTATATGGGGACCATAGGTATTGGTTCCTGTGTCTGATCGCATGACTTTTCTCAGCAATCCCAAACGGGAAAAAAATATATACCTGAAAGCCTGCACTGACACTGAAAATAGCAAATAGGGCAGGCATTCTGATGTATATTGAACAATGACCATGTAGTAAATAGGTCAATATTCAAATATTTCTGATGGAAGAGCTAGCTCACGATCATCTGTTGGAATCTCACAATCTCCCTACTCTTCCACCTCAAAATGAGCATGATACTCTAATCTATAACTGAGCCCCTAAGTCTGAATATAGAACTTTGGATGAGATGAGGCATCAATTTAACCCCACTAGCGAAGCCCACTTGACAGTTAAGAAATGTTGCTTTGTCCCACTCTAACAGCCTGTCTAAATAGGAGGGAGTATGACTGACTTCAGCATTCTGCCTTGCACTTCTGAAAGACACTGAAACAAAAAAGTCCCAAGTCAAGACCCGTAAGTCTTAACCCAACCCCCATTCCATCACAGTAAGCCTGAAATGATATCGATATCCTAGTGTACTTTGATCATTGACTTAAATAGTTGAGTTGCAGTTTATTGTGCTTTAAAACTTAAAAGAACCTTGTTTCCAATGATCTAGTTTTGTGCCATTTTGCTCATTACATTCTTGAAGATTTTCAATTTTTTTTATTGTGTTTTGCCATAATATTAAAGTTGTTTGGTACGTACAGTTCTCTAAGAAAACAGTTACTCTTTGTACCCTATCTACCAGGCATTGCGTTTGGTTTCTCAATAAACTACATTGTAACCTAAAAGGATTCTCTTTTATTAAGTTGGTAGGGTGACCCCTTCTCAAATTAATAACCAATTTTTTGACACCAACCTATAAACAGTACCCTAGGTCCAGCAATTTTGTTTCTATTTTTATGTGACCTTTACACTCTTCAAACCTATCAACTATTATTTGAACCTACTTCCTCGCAACATCTTCAAACTCAAGTTCTAACTTTTCATATCACCATGGGTCATTCTGATCATTGTTTCTCTCACTCAAGTAATCTGCACTGACGTGTCAAAAACTATCCACAGAACCTCATCCTGAAAAACCATACTTCAACCTCCTATCCAAGTATAGGACAATGTCCAACATACAAGGTTTGGAAAACCGGCCTAAAGGTATATGTGCACACAACTCATCACCTACTTTAAAAAAGACCATGCCTACTGGTAAATAATATGGAATTCAGTCTAATTGCAACATTGAGACTGGCACCATAAAAAGCTTAGAATATGTTTATCACATTTTGGATGGAGAGATCTAATTTCTCTTTATCACTTCAATCTCTCGGCAGCTTCTAACACAATCTCCACACCGGTGCACCTCAAGGGCCTGCATGGCATCGCTGGGAGCTGAGTTTCCTCTTTTCTAATCAACTGATCTCAGTTTATGAAAATTGAAAATCACCCAATCGGTATAGCTATAATGTTTGTGGGGTACCCCAGAGTTTCACTCTGTTAAATATGTTTCTGGCGCTGCTGAGCTTAATGTTAAAAAAGGCGGGATGCAGAAAAGCATTGCATTTGGAATGTAACAGTAACACAATAATTCCACTGAGAGACACAAAGTGTAATGTGTTTACTTCACTTTCCCCCCAGTTAAGTTAAAAAATGAATTCTGAAGAGTTATTACATTTTTTTTTAGTTAATTTAATGCAAAACATATGTACAAAAATATGTACATCTATTGCAGCTAATTTTAAGAGAAGTGTGATGATTATAAGTGAAAACAGAGTAAATAGTGAGAAAACAAACAATATTCTGCCGAAATATCAAATTGAAAATATTTTGGTACAGGAATATCAAAGGATTCATGTTTCTGTAACATTCTTGTTTCAAACATGTTTGTGGTTGGTGAGGTAGTTTAATTTGTATATATATATTTGTAATATAATATTACAATTGCTTATATTGTTATAATTATAATTGTCGTGTTTCCGGTGGCGCTGGTGAGCAGCACAGCAGCAGTGCGCAGTGAACACAGCACGGCGGCTATTCAGCAGGCGCTGAAGCCCGGGAGAAAAAGCAGAGGAAGAAGGAAAGTCGGGACCCGCTAAGCTGAAAACAACGGGAGCCGCGGGAGAGCTGCGGGCCACGGCCGCCTTGCATAGGAGACCCAGGCAAGGTCAGACTGATTCGGGCAAACTCTGGACTAAACTTTGGGATCACCCGGGTTTACGCCCACGCCCACGCCAAGCCTGAGCCAAGCCTTAGCCCGAGCCCATAGGACGCCCGTACTGAGTCCGGACTCCACAGTGCCCCCCCCCCGCTCCCTCCCCCTCCTCTTCTCGGCTGGGGGAGGTCGAGTGGCAGCGACAGACTCCCTGACTTCCAGACTCCCTGACTCCAGAGGCACTTGCAGAACAATCGGCCAATCAGCCAATCGGCTCGCAGCAGGCAACAACAGGCAACAGCAGCGATTTCCTGCATTTTAGAGCGGATGGGAGGAGGACAGAAGGGATTACAGGCAAGCAGAGAAGCGGAGCAGCGGGCTGGAGGTGTCGAAGGAGCAAGGTTAGAGCGCACCCCTGCATCAGTTCAGTCTCACCCGTACCCACCTGCGCTTGCTCCGGACTGCCAGCACTGTAGTCACTGCCCATAGTCTCACAGTCCACAGCGGACTCCTTTAGCACTCTCCAGGCATCAGTAGCAACACACTGTAACCCACTGTTAGCCCGGGACCAAGTAGGGCTCAGTGGGGTTCAGAGGAAGGGAGTAGGGAGTCGGTCTAGCCAGTAGTCTTGCGCTGCAAGGAGTCCAGGGGAGAAGAGGGGGCATAAAACATCGGGAGACAGCCCGCACCTCAGCGGACCAGCACAGACTGGTACAGACCGGCAGACTGAAATCAAATTGAAGTGCCAGGCGCAAGGACGGGGGCAAAGAGGAAGAGGGAGCAAAGCTCTCCCACTAGCTGGCTAAGAACCGTATAACCTCGCCGACAATCCCTCACACACTGCCGTGCTGACCGGTGCTGACCCGTACGAACCTCTATTGGACCACGCCAAGACGCCAAGTCCCTAGTACTCCCTCATTAAAGATCAGGGGGGCAAGGAGCGGAAAGAAGCGGGCCCGAGCCCCAATCGGGGAAAAATGAGATCAGGGAGAACGCGACACCCGGTTGAAAACAAAAAGCCCTCAAAAAAATCAAAGAAGCAAAACGCAGAAGACATTCCTTCAGGGGCCAAATCCAGCCCAAGGGAGAGGTTGGTCTCAGTACCAACCCCTGAAATGACATCAAATCCTACAAGAAAATCAGGGCTCCTAAAATTCTTTTATCTAAAGGATCCCATTGCAGCAATTTACGCACCAACTGTTGAGGCCAGCAACTTGCCTAACCCTATTTCCCCAATTAACATCCTCCCTACACCGGTTAAAAGCCCATCTAACACGACCAACGGTCAAAAAGGGTCAACTCCCCAACCTCAATCTAAGGGCCCAACACCCAAGGGAAACTCAGCGATTGTTACTGCACAAGTGCATTATTCAAACCCCCACTTAGGGGAAAAAGATCACGCCAAAATCCCAAAGGACATTGTGGTCGATCCCACCACAAAGGAGTGTAGTCGGAATATTAACAACAGCACAACATTTACCGACCTGGTTGAAGCAATGGATCTCAAAGGACCAACAAGGCCTAAAGAAGGACCGACAAGCCACAGCACAACACTTACCGATCTGGTTGAAGTAATGGATTCCAAAGGTCCACCAAGGCCTAACGATGGTCCAGCAAGGCCCAACGAGGGACCGGCAACCCATAGCAATTCTCCTTCAGTATCCCTACGAGACGGAGATCCATGGCAAAAACCGTTGTTTCTATCGAACGACTCCGAATTGGAAGAACTAACGGAGAGAATATCTATGTACCTAGACACTCAAGGTAGAGCACTACGAACTGAGCCGAGTCCGAAAAATCAATACCCGAGTCTAGGTTTGGCGATGTCTACCCCACGCTGCCCAGTGGAAAAAAGAACTCATCCTAACCTTACCATAAATGACAGTAACACCACGTCAATAAATGACCTTCACTCCAATCAAACGGCACCAATAACTATTTCATCAGGCAGCTCGATGGACATAGACACCAAAGATTCGAACAAGACACAAGGAGACCAGCCGTCCACATGGATCAGGACCTTACTAAGTTCTTTAGATCAAGCCATAAAAGTCCTGAACTATCAATCAAATAAAATGGAGGTGCAGATTGACCTCATCACCTTAGTGGCGGGCCACATTGCAGGCATAAACACAAAATTGGACTCACTTTCATCATTGGTAATAAACCAGGGGAAACCAGACGCCCATATCGGCCCAAACAAACAAGAGTGTTATTGTGGTTGTGGTCTCATAATTGAAAAATTAGCAAGTTTGCCGGCCATCCTGATGGACATTCTAGGGGAGGTAAGACACTCCCGCAATCCGGCCGAAAAAACAACCAATCTTACCCCGGAAAAATCACATCCATCCCATGGATCCACCTCAAGCACAAAGGAGCAATTAACGAGCAACCATCGAAAGGATTCAGAACATAACCTAAGGGAAGCGTGGCCAGAAAGATCAGCACAAGATCCGGAAACAACTCAGCCCACCCAAATATCCTTCAAAGAGGAAAAAATAGCAACCAAGAGACAAAAGAAAAAGGCCAGGAAAGCCAGACTAAAGTATAAACAGCAACAAAACAGAGAACTAGGCAACTTGTTTCCGATCTTTAAAGTAAATACCCCCCAGGAAACCAACTCCACCTTAATGACCACGCCGCAAGGCGATAAGGAGGAACTAAACCAGCCGTCAGACAAACTAGACACCCAAATCCTCGTGAGGGACGGGGAATCAAGGCAGAGAGCAACAACATTATCCGCTAATCAATCCTGCCCAACGAATTCCACATTAGCTACAGTCCATAGTGACCAAAGAGAAACATGTTCAGTTTTAACGAAAGATCACAACCCAAGGCAAGGAATTACCAACTCTACCCATATCATAGATAACGGAGGTTCAGAGCAATCAAAGCCCAGACAACCCATGGGAGAAAACCCTGGCATACAAACTCCATCTAAATCGGCCAACCTTCACGATCCGATGCCCCCCAGTAAACAGCCCAGCTCCTTGAAATTGGTAACATCTTCAAATGTAAACCCAGGAGGAATTTCAGGACCAAAGTGGAACACCGCACTTGCCCGCATGTGCGTCACTGTTTCGGAAAACGAGCGCTCCTGCGCCCCACTCCAAATGCGGCACAATCCTTTGCCGTATGAGCAGTCCAATCCTGGACAAAACCAAAGCACAATAATCACGACGAACTCAGTGAAAATGGATCAGGAACAAGATTCCCCCCCCCAAAAGTAGCAACCTTAATGTATCTATGAAGCCTCAACTGACCAAAACAGGCTTCCTGCAAGTTTCTAATAAACTCTCTCATCACCCTGAATCTCCATATCACAAGCTAACTTTTATTCCAGAATATCCATCAAAGGGACCACAGGATATCCTTAATCGAGGCAACTTGCTAAAACTGTTTCATGAAACACCAGAACTAAGTGAGATAACATCACAGGACCTCCTGGCCGTCGAATTCAAAAGAAACCGTCAGAATACAGACTCTGAAGACACCGTCACAACGTGGGCCTCAAAGGCCATCACAGACAAGATATTCTCCACAAAAGATCATTTTGAAACATGGGGAATATCGATTGTACGAAACACACGCCCAAGATATCCATTCCCGTTACAAAAAAGTACCCGCAACGAAACAAAGGGGAACGAAAAAAAAGGTTCTCCCTTTTCCTGTCTACTAGGTGCACGCGCTACTTCACCACCAGCAGCATCAAGTTCTACGAATGGGGTAATCTTGAAAGTAAATAAGCAACCAACCAGTCAACATGGCCGGGACAAAATGGATTGGTCCTGGGTCCCTATGGTCTTGAGTAACAAGGGTCCCTAACACAGAGAAAAACCTTTCAATGACTCCATGCAGGAGGGAGGAAATGCAGAGTGTTCAAAAAACAACAAACCTCTCTGTTTGTTCATGGAACGTACACGGCTTCCATGAAATGGAGCTGGACCATGACACACAAGCCTTCTTTTCCCAACAAGATATAATCCTGATTCAGGAGTCATGGAAATTATCACCCACAGTAATACCAGGGTTCAAGGCCCACCACATCTTGGCAGAAAGACTCTCAAACTTTGGGCACCCCCGGGGAGGCCTATCAACTCATATAACCCAAAAATACAATTGGACATCGGAAGCACTGGACGTAGGCCTTAATTGGGTGCAAGTGACTAGAATCACAGAAACTCTGGCAGTTGGGCCAGAGCAGTGGCAAATCATAATTCTCAACGTCTATATCCACCCGGAACGGAAGTCACACCAAGACAAACAAACAAGCCTAACGTCACTGATAAAACTGATGCAAAAAACCCATTCAGGATGTTCATTATTAATCTCCGGGGACTTCAACAGTGACCTAATCGGCAAAAACAGGGCAAAAGGAAACATGCCGAGGTTAACTTCCAACCTAAGAGAACTAGGTCTGACGATTCTGAACGGCAACACGAGGGGGGACAGGCCGGCAGGCATTACGTACCTGTGTGGAAGGGCTCACTCAACGATAGACTACACAATAGTAAGCAACAATCTAGTTCCAGGCGTCGAGACTTTCAAAATTGTTCAGCGGCCAGAAAGTGACCACTTCCCCCAAATAACCACCTTAAACACCACGCCCACTCTGGCACCGAACCTTTCTTGTCTACTGCATCAAGCATCCAAATTCAACCTAAAGAAATTAAAATGGCGAGGAGAAGGGCTGGAAAAAATTCGGTCCGCCGTCACAGCTCGAATACTTGAGCAAGGGCTGCAAAAAAAGGAAGATCTTGTAAAAAATTGGGAGCAACTGGTCCTGGACCTTCTCCATAAATTCCCAGCAACACCAGGGACACAGATCAAGTCTACCTTCAAAAAGGAGCCTTGGTTCAACATGGAACTAAGAACAAAAAAAAGGAGGGTAGCCAAAGCGGCCCGAGACCTAGCACGACAAAAAAGACTGGGGTTACAAGCAAACAAGGGAGACCTGATCGAAGCCAGAAGCGCTTATAGAAAGTCACTGAGCATCGCAAAATCCTCCTACAAGGAAAAGCTATGGAATAAACTCCTAAGTGCAGGAAAACATCCTAACAGCCGTTACTTTTGGGGCATGATTAATGATCTAAACAAAGGATCTAAACTCCATCAGGAAGCAGGAGTAGGAGCTGACGCTTGGTCCCAGCACGTACAATCCCTATATTGCACAACAACAGTAGGTCTCTCGAACGACATAAGGTCAACAAATTTAATTGAGGATGATCAGACGGGAATCAACAGCACAGGTACAGAAGGATTAGGGACGAAGGGGGGTTCAAAAGAGGAGACGGTATTCCCGGAACTAACTACTAGAGGAGAACTCTGTAAAATTATTAAAAGACTAAAAGCTGAAGGAGCTGCAGGCCCGAATGGGCTACCCAACGCCATCTTCAAACACGACCTGGAATTCTGGGCAGATACCCTAATGCCACTTTTCAATCATATTTATAATGATGCCCTGGTTCCCGCGTCTTGGAAGGGTAACGTCATTCACCCAATTTTTAAACATGGTGACCATCGCATTCCAACAAACTATAGGCTTATATCTTTGATAGATGTAGAAGCAAAGCTTTACGCCTCCTGCATCCTTTTAAAGCTGCAAGAATGGATTGAAGAATCAAACAGAATTCCTTGGTTCCAGACAGGCTTTAGGCGGAAAATGGGAACAATCACCAACCTCACTTGCCTGTCATTACTAACGGACAGAATGGCAGCAAAGGGTGCACGGTTGTACGCCTGCTTCGTCGATATCAAATCGGCCTTTGACAGAGTTAACCGAGAGCGTTTATGGGGTAAGCTACAGTGTTGGGGGATGCCGACCAAACTGTTAAAGGCAATAAAAGTTCTATACCAAAACACATGGGCAAAGGTGAAATTGGGAAATGGAGCTTATACCACGAGGAATATACCAACGTACCAGGGCCTAAAACAAGGCTGCGTTTTAGCACCCACCCTTTTTAATCTTTTCCTTTCCGACCTCGCAAAAGTGCTGGAGACGGACGAAGTTCACCCTCCATCATTGGCTAATCATCGAATTCCTTGCCTACAATATGCTGATGATATAGTACTGCTGAGTAAAACTCCAATTGGTCTACAAAGAGCTCTAAACCTACTAGCAAAATATTTAAAGCAAGAGGGTCTGGACCTAAGCAAAGAAAAAACAAAAGTGGTCCGTCTGGTAGACCCAAAGAAACTAAGATATACATGGATGGTGAACGGGACAAAGGTGCAGGAACAAGGGTCGTACAAGTACCTCGGAATCACAATATCTCAGGGCGCAAAACAAACGGAGCATAGAACTGCAATACGCGCAAAAGCCCAAACCCTAATCTTTGCTTACCGTCTACTAAAAACAAAGATGGACTGTCCAAATCACAAACATCTGTTGAAGGTCATGTCGGCACAAATTTTACCCTCTCTGTCTTACGGTCTAGTCACCTGGTGTGGCAAGGAAACAGACTTACTAAATGAGCTCCAAACCAAAATCTACAAAGCAGTTTTTAATCTTCCAAGATGTGCCTCAGCCTCGCAAGTTAGGCTTGAATTTGGTCTGCAAAACCAGAAATATAGGAGCATGAGCGGCTTCGTAAAACTGTGCCATAAACTTAGATCTGCAGACCCGGAATCCATGGACTGGCTAAACTGGGAAGTTATAAAAAATCAAGGGGAGACCGGAACCCCGTGCTCCTGGGGAAACTACCTGAAAATCTCCGTAAAAGAGCTGGAGTTGGAAGCTGCATGGGAATCCGCGATGGATAAAGCAAGCATAAGCAGATTGGCCAACAAGGTAGCAAGGAAAAAATCCTTTCAAGAAGATAAAGGGACACTACTAAAACGGCGACACGGCTGGACCATTATCAATTCCTTCAAAGCAGGACTACCACACGCTTACTTAACCTCTCACTTCAACGTGCATTTAAAAAGAGCCTTTACAGATTATAGGATGGGCATGCACATCTCGAAGGATCTATTACCATCCTGGAAAGGTAACCACCAGACTGCGCAATGCAGACTATGCGGCTATAAAACAGAATCACTAGCTCATTTTTTGTGTGTCTGTCCTGCACTTATGGCACAACGGCAACGACTGTTAAAAGGTATTTGCAATGAGCTAAATATCCGCACCTGCAGACAAGCAGTAACTTGTTGGTTGGGAGGGAGTTCTATTCCTATGGCTTGCCGGGGAACAAAATTCATGGCAGAAGTGAAAAAAAGTTTGAGCCAAGTAGAACGAGGAGAAGGTTAAGAAGCAGGACACTAAGGCTGCCTTGATTTTAACGAGTGGTAAAGTTTGTATAAACAAGCAAAAACATTTTGATATTCAAAGACAGCGGGAGCATCTCCGGAAGAAACTTTTAAAACATCGTCCCACATAATTTTTAACAAGGGAGGAGACTTAATTTTACCAAACATATTTACACTTTGTATTATTATTTATAATGTGAAAATTGTAATAATTTTAATTAATTATGCAATAAACCTTTTTGACTTTGACTTTGATATTGTTATATTTTTAGTATACATTTTTTATATTTTGGAAATGTTTGAGGAACAGAATGTATGTTTTTTTGAGCAAATGAGTGGAAATGTTTAAAAATATAGTCAAACAAATATTGCAAAATATTTTTTTAATGTTTTGTCAATTTTTGTATTTAAATAATGTAACTGGTTAATCATATATGGCATTGTTCATTAAAGTATTTACTTTTTTACTGGTTGAATATAATATTTTTTTCCTTTAGAAGCCATCATAATTCAAAATATTTTACATATTGTGGAGAGGTGTGGCTCAATGATTAGGCGGGGAATTGAACCCCCGCTGAGGCGGGGGTTGAATTCCCCGCCTCAGCGGGTCTTGGGCTCAAAATTCCACTGACCTGATAATTCTCGCCTCGGTGCCTATGCCAATCATGGAGTCCCACTCTGCAACTCTGGGCAATAGCTTGCTTAATCTTCACAACAGCCCCCACAACGCTAAGGATGGCTTGCCTCCACCTTGGGGGTGCCCAGGAGTGGACGCCTCACAGGGAAAGCCAGGATGGGTTCCACAGCGGTATTCGTACAAGCGCCTTGAGACCCTTGCGGGTGAGTAGTGCGCTATACAAGTATTTATTTACATTTACATTTTACAATACATTTTACATATTTACTACAATAAGGGTTTAACTTAAATTAAATCTCTTGTGTTTTTTTTATTTGTTAGCGTTTTTATTTATAGATTTGAATTAATAATTTAAAAGATTGTAAATTTAAATTGTATTTAATATGGATTTTGTAACTTGATAATGGTTCATTTTCATTTAAATATTTAATTTAATACAGTTAATTTGTGTTCATAAATGTTTTTCTATTTATTTTATAATATACTTTAAAATACTTCAAGTTTTTAAATGTTTTAAAAACGTTGTATAATATAGTGTTTATCAATATGTTTTATATTGGGTGGAAAATATATTATCATAACATTTAAATACTTTTAAATACATTTAAATACTTTACACCTATGGCTTAAGTTTGAGAATAGTAATTCTATCTCCCTTGGAGTCCAACATTTGCCTCAAAGTAGTTTAGATTTGAGTGGGGATATTAAAACTGCCCCCTCTAGAGATTGGCATGGAAATAGTGAATCGACCCCCTCAAATTCCAATGCTTTCCTAAATGTGACTTAAATTGGATGGGAATATTGAATCTGTCCCCTCACAGTCCAACGCTTTCCCCAACATGGATTAGATTGGAGTGGCTATAGTATCTACCCCCGAATCAAAACACTTTCCCCTGTTTTGTTTGGCTGGTAGTGGGAATGTTCTGCAATCTACTTTAGTTTAGAGAAGCAACATTTAATTTATACCCGAAAGGAGGAAAACTTTGCCAGCTTTAAGAAAAGCGTTAAAACCTGGCTTTTCAATAAATAATTGTAGTCTCTGGCCGTTTTGCTTTCTGTGCTGTTGGATTCTTTGTCCTGGCGCCGGGAAACCCTTTGTGGGTATCTGCGCGCATTACAAATGCAAAAAATAAATAAATAAATAAATACCCTTGAAAATTGAACTCTTGGTTTAGTGTGTTTAACTTTAGCTAGGAAGAAATATTCTTTTTGTAAGCATTGTCATTTCTTGTGATGTTTCTAGTTGTATAGGAGAGTGTAGATTTGATATGCAAATATAGGATTTTTAATAACATGCTTTGCTTTACATTTTAGACTATGAAATTAAAAATTAAAAAATGGCACACTGTTTTGTAAGGTAAGTTTCATTACATGTAGTCATTTTCCTAATCTATACAATTGTCTACTTTTTATGTTTTTATACATTTAATATTTAGTTGCATTGCAGCTTACATTGTCATAAATGTTTAACATAATTATCATGGATTTACATTTATTTAACAGAAATATTTTAAACATATATTTCTTTTAGTATTTTTTAAACAATATATATTGAGCATTTTACATTTTTATATTTTTCATACACAAAGGTCCTTATTGCAACTATGGTGGTCAGACCGCCAGGTTGCAGCGGTGGTGTCCGGAAAATGCCGCTAAGTCGGCGGCATCCCAACTGCTGCCTTACGACTTAACTGCTGGGTTGGCTGTGTGACTGCGGCCGTTCCACAGAGGCAGCATGCCTCAGCTCCTAGAGAGAGCCTGAAGCAAATGCAGCCACCGTGCAGTGCCACTTACATGCCGGGCGCACTGCTGCCATGCACCATGTCATGCATGGCACACATTGTGCGCACGATAGTGCAGGCATAATGGGGCACAACATTTGCCCCCAGCCGCAATACCCAATTGGCTCAATCACCCTGGGGTCCCTTTTGTGGCCCTTTCTCTGCCCTTCCACCGACCTTTTATTGCGGGGTCCCCATCATGAGAAGATCAGTGGTCCTAATCCTCACGGCACTTCCTCCATTGACCGCCGCCTTTCCCACCACCGCCGCCGGTGGACCCGAGATCCTGACTGTGGCGGTGGTCTAGCAGCAGTCTGAGTGCACTGCTTGTAATCGGGTGGTCGGAATGCTGAGGATGTGGTGGTTGGACCACCGCAGAATGTATTTTCTTCATACATACAAGGTATTCAAATAAATTCTGCCTTTCTAACAGAATAACGCACACTCCAGAAGCACAATGACGCAAGCAATTCAGTTTATTTTCAGGAGAGCAACTCTATGCATTTCAGGTACATCAGGCCTTGATCATGGGACCAGGCATAGACGTAAAACTGTCTTAAATGCAGTGCAGTAAAATAAGTGAGAGTGATGACTGTGCACAGAAAAAGACAACATGTAGGAAGTGATGCTGTGGGCTCCATCTAGGACTGTAATCCTACATAATGCTGGGATGTGCATGTCCCAATGATACTTTAATGATATCTTCAGTTCAATCTTACATTTAGACACTAATTGAAAACAACTAGATATGTTCCACAAAGTATGAAGATGCACCCAAAGCAATTATCTAATCTAAAAAACATCTGTGTAAGAAGTGACACGTGTCAGTAAACAGTCAGAACCCAAAATACTGGAAGAGCTGAGCATAATAAATCACAATCCACATTACATTACTAATTTCATGATGAATAGCGTTGACACATGATATAAAAGCATAACAGCAGTTAAAAACCCAAATCCAACGATTCAGGGCAATCATACATACAGGAGCATACTGAAGCAGCAATATCATATAAAACATTTTGTGGGATTTACACGTATTGTTGAAATACTGCCAAAGTGGGACATGTTACAGGCATAAAATGCTCTGATATAAACAAGATTTTCCACTTTTATTTATAGATTATTTATGCCTTTGGATTGTCATGGATTTTCATCTCTTCAGCCACAAAACTGCAAGTAATATTATTTTTATTTTTGAAAATATTGGGAAATGATTTTGTATTGTTTTGCATTATAAGATATTTATTGTTAATGATATTTTATGTTCTCTATATTTTGCACCCCATTTTGTATTATGTGTTCTGGATTAGAGAGCTGGTATTTATTTGAGTCATTATTCATGTATTAATCATTATTTCAGTATTGTTTACTCTTACATGCTATGAATTTATCCTGTATGTTTATGTTTGACTTAAGATTAAAAACATTAAAAAAAATTCAAATATTGGATTGGTTATAGGATTCTTTAGGGTTGTTTTGGCCTGGATAAACAACCAAAGAGTGAATCCAAAAGAAAAAAAATATGGAAAAAGTCACTCTAATTTGTTAAAAGAACCCTCACTCACCAACCTGGTTGGTGACATGCTTCATTATAGGGTTCCATTAGAGATGCCGACTGCATCTCTGGTGTGCTACAACGCCTGATTACAGCGGAGCAGGACGTCTTTTATGGGCCTATCAAAAAGTGTGATGAGTGCAAAAAAAGGGTGAAGTTAAAAAGTGCAAAGGCTTTATCCAAAACAATTTTAATGGCAGAAAGCCAAGCACTGGATAAAAACATACTCACTGGTTTAAATTGACCAGATACATCCTAATCAATAAAGGTCAACATGTTTCAGCTTCTGAACGTACTACTTGAAGCTTTCTTCAGGACCAACTGCACCACAGCAGTTTAAGCATGCTAAGGCTTACCCTGACCTGTGGTGCAATAAACTGAATTAACTCACGGTTTTGTAGCAGCCTTCAAGTATTTCCCAAAAGCCATGAATGTCTGTAAAAACAAGAAAAAAGATGGAAGTTTTGTACAACATTTATTAAGCTTGTATATATACATCCATAAATCTTAAACTCATTATAGTGATTAATCCATGGTCGAAATTAAATTCAAACAGCGCACAAATAGTGCGGCAGAAATGTCCATTGACATCTTGATTATTATTAGTTGATAACCAACTAGAAAAGGGGCATCAGTGGATCAAAGCACTCACTAGTTGGCATCAGAAAACAATTGTTTTAACCCGTCATCCCAGCTTAAATCGCGCTGGGGAAAAAAGTGATTAATTGAACCTGACTGGTCAACCCCACATCATAAATGCTGGTTGATGCGGCAGAGCAACGTAAATAAAACATATACATATCATAAGGAATACAGGGCTTACGTGCAAAAAAGAGTCACACCACTCCTTAGGTTCTGTTGGGTGATGGGACTCTAAATCCAAATCCAAATCTGAAAGTAAAAAGCAAAAGGGAAATTCGTTTCACAAATCTCCATACATCCGACCCGTTTTTAATTGGTAGCCGGTACGGGGAAAAGATAATGTTACTCTCTCAACAAGAATTAACCGCTGACTGGAAACCTGATCCATTCCAAAAGACCTGGAGATGTCAGTGGCTCCAGAGTTGGCCGATATATAGTGAGTGGTTTTGGCAGGGAATGGCGAATTCGGCGTCCCGACGCATCATAATGTTACATGACCAGCCATGGTCATGTGAATCGCGTCTGGGACGGAAGTGAGGTGATAACTCCCGGAAAGCTAGACTGCTAACCACACATGTGTATAATGAAAAAAATGGTGGAACCCTATGTCGAAGCATGTCACCAACCAGGTTGATGAGTAATGGTTCTTTTTATCAAATTAGAGTAATGTTTTCCACATTTTTCTTTTCTTTTGGATACACTCTTTGGTTGTTTAACAAGTATAGTCCAGTGGGACTAAGAGTGACTCCTTGCCCTCTCTCTCTTGTTGTTTTTATATTTTTAAACTGGTCACTTAAGAGATAGGTTCATGTTATGAAGTCTAAGTACAGAAGAGCTTGATTGTTGGTAAAGAATTCAACTTTCCTTTGCAACATTTTGTGTATTTCTGTGGTTTATTTGAAGCTTAGGGTAAGTGATTGTTCCATTCTATGGGGCTCATTACGCTGGTGGACGATCCGTCCGCCATTGTTGTTGTTCAGGGACCGACCATCGGAAAGGCGGTAGTCCAGCAGAGTGTATTAGGATGTGCCCGCCACTATGGCAGCCGCATCCAGGGCCCTGATCATTGCGGATGGCAGCACTGTTCGCAATGCCAAAATGCCACATAGTGCATTTCTATGCACAATGTGGCAGGCACCATGCAGTGCCTGCCACCTTCTGCATGGCCCAGCGCACATACCCCCCCCCCCCCACATAGAGGGGGCCCACAACAGGTCCCCAAACCCAGCCTTTCCATGGCAGTTCTACCACCATGGAAAGGTTGGCTAACGCCAGCATTGTGATCTGGCGGGCGGTGGGTGGTAGGCACTGCTGCCATTTTACCCACGCTGACCGCTCTGCAAGGTAATAGTGACAATTGCCTTTGGTGGAAGCGTGGAGGGTGGTCTTTGTGACCGGTCACAAAGCGATTCCCCCCACCATCCTAATGTGGCAGGGAAACAGGAGTCAGATGGCGGAGGGACCGCCACGGCCGGCGCAGCGGTGGCCTTCCCTCCTCCATCCTAATGAGCCCCTTAGTTCTTGGTAATTTGTTCCTTTTTTAGAATTTCTAAAAATCTGTATAATGTAGGGTGCCATTCTTCCACTGCAGTGTTGGTTTTTGCCTGATGTGCCCTGGTGCTGTTGTAAACGTTCTACCGTGGAATATGACAGCTGAGTTAGCATCTGTGATCACAATATTACAGTCTGCCAACCCACGTATTTTCAAACTAGTTCATTATGGAAGTTAATTTTTGTTCATGTCTTTGATAGGAAGGTTTGCATTAATAGGCTGAAATGTTTTGCTTCTTCAGTTACAGGGACAATTGCTAGGGCAATGGGGTTTTTATTTTATGGGCAAATTTGGCATTTGATGAGTATTCTTCACTAAATGCTGATTTTTGCATGTGTCTCCAGATATTGGGATTATATGTGATTGTAATACCCTTAAATACCTGAATGTGGATTTATCGTTACAATGGTAAAAATCATTGCTTGCTTAAAATTGATAATTATTTTTTGAGGATTGTAGTTAGTGGGTTTTGATCTAAATTTGTTTACTAGTTCTTGTTAAGTAGTCTTAATAAATTTTGTAGATTGGTGTGAATGGTGGAGGACACAATTTGAAAGTGTCATCCATCATCTATGTGTTGCTTTGGGCAAGTTTTAGTCAGCCATTGTTAGTGTGTGCTATATATAATTATTGATCTCTCATTGTTATCATTGTTATATAAAAGGAATGCATCATTTGTGCGTTAATGTAAGTATTTCTGGGATGTTTATATTGGCAACTCTTTTTGGAGATGCACATATTTCTCTGGTTGTTTTTCTAGTTCTGGCTATGAGTCTTTTTAAATTGGGAATTGCAGGGAGCTGGCCTGTGGTGTAATCAATCAGGAACCCTGAGGATTCAGTTTTTTAGATTGTGCCAGTAGGCTTTTGGGAACTGATATAAGCTTCCCTGAATTATTGCAGTACATTTCTTACTTCAATTTCTTTTATTTTGGGAGGATGATTATGCTGTCTAACATTTCTCAGAATTTCATCTTTTATAGTTGCCTTCCCATAACATTCATTAGAATAATATTGTGTAAGTTTCTGGTGCTTTCTTTCACTGCTTGTAATTTCGTTGTTTCCGTGAATCACTGTGACTTAATAATTTTTAATTCCGAAATCTTGTATATGTGGCTCAGTTAGACATTTTATTTGTGCGCTATACAATAAGAAATTATAAAAAAATTGTATTAACAGTTTTTTTAACAAAATAACTATATACGCATTTGCAAAATATATTTTTGCATTTATACTTGTGAATTACGTGCCTCTGGTATTTTATGGAAATGTATCTTTCATTGCTTGTTGAATTGGCTTTTCTTCTGAACTGCTGGAAACAATTGTAGCATTATTTGTATGTGGTAAGTAATTAATGCAGTTGTATCTTTCAACTGTTCTCTGCTATTTCCCTGTTTAGCTACTTATTTGTTAATATTGTTACAATTTACTTTCTATTTATTTGTTATTGTGTTGCTTGATTTTCAAATATGTATCCAACTTTGTTTTCAGTGATGTTTCCTTTTTGGATGAGACGCGCTTCGTTTATCTGAATTCAGGGGACATGATAATAGAAAGATACATCAAGTACTTAGTTAAAATAAGCACATGATTTGAATATTTAAGTTACATGTCTCTATCCCCTGAAACTATAACAGATGATAGCAATGATGGAGAGGGTTTCCAATGGTGGACGCGTCATCAACTTAGACCAACTCGTCCATCAGCACACACATACTATAAATCAACTAACTTACCACACCAGCAGCTGCAACTACAAGCATTACAACACATTTACCACTCACACCATGCATCAGCACATTCTTGCTACTAAAACCAGAGATGGCTGAAAGAGGACATCCCAGATTCTCATAAAATGAGGTAACTATTATATTGAATGAATAATTAGGTTAGAGCCTCAGTTGATTGGAGCCCTGGAACAGACAGACATAAAGAGGAATGTGGGCCATAATTGTGGATAAGATGAATGTGGTCTCATAAACAATATGCTCACAGGAGGAAATCCTCAAGTGATGGAATGACCTGCATGGGAAAGTCCTTTCCCTCCATTCCAGTGTACACCAAGATGACTTTGCACCTGGTGGTTGTTCTCCCAGGCCTCTCAACCTCATGCCCTGCGAGGGAAAAGTATTGTTCTTACTCCTCACTTAAGGCATCGTGGGAATTCCAGGTGGAGAGGAGACTAGTGAGAAGGAACATTACCTCTCCATTCTACCAAGTTCACCTCCTACCCACTCTGGCATAGCAAACGTTTCAACACTAATGTAAACCTATTTATGCAAGCTTTATATATGATATTTGTTATAACTCAATACATCTATTATCCAATCCCAGTCTACCATTACCTCACTATGATACACCATGCCCCTCACAAAAATATCAGTCAAGGAAAATGTATGTATAGGTGTAAATTGTAACTTTTAACAATAAACACGGCCTACCCTAGTTAATGTTTGCATGTAGAAATCGACTAATACTAATGTAATTGCTGAACACCATATTCTTATTCGCATCCCATAGAATATTTGTCTTCATATACTACAATTCTTTTTAAACCATTTCTGGTAGTTTAACGTACATCAGGTGACTCCATGTAGTTCCATTTCAGTTTTTAAAAATAATGTATCAATGCATTTTTGTGTTTTTTCTCATTGTGTGTGTCATGTTCATTTGTAACATTTATACTATAATAATTAAAAAGCAAAAATAAGGGTGTAGCCATTTTATATAAGTAGTAGCACTGTTTTGTTGGATACATTACAAGCTCACATAACAATGATTATTTTGTTTCTGTTGTAGTTCAGGGATTAATTATTTAGATGAAAATACATTTAACACAAACATTGAATCACACACATAAAAGTTCTTTTTCATATTTGTATGTGTAAGTCTCTACAAAACATCTCAAAGTTGCGTGTGTCTGCTGACCAAAGTATTTCATCTGTCCCACTCAAGACTCACTCTATTACTAATAAAATATAGAATTATATGTAGTACAAAACAAAATAGCTGTACTGCAGTGCCTTAACTGTGTGTATAAAGATTAAACCTATTTCAACTAAATTCTGTTGTTGGAGCAACTCAAAATAATGTAACAGGTATATTTTTCACTTACTCTGGATATATTATATTCGTAAAAGCAACAGCAGAGTAGACAAAGCCTAGATGTGAGAGATAACATACACCACATAATTTCAGGGCAAAATTTTGAAATCAGCACTCACATGACAGTTTAAAGAAAATATCACAGCAGCATGAAGATTGCTTTCTGCAAGGACACTCAACTGAATCATCTATTACTTCAGCCCCATCATGCACAGCGTTGTAATAAATGATGTCATCGCAGATGTAGCAGTCAGTTGATCAATGATGTCATAGAATATATCATGAGTGATGTAATATGAGAGGTAATTAGCAGTGCATTGCAAGAGAGCAAGGTATAGTTACTTTAGGGTATGAGTTATTTTGGAAAGGGGCGACCATTCGGTCCCCCCGAATGTATGGCGGAGTACCACGATCCCCCCGGGAAGCCATCTAGGGCGGGAGGCGAGTCTCGGCTGGTATGCCCGAAGCGGCGTAGCCGGGGCGCGCTCTTTTCCCGCCCTGGAGTGGGCTGGCCTAGACACTGACGCGGCCGGCCACGCCCTTTGGGGCAGGCAGGGGCGGGTTTACGCCCGCCCTGAAGACGGATAAAAGGAGCAACAAGCCAAGAAAGCATCCTCTTGTTCCTGTGCTCTAAAGCTGCACCTCCTCGCTGCACGTGAGCTCGAGACGGAACAAAGAGCCAATTTTGGTGGTAATCTTTCTCTTTGTCTTACAGATACTCTGTCCGAGAATGCCGAAGAAAGTCGGAAAGCGAGTTACTACCGATCAGATGCTCCGTATGCTCATGAAAGAAGTAACCGATCTGAAGAAACAGATGGCGGCGAAAGACAGGGAAGGGGGACCGAAACGACCTTTGGCGGGAGCAGCTCCTGGAGGAAAAGGCAAGAGACCCAGAAGGGGGGCAGCTGGGGGAGACATCCCGGTTCCCGATACCCCACTCGAAGAGCCAACTCCGGAGGGGAATCCGATTCCTGTGGTGGTCACTCCCGTGTCCGGGGAGGATATGCCGCCTGAGTTGGCGGCACAATTGGCAGCGTGGTTGGGAAAGGATAGCGGGGGCGCCACGGCTGACGACGCACGGGTGTTGATGAAGCAACTGCGTGAAACTAGGGAGGCGGTGAAAGCACCATCGCCAGTTACCACGCTGTCTCCGGTGGTGGAAAAAGCAACAGGAGCAGGTCCAGCGGCAGACGCAGACGCAGCTTCCGGTTCAGGTAAGCGGCCATTGCCGATTGCGAGGGATGAGTCTGCACCTTCACGAAGGGAAAAGTTGGGTCAGCATGTCCCTCTGGCTATTAAGGAAAAGATGTGGGCAGATGAGTATGTAAACATTTTCTCGTTGCTTACCGACCATTATGAGATGGAGCATGTTAAGAGCCAAAAGGAGCTCATGCATCCGAGTGTTTGGCGCGCAAAAATGGCCGCCTTTAAGGTTGACGAAAACATTGGCACTTGGGGCAGGGCATGGGGAATCTTTACCTCCATCATGGGCGAACGTAGGCCCGAGTTGCTGTCCGAATTGCCTATTTATCAGTCACGGATCATGGAATATTCTGTATCATATGGGGGCAATCAGTGGTTCTGTTACGATAATATTTTTAGAAAAGCGAAAGAGCACGACAAAAACTTGACTTGGGATTGTTACGACTCTGTTTCGTGGTCAAAAATGGAGAGTACTGGTATGTTTAAGTTACCTTTGGTAGGGAGTAGCGGGGGTGAGTCCTCCCGCCAATATGCTGGGACACCCTTTCGATCAGGTACAGGTAACGACTACCACTCGAGGCCGAACGGCAACACAGGTAAAAAGGAGATTTGTTGGAACTTCAACAGGGGTAAATGTACGAGGCCCCAGGGGTCATGCAAATTTAGACACGAATGTGGAGGGTGTGGGCAGCCATCCCATCCTGAGTCCATGTGCAGAGCCAAAACGGGTGATAACGGGGGTAGGGGAGGCGCCAAACAGGTCTGAAATAGTCCGAGGGGCGCCTTTACCTACTCCGATTGATACCATGGCAATGATTCCTTGGCTCAGCGAATACCCGGATCATGCTTCCGCTGGGGTGTTGCGGAACGGGTTTTCATATGGTTTCCGCATCCCAGTGGGGGATTTTCAGGGTGTGGCAAAATGTAAAAAACCAACTGTCGGTCTTACAACATACGACCGTGGTACAGGAGAAGATTGGGAAGGAGGTTACTCGAGGTCGAGTCGCCGGTCCATTTGATGAGCCACCAAGTGCTAACTTTGTTTGTTCTCCTTTGGGGGTGGTCCCTAAGAAGGACCCGGGTGAGTTCCGACTGATACATAATTTATCAGCCCCACGTGGTCTTTCCGTGAATGATGCGATAGACCCGGAAGTGTGTTCGGTGCGGTACGCATCTTTCGATGGGGCCGTTGCCATGTTGAATCGCCTAGGGCCCGGGGCGCTGATGGCGAAATCAGATATTGAGTCAGCGTTCCGGTTGCTCCCGGTACACCCAGACGATCAGCGTCTCCTTGGTTTCATGTTTCAGGGTCACTATTACATGGATAGATGTATGCCAATGGGTTGCTCTATATCTTGTGCCTATTTTGAAAAGTTCAGTTGTTTTCTGCAATGGGTCTTCACAAAGAGGTCGGGTTTTCAACATATCATGCATTATCTCGATGACTTTTTGTTTCTGGGGGCGGCCGGGGATCCGGAATGTGGACAGGCTTTGAATGAATTTTGTGCCTTAATGAAGCATTTCGGTGTGCCATTGGCACCAGGTAAGACTGTGGGTCCCTCGACTTGCCTCGAGTTCCTGGGGATCGAGCTCGACTCAGTGGAAGGTTGTTTTAGATTACCAAGAGAGAAGGTGTTAAGATTCAGGGCATCCTTGGAAGCATGTATTAGTGAGTCTAAGGTCAAGCTGCATCAGTTGCAACGATTGGTGGGCCAGCTGAATTTTGCCCTGAGAGTCATGCCGATGGCCCGCCCCTTTTCCCGCTCGATCGCTCAGGCCATGGTCGGCCTGAAGGAGGGTCATCATCGCACGAGGCTATCGGCAGAGGTTCGCCAGGACATTCGCATTTGGTTGGCATTTCTGGCGGAGTTCAATGGTGGAATTGTCTGGAATAAACCGGCCGTGTCCTCCGAGGAGCTGGGGCTGTGGACAGATTCAGCTGGGAGCATTGGTTTTGGTGCCATATTCGGCACACGATGGTCGGCTCAAAAATGGCCGTTATGGTGGCATGAGTGTGGGCTGACAAGTAACATTGCCTTTCTTGAACTTTTTCCCATTCTTGTGGCCCTAAAAACTTGGCCTGAGGGGTTCAGAGATCACTCTGTGGTGGTTTGGTCTGATAACATGACCGTGGTTGAGTGTATCAATAGCCAGGCAGCACGATGCAAATGGATCCTGAGATTGCTCAAAGAAATTGTGTTAATGTGTATGCAATTGAACGTGCTATTTAAGGCAAGACATGTGCCGGGGGTAATGAATAAAGCGGCTGATGCGCTTTCTCGTTTTCGTATGCAGGCCTTCTGGGGTTTTCTGCCCACAGCGGACCCGGTGGCGGCACCCTTTCCCGAAGCTCTCTGGTCTCTCGGTGCCCCGAACTACAGAACCTCGTGGGAGAGAGTTTAGCACCCAGGACGAGGAAGGCATATGAAGGGGCGTTTCGTTCCTATTGGGCCTTTTTGGGGGCTGCTAGGGGAGAGCTTTGGGGCCAGGAAGAGCTAGTAGTAAAATTTCTGCTGTCTTTACATCAGGCAGGCAAATCAGTGGCTACAGCCCAGAGGTATCGGGCCGCCATTTCCTTTATGGCAAGGGCTCATGGGATTCAGGACCCGACTGCGTCTTTCGTTGTACAAAAAGCGCTACGTGGGTGGCAACGCCTTGAGGGTCGCAGAGTAGATGAAAGGCGCCCGATAGGTCTGGATAGGTTGGCTCTGTTGTTGTCTGTACTTCCTGCAACGTGTTCATCCCAGTATGAAACAAGGTTATTCCGAGCCGCTTTTGTGCTAGCATTCCATGGGGCTATGCGGGTTAGCGAACTAGTGGCAAAGAACAAGCAGGATACCATGGGGGGACTGTGCCGGGAGCACGTTCAGGTCAGGGGGGAGACAATGACTGTCTCGTTTGTCAGGTCTAAGACCGATCAGGGTGCGATTGGGGACTGCATAATCATACAAAGGATTCCCGGGTCTTCCATGTGCCCTGTGGGTTGCGTAGAGGAATATTTAGCGCAAAGGGTGGCATCATGGGGGGGGACCTTGTTGAGACACGCTGACGCCACCCCACTGACGAGGTTTCAGTTCCAGCGGGTGCTTGCGATGTCGATTTCGGCCGCGGGCTTGAACCCCGGCGAGTTTGGGACCCATTCCTTTCGGATAGGGGCTGCTACAGAGGCTACAGCCAGGGGTCTGAATGTTGAACAAGTAAAACATGTGGGGCGTTGGTCCTCGAACTGTTATAAGAGGTATGTGCGGTTGCACATGTTGTGAAGCTGTAACGATGTACTCACGCTTCTTGTTTTGTTTGGTTTTCAGTTGCGCAAGCCTACGAGGCGGGGCGGACTGTGCAGTCGACCCAACACCGGGGGTCCAGCGGTCAGACATCACCGGCTGCGAAAAAGGAGGTGTGGGTCGTGGGCCACTCATACGTGAGGCGTGCCGCGGACGTATTCAAAGCAGGTGACATGATTCACGTGGCTGGGGAATACGGGTACAGTGTGTCCTTCTACGGAAAGGGCGGGCTCTGTATTGACCAGTTTCGATCATTTTTCGAGGGTTTGTTAGGGCGGACAAGGTCACCGCCGTCTGTAGTCATAGTACATCTTGGGGGCAATGATTTGGTGACCACTGGTAGACGACTTCTTCTTGAGGCGATGCTTTCCACAGTAAGTTGGTTAGCGAGAAGAGTTCCAGGGTGCACAATTGCATGGTCCCATATGATCCCACGGAAAGTGTGGCGGGGGGCTCTTTCGGTCTCTGCTCTGAATCATTCAGTAAGGAAAATTAATAATAAAGTGAGTAGATTGTTCCGTTCAAGTACACTGCATTCTATTTCGCATGGTTGTATTAAAGGGGACAGTATGTATTTGGGGGATGGTGTTCATTTGTCTCGGATGGGGAACGAGTTACTCATAGGAGACCTGATAGCTTGGTTAAAGACTTTATTACATGACCTTTAGGCAGGAGTGTTGTGGGGGGTCCGGATAGCCGGTCAACTATCCGGCCTGTGGCGGTAAGGTCATGATCGGTGAGCAGTAATTGGAAGATCCCTATGGGTGGGCGTCACCCATTACGGATGGGAGCGCTCAAGGGAGGTGGCCATTGGCCCCTCAACGGGGAGGCGGTCCCTTCTAAGGATGGGCCGCCGAAAGAAAAGGAAAGGCGGTCAAGGCCCCTTCCTGGGTAGGAGGGGCTACAGCCCCCTCCTGGGGAATTTCCCGGGGCCAGGACATCTGCGACGGCAGATGTGGTAAGTTGTGTGGGGTTTGGGAGGGGGTCTACGCTACCTTCTAGATACCTCACACGAGTCCTCGGACGACCTTTAAATGGCGTCGAGTTTATTGGGGCCCCCGTCAAGTCAAGGGAAATTGGTAAATGCACTTGAGGTACACCTCTGTGCGGTCGCCCCTCACAAGTGAGGGGGATATGTCTGGTTTAGGGATCTTGACACCGGTTACGACCTTGCCGTTGGCCCTTAAACGTTAGGATGTACAATTTCAAGTTAAATGTTTTGTAGGATGTTAGTTCGGCTAGGAGAACCTTTGTATTAGAGAATATGTTAAGGTTAGCCAAACATCGCAATGTGGAAATGAAATTGTACATTAATATGAAACTGTTATTTTAATGTTTTAATTTTGTTTCATATTTTAATAAATACGGCCGGGAGGGTCACTCCCTCCCGTCTTCCAAAAGTTCAGAACCGTTTCCGGTGTCCCATCCTTGGGGATTGTGTTGAGAGGGGGTGGCGGGTATCTCAGCCATATGGAAAGGGGCGACCATTCGGTCCCCCCGAACGTATGGCGTAGTACCACGATCCCCCCCGGAAGCCATCTTGGGCGGGAGGCGAGTCTCGGCTGGTATGCCCGAAGCGGCGTAGCCGGGGCGCGCTCTTTTCCCGCCCTGGAGTGGGCTGGCCTAGACACTGACGCGGCCGGCCACGCCCTTTGGGGCAGGCAGGGGCGGGTTTACGCCCGCCCTGAAGACGGATAAAAGGAGCAACAAGCCAAGAAAGCATCCTCTTGTTCCTGTGCTCTAAAGCTGCACCTCCTCGCTGCACGTGAGCTCGAGACGGAACAAAGAGCCAATTTTGACCCACCCACCAGCCCCTGAGGACAGCAAGTGGTTTTGAATAAAGTTTGATGTGGTAACGCAAATTTTTTGCAGGTTGTGATGATTGTCGTGATAACTTTGAATATGCAATAAAGAATGGTCAAATTGTGGTATGTTTTGCAAATAAAGTAATGATGCACTAGTGTTGATCAGTAATCATGCCTTTTAATAAGTTGTAATTGTTACTGTCTTTTAGTAATTTAGTCATTTAGTAATTTAGTTAGAATTGTCGTATTTATTTTGGTCGGGCGGTAAGGTCATGATCGGTGAGCAGTAATTGGAAGATCCCTATGGGTGGGCGTCACCCATTACGGATGGGAGCGCTCAAGGGAGGTGGCCATTGACCCCTCAACGGGGAGGCGGTCCCTTCTAAGGATGGGCCGCCGAAAGAAAAGGAAAGGCGGTCAAGGCCCCTTCCTGGGTAGGAGGGGCTACAGCCCCCTCCTGGCGAATTTCCCGGGGCCAGGACATCTGCGACGGCAGATGTGGTAAGTTGTGTGGGGTTTGGGAGGGGGTCTACGCTACCTTCTAGATACCTCACACGAGTCCTCGGACGACCTTTAAATGGCGTCGAGTTTATTGGGGCCCCCGTCAAGTCAAGGGAAATTGGTAAATGCACTTGAGGTACACCTCTGTGCGGTCGCCCCTCACAAGTGAGGGGGATATGTCTGGTTTAGGGATCTTGACACCGGTTACGACCTTGCCGTTGGCCCTTAAACGTTAGGATGTACAATTTCAAGTTAAATGTTTTGTAGGATGTTAGTTCGGCTAGGAGAACCTTTGTATTAGAGAATATGTTAAGGTTAGCCAAACATCGCAATGTGGAAATGAAATTGTACATTAATATGAAACTGTTATTTTAATGTTTTAATTTTGTTTCATATTTTAATAAATACGGCCGGGAGGGTCACTCCCTCCCGTCTTCCAAAAGTTCAGAACCGTTTCCGGTGTCCCATCCTTGGGGATTGTGTTGAGAGGGGGTGGCGGGTATCTCAGCCATATAATTGAGATAACCATAATTGGTGAATTTCAGTGGTTTTGTTAGTTTAAATGGTATGTTTTCACTGACATTTTCACCTAACTATAACTTCCCTTTAACCTTTGGTTTTATCAGTGAATTTTCAAGATTTTGTTTAAATGTAAAGTAAAAAACAAGTTACTTGCTTTTGATAAAACTTGTTCTGGTAGAGTCAATATCTAACTGCATATTTCTCACCTTGGAATTTTCCCCAGGAATCAGACAGGATTTGGAAAATCTTGAGCAGAGCATCCGCACTCCAGTAGGTGGCGTCGATTGGCTCATCTTTTTTCGCCTTGAAATTAACATGCACCATTCTTATATAGGCACCAACCTAATGTGCTGAAATCAGTTTCTTTTGTGACTATTTCCAAACAAAAAACTCAGAACTACATTAGACTGAATATTTGACCAGTGTGCAAAATATAACAGGATGTTAGGGTGAAGAACCATGTTGCAGAACAGGGAGTGTTAAAAATTAGGTTGAGGGTTGGCTGGGGTATGATCCCTAGTCAAGCAACAACCACAATCCTAGTCAGGGTAAGAAGCAAGCAAACCCTAATTTAGCCTGTGCACACCTTCCTGTAGCTTGGCACAGAGAAGGCAGGTTTAACTTAGAGTCAATATGTAAAGTATTTATGCAACTCCTCAAACAGCAAAATAGTGAAGACAGCACACAAAAAGATTCCATACCAGGTTATAGAGATAGAACTTACTTAAATAAAAAAGCAAGACCAAAGAGACACAAATCCAATCAGTAGAACTTGAGATATCGAATTTGAAAGTTTATGGGGCAAAAAGTGCTATTTGGGCTATTAATTGCACAAGACTGAGATAAAGTGAAAAGTTCAGGCTGAACACGATGGAGCACAGGCCAGCCACAGGGACTCAATCAGGCCTGCTGAACCAAAGTACCTTAATCCTGATTGTGGAGCATTGCATGGATAAGAATTTAAGAGTTTAAAAATTATTCATTACCATGACATGTAAAACGTAAAAATACATGTTCTGTCTTTTAAATACATTGCACCCTGCCCTCTGGGCTGTCCAAGGCCTACCTTAGGGGTGATGTTAATGTATAAAAAGGGAAGGTTTGAGACTGGCAAAAGGCATACTTTCCCAGGTCGAAATGGCGGTGAGACAGCACACACAGGCTCTGTAATGCCACTTAAGTGAGTGGCACAATTAGTGCTGCAAGTCCACTAGCAATATTTATTTGAAAGGCCCTGGGCACATGTGGTGCACTTTACTAGGGAGTTATAAGTAAATTAAATATGACTATCGGGTATGAGCTAATGTTATCATGATTTAGCGAGAGAGCACATGCCCTTGGCACTGGTTAGCAGGTGTAAAATGCTGAAAGTCCTTAGGCCAACAAAAACATATTCAGCTAAAATTAGGAGGAGGAAGGCAGACGCGCTTGATTACGAGGCGCAGAGGTGCTGCCGGTGAAGAGTGTGTGTGTTGCCTGGCAAAAACATTTTTAAATTTATGATTTTAAGACTATCACTGTAACATCGTGTATTTTACTCTGTTTCTTACCTGCTGACATCTCGGTCGGCGCCTCGTTCCACCGCGGCAAGTGCCGTTTGTAGTGGAGGGCGTTCACGACCTGGGCACGCCCCCTGAGGGTGTCTACATCGCCAGAGGCGGGGTTGGTGCCTATTTAGGGAACACTGCATTTTCCCGCGCAGCGGACACGCGCGGCGGGCAGCCGGCGGGTTGCCGAATGCCCGCCAAAGGCGAGCCCGTCTGCGCCCGTCTGCGCCCGTTCATGCTGGTCCGTCGCCAGTGGCCAGGATCCCTGGTTGTTTAGTCTGCTGTCATGGCCCCGTTTGCTCGTGAGGAGCTATTTGCTCTCCGATGTCAAACGGCCTGTGCGGCCCATTCTTGGCACCCCGGCTCACACTATTTGCGGTGTGACCATTGCAGCTTTGAGGCCACGGAGGCTGTCCCTATTCCACCAGCCTCTGCTGTTGAGAAAAACACTACTGCGAGCCTACAGATCCTAAGCCTCAATTGTAGGTCCCTTGTTAAACACCATGAGGATATCCATGAGCTTCTTATGGATTACTCTCCTGACTTGCTAGTTTTAACAGATACGTGGCTAACTAGTGACGCATTGGCTATCCCAGCTTTAGCCCTTCCCTCCAACTATCTCATTCAAACTCAGAATAGAGCTAAGGGTAGGGGAGGGGGATTGGCGGTGATTTTTAAAGCGATCTATTCCTGCACTCTTTCCCCTGCAAAGATAGCCAACTGTGAAAGCGCTCTTTTTAAGTTAAAGGTCTCAGACACCTTCACTTTTACTGGGCTGGTAATTTACCACCCTCCTGGACCAGCGAGTGCTTTCCAGGAGTCACTGGTTTTAAATGTCTCTGCCCTTACTATGCAGTCAGCTAACTTTAGTGTACTGGGTGATCTCAATCTCCATTTGGAGTCATGTAGTTCCCCGGCCATACTTAAGTTTCTGGGGGATTTGGAAGCTTGCCAATTATGTCAACTGGTTGTAGGATCTTCCCACTTAGCAGGTCACTTATTGGACCCGGTGTTTTCAAACATCCAGGGAATTTCAGTCTCCACCCCCAGTCCTCTTAGCTGGACGGACCATTTCCTGGTGCAGATCTCTGTTAAGATTCCAGCCAGCTTTGGGGAAAAGCCTCCTCCCCCTCTTTGGAGACGAGCATGGCAAAAACTTGATGGGGCTCTGTTTGAGGCTAGACTAATAAACTCCCGGCCAGATTGGCCTGTTAACTTGGATGAGGCGGATCTAGTCTATAGAGAATGGATCAATGAGTCCTTGGATTATTTTAGACCTAGGAAAATGTCAAGACCCAAACGCAAACAGTCCCACTTATGGTACTGTGAGGCACTCTCAATAAAAAAAAAGCAGTGCACGGTACTTGAACGTATCTGGAGACGAACGTATGACTCTGTTGCCAAATCCAATTTTAGAAGTGCCACTAAAGCCTATCATAGGCTTATAAAAAAGACCAAGGCTAGTTATTACACTGATCTGATCAATGCCAGCACTAATCGCGCTAAAACTATCTTCGTGCTAGTGAAGGAGCTTACTAAACCACCTGTCGGGACTAATAACATCATAGTGTCTGACTTACAATGTGAAAATCTGGCGCACTTTTTTATCAACAAAGTTCAAGGGATCTATAATACATTCAATTCTGGAGGCCCGTCTATGACTTATAGATCTGTCACAGATCCACCAGATCTTCCCTATTCCCTCGTAACTCTTCCACACATCTCTCAGACAGATATGGAACTCCTGACTTTAAGAATTAAATCGGGGTCTCCGGAAGATCCTGTCAAACCAGAGATGTTTAGATTGTGTCAGAACTCCATCATGAAGGAAGGGCGGGAACTGATTAACAAATCTCTGCAGTCAGCCACTATCCCGAAATCGTGGAAGCACGCCAAGGTGATCCCCTTGTTAAAAAAACCCACCCTGGACTCTTCCAAGCCAGAAAGCTTCCGGCCTATCTCCTTGCTTCCGTACTTGGCCAAAGTTACGGAGGCTCATGTAAACTCCATCTTGACGGGTTTCTTGGAGACTAATGGGATCTTGGAGGAGTCTCAGAATGGATTCTGTGCCAAACATAGCACGGAGTCGGCCTTACTGGCCGTTATGGAACATCTAAGGGTGGCACAGGACATGGGCAGCACCTCAGCTGTGGTGCTGCTGGATTTGAGCGCGGCGTTTGACACCGTTTCCCATGGGATCCTGCTTAGGAGACTGTGGGAGATAGGTGTCATAGATGAAGCTCTGGACTGGTTCGTGTCATTTCTATCTGACCCTTCCTTCCAGGTTCATGCTCCCTCATACTCATCAAGCAGTTATCCATTAGGCTGCGGTGTCCCACAGGGCTCTGCCCTCAGCCCCACGCTGTTTAATGTGTATGTCCGCCCCTTGGCCATAATGGCCAGCGAACGTAACATCAAATTAATATCCTATGCGGATGATACGCAACTGATTTTTACCTTTTCTAATAACACCGTGGGAGATCAAGCCAAATTTCAAGAGGACATTCTAGCCATTTCCAGCTGGCTAACAGAGAACTGCCTTCAGTTAAATTCATCTAAGACTGAAGTCCTCCTTATTGGCACTGATACTCAAAAGTGGGATGAGCGGTGGTGGCCCCCTACATTGGGCCCCCCTCCCACGCCCAAGAGGGAGGTTAAAAATCTGGGCGTGATTCTAGATGACGCACTCACCCTGGATTCCCACGCAAAAAGAGTCGCTGGTACTTGTTATGGTCACCTGCGCTCTTTGAAACCTATCCTCGGCTTCTTTGAACCTTCCATCCGTCAGACAATTGTCTAAGCTATGGTCTTATCCCATCTAGACTATTGTAATGTTCTTATGCTAGGGTCCAATCTGACAGTCGTTAATAGACTACAAAGAGCCCAGAACGCTGCAGCCCGTACTTTGTTCGGTCTGCCGAAACGTTGCCACACTTCTCAGGTCTTACGTAGACTCCATTGGCTGCCCGTCAAACAGCGCATTCAATTTAAAGCCTTGTGTGTTATTCACAGAATGTTGCATTGTCTAGGTCCCCAAATCTTGCAAGGAATTTGTTCCTTTTATGTCCCGCCACGTGCCCTCCGCTCTGCGGACCTTTCCCTTGCCTGTACCATCAAAATCCGGAAGTGCAGAGCTGGAGGCCGATCTTTTAAGTTTCTGGCACCAAAACTCTGGAACTCTATCCCTCTGGATGTGCGCTCCATCACTAATCACCTTCATTTTCGAAAACACGTTAAAACTTGGTTTTCCTCTATCTAGGGCTCCTTTTGAGCAGGTACTTTACCGTATCCCTCTGGGCGTTATGTAATTGGGCTTGTCTGCAAGCGCTGGGACGCCTCGTTGCTGGGGTAGCCATGCGCTATATAAGCATATTATAACATAACATAACAAAAGGTTTGGGGGTAACCCTTCGGAAAGGGCTATTTCTGGCAGGGAGGATGGGAGGGCAGGTGAGGAATCTGTGGTTGGATAGAGCCTCTACCAGAAAAAGCATTACCAATGATAAGTAACATATTCTTCTGACAGAGATTTCTCTACCACAGATTTTTCACTTTAGAGTAGATAACCAAGTAATACTTTCCCAAAAATGTGTCTGAAAACAGCTCAAACCAGGAAATTATGGAGAACTGAACAGCCAAAATACCAATCCTAGTAGATGTGACTGTCTAAGCAGTAGTGCCTCATGCACTTGGGGGATGATACTCACATTGCAGCTGGGAAGATATCCAAGACAGATACCCCGCATGCCAATGCAAAAGTAGAATCCTTGGCCTTGGAGGAATAGGCCGCGAGCCGTCAGAAGGCTGATTTATAGCTAGTGCATAATAGAACATGATGCAGAGTATAATCCATTGAGAGATGGTCTGTTTCTGCACTGCCTTGTCCTTTTTTTTTACCCCACTGAAAAGACGGTCGTCCACCCAATATTCGTTGGTGCAATCAAGATAGAAAGAGAGAGCTCTCTTTGGGTCCAAAATAGTGGAATCTCTCCTCCTTCTTAGATGGAGGAGGCAGGGTAAAAAAGGGAGTGACCACCTTCGGCAGAAAAGAGGCACATGTCAGAAGAACCAGTTTGTCTGGATAAAAGCAGGTGCATGGAGGGTTAACTGACAAAGCTTCAAGCTCTCTGACCCTCTGGTCTGACGTAATGGCAATCAAGAAAGCTGACTTGAGGGTTAGGGTTAGACAGACAATAAGCTCTAATTCCCTAGACTTTGTTTTTGCAAGGAGTGAAATATTGTTTTCCAGCATCTAACTCTTCAGAAAATTACATCACTCATTTCCAGCCAACACTATCTGTACAAGATGAAGACAGAGAAAACAGCAATTATTTGAGCAGACTCAGACAGGAATTTCCTCTGTTTGCGCATGTTAGGACTGAGTATGATATTGAATTAGAACCCTGCTCCATTGCAATGAAAGGAATGACCTACACGGTAAGTCTTCATCATATGCATTGCCCAACACCCCTACGTAGCCATCCACAAAATCGTATCCAGATCTATCTAGGCCACATACACTCATCCGCCCAACACTTTGACTCCACCTCATACATATCCTAATAACCACCACCTACCCTAAGTTACTGAATGCAAACTCCAACTCACGCTCATTAATGCAATCTTTACATTACTCCACACTCTAGACATTGCAGCTCTGCTCACTTAGCACAAGCTCACCACACTTACGATCACAGAAACATGGCTCATCGCCACATCCTTTTACATTCTAGACATGCTCCCACAGGTTGCAGCATCTTGTATGCGACTGCACACATGACAAGGGAGAAGGCTTTGCCATTATCTCTAAGTCTTCCTGGTCCTGCACCTTAGGTAAGCAAGTCATACTAGATCAAGTGATACTACATGGAGCTCCTCACATGTCCTTTCCCACTTCCCAGAAGACAGTATGCCAATATTTACTTTATCTAAAGGCCTCTTTGACAGAGCTGGGAATTCATAGAAGATTTATGAAACCTCTTTAGTCATCAATCTGGTATGCCTATACAATCTTCCTTGTTCTTTACGCTCTAAGAAAGCTCAGGCATTAATATAAATGATGCCCCTCCTCAGCCTAATTGTCGCACTCAACGTAGTACAGTATGTCACACAACCAACACTACAAAAGCCAAATCCTCAGCCCTCATCTTGTTGACATCACTAACCATTTAATGCAAACAGTCCATTCCTCTGTTCTGAACTAACCACCTCACCCTGCTCAGCGTCCAACACTCACTCAGAGGTAATCCCAAAAGAGAACAGCAAATGGTTAGATCTTTAAAAGACTTTTCCATTCAAAATGTTAGCTCAAATTCATCTCTTATTCTACCACGTCTAAATCCAGGGTCAGCATTCTTCAGACACCAAAGAGAATGAAAGAATAACTGAATCCTGATCATCTCATACTACTGTCTTTCCACTATACATACACAGATAACTCATCAGAAACTGTATACTAACTCCATAAATGCAGCTGACAACAGAAGTACACTCTTCAAAACAATTATGCATTATATCAAACCTGTGTCTAATTCTCCTACAGAGCCATGTGCTATGCCCCAGACCTCTTCCTCAGTGACAAAATACAGAAAATCCAACAGCACATTGACAACACCGAGGCTGTTGCTACGCTAATAACCTCCCCTCCTCACTGCAGCCTATAATGGTCCTTCTTCCAACCTCTGTCTCGCGGATCTTGTTAAATTCCTCACTTTTCTCAAATCCACTTTCTTTTAAAATGATGTTGTATCTTTACCCTTCATCATGCCCCTTTGAGGAGAAGGTCTGTGAGCCCTACTTACCATCTTTAACACCTCTCTAACTTGAGACGTCTTCGCAGAAAATTTAAAGATGAGCAACATCCTCCCACACCTGAAGAAATCTATACTAGATCTTTATGACTTTGCCAGCCACCAGGCCATCATTCATTTACCCTTCATTATCAAGATCATCAAAAAAGCAGTCCGCACTCAACTTCAAGATCATATTAGTGGCAACAATCCCCTACAGAACTCCCAATACAGATATATATATCATGCGGCAGCAAGCATGAAAGCAGCTACCTTGCAAATTGTATATGATACCTAATCAACCATACATAAAGCTAATCCCTGCTTCTTGATTTTGCTGGACTACTCAGCTTCCTTTGATGCCCTCAGCCATCTCACCCTCATCCACACAGTGAAGTGTGTAATGTGATTCACTGAGGAGTCCTTCAATGGTTTTCCTCCTACCAAAATCAATGTGTTCACTTAGGTACCTCAAGGTCCTATAAGCTCCTTATAACCTGCAAAGTCTCCTATGGTTCAATCATGTGCCAGTCCTGTTCAATCTCGTGGGATTCTCCTCAACTGATGTCATGAAATTCAACCAAGACATTGATGACATGCATAGCTGAAAGTATGTTCTACTTTTGACATTCCATTCCTAAAAGGCTGCCTGTACCTTGTGCAGACCCAGATGTTAAGCACTTACCAAAAGCCCAACCCTAGGAAAGTCGAATTCATACAATTCTTTAAGAAGGACAAAGAAGGGGGGCGTGGCCAAGATGGCGGGTGAGCGGACGCTTCCTCCCGTAGCTCCCCCGGCCCAGCTCAGCCCGAGCCCCGATCCCCGCGCTTCTCTCCCCCCGCGGCTGCACTGCGGGTGAGAGAACTGTGCCGGAGTTCGTGGGGCACATTTTGATACCACTTTGACTTCTGTGGCCCCGGGGGAAGTCCCCGAAAAGTTTATTCGGAGATCGCTCCGAGGAGTGGAGCCCGGGTCGCCCCGAGGAGAAGAGCCTGGAGGCGGAGCATACGGCGGCGCTGTCCGCGCGCCTCGGCTGGGCCGAGTGCTGAAAAGCTGAAAGCCGGAGATCCCGAGGGAGCGGAATAGACGGACTCCGCGGAGTGAGGAGGCTTCCTGACCGGTGCCCTGGTGGCAAACACCATTGCTGGGCGACGAACCCCAGCCCTGCGCCGGCGACCTTCCCCCTACCCTGGGCTTCGAGGGGTGACGCCTTGCGAACTCCGCGCCTGGAGGCACTGGATGGCGGAGTTCGAGCAGTGCCCGAGCCGGGCAAATCAACTGGTGGTGAAGGGAGACATCGGTTTCGCACTTTCCGGACCCGTTGCTGTTTGAGAGTCGCCCACGGACTTGCTGGCCCGGGCTGCCTCCTTGGGTTCCACCCTCCCGCCATCTTGTCTTTGTGTAGCTGAGCCCAGTGACCCTTGCCCGCACCCTTCTCACACGGGAGCCTCGGTTTGTCCTGGCACCGACTCATCTGCTGCCCTCCCTGGGAGTACGAGGCTGGAGGCCTCCACTTTGGACGTTGCTGCCTGCCCTGCTGGCCCGGGGGTTGTCTTGCCCAGGCCCGGGCCGCCATTTTGTCGCCTGTGACGCACTACCCTTGTCCCCGACGAGGGCCTCACATCTGGTGCCCGCGAGCGGTGGCACTCGCCTACAGCAACTGACCCTAGGCTTCACCGGGGGCCAAGATGACTGGGAGACGTGGCGCGGCACGAGGAGATCGCACTTTGCCGGAAATGCTCGGCAGGTCCCAGCAACTACGCGACAGGGCACAGCCGTCCCCGGGGACCTCCCGGGCATCAACGGACGCAACCGTGGGCGAGCCACCAGTCACGAGGTCCTTCATGGAGGACTTATTCAGCTCCCTCAAGGAGGAATTTCAAACTCTTAAGACCGAGGTGGCTGGAGAGGTCCGGGAAGTGCGCAGGGAGGTCGAAGGCCTGGGCGAGCGGGTCGATACTGTGGAGACGGCGGCCCAACGTCGCGATGAGGAGATAACTCATCTCCAGCAGGACGTCCTCCGCCTCCGGGAGCAATGTGTTGAGCTCCAGGCCCACTCGGAGGACCTCGAGAACAGGTCCAGGCGGAATAACATCCGGGTGCGAGGTGTTCCATCCGCGGATGAAGGTGCGGACCTAGTGGCCTATCTGCAGGACCTGTTCCGCGACATCTTGGAGGAAGAAGCGGATTTCCCGATCCGCATTGACAGAGCACACAGGGTGGGCCGCCAGCGCCAGTCATCGGCACCCCCGCCTGATATCCTGGCATTCCTGCCGGATTTCCCCCTAAAAGAGCGCATCATGACGGAGGCCCGCAGGAGGCAGCCGCTGACCTTCCGAGAAAGACCTGTGGCGCTCTATCAGGACCTGTCCGCCATCACACTGCAGAAGCGCAGGTCTTTCCGCATCGCTACGGACTTTCTGCGAGAGCATGAGACACCCTATTCCTGGGGTCACCCCTTCCGTCTTATCTTTCGATGGAATGGGGTGCTGCATCAGCTGCGCTCTTTACAAGATGTTTGTGGAGTACTGGGCCTTACTGCTACGGAGGAGGAAGGGGCTACACCCGCATGGCGGCGCCCCGAGCGGCGGGGCCGACGGAGATCGAGGAGGCGCCAATCGTCAGCGACGGCGAGTCGTCCAGACTCGCCCACCATCAGAGCAGACATGGCGGAGGCCCTGAGGACTGCGGCCAGGAACTTGCCTGAAGCTACTGGTGTGGCACTAACGGCCTAACTATTCTCCGGGGGGAGAGACTCTTAGCTTTAACGATGCTGGGCTGGGGCTGGGGGCTGGGGGGGCGAAGAGGGGGGTGTGTGGCTGGACGTCCACTTGACTGTTTTCTGCAGACTCGCCCACTTGGGCTAGACTGAGACTATGGGGTGTTGTTTCCTGTTTTTTTTGTTTTGGTTGGTTGCCATGGGTTGGCTCTGGGGGGGTTTAACTGTTGGTTTGGTGTGGGGGGGGTCCCGTCCGAAGTTGTCCGAACATGTGCGATGTTGCCTCTGGCCTTCCCTGCGCCCCTGCCCCGCGCGCCCCCTCCACTGATCCCTCACTCACTGCATAGCGCGTTGTTTCCCTGGAGGCGATGCCGCCCCTGAAAGTAGTGACCCTTAATGTTAAGGGTCTGAATAACCCCGTGAAGCGTAGGGCGATCCTTTCCTTGTTGGAGGGGTCGCAGGCGGATATCTGCCTCCTGCAGGAAACCCATTTACTTTCCAAAGATTGCCATAGGTTGCGCTCTGCCAAGTTCCCCACGCAACTCTTTTCCTCTGCTGCGACTAAGACTGCTGGGGTGGCCATTCTTCTAGCCAGCTCCTTCAGGGGGGAGGTGTTACATAAACATGCTGAGCAGAAGGGGAGGCTTCTAGTGTATCGCATGCGTCTGGGAGGTGTTGCCTTTACGGTTGGTTCGGTATACAGCCCAAATGACCACCAGGATCGTTTCCTGGAATCTGTGTTGGTGGACGTTACTGCCTCGCCCGATCGCCATATCATCTTGGGGGGAGACCTGAATATGGTCTTCGACTCCACCCTGGATAGGTCTGCCCAGCGCTTTCCGCAGACAGGGGAGCTTTCTAGGGCGGTACAGGACCAGCTTGCGGAAATGGACCTGCATGACCTCTGGCGCGCCATGCACCCCACCGATAGGGACTACTCCTATTTCTCCCACGCGCACCGCACGTATTCACGGTTGGATTACCTCTTGGTGAGCGGACCGCTTCGTTCGGCCGCCACAGCGGCAGACATCGGGGTCTTGTCCCTGTCCGACCACGCACCGGTTTCCGGGATCTTTGCTTGGCCGGCGGCCCCCCCCTCTAGGGGGATGTGGCGGCTTCGGGACACGCTTCTCCATAAGAAATCGGTTGTGAAGCGAGTGGAGGAGGTCATCCAGGACTACCTAACCCACAATAACAACTCTGCCACGTCCCTGGCAACGCAGTGGGCGGCTTTGAAAGCGGTCGTCAGGGGGGAGTTTATCTCCATTTCCTCGGCGGAAAACAGGGAACGCCAACGCAAGAGGGAGGAACTGACAGCGCAGGTTAGGGAGCTTGAGCAGGTTCACCGCCGAACAGGGGCTCCTCGTGTCTGGAAGCAGCTGAAGGCGGCACGGAAACTCCTCTCTGCGTTGGATCTAGATCGGGCGGAGTATGCCGCGCTGCGCCTGAAGCATGCCTTTTACACCGGCGGAGACAGGTGCGGTAAGCTCCTGGCCCATAGGCTCAGGGCTGCGCAGCAACGCAATGTGGTGAAGGAGCTGGTGGGAGTGGATGGGATCCCGGTTTCCGGTGACGCGGAGGTGGCAGATACCTTTCGTTCCTTTTACGAGGCGCTGTACGCTGCAGAGCCTTCCCCACCGGGAGAGGCTGAGGCCTATTTGGAATCCGTGACCCTCCCGGCCCTGGACCCCTCCCAGGCGGGCCACCTAGAGAGGGACATTCACGTGGAGGAGGTCATCTCCGCGATTGCACGGCTAAAGCATGGTAAAGCCCCGGGCCCGGATGGCTATACGGCCTTGTTTTACAAGACCTTCTGTCCCACTGTCGCGCCTCTACTGGCTCGCTTGTTCAACTCCTTCTCCGAGCCGGGAGCCATCCCACCGGACCTTCTCTCAGCGACTGTGTCGGTTATCCCCAAGCCGGGGAAGGACCGGACCCTGTGCGGCTCGTACCGGCCCATCTCGCTCCTAAATGTGGACCTCAAGCTTTACACCGGAATCTTGGCGGCCAGATTGGGTCTACACCTATCAGGTTTGGTGGAGGCGGACCAGGCCCGTTTTGTACCCGGTAGGCAGACGGTCGACAACACAAAGAGGGTGACGCACGTGTTGGAAAAGGCCTCACGCGTCCCGGGGGAGCGGATGCTGCTATCGGTCGACGCGGAGAAGGCCTTTGATAGGGTTCATTGGCCATATCTCAAGCTGGTCCTTGGGAAACTGGGGATCGGCGAGAAGTTCCGCACTATGGTCTTTAACTGCTATAGGAGACCATCAGCGTCAGTGCGTGTCAATGGACACAGCTCCAACAGCTTTGCCATTGAGCGCGGCACGAGACAGGGTTGCCCCCTCTCGCCGCTCCTCTTTGCCCTTTATATGGAGCCGTTTGCACAGAGGATTCGCGATAACCCGGACGCTATTGGGGTGAAGATGGGGCAATACACGCACACTGTCAGCTTATACGCGGACGATGTCTTGCTGACCCTGGATGACCCCAAGCGGTCGCTCCCTGCCTGCGTCCAGGAACTGGACGCTTTTGCCCGTGTGGCGGGCTTTAAAATGAATATGACTAAGTCGGCTGCACTGGATGTGTCACTCTCTGCCGACACCAGGCGGGACCTTCAGAGTCTCTTTCCTCTGCAGTGGTCCTCCTCCACGGTGCCTTACCTGGGAATTTTGCTTGCTCCCTCCCTGCCTGCCATGGTCGCAGCTAACTATTCCTCTCTGGGCAAAAAGATCAAAGAGGAACTCGGCCGATGGAACAAGGGCCTACTCTCGTGGTTGGGCCGTATCGCGGCGGTGAAGATGACGATACTGCCTCAGATCCTGTATCTTTTCCGCGCTCTGCCTCTCCAGCCCCCCGTGGGTTGGATACGGCAGACGCAGGCAGACATCTCCCGCTTTGTGTGGCAGGGCCGTAAACCTCGGATGAAGCGGGTCCTCTCCATGCTTGCCCCGGAGGCGGGGGGTCTCGGAGTCCCGGACCTCCGGAAGTACTTTCAGGCGGCGCAGCTCCGGTATTTGGTGGAGTGGAGCCGGTGGGAATCGGACAAACACTGGCTCTTTCAAGACCAGGCAGTTGCAGGCCGTACCCTCCAGGAGGTCCCGTTCCTGCGGCGCACTCACCGCCCGCCTAATCTCTACGCCTCCTTTATCACCCGGGTCCCGCTAAGAGTGTGGGACGCGGTGTGTGAGCTGCGTGAGCTCACCACTTTTCCATCGCCGTTCACTCCCATTGCTGGCAATCCGGACTTTACCCCGGGTCTGGAGCCGGGAGCCTTTTACCACTGGGTGAGCGCGGGTTGCAGGGCGCTTTTCCAGATCTACGGGCCGGAGGGCGTGCTCCCCTTCCAGCAGCTCCGACAGGAGTTTGGCCTGACGGAGGGGGACAGACTGCGTTACATGCAGGTCCGCCACTGGGCTCTTCAGCCCCCAGTGCGTGACGTCGCTGCCCGTTCGATTACGCCCTACGAGCGATGGTTGGTAACCCGGACCTCGGACGCCAAGCTCATCACTGATTTGTATAAGTTTCTCCAACCCCCGCCGTTTCATTACCATAACCCAGGGAGGGAGCGCTGGCACAGGGAACTGGGCAGGACCCTAAGTCACAAGGAGTGGGACAGGATTGCGTATCGGGCGAGGCACTCTGCGTACCACACTGGGCTGACGGAAACCTTCACTAAAGTGTCCACCTATTGGTACTACACCCCGGAGCGGCTCTATGAGATGCGCAAAATCGGCGATAAAGGTTGCTGGCGCGGCTGCGGACAGGAGGGCACCCTCACGCACATTCTCTGGGAGTGCCCGGTGCTGTCGGCCTATTGGAAGGAAGTCTTGGATGAGGTGGATAGGCATTTTGAGATCGAGCTTCCGCGCTTCCCCGCGTATGTCTTGCTAGGCCTCCCCAATGACTTGATGTACCCGCTGAAATCCCGCAGGGGCAGGCAGATTGCGATTGCGCTAGGCTCCGCCGTCCAGAACATACTGGTACTCTGGCGCACCCCTACTGCCCCCTCTATCACTGGTTGGCTGCATAGGCTCTGGCAGGTACTGGGCATGGAGAAGATGTCGCTAACGGTGGCTGGGAATGTTGACCAGTTTGAGGAGCTCTGGCACCCCTTTTTGGCACTGCTGTCCACGGAATTTCACGAGCTCACGTGTCCACGGTATTTGCGCCTCCTTAGGCTGACGCCGCCGGCAGCTGCGGCGGAGTGAATGTGCGGATCGGGGGCCGGGGGTTGGGGGCGGGAAGAGAGGTTATATGCTTCTAATGCTGACTTTCGGACGGGGATGTTGGGGTATTGTTTTCTTTCTTCTCCTCCTTTGCTTTTCTTTCTTCTTCTTTTCTGGGGTCGGGGGGTTGGTGGAACGGTATGCTTCTCCTTTACTGTGTTGCGGGGTGCTATTCGGGCTCGGCCTTGCCTAGGGAGTGGGGGTCTACAGGGGGGTCGTTCACAATGCCTTATTGCCTTATGTCTTTGCCTTGTTACCCTCTGGGGCTTCCTGCCTCCCTGCTTTTCTTCTGACTCGCTGCAACGTTCCGCTTCTTGTACTGTATGTTTGCTTGACCTCCTGCTCCCCTCCCCGTGTTTTTGTGCCTTAATAAAATACTTTAAACCTAAGAAGGACAAAGAAACAACCTGGCCAAATCGTACTCAATGTCACAAACCTGGATGGATTAAAACCCCTACTTTGACCCATTGCCTCAACACTCAGAGCACCCTAGACACTGAACTAATATTCAACAAATCACCAAGACATCCAAGAGAACCTGGTAACAGTTCAAGCTAAAGAAAGTATAACAGTACCTCCTAGAAAGCTACATCAGAACTGCTATTCAATCCCACACACTCATCTTCATGGTTGCAAAACTCTAATCCACAGCCTCCCAGACTCCATACTTAAACCCTCCGAAGAGCATTTTCAATGCCACAGCGTGAATTATCCAGGACCTGAGGAAATATTATGATCCTTAATGTGATGGAACTTAAATGACACCGCTTTCTGACCCACACAATCTTGAAAAGCTGCTGCATTAAGTAAAACTGCCTACTAAATTGACTTTTCTATATGTATCAGAATCTCACCATCTCTGCAAACTCAGAGCCAGAAAATCATCAAATATGAGGAGAAGAAGGGCATAAAAGAAAAACACAATGCAACTGCTGTTCTCCTTTAATGAGCCCACTATCCGTATTAGCATCCCCAATTTTCCAAGAACCACCCCAACACAGTTGAAATCTAGAAAGGAGCTGAAGACACACCTCTATAAAGAACACTACATCACAACCCAATAGCAATTTAATTACATTTGCAGAACCCAGCTAAACCTCCAATCACTCATACACTGTATATTTGCCGCTGATCCAATATAGCACTTCACTGTCTTAGAGCTAGGTTTGTGCTATACAAATACCATATACATAAAATAAATATATTATCCCTCCATAAACCAATACCATATAGGGCTTTTACATTCTGTATTGCATAGTGCCCTTAATGATCCTTACACCTAGGGCAATTGATAGACATTACTGATTGTGGCCATTAGAGCTTATTAATATAGGGACCAATAAAGCTTATTTTGGTATTGTGTTGATGACTCATTACTGCTTGACCCAACTGATGCTACTTAATGCTTGAGGAATTATTATTCATTATTGTATGGAGTAAATATTTATCATTACTGCTTGGGGCCATTAAAAATTGCAAATGCTAAGACTAGTGAGTTTTTTCAATGCTGTAGTAAGGACACATGCATGCACTTGGGCGGAGTAGTGGCAGGGGGTGCAGATGGAAGCCCTAATGGAATGATGGGCTCAGGAATTACAGAAGAGCTGGTGGCTTGTCTTGATGGTGTTGGGGCCTACTCTGCGGACACTATTTCTGAGGGCCCAATTTGCGGGCCTGGAAGATGCCCGTCTTCCTACCCCTAGCTGGTGGTGCCCCGAGATCCTTCTTATCTTCCTTCCAGAGTATTGTTGCTGATGATCTTGTCAGTATCTGGGTGGGTGCACAACCCCTGATGATTGATTGCTCTCCTAATATATCCATATTTCACAAAATATTCAATAATTTACAAAATGTAAAATTTGATACACGTTAAGTATTATCTGCAGTATTCACAAAGGTAAACTTCCACTTAATGGAATTTCAGTTTTTATTATTATGTACAATGTACTAGTCACAAGTAATGTTATGAGTGCAGAGACTCCACAATCGGGGCAAAGATATCCACACATAAAGGTGTATCCAGAACTATCATTTTATGTGCTAAGTTCTCTGCCCAGCTGTGCAGTTTCCACAGTCATAAACGTACTAATAACTCTCATATTTGAAAACCAAAAATAGCCTCACTATGTACTAAAGTGAAGTTTTACCTATGTGAATCAGGCACTTGGAGTCATTCCAAATATATGCTTTTTTCCAAATTATTTTGTCCATGGGAACATCGGAATCTATACATGGGTAAAGCCACTGTTTCCATTACAATAATGGTCTGTTTATGCAGCACACTGCAACTCATATGTGCTTACTTAGTACTGCTACGTATAGTTTGGACAATAACTTACAATACATTGTTATGAAAATGTGTGTATTTAGTACACATTTGATATGCAGGTATCGGGTGAAATAATAAAAGGTACACAATGTCAGCTATTACTTTATTTGAAAAAAACAGATAGTAGTTGTGAGAAACAGCTCAAACAAAAATGATGTGTTTTACAACATAGTTATGGTATTTTAATATATATAGAGAACTAACCATCCAAGAGGGTATCTAGGTCCTTGCGCAAGTGTGTAGGTGTGTGGTCCCCAACGTGCTTATACGAAGAGCCAGGATTCAGCTTTTTGCAGAACTCAAGAAGAGAGGAGGAGGCTCTGATGTGTTGAGGTAGCCCGTTCCATGTCATGGGTGCAATGTAGGAGAATGAGTGACCTCCAGTTTTTCTTTTGTGGCTGCAGGGAATGTGTGCGAGTGGGAGCACGGCAGAGCATAGGTGTCTGGTGCATTGGGTAAAGGGTATGCGGCTGTTCAGGTACTTTAGTCCTGTGTTGTGTAGGGCTTTGTATGTGTGCGTGAGTTTTAAATGGCTGCACTAGTGAATGGCGATCCAGTTAAGCTTCTTGAGGTGATGTGTGAGTTGGTGCAGCATGTGAGGTCAAGTATTAGTCTTACAGAGGTGTTCTGGATGGCCTGGAGTCTGTGTAGGAGTTGTTCGGAGATTCCAGTGTAGATAGTGGTGCCTTAGTCCAGTTGCTGGTAATGTGCGCTTGCATGATTGCCCATCTGCTGTTCTGAGTCAACCATTTGAAGATATTTCGTAGCATGCAGAGGATGTGGAAGCAGGAGGTTGTTGGAATGTTCGGGGTGGATGTCTGGCAGTTGAATGAGGGACAAGTACAACAGCGGTGCACACTGCATTGACTGGAGCTGTCATGTTGAGCTTGTTGTTTAAGGTGATCACTAGATTTCCTGTGGGAGTGGGTATTGCTTCCTAGCTCCAATGGCCACCAGTTGGAGTCCCAGACGGAGGTCTTTTTGCCAAAGACCAGTACTTTCGTCTTGTCGCAGTTGGGCTACAGGCAGGTGGTTTGAATCCAATCTTCAACCATGGTCATCCAGTTGGTGAAGTTGGTTCTTGTGGTGGTTGTCTTGACCATCAGGGAAAGGATGAGTTGAATGTCATCAGCATAGGAGATGATGGAGATGTCTTGTGATCAAATGATGTTGGCGAGTGGTGTCATGTATATGTTGAAAATAGACTTCACATACCATAAAACATCACAACTGTCATACTAACAATAAACAGTGTCAAGTACAAAAATAATTGCCATAGTATTCAACTTCTATAAGGTCCTTAGTTTCCTAGTTATGAAAGTCCAAGTTCATTTTATCTCAGAAATGCACTTGTGATGCAAATCTGCCCATTAGTGTATTGAAAACTCCAAGTTCCAGAATTCCTAGCAAAAAAGTTAATCTAGATTGCCTACTGAAGCATAGACCTTATAAATTGTGCAGCCATGACTTAGGTTTAGTTAAATTTCACAAGCAACACATGATGGGAGACCTCTCTCACCACTCACGTGAAACTTCATGACAAATGATACACTCTGGAGGATGCTCCTCTGAGTAGAGGTTGGCAGAGAATGATCTCAAAATGGCCTACTTCCTGTTCCTGTATGTCATTTCCTGTATGTCATATCCTCTATGTCATGTCCTGTGGATTTGTGTTGATCTCTGCCCTGAGGGCAGAGACTCCATCTAAGTCTAAGTTTACCTTTGTGAATTAGGCCCTAAGTGTCTTCATTTTTGTCATTTCTTATGTCATATGACACATTATGGTTGAAGTCCTGAGCGTTTATTGTGGAATATAATTTATGTTTTACATGGTAGCAGTGCAAGTTATGCTTTGCTCATCTATCAAAACTGTCCAACTTAGGAGGTTTACTACGTTGCTTTATAACTATAATTAATAATAAACCACAAATTACAACAGAGCAAATCTTAAAACTAGCGTTGAAGAGTGTTTAGTGCTCAAGATGCAGTGCAAACAGTGAGAACTGTACATACATACTCTGCAGTGAGAAAACAAAATTTCCTAATGGCCACAGATGATAATATCTGCACAAAATCTGTGTACATCACTTTTACAAATGGATGCAGTTCTGTAAATCGATGGCTCAAAGGTCACACGGCAATGGCATTTTTACCCTAATCTGATAGAGGGTCGTCATCAAGACTCAAGGGTTATAAGCAAAACCCGAACCCACTACATGTCACAGAGAAAACCGAAACAACTGGGGAGAGACAATGAATACTCTGGTCTTAAAGTTATATTCTTAACCACTGTTATAACAATATACCTATTCCATGTAAGGCTCAAAGGTACTATATGTTGAAATTAATATTCATTATTGTATGGAGTAAATATTTATCATTACTGCTTGGGGCCATTAAAAATTGCAAATGCTAAGACTAGTGAGTTTTTTCAATGCTGTAGTAAGGACACATGCATGCACTTGGGCGGAGTAGTGGCAGGGGGTGCAGATGGAAGCCCTAATGGAATGATGGGCTCAGGAATTACAGAAGAGCTGGTGGCTTGTCTTGATGGTGTTGGGGCCTACTCTGCGGACACTATTTCTGAGGGCCCAATTTGCGGGCCTGGAAGATGCCCGTCTTCCTACCCCTAGCTGGTGGTGCCCCGAGATCCTTCTTATCTTCCTTCCAGAGTATTGTTGCTGATGATCTTGTCAGTATCTGGGTGGGTGCACAACCCCTGATGATTGATTGCTCTCCTAATATATCCATATTTCACAAAATATTCAATAATTTACAAAATGTAAAATTTGATACACGTTAAGTATTATCTGCAGTATTCACAAAGGTAAACTTCCACTTAATGGAATTTCAGTTTTTATTATTATGTACAATGTACTAGTCACAAGTAATGTTATGAGTGCAGAGACTCCACAATCGGGGCAAAGATATCCACACATAAAGGTGTATCCAGAACTATCATTTTATGTGCTAAGTTCTCTGCCCAGCTGTGCAGTTTCCACAGTCATAAACGTACTAATAACTCTCATATTTGAAAACCAAAAATAGCCTCACTATGTACTAAAGTGAAGTTTTACCTATGTGAATCAGGCACTTGGAGTCATTCCAAATATATGCTTTTTTCCAAATTATTTTGTCCATGGGAACATCGGAATCTATACATGGGTAAAGCCACTGTTTCCATTACAATAATGGTCTGTTTATGCAGCACACTGCAACTCATATGTGCTTACTTAGTACTGCTACGTATAGTTTGGACAATAACTTACAATACATTGTTATGAAAATGTGTGTATTTAGTACACATTTGATATGCAGGTATCGGGTGAAATAATAAAAGGTACACAATGTCAGCTATTACTTTATTTGAAAAAAACAGATAGTAGTTGTGAGAAACAGCTCAAACAAAAATGATGTGTTTTACAACATAGTTATGGTATTTTAATATATATAGAGAACTAACCATCCAAGAGGGTATCTAGGTCCTTGCGCAAGTGTGTAGGTGTGTGGTCCCCAACGTGCTTATACGAAGAGCCAGGATTCAGCTTTTTGCAGAACTCAAGAAGAGAGGAGGAGGCTCTGATGTGTTGAGGTAGCCCGTTCCATGTCATGGGTGCAATGTAGGAGAATGAGTGACCTCCAGTTTTTCTTTTGTGGCTGCAGGGAATGTGTGCGAGTGGGAGCACGGCAGAGCATAGGTGTCTGGTGCATTGGGTAAAGGGTATGCGGCTGTTCAGGTACTTTAGTCCTGTGTTGTGTAGGGCTTTGTATGTGTGCGTGAGTTTTAAATGGCTGCACTAGTGAATGGCGATCCAGTTAAGCTTCTTGAGGTGATGTGTGAGTTGGTGCAGCATGTGAGGTCAAGTATTAGTCTTACAGAGGTGTTCTGGATGGCCTGGAGTCTGTGTAGGAGTTGTTCGGAGATTCCAGTGTAGATAGTGGTGCCTTAGTCCAGTTGCTGGTAATGTGCGCTTGCATGATTGCCCATCTGCTGTTCTGAGTCAACCATTTGAAGATATTTCGTAGCATGCAGAGGATGTGGAAGCAGGAGGTTGTTGGAATGTTCGGGGTGGATGTCTGGCAGTTGAATGAGGGACAAGTACAACAGCGGTGCACACTGCATTGACTGGAGCTGTCATGTTGAGCTTGTTGTTTAAGGTGATCACTAGATTTCCTGTGGGAGTGGGTATTGCTTCCTAGCTCCAATGGCCACCAGTTGGAGTCCCAGACGGAGGTCTTTTTGCCAAAGACCAGTACTTTCGTCTTGTCGCAGTTGGGCTACAGGCAGGTGGTTTGAATCCAATCTTCAACCATGGTCATCCAGTTGGTGAAGTTGGTTCTTGTGGTGGTTGTCTTGACCATCAGGGAAAGGATGAGTTGAATGTCATCAGCATAGGAGATGATGGAGATGTCTTGTGATCAAATGATGTTGGCGAGTGGTGTCATGTATATGTTGAAAATAGACTTCACATACCATAAAACATCACAACTGTCATACTAACAATAAACAGTGTCAAGTACAAAAATAATTGCCATAGTATTCAACTTCTATAAGGTCCTTAGTTTCCTAGTTATGAAAGTCCAAGTTCATTTTATCTCAGAAATGCACTTGTGATGCAAATCTGCCCATTAGTGTATTGAAAACTCCAAGTTCCAGAATTCCTAGCAAAAAAGTTAATCTAGATTGCCTACTGAAGCATAGACCTTATAAATTGTGCAGCCATGACTTAGGTTTAGTTAAATTTCACAAGCAACACATGATGGGAGACCTCTCTCACCACTCACGTCAAACTTCATGACAAATGATACACTCTGGAGGATGCTCCTCTGAGTAGAGGTTGGCAGAGAATGATCTCAAAATGGCCTACTTCCTGTTCCTGTATGTCATTTCCTGTATGTCATATCCTCTATGTCATGTCCTGTGGATTTGTGTTGATCTCTGCCCTGAGGGCAGAGACTCCATCTAAGTCTAAGTTTACCTTTGTGAATTAGGCCCTAAGTGTCTTCATTTTTGTCATTTCTTATGTCTTATGACACATTATGGTTGAAGTCCTGAGCGTTTATTGTGGAATATAATTTATGTTTTACATGGTAGCAGTGCAAGTTATGCTTTGCTCATCTATCAAAACTGTCCAACTTAGGAGGTTTACTACGTTGCTTTATAACTATAATTAATAATAGACCACAAATTACAACAGAGCAAATCTTAAAACTAGCGTTGAAGAGTGTTTAGTGCTCAAGATGCAGTGCAAACAGTGAGAACTGTACATACATACTCTGCAGTGAGAAAACAAAATTTCCTAATGGCCACAGATGATAATATCTGCACAAAATCTGTGTACATCACTTTTACAAATGGATGCAGTTCTGTAAATCGATGGCTCAAAGGTCACACGGCAATGGCATTTTTACCCTAATCTGATAGAGGGTCGTCATCAAGACTCAAGGGTTATAAGCAAAACCCGAACCCACTACATGTCACAGAGAAAACCGAAACAACTGGGGAGAGACAATGAATACTCTGGTCTTAAAGTTATATTCTTAACCACTGTTATAACAATATACCTATTCCATGTAAGGCTCAAAGGTACTATATGTTGAAATTAATATTCATTATTGTATGGAGTAAATATTTATCATTACTGCTTGGGGCCATTAAAAATTGCAAATGCTAAGACTAGTGAGTTTTTTCAATGCTGTAGTAAGGACACATGCATGCACTTGGGCGGAGTAGTGGCAGGGGGTGCAGATGGAAGCCCTAATGGAATGATGGGCTCAGGAATTACAGAAGAGCTGGTGGCTTGTCTTGATGGTGTTGGGGCCTACTCTGCGGACACTATTTCTGAGGGCCCAATTTGCGGGCCTGGAAGATGCCCGTCTTCCTACCCCTAGCTGGTGGTGCCCCGAGATCCTTCTTATCTTCCTTCCAGAGTATTGTTGCTGATGATCTTGTCAGTATCTGGGTGGGTGCACAACCCCTGATGATTGATTGCTCTCCTAATATATCCATATTTCACAAAATATTCAATAATTTACAAAATGTAAAATTTGATACACGTTAAGTATTATCTGCAGTATTCACAAAGGTAAACTTCCACTTAATGGAATTTCAGTTTTTATTATTATGTACAATGTACTAGTCACAAGTAATGTTATGAGTGCAGAGACTCCACAATCGGGGCAAAGATATCCACACATAAAGGTGTATCCAGAACTATCATTTTATGTGCTAAGTTCTCTGCCCAGCTGTGCAGTTTCCACAGTCATAAACGTACTAATAACTCTCATATTTGAAAACCAAAAATAGCCTCACTATGTACTAAAGTGAAGTTTTACCTATGTGAATCAGGCACTTGGAGTCATTCCAAATATATGCTTTTTTCCAAATTATTTTGTCCATGGGAACATCGGAATCTATACATGGGTAAAGCCACTGTTTCCATTACAATAATGGTCTGTTTATGCAGCACACTGCAACTCATATGTGCTTACTTAGTACTGCTACGTATAGTTTGGACAATAACTTACAATACATTGTTATGAAAATGTGTGTATTTAGTACACATTTGATATGCAGGTATCGGGTGAAATAATAAAAGGTACACAATGTCAGCTATTACTTTATTTGAAAAAAACAGATAGTAGTTGTGAGAAACAGCTCAAACAAAAATGATGTGTTTTACAACATAGTTATGGTATTTTAATATATATAGAGAACTAACCATCCAAGAGGGTATCTAGGTCCTTGCGCAAGTGTGTAGGTGTGTGGTCCCCAACGTGCTTATACGAAGAGCCAGGATTCAGCTTTTTGCAGAACTCAAGAAGAGAGGAGGAGGCTCTGATGTGTTGAGGTAGCCCGTTCCATGTCATGGGTGCAATGTAGGAGAATGAGTGACCTCCAGTTTTTCTTTTGTGGCTGCAGGGAATGTGTGCGAGTGGGAGCACGGCAGAGCATAGGTGTCTGGTGCATTGGGTAAAGGGTATGCGGCTGTTCAGGTACTTTAGTCCTGTGTTGTGTAGGGCTTTGTATGTGTGCGTGAGTTTTAAATGGCTGCACTAGTGAATGGCGATCCAGTTAAGCTTCTTGAGGTGATGTGTGAGTTGGTGCAGCATGTGAGGTCAAGTATTAGTCTTACAGAGGTGTTCTGGATGGCCTGGAGTCTGTGTAGGAGTTGTTCGGAGATTCCAGTGTAGATAGTGGTGCCTTAGTCCAGTTGCTGGTAATGTGCGCTTGCATGATTGCCCATCTGCTGTTCTGAGTCAACCATTTGAAGATATTTCGTAGCATGCAGAGGATGTGGAAGCAGGAGGTTGTTGGAATGTTCGGGGTGGATGTCTGGCAGTTGAATGAGGGACAAGTACAACAGCGGTGCACACTGCATTGACTGGAGCTGTCATGTTGAGCTTGTAGTTTAAGGTGATCACTAGATTTCCTGTGGGAGTGGGTATTGCTTCCTAGCTCCAATGGCCACCAGTTGGAGTCCCAGACGGAGGTCTTTTTGCCAAAGACCAGTACTTTCGTCTTGTCGCAGTTGGGCTACAGGCAGGTGGTTTGAATCCAATCTTCAACCATGGTCATCCAGTTGGTGAAGTTGGTTCTTGTGGTGGTTGTCTTGACCATCAGGGAAAGGATGAGTTGAATGTCATCAGCATAGGAGATGATGGAGATGTCTTGTGATCAAATGATGTTGGCGAGTGGTGTCATGTATATGTTGAAAATAGACTTCACATACCATAAAACATCACAACTGTCATACTAACAATAAACAGTGTCAAGTACAAAAATAATTGCCATAGTATTCAACTTCTATAAGGTCCTTAGTTTCCTAGTTATGAAAGTCCAAGTTCATTTTATCTCAGAAATGCACTTGTGATGCAAATCTGCCCATTAGTGTATTGAAAACTCCAAGTTCCAGAATTCCTAGCAAAAAAGTTAATCTAGATTGCCTACTGAAGCATAGACCTTATAAATTGTGCAGCCATGACTTAGGTTTAGTTAAATTTCACAAGCAACACATGATGGGAGACCTCTCTCACCACTCACGTCAAACTTCATGACAAATGATACACTCTGGAGGATGCTCCTCTGAGTAGAGGTTGGCAGAGAATGATCTCAAAATGGCCTACTTCCTGTTCCTGTATGTCATTTCCTGTATGTCATATCCTCTATGTCATGTCCTGTGGATTTGTGTTGATCTCTGCCCTGAGGGCAGAGACTCCATCTAAGTCTAAGTTTACCTTTGTGAATTAGGCCCTAAGTGTCTTCATTTTTGTCATTTCTTATGTCATATGACACATTATGGTTGAAGTCCTGAGCGTTTATTGTGGAATATAATTTATGTTTTACATGGTAGCAGTGCAAGTTATGCTTTGCTCATCTATCAAAACTGTCCAACTTAGGAGGTTTACTACGTTGCTTTATAACTATAATTAATAATAGACCACAAATTACAACAGAGCAAATCTTAAAACTAGCGTTGAAGAGTGTTTAGTGCTCAAGATGCAGTGCAAACAGTGAGAACTGTACATACATACTCTGCAGTGAGAAAACAAAATTTCCTAATGGCCACAGATGATAATATCTGCACAAAATCTGTGTACATCACTTTTACAAATGGATGCAGTTCTGTAAATCGATGGCTCAAAGGTCACACAGCAATGGCATTTTTACCCTAATCTGATAGAGGGTCGTCATCAAGACTCAAGGGTTATAAGCAAAACCCGAACCCACTACATGTCACAGAGAAAACCGAAACAACTGGGGAGAGACAATGAATACTCTGGTCTTAAAGTTATATTCTTAACCACGGTTATAACAATATACCTATTCCATGTAAGGCTCAAAGGTACTATATGTTGAAAAAAACGGGAGAACTGACGGTTTGGGGTATTGTGGGATCATACCCGAAGGAGACACACTTTGAAGCCCTACATGGAGAGAGGGGTGTTGTGCTGAGCTCTTCTCAAACAGCCAGGACGTATTGCCAAGCCTGGGGAGGAGAATCCTGGCCCCTGCAAGATCATTTACATACCGGCTCTCTGAATATATCCTGACAGTTGGCTTGTCTGCTAGCGCGAGCCCAAGGTTTATACTGGGTCACGGCCCTCCGTTGGTTTTCTGTAATTTAGTTACAAATGTGGTAGCACCAAAACAGCGCCCCTGCGGAGAATACTTATCTGTGGAAAAACATGCGTGGACACTCTGACTCTGCGAGTGTGCCCGTTTGTTTGATTCCACTTGGGTGCCACATATCTTAATTCCCCAAACCGAGGTAGTTCCTGGTCCATAGACCCGATCTTGTGGCCGTTCAAATCACCCTGTTGTCCCTGACAACCAGTCAACCATATTACACACAGACTTAATTGACTTGAGTAGACTACCATTATAAGGGACTATAGTTGTATGTTAACAGATACACATATCGAAAAACATTCCCTTATGTACAACACTATTACTGTCTCCTTAGGGTGATTAAAAAAATCCTTCCCCTTCTCCCATTCGAGACCAGACAAATAATTATACAGGGCCTTATCCAATCCCGCCTGGATTTTAATAATGCCCTTTATCTTGGAGCACCAGACTACACCCTACAAAAGATTCAACGCACTCAAAACTGTGCTGCCCGGGCGCTACTGGGAGTCCCTCGGAGTACCTCAATAAAAACTGGCCTAAAAACTTTACACTGGCTGCCTGTTAGGGACAGAGTGAAGTTTAAAGCTCTCTGTATTGCCCACCAGACTTTATGGAAAATGGGCCCAGATATCAACTGCTCCCTGATCTCTCCATACCTGCCCAACAAGACTCTTCGTTCCTCAGCGGCATCCTTAGCCAAAATTCCCAGAATTTGTAGAGCCAGAGCAGGAGGACGCTCGTTCTCGTACAATGTATCTAAACTCTGGAACACCCTCCCTCTGCAGATGCGAAATAATGCCAACCTAACCAGCTTCCGGAAACAGCTAAAAACTCTCCTGTTTAATAAATAGTAACCTTATGAGGGCATCTTCTGTTTTCCAGCGCCTGGACGCCTCAGGGCAACTGCAGCGCTCTACAAATCCCATTTTCATTTCATTTCATTTCATTTCGATGTCTTTTTTCACTTGGACACATTGCACTTTTATCTTTTCTGTTTGTCTGTTTAAAACTGCATATCATTTTTGAGCTAGTTGGACACCTGCTGATGGTTCTTACTCAGCTTCTGTTCATATTGAAACCACTTATGAGGCTAGTCTGCATTTCTGTCTCATAGCCCGTTGCTGAAGACCAGACCGGTTGTTAAAGACTCTGAAAGTTATGGGCCTGAGCCACAGGTGAGGGCCTATTTCAAAGGAAGGTGCCTTTAGCAACAAGTATAGCCTCAGGTAAAAGGGCTATGAGACTATCAGAACATTCTATCCTCTTAGGGTAGAATATTCTAAATTAAAAAGGAAGAAACAGAAAGACAAAAATTGGAATGCTGGAACTGAAGGACTATAACAGCCATTAACAGCCCTAAGACACTCTATTTTCTTCAATGGAGCTCCCAATAGACTAATATTCTAATATAGCCTAATAGCAGGCTCAAACCACCATTAAAGGCCTGCCCCAGCATTAAAGGCCTAAAAGGAGGAGAGGAGTTGATTTAACGGCTAGGGTGGCGCACCTCGAATCTGAGGAACCAGATACGAGTCTCAGCAATGACGTTGAACATACTGTGACTCTGGGCAAATCACATACTCTCCAGAAGCCTAACAAACATGAATGTGTTCTAATGAAACTCAACTGGTGCTATGTAAAGTGCTCTTATACCCGATACCTTCGGGTCAAGTTTGGGCTATATAAAACTCAGATTTTTAATTTTTTTTAAATAACAAAAGGAGAAGGCTTTAACAAGCAGCCGAAGGAGAGCCTTTAGCAAGCTATGAAGGGCTGTGAGGCTATTCGAGCATTCCGCCACTAGAGGGCATAATGTTCTAACAGCTAAAACAAAGGTCTAAGTGAGTCAGAGGAGATTTAAATCCCCTTTCGCTCCATGAGGCCTTCGAGCAACACCTGTGAATGAAAAACATTGGAATATAGGAGCTCCAGGTTTTTTTACCGGCCTATAGCACTCTGGAGAACTGCATTGTCTTCAGTGGAGGTCCCAAGATTACAATTTTCTAATATAGCCTTAAAGCCTGCCGTAGTAGGCTCTACCAGCCATTAAAGTCCCACTCCAGTGATCAACATGGGAGGGGGCCTTTAATGGCCGGTAGAGCCTGCTACGGAGGGCCCTACTGCTATTAGAACATTTGGCCCCTAGAGGGAAGAATGTTATAATTTGTAAAACAAAGGCCTCAATGAGCCAGAGGGGATTGAAATCTCCTAGGGCTCCGTGAGGCTTTTTGTTGACAGCTACAGCTGTGAACAAACATTGGAATGTTGGAGCTCCAGGCTTCTACCAGCCATTAGATGCCTAGCGCACTCCAGTCTTTTCAATACAGCTCCCAACATTCCAATGTTCTAACTTACTTTACATGTATAAATTGAAATTTTTGTCTGCCAACATAATATTCTAAGAAAATTAGTTCCATGTGAACCATTGTTTTTGTATGTAATGCACTACAAGATAAGGCCCTCTGGGGAATTCCTTACTAATGGGCGTATGTGAACCTAATGAATGAAAATTTTAAATATTCTAATTAAGCAGAAAGAATGTGGACCCAAGGAAGATATTTCTTTGACTTCAGGGTCCCAAATGCAGAGTTACAGGGTGGCCTAAGGTATATTTTGTTTAGATGCAGACATAACATTTAAATTAACAATAGGAAATAAGTGTAACAATAAGTATGAGTCTACATTTGGGGTAATTTCTTATGATATTTGCATGATATTTTTAGAAGAGAACAACTCCTTTTCTGGGTATATTTCTCTCGCTTTCTGTGACTCTCCCCTCTCTCTCTTCAGTCATGACTATCACTTTTTCCCTTTTCGCTTGCTATATTTCCTACCCCATTTCCCCCCTCCTCACCATCTCACTTTATATTAGCTGAGCATCCTATAGTTTTCCTACAGTTGCAACAGTTACAAGGTATGCATTCACTTCTACATACGGTGATATTTGCCATTAAAGGCATTCGTTTAGTCTCAGCTGGACTTTTTGCTACTTGACAAGCATTTCTTTCGAAGTAAACAGGAACAACCTTCAATAGAGAAACGCTTAATATCCGCTGATATAATCTAGGAGCCCAGATGTGCAACCTTGGAGGGAGTCCCAGAGAATGAACTGGACTTCCTAAGAAAGTATATCAGGGAGTCAAAAGAGCATGGGGACACAGATTAGCAGAAGCAAGCCTAAATGTGATAGCAATGCACGTACACGCATCTCCAGACAGACTTCCACCACGACGGACTTATTAGACACAAATGAAGGCGTTGATGTGGAGCATTGCCAAGACAGCTGTGAGTGTCCAAAAAAATAAAATAATTTAGTGGCAAATGCACAGCAACAAAGAACTTGTAAACTGCAGAAATTACAATAATATGGAGAGCCGTAAATTAAAGTTAGGGGCTGAATATTTATGCCACTCAACACCACTTCCTGAAAGTAATCTAAGGTTGAGATAGTGGTAGAGGATGAACATGAACACAAACCATAAGTGATTAGAAAGCGTAAAGAAAATATGTGGGAATAAGAGAGACCAACATTCATACCGCACAGCAGCAATGGTAATGCGTCAATCTACCAACTCAAAACTCGTTTTGAAGAAGCTTTGCTCTGGTCACTGTGTTGTTAGCTTATTGATTTGTGTGTCTATGCACCATCAGAAGAAGCATACATGTATACAATACATTTGGCACAAACACTGCACCTGATTCACAGCGAATGAGGCTAGCAAGCGGAAATTTACAAATCGATTTCATCCAATGAGTTGCTAAGATTTCCACATGACATTTCGCAAAGACGCTCATGAATGTTCATTGACATTTACAGAAATGATGTATTGTACATCAATTTACTGTTTATAACGATCCTGCTATGGGTGTAAATATTTTATTTCACATGTGGCTACATTTCAATGGGAGAGTTAAACTGTGGAAGTCATGGTTTGGTGGGAAAACAGATTATTTTAGCTTGTTGACTAAACTGCTGACTGATCATGACTTCACAGCCTATTGAAAATTGCATTATTGTCCCATGACAAATTCTGAGGTGTCTGAAACAAGTGTGTCAGTAGAATTGTATAATGTATAGTTTTATAATACTACAACTGTTCAATGTATCAAAATAATCATGTTTAGGTGGTTGATTGGAAAATTAATTCAACAAGGAAGAACATCTTTCCAGTTCTGGATGTTTTTGCAGATGGGCCCATTTGGAGTGTCCAAAACTGTGAACGATACCAAGCGGGGATAAAGCGGTGTTAGAAACAGCCGACTTCTATGAGGCATAATTTGTGAAAAGTGACGCATTGCTGCGAATGCACAATTCACCTACACTGTCCATCACTTTTAATTGCACCATCCTAGCGACACCAATGATGCGTCATATTTACAGTATGATGCATCATGTCCCAATGAGTTACAAATACGTCAGTAGGAGCAAAAATTACGCATTGCTAGAGTGTATCACAAAAGTGACGCAACTCCAGCGATGGGTCATTGCACATGGGCAAGTCCATTGTGAAATGTGCCTGCCTCAGTCTTGGATATTGACGCATTTGCGTCCTAGAAGTGGTGCAGTGAAATCCTATAGATTTCACTGCGTCACTTCTACGACTCTTTCTTGCGTCGGAATTCCCCCCTGCATACATTATACCTGGTGCAGGTATAATGTGGAGAGGGATTTACAAAGTGCTGCATCTACCTAGATGCGTCACTTTGTAAATATTGTGCAATACAGCTCATTTTTTGCGCCACTGGTGAGCTCATATATAAGCCCCCAGGTACATAAGTGACCCACTCATAGCTGGTTGGAACAGCATGCAGGCTGAGAGACGTGTAAATCACAGATTACCTCTGGACAAGCTCCATCTACCTTACCTTTAACTGTGTGCATTGAGTACGTATATCCACAAAATTATGACATTTTTCACTGCATTCCCACTGGACACTACTGCCCCAGCCCAAGTTCCCACCTCTACCCCTAGTGCTGCAGAAAATCTACCACAACGATCGGTTTTTAGCTTCACTTATTAGTTAAATCTCTGAGCATAAACATTAGCAGATCTTTATTCTGTGATACCGCATCTTAGAATTTGTGGAGACAGGTGATTTATTTTTTGCTCACATAAGATGTATTCAGCTGAGAATATTTTTTCGTGAATGATGCCCATCATATACAATGGATGGTGAAAATAGAACATGTATGCAGTTTTCATTTGAACACAATTTTTTTTAACACCTGGTAGTGGTCCATTTCAGCAGGATTTACAGATTTCCCTAAGAAATGCACCGATGGACATGTATTCTAATTGGGCCAGGAATACGGCCCCTTATTCCCTCACCTAGAATTTGTAGTACTTGTGTGAGGCATCAGTAGCAGGGGATTCTTATTTGCCTTCCAACGCTCCTCAGAAATGGGGAATTATAGCAGGCCTTGGTTTTACCACAGCAATTTAGCACAAAAATATCTCATTTTCAAAGAGTTTCTTATCCACAAATGTCTAGTGGAAACATCGAGTTGCTGCAAGAGACGTAGGGGCATATTCTCAAGAACGTGTGATACCCATCGCAAAAGTAACTTAACACAACTACCAACATCGCAGGAATATTACGCTGTGTTAACAAAGCATTCTCAACACAGCTGAACCATGCAATAGTCTCCAGGTAATGCATCAAATGTCTGCGTTAAAACCAATGCCACACCTCAAAAATCCTGCGATGAGGCCAATCGTGGTACAAAAAGCAGCGAAAACCAGCAACAGGCCCTACAAATCCCACGTGTCGGGCGGAATAATGCACTATAAAAAAAACGACAGAAACACCCCACCAGAAATAATCCAAAGCACGTAGAAACATGGATGCACCCTGACCAAGCGCTGAGGCCAAAGCGAACCCCACAACCCCCACAGACCACCAGCAAGGAACAATGGGGGTGGGGAAAGCCAAGGAGAAGAGGGAGAGGAAGACGGGTTGCAGTTCGCAGCAAAACAAGATCAGCGTTACAGAGGTGACAGAACACTACCATCAACTGACTCACAAGTAGACCACCAGGAATACAGTCGGAGTGTCGAGGAGGTCAATTGTGGAAGCCAAGAGGCACTGGCATGAAGTGAGAAACTGAACCAGGCACAAACCCACTGCCAACAGGAATGCAGCAACTGTGACAGGAGGTGGGAGTCCTGTGCCACAGCAGGAGCTGGAGGAAATTGTGGCCACAGTCATCAGTGTGGAGGGGTCAAGGAGTAGGGAGTACGGTCACAGCTCGAGAGGACCTGACACAACATCAACAGGCTGAGTAACGACCAGGGACTGGGAGGATGAGGGGAGATGGGCACAATGGCACACATGCACAACGATGTGTAGCACACTGCACAACTACAATGACCCTGGATCATGTCCCTTATCCCAGTGGCACACTCCAGCACACACACATTGCAAAACCAGCACACCTACATTGACGACAATGTGGTACAATACGCAAACCCGACTCTACTGAACAGCGGACACAACAGGCTCAGCACATGTGCAGAAACAGGCCTACTACAGCTGACAGATCTGGAAACTGTGAAATAGAAATGTACGTTTACAACCTCACATCCGTTATGTAGTCCAAATGTTCACTGTCCCGCATCCAAATCCTGCACCTCCCAAACAGTCACATTGTACATTGTCCTACAGTCTGCATGTAAACAAGAACAATGCCCCAGCATACATGTCAACAGAATGTCAACATGCATCTCCCCTTCACATTGCAGAGGGACACACAACACCCCCAGCAGAGCACAGAAGACCACACATTAGTGATGCCAGAGAGGACACCACTCCTTCGACACCGATGCCCTACAAAAAGCCCATGGACATCCCACGCAACGCACCACCAGGACCAGGGCATCCAAGCTACTTAGAAGAGAACACAGCCCCTGCAACCACCACACAGCAGCGAGCACCCGCTAGCACGGCTGGTGCACATCACTTCACCTACCCACACATGGCACCCCAATGCCAGGTGCCAGAAGGCCAAAAGGAGGTGGCCGAACAGGTGCGGGTGGGGTCCAAGCCCATGGAAGGCGAACTAGATCACATATGTGGGTGTGTATCATCCTTCAGGGACCACCTACATCCCACAAAGGAGACCCGCACTGCCATAGAGACACATGCGGATGCAAATTCGCAGGACAGAACCACGCCTAGGGGCACGCAAATATCTGTCACACACCCACGTTGGCTCCGTGTTCGATGGAACAGGCCACTCCCCTTTGGAATTGAGTGGGTGATGACAAAGCTACATGTCGAAGGTCTTACCGGCTGCCCGCGGGCACATGTCTGCACCTGCTGTGCACAGCACAATGTAATGTCGTAGGGCCCAGGGCCCTAATGCATACAACAAGACCACAGGGACACACGCAGATATTATGTTGAACTGGCTATGGGCACATGCGCCCGCCCGTTTATTGACAGGCCCACATGTACAGTGACACCTGTGCTAGATGTGTGTGGGTTGAGTGTAAGCTAGCCAGCACGGAGTGGTTGGTGCTGGCAACAACTTGAAGAGTGAAAACCATTAAAGCGGAAACAGTAAACACCAGCATAACAGAGACAACTGCTGAGCAACCTGAAGGGAGCCGGAGCAAGTACAGAGGGCACCCATAGTGCAAACAGAAGTGTCCGTGAGTTGCACTGGGTGGGGCACTAGAGTTGAGCGTGCACTTGTGATGAAAATGACTAGTAATGTGTCCATTCAGGAGATTTCTGATGCTGAATTAGTGGGGTGTGTTAGACCTGCCTCATCTTCCTCAAGTCCCAGGTCTCCAACACTGCCTGAGGTGACATTGCTGCGCAAAACTCAATCAGGCAACGCTCTATGGGTTGCGGTGCACTGAGTCAGTGGCACCTGGAGTGCTGAGCAGGGGATCAGGAAGATGATGGCATCCATGACAGGTGTGAGCAAATCCATCAGTCTGCAAGTACCACTGTTTCGACTCTGGCAGATTGCGGTTGGAGGTGGTCCTGCCAATGGTGGCGTGTGCCTCCTGCGGCGATGCGAAGTCCGGGCCGGTCTGAAATTGATTTGATGTGTGAGCCCTGGTGGACCGCATTTGTGGCCAGAAGCAGTGGACAGAGCAGGGCCACAGACTTATGACGTTGATGACCCCAAGACCACCATCACAGAGGTCATCCAATATTCATCCGGACAGGGTCCCTGAGTTGAGAAGCACAGTGCTAGTGGTTCCGGATGCACAGCGGCCAGCACAGGCACCCCAACACGGGACGGTGACTTGTGGTCCACTGAGGTAGGGTACTCGGACTGAGTGGGTCCTCGTCGAGGTCCAAGGCGGAGGGTTGCGGGGGACAGTGGAAGGTGTCCTCCAGGGTATAATGCAGAGGTCTGATGTTATCCAGAAACAGCAAATGGGGGAGTGGAAAGTGACAGCCTTGATGCCACCACCAATTCGGTGTCAGCTGCATGAGGATGAAAACTACCCCCTAATCCATAGACTCAGACGCCACAAATGTTCGACCTGAGAGTCTCAATGAATTTCGAGGAACAGATTTAGTGGCACCGGGGCTGAGAGGGGATGCAGTCTGCGATGATGCCGGTACACTGATATGAACTCCGCCATTCCTAAATCAGGACTCTGTGACCTACTGGACCGCAGTGTAAGCCGGAGGCAGCGGTCAGCAGTGGCCCACAGCCATGTGTCATAGGCTTGTGATGCACAGAGTTAGTGACACCAAGGCAGTTGTCATTAGCGTTTGATCACCTCCTTAACGACGATCCTTTTTTCCTCCCAAATGCAACGCGTCATCCTCTTATGCCTCTCCTTGCATGCAATGATATTTACTCTGCCTTTGAATAATCGATATCAAGTTCCAATTCTGTGACCTACTTGAGCGCAGCAAAGGTCACGGGCAGTAGTTTGCGTGGGCCCACAGAATCTTGTGGTTGTGATGTACGATTGAGACCTGCTGGGACCACGTCGAAGGGTGTATAGTGACATATACTCAGCCATAATTAATGTGCTCTGCCATGGTGTAATCAAGACTCAGTTCCAAAAGTGTGACCTACTCAAGCGCAGCGTGGACCGTGGGCAGTAGTCCGCGTGGGCCCACATGCACATGTGGTTGTGATGCTAAGCACAGACTTGGTGGCACCACATCGAGGGAAGTATAGTGATGCCCTTCAGATGTGGCTCTGTGATGGGCTCCCTTTTGTAGTTCAGGCTGCTGTCCGAATTTACACCAGGTCAGAGCAGGTGTTACTTTCCGGGAGCTAACGTGCCTGATCATATGTTTTGTCGTCTTTTCCTCTATCTGGCTGGTCGTTGAGAATGTTGCGGAGTGGTGTTGTCACAGCTTTTGGCATAGGAATGCCTACTCTGCATCTTATTAGCGATAGTTGCCGGGGTTGTCTGTGGCGATGTTTTTTCGGCTGCTATCACAGGCAAACAGGTGCTATGGGCTGTTGGCACCAGATTGAGAATGGGGTGATACATTTATCGCGACTTTGGCTGCGATAAAGTGCTGTTAACTTGGCGATAGCTCCTTGAGAATATGACCTGTAACTTTATAACAGTCCGAATCAGAAAATATACTGCAATCATAAAGAGGGCAATAGATTTAGAATAACGAGCAATAATGTCAATCTTTATTTCTTTCACCAAAAGCAACAAAAGTAGAAAGAAACAACATATACTACTCCTCAGCCTACCAGCACATCATGACATATAGAACAACCCACAACCAAGAAATGATGGCTTGGGTGTTGATACTCCATTAAAAAATCAGTAAAATGGCCAACAGAAAAAGTTATGGGACTCTTTCCTAAAGAAATAATTAAATCTGAGCCTTTGCAAGGTTGCCTGGGGGAAGAATTACCCATTCAGGAGTAAATAAACAACTTTCCAAGGAAAACCTGCGCCAGTCACAGCTTTTTCCCAAGTTATCCTTCACAGATTTTGTGAAGTCCTTTTTGCATATGGGAATATACACATGTAGTCCTTAAAACAGAATCAGAGCAAGAGAACGTGTATCTTCTAGCTTTAGCTGCTTTTTCCCCACAAAAGTAACCCTTCTCCCAAGTCCCCTGCCAATTTTGGGGGGTTCCTCTATCCATGGGAGTAAGCATACTCACACAGAAAGAAAAAGGAAGAATAGTTTCATTCTCGTGAATCTGGCTATTTATGTATTTAATATAGACTGAACTGAACAAATAAGTGCATGTGACAACTTTTTTGAACAAGACCTATTGCACTTTATGTTTTTTGTGGTTTTTATACCGAGCTGCGAGTTAAATATATCCTACCACAGAGATTGCCAATTTGTACAAGTTAGGTCAGTATTGATTTACTTACAAATGCTTTCCTCCCCATTTGTTTGTTATGGGGTTGCACGTTTTTTATCAGGGGCAAGTTGTAAAAGAAACAATATGGGGGGCTAATAATTATGACCCGGGTTGTTAGAACATGTCTTTTACCATGAAATTATTTTAATCTTGTGTATTTTATTGCCAGAACTTTTTATCAACTTGACTTGATTTGAACCAATTCTTTTATGTTGTTTGTGCTCATGTTGGTCAGCCACTGATTCAGACTGAAGATAGAACACAGTTTGTATTGTTGTGTGGTTTCCACCCTATGGTAGGAACTGCACATTTGAGGACAGCATAAATGTTGGCTTGGTGCCAGACTGATTCCATGCACCCCTCAGAATATGACGTCCTATAGGTCAGCTAGCTCACAGTGCCACCATAAGCCCCCCTAACACTAGGTGGGTGGCAAATTCTTCTGGTAACCACTGAACATGACAACCCTGATCCCCCAGGAATTGTGGAAACAGATCTAAAATCAGTTTGCTCGGTCTATTGTGTCCTCTTCTCTCAGACAAATATTCAAGGAATACACAGTGGGACATTTTGAATATTTATTGAACCAACGTGATTCTTGGATAAAATATATTTGCTGCAGTGATCAATAGAAGCAAATGAAAGGTATTGGAAGAATTAGGCCAGAGAACAGAATGTCATGTTAAAAATATGCACGCATGAAGCCACAGAGGCCGAAATGATAAGAACCAATGCTCATTCAGTTCACAATTCAAGGGTGCACCAAAGATATGCACCATATGGTCATGGCACTGTAGCACACAATAACAGTAATACATGAGGTAGTGCCAGCTTCATTTGAACTCGAAATGGGACATCCATTGTGAATGTAAAATATTAACACAACTATGCTGGCAATTAGTAAGAGGACCAGCGGAGGACTTCCCAAAATGCTCTCAAGGATAGAGTTAATAAAAGATGGAATGACTCCGAAAATTATCTGGAAGGTGCTAAATATCTCAGAGCCTATACTTTAAAAAAAAAATGTACTATTCCCTTTGTACTAGATATATTGAAATACGATGCACTAGCTTCCAAAATGTCTGGGGTAGTTAGTACAGAGTAGTGCATGTATTGCAGAAGAGGACCTTGTCACCTAAAGATCGAACATCTCCTTAGCATAAGTTATGGTAGCATCTTTATGAAAAAAGTAAGGCTTTCAGTTTGCTCCGGGCATCGAAATGCATGGTGTTAAGATTAATTGAAGGCCAAAGTGTCACCTCCCTAACTGTACGGGTAGGTGGAAACAGTATTTATGTACAACAAGTAATAACAGCAGAAATCGTTACCAGATAGGCAACATCAGGTCACTCCCATTAGGGAGCAATCTGAAAGTCGGAAGTATACCTTTCAAGTAGCTGGACAGATTAACCACAGAAGCATTACAAGCCCAGTGCAACAAAATGTCCTTGCTAACTAAGGATCTGCTTAAAATGCTCTTGCAGTCTGAACCACAGAGAAATACTTCAATTGAATTCTCTTTCGACACCAACATTTAAAAAGAAGTTACCAAGACGTGTGTACAAACTCTTCTCCTAACTCTTCATATATGCCAACTTGTTGATGTTGTAGACAGTACTGGAAATGAAATGGTGAGATTTGTTGAAAGTAAAAATGGTCAGGCGGTTGAGTCAATGTCTCTCAAGTATTGTGCCCGGCGTTAAACGCCTCTAATACCATACAAGGGTTATCAAACAAAGAGGCAGGCGCTGGAGGAAGGAAGACCGGAAACAAGTTTTATTCCGACGGAGCAGAACACATCAGATCGGACAACAAGGTATCGTTTCGAAGTGCTCTAACAGCCTCTCTGAGGCGTGGCCTCTTATACACTGGTTTTATGGCATGTGGCCACTCTTTATTACAATAAAAACATTGTGAAGTAAGGAAAAGACATCCCCGGAACCCCGTATTTGCAGCCCATTCCAACACGTGGCTACAGTAGAGGTCCTCACCCCACATACAATAGGAGGGGGCTATCACGCAGCTGGGTGTTCCGCCGATTCCTTAGAATGTGTGCGCCTGATTGGATCTCAGGGGGTGGGGAGGCCATGATCAATAGTAGCTCCTTTGAAGAGGGGCGACTTCATATAGTAGGGGGCAATAAACTGTATCCTCCGGCTAGGTGATGGCCTGGGATCCTTGCAGACAATCGGGCTCAGAGGAAGGGGTCATCAAAGGAGAGATATTCATGAAAGGAAGGGTCGGTGTGGACAATCGAGCGTAGAGGAAGGGTTTATCAAAAGAGGGGTATTCATGGAAGGAAAGGAGGTGTTGGTCAGGCGCGGGGTGTGACTCCCAGGGACAGAGTCACGCGGAAGGAGAGGGTTTATGGCTTGTGCATGTGAGAGCGGGGGCAGCCAGGGTACGTGGGGGATGCTTGCAGGGTCAGGGGAGTGCGCTAACGATCGATCGTGAACAGGGAGACCATGGTACCTAAAATGGCTGCCGTGCATATTCGTACGTGAGTCTGAGGAATGGGCAAGATGGCGCAGATGATGTTCAGTTCGCAAACTAAAATTCCACAGTCCTCCCTTTTAACATGTCTCGCCAGCTTGTCAATTCGGATCTATCCCCATAAGACCACGTATTTCTATCTCATAGAGGGGACTCATGTGCTCAGTTCTGAAGTCCAAAGTCTTAGGGCACATGCAGTTAGAAATGAGTGAACACCAAGGTGGCAAACATTGAATTCCTAGGCAACACCCACACAGTACCATAACCGGTATCAATATAAATGTGAACAACCTCCATCCCCAATCCTTCAAAGTATCCCAAAACCAGCTTCCAAGCGACCATCCTTCTTGCTCCTGGTGAACCTCTGAGGAAAGTCTCTGGAGGTGTTCGATTGCTTTGTAGACTGAAGGCGAGTTATCTGGCACGTAGGTGCAACAGCTGGATCCGATGATGCGGCATGCTCCTCCACGGTCGGCTAGAACCACATCTAGAACAAGGCGGTTTTGAAAAGCCCCCAGGCGGACTACCTGAAGCTCAGCCGTGTTGTTAGCGAGGATGCCAGCCGTGATGTTAATGGTCGTTTCTACTGCCTGGGTCAGGTGTCGGATGGCGCGGCTGTTTGCCATCGGACCCCACAGAGGAACAAGTCCTTTCACCGCATCCAGGAACTGTGCTCCGGTGGAGTCGGCTTGTCCAATGTCTCCGGCGCGCTTCTGCCGGTGATGGTTGGCTGGGGCCACATACGTGGGGGGGAAAATGAAGGCGATGTGGCAAGTACCCCCCCAACCTTTCGGGAGCCAAGTGTAAGCTTTGGTGCCGCAAACAAAGTACATATTCGGAGAGGCGACAAAGGAGGGGGGATCAGTTGAGTCCAATGACCTGGTGATGTGGCAGGAACTGTGACCCACCAGCTGTGTTCCCAGGCCTTCGATGCACACAAGACCCGTGACATTGATAACAGACAGAGCCACAGTCAGAGTGGCATCCGTTCGCTTCCGCAGGTAGGAGAAGGTGGGTCTAGCTGGATTATGGGTCACTTGCATTTTAACTCGTTCTTTGGCAGGGATGTCCATATGGAAGGCGGAACCGGAGGTTACAGGACAAAAGGGAGCAGAAGTCCTTCCGGTTTTGTTCAGCCAGAATCCATAGTAGAAGTGCGACACTGTTTGACCAGAAGTGGCGTTGTCCTTGTGGCTTTCTTGCAAGAGGATCAACCAGGCAAGGCAGGAGCCGTGAACTGAGAAAGGAGAAGGGATGAAGGGGATGGAGTGTCCGGTGTCATGCGGGAGCAACCCGCAGGTCCAGCAGTTGGTGGTGTTGGCAGCAAGGTTGTGCTGGTGCAACAGTTCCACAAAGGAATTGTTCCAGAACTCCTTACGCCTTTCTCGGAGCTGAGGCGAAAGGGAGATCAGGTGGTGCTCTTTCATGGTGGTCGGCCGTGCAGTGGTCAGCAATATCTGATGAGCGGGTGTGCTTTCCTCCAAGATCCAGAAGGAAGTCATGAGGAGGAGGCAAAGGAGGAGGACAATGAAGACGGCGATTGTCTTTGATTTGTGCATATTGTCAGTCTTTGGGTTCCTGTAGCGGGCATTTCCGGTTGCTTCCATCATCTTCTTATCTGGCGTTTCCATCATCTTCAAGGTACTCGGTAGTGGTCAGAACCACAGACTTTGTTTAGCTTCTCTCCGGGTAACCCTTGGTTGTGTTTTAGGCCACCGTTCTGAGATTTAACTTAGTCCGTGGTCTACTTAGCCGAAGCTCCCTCCTTTCGACGCAGGAAATACCCTTCCCGGGATGGCACAGTGGGATCAGAGAATTTTGCAAGTTCAAGTGCCTCGGTATCAGGATAGCAGTTCAGGGATGGCCGATCTTTGTTCAGGAGCTCTCCCTGGGTGTCAACGTTTTCTGTTGTGGCCAGGGTCGAGGAGACCTTCTTGCAGTGGTGTGCATGCAGCCAGTGCTGTTTCCCCTCCACTCGAAGGGCCGTCCGGGTGGTGATCAGTACTTGCCAGGGGCCCGTCCACCGGGGTTCCAAACTCTTTGCCCGTTGAAAATTCCGGACTAGCACATAATCCCCCGGTTGGATGTCATGACCCGGACCCCTGGAAGCATCGGGGATGGCCTGCTGCACCTGCTGATGAATGACAGACAACGTTTTAGTTAATTTGTACAAGTAATCTGACAGCAGGACGTCGGGGACGTCGTGAATGGAGGTCGGTTTGGGGGCAGTCCAGAGGTTCATTGGTCGCCCAAATACAACCTCGTAGGGGGTCAAATGGTGCTTAGTGGGAGTGGAGCGCATCGATAGCAGCGCCAGTGGGAGGGCATCTGGCCACTTAAGTCCTGTGGTGGCCACTATTTTTGACAATTTTAGTTTCAATGTAGCGTTGTGTCGCTCAACTAAGCCAACGGATTGGGGGTGGAAGACCGCATGAAACCTCTGTTTTACACCCAACCCCTTCAAGATTAGTTGGATAACTTCAGCTATGAAGTGGGGGCCGTTGTCGCTCCATAAAATTCGACAAAGGCCGTAGCGAGGGAAAAACTCTTTCAGTAGTACTTTGGCAGTAGTCATGGCAGTGTTATCACGGGTTGGATAGGCTTCTACCCATTTGCTAAAGGCACATACAATGACTAATACATATTTCAAGCTTTGGCATCTTTCTAGCTGGATGTAATCCATCTGGAGGACCTCAAAGGGGTGGTCGGGGATCCCAAACCCTCCCCGGGGTACCACAGTTCCTTTCCCGGGGTTGTGTTGCAGGCAGATAAGGCACTGCTGGACCAGGCGTTTGGCTGAGTCTGTGATTTTGTCGTTGTGCCAGACTTTGGAAATGAGTTCAGTCATGGGGGCAGATCCTATGTGTGCGGGAGAGTGTGCCATAGTCAGTATGGGAATCAAGTATGAGTCAGGCAGCAACCATTTGTTTGCATCTTTTGTCCTCCAGCAGCCTTCATCGTCCTTTAAACCCACCCGTGCCCACTCGGTCAGTTCGTGAGGGGTGCTGGCCGACTGGATGTCCCTAATCGTCTCCCTAGCGTCAGTCCATTTTTCTGCTTGTGACCTGGTCACATACATGCGTGTCATCGTCCTATTCTCAGCTGTTGTTCGGGCAGTGATGTCGGCCAGCGTGTTTCCCTGTCCGACTAAGTCCGTCACCTTCTTGTGTGCCTGACATTTGATCACTGCTAATCGTTTTGGTAGGAGAACTGCTTCAATTAGGGCGGAAACTAGATCTCCGTGGAGGATGGGCGTTCCGTGGGACGTCAGGAATCCCCTTTCCCTCCACAAGAGCCCAAAATGATGAACCACCCCGAAGGCATACTGGCTGTCCGTGTAAATGTTCGCCGTGGTCCCTGCCGCTATGATACATGCTCGTGTGAGGGCAATTAGCTCTGCCGCCTGTGCGGATCGTGTGTGATGCGGGCTGTCTCAACTACTGTTCGGGCTGTCGTTACCGCATAGGCAGCTGAAGTGGTGCCGTCTGGGAGTTTGATGCAAGAGCCGTCTACCCATAGCTCTCCATCAGGGTCTGTAAAAGCAGTGTCTCGGAGGTCAACTCTACTCCTGGTCTGTTCGTCCGTGTGGGTCACACAGTCGTGTATAGGGGGCACATCGGGGTCATTTTCAGGCAAGGGCAACAGTGTGGCAGGATTCAAAGTCGTGCATCTATTCAGAGTGATGTGGGGTGCAAGTAGAGTCAATTCGTACCCCGTCAGTCGTGCACTAGTCAGGTGTTGAGTCTTGGTCTGGTTCAAAAGGGTGTCGACCGCGTGGGGTACTAACACCGTGAGGGAGTTCGAAAGTACGATTCCCTCACTCTGACGGATAGAGACAGCAGCGGTGGCTACTGCTCGAAGGCAGGCAGGCAAAGCTCTGGCGACAGGGTCAAGAGTGGCAGAGAAGTAGGCACAAGGGCGCTGCTTAGAGCCGATGGGCTGAGTTAGAACAGACAACGCGCATCCCTCCCTTTCGTGAGTGAAGAGGGAGAAGGGCTTGGAGTAATCTGGTGTTCCCAGGACAGGTGCTGAGCAAAGGGCATCCCGCAACTCTTTAAAGGACGCTTGACATTCGGGGGTCCAAGGGAGTGGGAAGGGGACATCTTTGGCCAACAGGGAAAGTAGGGGTTTGATAATGAGACTGAAATTTGGTAACCATTGTCGGCAGAAAGAGGTAAGACCCACTAAAGAACGGACTTGCTTCTGTGTTTTTGGGACGGGGGTATCTAGGATGGTTTGGATTCGGTCGGGCGTAAGTTTCCTCCCTTCTTTGGACAGGAGATGGCCTAGGTATGTCACTTGAGACTGGCAGAACTGCAGTTTCTTTTTGGAGAATTTGTGGCCATTTTCTGCAAGAAAGTGCAAGAGTTGGATAGTGGCCGTGATGGCAAGTGGAGTGGTGTCGGCCGCCAATAGGATATCATCGACATATTGGATCAACACCACTCCATCTGGTAGCTGGACGGCGTTCAGCTGTCTTTTGAGGGCCTGGCTGTAAATGCTGCGACTTTCAGTGTAGCCCCGGGGAGCTCTACAAAATCGGTACAAATGGTTTTTTAGGGTGAAGCCGAAGAGATAACGGCTGTCTAGGTGGATGGGGATAGAGAAAAATGCATTCTTATGATCAATAACAGTGAAGGTGGTGGCAGTGGACCGGGTGAGGGTCAGAATGGTGGTGATGTCTGAGACTACGGGGTACTGTGGCAAAACCACTTTGTTGACCTCTCGTAGGTCGATGATGAAGCGGTACGCTTTCTCATCTCCCTCACCTTGCTTCTTAACAATGGGTAGGATAGGGCTGTTACAGACATTGCTAACCACTTCCTCTACCACTCCTGCATCTACCAGGGACTGAATAATCGCTACCAATGCCTTCTCGCCTTCGGGTGATATCCGGTACTGTGGGAGTTTCGGGAGCGTTGCGTCTTGTCGAACAGTTATGTGCACAGGGTCAATCATCATTCGTCCTACATCAGAGTCGTTTTTGGCCCATAGGTACGGGGGCAGGGTGTCGAGCAAGGACAGGTCAGCATCAGTTATAGAGTACATATGTTGTGCGGGGCAGGATCTGGACATGCTCGGGTTGTCGTACAGGATGACTCGGACTCCATCTGGGGAACACTTAATGGTAGCTCGGAAATGTTTTAGTAAATCAATACCCATAATGGCGTCAGGTTAGTGGTAGGAGAGCAGAAATGTTGTGTCAGTTGGGTTGTTTCCTAGGTCGAAGGGGATAGGTACAGACAGGGGATTAGTGGAGGGCGTTCCATCGAAACCTATCGATGTAATGTGTGAGCCAGACAAGGGTGCCCTTGGAATCAGTCGTTTTGATAACACACTACGTGTCGCCCCAGTGTCTACCAAGAATGGAGACTTTGTACCCAGGACCTTAGCGGTGACGTAAGGACCTTGCTGGTCAACACAGAGCTCGACTGGATCCCTCCCTTGCCCCTGGCAGTCCTATGCAAAGTCGGGGGCGTTCTCACTGTCAGATAGTTGGTACTGGTTCTGTCGGGGATGGTCAAACGTGTTCGATCTTCCTGGTCTGTCGCTGTTGGTGTCATTTGTGTACCCTCGCCCCTGCCCTCTAGTCCTGGGGCCATTCGTCATATCCCTCGTCTCTTTATTTTTAATTAGTTCCAGAAGAACCGGACATTGAGACTTCCAATGCCCGAATCCTTTGCAAAATGCACACTGATTATCCTCTATGTCCCTACGTCCAGAGTAGGGAGTGGGTGTGCGGTCCTTTGGGGGTGGATTTCTAGGGGCGGTTGATTGGTAGCCCCCCCTGTGGGGTTCTTTCCCGACCGCCACCCCTTGTATCTGGGCTATCATCACCCTTTCTTTCAAATCTTTCTTCTTTTTCTCGGTTGCCCGATCATTCTCATTCTTTTGGTGTTCGTAGTACTGAGCCATTTGAAGGATAACTGCGGGTTTGGAGGCCCCGCAACTACTCTCGCTCGTTTGTAACTTTTGGGAGACCTCTTGCGATAGACCCTTTACATAGTTTTGCACGAATAGGTGTTGTCCGGTTGCGGTGGTCATGTCCTGGCCACTGTAGTCGGAGAACACCGTCTCAAATCGGGAGAAGTATTCTGATACGTCTTCCTGGGGTTTCTGACGGCAAGCCGTGACTATCGACCTATCTACCTTTTTCTCTGGGATCAATGTCTTTAGCTTCTGAACTATTTTGTCCGGGAGTTCCAGTATGTCTTTTACTGGTTTCTTTCCGGGTTCTCGCCGTCTATCTAGCTCACTGAGTTGATTCCAGGTATGGCCGAACAGATCTGTGTGGTCGGTTTTCCGGATTTGCTTCCACACATCCGCCGGCAGACATAATCCAAAAAACAAGTCAATGTCCGCTAGAGTCATTACCGTTGAATCCAAGGCTGTGCCTAATTCGGTATAAAATGCTGTCGGGTTCTTTCTTAAATCAGGCAGGGTTTGCCGAAAAGTTAAAATATCCTGTCGATCCCAGGGTTGATAAACCCAATTGTACACAACCCTCCCTTTTGCATCTGCGTGGTTGATATCGTCGTTTGTTCCCTGACCTCTTGGGAGAACCCAGTAGGGGGCGGCTTCTCTGATAGGCATCATAGTGTTGGCTACTTCTGATGAGGACCCAGCCGTTTCAGGGACTGTAATCTTAACCTCTGGTTTCTGTTCCGTGAGGTGGCGGAAGACTTCAAGCGTTTGCATGAAGAGGTCCGTCACATCGTGCTCAGTCCCATCTCCAACATCGACCTTTCTATATAAAGTTGTCAGTTTAGCAGGACCCTTATTCTGATACCTATCCTCATATGCGTTCAGGGTGTGCTAGCTGAATCGTAAAATGAAATGCCGCCTGCGGCTAACGGCATGTGAATTGTGCATATCCATCGTATATTCTTCGCTCTCCTTCCGTTCTACCAGTGTCTTTGCTATCTTGTCAATCCCATCCCGCTCATCTTTGCTCAACCTATTTGGTCTGGCTGGTGGCTGCTTGCTAGTCTCGAGTTCATCTGATGTTGTTACTAATGCGGCCGGTGCGGAGGCCGCGAGGGCCGGGGCACTAGCACTAAGGTCACTCTCGCCCGCACTCAGAACTGGCAGGTGCTGTACTAGAGGCTGGCAGGGGGCATATGGAGGGGGCATGTAGATAATCGGAGGACCTAGCAGTAACTCGTCGTTTGCCCGTTGTTTGGAGGGCAGCTCAGGGTCCTAACAGGGCATTGGCCTGCCGACCCTGATTCTTGCTTTTGTCTAGCTTCCTCTCTCCCTTTTATTTCTTCTTTTAGTTTCTTAGCGGCCAGGTGGGCTGCCTTTCGTAACTCTTTCCCTATTTTTGCTTCTTCTCTTTTCTTTCGTTGTTCTGCTTCTTTGCGCCACATGCCGACACTATCGAGCATGGTGGGCGTTGCCTTATTTTTACGAAGGGCTGCTTCTAACATTTTTATTTTATGATCATCAAAGGAACCTATCAGTGGCCACTGACTTTCGGGGTCCTTCTTTGTATATTTATGCCATAACTTACTATAAGCTACAGCGAATAGTCCATGCTTAGTGAATATGTCCTTATTAGGAGTGCCCTCCAATGGAGCTGGATGGTTCATCTCTAATAAGCGGTCCGGGCTGTACCAACTACCAATCAGTGGGGAGAAGACAGGCATGACAGATTACAACGGGGGACAAAGGTCCGCACTACCTATCCTTCACTGCTCGCAAAGACTAGACAGAATATTTCTGTTCTCCGTTATTTGCAAGCAGAGAATATCTCAAAAGCACTATACTGCAAACAATCTATGTTCGGCAATCAATCAGTGGGGAGAAAAATAGGCACGACGGGTTACAACGGGGGACAAAAGTCCGCGTTACCTACCCTTCACTGTTTGCAAAGGGAGACCGAATATTTCTATTCCTCCCCGTTTGTAGTCAGCGAATGTCTCAAGGAGCAACCGGGTATCTCAGGTATCGAATCTAACGAACTAGAGAACCCATGAGTCCAACAATCAATCAGTGGGGAGAAGAGATAGGCACGACGGGTTACAACGGGGGACAAAGGTCCGCGTTACCTACCCTTCACTATCTGCAAAGGGAGACAGAATATTTCCATTCCTCCCCGTTTGTAGGTAGCGAATATCTCAAAGAGCGACGAAACAAAATACTAGTATTTCAATTAGGCAAACAATCAATCAATTCGCAATTCGTCGTGTTTCACGACCTTACCCGGACCGCATGGACAGTTTCTCGTCTTCCGTTTCCAGCTCCCGATCGTCCTCTATTTTCTGTTGTTACTGCGGCACTCCTGATGGTTCCCAGTCAGGACCGTAGATCACTCGAGAGAGGTCTGCTCGGAATCAGTGAAGTTCGGATGACCGGCTGCCAGACGAGGGTCTATCGGGCAGGTGCACTTCCGATCGTTGCAGTCGTTCACTCTGTCGTCGGGACCTCTCCCACTGGATCCACGTGTCGCTGATGGGCCCCACGTTTGGGACGCCAATTGTTGAAAGTAAAAATGGTCAGGCGGTTGAGTCGATGTCTCTCAAGTATTGTGCCCGGCGTTAAACGCCTCTAATACCATACAAGGGTTATCAAACAAAGAGGCAGGCGCTGGAGGCAGGAAGACAGGAAACAAGTTTTATTCCGACGGAGCAGAACACATCAGATCGGACAACAAGGTATCGTTTCGAGGTGCTCTAACAGCCTCTCTGAGGCCTTTCCTCTTATACACTGGTTTTATGGCATGTGACCACTCTTTATTACAATAAAGACATTGTGAAGTAAGGAAAAGACATCCCCGGAACCCCCCGTTTCCGGCCCATTCCAACACGTGGCTACAGTAGAGGTCCTCACCCCACATACAATAGGAGGGGGCTATCACGCAGCTGGGTGTTCCGCCGATTCCTTAGACTGTGTGCGCCTGATCGGATCTCAGGGGGTGGGGAGGCCATGATCAATAGTAGCTCCTTTGAAGAGGGGCGACTTCATATAGTAGGGGGCAATAAACTGTATCCTCCGGCTAGGTGATGGCCTGGGATCCGTGCAGACAATCGGGCTCAGAGGAAGGGGTCATCAAAGGAGAGATATTCATGAAAGGAAGGGTCAGAGTGGACAATCGAGCGTAGAGGAAGGGTTTATCAAAAGAGGGGTATTCATGGAAGGAAAGGAGGTGTTGGTCAGCCGCGGGGTGTGACTCCCAGGGACAGAGTCACACGGAAGGAGAGGGTTTATGACTTGTGCATGTGAGAGCGGGGGCAGCCAGGGTGCGTGGGGGATGCTTGCAGGGTCACGGGAGTGCGCTAACGATCGATTGTGAACAGGGAGACCATGGTACCTAAAATGGCTGCCCTGCATATTCGCACGTGAGTCTGAGGAATGGGCAAGATGGCGCAGATGATGTTCAGTTCGCAAACTAAAATTCCACAGATTGGCAGTGTACTATACCCATGGATTATCCAACACACAGATGCAATTTCAGAAACGGTTGAAAGATAACTTCTCAAGCTCCTCTATGTGTAACATAGTGCATTTAGCATCCTTACGTGTCATAAGTACATGTTGTTCTGTAAGATCGTATGGGGAAAACAGACTTGTGATGTTGATGTGTCACCATGTCATGTGGCTTGAACGTAATGTTTGTAATGTTCAGCTCAATGGCATAATAGGCCTAAATTGCGACTGTCCTTTTTGTAAGGCGGACATATCTTGTTGAAGAATGTCTGTCACTGAAGATATGTTTCCCAAACAGTATATCCTAGATGATAAGGTGGTCATACCATTGTCAACCACTGCAAGAGCCTGTTTTAAATTAGCCCAATCAATTTCGCACAAACTTTCAGCATACAGAAATGCTTTTGACTTGGTTTTCGAGGACCTAACAAAACGTCTCTGAGTTCCAGGGTATCACACAAAAGAGACAAATGTTGTTTCACCTGAGACAGTGTTGACGTTTTCAGCTAATCAATGCACAACTTCCCAACACTGTAAGTCGTCCCCACCCAAGTGTTCAGACTGCGTGTACCTCATATCAGGCCTTTTGATTTTAAAACCCTCAGGGTTGTCGAGAAAGTGTGCCTGCCATCCATTCGTGTCTAGTGGCTAATCATTCCTTCTAATTGGGGTCAGGTGACTTGCATGTACCATTATGCAGCATGGTATCCAATGTATCCTCACTGTAGTGTGTGAATCAATGCCAGTTTTCAAAACTTGCAAATGAGGGAGTTCGAGGTGTGTTCAAAACTTTCATCTTGCTGAGTCCAAGACATGTCGTTTGTTGCACAGTTTTGTTCAGGAAAATCATTTGTTGTGGTATCAAGCATTTTGTAAGCAAAGCCTCAGTTCCCTGAACCTGTCAGTCTTTTGTCCCCCACATAAAGTTTACATGTATACCGGTGTCAGTTAGCATATTTTTCTTTGCAGGTGATAGCGCCAAGCCTACAAAAATATGAAGCAGGATCAGATGTATCATAACTAGAAATGTAACCAAACCTCTGTGCAAATGTTTTTGAGCTACGCCGTGGCCGTGTAGGGGAATGTTCCCATTGGGTGTAATTGTAAACAGGCTATGGAATACTTGCTTTATGCAGAAAACAATGATTGTAATGTTAAAAACAAAACTCGTTGTTATATTTAGAAATACCATCATATAATTCATAAGTAGAAACCACAGTTGATTCCTCTAGATCTTCTAGCAGTTCATGCACTGTACCAATGTCCTCATCATCACAAACACTACTGGTAGTAATGACATAATTCAAAGAAATTTTAAACAAATATTGAATTTTTAAAAGCTCAGTCGGGACACACGCATGATATGATACCCTGAAGGACTGGGTTCTTTTGGACCCAGCGGTGCCAGGGCACAACACCTGAAACCTTCGTGGGTAACCTGCTCCGGCGTACAAGTCACAGAGACACGGGACACTTCCTTCGGCGTCAAAGAGTCAAGGTTTATTTACTGCAGGGAACACAGAAGTCACAGGAAGTACATCGAGTGTAGTTCGGGGAGACTGCTTCCAATTGGTTTTGTGGATCGCTCCTTTTATACAGTTTTTACCCATAAGATAACATGAGACACAATAGTTTACAACCTGGTTCCCACATGTCGCTCTCAGAGGGGTCGCTTTGGTCACTTTGAAACACACAAGGTCCGGAACATAAGTGCGGAAACATTTGGCGGTTCCCAACTGTAAAAACCCATCTTCCCACCATTAGCAAATTCCAATCAGCAATAAAGTAGATCGAAATAGGAACGAAGACAGGTGCAGAGGAAGACGGAGACAGTGGGGAGATCGGAAAGGGTGTAAAAGGGGAGGTAACGAGAAGCACGAGATACAGGCATCAAAGGGACGTGCCTAATGAGATGCACGGCTGAGACAATAAGTCCGTGCGGCAAGATGAGCCTCGAGCGGCGCCATCTGCCTTACAGTAGCAACCCCCTCATCATAAAGACACTTTCAAAGGACATGTGTCTTCCGCAAATATCTTGGGAGTCCCAGGGTCGCGAAGCGGACAGCGTCCGTTCGCTGACTACTTGAGGGCAAGAGACAAAATGGATGCCGTATCTAAGATGGAACCCGTGGGTACAGATGAGAAACCCACATAACAAACGAACGGTTTAAGTTAGCACAGCGAAACTGCGCACACTTACTAAACTCGTCATTTGCGGTTCATAGATACCAGACTCGACCATATTCGTACGAGTCGAAAACACCACTTACAATTGTCACGGAACCTCAGACGCTCCTTTTGCCCTCATGTAGGCAAGCACTAGTCGGAATCATATTCGATATTCATCAGACCATCAAGATGTCGTTGTAGCATAGCTCTGTCCAACCGAGTCCCCTTGGTAACAGATGGTTGTCTCATACACGTTGTAGCACAGAGGCCACATAAGGCAGGACCACACTGCACACAAAGGCAACACGTGAACAGGAACACTACCACAACCCCGATGATCATCAGAATCTGCCAACCCCAAGTCGATACCAGGCCCCAAAACCATCCAAGTAGCGTCCAATCCCCTACATCCACGTGCATGGATTCGGAGATCTTATGCAACTTCGAGATGGCTTGATAGACAGTAGGAGCATTATCAGGTATGAAAATGCAACAGCTCGAATGGATCACTTTACATACCCCACCGCGATCTGCTAAGACAACATCTAAAACCATTCGGTTTTGTAATGTCATAAGTCTCTCCGCCTGAAGTTCTGTGGTGATATTACCAAGGGCACTGGCAGTAACATTAGCTGTCGATTCTACCACTCGAGTCAAATGTCTCAGGTTCCTACTATTAACCATAGGTCCCCAAAACGGGAGGAAACCCTTGAAAAAGTCTCCTGCCTCTTGACCGGCAGTATCCTCTTCGCTAATTACGCCTCGTACAACTCTAGTCTTATGATAATCGGCATCTACAGTGAACGTCGGAGGCAACAGATTTGCAACGAAACATGAGCCCATGAAGTCTGTGGGCAACCATGTGTATGCACGATCATGACAGATAAAGTATGTACCCTTGGCAGCCAGAAACACAGGGGTCGGGGACATTGGCAGAAGGTAACTTTCAGTGCAAGCACTTGCTCCAAGTGAGGCTTGCGAACCACGACCCACAAGACAAAGATTACCAGTGTGGGGTACGACCCATATTGGAGACGAGCTTTTAAGCTGCTTTTCATTAGTGAACGTACTATATTCCCCTCTACTTAGGACCCTATAGGCTTGCACCTCTTCTTTAGGGATGAGAAAAGCATCATGGATCTCATCTTCCATATCCGCTATTGCCATCGATAGCACCCACTGGTACGAGGTAGGACCAGGGTTGGGGGAACGTTGTTCTGGAGTGGGGTGGAAACCCAGTGCGCTTCGAAGCATTGTTTGAAATGCTCGAGCTGACCCTTGGGAACTATACGGTAACACCAGATATGGAATTCCCTTACCCGTAGTATGTGGCATCAACCCACACACCCAACAATTAGTAGTGTTAACCACTAACTGATGCTGATGGAGGAGCTGGATAAAGGAATTGTTGCGGAATTCTACACGTCTAGCCTGTTCGTGTTCCGGTAACATATGAAAGGAATGAGGAGAAGCAGTAGAAGTAAGATTAGGGTAAGGAGTAGGAGTAGGGGTAGGAAGTAAGAAGTAAGACATAGTGTAATACACCCCACCCGCCAAAAATGCAGAAGCAGTCAGAAACAATACAAACAATGGAAATACAAAACATTTAGTACGACTAAGTTTCTGCAGTCTGACTCTATACGCCTGAGCTCCTTCCAAATCATTCAGCTTCGAAAATGCCATTTCCCTACGACCGTCCGCAACGTTTCTTGACGCACTTCGTTCTGTGCAGCAATAGTCAATCCCCAGGAGTTCCTAGGAACCGACGGCCTTTAACCTAGCGTCAAGACCTACTGTCCAGAAGGAAGTACGCGCGCGGCCCTACGGCCCTCAATACACAATATGTATTTTATTTAGCACAATATTTCAGCTGTGGAAGGAAAAGATACAAGGAAGAAGCTTATTATATGTACAAAACAATTCAATGATATGAATGTTCAAAGTTGATCATGGGAAACGAGGATATTGCAGTTATCAATTCAGCAAAGCAAGAAAATTTTATTTGTCCTTAGTATGAGAACGCAGAGAATATCGATGTTTCCCGAGACGTGTCTGCTCGTCGAACAAAGGATCCGTTGAAGAGACAGCGTCCTGTTGATCAATTGGTTGATTTGATCTTGAGTCTTTTGCTGACAAATGTTCAACAGTGGCTTTCTGCTGCGCTGAGTGTTCACCAACAAGCTGTGCGTCGCTAAAAGGTACAAACGCCGGCAATGTTTCTGCTTCTGTGGACGCAATGCCTTTCCTTACCCACGGGTCTGCCGGCAAAGGAATAGGGACTCGCTTACAATGGGTAGCATGTACCCAATTCTTCCGCCCCTCAAGACGAACGGCAGTCCTCGTGGCCAGGAGCACCTGGTAAGGTCCGGTGAAACGGGGGTCCAGATTCTTCTTGCGTGAAAAATTACGGGTAACTACCCAATCTCCGGGCTGGAGCTGGTGGCCTGGACCCTCCGTCCGCGTCGGCAAAGCGTCGTAAACCTGTTGATGAATTAACCTCAGTTTAGCAGTCAAGTCATGTAAGTAATCAATCAACATCGGATACTCAAGATCAACGAATATTTCTGGCCTAGGAACCCCCCACACATTCGCAGGACGGCCGAACACTATTTCATAGGGACTAAGCCCTATTCGGGAGTGTACAGTCGCCCTAGTTGACAGTAATGCTAGAGGCAAAGCGTCAGGCCACGAAAGTCCAGTCGTAGCCTGAATCTTCGCTAGCTTTAGTTTAAGGGTGCCATTGTACCCTTCAACCAATCCAGCTGACTGGGGATGATTGGCGCTATGGAATTTTTGATTAATTCCAAGGCCCTTACACACACTCTTCATCACACTTCCAACAAACTCACTTCCGTTATCTGACCACACGACTCTAGGCATTCCATACCGAGGAAAATATTCCTTCAGCAGGATTTTCGCAGTAGACAAAGCAGTATTATCCTTGAGGGGATAGGCCTCGATCCATCGGGAGAATGCGCAAACCACAACCAAAACATATTTCAGGTTATTGCATCGCTCCATATGGATGAAGTCCAATTGGATCACCTCAAAGGGATACAAAGGAGGAGCAAAACTGCCAGGGGGAGTTGGGGTTCCTTTGCCAGGATTGTACATTATACACACCATACAATTCTTCACCAAACGTTCAGCACACTTTGTAATTCCATCATTCTTCCACACATCAGCCAACAACTTGCAAATACCTTTCGCGCTAATATGTGCTAACCCATGTGCCATTGTCACAACGGCCAGTACATACGCGTCAGGCAACATCCATCTTTTCTGATCTGACAAATCAATCCAGCAACCATTCGCATCCAACTTTCCCGTACTTTCTTTCCACTTCGTCTTTTCAGTCTCGGTGGCCTCATTCTGTATTGCTTTCACACTCTCTATGGTATTTTCACACATACTTGATTCTGTAGGCCACCTAACCGAACTCGTCACATACATTCGAGTGCTAAGGTTCCGGGCAGTCTCCTTAGCAATCTCATCTGCAAACGCATTACCACGACCAACATCATCCGTCACTTTACGATGCGCACTACACTTAACAATTGCAACTTGAGCAGGCAAAGTCAATGCATCCAAAAGATCGTTCACGAGCTGGCCATGCTGTATTTTCGTGCCATGTGACGTGAAGAAACCACGCTCTCGCCACAACCGTCCAAAGCTATGCGCTACACCGAAAGCGTACTGACTATCGGTGTACACATTCACACGTTTACCTTTTGCTAATACACATGCTCTAGTAAGAGCAATCAGCTCTGCAGCTTGGGCAGAATTCTGATTCAATCTCGCAGTCTCAACAACAGTATTCAACGTCACAACAGCATAAGCAGTAGTCACATCACCATTCGGCAATTTAAAACATGACCCATCCACATACAGAGTGCCCTCCGGGTCTTCCAATGGGGTGTTTTTAAGGTCCACTCGACCTTTTGTCTCCTCTTCTGTCCGCAAGTAACAGTCATGTTCTGCTACTTTATCTGACTCTGCACTAATTGGTAACAAAGTTGCCGGATTTAGGACATTACAACGTTTTATCTGAATATGGCTTGCCAAAAGCGTCAATTCGTACCCAGACAACCTTGCACTCGTCAAGTGCTGAGTTTTCGTTCGATTCAAAAGAGTATCGACTGCATGCGGAACCATTACCGTAAGCATATTATCCATGACCAATCCTGCTGATTGTCGGATAGAGACCGCAGCTGCCGCAGTTGCTCTCAAACAACTCGGCAATGCTCTAGCTACTGGGTCTAAGGTCGAGGAAAAATATGCACATGGACGTTGCTTACCACCAAAAGGTTGCGTTAAGACACTCAAAGCACAACCTTCCCTCTCGTGAACATATAACGTGAACGGCTTGCTGTAATCAGGGGTACCTAACACAGGAGCCGAACACAATGAGTCACGTAATTCAGAAAAACTTTTCTGACATTCCTCCGTCCATGGTAAAGGAGTAGAAACATCCTTGCACGTAAGAGCCACCAATGGTTTCGCTAGCAATGAAAAATTAGGAATCCACTGCCTGCAGTACGACGTGATACCTAGAAAGGCACGCACATCTCTCTGGGTTTGTGGCACAGCCATTCGCGCAATCGCTGCAATTCTCTCTGGGGTCAATCTCCTTCCCTCCTTTGACAATAAGTGACCTAGATAGGTTACTTCTTGACAACAATATTGGAGTTTAGAAGGTGACACCTTGTGATTTAACTCACAGAGATGTTGCAGCAACGATACCGTAGCAATTTTGCAAATGTCCTGAGTATCAGCAGCCACCAATAAGTCGTCGACATATTGGATTAAAGCCGCACCAACCGGCAACCTAAACGCATCCAATTGACCCTTCAAAGCTTGACTGTAAATCGATGGACTTTCACAGTAGCCCTGAGGAGCGCGTTTGAACCGGAAGCTACGTCCACCAAGAGAGAAACCGAAAAGGTCCCTACTCTCTTCGGCAATCGGGATGCTGAAAAACGCATTTTTCAAATCAATCACCGAAAACCACGAAGCAGTAGCTGGAATCAGAGTCAGTAGCGCCGTGATGTCAGGCACAACAGGGAATTGAGGAACCACAATTTTATTTACCTCCCGTAAATCGATAACAAAACGATAAACAGGCGGTTTGGTAGGGTCAGTACGTTTAAGAATGGGCAGTACAGGGCTGTTGCACACGTTTCCCCGAGTCTCCTCAATAACATCTTTCTCGATCAAATCATAGATGATCGCTAACAAAGCTCGTTCACCATCAAGGGAGATACGGTATTGGGGAATACGTGGCAATCGCACATTGGATTTCAACTGAACAACATAAGGGGAGATATCAAGTAGGCCCACATCATTTGGACCCGTCGCCCACAAAGACGCAGGAAGAGAATCCAATTCCGGTGGAAGCTTATCGAGAGACAAATACATGGGAGAGACTACTCTCTCTCCGAACGTAAGCTGTACACCCGCAGGAGAACAATACAAAGTTGCATACAAACGTTTAAGCAAATCCAGACCCAAAAGATTTTCGCCACAGCCAGTGGTTAAAATCAACGGAGCTTCGAGCTCACGAGGCCCAATTTTAAGGGGCAAAGGGCACGAAACTGGATTGCTAACGGGGGCGCCAGAGAATCCAACGGAAACATTTGTTAAGCCAGACAAAGGTGCGCCAGGGAGTTTCGAATGCATGATAGAACTTTTCGCTGCACCAGTGTCCAACAGAAAAGGCTCAACGACGCCCGATGTAGCAACTGCGACGTAAGGCCCTCTCTGATCAACCGGAACTGATACCACTCCCTCTCCTTGTCTTTGGCTGTCCTAGTAATTACTATCGTCAGTTCCCTGATCGACGTAATAATCGTCTACATTGTACTGCGCAGATCGTCCTTGTGATGATCCACGTTGATCGAAACAGTTATTAGAATTAGATGAATTGTCAGAACGGTCGTTCTGAGCACCACGACCTCTACCACGTGATGTATTCTGTGAACCACCACGGCCTCCTCTAGACGAATTACCACCACTACGGTCATTTAAAGCAGGACAATTGAATTTAATGTGTCCCTCCTGTCTACAATAAGCACATTGATTGTACCCTAACGAAGATCTTTGGAAAGAGGAATCATTACGCGGCTGCGATCGATTCGATTGCGACTGTGGTCTATTCTGTTGAGACGCATTCTGATTAGAACGCGGCGGATATGCTTGTTGCAACAACACTTTAGTTTTCAGCTCTTTCGTCTTTTTATCAGCACGGTCAGTTTCCTCTTTTTCTCTATTTTCGTAATATTGTGCCGTAGCCAATATCTGAGCTGAGGTAGAAACAGCCCACGCACTTTCTGAATTCTTCAATTTATTGCACAAGTCGGGCAATAAGTTCGATACGAATTTATCCACAAACAACCGTTGTCCACCCTCAGTACCCATATCCTGTCCACTATGATCAACGAATGTTTCCTCAAACCTCGTAAAGAAGTCTGATACACTCTCATCTTTCTTCTGCTTACAGGCTGACAACTTGTCCCAATTCACCCTCATAGCTGGCATGAGCGTTTTCATTAATGTAATGATTCGCTGGGGAAGGAGTTCAATCAACTGATCAGGTTTAGTAGCAGCCACTTGTCCAGCGTCTGCCGCTGTAATGGCAGCCCAATCACCACCTAATTCATTTGCGTGATCTTGGTGACGAATCTTGGCCCATACCGGTTGCGGTACGACATTGCCAAACAACATGTCGATATCGGCAAGATTCATTATCGTAGCGTCTACGAGCTGCGATAATTCCTTGTAATACCCTGCAGGATTTTTGCGAGGATCGGGCAAAGTTTGTTTCACCTGAAGCACTTCCGATCGTTTCCATGGGAGGTGTATCCACACTCTCTGGAAATGCGCCGGAACTGGCTGGGCACCAGTATTATCAGCTGGTACCCAAACTGGCGGAACTTCACGCATAGGGTATTGGCCAGACTCATCTCGTTGCTCAATGTCCTCAACAAACAATGCATGAGGAATAGGAGCGGGACGAAAAGATAACAACCGCTCAATAGCACGTCGGACATTAGTGTCGACTATCAGTCCAGTTGCGAACTGAAGCCGAAGTTCAGACAGGGCGTACAGCACCTCGTCAGGCGCAAAGGCCACTATCTGATCATGTAAGAACTTGCACATTTCATCAAACACATATCTCTGAGTAGGTATGTTAAATTGATCAAACGTTTCGAGGACAACACGAGGTGGATTTCTAACAGGGTTTACTATCCAACCCATCGCCATATTGCATAGCGCAACACGTTCTCTATTAGCAGGAAGCTGGCTACGTCTCTGAGGACCATCAGAACCAGCAGACCCAAAAACAGGTCCAAGCGACTGAAAGAAGTTTGGCACACTAGGAGAATTACGGTTACGAGTAGAGGGACAAGAATAAGACACAGGACTAACAAGAGAAGGAGTAGAGACATTAGCAACAACAGGGGTTAACAACACAGGAGCAGTAGTGTGAGCAGTAGCGGGAACAGGAGTATGTGGAAGCGGAGGAGCAGTAGGAATAGAAACAGGCAAAGGAGCAGGAACAGTCGGAAGAGCGGGTGCAGGTTGAGGAACTGGTGGAGGAATAACAGGTGGAAGAACAGGTACGGCAGGGACCACAGGAGCTGCGATACCCTGTACGTACGGAGGTGGCGACTTCATAAGATAGGACATTAAAGAATCCTCAACTGCCTCTTCCTTCTTATCCGACTCCGTAGGCAAAGCAGGATAGCATTTATCTATAGACATACGCTGTAGCCTCTCAAACACTTCCTTATCCTTATCCTCCTTATCACGCTGAAACTGCTCAGCTTTCTTCACTATAGTAGCAACAGTATCTCGCTCACTACGTTTATTCTGTCTGATCTCTTTCTGTCGGGCTTCTTTGCGCCACAACCGAAAGGCATCAAACATGGCCGGCCTAGATTTACGTTCGAACAACTTTATTTCCAAATTATCTAAGATCGACGCTTCGAAGCTACCGTGAGGTGGCCAACGAAGGTCGCCGTCTTTCTTTGTATATTTTATCCAATAATCGTTAAAAGCAATCGGGCCTAGCCCATGTTTGCTATATAGGTCATAAGTAGGAGTTCCAACCGGAGGTATCGGACACGAGTCCTCCAGCAGGGAATCCGCACCACAAGGTCTAAAGCAACTGAACAAAGTACTGCGACCAGGCATCTTGCACACTAGCCGAGTTTCACAAACTTCAAGGGTTACGGGATTTACCAAGTCCCAGCAAGAACAAAACCCTCGGTCTTTGGCGGCTGCAGTCGTCAAACAAATACAACAACAACAAAGTACGCTAGCAAAGTGTCACCGACAAAAACACTCACACAGCGTGAACAACAAAAACACTAGTGTTTACAACAAAGACACTCGCTAAAGTGTCTACAACCAAGAACTCTGGGAGCGACCCACAAATACTTAACTCAAAGAACAATGGCGTCCTCAGGAAGGCCCGTCAATCGTCTCGCTATACCAAGGTCTACGCCAGGCGCCAAAACAGGTCTACAGTCAGGGCAGCAGTCCGTCGCAGCCGTTAGGAGGCGGGAATCTTCGCGGGAAAAGTCTTCGGGCCACTTATTTCGACAACAGGATCGATGAAGCGGGGTGCACCTTCCCTCGGAGATTTCACACGAAGTTCCTCACGATCGTCGGGCTTGGACCGGTACCACTGATGCAGCCCCCCGGTTGGGCGCCAACTGAAGGACTGGGTTCTTTTGGACCCAGCGGTGCCAGGGCACAACACCTGAAACCTTCGTGGGTAACCTGCTCCGGCGTACAAGTCACAGAGACACGGGACACTTCCTTCGGCGTCAAAGAGTCAAGGTTTATTTACTGCAGGGAACACAGAAGTCACAGGAAGTACATCGAGTGTAGTTCGGGGAGACTGCTTCCAATTGGTTTTGTGGATCGCTCCTTTTATACAGTTTTTACCCATAAGATAACATGAGACACAATAGTTTACAACCTGGTTCCCACATGTCGCTCTCAGAGGGGTCGCTTTGGTCACTTTGAAACACACAAGGTCCGGAACATAAGTGCGGAAACATTTGGCGGTTCCCAACTGTAAAAACCCATCTTCCCACCATTAGCAAATTCCAATCAGCAATAAAGTAGATCGAAATAGGAACGAAGACAGGTGCAGAGGAAGACGGAGACAGTGGGGAGATCGGAAAGGGTGTAAAAGGGGAGGTAACGAGAAGCACGAGATACAGGCATCAAAGGGACGTGCCTAATGAGATGCACGGCTGAGACAATAAGTCCGTGCGGCAAGATGAGCCTCGAGCGGCGCCATCTGCCTTACAGTAGCAACCCCCTCATCATAAAGACACTTTCAAAGGACATGTGTCTTCCGCAAATATCTTGGGAGTCCCAGGGTCGCGAAGCGGACAGCGTCCGTTCGCTGACTACTTGAGGGCAAGAGACAAAATGGATGCCGTATCTAAGATGGAACCCGTGGGTACAGATGAGAAACCCACATAACAAACGAACGGTTTAAGTTAGCACAGCGAAACTGCGCACACTTACTAAACTCGTCATTTGCGGTTCATAGATACCAGACTCGACCATATTCGTACGAGTCGAAAACACCACTTACAATTGTCACGGAACCTCAACCCTATCAAAAACAAATCCCACCGGGAACTGGAACAGCAGTAATGTTCACCAAGGAAGGGTCTCTTTGTTCTCGGTGTGATGACGAAAGTGGCTTAAAATCCAAGCTCACCCGTTGTACTGCAGAATGTTCTGGGGAGGAAATGCCCATTCAGAAGCAGGAAAAATACTGTCAACAAACCAATCTAAAGGTCTAGGAAAAGTAACATAATTTCAATCTAATGATGTATTCATGGAGAAACAAAATATTTTGTTTCCAACCTAAGATAGAAACATGCACTTTCAGCCTGAACGGAAGAGGCGGTGGTGGTGGTGGTGGAACAGTTGAATCCGATGAGAAGTCATCAACGTCGATGAAGTAGCCACGGGCCATCTGATCAATTTTGGGAAGGTCAGCAGGTTTTATAGTACTGGGAGATAACTCGTGGTACATTTCCGTAGACTGTGTTATTCTCAGGTTTCAGATTTGAAATCGGTGTTTCTGTTCTAGTTGACTGTACAGTTGTAATTGTAACAGGTAGAAGACATACTTCGTTGTTGGTCATTGTTGTATCTTGTTGAAATGAGAATGCTTCTTCAGTTATTAAAGCTTCCACCTGAACTTTCTGTATGGTAGTGAGAGGAGGCCGGTAGCTACCCATGAGCCCACATGGCTTACTATTGAGAATCAGACACATAAGGGCATATTAGCAAGAACCTCTTTGAAAGTATTGCCATTTTAGCATCAGGAAACTGCCACTAGAATGGCGATAATGGGCTTGCTAATATGCGTTATAGAATTCCAATAGAAACCCAGGTTAGATGTTCTGCACATCTAACCTGGTCTTTTATTGGGATTCTATAATGCATGTTAGCATGTCCATTATCGCAGTTTTAGCGGCAGTTTCCTGCCACTAAAACTGCGATAATTTTAAAGAGGTTCTTGCTAATATGCCCCATAGTATGGTTTGATCGGATCAATGGAGACAAATCTTTTGTCTTTGTGACTGGCAAGGGCCAGAAGAAGTACAGTTCTGATACCTTCAACAGCCAGGACAGGTACAGGAGCTTTGCAGGATGGCCCAAACTCTCTCTTGTCCACAATTTTTTCACTGACCCGATCCCAACCTTTGGGATCCAGCCAGGCCCTGCCAGGACTGCCTGCACTTCTCTAGTGGCATTGCATTTTCGTTGGACGTTTCTTTGATCGTCCCAGAAGTCGTTCAATTCCTATAAAACAACCAGACATTCAATGATCTCAAATGGTGTTTCTCCCACCACTGAGCTGGCATTGTTGAGGTCTGGGACCCACTTTTTTATCCCAAACATGATTTCATATGGAGTCCAACCACTGTCAGGATGAGTGTTCCTCTGGAGCAGAACCCTCGACATGCCCACCTGCCGGCAGAACGGATTCTGTGAGATAACAGTAACAGAAGATCAGAGTAGCGAGATGAGGCGAAGAGAATTTGGGAGAGTACTGCAGGGAGGGAGATCTGTGGGAATAAGAGTATTTTATAGGAATAGGAATCCAATGAATATCGCCCAATAGACTTTTGCTTATGATGTCTTATAAACAGCAGTGTTTAGCATCAAAGTTCAAATTTCAATAATGTTCAAGTTCAAACCCTCTTAATTGTGGAGGTAAACATACACTGCTTTGTACTGGAAACTGTTATGAACTGTAATATGCGCATTTAAGTCAATATACTCTTCCTGGCAGAACAGAATTAACACATTCTTCCTCACAGAGAGACAACGAAAATACTGAACAACATCATGCAACAGTCATCTTCGGTGCTGATCACTGATGGCAGTGTTATTTACATTCGTTATAGATTGGTTTAAGCAATAGATCACGACTTCCTGAATCCGACTGAATGATAATGTCTAAGAATGTTATTTTGCCAAATTTAAAGTGTCATCCGACCTCTCATAATTCAAGGTTTCATCTGACCTTTAATAAGTCAAAGTTTCATCCAACCTCTAATAATCTTCGGTTTCTTGAGAGAACTCTGTGCGTCGTCAAGGAAAATTCTGCTTGAATAATTACTACTAGTGAGGTGATGCGACATTAATTCCTGCCGGGACTTCGGTTTGCTTTACAAATAAAAGACAAAACGTTTTTACCGATTTTTCTATGATCTATGAACTGGGGGATCCAATGTCATGGCACTGACTCACCAACATTTTTTGACAACTGCAGGAACCTCCATCTCCGAGGACGATCCACAATCACAAGCGCTTGGCGTCTGGTGTGACCGGTCCTTTTTTATATTAGTGCCACACCCAAAATTGCACTTGAGACTAGAAACATCTTGTGGTTATGCATAGCACGGGCACACGGGCACTTGAGAAACAGGTGATGTCTGCAACAGAAAAACAGCAATTTATATGTGGCAGACAGCAGGCGAAACAATGCTAGGGCGCAAGATGGGCTTTAACATTGGATAATGCAAGTGGTGATGAGCGTAAGCAGCAAAGACACAATACCCGTCATGACAACCACCCAGGGATATTCTCAGCATGTTATTGAGAACCCTCTGGACACCAAATAGGTGAAGGATCCAACTGTGACCTGAGATCAGTACCCTCGCTGTTAAATACTGCTTTAAGTCTCAGTGTTTCCTCTCCACAACCACATTTCCCTCTAGATGGTATGGAGACAGGAAGCGCTTGGTTACACCCAAACTTTGAATGGCCTCTTTGTAAGCCCTAGAGCTAAACGCCGGACCCTGGTAGGAATGTAATCATAATGTGCCAACTGCGCAAGTCTTGATAAAGACTTGCAGATCCTTCATAACAGTTCCAATGTCAGCCGATCGTTGTGGCCATACCCACAGGAATTGAGAGCAGAAATCTGCTGCTAAAAAGATGTACTTCATCTCCATCTGATGACAGAGGGCTGTAATTGTCCAAATAGACGCAAGCCATATGCTTGTTTGAAATCAATAGAGGTGTCTGTGGTGGACGCACTACGGTGGAATCCTTCTTCTGCTGGTAGATGTCACATTTAAGGACAAAGTCCTTTGTCTGTTGGTAAAGACCTGGCCAACAATAGTGCTGCTACCATAATGAAATTGTAGCAGTCACCCCTACATGTGCAGAGGCCATACCCTCATGAGCAGCTAGTATTAACCCTAATCTGCTATCAGAGTTTGGTATTACTCTATCTCCCACTCCAGGAATGTGAGCATATGCTATGTTCTGTGCATCTAACTTGTAGGAATACTTGAGTGCAAAGCCTTTCAGCAGGTTGGTGTCATCATAAGTTGCAATGACTTCTACCATAATGTCTCTGTCTATCCTCGTGCTAGAACAAGTAAGAGCAGCAACCGCAACAGTGCGAACTGTTGCTTTTGCAGCTTCATCAGCCATGGAATTCACTGCAACGTGAACACCAACATGTTGATGACTCAATGTGTCGATTACTTGAGTCCATGGCAAGTAGTCTTTCAGCTTTGCCACCTGTTCCCAAAGCACCTTGTGTTTTATTGTGCAACCCTTTGAATTTCTAAATCCATTCTGGCTCCAATAGTGTAGGTATTTATTAAAGGACTGGACATAATAATATGAATCACACCCTATAAGTGTGGGGAATCTGGGATCCATATTTCCTAGTGCCAGAATTAGAGCTTTTAGTTCTGCCAGCAGTGCTGTGCAGTAACCAAGTGACCGTTTGCAGGTTTTCACAGGATGGAATTCTTTCACATTGTCCATTTTGCTGAGTGTTGGTGCTTACAGCCTGATTCATCAACGGGCCGTTTTGCGAGCCCCTAATAGCGAATCATAGCGATTCGCTATTAAGGACTCGCAAAACGGTAATCATGTAGGAATCGCATAATAAAATGCGATTCCTACTGATTCCTTATTTGCGATTAGCAAATTGCTAATCGCAAATTAGGAATAACTCGCCATTCATTCCTATGGGCCAAAAGGCCCATAGTAATGAATGGGGAGTATTCCTTATTTGCGATTAGCAATTAGCTAATCGCAAATAAGATTGCGATTTGAAGGGTGACAGGGGTGTCCACAGGACATCCTGTAGCACCCCTCAAATGAAATTTCACACAGGTGTTGCACACACACATGTCCAAAGGACATGTGTGTGTGTAACATGCAACTCAGAAAAATGCATTTAAATGCATTTTTCTGAGTTTTCGCAATTTACCGCGAGGTCTGACCTCGCGGTAAATTGCGGCAAGAAATTGCGAATTCGCAAATTTAAATTGGATGTTGAATTGCATTTAAGGAATCTCTAATAGAGATTCCTTAAATGTAATTCCTCGCACATTTGCGACATCGCAATTAACGATTTTTGCATTTGGGATGCTGAATCCCAAATGCAAAAATCGCTCTCGCAAAGGGCAGGATTCTCAGAATCCGGCCCCTTGCGAGCGCAATTTAGGTTCATGAATCGGGCGGATAGTCCCTAAAGCAGGCTGGTAGAACCATCAGTATATATGATGTAATCATAGTTATCTAGAGGCATTATTTCATTAGGCAAAGGATATTATTGTTCGTACTGCTCAAAAGCTTCTGTTTTTAGTGTAGCATCAAAACTATAGTCCACATCTGTTGCGGTGAGTGAGTTAACCCATTATATCCATTATATCGATCATAGATGTATAGATTCAGGGGGATATTCTCAAGAACGTGTGATAACCATCGCAAAATTAGCTCAATGTAACTTCAACATCGCAATCGATTGCGGAAAAATAACGCTGTGTTAACTAAGTATTCACAACACGGAGGCACCATGCGATAGGCCCCCGACAATGCGTCAAATGTCCGCAATAAAGTCAACGTGACGCAGCAAAAATGCGAAACACGAATGCAAAAAAAGTTGCAATGAGGCCAATCCCGATATAAAAAGCAGCGAAAACCAGCGACAGGACTGCAAATCTCACGCGTCAGTCGGGAAAATGCACTATAAAAGCAACAAAAAGAACACACCAAAAACAATTCAAAGTGCGTAGCAACATGGATGCACCCGGACCGAGTGCAGAGATCAATGCAAACCCCACAAGCCCCACAGACCACCATCAAGGAACAACAGGGTCTGGGAAGGCCAAGAAGAAAAGGGAGAGGGTTGCAGTCCACAGGAAAACCAGATCAGCCTCACGGAGGTGACAGAACACTACCATCAACTGACCCACAATTAGACTAACATTAATGTAGTCAGAGTGTTGAGGAGGTCAATGGAGGAGGACAAGAGGCGCTGGCATGATGTGACAATCTACATCAAGCACAAACCCGCTGACAACAGAAAGGCAGCAACGGCAACAGGAGGTGAGAGTCCAGCACCATAGGAGGAGCTGGAGGAAACCGAGCTGGAGGACCCTGAATCATGTCCTTGAACCCTGTTGCACACTGCAGCACACACACATATAGCAATAACAGCACATCCACATTGACACCAATGTGGTACAATGTGTAACCCCAACACTGCAGAACAAAGGACACATTGGTTCCGCAAATGCGCAGAAACAGGTCAACTACATCTAACAGAGCAGGAAACTGTGTGATGGAAGTTTATGCATACAACCTCACATTTATCATGTATTCCAAATGTCCACTGTCCCGCATCAAAATCACGCACCTCCCAAAGAGTCACAATATACATTGTCATATAGTCTGCATGTAAACAAGAATAATGTGCCAACATACATGTCAACACAATGTCAATATGCCTCTCCCCTTCACATTGCAGAGGGACAAACAACACCTCCAGCAGAGCAGAGCAGACAACTCATCAGTAATGCTGGAGAGGACCACCACACCTTCAACACCGACGCCCAACAACAGCTCATGGACATCCCAGGCAACCCACCACCAGGACCAGGACAGCCAAGCTACATAGAGGAGAAGCCAGCCCCTGCACAGATCACACAGCAGTAAGCACTCGCCAGCACGGCTGGCTCCCAACACTTCACCGAGCCACACATGGCATTCCAATGCCAGGTGTCAGAATGCCAAAAGGAGGTGGCCGAACACATTGAAGATGAAATAGATAACATACGTGGGAATTCCCTTCAGGGACCACCCACACACCACAAAGGAGACCCACACTGCGACAGAGACACATGCTTTTGCACATTTCCAGTACAGAACCATGCCCAGAGGCACGCAATTATCATTCACACACCCACGTTGGACCTGTGTACGACAGACAAGTCCACTCCTCCTATGTATTGAGTGGGTGACTACAAAGCTACATTCAAGCTCTAACCTGCTGCCTGCGATGACATGGTTGCATCCACTGTCCACTACACTCCAAACACCAGTGGTGTATGTCGACATGGATATGTGTGTGGTCCGCATACTGCAGTCTGGCCATCACATCTACCCCTCAATTGGCATTGTGTACATTCTCATTCATGGGTCACTTGCCTCCTTCTCACATGCTTGGTCCCCACCTCTTCCCACATTCTGCTATTGTGTGGCTGAGGTGCCATGCCATTGATGGCTTATGTGCATGGCTGGCCAAGGTTCCCATAGTAAGTTGTGCTGTCGTATCTAGTAGGTAGGCATGTTGTTTGGCATATTGTATGTGAGTTTGTAACATGTGCATTCCCAGTGTTACGAGTTGCATGATTGTGGAGTTGAGGTGTGTGATGTGTTAATTCGGTACCTGCCAGCAAGCAGTGCATTTCCGTGGGTGCCATCCTGGTAGTGCTGGTTGATGATGGACTGTCAGAAGATGTAGGAATCATGCACGCTGCCTGGGTGGTTGGCGTTGACGTTAGTGGAGATTTCCCGGTGGGCCACTATTGCCTGCATATTGATGGGATACGTGCGCTTTCTGTTGCAGTTATTGTGTGCATTGTTGCCAGGGGGCACGAGTAGGACATGTGTGCAGTCAATTGCCCCCTGACCCATGTGGGAAGCCAGCTATGGCGTAGATGCCTTGCTTGGTCTCCAGCTTTTCCTGCACAGTGTTGGGGAAGTATAGATAGTGGAGTACCAAGCTGATGATGTCATCCGTGACCATTGTGAGGAACTTGGATTGGGCTGACTATGAGACTCCAACTCAGGCGGTTGTTGGTTGGAGGGTACCAGAGGCCAACACGTGCAGCATGGCCAGCAGCTTTGCCTGAGGTGGGATGTTGGTTGTCAGCTGGTTTGCTACCATCAGCCTGTGGGCAATGGTGGTCAGGATGCAGAGGATGGTTGTCCCTTTGAGCCTGAAGTAGGCATGGACATTCACTGGCGTTGGATCTGTGAGGTTGGTGCGTTTCCTGAAGGTTGTTGTCTTTGTCTGTGCTGCCTCAGTGTTGGTCCGGGGGGGCAGTGTGGTCCAGGGGGGTGGGGGAGATCCTGGTGGTAGTGGTGGTGGATGTTGTGACCCTGTTGGGGCTCCGAGCTGCATGATCAGTGGCTCCATGGCATCTGTTGCCCTTCAGATGTGTCTCTGGCCTGGGCTCCCATTTCTGGTGCTGGCTGTCATCCGACTTTACACCAGGTCAGAGCAGGTGTTGATTTCCTGCGGCTAACGTGCATTATCGCATGTTTTGTGATCTTATCGCCGATCTGGCTGGTTGTTGAGGAGTGGTTGCACGGGAACGCCTAGTCTGCATCTCATTAGCGATAGTTGTGAGGGTCATCTGTTTCGTTGTTTTTTGCGGCTGCTATTGCAGGTAAACTGGTAACATGGGCTGTTAGCACCAGCATGTGAATGGGGTGATACATACATCAACAGTTGTGGGGGTGGGGATGCACTCCATATGCTCCGTATTACTGTAAATTTAATCCCAGTTATCCTTGATGATACAAAGATTAACAATAAATTGCAAAATAGGCGATAACATTTACCCCCGCCAAACGCACTGCCTTCATTAGGCAGTCATTTATGCTTAAAGTTTTGTCCATGTAATCCATTTAAACCGTTTATTCCACTTTAAACATGATTTCCTTTTACTCAAATTATTGAATTCACACACGGAATCTTTTGATTTTTCCCAAGTTTCTGATATTTAAACAGTGCCCGACCGGGCCTCATGTGAAAATACAGATGATGCGTGTTAGACCTGGCATCTTTGCCGTGGTATTCCCCTATCTTTTTGCTTCTACCTCCTGTATTTTTGATGCTGTGCTGGATTTCGTTTTTGCTGGTTTAGATGCTTTGGACACTCTGCCACTGCTGATCAGTGCCAGATTGTAAGTGCTCCCTATGTAAATTGTTATCATGATTGGATATACATGTTTGGCATATTTGTATTACCATGAAGTCCCTAGTAAAGTGCACTGGGTGTGCCAGGGCTGGTGACGACAAATGCTGCTAGTTGGCACGCAGCACTGATTGTGCCACCCACATGAGTAGCCCTAAAATGGTGTCTCAGACCTGCCACTGCAGTGCCTGTATGCAGTTTAAAAACTGCCATGCCCTCCTGGTCAGTGTCCCCACTGACTAGGCCTAACTCTTCCCTTTTTGTGCACAGTAGTCACCCCTATGGAAGGCCCAAGGTACCCCCCTGGGCAGGGTGCAGTGTATGTAAAAGGTAGAGCATGTACTAGTGCAGGTGACATGCTCTGGTAGTGAATTACAGCCATTTTCGTTTTTCACTATTGTAAGGCTATCTTGCTCCATAGATTAACATGGGGGATGCTGGCTACAGTGGCTTCCAGCATTTCTTCCCATAGGAAGAAGATAGGACATAAGTATCTAGTATCTCTGAACTCAGAATTTAATAACACATCTTTTAGGAAAGGTTGTTTTTAAATCCTGTATTTGAGAACAGCACTTTCAGAAAATTGCTGTTCTCTTGTCTGACCCTTCTGTGTGCCTTGGCCTGTTTGTGTATTGACTGTCTGGTTTGAGAGTGACAGGCGCTGGGGATTCTCCAGGAGGCTGGTTGAGTCAGCCCTAGGCTGAATGACTGCATTTGCAACCTGAGTGGTGGGAAGAGTTAGCACCTGGGCCTGAATAGGGCTGTGCCTGCCTGCCACAATGCTGACTCCACCTCCTGCTGGGCAGCTGACGACCCTGCCCCTCACTCTGAAAGGAAAGGAGAAGCCAGGCAAACAAAGTGCTCAAGCAACACCCAGAACTGGTTCAGACCGGGCCAGGGCCCACTTGCACAAAGAGAACAAAGACTTTTAGGGGTATAAGTACAGGACCCCTAACAACAGAAAATGAGATAATCCTGGAATCAAGAAGGAACCTTTGCCAAGGAGAAAGCTGAATCTGAAAAGAAGACCGTCCTGCTGTTGCTCTGCTGGACTGACCTATTACTTTGCTGCCAAGGAGAGGGGAAGGACTTTGCTGTTGTGCTGTGTCCCCTGTCTTGAAGGAATCTCCAAGGGCCTGAGAAGAGCTGGCTCCCTGTTCTGAAGTCCCAGGAACAAAAGGACTTCACCCCCAACTTCCCTAATCTCTGCTGAGAGAGTTCTGTCCTTCCGAGAGTGTTTGATCCAGTTGTGGGGCCTCTGGAAGTTGTACCTGTGCTGGGAAGCTTGAAACTAAGCTTGAGAGACTTTTGCTATTGAAAAGTGTCGCATCGCTCGCTTGCGGAGCGCATCCCCGACAGTGCGAGAAGTTTCTGCCGCTACGAAGGTCGAGATCGTCGCAGCACCTGTTGCGACTGTCAGAGCCGTCGCATCCTTCGTTTGCGGGATGCACCCAATCGGTGCGGGAAGCCTAACATCACTGAGAGTGTCGTCACAGAGCCTGTTGTCACTGGGAGAGATCGCCGCACCGCCTGCTTGCGGACCGCATCACGTCTCTGCGAGTGTCGTCGCAGAAACCATCGCGTCGAGGAGCTGCGAGAGAGAAATTCACTGGTGACCGCTGGTTCACGCATCATCGCCCCGGAGATCGTCGCAACTCCAGAGATCGTCGCATCGTACCTTTGCGAGAACAAACTTCCTACGGAACCTACGCACCGGAATCCATACAAATGGCCTTCCTCCCCATACAGACCGAATTCGTCGCAACACGCCCGCTGCTGCAGCGGGGCTGTTGCATCGCCTCTCAGGAGCAATGCGTCGCTTGTTTTCCACCGCACCAGCTTCTGCTTTTGGAACTTTGTCGCAACTAAAATTTAATGTGAGTAAACGTGACGCAACTGTGAACTTTTCACGCAACTGTGGATTATTTTATCGCAACCTAAAGAACTTTTATTACAACCTTAAGAACTCTTTTGAAACCATATTCTTCAACTGTGTATGTTGGATGTTTGTCGTTTTGGTTTTGTGTAGTTAAGAATAAATACCTTTATTGTTCAAAACTGTTGTGGAGTCAGTTTGTTGGGTTTTCACTGTGTTACTGTGAGTGTTGGTACAAATACTTTACACATTGCCCCCTGAATAGCCTTGACTGCTTGTGCCAAGCTACCTATAGGGTGAGCAGGGGTTATCTCAGAGAGTTTCCTCCTTACCCTGACTAGAATCAAGGGTCCCTATTTGGACAGTGGTACCTACCTCTGCCAACTAGAGACCCCCAGTTCTAACAATACAGGGTTCATCACAACAGTGTTTTATTTGTTAAAATCCCAATGCATTTTGGGCTTCAAAGCGCCCTTTGTCAGGGGTCACCCTAAACAATGATAGAACACAATTGTGCGTTACTTTTTTAAAACAGAAACGCGCATAATTCATTTAATTATTCAACCAAGTCATATGTTCAGGTTAAATACGGTATCAAACACAGATTGTTCTGACATTTATTTACCACCATATAAACTATCTTTTAACAATGCATTTATCTCAAAATATTACACCCGTCTGTTCATCCAAGTGTGTTACAACCTTCATTTCATCCTCACTGTCTGAATAGCCTTTGTCTGATTTTAAACATAACACATACTACTGAGTAACTGTCGATCTAATCATAAAGTGTGAAAAGCATGTTTGACAACTGGCCTCATAGCTGCGCAAGGTACTTCTTCAAGTGAACAAAGCAGTGAATAGCGTTTGATGTTGGACAAACAATTAGATACTAAAATGTCCCTGATCCATGTTGCTTGTTTTTAATGGAGCGGTGCTCTAATTTACCTGAGCCGCAGCCAGGTGAGGCGCAGTTCTCACGTCCCACTAATTCGGTAAGTGGACGACAGCTTTAACATGAGGCGAAGCATCGCTATTTTTAGGTACTGGTGGCACAAAAAGATATATGTATGTATCTATTGTGTAAGTAAAGTTACCTTACAATTTGCATGTTTGTGTTTCTTTTTACATGTGCTGTTACGTTTGTCTGATATACTGACCTGTTCCACTTGGACTCCATCTCCGATAGTAGGACGAGTACTTCACAAAGACGTCCAGGTGACATCTTTTTGGTTGATTTTAAATACACTTAGTTCTTTAATTTTATGCAGTAGCGACGACACAGTCCTGAAGAAAGCAGAGGACACTTTTTGAGGTCCACAAACTGCAGAAACATGTTGAACACTTACATCGATATAGTAGATATTTGCTAAAACTACTATGATGCCGCACTGGCATTTAGACTTGGAAATACGAGTGACACCTAATAAAGTCTTTTAGCTCTACATTATACAATTTTTAAATGCCTTCACATTTTTCACCTTTTTTTCACTCACTTCACGCACTGCATCCCAGTCACCTCTAGTTGGTTACATCTTTCACCCATAGAGCTACATTGGGTTACCCTTGTGCATACAGTACATTCTTAACTGATGCAAGAGTCTTCTCCTTGGTGAAAGGAGTCCCAAATGATGACAAGGGCAGAACCAAGAGTTGACTGCTGGATACTTTGTTTACTTGAAGAAGTACCTTGCGCAGCTATGAGCCCAGTTGTCAGACACGCTTTTCACACTTTATGATTAGACCGACCGTTACTCAGTAGTATGTGTAAAGTTATTAAGGGAATGTAACTGTTTTTGGTCTCTAAATATTTCCCTTGGACCCTCCTTGTATTGGTTGTTTCATTATGATTTTAAACATACCCATCTATCCATCTCCCTACATTTTTCCTTGCCTTATTTTATTACCATTAGGGACTTAAACGTTCCCCTTTCTTTGCCCGATCTTTTAGCTCATTACAACAAACCAATGTAATACTTCCCCTACCTGCCATGAGAATTTAAAAACCTTCTGTCTTCCTTATTCCAAATCAGAGTCGTTGTCTCGTTTCCCCTCTCTCTTATAAACAAACTTCACCTCCTTGCTCTCTCCCGATTAGCCCAATACCTAACATTTCCCGCCAATGCATTGTAATACTAGCTTAATGGACTCCATTACCCATATTACCCTTTCCCGATATCATGCATCCTGTAATTGTGTTAAAATACTTTAATGTAACTGTTTGACCACATAAGATGCTTGAAAGTCTGAATTTCTTAATGTTTCTATCGGATGTTTATGATGAGCATCGATGTTTTGCCAGTGTGTGGATTCATATAAAAGTGTTTGTATTTACATCTTTTTGTCTGTTTTAAACTGTGGGTGCTCCCCTCATCGGGCATTTTATAATCAACACTTGTGGGGGTGGGGATGCACTCCTTATGTTCTGTAGTACTTTTAGTTGAATCCCGGTTATTCTTGATACATGCTGAGTGGTATAGTGGCATGCCCAACTGCCACAAAGATTAACAATAAATTGCAAAATTGGGGACAACATTTGCCCCCGCCAAAGGCACTGCTATGCGCGTTCATTATGCAGTCATTTATGCTTTAAGTTTTGTCCACGTAATCCATTTAAACCTTTTATTCCACTTTAAACATAATTTCCTTTTATTTACTCAAATTAATGAATCCACTCACGGAATCCTTTGCTTTTTCCCACGTTTCTGATATTTAAACAGTGTTCAACCAGACCTCATGTGAAAATACGTATGATGCAGGGTTCATCACAACAGTGTTTAATTTGTTTACATCCCAATGCATTTCGGGCTTCAAAGCACCCTTCATCAGGGGTCGCTATAAAGAAAAGTAGAAAACAATTGTCCGTTACTTTTTCAAAACAGAAAACGCGCATAATTAATTTAATTAATCAACCAAGTCACATGTTCAGGTTAAATGCGGTATCAAACACAGATTGTTCTGATATTTACTTACCACCATATACATATAAACTATCTTTTAACAATGCATTTATCTCAAAATATTACATCCGTCTGTTCATCCAAGTGTTTTATAAACTTCATTCTAGTCATCCTCACTTTCTATATAGTCTTTGTCTGATTTTAAATATACCCATCTATCCATCTCCCTACATTTTCCTTGCCTTCTTTTAGTACCATTACGAACTCAAACATTCCTCTTTCTTTGCCAAATCTTCAAGCTCATTACAACAAATTAATGTAATTTTTCCCGTACCTGCCGTGAGAATTTAAAAACCTTCCATCTTCCTTCCTTCCTTATTCCAAATCACAATTGTTGTCTCGTTTCCCCTCTCCCTTATAAACATATTTCACTTCCTTGCTCTCTCCTGATTGGCCCACTAATGCATTGTAATACTAGTTTAATGGAATTTATCGCCACTTTGGCTGCGATAAAGTGCTGTTAACTAGCCAATAAATCCTTGACAATATGCCCCTTAGTGTTTTGAATGCTTGCTTTGGTGATGTCCTCTAAGGTCATCACTGGGGTCAGGACATTTATGCATTTACTCTTAGCCAGGGCTCCTCTCTCACCACATCAGTCTGCACTGCTGTCAGGACTTTTTCAGTTGTTGCAAAACGCATTTCAGCATTAGTATATAAATGTCACCTTCACTGAACATGACATAAGTGTATCCTGTTATCCTCGCAATGACGTGGATCACCAGGTTCACTGTGTTCACAAGTGTGTGTAAATGTTTGGAAGCTATGTCAGCTTGCATGGAACATAAATATTTGTGTGTTCTTGTGTCCAACTTGAGCTTGAGCTTGAGAAGTCTAGATGTATTAAGTCATAGAATGGGTTAACCCATTCTGCATAATCTGGAAGGCATGCCCTGCCAACATTTTTAAATCCCAATCTGGATTGCAGTCTTTTCAATGTCGGAGGTTGAAGCAGCACACATTTCTCTACGAAGCGTGTCACAAGGGTTTTGCCTTCGTTTGACAGCTCATATTCCAGTAAATGGACATTGAGGTGGGCAATTTTTGAGTTTTTAAAATTTAATTTGAAGTCTATGTGAGCAAATTCTAAAATGATAGGATCTACTCCTGCCAATTGTTCCATGAGGTCATCACCCATTAGATATATGTCATTGACATAGGACAATGCCTGGTCAGCAACATTGCATTGTAGCTCTGTTACTCTGGCTGAAAACAGCGCTGGGCTATTCCTATACCTCTGGGCCAATCAATAGAATTGCCTGGGAGCCTAGTGGTGAAACTGCACTCAGATGTCTGCTTCTTTGCGCTATGTTCTGGCAGAAACATCCATTAGAAATATAAAGTTATCTTTTGTATTCCTTGCGCATAATGTTGTTCATTAGTGTGGCACTGTGTGCATTCTGAAATGCAAATGTGTGAGCAGCTGTGTTAAAGTGCCTGTAGTAAAATACTAGATTATATTAATTGTCTGGTTTTATTACGAGAAACAAAGAATTATTCATAAATGAGGTGCAACTTTCGATTACACATTGGTGTTCAAGTTGTTCTAGGATTTCCCTAGCTTATTTTTTACCTTCATGTTCAATTAGGTATTGTCGTTGAGGTTGTGGAGTCATCCTCAATGGGATCTCATCATAAGGGCAACCGGCATCCTACCCCACATGATTGCGGTATAGCGCAGAAGCTAGTGCTAATGCCCACTCCTTGGTGTATGAATGTTTTACTGATTCAGGAACGAGGTCTGAGAAAGCAGGTAAAATGACTGTTTCCTCATTTGGGCACTACATTGTGAAATAAGGTGGCCAATACTTTTCTGCCAAAAGAATATTGTAACCTTGCGTTAGGTCCTCCGAAAAAAGAACATTGATGGTTCTCCTCCACATGTTCCTCTCTAATTGGATTTGTATTCCGTATAAATGATGGGGGACACTTACCCTGGTATTAGTGGTTTCCACAGTGATATACTCACTCAGAGGCACTCCCACTAGACAGTCTATCAGGTTCTGGCAAACTATTGTGATTTTTGCTGCACTTTCTAGCAAGCCACTGCTTATTCCTGGCTCAAAAGCAGAGTCCTCAAGTTTGGCTACCTTCTTTTTTTGAAGTGAGGCTTGGAAGGTTTCAGTTTATCTTCCTGTATAATTATGTAGTAATATGAGGGTTGTGAGTATTTCACTTTCACTTACTCTTTCAATCTGCGCTCTGACTGTCCACCACTCTCCAAACATTCATCGGATGACTCCTGAAAGGAACAAGCTGAATGTGTATCAGTATCCTGATACCTGTCAGGTAGTCTAATATTATCACAGTTTCTAGGATAATATCTTTTTTCAGTGGCTTCCTGTGGAGGAGACCCACCCAGTAATTTTGCTTTGCCTATATTATTTTGTTTATTGTTCCATTTCTTCTTTGTTGTTGAGTCAGGTGCTTGCTTTGAGTTATCCTTTTCAGAATAACTCTTCAATTGTGGCTTATCAGGTCTGGCTCCCAAATTATCTCTACCCAGCATAGCATAGGTTTTTTCAATATTTGTAGGTAATTTGAGCTCCTGCTGTGCAGGAGTCAAATCCCATATGCACTGGCGTATAACCAATTCTGGTGCTTCTCTCTTTATGTTGCTTAAATTTATTGTGGATACTCCAGCAACATTGTCCATCAGTTTAATCCCCAAGTCCAAGGCAAGTTCTGCACCGTACTCATTCTGAAGCTGTTTCAGCACCTCCTGCAAAACAGCCAGGGAAGGGGCACCATGCGTTGTGGTAAATACATCTGCAAAGAATGTACCCCAAGTTGTGCAGTCTTCCACATGGGGGGGCCTCCCCATCGGCAAGAAAATAGTTAACATTCTGTGTTTTTTCCTGCAGGGCCATATGGGAAACACTGCTTCAAGCTGACTTGTTTTTTGTGCAATCCAGAACAAAATTTCCTTCCATCTGGCAGGAACTTTAAAAGATATAGGAGTAATGACGCCTGCACACATACACACTCCTGGTTTACAGTTCCTCACATAATTATGCACAATTGATAAAATATTGATGGGCTAATTTATTCATTTAGAGACCTCATCTTTATTTTTTAAGACCTGAAATTTAAGTGAAACAGTGATAACAAGAGGGCTGGACACCTTCATGCTAAAATAAGCAACATTTTAAAAGGCATGTCCATTACAGCAAACAGCAGGTTCTATCCTCTTCTGATCTTCCTTAGTTCTAGTGTGTTCTGAATTGGGTGCTTGGAGGTTCCACATGTATGCCTAGCATGAGCTAATGGGAAGGAATGACTCATGGGTCACACCCTAACCAATAGGGTAAAGTTCCTTGGGACCAACCCTTCCCACTTTGGGCCTTTTCAAGATGATTAAAGTCTTCAGCTGCACTAAACCTGGGATCTGAGGGCTGGGTGAGTGTGTGTGGGGAGAGTGTTATGGTAACCTTAGTGTCACCACACATTAATGGTAAAATTTAGCTTGGGGCAGCCGCTATACCCATAATGAGACCAGAGACAGAAGCCTGGTAGAACACAAGTAGGGTTTTCCAGCAACCAGTCAGTGACTCCTCAAGAACTGTTTTGGCATCCTGGTTCTTTTCTTTCAAGTGCATCCCAGCATGTTATACTTAAATTCAAAAGACCTGTCAAGCAGGATTTGTCACTCAAGCAGGATCTGACATTGTAACGTCAAAAGTAGGCTCAAAAACCCTCTTGCATATTCTATTAGTTTCAGAGGAGTTATCTCTGTCTATTCAGTTCAACCTACTGTAATCTCCTGGTGGTACCCTGCACCTTTTCGGCACCAGGAACTTCAGGCATGGGAAAGGTAACTTTTCCTTCCTTAATATTGATAAACACACTAAAAATAGCTTTTGGGTACAGGTTACTCGAGGTCATATTAACATTACATTTCTTCATGTCCTACTTTTAAATACCATGCACCCTGTCTTGGAGGTGACAACACTTACATAAGGGTTAATTATCAATATTTAAAAGGGAGGTTTTGATCTGTCTAAAAGGTTTATTTAAACAGGTCAAATTGCAGTGTTTACACTGCTACAAACAGACTAAACGTAGGTCTGCAGTCATGTTTTACACTATTACTGTAGCGGATGGCCTAATAGGTGCTGCACTCTATTTGTGACATTCAACTTACATGTCCTTGATACATTCTGTATCATACATTAGGGACTTATAGATCAATTAAATATAACAATTAGGAATATGCTAATTCAATCATGTATGAAGGGGGAGCACAAGAACTTGCTACGGGTTAGCAGGAGTAAAGTGCACATACTCCTAATGCCAGCACAAATAGAGTCCACCAAAATGTGAATAACATGGTGACCAGGCATAAAAGGATTTCAAGCAATTCCCCTATAGCTATATGAATAGATTCCCAGGACCATTTGTGCCTACAGTTTAGATTCACTATTTGAGAAAATTCTCTGGGATATTTTTTTTTAACACACTTTATTGTTAACTGCAATTTGGTATGGTAAAACACAGGGTAAAAATCAAACCGTCATTTTCATTTTCCCCCAGTCTCTGATCTATTGGGTACATAAAATCATATCATTGTTGCATGTATAATTCAGTATGCCCCTTATCAATATAATCAGTATATCGTAGACATACCCCAGCTGAGCAATTCAGGAGCATTCTCAGTACAATCCAACTATTGGCATAATAACGTGCATTAGTTTTCAATAAACTGAACTACTATAAACCTAACCCACCCCAACCCTATTCAAACCCAACCCCCACACATTCCTAGTCAGCCCATTCCCAGCCTTACACTGCCCGTGGGTACCTCGGGCTTCACACAAACTATAGGGTGCATAGGCCTGATAGATATCATCAGTATCAGCATAAAGGGTCGTAAGCTCCAAGGTGACTGGGGGCAAATGTACCTTACTGGGACCCAGCTGTTAGTGATGGGATGAGGTCGATTGCCTCGAGTGCAATCAATATAGTTTCCCACTCTAGTTCTGTAGGGTGTTTACGTATCCCTCTCTCTTCCTCTCTCCGGAGGGCCGCCCCTTCCGCCCGACCCCACTGCACCAAATCTGCGTGCCACACAGACACTGTGGGGGGTCTAGGAGACTTCCATTTCATCGTTATGGCCCTAATGGCCAAAACGAGTGCCAGGTCTATGAATTTTAACTTGACTTTTTGCTTTCTGGATTGGTGCCACAGTCCCATTAGACAGGATAAGGCCTCAGTAGGGATCGGCAATTGTGTTGAGGGTTGGGCAGACCTCGCTCCAGTTTCCACGTAATCATGGACCGAACCATATCATATGGATAAAGTCTGCTTCGCCCCCCGCAGTGAGGGCAGCAGTGGGAGGAGTCCGGGAACATAAGATGTATTCTCTTGGGGGTGAGATATGCTCTATGGAGTACCATTGTTTGAATAAACTTAAATCTTTTGGAGTGTTCCAACATGGTCTGCCATGCTCTATCCGTAATTTCTGTGTTTGTGTCTTCAGTCCAGCGTGTTCTAAGGGTCATAAGCGGGAGCGCTGCATGTGTCCTTATCCGAATTCTCAGGGATAATTGATCATGATTATACTCCAAACCCGGATCAAGTGGACACAGGGCCATTGCTTGTTTGGGTTAGTGGTGTGATGTGTTTATATGCCATATATCTGTGATGCTTGGTGCTTTTGGGTTCATGGATATGAGGATTATGTGTATATGTCTATGTTGTGGTCAATGTGGCACACATGCCAGTGCACTTTTTTGCAGATAACCTAATAAGGTGACTAAATAACTTCCAAATCCTACATTCTACTAAATAGTTACCAAACAGAACATTCGATCTGTTCAATAACTCCCTTTCTGTGTCTGAATGAGCATTTATATAATGCATTTATCAAATGTTATTACCACTGGATGGCCAGAGGCAGTGTTGGGAACTTTAGACAACTAGACATTCATTGTCTGTTTTCCCTGAAATCTTGTAACCACATACCAATGGTAGCTCACTGAATGCCAAGAGCCTCTATTTTAGGTTTTGACTGTCAAGGAGTTGCGATGTTGAGCAAGCCAAACTTATGGCTTTATTTATAGTATGGTGGACAGGATACTCCTTCACAAATATGGCAGATGTCCCTTCTTCCAAAAAGCAATACATTTCAACCAATGGCAGGTACAGTTGGCACTAAAATGGTCAACAATAATCATTATGTAGAAGCAATGTTATAGTATTATAAAAAATACATGACTATAATTCACAACAAAACACTGTGTTTCATAGTAAAAATATCTTTTGTTAGCCCCGTTTTGGACTTGATCTCCACCTGCATGCCCTTTTCCTCATTTCTCGAATTTACTGTCTCTTTTAGGCACTGTTTTAATGGGAGAAAACCATGGTGTCAGACTAGTAGAGTGTTTCATTATGTCATGATTAAGCAACAAATGAAGTTTCATTTCAACAGCTTCATGCAAGTGAAATGTAACTCGGCTGTGCCTTTGAGCAACAGGACGCACAACCTTATTTATGTGTAAATTTAATTTCATTTATTTGAGTTTTCCTAACCCATAAAATAATGAAGGAATTTGACTTACACTTTCATATTAAGCATTCCTATTATAGTTCACTGATATCTGGCCCATATCAATAGCAGTGTTGAAACTCAGCAAACTGAGAATTGAAGCTGTTCCTTCCAGTACATGAATAGGGGCTTGTAGCACAGTTTTCATATATTTCATCATGGCTACAAATGAACATTGACTTTCTAAGGGTGTTGATTCGGTCCATGTGTATACTTAAGTCTTCGCTGTCATAGGTTGTGGTGATGGAGACAATTCTTGATACTTCTCCGAATACATGATATTTATCAATGAATGGCTATCAATTATGAATGGTACTGATAACCTGTTTAGCTTTAGAGTAATCTTCGGACAATGTTTGAATGTTTGTGGTGCATTTTTTCATGGCGATTTTTCCTCACATTTGAACAATCCCACATGTGCATGCCTCTTTGAAGAAAACATTGACATTGCAGTCGCCATTGTCACTTTCACTGGAATCTGATACTGAGGAACTCTTTGTCGATAATTTAAATGATGGTCGATTTCGTTTGGTGTTGATTTGCCTCAGTTGGTGTGAGTTTTTGCCTTGCGGGAGTGTTGAACATCACTGAGGTCGGCCATTTTGTCTTCATGCTGTAACACATTTACTTTTCTCTTCACCTTGCAAGTCGTCCCAAAATGGTTCACACTTATCTTTGTGTTCACATCTGTAGCAAGTTTTATTTTTCTCTGGAACATCACCGTGTGTTCCTTAGCAATGTATCTTGGCTTACTTTTCATGCTCATGACTGACACACTTTGTGTGCCTCTGGTTTCTATGTCTGTCACTTGAGAATCAGCACGCTCCTCAGAGTGGGTAGCCCTGAGGGCTTGTTCTTAGCTCAGATTTCGATTTCAGCATTCGTCGTCGAAAGGAATCTGACAGTAATCCATCAATTACCTTGAGGCAGGTAGCTTCCACATCATTAAATTCATTTAATTTACAGTATTTCACCAGAATAGCCAGTCTCTCAACAAACTCATCTATGGTTTAACCTGGTCTCTGGCATTCTTGACTGAATATGTATCTTTCAAAATGTGCATTTGGCACTAGATTAAATGTAACATTTAAGGCTGTATTGATTTGAACGTGCGTCACTTGTGGTATTTTTATATGGCTTCTTTCACTTCTCTTATAGCCATGTTTTTCAGATGCTTTATGATCTTTTTTTGAGCTTTTTCATCTATTTCATCTATGAAATCTTCAAAGGTCTCTATCCATACAGTCTATCTATTGCCAATGTTGTGTTTTTTGGCAGTATGAAATGCAGTTGGTAGTTTTAAGAATGCAGAAGCCGTATATACATTAATGGACAGTAGTGGTCTCTTAGATGCTTTGTGTGCACCTGGATTAAGCAGATATTCTCTAGAACCTTGTAATGTGGTGGTTACAGGGTCAGTCTTAATAACTTTTGGAGCTTCAATCAACCCCTGACTTTCCATCGGAGCTCTATACTGGTTAACGGGCTAGGGAGTTGTTTTGAGCCCCTACCCATCAGCTTTGGTGGTGGGTTACTTCATTTAGGGAGCACGACGATAGCACAACCCTGACCCGCTTTCTAGGGCTACTACAGCAGCTTGTTACACAATGACTCATTAGTGGTTTTGTTAAGTAGATAAAACTTGCACTCTACTAGTCCATGAAAGCAGATAATGTTATGATATTTGGTCGCCGATGTGTTTACATGGTTCTTTACAAACATCAGGTTAATCTCTTTTTATAGCACATGAATTTCTGTTTGACTTGTGCTGACAATGTCTGTGTGCTGCTTTTGTAACCTGGTTGCATCCCCCTTTAACATTCTTACTTCATATTGCATATGGCATTAATTTGCAAAATGGCACAGTACCTTTTTTTGTGCCCATTTCATTCAGCTCGTGGCCACCGACACGTAGACTTTCAATGTTCCTTTCATTATCTTTGAGTGCTTTATACAGGCTGGCTTTGGGCTGAGACTGATTTTGCACTTTAACTGCTGCACACATGGCACACGCGAACAGTTTGCTAGACCACAGCAAACACTCTTAAAAAGTGCTTTAAGTATATGGAGTTCGCATCCCCTATCTTGCCGCCAGTTGTAGCATCCTGCCATCCCAGGTATTAGCCAATAACCACACCACACATGGAGAGTAACTTTACATGTCTTTATTCCGCTGTGTGTAAGTTAGAACTCAACATTCCAAGCCTCTCTTTAACTCATCTCTGGAAAGACTACATCACAGGCCTACGGTGTACAGTGGTTTATAGAGTGAACCAAAAGAGTTCAAGCATTCATTTATTTAAAATAAAACTACAGTAGTTATGGTGGGTACGTTTGGTAAGTGTTATAGTAAGGCAAACTAGGTACGGTTTGGTAAAAAGGTTAGATATGGCAGGTAGGTATGTCAGGTAGTTTTGGTAGGGATGTCAGATAGGTATGATAAATAAGTTGGTTTGGTATGTATGGTAGGTAGGCATGTGTTAGATATTGAGGGTTTATTTACAAGCCCCTTGCACCGCTGGTGTGTCTCCTTTTATGTGATACGTCAGATACACTGGATTAATTAACCTGTCCTCAACCTCTGGCAGCTTGGCACAGAGCAGGCAGGCTTAATGTAGGAGGCAATGTGTAAATATTTGTGCAACACTTCAAACAGTAACACAGTGAAAACAACACAAAAAACTCCACAACAAGTTAGAAAAGTAGATAATGTTTTATAAATAAAACAAGACCTGAATAACAAATATCCAACAAGGAGAAGTCAAGGGGGAGAGGAGAGGAGGTGGCCTAATGGCTAGAGCGGTCAAACTCGAATCTGGGTAACCAGGTTTGTGTATCGGCAAGGATGTGCAACATCCTGTGATTCTGGACAAATCACTTTATCTCCCCGTGCCTAACAAAAAGGAATGTGTCCTCATGTAATGCAACTGGTGCACGTGTAAAGCGCTCTGATACCAGACACCTTCGGGTCAAGTTTGCACTATATAGAACTCTGTCAAATAAAAAAAAAGATATACATCTTTAAAGATCAAAAGTGAACAATACTGCTTAAAATCAATAAGCACCTCTGAGGTAGAGCGCAGGCAAGATACAGGAGCCACGCAAGGCCCGCTGAACGAAAATACCTTGATCCTGGTCGTTAAAGCAAGATCAGTGGTACAGCCAAGTGATGCATCTGTGTTGCTCCCACAGTCAAGCTGATGGATCTATTTTCTCCACGCAACAATGGCAATGCGCCGGTTCCAAAGCTGAAATTCCTGTTCCAATATGCGATAGTTCCGAAGCTGATGTGGCGGATTTCTCCAGGCAGTCGAGGGGATGTGTCGATCATCTCTCACCGCAGTAGCGGCGATGCGGTAGTAACAATGTGTTGCTTGCAATGGCAATGCTCTAGTTCCAAGTACGATGCACCGGTGCGATGCACCTGTTCTGTTCTGTTCCCGCAAAAGCAGTGATGCGTTGATTCTGCTTCATGTAGCAGAGGATGTGTTGGCTCCACTAGAGCAAGCACCTGCATCCACTTCCAATGGACCATGCACAGGAACAGGCAGTAAGACTTTGATATCCCTTAGTTTCAAAACAAGAGGCAAACCAGCATGTACTACGAGATCACTCTGGGTTCAAACCAAAGAGCCCAGTTCTTCCTCAGCAGTGCAGAGAGTAGCAGGCAGCAAGGCAGCATAACAGAAAAGCAGTTTCCAGAGCAGGATTCCAGCAGAGTGGTTGTCCTTGTAGGTAATAAAACAAATGAAAGTAAAATGGCAATCTGTGAATAGCAAATATATCAAAATCCTGTGCACACACAACATATTGAACAAGGTACACAAGTGTTGTTCAAAATTAAATTGTACAATCATACGAAAAACGGGTGCCGCCAGGACGTTTTGTTCTCTCACTTACCCAATGGATATGGCGAACATATACTTGTGTTTGTCCTGTATTTTACCGGTGTTGTGCTAAATAGGGTAAACAATTGTACACTTAGACTCTAAGGATCGCATACTGGTCTTCTTTTACTACTTACTGGCGTGCCTGGCCGCTCTACATACTCGTTTAGATTGTTTTAAGACTCTTACGATGCATATTGACCCTGAGTAAACTTTGCCGGGTTGGAAGTATCACCGGCACTCTGATTACGCCACATTGTTCATCCACCTTACGGACAGTTGACTTCTTATCATCCTGGGAACCAAAATAGGTCTTGCACTCATGCCCTACCAGGTTGGAATTATCACCGGTCCAGGGACTTCACAGTATTCTGGTAAATCCACTCAACCCTGAAGAGTCGGAGGACCACTTTTCCCTGATGAAACATGTGTTGGTTGGCTGCTTTGTCCAAACAAAATAAGGAAACTAAGACATCAACGAAGATTTTTTGTACAATTTGTTTTTGAACAACCCTTGTTTAACTTGTTTAATATTTTGTGTGTGTGCTGGATTTTGATATATTTTTGTGATGTGTAGGGTTCCCCTACAGAGATTAAGGGGTTACAAGGGTTTCCCCTTCCCAGTTAGCACCACACTTAATACTGTGAGCCATATACACTGACGTGAATCTGCTGAGCGCCATCACTTCCTACTCACAATATCCTGAACCTATAGTATTAATCTAGGAATAGCACTATGACTTTATGATAGGCCAAGGCATCAAACCGGCAGGAAGCTATTAAACCAAAAACACACAAATCAGCCATGTAAATGCTTTCAGATTAACAAAGTAAATACATTGAAGGAGACATTCGGACTCTGATATATAAGCTACAGGTTATGTTGCTTCTGCACTTGAACAAAAGGACGGTCTCATGCCTCACCACCAACACCTAATTGTGGCACAAATTTGATAACATAACCATCCTCAAAATGCCAAAGCCTTGATGGGCAGCAAATTCAAGCAATGACAAACCAGTGAAAAAATACCTGTAGGTTAATGGATGAAGTGGACTGGCCCAAAGCCCACTCTGTCTTTGGACTCCTCATGTATGTATGTATGGAATTTGTAAAGCGCAGGAATCACCCCCGCAAGGGTATCTCCGCGCTGGCATAGAAGACAGAGCGGGCTGGCATAATTTCCATAATTTAGGCCTTGAATAATTCTGTCTTCAGGAGTATTCTGAAGCGCGCAAAACTAGAGCATTTACGTAGCTCCTCTGGTATGGAATTTCAGTACTTTGGGGCCAACAAGGCAACTGTTTTACCTCCAGTTCAATTTTTCTTAAAACGTGGAACCACTAGCAGTCCTTTGCTTTCTGATCTAAGCACCGGTTTGGGCGATACAGTTTAAATGTATCCGCCATATAACTCAGACCTTTGCCAAAAACAGCCCAATGGGCAAAGCAGCAGAGTTTGAACTTTATTCTCTGGCGAATAAGAAGCCAATGAAGGGACTTCAATAGTGGCCCGGAGGAGGTATGAGGTGGTTTATTCAGGACTAAGCGTGCGGCCACATTTTAAACAATCTGTAATGTGCTAAGAAGGGCCTCATTCGCAGAGGCAAATAGGGCATTACAATAATCAAGACGACCTATAATCAAAGCCTGAACTAGGGTTCGACGTACTGCAAGGGCGCAGCCAGATGAACACTCTGAGCAAAAGGCCCAGGGTGCGACAACAGGTCCTAGCAGTGGCCATTATTTGGTCTTTCGTTGATAGCCATGCATCCAGCTGGACTCCTAGATTTTTGCCACCAAGGTAGGAGAGGGGGCGGGGTCTAGCACCGTTGGCCACCAAACAGGTGACCAGGAAGTAAGCGCAGGACCAAACAGCAAGATTTCGGTTTTGGCCGCATTTAACTGCAAGAAATGATCAGTCATCCAATCAGTTATGGCAGACATGCCTTTAGCAAAACGCTGATCAACTGACTACACTTATCAAAGGATAGGAGTAATTGAGTGTCATCTGCCTAAGAGAGTGGCATGAAGCCATACTTTTGGATGACTTTAGAAAGGGGGGCCACATAGATATTGAATAGGGTCGGGCTCAGGCAAGAGCCCAGGGGCACCCCCTTGCTAAGCTTCACAGTTCGTGAGCGAAGAGGGCCCAGATTGACAGTTTGTGTGCACTGCTCCAGAAAACTAGCAAGCCATTTAAGCTCCAGCTCCTGCAGAGTGGTTTCTCTCAGACGAAGTATCAGTTTCTGATAAGAGTGTCAAAGGCTGCGGTTAGGTCCAGCAGGACCAGCATCACTTTATTTTCATCTAAGGCCATTTTAATATAATCCGTGACCCCAATGAGGTTTGTCTCCGTGGAGTAGTTAGATGTAAATCCGGACTGTGAAGGGTCAAGGATGCCTTTACTCTCAAAGTAATCCATTAACTGTGTGTTAACATGGCTATCTGCCATCTTACCCATTAAAGGAAGAAGCGAAATGAGGCGATGGTTGGAGAGCACTTTGGCGGACACCTGATCTTTTTTCTTAATGGGTATTACTTGAGCGCCCTTCCAGTCTTAAGGCACACTGCCTTTGTATAGGGTTGAGTTTAAGATCTCAGCAATGGGGCAGTCAGAGATGGGGCTAAAAGGGAAAACTTGTGGGCAGGCATAATATCCAAGGGAGATCCAGATTTAGCTTTTTTTAGCATGGCTTCCACTTGTGGAACATCAATATGTTCAAGCTGTTTTAGACCATCTCCTGAGTCCAATCTCAGTATTAATTTGGAATTGACCGATAGCCCCTGGTCTATTTTTTGAGGAAATTGTTTGTAGATCAAATTGATTTTGTCATCAAAACATGTGGCTAGATTATCACATAGACCATGCGAAGGGGTGTTCCACTGTATACATGCAGTGAGATGAGCAAGAGTCTTAAGAATTTTAAAAAGGTCTTTAGATAAATTGCGTGCCTGGTCAAGTTTGGTAATAAAATGGTCTTTACATGCCTTTTTTAGGTTCTTATGATAGTTAGTAAGGGCCAGTTTGAATTTTAATGTATCTGTCTCCACCTGTGATTTATGCCAAGATTTTTCTAAATACGTGCACCTGGATTTTTCACTGCGTAAAACATCAGTGTACCATTCTTCACTTTTTTTTTCTAGTGTTGCCGAGCTGGTTTGACTTGGGCGCCAGTGTATTTATCACCTCACTCAAGGATGTGTTAAAAATCAATGTACTTTTTAAAAGATTAATGACCTGCTCTTCGTGATCTAAGGGCATAAATACCATAATGGCTATGCATTATAAAAGAGCAGGCCTTCTAAAATAACAATTGCCTTATTTGTACAGTACTGTAAAAAACTTACATTCTCTTCTGTAGTTTCATATTTCATCAAGGTGATCACCGTAATCTTATGTACAACCTTCCAAATTTGCCATGTCAGGCTAAAATGTATTTATGAGTTGTGGTAAGACTCAGAAGTGGTGTTCTTGTCCTACAATGTTTCACGTCCCCGCCCATGCAAGTGCGCTAATAGACCTCTATTTTCTAAATTCAGTTCAACAAGGGCGAAATGACCTTGTTCTATTAAATTCGTTTTCTTGGCATATTTGCAGTAATCACATGTACACTCTGAGCCCTCTTGTACCTATTAATCAGAAGCACTGGTCACTGTATCCTGCGCTACTCTTACAATGATACTCTCCAACTCAAGCACATTTCTTTTTACTGCCTTTGAGCTGGGCACCTATGCAAACAAACACTAACAGGTTTAATGTTCACTTTTCCGGATTTATTGTTCAGACGTGTCAGCTCTAAAATTGAACTACATTCATTAGGCGATGTTAAAGCAGTAAAGAAAAAGTCGCAAGGGAGGTTCATGTTGAACCCGGCTGGTCCACTATTTAGCAGTGACTTTAAAGCAGGCGAATTAACAGTACATAGCTGCAGTTTCTCTAGTCACGTTAAAATGAAAATCTTGAAATCCTGCATCACACGAACAAGCAATTGGCATTGCAATCATAATAACATTGTCAACTCTATGAGGAAGTTTGAATGTTTTCTTTAGGGCATAGTGTACAGATGAGGGCCTAGTTTAATAGAATTATAAGGAGGCACATTTCTTATATCAGGCACTGAACCCAAATGCAATACCGGGTGCTATGCAATGGAAGCTAAAGAAGATTCCACAAAAAATGCTGTCCAACCATCCTTAAAGTGGTAGGTTGGAATGTGTCACCATATTCTGTATGTTTCTTTTGCAGGCGACTCGTGTCTGGAGCAGGTGATCCTCTTGAATTTGGTAAAGTTGTTCCCCTGCCTGAGACAGGGATCCCCACTACAGGAGAATTCCTTGTAATGTGGGTCAGCATCACTTCTGTTTCCAGTGCCTGACATGATTGATGACTGATGGCAACTGACAGTTTTTGGATACAAACATGTTCAAATGAACCCAGGTTTGGAATGAGGTCTCTACCAGCCTTTCCTAGCAAACCTGTAAAGTCTTTAATGTACATATGTGTGTGAATGTGTAAAGCATGAACCTAGCAACGAAGTAATGGGACCCTTTTCATTGTACTGGAGTTTTTTCAGGTGGGGTGAGAAAAGGGGTTGCATGGAATGGGGAGGAGAGAGGGCAGATGGGAGGAGGAGGAGGATAGTGGGTGAGTAGTCATCAACTACTTCAGAGCAGGGAAGAGGCGTGATGATTGTGGAGGCGTACTGTGGTAGGACCAGTTCATCAAATATCGTGATATTTAACTGCTTACATGATGATCAGGTATTCCTCGATAAGCAGTGGTTTGAGATCTTTTATGAAAGTGAGGATTGAAGCTGCTTGTCAGATTCCTGCACGGATGCTGTTTCAGCACAATGTAGCAAAGGAACATGCAGCATCTTTTCTTCTCCTTCCTTCTGCTCCTGCCATCTAGTATTGTGATGTAGTCATTGCAGGGTTTGCAGAGCCCACCAGGTACCTGGAGTTTGTATGCCAGGGTTGTTCGAGTGCGCTGGTGACCACCTTCTAGATGATGCAGCAAATCGTGAAGGAAATGCAGTTGGGAAGTCAATATCTGTGAGCATTAAATGTAAATTGATACTTGTATAGCACACTACTCACCCGCAAGGGTCACAAGGCACTTGTACAAATACTGCTGTGGAACCCATCCTTGGTTTCCCTGTGAGGCTTCCACTCCTGGGCACCCCCAAGGTGGAGGCCAGGCATCCTTAGCGTTGTGGGGGCCGTTGTGGAGATTAAGCAAGCTATTGTCCAGAGTTGCAGAGTGGGGCTCCATGATTGGAATTGGCAGCGAGGCGAGAATTATCAGGTCCATGGAATTTTGAGCCCAAGACCCACCGAGGCGGGGAATTGAACCCTGGTCCCGGACTAGACCTCTGCATCAGGGTCTGCTGCTCTAATCACTTTCCATGCAGCCTCACAACCAGCATTGGGCTGCAATCTGTAATTATACCTCCCCCCACTGGGTTCATACCCCATAGTGAACTAAACACACACTCAAAGACGTGGTTTCCCCACCCTGTTGATACCACGATCGGAATTATTGCCACAGCACCTCAGTGGCTACTCCTGACACACTCGGAACAGACGACCCTGCATTCTTTACTTAGAACTACAAATGAGCTATGAGCGCCTAACCGCTGAAGCCTGCACATCCCAAGATTCAACACAAATCCGTTTACAGCACGCATGGTGTTGGAATCACTTAGGGTTGTAGGCAGTGTGACACCATTCCAATATGGCCGCCGCTACACTGATCAACATCACGCTTAAGAATGATGGTCGCCCCACCACATTTCACCACTGTAGCGAGGCACAACAAATGGAAACCCGACTCTAATGTTACTTAATGACCTTATCATCGGGGATCCTGCGCATTTAACCGCAGTATAATGGAGCGCATATACACATCATAGCCTCTCTGACGTTACAGATTCACCAGTCAAAGATGGCCGCTCCGCGATCGACTGAAACCACGTGACACGCCGATAGGCGGAGACGCGCGTTTCATTCCGATTCGCGGTTGCCGGTGTAAATAACCCTGTCCGCCGAGCTTCCATATCTACTCGAGCTCGGCGGAGAAGGGTAGGTCATGCAGCCAAGGCACAAGAGATTGGAGGTGAGTGTTATAGCGGTACAACAGGGCTTTAGGCTAGGAGTCCCTTGAGGTTGTAGATACTGCTCAGCCATTAACGTTTGCCTGGCGGTATGTTTATCTTTTACCCCAGTTTTGACCCATGGACACATCCTTGATGCCTTATCCCGCCGACCCCTCTGGTGGCTGGTAGTTCTTGACTGTTAGGTGAGTAGGTAATGCGAGGTTGTCAGAACTGTGGCTTTTGTAGAATCAGTGTGTGTATAATTGTTCACTTAGTCACCTTATGTTTTAATGGGTGTCTCCCTCTCTACTGCCTGATGCCTACACATGGTATGAACCCAGGTACACACCTGAACCTGGATAGCTGTTGCATATTTTAACCTTTTAAACCTTCTTACACCTCTTCAAACTTCACCACCTCACCTACTCAGTGATTGTTCTGTGTGCCACACTTTAGACACTAGGCATACACAACCACTAAGGCATGCAATGACTGTTACTTGAATCACAAGTACACCTACAGCATGCCACACTATTCACAGTTCTTTCCCATGACGTGACCTACTTTGCATCTTGCAAATTGTTTTTTAATCCTTGTTGTTTTATCTCTTTTCTATGTTTAGGCATAGGACAACCCCCACAGAGGTAATACACACACCAACTCACACATGACACCAGCATGTTGTAAATCACCTTTTTATAGGTCCTGATGAATCGCGGGTAACTACTGCCCACTGCGAGAAACATGTCGACCGTCTTCACCACTAGCCCCATCTAGGTTCACCTGACCTTACTCGTTGACTCCTAGTGAGCTAGCCCCCTGTTTTTAATTGCAGCCAGGGGACCCCCAGAATAAAGTTAATTCCGGTACCCTTAGCTACATTTTAATATCCCTTTTCACTATCACATACCACCCTGCCCACACACCCACACCTCACCATAAGGCTGTTGGAAAAAAGATCTCCGCCAAAGAGCCCCTCTTTGAGGTGAGCCCGTCGGGGATTGCACCGCCTCCCCGACGAGGAGCAACCACCGATGATGAAGCATGACACCCTTCTGGGTGTGTGAGGCAAATCCATCCAACAAAATGGATGCCCTAGGGTGTTACACTTACACCTTTGGTCAGGCCAGTTAGTTCTTCCCTTAGTCACGCATAGGAACAGTCCAGCAACCCCTCCTTGTTGTAATCATTGAAACGGGCACGCGCTGCGACTGGACCTTCCATTCACCTGAGTGGTAAACGGTGTCCGTTGATCAAGTGATCACTTCTCCTTCCTCCCTCTTTTTGAAAAAACTTGAGCACGGTTCGCACCGTGGGAGTTCCCTCTAGGTGGGTTAGATTGTTCAGATCCCCCAATAGTTGTTGACCTCATACCAAATAGGTGGGTCGTACCTGGTCCAGAGCCCACTTTGGCATTTGGAACCTCTTCTTTCTTTTCCTCCCCTTTTCCCTACCTTCTGTGAAGGACTCCACTCCACCGAGACCAGCCACCCTTGACCATTCCACTATGGAGGGTCAAGGTCTGAGTTTTGGTGAGGAGGATGCAGCAGCTATTATGAGGATACCATCTTTGTTTGGTATCGACGTTGAACCAGCCACGGGGAGTAATACAACAGAGTGGCAATCCCTATCAGATTTAAAACGTGAATGGATAAGGATAACAATCCACGGGACGATGATGGCTCAATATTTCAAAGCCAAAATAGCACCAAATGGGTTGATCGTTAAAAATTTCCCAAGGATATTCTGGGAGGACGGTCAATTCAAGGTTGAGTGGTCACAGGTGTCATGGAAGTGTACACACGACCTCCTCATCCTAATAGTAAATACAGCCAAACGTCTAGCAGATGCACTTCTAGTTAGAATACAAGCAGCTGAAGCTGCCTTGAAAACAGCGGTACAAAATCCAGGCTTTAAGACAAAACTAGCTGAAATCAACAAGGAAATGGCGGAACACAAAGAATTTCTGATGAACCAGAAGGTTGCTAAATTGCAAAAGGACATCAAGAAATTCTCAAAGGAGAAAGTCTATCCATACCTAAAGGATGACTATGTGCCCCCAGGGACTAACCACAATTCAGATTATAACTCAGACTCCAGTACTAATTCTTCCAGAAGGGGCTCCAACAGCGGCTCCGATAGTAGTGGAGATAATAGTGCAGCACAGATGCCGCCAAGAGCTAGACGAGGAAGGGGACGAGGACAACAAAACTACCCTAACTACCCAAACCAAGGACCACTCACCGGCCCCCCCCCCTTCTGGCAATATCCCCAGTTTTCCCACTTCCAACCCCCGTTTGCCCCCCAATATCCTCCATTCTACCCCCCTCAAAACCCTGCACACCCTCCTTTTTTAGGCAGAGGTTGGGGCAGAGGGCGAGGGCGAAAAAGAGGGAACGCACCGGAAAAGAGAGTACAGTGGGAGGAAGCATGCCCACAAGGGATGGACACGAGGAGCACGAGCCGATCAGGACCACAATAAGCCTGGTGGTCAATCTCTCTGACCGTCTCCTCTCACAGAAAGAAGTGGATGTCCTACAAAAAGGTTTAGGTTTTGTACCGACACCTAAGATTGATCAATTCCAAGAGACTAGGGAACTGAAGTCGTTTTTCAGAAAAATCAGGTTAAAAGCCTTTTTCGAAGGCAAGCCCTGTGAACCTATGGATGACTCTGGACTACATAATCCATCTACATTTACACCGCACAATGGAATGGTCCCCCATGAGGTGCTCACATTCGAACAAGCGGTTTTGAAAGATATTTCTAAATTGAACCGACACACACCACACTGCAACATCTCTAGGGATGAAATGACAGTTCTGAGATCACTGGCTGATGATCCTCTGATCACTATAAAACAAGCAGACAAAGGTGGCGCCACGGTTCTAATGAATACCAAAGACTATGAGATAGAATGCAACAGACAACTGGGCAACCAAAAATACTATACTCCAATCACTAACGATCCAACCCAGCGCTTGCTAACTACCATCACGAGCCTGGTTACTAGCGCAGAGTGTGATCAATGGATCACGAGGAAGGAGGCAGACTTCCTGATCAAAAAGGACCCGAGGGTCCCCTATTTTTACATCTTACCCAAGATTCACAAAGCAACCCGACCAGTACCAGGAAGACCAATCGTCTCAGGGATAGACTCCGTCTTGGAGCCCCTCTCACAATTTTGTGACCACTTTCTGCAACCCCTCGTCAAAAGCATCCCCTCCTACATCCAGGACACCACAGACGTGTTACGCATCCTGGACAGTGTTCAAAACACTGAGGAGATTGATCTATTGATTACCCTAGATGTGGAGGCCCTCTACACGAACATTCCTCAGAGGGCCACTCTAGAGGTAATTGAGGAGAGACTAGGCCTGGAAAGGTGGAATTCGAACACTCCACAGTCGTTTATCATGGAATGCGCCACCCTAGCGCTGACAGAAAACTATTTTGAATTTAAGGGCAAATACTACCACCAGACCCAGGGCACCTCTATGGGCAGTACATTTGCTCCCTCGGTAGCCTGTCTGTATATGGCCAAGTTTGAAAGTACACACATACACCATGAGTCCAATCCTTTCCGCAACAACATCAAAATGTGGAAACGCTTTATCGACGACATCCTGATCTTGTGGAAAGGGCCCACAACCTCCCAGGAAGCTTTCCTAGAGTGGGTCAATGCGCTAAACCCACATTTAAACTTTACCATGACCTCATCACCCAAGGAGATTGCTTTCCTGGACTTAACAATAAGACTAGACGAGGGGGCAATAAGCACGACCATGTATCGTAAACCCACCGACCGCAACAGTCTCCTACACTATAAAAGCCACCATCCGAAGGCCTTGCGCACCAATTTGCCCTTCGGGCAATTCTTGCGTATAAGGCGCAATTGCAGTGATGTGCGTGATTATAAAAAGGAATCCACGATCTTGTCTAGGAACCTTCTTGACAGGGGTTATCCTAAAAGCGATGTTCTGAGAGCTAAGAAACGGGCTAGGAATAACAATCGTGAGGCACTGCTTGAGCGCCACGAAAAAGTTCCTGCTGAGAACCAACCCATCACATGTGTGACCACGTTCACCCCCCTGTCTAACCAAATCAGGAAGACAATCAAACACCACTGGGGAATATTGAACACAGGTGACATGACCCTGGAAGACCCCAGGTTCGCCTTCAAGAGGTCACAGAACTTAAAGGATATCTTAATCAGTATCCGACCTAAGAAAGCCAGAAAGGAAATCCAACAGACACTGTGGCATCTTCCTCCGGTCACGGGCCACTATCCCTGTGGTATGTGTGGAGTCTGCCGATACACAATGACAGTTAAAACTATACAGCTCTCTGAGACCTTTACATGGGAGCTCAGGCACCATACTAATTGTAACACCTCACACTGTATATACCTCCTCACGTGCCCTTGTGGTTTGCATTATATCGGGATGACAACCCGCCCCATCAAAACCCGTATTATTGAACATCGCAGCAACTTTCGCTGCAAGAGGACACACACAAAGATGTGCAAACATTATGTAGACAAAGGCCATGACGAAGAATCTGTTAAGTGGGTAGTACTTGAGTCCAGCCCCAAATGCCCTAAGAATGCCCTCTTTCAGAAGGAACAGAGATGGGTCCACCGTTTATCTTCTGACAAACAGGGTCTCAACGAAGACATCCCATGGCACTCGCTGTGAGCCATCCGAATTCCAACCTAGACACTGTTGCCAACCTTTCCATGCAGCCTCACAACCAGCATTGGGCTGCAATCTGTAATTATACCTCCCCCCACTGGGTTCATACCCCATAGTGAACTAAACACACACTCAAAGACGTGGTTTCCCCACCCTGTTGATACCACGATCGGAATTATTGCCACAGCACCTCAGTGGCTACTCCTGACACACTCGGAACAGACGACCCTGCATTCTTTACTTAGAACTACAAATGAGCTATGAGCGCCTAACTGCTGAAGCCTGCACATCCCAAGATTCAACACGAATCCGTTTACAGCACGCATGGTGTTGGAATCACTTAGGGTTGTAGGCAGTGTGACACCATTCCAATATGGCCGCCGCTACACTGATCAACATCACGCTTAAGAATGATGGTCGCCCCACCACATTTCACCACTGTAGCGAGGCACAACAAATGGAAACCCGACTCTAATGTTACTTAATCACCTTATTAACGGGGATCCTGCGCATTTAACCGCAGTATAATGGAGCGCATATACACATCATAGCCTCTCTGACGTTACAGATTCACCAGTCAAAGATGGCCGCTCCGCGATCGACTGAAACCACGTGACACGCCGATAGGCGGAGACGCGCGTTTCATTCCGATTCGCGGTTGCCGGTGTAAATAACCCTGTCCGCGGAGCTCCCATATCTACTCGAGCTCGGCGGAGAAGGGTAGGTCATGCAGCCAAGGCACAAGAGATTGGAGGTGAGTGTTATAGCGGTACAACAGGGCTTTAGGCTAGGAGTCCCTTGAGCCACTAGGCCCTGCGCATTGGAATAACATAAACAGTAGTATCGACGTGGAACTGCTTATATTCCAGGCCTCCACTGACTATGCTAAACTTAATTGGGTTGTGTTACCAACTAGCTCAGAGGTCACTGGAAACTTTCTTGTCTGCATAGGAAGTGATCAGCTTCCTTGGCACAGACAAGAAGGGATTCAGTTTTCCAACAACCGTGCAACATGACAACTTTGCTCCTCAGATCAAGAGTTGATCTCTAGGGTTGTGTGAAACAATAGACATAGATTTCACTCAGTCAGTCTAGTGCAGTTTACTTTCACGAGATGTAGAGAATAGAGAGACGGGCGTTTGTCAATAAAGGGTTAACATTTATTGAACAGTCTTTCTTCTCGTACAAGAGAAATGTATCGCCACAATTGCAATAATTGTTATTATAAAAAGTACGTACAGTAAGATAAGTATTGCGAAATAGAACTGTAAAAGCATTGATATGGTTTCTTAGCCATACAATGGTTTAAAAGTAATAAAACATATATACAGTCATATATACATTAGGCTAACATACTCAACTGGTGCTTCTAACTAAGCCTACCCCAGTGTGCCTGACCTAAGCCTAACACGTGAGGGGGAGTAAGTAAGTAGCTTAAGTTAAGTTGGTTTTGCCAAGGTTTGTTTCAAGAATTCTCGTCTAAGGGTTTAGTCAACACCATACCTCTGAATAGAATGATGAAGGATTGGTATCTCCTTCAGGGTCTCTCTCGATATCCCAGTCACCCGCGAGAGTAAACCGGAAGCGCCGGGACTGGATTTCTCTGCACGAGAAAGGCAGCGGCTTCTCTCAGCGCGTCGAGGAAGGAGGGGTGACAGCGTCCGCGGGCAGCTGGAATCTGCTGGATGTCTTCGCAGAGGACGGCTGCTCGGCTCCTCAAGCGTACTGCACCATAGTTCGCGCTGTAGCGGCGATAATGGTAATCAGCAGCTTCACCACCACAGGATAGCAGGCTGCAGCGACAGAGTGCTAGTTTTTACCAACACAGGGTCATGCAGGCAGCTGGCATCAGCAACAGTAGCTCGCAGCTCACATTGCTTAAGGCAACGTTGGTAATATTTATACCTGACAGGTGCCGGGTTTGACGCAAGTTTGCTGGACATAAGACGTCAATTAAAGATGTCACTAGGAAGTGACAGTTATCAGTTGCTCATTAGAGTTCTGTTACTAATCAAAACATAGCAAGCGGGGATTTCCAGGTTTGCTAAGTTTTTATCTTGTTGAAGAACTCGGAGTGTTATCTAGGAATATCAGATAGTGACTGCTGCTCTGTCATTGCACTAATTGGTCGCAAAGGAAGTAGCAGAGAGTCATGCTGGAATGTGGCTCTGTTCGTGTGAGGCCAGAGATGACTTTTCAGAAAATCGCACTTGAACGGTTATGCCAATATAGGGAATAAATGGATTTACAGCCGAATAGGGGCATAAGGTCACAGTATCGATCAGGAACCTAGATAAGCACGCAACACCCACTCCACGTTTTCATGTCCATCAAAATTACTAAAACTAAGCAATAAGATGCATGTGTAACATTGCCCACCCCAAAATACATAAATGCATTCGAAATAGGCGTACTTGTAATACATGGAATTTAGGTACTGTACGTTTTTTAAAGCATAGTAATCATTCAAAAGGTATTGCATATGAAATCAATGAACGATTATGCAAAAGGAATTACACATAAAGTATCTCTGACAGAAGAAATGCGAGATAAATCATCACATAAAAATGCATTGTAATAACATGTGTGCTAGAGGCTGGTGTTATGTTGTTATGTCTCTAGATGTGCTTAGAAATAGAAGTGTGAAGCTTCTGTTCTCTAAGAATAGTTTTTACGTTAAGCAAAGAATTATTCGTGCCAAAAAGAGAGGGTCAATATTTAAAAAAATTGTCCAATTCAAAGAAAAATAGATTTCCAAAGCACTTGGCAGTTTTTGTTGATCAAAACTGAAGGCCGAATTCAGAGTTCATGGGAACGCTGTGTGTCGGAAAGCTTTTCAAAAGTTATTGTTGCTCTATGGGTGAGAACATCATATCAGACAGGCTCGCAAAGAATTGGTCCACAAAATCAGGTGATAGTTCAACCAAATTAGATAGCGCTGTAACTTGGCAGGTGTGAGAATGATTGCTGTCATCGAAGGCAGGACCAGCAATGCTCACAGAACGTTGTACCTGGATGATGTTGCTTTTGTCACTCGCTCCACTGTTACCACTTGGCTGTAGTACAGGAGTCTCCACGAATGCCGTCATCAGGATTGGTAGCCGCTGGGGACAACACAATGCGTGAGCCGTTATTGGACTGAGCAAAGTATCGACGTCCATTGGTACTGCTGATGGAAGTGAAAGACAGATGTCCAACACGCATTCATCGCCGCAAAGCATACACCGTAGCACAGGTAAAATGCAATTTTGCCATATCGGTCTGAATGAAAGGAACCAGGTCATGTTTAGATCTCTCAGCCTGGCCAATCCGAGGACGTTAGTTATCCTGTCCCTGTAGCGCATTGCTAGGATTGTCTCTTCCATTCCCATGGGAGCTATGTCTGAGCCGAGGCTTGCCATATCGTAGCAGGAGGGTCAAAAATAGAATCCCTGCAACGAGTCCCAAAAATAGTGGTATGCCGCCAAAAATGGAGTGCACAAAATTAGGAAAGATTCCCAAAATTGCCTGGAAGGGTGTTAGCAGTCCCGTAAAGACTGTCTTAAATATGCCTGGGATGCTTGTTGCACTAGACATGTTAAGGAGTTGGCTGAACATTTCTACGAAATGCACGGGGCAATTTGTTGATAAAAGGTCATGGACTTCAGTAGCCGTCCTTGCGACTAGAAGATCATACGTCTCTTTAGATGACGTTATAGGCACTGTTGTCTGTAAAAGCACAGATTTCATTTTGCTTAATGTATCAATTCGTATAGAATAGAGATTCAGACGAGGCCAGAGGGGAGTCACTATGTCTGGAGGCCCGCTCGGGAACAATGCTTGCATACAGCATTTGACCACGGACGTAACTTGTACTAGATAACTTTTCCCTGGCGCGAGGCCACAACATCTTTGATCCGTTCTAAGAATGTAACTCCCGTTTGCGAGTTGCATAAAGAAGGGCTCTATCTGAGTTGCAGGTGTGACTAGCTGGTGGCATGAAAGGTTGTTTGAATTTCCATCACATGCTCCGTGTAAATTAATACCCTGACACAAAAGTATACCGCTTAGTGAATGTTTACAGTTGTTACCACTAAGAAATACATTTTTGTCACTGTCACTATAGCAAGAATGAGTGTATGGTAATTTCCATTCGGATTTTACATATCCTTTACCCAATTGTTCATACTGGCCAGCAGGTATGTACTCAAGGCACTTTTTAAATCGGAAAGTCGTTATCGGAATTGTGATAATTCCGTGTATTATCCATTCAATGACAGGACTCTCTGACATTGTCAATGGTAATCTCTCGAGTTTTTCGATGCTCAGGATTGTATAGTCTGCTCCTTTCTGTGCCAAACTGATCTGTTTATCAGTAAGGTTAAAACTGGAAAATAATGACGTTGTGTTGATTAAACGCCAAGGCACATAGCCTGAACGAAGATTTTGCAGCGTCCAGCCTAATTCTATAATAGAGCGTAATTGAGATTGGCCATGTTGTAACATTAGCAAATCTCTGTCTATCACATCAAAGGCAGAGGATACAATATTGTCCAAAGAATATATTCTGGAAGACAGAGTCGTTAACCCATTGTCTACCACAGAAAATGTTTTCTCCAAATTAATACGATCAATTTCTCGTATTTTTTCAGCAGTTTCAATTTGCTTTACTTTCCAAGCCTCGTTGTAGGCAGCATAGATGCTGGTCGCTATGAAACGCTTTTGACGCTGTTTGCGTGGTCCAAGAATGAAATCGCGCAAATCAGCACCATCTTTTAATAAAGACAAGTGTTGCTTAATTTCAGCCAGTGTGGATGTAGTTAGCCATTCTAGGCAGAGTTTCCCTACACTGTATGTTGTTATAATCCCTGGATGTTGTCTCTGGGAGTATCTAGGGTCTAATCTGGTCATTTAACCCCTGTGTTTTATTCAGGAATCTATCTTGACAGCTATTTGTGTCTGTAGGCCAGATTAACCACTTTTTCCAATCAGGATGTGTTCTGTTGAAATGTAAAATTTGTGACACGTCTAACTCAATATCTGTGGTTGCATTTTCAGGTATTGGCTTTGGAATAGACGGTGCTTTAAGGTCTTTGTTCTTAGCTAGGCCAAGACAAGATGTTTGGTGTACAGTGTCATTTAAAATTTAACATTTGTTCTGGTATCATGCAGGTTCTAAATAGTGCTTCAATGCCTTGCACCTGCCAATCGTTTGTACCCCAAATTGTTTTCGTTTCAATATTATTTTTCCAATAATCAAAACCAAATGTCATCATTTTGTCATAAAATGCTTCTGAATATATCAATTTAGAATTTGTCAGCATTGTTTTCATTCCTGTTTTATCTAACAGTTTATAATAAAACGTTTCTGCATTACTTGTGTTAAACCCTGAAAAGTATTTGAATTTCTCAAAAAATGCTTTAGAACTGCTTTTAGGTGGTGTAGAACAATGTTCCCATTGATTATACATAAAAACATTTCTAGGCTGTGCAGATTTATGCAAGTAGTGATTCCCATAGTGGGTATAACAGAATAACTGCTCATAACTAGATGAACCTTGTAAATAATCATGATCTGTGAATCTAGCTGACATTACTAAATCAGACATCATGTCATTAATACTGTTAAAGTCCCAATCATCAGAGAATGTACTTGGTGTCACAAAGTCACTTAAGGAAACCTTTAGTTGATGAGGATACTTCAGGATTTCGACCGGACCATAGATCTCATAGTCTGTTTTCTCCCATACTACCCCACCAGGTATTGGAATTGCAGTGACATTTACTGTTGACAGTTCTCTTTTTTTCACGTGGGATGATCTGTGTGGTTTCAGGACTAGGTTGATGTTCTGACTTGCTGTGTCCATTGTAATATATTTTCCTTCAATGAATTTTCCCAAACATAGTACCATGATGAGCCAAAGCAGGAGGAAAAATACACCTAGACCAAACCAGAACTCTAGCCAAGGGGAAATAAGGTAGATTTCTTTCAGTTGATGAAAGAGTTCCGTTGCTCTTTCTTTAAAAGACTTTTTTGTTTCTGGCATCACTTCGGGGTCATTTAAATCTTCAGAGAAGTTGTCGAAGTTGATGAAATAACCAGAGGCAGTTCTGTCAATTGATGGGATTGTTCTTTCAATCTGTCTCTCGGTAGCACTTTCTGATGCCACATCATTGTAGACCGGTGTTGTTTCTTGACGAACTGTTTCAATCTGTGTTTCAAGAGGCACGAGTTCCATGGCATTATTGCATAGTCCTCCATTGTGCACTGCAGGCTGATCGAATGTGATGAGTCTTTCAGTTTGAACCTCTTGGATTGTTGCAAGTTTGGGTATTCTGTTGTTTCTTGGGAGTCCACTGGGCCTACTGTTGATTATAGGCCACATGCTTGTGGTTTTACCAGATCGATAGACACGACTCTGTTCTCCTTTTTACCAGCAAGGGGCGGTAGCACAACTGATCTTGTTCCGGTGACTGCTAAGACAGGTACTGCTTTTCTGTAAGAAGGCCCAAATTCCTTCTTCACCGCGATCTTTTCTCTGACTAGATCCCCAATCTTTGGAATCCAGACAGGCCTTGCTGGGGCTGTTGCGGGTGGTGCCTCGTCAGTGGTACTTGGCTGTTGCTTTAACTTTATGTTGCTTAATGATCTTCTTGTTTCATTCAGTTCCTGTAAAACAGCCAAACGGTCTTTTACATCAAACTGCGTTTTTTCTTCTTGTACCACTGACATCTGACTATCGAGGTCCTGAACGTTCATTCTAATTCCGAACAATAGTTCGTATGGGCTGAAACCTTTTAGAGAATTTCTTGGCATGTTGTTAAGACTAGTCTGGACACTTATTAAATGTTTGACCCACCCAGCGCCTGAACCTAATACCTTCGCTGTTATAGATTGCTTTATGTCACGGTTTTTTCTTTCTACCACACTATTCCCTTCCGGGTGTGACGGACAAGAATACCGCAACCCAATTCCCATGCTAGCCATGGCCTCCTTATAAGCTCGAGAGCTGAAAGCAGGACCCTGGTCAGAATGGAACGTGGTAATTGCGTATGTGCCGATAAAGACTCGCAAATCTTTTACAACCGTTCTTGCGTCAGCCGAGCGCTGGGAGCCTCATTTTTTAAGTGCTTTTCGTCTTAATGGTGTACACTGGGACGCGCTTCTCTTCTTTGATTGCGCAGATAGACCGCCTTATGCTGTCTAGAAGGGATCCTGAAACTACACTGGCCTGTTCATTACTGCGATCTCTGTTGCAGTCTTCACAATTTTGAGCAAAACATTGAATATCTATACTCATTCCTGGCCACCAGTACTCTGATTGCAATTCTTTCAGAGAGGCTTTGATTGTTTGGTGTTTCAGACCCAACCCCATGTGTGCTTCCAGTAATAGGAAGCCCCTCCTTCTCCTGTTTGGAATTACTCTGTCCCCCACTCCAGGGATTCGAGCAAAAGGAACGGAGTTTGCATCGATGATGTATGCATAATTGAGTGGATAGTACACGGGTAGTGCTGCACAGTCGCCTTTTACGGTCGTTTTTACTGCCAGCATGGTTTCCCCGTCTATGTATTTATCTGTACGCTTTTTTGTGGCTATGGAAGCCGGCTTAGTTACTTCCGCTAGGGCTGTATTAGCCAATGAATTCCCTGCAACGTGAACGCCATCACGTTGAAGACTCTGTGCGTGAATCACGTGAGTCTTTTGTAGTTCTTTGTGTAAAAGAGCTACCTCGTTCCAGAGCTTTTTATGCTTTATTGTGGCACCTGTGTCATCTTTGTAGTCGTTTTCGATCCAACTCTGCAGTTTGTTATTGTAAGAATTGACGCAAAAATGAGAATCGCACACTATAAGTGTGGTGAATTCGCGTTCTGCATTTTCGAGCGCCATCTTTAAAGATCTGATTTCAGTTCTTTGAGCCGAACAGTACTTTACTGATTCAGTTTTTGTTACTTTCAGTCTGAATTTACCGCACAGCCAACGACCTTTAATGATCGCACATGCTGCATCGTAGGATTTTCTCTCTACGTTGAAATGCTGTACAAAGCTATCTGTATAGATTATACAGGCATATTGTGGGAGAGGCAGAATTTCGATTGGCAGAGGATATTCTTCTTCATATTCTAAATCATTCAGTTCTTCAAATTGCGGGGCGAAATAGTATTTTACGTCTTCCGCTCCTAGAGAATCTATGCACTGTATCCATTTCGGATCCAGTGACACTGTAGGCAGGTTTACCGGGCTGAATAGCGCCTCGAAGGCGGATTCCGCTGTAAGGATATTAATCCGTTTGCCGTGTGCTAGTTCTCTTTCATTTGCTAATGCGATTTGCACTGCGTTCACAGTTCTTTCTGTGTGACTGAATGTTTTTTCTGCTTGTGTGTACAAGTGAGATTTAATTGAAATTGGTACCTTTTCTCCCTCATTAGAGGTTAGGTACGTGAATCCGCATCTTCCTGGGATGACTCGGATTACAAGATCGATCGTGTTGTCACGTGTATCTAATTTTGTTTTTGCTAACATGTCTGTTTGCAGTGATCTCAAAATTTCTGTGTGTTTTTGAGTCCAATTGATTTGTTTTAAATCAGGTTTTATTAGTTCGTAGAGAGGTTTAACCCTCTCTGCATAATTTAGTATGTAATTTCTTCCGAAATTCAGAAAACCTAGTATGGATTGTAAATTCTTCAGCGTTTTTGGAGCTTGGAGTACAGCGCACTTCTCTAAGAAGTTGTCCGCTAGGCTTTTCCCTTCACTTGATAATTCGTACCCTAAGAACAGTACTGTCAGATGGGCAATTCGAGACTTTTTAAAGTTGAATTTGTAACCCTCTGCTGCGAACCCAAGTATAATGGTGTTCACTCTTTTCAAGTGAGTATCCAAGTCGTCGTCTGTGAGATAAATATCATCTACGTAAGACAATGCTTCATCATCATAGATTTGTAGTAACTCTGTTACCCTGGCTGAGAATAGTCCTGGGCTGTTCTTGAACCCCTGTGGGAGTCGACAGAATTTTTTCTGTGACCCAAATGCGGAGAAAGCGGTCAAATATCTGCTTTCTGGTGCAATGTTTTGACAAAAGAAACCATTAGAAATGTCTAATGTCGTTTTATATTTTTTCCTAACTATATTATTCATTAGGGCTGCACTATGCGAGTTTTGTACTGCAAAGGTTTTGCAACATGTATTAAGATGTCTGTAGTCCAAAACTAGACGATATGAATTGTCTGGCTTGGAGACAGGAAACAAAGGATTGTTCATTTGAGAGGTGCATGTTTCAATCACCCCCTGATATTCAAGTTGATCTAAGATCTCCCTGACCTGTTTCTTAGCTTCTTGCTTTATGGGATACTGCCGTTGGGCAGTTGGTTCACTTTTTAGTTGGATTTTGTGAGGTGGTGAATCCTCATCCCATCCTACATGATTTTTATACAATGCAGGTGCCTGGGCTACTGCCCATTTCCTTGCATATGTATATTTTTTGTGAATCGGAATGTGATTCGAGAAGGCAGGCATAATCACTTCTTCGCCACGAGGGCACTCCCTGACAAACTCCGGGGGCCAATCTTTTTCAGCTAACAGAATATCATAGCCTTTTGAGAGCTTATCCCAAAATACACCCTTAATTTTCCTAGTCTTATCACCCTCTATACGCAATGTTATTTCGTATATTTTATGGGGCTCGCTAAGTCTGGCGTCGGCAGTTTCAACTTGAATGTATTCATTCGTGTCCACTGTCTCCAGATGACTCATCAAGATCTTGCGCGCTATACTGATTTCTGCTGCACTGTCCAACATTGTCAATGCCCACTCCCCGTTTTTCAACTGTGTCCTCAGTATTCTCGGCATGGTTGATTACTCTAATACTGGCTACCTTCTTTTTCTGAAATTGAGATTTCTTATTTTGAGCAGGTTCCTTGTCTTTGGACTTGGTGTGCTCTCCTGGGTCTGACCGTCCTCTTCTTTCCGAATTCTGTGGAAGAGATCGAGAGGGACGTGTATCAATACTTTGATATCTATCAGTTTTTTTCAGATTATCCCTATTTCTAAGGTTATATCTTTTCTCAGAGGGCTCCCGTTGGGGAGACTGGCGTTCTCGAGTCGGAGTTCTTTCCCTCCGTCGAGGAGACCTTCCTCTGGACTGGAAAACTTTTTCCTTGGGAGTGGATTGTTTATTTCCATCCCAGCTCTTTTTAGGAGTGTTTAAATTATTTTTAATAAATAATTTTTCAGGATTTTCGAGCAGTTGGGGCTTAACTGGTTTCCCACCCAAGCTGTCTCTACCTAATTCTTCATAGCATTTTTCTATGATTTTTGCAAGTTCAACAGGATCTTTTATATCTGTTTCCCTCAACTTCTGGCGAATCGCCACAGATGCTGCTTCTCCCTTTATGTTGGCTAATAATATAGCCGTGACCTGCTTGAAATCTTTCAGTAATTTCATACCTAGATTTAAAGCGGGCTCCGGACCGAATTCATTTTGAATCTGTTTTAGCACTTCTGGTATTACCGCCATAGACGGAACACCGTGTGTTTTTGTGTAAATGGAAGCAAAGACTGTACCCCAAGTGTCACAGTCCTCCACGTGTGGTGCGATTCCCATAGGAAGGCAGATGGTCAAGATTCTGTGTTTCTCAATAGGGGTAGTATCAGGAAATACTGCCTCTATTTGAGTGATTTTCTGGGCTAACCAGAAAGGAATTTGTTCCCGTTTTACGGGTGTTTTACCAAGACATGACTGTATGTTCTGTGGTGTAATTTTATTTGTGTTCCCCTGATGAGGGGTCAGCTGTGGTGTATTAACAGCTGGCTGGACTGTTGCAGTCCGCATTACATATTGGACTAATTGCCTATGTATTTTTATTAATGTGTTTAGCTGTGCTAACAGCTCTTCTCTAGACATTCTTGCAATGTCAGGATGTGGTGTGTAGCTGGCTAGAACCGGCCACGTTGCTCCTGGTCTACCTAGTGGACCGAGCCTAGTTATGTGATCATTGTGTTTTTAGGGCGCCATTAAACCAGAGCAGGTGCTCTTGAAATTTAAGTGGGATTTCAATCTCCTCGAAAGGAGCGTACTCTCCCGGAGGTTCCTCTATTTTGTAATAGTGAAACTCTTGTGTTATAGCGTTTACCGCTGGAAAGTTTATCCATGTATAGAATACCTCTGTCTGCCGATACTCGTGAGCCTCTATCACGAAAATCACTGTACCACCTTGAGGTGTCAGTCCGTGTTCTATAAGTTTTAAAGTTATAGATCTTCTTAACTGGACCGGGATGATAATAGCACCCGGGTCTGTGTATTCGGGACCTTGCTGAGTCGCATCTGCTGCGGCCCCAGCGGTGCCGTTGTTTTCTACTGACATTGTATAAATGCAGGTTTTGCAGAGTAGGTCTCCAAGGAGACAAAGATTAGGTGCACAATATTTTGGAACACTGTATCCTTCAACGTTGAATAAACCAGAGCTTTACATAGGAATCTCTTCCTACTATGGTCGGGCGGATTTTAACCTTTCACCCACTCCAGACGTCTATTGGAGTATTTACGGGAGAAAGGGGTGTGAAATATGCACGACTGAGTTACTCTACAAGTCTTGCGTTAGTTTATCGCCTTACCAAACGTTTGGGCGCCATGTAGTGTAGTTCCTAGTTTCCCACTAGGCCCTGCGCATTGGAATAAGATAAACAGTAGTATCGACGTGGAACTGCTTATATTCCAGGCCTCCACTGACTATGCTAAACTTAATTGGGTTGTGTTACCAACTAGCTCAGAGGTCACTGGAAACTTTCTTCTCTGCATAGGATGTGATCAGCTTCCTTGGCACAGACAAGAAGGGATTCAGTTTTCCAACAACCGTGCAACATGACAACTTTGCTCCTCAGATCAAGAGTCGATCTCTAGGGTCGTGTGAAACAATAGACATAGATTTCACTCAGTCAGTCTAGTGCAGTTTACTTTCACGAGATGTAGAGAATAGAGAGACGGGCGTTTGTCAATAAAGGGTTAACATTTATTGAACAGTCTTTCTTCTCGTACAAGAGAAATGTATCGCCACAATTGCAATAATTGTTATTATAAAAAGTACATACAGTAAGATAAGTATTGCGAAATAGAACTGTAAAAGCATTGATATGGTTTCTTAGCCATACAATGGTTTAAAAGTAATAAAACATATATACAGTCATATATACATTAGGCTAACATACTCAACTGGTGCTTCTAACTAAGCCTACCCCAGTGTGCCTGACCTAAGCCTAACACGTGAAGGGGAGTAAGTAAGTAGCTTAAGTTAAGTTGGTTTTGCCAAGGTTTGTTTCAAGAATTCTCGTCTAAGGGTTTAGTCAACACCATACCTCTGAATAGAATGATGGAGGATTGGTATCTCCTTCAGGGTCTCTCTCGATATCCCAGTCACCCGCGAGGGTAAACCGGAAGCGCCGGGACTGGATTTCTCTGCACGAGAAAGGCAGCGGCTTCTCTCAGCGCGTCGAGGAAGGAGGGGTGACAGCGTCCGCGGGCAGCTGGAATCTGCTGGATGTCTTCGCAGAGGACGGCTGCTCGGCTCCTCAAGCGTACTGCACCATAGTTCGCGCTGTAGCGGCGATAATGGTCATCAGCAGCTTCACCACCACAGGATAGCAGGCTGCAGCGACAGAGTGCTAGTTTTTACCAACACAGGGTCATGCAGGCAGCTGGCATCAGCAACAGTAGCTCGCAGCTCACATTGCTTAAGGCAACGTTGGTAATATTTATACCTGACAGGTGCCGGGTTTGACGCAAGTTTGCTGGACATAAGACGTCAATTAAAGATGTCACTAGGAAGTGACAGTTATCAGTTGCTCATTAGAGTTCTGTTACTAATCAAAACATAGCAAGCGGGGATTTCCAGGTTTGCTACGTTTTTATCTTGTTGAAGAACTCGGAGTGTTATCTAGGAATATCAGATAGTGACTGCTGCTCTGTCATTGCACTAATTGGTCGCAAAGGAAGTAGCAGAGAGTCATGCTGGAATGTGGCTCTGTTCGTGTGAGGCCAGAGATGACTTTTCAGAAAATCGCACTTGAACGGTTATGCCAATATAGGGAATAAATGGATTTACAGCCGAATAGGGGCATAAGGTCACAGTATCGATCAGGAACCTAGATAAGCACGCAACAGTAGATACTGCTCAGCCATTAACGTTTGCCTGGCGGTATGTTTATCTTTTACCCCAGTTTTGACCCATGGACACATCCTTGATGCCTTATCCCGCCGACCCCTCTGGTGGCTGGTAGTTCTTGACTGTTAGGTGAGTAGGTAATGCGAGGTTGTCAGAACTGTGGCTTTTGTAGAATCAGTGTGTGTATAATTGTTCACTTAGTCACCTTATGTTTTAATGGGTGTCTCCCTCTCTACTGCCTGATGCCTACACATGGTATGAACCCAGGTACACACCTGAACCTGGATAGCTGTTGCATATTTTAACCTTTTAAACCTTCTTACACCTATTCAAACTTCACCACCTCACCTACTCAGTGATTGTTCTGTGTGCCACACTTTAGACACTAGGCATACACAACCACTAAGGCATGCAATGACTGTTACTTGAATCACAAGTACACCTACAGCATGCCACACTATTCACAGTTCTTTCCCATGACGTGACCTACTTTGCATCTTGCAAATTGTTTTTTAATCCTTGTTGTTTTATCTCTTTTCTATGTTTAGGCATAGGACAACCCCCACAGAGGTAATACACACACCAACTCACACATGACACCAGCATGTTGTAAATCACCTTTTTATAGGTCCTGATGAATCGCGGGTAACTACTGCCCACTGCGAGAAACATGTCGACCGTCTTCACCACTAGCCCCATCTAGGTTCACCTGACCTTACTCGTTGACTCCTAGTGAGCTAGCCCCCTGTTTTTAATTGCAGCCAGGGGACCCCCAGAATAAAGTTAATTCCGGTACCCTTAGCTACATTTTAATATCCCTTTTCACTATCACATACCACCCTGCCCACACACCCACACCTCACCATAAGGCTGTTGGAAAAAAGATCTCCGCCAAAGAGCCCCTCTTTGAGGTGAGCCCGTCGGGGATTGCACCGCCTCCCCAACGAGGAGCAACCGCCGATGATGAAGCATGACACCCTTCTGGGTGTGTGAGGCAAATCCATCCAACAAAATGGATGCCCTAGGGTGTTACACTTACACCTTTGGTCACGCCAGTTAGTTCTTCCCTTAGTCACGCATAGGAACAGACAAGCAACCCCTCCTTGCTCTAATCACTGAGCCACACTTCTCCACATTGGAGTCATCATGTCAGACCTTTAAAAGCCATTTCAAGGTTATGAAATTGATTTCTGGGATACTGACAAGTAGGGAATTGTTTTCTGAAAGGTTAGACAGGGCCAACGCTTGTAAGGGCTGTTCTAGACGGAATGGTGTTACTCTGCAGAGCAGGCATAATTGTCTTGATTTTGTGTGCAGCATGATTTTTAATGCTGAGTTTACTGTCAATACTACATCTCGGCGACTTGGCACTGCTGACAAGTCATGACGTAAATTCCTGTTATTCAGCCAAAAGAGCCCTGTTATGAAGCCTGGCCATATTCATCTTGAGATACACCCTGGACAACTATGCTTGGGCTGTCTTCAACAGTCTATGCTTTGGTCAGATGTGACCTTATATATAATAAAGAGTCACATTGGAGGATGCTGATGCCCGTGTCTCCATGCACGGCTTTCAGCGGCTCCTTATTTACATTCAGGAGTGATGGCATGAGGATGGAGTGTTGAGGAAGCTGCATTTAAGAGAAACGAGTGGGAATGGTTTTGTATTTTATTTGAAAAAGTTGGACTTTGTTCTTCAGTTATGGTCTGGATCACTATACAATGCAACAATTGTGTTCTCTAATAGCATTTTGGAAGGTCCGCTATCACGATGAGGTCACAGTTATTTTCACTACTATGAGATTTGCTCAATATTCCCAAGTTAACCACCATATTTGTGTATCCTGTGGTTGGCTAGCTAGGCACTAAATACCACAACATCTTCACATTGAGCTGCCTTGTCAGTCCACAAATATAATCCACTTTCTGTAGAGCATCTTTCTGTACACAGAATGGATTAGACCAGCAGCATGAAACTTAACTTCTCTCACAATTCAGTGAGAATAACTCAGAAATGAGCAAGAAATTCCTGTAGGTACTTGCACCTGAGAATAAGGGGCAAGTTCCAGGAAGATCTAGTTTAGGAGCTCTCCTGACTCAAACATAAATGAAAACTTTTCATAAAATGATCTTTGGAGTATATATACTACAAATCATTATGTTTCTGTTTATGTTTGGGGTTTGTAAAGTGCATGAAAAAGACGGGGCTTAAATGGACAGATGCCCCTCTTCTCCAATGACTGGCCTCCGTTTAGGAAGCCAGCTAATGGAGAAGAGGGGCGGGTTAAAGCCCCACACTAAGAAACATAAGATCTCGCCGGCGAAACTGCGCAAGCGCAGCCTACGCAGGCCGAGACCTAAAAAGGAGGAAAGTGCTTTGTCCTGGATCCCTACCTCCCTGAGACCATCTGTTAGGATGGTGTGATTTAAAGCTTTGACAACTGCACTGAGATCCAAGGGTAAGATTGCGGCTGATCCACCTTTATCTAGTATGCCTTTAAGCTCCTCAGTGACCACCAGAATGGCAGCTTCAGTGCTATGCTGTGCACCGAAGCCCATCTGTGTGGGAGTAAGATAATGACTATCGTCCAGAAAACTGGCCAACTCACGATTAACATGTTTGTATAATAGTTTTCCTGCAAAAGGTAAGAGCGAGATAGGGCGATAAGTACCAGGCATTGTTGGATCTAGATGGGGTTTCTTAAATAGAGGCCTGATAATTGCATGTTTCAGATATTTTTGGGACAGTTCCAGAGTTTATTGAGTGGGTGAGTAGCTCAACTAAAGACAGAAGGATGGCATCCTTGTGTTTAGATAGTATGTGGGGGGGCTGAGTCTAAAGGGGATCCAGAGTTATTCTCATTTTCAAGGATGCATATATCATCCTTGTTAAACAGTGAAAGAAAAGTTTAAACTAAGGAAGCAGGATTCTCCCTAATACCCTCTATGCAACGGGGTCTCTTTCTGTATTGCCCTGAATTGAATCATAGATATGTCGAACTTTTTTCTGACAGAAGGCCGTTATCTCTTGCATCTTTCTTTGGTGGATTACGGAAGGGTATTATCCTGGTATACTCTGGTCAATGCTTTAACAACCTTGAAAATTCCTGGGGGAGTTCGAGGCCTGATTAATCTTATCTTCATAGAATTTGGTCTGGACTTTCTTAGTTTCATTATGGTAGAGCCTAATGGTTGCGTTATATTCTGTTTTTAAGATAGTTTGTAATATTTCCTCCATTACCTCTCAAGTTTCTTACAGTCTTTTTTTAAGGAAGTTAGATGGGTATTGAACCAAAGGGCTCCTTTAGTATTTGTTTTAGGTTTTGTTCCCGTTTTTGAGATGCACTCATCAAGTGATTGTGTAATCCAATTCTCCCTTCACCATTAAGCCTCATCTAAATTGCCCTTTAGATTTGGAGACGAGGTCACCAGGGATTTGATTCATGCTTCAGGGATCAGTTTTGAGCAGCTCGCTTCTCATTGGTATAGACGGAGCCTTTTAAATGGCTATGTCTGCCTGGTTTAGATAATGTAAAAGGAATGAAATAGTGATCTGATCATGGTACAGGGATCGGGCAGAAACTTGGATCTTCAGATCATTGCAAAATATTGGGTCAAGTATGTGCGTTAGGGTGGTCTTACTCCAAACGGTTTGTCTCTCTTACTCTATTTTGATGAACCTATTTTTGTTGGCCTTAAGACTCTGTTTACTTTACCACTGCTAACTAGTACTAAAGTGCTTTTGCTCCCTCCCCTAAAACATGGTTAAATTGGCCTATACCTGATTGGCATATTTAATTTACTTAGAAGTCCATTGTACAATTGTATACCATATACCCAGGGCTTCTAAATTAAATGCAAACAGTGGCCTGCAGCATCTATTGTGCCACCCTCTTAACCCCTTCCCTGCTCATGACGAGCTCAGCTCGTCATGCAGTACACTGGTCATGTGCTTATGACGAGCTGAGCTCGTCATGAATATATGGCAGCAGGGATTTTCCAAACAAAACAGGTGATGAACCGAATGTGGATCAATGTCACACATTCACCCCAGTCCAAAGATCTGGGCCCAAATCCATCGTTTTTTTGCACTCCACACCACCCTGGGTTGGACAATGGCGATATGCAAATCAGCTCTGACCCTGTGCCCCATGGGAACGGTCCAGTCCGAACTACAAAAGCCATGTCCTTCCCAGAACAGAATCAAGCATCCGAGGACCGGACCGGTTTCGAGGTGACACCTCTCATCAGCCTGGCTAGCTTGACTCCAGTGGTGTGGAGTGCCTGGGACCCACGTCTGAGCATCCCCAGCGCACTTATGGCGAATTTGCAAACAAAACAGGTGATGAACCGAATGTGGATCAATGTCACACATTCACCCCAGTCCAAAGATCTAGGCCCAAATCCATCGTTTTTTTGCACTCCACACCACCCTGGGTTAGACAATGGCGATATGCAAATCAGCTCTGACCCTGTGCCCCATGGGAACAGTCCAGTCCGAACTACAAAAGCCATGTCCTTCCCAGAACGGAATCAAGCATCCGAGGACCGGACCGGTTTCGAGGTGACACCTCTCATCAGCCCGGCTAGCTTGACTCCAGTGGTGTGGAGTGCCTGGGACCCACGCCTGAGCATCCCCAGCGCACTTATGGCGAATTTGCAAACAAAACAGGTGATGAAGCGAATGTGGATCAATGTCACACATTCACCCCAGTCCAAAGATCTGGGCCCAAATCCATTGTTTTTTTGCACTCCACACCACCCTGGGTTAGACAATGGCGATATGCAAATCAGCTCTGACCCTGTGCCCCATGGGAACAGTCCAGTCCGAACTACAAAAGCCATGTCCTTCCCAGAACGGAATCAAGCATCCGAGGACCGGACCGGTTTCGAGGTAACACCTCTCATCAGCCCGGCTAGCTTGACTCCAGTGGTGTGGAGTGCCTGGGACCCACGTCTGAGCATCCCCAGCGCACTTATGGTGAATTTGCAAACAAAACAGGTGATAAACCGAATGTGGATCAATGTCACACATTCACCCCAGTCCAAAGATCTGGGCCCAAATCCATTGTTTTTTTGCACTCCAAACCACCCTGGGTTAGACAATGGCGATATGCAAATCAGCTCTGACCCTGTGCCCCATGGGAACAGTCCAGTCCGAACTACAAAAGCCATGTCCTTCCCAGAACGGAATCAAGCATCCGAGGACCGGCCCAGATCTTTGGACTGGGATGAATGTGTGACATTGATTCACATTCGGTCCATCACCTGTTTTGTTTGCAATTGCCGCCATAAGTGCGCTGGGGATGCTCAGACGTGGGTCCCAGGCACTCCACACCACTGGAGTTAAGCTAGCCGGGCTGATGAGAGGTGTTACCTCGAAACCGGTCCGGTCCTCGGATGCTTGATTCCGTTCTGGGAAGGACATGGCTTTTGTAGTTCGGACTGGACTGTTCCCATGGGGCACAGGGTCAGAGCTGATTTGCATATCGCCATTGTCTAACCCAGGGTGTTGTGGAGTGCAAATAAACGATGGATTTGGGCCCAGATCTTTGGACTGGGATGAATGTGTGACATTGATCCACATTCGGTCCATCGCCTGTTTTGTTTGCAATTGCCGCCATAAGTGCGCTGGGGATGCTCAGACATGGGTCCCAGGCACTCCACACCACTGGAGTCAAGTTAGCCGGGCTGATGAGAGGTGTTACCTCGAAGCCGGTCCGGTCCTCGGATGCTTGATTCCGTTCTGGGAAGGGCATGGCTTTTGTAGTTCAGACTGGACTGTTCCCATGGGGCACAGGGTCAGAGCTGATTTGCATATCGCCATTGTCTAACCCAGGGTGGTGTGGAGTGCAAAAAAACGATGGATTTGGGCCCAGATCTTTGGACTGGGATGAATGTGTGACATTGATCCACATTCGGTCCATCACCTGTTTTGTTTGCAATTGCCGCCATAAGTGCGCTGGGGATGCTAAGACGTGGGTCCCAGGCATTCCACACCACTGGAGTCAAGCTAGCCGGGCTGATGAGAGGGGTCACCTCGAAACCGGTCCGGTCCTCGGATGTTTGATTCCGTTCTGGGAAGGACATGGCTTTTGTAGTTCGGACTGGACTGTTCCCATGGGGCACAGGGTCAGAGCTGATTTGCATATCGCCATTGTCTAACCCAGGGTGGTGTGGAGTGCAAAAAAATTATGGATTTGGGCCCAGATCTTTGGACTGGGATGAATGTGTGACATTGATCCACATTCGGTCCATCACCTGTTTTGTTTGCAATTGCCGCCATAAGTGCGCTGGGGATGCTCAGACGTGGGTCCCAGGCACTCCACACCACTGGAGTCAAGCTAGCCGGGCTGATGAGAGGTGTTACCTCGAAACCGGTCCGGTCCTCGGATGCTTGATTCCGTTCTGGGAAGGACATGGCTTTTGTTGTTCGGACTGGACTGTTCCCATGGGGCACAGGGTCAGAGCTGATTTGCATATCGCCATTGTAACCCAGGGTGGTGTGGAGTGCAAAAAACCGATGGATTTGGGCCCAGATCTTTGGACTGGGATGAATGTGTGACATTGATCCACATTCGGTCCATCACCTGTTTTGTTTGCAATTGCCGCCATAAGTGCGCTGGGGATGCTCAGACGTGGGTCCCAGGCACTCCACACCACTGGAGTCAAGCTAGCCGGGCTGATGAGAGGTGTTACCTCGAAACCGGTCCGGTCCTCGGATGCTTGATTCCGTTCTGGGAAGGACATGGCTTTTGTAGTTCGGACTGGACTGTTCCCATGGGGCACAGGGTCAGAGCTGATTTGCATATCGCCATTGTCTAACCCAGGGTGGTGTGGAGTGCAAAAAAACGATGGATTTGGGCCCAGATCTTTGGACTGGGATGAATGTGTGACATTGATCTACATTCGGCCCATCACCTGTTTTGTTTGCAATTGCCGCCATAAGTGCGCTGGGGATGCTCAGACATGGGTCCCAGGCACTCCACACCACTGGAGTCAAGCTAGCCGGGCTGATGAGAGGTGTTACCTCGAAACTGGTCCGGTCCTCGGATGCTTGATTCCGTTCTGGGAAGGACATAGCTTTTGTAGTTCGGACTGGACTGTTCCCATGGGGCACAGGGTCAGAGCTGATTTGCATATCGCCATTGTCTAACCCAGGGTGGTGTGGAGTGCAAAAAAACAATGGATTTGGGCCTAGATCTTTGGACTGGGATGAATGTGTGACATTGATCCACATTCGGTCCATCACCTGTTTTGATTGCAATTGCCGCCATAAGTGCGCTGGGGATGCTCAGACGTGGGTCCCAGGCACTCCACACTACTGGAGTCAAGCTAGCCGGACTGATGAGAGGTGTTACCTCGAAACCGGTCCGGTCCTCGGATGCTTGATTCCGTTCTGGGAAGGACATGGCTTTTGTAGTTCGGACTGGACTGTTCCCATGGGGCACAGGGTCAGAGCTGATTTGCATATCGCCATTGTCTAACCCAGGGTGGTGTGGAGTGCAAAAAAACGATGGATTTGGGCCCAGATCTTTGGACTGGGATGAATGTGTGACATTGATCCACATTCGGTCCATCACCTGTTTTGTTTGCAATTGCCGCCATAAGTGCGCTGGGGATGCTCAGACGTGGGTCCCAGGCACTCCACACCACTGGAGTCATGCTAGCCGGGCTGATGAGAGGTGTTACCTCGAAACCTGTCCGGTCCTCGGATGCTTGATTCCGTTCTGGGAAGGACATGGCTTTTGTAGTTCGAACTGGACTGTTCCCATGGGGCAAAGGGTCAGAGCTGATTTGCATATCGCCATTGTCTAACCCAGGGTGGTGTGGAGTGCAAAAAAACGATGGATTTGGGCTCAGATCTTTGGACTGGGATGAATGTGTGACATTGATCCACATTCGGTCCATCACCTGTTTTGTTTGCAATTGCCGCCATAAGTGCGCTGGGGATGCTCAGACGTGGGTCCCAGGCACTCCACACCACTGGAGTCAAGCTAGCCGGGCTGATGAGAGGTGTTACCTCAAAACCGGTCCGGTCCTCGAATGCTTGATTCCGTTCTGGGAAGGACATGGCTTTTGTAGTTCGGACTGGACTGTTCCCATGGGGCACAGGGTCAGAGCTGATTTGCATATCGCCATTGTCTAACCCAGGGTGGTGTGGAGTGCAAAAATTTGATGGATTTGGGCCCAGATCTTTGGACTGGGATGAATGTGTGACATTGATCCACATTCGGTCCATCACCTGTTTTGTTTGCAGCAGGGATTTTCCAGCACAGGAGAAAAATCTCCCTAGCAGCCAAGGTGTTAAATAGCACTCTAAAATGTGCCCCAGGCCTGCCATCAGTGCCAGAATGCAGTTTTAAACTGCCATGTCAACTTAGTATTAAAACCCCCTTGCGGAGCTTTAAACTCCCCTTTTATTACCTAGAAATCACCCTTAAAATAGGCCCTAGGTAGTCCATATGGCAGGGTGCTGTGTAATTAAAAGCTTAGACATGTACTCTTGAGTGATACATGTCCTGGTAGTGAAAAACTCCTGAATTTATTTATTACTACAGTGAGGCCTACACCTCCCACTGGATAGCATTAGGGATTCCATATTTAATAGGCTGTAATTTCCAATTGGGAGCTGGTGGCTATGTCATGTTTGGTGTCTATGGAATAGTAATATTAAACCCAGTTAAAACTTTTCTATTACACATTTAAAAATGGCACTTTGAGAAAGTTGCTAGCAATCAATGAGAACCAGCTCTGGTTTAAATTGTGTGTATGTCTGCGAGTGGAGGTTTTAGAAAGTTGACATTTTCCTGTCCTTAGTTCTTGTGTGCCTGTAGCCTGTCTTTGATTGCATGACTGAGTGCAGCGGGCAGACAGACTTTGTGAATTTCTCCAAGACAGTCACACAATAGAAGGATTAGTTGTGCCTCAATGGGCCATCTGCCTGCAGGACAGGGGTCAGAGCTAGGCACATCCGTACTTACAACTGAATAGCCTGTACGATGCCTTCACACAGAGGGCATAAGGAGGCCACATTGTAAAGTCAGCCTTCTTGGAGCCAGGGCAGTGGAGGCAGGACTGCCATGCACTTCAAAACCACTGTCTAGAAGCTTTTCACACCTTCCAGAACCAGGGCATTGGGGCATAAAAGTAGGACCACAAACACCAGCTCTTCAATACTCTTCTGGATCTGTGGATACTCTGCCAGGAAGAAGTACTGCTGTGGTGGTAAAAGGATTGCCACTCTGCTCGACTTTTTCTCAAAAGGAACTACTGCCCTGCTGACCTGCTTCCCTCTTGCCTTCGGGAAGAAGAACTGTGCCTGGGACGTTATCTCAAACCCAGAATCCTCGAGTGACTACAAAGGCCAGGCTGCTGGTCTCCTCTTCTGAGCCTTAGGGACATAAAAGGGTCTGCAACCATCTCCTGGACACATCTGCCACAAGTTCATGACCCCAAGTTGAGTCTCTCAAGTGTTGGACCATTGGCATGGCTCACAGACACTTAAATCAAGCTTTTGGGCTCGTCTCAACTGCGAATGGGTTGGTTCGCACCTTGACAGTCCCGCTCGCACTGAAATTCAGCATGAGCCACCGCCACCAAATCTCATCACACAGTAGCATCAACAGCCCATGGCGGACTACCAATGCAAAGTTTCAGCCTGCCATCCAAACACCTGCTCACAAAGCAATGGACGACCCTCTCAAACCCAGTAAATCTTCAGTAGGACAAATTTGGAACTGTATTGGACTCATACTCCTTTTCTGTTGGTCTGAACTTTTGACTTTGACCCAGCCCAACACAACCTGATAGCCCTGTTGGTGCTTTATGCTTTTACGTGGTATTTTACTGTTTATTCTTTAAAAAAAATCATAACTCTGGTTCTACTGATACAATGTTTGTCGTTTTGGTCTTTCTCATTAGACACTGTTTCTTTTAGAATACCTGTATCAGTGTTGCACACCTGAAGAATATGTCATCCTGTAATTTCATGGTCCAGGAATAAAAACTGCAGAAAAATCCCCAAACATAGGATAGAGGTGTATGGTTGGGAGCTACCTGCTCTGGGATGTAGGTTGTGTAGTGTTGCAGATAGTCATTGACACTGACACTCAGAGGTCTTAAGGAACCACTACACCGCATTTATGCCTGATTGTTAATGTCAAACCTGGGACAATGGAGGAATGCATAGGGCATGTGTGGCACCCCTAGCATATTTGGGCCTGGCAAAAGGTTTATTTTGCAAGGTCAAAGGTGCAGTCTAAAAACACACAGTCTGCAATGGCAGGCCTGGGATATGTTTATAGAGGTACTTAAGTGGGTGGCACAATCAGTGCTTCAAGCCCATTGGAAGCATTTTATTCACAGGCCCTGAATACTTGTAGTATCATATTCCTAGGGACCTAGAAGTAAATTAAATATGCCAATTAGGTATGAGCCAATTCTACCATGTTTTAAGGAGAACAACCACTTTAGCACTGGTTAGCAGTGGTAAAGTACAAAGAATCCTAATTCAGCAAAAATTAGAAAAAGGAAGGGACGAAGTCTGGGGTATGACCATGCAGAGGTGAAAAAAGAGTTATGGGATTCAGCCCATTTGAACTTTTGTATGGCCACCCATTTAACAGAATTTCTCAGTCTGCTCAGAGAGGGGTTGGAGCAAGGTCCCAAAACCCCCTCCCCCCAAGATCTTGTTGGCTACATGCTAGCCCACAGAAACCAGAAGGCCAAGTTCTGGATGAAAGCTTTTAAGAACTTGGAGGCTAGCAAAGGAGTTAATGACCAATCACTTCAAATGGTGTAATTCCAACCAGGGCAGAAAGTGTGTGTGGTGGAGCCAGTAGATACCCGGGCCCCCCAGGATTACTAAACTGGCCCATAATAGGTGTGGAGAGAAAGGGGGACTCCACCTACTTGGTGGATTCCCAAAGCCAACCAGGAACTCCTTAGGGGTACCCCATCTCAACCACCTCATACCCCACTATGAGAGGTCTAAGGTCACCATGCTGCTGGTGACAGATGATGGGGAGGAGGAGGAGAATGAACCTATCCCTGATCTCCAGTCATCCAAAGAGAAGGATGTATCAACATCTGTACCAACCACAAAGTGTACAGGCTGTCTGATAAAGCAAGTGCCAGCATTAAAGCAGAAAGCATAAAGATGCTGGAATTGAAGTTGATTGAGCCCTCCAGTACTCACAGTTCAGTGGTGCTGTACCAATGGCAGCCCCACCTGGCACCGCCCCCGAACTCAGGTTCTGTGTTGACTTCTAGGGACTCAACTCAGTCACATCCCCCGAGCCGATGAGCTCGTTGATAGGTTAGGTTAGGGGATGCCTTTTGATTTGACTTCAGGCGACTGGCAGATTGCCATGACAGACGGAGCCAAAGAGAGGTCATCCTTCTTTACCTCAGAATATTATTGTTCAGTTTAAAGTGATGCCCGTTGGACTCAAGAGTGTCCCTGCCACCTTCCAGAGGCTGATGATCCAGGTTTTAGCTATGATGGAGGCCTTCAGTGCTGTCTATTTAGATGACAAAGCTGTCTTCAGCAGCACCTGTCGGGACCACCTATTTCCCCTGCTGGAAGTATTTTATGCCATACAACATGCCAGCCTGACTTTTAATACCAGTAAAGGCCAGCTGCCTTCTTGCCTTGGGAAGAAGAACTGAAACTGCAACTTCATCCTGAACCCAGGACCCAAGAGTGTCTCCAAGGGCTAGTCTGCTGGCCTCCTGGTCTGAGCCTCAGGGATATAAAAGGCTCCCCAGCTAGCTCCTTGGCCCAACTTCAGTGAGTTCTTGACCCCCAATTGGTGTCTCTCAGTTCCTGGACCATTGGCGTCGTTCATGGGCTCTTAAATCAAGTTTTTGGGCTCTTCCTAAACTGGCCCATTCACACCGAGATCACGCCACTCTGATCGAAATCCAGCGCAAAGTCTTGTTGCACAGCAGCATCAACAGCCTGCGGTAGACTGCCAATGCGACGATCCAGCCCGCCTGGCCTCCTCTTCATGTCACGCTGTCAACTACCCACTGCACTCTCTTTGTGACCCTCTCCAGCGTGACCAGATCGCTGCGGTTGGGAATATATGCTTTTAGGTGCTGTTTTACTGTTTACTAAAAATTCATAACTCTAGTTCTAGGGATTGAATTTTTATCGATTTGCTCTTATGAAATTCAGATCTATTTTTTACCTGGTATGGAATCTTTTTGTGTGGTGTTTTCACTGTTTTATTGTTTGAAGTGTATCACAAATACTTTACACATTGCCTCTAAGTTAAGCCTGACTACCCTGTGCCAAGCTACAAGGGGGTTGAGCACAGGTTAAATTGGGGTTTGCTTGTGCCTTACCCTGACAAGGATTGTGGTTGTTGATTGACCGCGGCTCACACCCCAGTCAACCAGTTACCCAATTTCTTGCATAGAGAAAACACAAAAATTGCAGCAAAGATATATTATCTAGCCGTTACGTTAGTCAAGGTTTGGGAATATGTGTTTTTGTGACAAAATAGAAAGGCAGCATCAGCCAATGCAGTAAATAGCACCTTTGATTTCTGTTACTCCAGAGACACAAAAGCCTCATGTTTAATATGCCTGCCTTCTATATGTTATGCACTTGGGCCTTATGAGCTTCAAGTCATGCTTCAGCATGACATACTAATGTTATAAGCAGGTTTCAGACATGCCAAAAAGGTTTATATTGACATGGAGCTGATGATATTTGGCCTTCAGCAGAGGCAGGCCCGATGCCATGTTTTAGAGTAATTCCTGAGGATTTTGCAAGAACCCGCTGCACCACACATGTGACTTCTAATGTTTCTACCTCTGGTGCAATTTATAAACACCAGTCTGAGCCTTACCTAAAAGTCAGAAATGATTTGGTTTTACTTCTAATAATGAGTTAGTTTGAAGGACTGGGTTCTTTAAGACCCAGCGGTGCCAGGGCACAACACCTGAAACCTTCGTGGGTAACCTGCTCCGGCGTACGAATGACAGAGACACGGGACACTTCCTTCGGCGTCAAAGATTCAAGGTTTATTTACTGCAGGGAACACAGAAGTCACGACAAGTACAACACGTGCAACTTGGGGAGACTGCTTCAAATTGGGTCTGTGGATCGCTCCTTTTATACAGAATTTACCCTTAGGACAACATGATACACAAAGGTTTACAACCCGGTTTCCACAATTATCCCCCAGAGGGGTCGCTTTGGTCACTTTGATACACACAAGGTCCGGAACATAAGTGCGGAAACATTTGGCGGTTCCCAACTGTAAAAACCCATCTTCCCAACATTAGTGCATTCCAATCGGCAGTAAAACAGATCGAAATAGGAACAAGGACAGGTGCAGAGGAAGATGGAAACAGTGGGGAGATCGGAAAGGATGTAAAAGGGGAGGTATCGGGAAACACGAGATACAGGCATCAAAGGGACGTGCCTAATGAGATGCACGGCTGAGACAATAAACCGGCACGGCGAGATGAGCCTCGAGCGGGGCCATCTGCCTTACAGTATCATCCCCCTCGTCATAAAGACACTTACAAAGAACATGTGTCTTCCGCAAATATCTTGGGAGTCCCAGGGTCGCGAAGCGGACAACGTCCGTTCGCTGGCTACTTGAGGGCAAGAGACAAAATGGATGCCGTATCTAAGATGGAACCCGTGGGTACAGATGAAAAACCCACATAACAAACGAACGGTTTAAGTTAGCACAGCGAAACTGCGCACACTTACTAAACTCGTCATTTGCGGTTCATAGATACCAGACTCGACCATATTCGTGCGAGTCGAAAACACCACTTACAATTGTCACGGAACCTCAGACGCTCCTTTTGCCCTCATGTAGGCAAGCACTAGTCAGAATCATATTCGATATTCATCAGACCATCGAGATGTTGCTATAGCATAGCTCTGTCCAACCGAGTCCCCTTGGTAACAGGTGGCTGTCTCATACACGTTGTAGCACAGAGGCCACATAAGGCAGGACCGCACTGCACACAAAGGCAACACGTGAACAGGAACGCCACAACGACTCCGATGATCATCAGAATCTTCCAACCCCAAGTCGACATTAGGCCCCAAAACCATCCAAGTAGCGTCCAATCCCCTACATCCACGTGTATGGATTCGGAGATCTTATGCAACTTCGAGATGGCTTGATAGACAGTCGGAGAGTTATCAGGAATGAAAATACAGCAGCTCGAATGGATCACCTTACATACCCCACCTCGATCTGCTATGATCACGTCTAAAACCATACGGTTTTTGTAACGTCATAAGTCTATCCGCCTGAAGTTCAGTGGTGATATTACCAAGGGCACTGGTAGTAATATTAGCTGTCGATTCTACCACTCGAGTCAACTGTCTCAGGTTCCTACTATTAACCATAGGTCCCCAAAACGGGAGGAAACCCTTGAAAAAGTCTCCTGCCTCTTGACCGGCAGTATCCTCTTCGCTAATTACGCCTCTCACAACTCTAGTCTTGTGATAATCTGCATCTACAGTAAACGTCGGAGGCAACAAGTTTGCGATAAAACATGAGCCCATGAAGTCAGAGGGCAACCATGCATACGCACGATCATGACAGATAAAGTAGGTACCCTTGGCAGCCAGGAACACAGGGGACGAGACCATCGGCAGAATGTAATTTTCAGTGCAAGCACTCTCTCCAAGTCGGGCTCTCGATCTTCGGCCACGACCTATTAGACAAAAATTACCAATGTGGGGTACGACCCATATCGGAGGCGAGCTTTTAAGCTGTTTTTCACTAGTGAACACACTATATTCGCCTCTACTTAGGACCCTATAGGCTTGTACCTCTTCTTCAGGAATAAGCGAGGGATCATAGATATCGCTATCTAAATCCTCTATTGCTATAGACAAAGGTTTTTGGTACGAGGTAGGACCAGAGTAGGGGGAACGTGGTTCTCGAATGGGGTGGAAACCCAGTGCGCTTTGTTTGAAATGCTCGAGCAGACCCTTGGGAACTATACGGTAACACCAGATATGGAATTCCCTTATCCGTAGTATGTGGCATCAACCCACACACCCAACAATTAGTAGTGTTAACCACTAACTGATGCTGGTGAAGGAGCTGAATAAAGGAATTGTTGCGGAATTCTGCACGTCTAGCCTGCTCGTGTTCAGGTAAGATATGAAAAGAATGAGGAGATGCAGTGGAGGTGAGTTTAGGGTCAGGCGTAGGAGTAGGTATAGCAGAAGGTAAGAAGTAAAACATTGTGTAATACACCCCACCTGCCAATAATGCAGAAACAGTCAAAAACAATACGAATATTTAGAACATAAAACATTTGGTACGACTGAGTCGCTGCAGCTTGAATCTATGCGCTTGAGCTCCTTCCAAGTCCGTCAGCTTCGAAAATGCCATTCCCTACGACCGTCCGCAACGTTTCTTGACGCACTTCCTTCTGTGTAGCAGCAGTCAATCCCTAGGAGTTCCCAGGAACCGACGGTCTTTAACCTAGTGTCAAGACCTACTAACCAGAAGGAAGTACGCGCGAGGCCCTATGGTCTTTATTTCACAAATATATATGCAAAAACAATGTTTCTCAGCTGTGGAAGCAAAAAGTGTAAGGAACGAAACTCAATGAATATATACAAAAATAATCACAATGATACAAATGTTCAAACTGATCGTGGAAAACGGGATAATGCAATTGTCACGGGACAGAACAGGATCTTTTATTAGTCTCTGGTGCTGGATCGCAAAAAGTATCGGGTTTTCCAAGGACGTGTCTGTTCGTCAAACAAAGGATCCGTTGAAGGGACAACGTCCTGTTGATCAGCTGAATGTTCTGGTCTTGAGTCTTTTGCTGACAAATGTTCAACAGTGTCTTTCTGCTGCACTGAGGATTCTCCGACAGGTTGTGCGTCGCTGAAAGGTACAAACGCCGGCAATCCTTCGGTTTCAGTTGATGCAATGCCTTTCCTCACCCACGAGTCTGCTGGCAACGGGATAGGGACCTTTTTGGTGTGGGTGGCGTGCACCCAATTCTTCGGTCCCTCAAGACGAACTGCAGTTCTCGTGGCAAGGAGGACCTGGTAGGGTCCAGTGAACCTGGGATCCAAATTGTTCTTGCGCGAAAAGTTTCGCGTTACCACCCAATCTCCGGGCTGGAGCTGGTGGCCTGGACCCTCCGTCTGCGTCGGCAATGCTTCGTGAACCTGTTGGTGAATTAACCTCAGTTTAGCAGTCAAGTCATGAAGATAATCGATCAACATTGGATACTCAAGATCACAAAAAGCACCCGGTCTAGGGACCCCCCAAACAGTGGCAGGACGACCGAACACTATTTCATAGGGACTGAGCCCTACTCGGGAGTGTACAGTTGCCCTTGTTGACAATAATGCTAAGGGTAAAGCGTCAGGCCACGAGAGACCAGTCGTAGCCTGAATCTTTGCTAGTTTTAGTTTAAGGGTGCCATTGTACCCTTCAACCAAACCAGCTGACTGGGGATGATTGGCACTATGGAATTTCTGATTAATTCCAAGGCCCTTACACACACTCTTCATCACACTCCCCATGAACTCACTTCCGTTATCTGACCACACCACTCTAGGCATTCCATACCGAGGAAAATATTCCTTCAGTAGGATTTTCGCAGTAGACAAAGCAGTATTGTCTTTGAGAGGATAGGCCTCGATCCATCGGGAGAATGCGCAAATCACAACTAAAACGTACTTCAGGTTATTGCATCGCTCTATATGGATGAAGTCCAATTGAATCACCTCAAAGGGACATGAAGGGGGAGCAAAACTACCAGGAGGAGTTGGGGTTCCCTTACCAGGATTGTACAACATACATACCATACAATTCTTGACCAATCGTTCAGCACATTTCGTAATACCATCATTCTTCCACACAGGGGACAACAACTTGCAAATACCTTTCGCGCTAATATGTGCTAACCCATGCGCCATAGTCACAACAGCCAGCACATACGCATCAGGCAACATCCATCTTTTCTGATCCGATAAATCAATCCAACAACCATTCGCATCCAACTTTCCCGTACTTTCTTTCCACTTCGCCTTTTCAGTCTCGGTGGCCTCATTCTGAATTGCTTTCACACTCTCGATAGTGTCCTCACACATACTCGATTCTGTAGGCCACCTAACCGAACTCGTCACATACATTCGAGTGCTAAGGTTCCGGGCAGTCTCCTTAGCGGTCTCATCCGCAAAAGCATTACCACGACCCACATCATCCGTCACCTTACGATGCGCACTACATTTGACAATCGCCACTTGCTTAGGCAACGTAAGTGCATCCAAAAGATCATTCACAAGCTGGCCATGCTGAATCTTCGTACCATGCGATGTTAGAAAACCTCTCTCTCTCCACAACCGTCCAAAACTATGTGCGACGCCAAAGGCATATTGGCTGTCGGTAAACACATTCACACGTTTCCCTTTCGCTAACACACACGCTCTAGTGAGAGCGATCAGCTCTGCGGCTTGGGCAGAATTCTGATTTAATCGTGCAGTCTCAACAACAGTATTCAACGTTACAACAGCATAAGCAGTAGTCGCATCGCCATTCGGCAACTTGAAACATGAACCATCCACATACAGTGTTCCATCTGGGTCTTCCAATGGGGTGTTTTTAAGGTCCACTCGACCTTTTGTTTCCTCCTCTGTCCTCAAATAACAATCGTGTTCTGTTATTTCATCTGACTCTGAGCTAATTGGTAACAAAGTTGCCGGGTTCAGAACATTACAACGTTTTATTTGAATGTGGCTTGCCAACAGCGTCAACTCGTACCCAGACAACCTCGCACTCGTCAAGTGCTGAGTTTTCGTACGATTCAAAAGGGTGTCGACTGCATGCGGGACCATCACCGTAAGCATATTATCCATGACCAATCCTGCTGATTGTCGGATGGAGACCGCGGCTGCCGCCGTTGCTCAGAAACAACTCGGCAATGCTCTAGCTACCGGGTCCAAGGTCGAGGAAAAATATGCACATGGACGTTGCTTACCACCAAAAGGTTGCGTTAAAACACTCAACGCACAACCTTCCCTCTCGTGAACATATAATGTGAACGGCTTGCTATAGTCAGGAGTACCTAACACAGGAGCCGAACACAATGAATCACGTAATTCAGAAAAACTTTTCTGACATTCTTCCGTCCATGGTAAAGGAGTCGAAACATCCTTGCACGTAAGAGCCACTAGTGGTTTCGCTAGCAATGAAAAATTTAGAATCCATTGTCTGCAGTACGACGTAATACCTAGAAAGGCACGCACATCTCTTTGGGTTGTTGGCACAGCCATTCGCACAATTGCTGCAATTCTCTCTGGGGTCAACCGCCTTCCCTCCTTTGATAATAAGTGACCTAGATAGGTTACTTCCTGACAACAATATTGGAGTTTAGAAGGTGACACCTTGTGATTTAACTCGCAGAGATGTTGCAGCAACGACACCGTAGCAATTTTGCAAATGTCCTGAGTATCTGCAGCCACCAATAGGTCATCGACGTATTGGATTAAGGCCGCACCAGCCGGCAACCTAAACGCATCCAGTTGACCCTTCAAGGCTTGACTGTAAATCGATGGACTTTCACAGTAGCCCTGAGGAGCGCGTTTAAACCGGAAGCTGCGTCCACCAAGAGAGAAACCGAAAAGGTCTCTGCTCTCTTCTGCAATCGGGATGCTGAAGAATGCATTCTTCAAATCAATCACCGAAAACCACGATGCGGAAGCTGGAATCAGAGTCAGTAGTGCCGTGATGTCAGGCACAACGGGGAACTGAGGAATCACAATTTTATTCACCTCCCGTAAATCGATAACAAAACGATAAACAGGTGGTTTCGAAGGATCAGTACGTTTTAGAATGGGCAGTACAGGGCTGTTGCACACGTTTCCCCGTGTTTCCTCAATAACGTCTTTCTCGATCAAATCATAGATGATCGCTAACAGTGCTCGTTCACCATCAAGAGAGATACGATACTGGGGAATACGTGGCAATCACACATTGGATTTCAACTGAACAACATAAGGTGAGATATCAAGCAGGCCCACATCATTGGGACCTGTTGCCCACAAAGACGCAGGAAGAGAACTCAATTCCGGTGGAAGCTTATCGAGAGACAAATACATGGGAGAGACAACTCTCTCTCCCAACGTAAGCTTTACACCCGCAGGAGAACAATACAGAGTTGCATACAAACGTTTAAGCAAATCCAGGCCCAAAAGATTTTCACCACAACCCGTAGTCAAAATCAACGGAGCTTCTAGCTCACGAGGCCCAATTGTAAGGGGCAAAGGGCGCGAAACTGGATTGCTAACGGGGGCGCCAGAAAATCCAACAGAAACATTTGTTAAGCCAGACAAAGGTGCGCCAGGGAGTTTCGAATGCTTAATGGAACTTTTCGCTGCACCAGTGTCCAACAGAAAAGGCTCAACGACGCCCGATGTAGCAACTGCGACGTAAGGCCCTCTCTGATCAACCGGAACTGATACTACTCCCTCTCCTTGTCTTCGGCTGTCCTAGTAATTACTGTCGTCAGTTCCCTGATCGACGTAATAATCGTCCACATTGTATTGCGCAGATCGTCCTTGCGACGATCCACGTTGATCAAAACAATTATCGGAATTTGATAAGTTATCTGAGCGATCATTCTGAGCACCACGACCTCTACCACGTGGTGCCTGCTGTGAACCACCACAACCTCCTCTAGATGAATTACCACTATTACGTTCGTTTAGAACAGGACAATTGAATTTGATATGTCCCTCCTGTCTACAATAAGCACATTGATTGTACCCTAACGAAGATCTTTGGGAAGAGGAGTCATTACGAGATTGTGATCTGTTCGATTGCGGCTGTGATCTATTTTGTTGCGAAGTATTCTGATTCGAACGTGGAGGATACGCTTGCTGAAGCAACACTTTAGTTTTAAGCTCTTTCGTCTTTTTATCAGCACGGTCGTTCTCTTCTTTCTCCCTATTCTCATAATATTGTGCCGTAGCCAATATTTGAGCTGAAGTAGAAACGGCCCATGCACTTTCTGAATTCTTCAATTTATTGCTCAAATCGGGCAATAAGTTTGAAACAAATTTATCCACGAACAACCTTTGACCACCCTCAATGCTCATATCCTGACCACTATGATCAATGAATGCCTCCTCAAACCTCGTAAAGAAGTCGGAGACACTCTCGTCCTTTTTCTGTTTACAAGCTGACAATTTGTCCCAATTTACCCTCATAGCTGGCATAAGAGTTTTCATTAACGTTATTATTCTTTGAGGAAGATCAGCAATCAGCTGTTCAGGCTTAGCCCCACCAACTTGTCGCGTATCGGCCGCAACAATGGCAGCCCAAGCACCACCTAATTCATTCGGATGGTTTTCCTGACGAATCTTAGCCCATACCGGTTGAGGCACAACATTACCGAACAACATGTCGATATCGGCAAGATTCATTATCGTAGCGTCTACGAGCTGCGATAATTCTTTATAGTACCCTGCAGGATTTTTGAGAGGGTCAGGCAAAGATTGCTTCACCTGTAACACTTCTGAGCGTTTCCATGGGAGATGTATCCACACTCTCTGGAAATGTGCCAATATCGGAGGTTGAGCATTAGGATTAGCTGGCATCCATACTGGTGGAACTTCCCGCATGGGAAACTGACCAGACTCATCTGGCTGTCTTTCAACATCCTCAACAAACAAGGCTTGAGGTATAGGAGTGGGACGAAAAGATAACAATCGTTCAACAGCGCGTCAAACATTGGTAGCCACTATCCGTCCAGTCGAGAACTGAAGCTGTAAATCAGACAAAGCGGTCAGCACCTCGTCAGGTGCGTCAGCCGATATCTTATCACGAAGAACCTTACACATTTCCTCGAACACAAATCTTTGGGTTGGTATATTGAATTGACAAAACGTATCGAGTACGACACGTGGAGGATTTCTAAGAGGGTGCATCATCCAACCCATCGCCATGTTGTATAGCGAAGCGCGTTCTCTGTTACCAGGAAGCTGACTACGTCTCTGAGGACCATCGGAACCAGCGGACCCAAGAACAGGGCCGAGCGAATGAAAGAAACTAGCCGCAAGAGGAGAATTACGACGACGAGTAGAGGGAGAAGTATAGGACAAGGGACTAACAAACGAAGGAGTAGAGACAGAAGCAACAGCAGGAGTTAACAGAGCAGGAGCAGTAGCAGGAGCAGGAGTATGTGGAAGCGGAGGAGCAGTAGGGATAGCAACAGACGAAGGAGCAGGAACAGTCGGAAGAACGGGTGTAGGTTGAGGAACAGGCAAAGGAAGAATAGGTGCAGGGACAGGTACAGGGGGAATCACAGGAGCTATGGTACCCTGTACATACGGAGGTGGCGACTTCATAAGATAGGACATTAAAGGATCCTTAACTGCCTCTTCCTTCTTTTCCGACTCCGTAGGCAAAGTAGGATAGCATTTATCTATAGTCATACGCTGTAATCTATCAAACACTTCCTTTTCCTTAACCTCCTTATCATGCTGAAATTGCTCTGCTTTCTTTACAATAGTAGCAACATTATCTCTCTGATTTCGTTTAGTCTGTCTGATTTCTTTCTGTCGGGCTTCTTTACGCCACAACCGAAAGGCATCAAACATGGCCGGCCTTGACTTTTTCTCGAACAATTTAGCCTCTAGGTTATCTAGGATCGGGGTCTCAAAGCTACCATGAGGTGGCCAACTAAGGACACCGTCCTTCTTTGTATAACGAATCCAATAATCATTAAAAGTAATCGGGCCTAGCCCATGTTTACTGTACAGTTCATAAGTCGGAGTTCCAACCGGAGGTATCGGACACGAGTCCTCCAGTCGGGAATCCATACCACAAGGTCTGAAACAACTGAACAAAGTACTGCGACCAGGCATCTCGCACACTAGCCGAGTTTCACAAACTTCAAGGGTTACGGGATTTACCAAGTCCCAGCAAAGAGCAAAAACCCTCGGTTTTTGGCGGCTGCAGTCGTCAAATAACACAACAAAGTACGCTAGCAAAGTGTCACCGACAAAAACACTCACACAGCGTCAACAACAAAAACACTCGCTAAAGTGTCAACAACCAAGAACTCTGGGAGCGACCCACAAATACTTAACTCAAAGATCGATGGCGTCACCAGGAAGGCCCGTCAATCGTCTCGCTATACCAAGGTCTACGCCAGGCGCCAAAACAGGTCTACAGTCAGGGCAGCAGTCCGTCGCAGCCGTCAGGAGGCGGGAATCTTCGCGGGAAAAGTCTTCGGGCCACTTGTTTCGACAACAGGATCGATGAAGCGGAGTGCACCTTCCCTCGGAGATTTCACACGAAGTTCCTCACGATCGTCGGGCTTGGACCGGTACCACTGATGCAGCCCCACGTTGGGCGCCAACTGAAGGACTGGGTTCTTTAAGACCCAGCGGTGCCAGGGCACAACACCTGAAACCTTCGTGGGTAACCTGCTCCGGCGTACGAATGACAGAGACACGGGACACTTCCTTCGGCGTCAAAGATTCAAGGTTTATTTACTGCAGGGAACACAGAAGTCACGACAAGTACAACACGTGCAACTTGGGGAGACTGCTTCAAATTGGGTCTGTGGATCGCTCCTTTTATACAGAATTTACCCATAGGACAACATGATACACAAAGGTTTACAACCCGGTTCCCACAATTATCCCCCAGAGGGGTCGCTTTGGTCACTTTGATACACACAAGGTCCGGAACATAAGTGCGGAAACATTTGGCGGTTCCCAACTGTAAAAACCCATCTTCCCAACATTAGTGCATTCCAATCGGCAGTAAAACAGATCGAAATAGGAACAAGGACAGGTGCAGAGGAAGTTGGAAACAGTGGGGAGATCGGAAAGGGTGTAAAAGGGGAGGTATCGGGAAACACGAGATACAGGCATCAAAGGGACGTGCCTAATGAGATGCACAGCTGAGACAATAAACCGGCACGGCGAGATGAGCCTCGAGCGGGGCCATCTGCCTTACAGTATCATCCCCCTCATCATAAAGACACTTACAAAGAACATGTGTCTTCCGCAAATATCTTGGGAGTCCCAGGGTCGCGAAGCGGACAACGTCCGTTCGCTGGCTACTTGAGGGCAAGAGACAAAATGGATGCCGTATCTAAGATGGAACCCGTGGATACAGATGAAAAACCCACATAACAAACGAACGGTTTAAGTTAGCACAGCGAAACTGCGCACACTTACTAAACTCGTCATTTGCGGTTCATAGATACCAGACTCGACCATATTCGTGCGAGTCGAAAACACCACTTACAATTGTCACGGAACCTCAAGTTGACAAACATAAACTTAATGATTCAAGAAGAGTATTGAGCAATGCACTAATGAAGTATCGAGATGGTATTAGCTGGAAGATGATGAATATAACTACACGCTTCAAAATACTCAAAACCCATGTGAGATATTTCATTAAAAAAATACATAAAGGGGATAATTCCTCCAGGGAGACCAATAATCTCATGATTTGGATCTCACACAGAAATCGGAGTTGAGCACATAGATATTTTTTTAGCACATTGGTGACATTGTTACCTTGACTTATTAAGGAGACTATAGATTTTTCTGACCGCCAATAGTAGATACCCCTTGTGGAAAGAACTAGGTGCTTGTCAAATTGGATGTAGGTAGCCTATATATCAGTATTGAAGAGACACAACAAATGATTGAATACACTTTAAAAAAAGGAATCTGATAGTTTTGTACAATAATCTCCAATACTTCCCTAGTGCTATCAAAATAGTTTGAGAAGAGTTTATTTCTATATCAGAGCATATGGTATAAACAAAGGTCCAGATTTTAATGGGTTTGAGGTTTGCTGCTGTCTCTGCAAATCTCTTTCTAGGGGACTATGAGAGGGAGAATGGTTGCAATCATTCCTTTTGTTTTCCTGATAAAGTTGTTAATCATGGGCGTTATATTGACAACAAATTAATGATATGGAGAGGGCTTGTGGAAGAACTATAAGAGTATCATGACTACTTGACCAAAAAAAGCATACATTTCACACTACGTTTAGATTATAACAAATAAAAGATTGTGGTCTTTTACGTTGAACTCTATACAGACAATAAAGTTCTTCTATCCAAACTGTATAGGAAACCTACATCTGCAAACATCTTACAGGCAAGAACAGCCCACCCCAACAAACAGCAAGATAATATTCCGTATGGGAACAATGCTAAAAAGAAACTGTAGCTCTCCAAAAGAGAATACAATAGACCTTGTCATTTTTAAGAAATTCTTAGCGAGAGCATATACTGAAAAACTGTTACTTGGGCCAAAAATACAGCAAAAAATATACCACACACAGAAATACTGAGATCATGGTTTTATAAGAGACGTTGTGTTGTGCTTTTTTGTTTTTGTTCAATGTGTATGCTCAATTTATCCTAAGTGGTACCTGGACACTATTCACAGCGCAAGCATTGTTTGTTTATTTTCATTTGCATCATAACTGTAAACATACTCGGCTTAAAATGCTATTTTCTGTGTTGACTACAGAACTAGGACTGTACAGTTAATTTATGTTAAAAGTGCTGAAGTGTGAAATTGGCATTGTTACAGGGCATGTTCGTTAATAAGTGCAGCACGTGGGCATAAAGAAGCATAGTGCGTGCTGGCTCACCTGCCAAATGAGGTGAAAGAGATCTGTGCCTTCAAGAAGGAGACAAAGTTTACATTATGCTCAGAGGCTGGCGCCACACTGACAATGGACAATAAAAAATTATTCTCAAAATTAAAAAAGTGTCGAGGATAAATCCGTTATTTGTATAATGATGCCCTTGCAATGACTAAACAGTGAATTGCTTCTTTGGTAAGTAATATTGTCAAGACCCTGAGGGCCTGTGTGCACACAAGAGTAACCTCAGCAAACTGAATTAAGTTTAGCAAAGGCATACAACATGGGAAAATTTATATATATTAGCACACGTTTACTTGGATAACAATTATATTTTACACGCATATATATCGGTCTCGCCTTTGGGCCTTATATGTATTTAGCTATGGAGTACATTAGCCTGGGTGCTGAAACATCTACTGTTCTTTAACATTAAGGGAAAGTAAGCACTAATCTGCTTGAGATACCAGGTATAGGATGACATGGAGAGAAATATTGTCTTTCAGCAGGAAATGGTATAGTCCAAAGCTCAGTTTTTAATATAAAAGCAGGGCCTTCGGTGGTCATTTTTCTGAAAATATAGGATTTGAAAAAAATATTGTCTCCGGGTGCTCGTGGAAGACAATTTCTATGGACTGGAATCTAGAGAATGCTAAAGTGATTCTGGTATTTTCCTGATCTCTTTTTTTCGTTTTCTATCAAGAAAGTCAAATAGAGGCAGTGTTTCTCAGAATAAAGCAATTCTGGTATGTTACTTACTCTGCTGGTCGTTTTCTATCAAGACAGTTAAATACAGGCAGTTAAACAGAAAGAAAAGTCCCTATGCTGAAGCAGACAAGTCCTAGGGCTGATCTCCAGAGCCCACAAAGTGCATACACATTTAAGTATGTATTAAGGTGTATACTAAAGTATATACAAGAGGTCTGGAATGCTCAACCTAAAAATAAATGTTCATATGCATTGAAGTAATATGCAGTACTAATGAAGTGGATGTAATCCTAAAGACCCGTAGTGTCTGGAGAACATGGTTGAAGTGGACAGAACTGAAATTCAAACGCACAAAAACTGCAAAAGAATTGTTATGTAGTTTAGTGGAAAAACCAAGCTTAATGCTGTTTTCCTGTAAAAGTACTACAACTGTGTTGACACGATTTGCCATTAGAAACGTAAAATGCACAGAAGTAAATTGGTCCAATAATGCTAAACTGGAGCAATAGAAATTCATGTCTAAAATTAGCATTATTACACACTACAGCACATCATAAATCAGGATCTGAGATGTAAACCAAAAGAGTTGGAATGTGGTAAAGTAACTATCAAATTCAAAACTATATTTAGTGTTGATAAAGACTACATCTATAAAAGTCTTACGAAGCACCGGATGTTTTGAAAGTGGACAAATATTATAGTAAGTATACTACTTCAAAACCAATAATGATGTGTAGAAGACCACCTACCTCTAAAACATTATTGAGTCCTTGTGCAGTTCCCGTTTTGGTAGTTTAGCAACTAGTGATAGACTAACTGAGCAGTGGTTTCCTAGGCAATCCGAGGGTAAATTTAAGTGTCACAAATGCACGTGTTGCAAATATGTAGTTAACAATAAACAAGAATTTCAAGCTACTTACCAACTAAAAATTTCCTAGTTCAGGATCTTCATCCCTTGTAACACCAAGAACTCTGTGTGCCTCATCATTTTCCGACGTGGGTTGCAGTACGTAGGCTCCACAATAGGAAATTTGAAGGAATAGTAGAGAGCACCCATCAAATGACTGGAAAACAATTATATCTACATAAAAGATCAACGTCAGGAAGGTGACAATGGAAGGATAGGATTCATAGATTGAAGACCAGGAGAGGAGGAGATATTGAACAGAGAGTAATATGTAAGTAGACATTTTGAATTAAGGAAGTTAACATAATTTGAAATGGATTGAATAAGAATAAGGAACTGTTTACATTCCTTTAAGCTATTTGTTTCTCCCTGTCAATGACTACATAGACCTTTGCTGTGCTATTTTCTGTGCTATCCAGAATAGCATTTGTGCCTGGTTAGTTGTCATTCTTCCCATAATCGTGCTCAGCAATTGTGGGCTGATATTTGTCATAGTCATTTGAGGTAGACCCGCTTGAGTAATCCACACAGATTGAATTGTAAGTGTTCACATTACGAACTGTGTAAGGGTTCTCTATAGTTTTACTAAGTCTCTGTAAAGTGTACGTAATTCTGCTGCTGTCAATGTATCAAACTCTGGATGCGGTGTGTAAGCAGCTAAGACTGGCTAAATTGCTCCTTCTCTGTGGTCTTAGTCTGTGCATTCCTGTTGTGTGATGGGAACTATGTTATATTCCCATGCCCTTTGAGTGTCATGGATGATGGTGATGCCCAGGTATCGGGAGGGTTCAGGGGGAATCTTCAATTGTGGTTCTGACATTGGGGCGGGTAATGGGCCTGTCAAGTGAATATATAACGATTTTCCCAGTTCGTCCAGAGGCCTGCAGCATCTTTGTTTACAGCAGCATGTCGTCTTTATAGAACGCCACCCTATCTTTGTGGTCTGGCACCCACTATAAGCCCTGTAACTGTGCATCAGCTCTGATCTACAAGGCCTGGTGCTCAATAGCTATGGAGAACAGAGAGGGGCCAGCCCTGTCTCATTCCTTGGTATATATAAAATATAGATGAAAGTGTGCCTGGTACAAAGATTCGAGAGCAAGACTTATCATAGGGCGAAACAATCAAAGATTGGAATTTCAGATAAAAATTCATTCAGCGCAATATATGGAAGATGAAGAGCCAGTGTACCATGTCTAAAACCTTCTCGTGATCAACCAGCAACAAGGCTGCCAGTCTCTTTACTCGATCTAGTTCAGATAGGGCTACTTGGAGCCTGCGTAGGCAGTGCCGGTGCTTCTATCTGGCACGAAGCCATTTTGGTCAGTGTGTATCAGGGTGTTGATGATCGCTAGCAGTCTTGTTGCTAGTGTACCATGTCGTAAGCCTTCTGGTAAACAACCAACAACAGAGCTGCCGGTCCCTCTAATCTATGTAGTTTGGATAGGTCTACTCATAGCTTGCATAGGGAGTGTGGGTGGATTTAAGGATGATCGCTAGCAGTCTTGTTGCCACTGTACCATGTTGAAAGCCTTCTCATAATCCACCAGCAACTTGGCCACCAGTCCCTCTAAACAATCTAGCTGAGATAGGGCTACTTGGAACCTGTGTAGGCAATGACAAGTGCTTCCACCTGGCATGAAGACATTTTGGTCCTGTGTATCAAAGCTGGGATAATCACTGGCATTCTTGTTGCCAGTATTTTGGCTAATAGTTTACATTCGACGTTTATCAGGGAGATGGGCATTTAGGGAGAGCAGAGTTTGGTATATTTACCAGGTTTGAGAAATGTGGCAATAGTGGCAGCCCTGAGGTCTGCTGGGAGTGTGCCATGACACCTATGTCTAGGAAGAGGTTGAAACATGTAGGGATTTAAGAGATGAGAATTTCTTGAAGAGCTCAGCAGGGAAGTCTTTGGGGCTGCGAATTTTACTCAATGGAGATGCTGTGATGGCTGCTTGGCTCTCGAATTGTAAATTGTAAATTGTTGTGTCTTGTAAAGCGCACTGCTACCCGGAGGCCTCGTAGCACTATAGACCGCTGGGGAACCCGTCCTGGCTTTCCCTGTGAGATAGTCCCTCCTGGGGGTCTCCAAGGTGAAACCAGGCATCCCCGGCGTTTGTGTGGGGCCGTTGTGGAGATGAGGCAAGCTAATGCCCAGAGTTGCCGAGTGTGCTCCCTGGTCGGAGTAGGCACCGATGCAAGAATTATCAGTCCGCTGATCCTGGTCCAAGACCCTGCCGTGTCGGGAATCGAACCCTGGTCCCGGGCTGTTCTCTGCACTCGGGTCTGCCGCCTCTAACCAGTGAGCCACACCTCTCCACGAGGGTAAGTGGGGTGTCAAACTTCACTCGTTGGTTAGGTGTAAGAAGACGGAGAGGAAGATTGCCTGCTATTGGTCGTGAATATTCAGGGGGGTGGGGTTGCAGCTGTACAGGTTGCAGTGGCAGTATTCAAAGACATCTGAAATCTCCACTGAAGTGTTGACGAGATTTCCATCCTGATCGCTGGAATTGTATGGGTGCTGGTCGTTCCCTGGAAAAGACAAGAAATCAATTTCCCGGCCTTATTGCCCTGTTTATATAAGCAGGAGGTTGCAGGGCCACCTCCTGTCTGTGCAGTGCTCAGGAGTGTTCTCCATACTGTGCGATGGAGCTTCTCCAGGCACAGCTGGGCAATAGACCACATGTTGCTGCATCAAGGCCTCTAACCCAAGGATTTGGTGTTTGAGCCATGCTTCCTGTTCTTTACCATGGAGTTCTGCGAAGGCGAAGCCTCATATTAAAGTTTTGAATCCTTCCGCTAAATTGTCAGGGAAGTCACAGAGTTGAGGTTCAGGCCAAAGTTGTCCATAATGGTTGTTCTAACGAAGTCAGTCAATCACTCGTCATGTAGCCACCAGGCATTTAGCCTTACGGTCCCTGGAGTATTGGAGTTTGAGTTCCCCTGCTGAATCTCAATCCGAGCATTCACCAGATAATTGCTGGGGCAGGACATGGGTGCCGTGAATTAGGATAAGGGAGTCTGGGGCCACACGAAAGGAGCCAAGTCTCAAGATCTTCATGCTGTGTATGTATGAATTCTCCTGGGTGTGCCATAACAATTAATTCCAGAGAGGTGGCCCAGTGATGCAGCCCAAGAGGTCTATGGGATTGTGTTTCTTAATTTGTGCCAAGGGATCTATCCATTAATCCATTAAAGTATAGGCCTAGCAGGAGGAGTCTGGGGTGAGTATGTGGTAGGCCTGCAGATAGATGTTGGAGTGATTTGGCAACTATTGTCGGGGGACGTATACCCTCTCAATCACCCAGGGCTTCCCTTCCAGTGTCCACTGAAGGAGCAAGTAACAGCCTAGCAGCTCGCTGTGGGAGTGAGTGATGGGGATTGGGCGGGTCTTATTAATTAAAAGGGTTGGGCCCTTCTCAAACACCGGGCAAAACCTGCATGAAAGACTTTAGTGTTGTAGAAGATGATCATCTTTGTTCTGTATACCAAAGTATAACCATAAAAGCCAACATTCATAAGTGTTTTAAAATCAAGTATAATCCATAGGGAATTAAAAGAGCAAGGTGTTTGTTATCATGTCCCAGTACAGGAATTCATATTCCAGCTTCATAATAACTATAAAAAAATAAAATAAAAACAATCTCCAATAATCACACCATCAAAGAATATATACCAGAGTTGTCATAAGTGTAAAGCAACAAACATACAAGAAACAAAGTGCTTGGTGCAGTTGTAAACACAGAAGGGAGAGTCTTGCTCAGCAAACAAGATTAGCCATGCCCCAATTATACAGCGCTTACTACAGAAAATACAGGGTGCAGATGTTTATTTCCCCAGTAGCTTTCTCAATCAGAAGGCAGAAGATAGAAATGTATAGGCCATCAGACATTGCACTCTGCTTGAAGAAGTTTAAATGACACAGAACTGTTCTACAACTTCTCATGTTCAAATGCTTCAGTAGAGGAGTTAAAAACTGCTTTCAAGGAGAGGTATACAGCTTAAAGATACATTTTAAAAAATGGGAGACTGGGCTGTTGTTGAATCACAAGGACAGAAGTGAGCAGAACCAGGATAAGAAACCAGAAAATGGGCTATGACGAATTTAAATCTAGTTAAAAAAAAATCTTTGTAAATGGGAAAGGGGAAATATCAAATATGGTTCAATTTTCCTGGTAGTAACGAAAGGTAAGAATTCATTTACCTGCTTCTTTTTTTTACTCACGTGCTAGCCTTTGTTGGGTACAGATAACAAAGAAATCAAGTTTTAGATGCTTTTATGGAATGAAAGCCATCAAAAGTGAATTTTGGTAACAAACCTCTCTCCCTATCAAGGCAAGGTGCTCCTTTACATACCATAGATATGGGAGGTTCTGTACTTTAGGTAGTGACTTGCATACATTAATCAGAGCTTGGGTAAGCAAGGTTTCCTGTTTAACCCATATTGCTCTGAAGAGCATTAGAGGTGCTAATTTAACATGAGCCTCTAGAGGGACAGGTCCCAAATCTGCGATACAAAGGTATATAGAGAAACTTTTTGGGACAGACAAAAGTCTTCTTAGGAAATTATTTTCGGACACCTGTAAGACACTGATGTCACAGTAATTCCAAGCCCCTTCCTCCATGTATCACCATGGAGAGACACTGTGTAGAATAGGTATTAACCATTGCATCTAGGGTTTCGTTTTGCCCGGCTAGCTCACAAAAATAAAAATGGCCTTAGTGGAATGTTTGAGCCTTTTCCTCCTGGTCTTAGTCAAATGTGACCATGTACATTTATAATCAAAGGAACTCCTAGATATGAGAAGGAGGGCCCATGTGAAAGTTTCATTGTATTGATGTATTGTGTCTTTGAGGCAAGACATATCTTCCCAATGACCATAACATTGGATTTAGTAGTATTTGTATTTAAAACCAAGCCATTCATGAAGAGATGAAACCAATTCAATAGTTTTTGTAAATGTATTGCAGTTCTTGCACTTAGGACACAATTAACCATGTACAAAAGAGCGAGTAGTTTTGTTGCAAGGATTCTGCTCATACCCAGAACTGTGCACAGAGACCCAGGACATCAGTGAATTGTTGTGTACCAAAAACTCCCCTCAGTACATAGAAAAACCCCAACCAGCTAGCATCAGTGTCACATTAGCTCTTTGTCCCATAGCAAAGAACGCAATGATAAGACAACCTAGGGAAATTGCGACGTACAGAGGCAAAATGGATTATGATATTGCGGGCAGTAGAGGAGGGTTTAAACTTGGGCTCTGAACTTCAATATTTTCTGGGATATTAATTATTAATGTGTAATTTGTGAGTACATGAAGTAACAACTATGGATCATTGTATTATAAGAGATATGTTGATATCTTTACATTGTTATATCCTGATATAAAGTTTTTTCAGTATCAATGTATATAACTTGCATTACCAGTGTTTTTTTAGAAATGTATAGCCTCATATAATATTGATTATTTATGATTGTGAATAGAATCCTATTGTATATTTTAGAAAGTATGCCTTTCCCTCTTATCTTACTTTCCTTACCCCTCCTGATCTTCAATTTATAATCAGACTTTGATGAGATCTGGGAGCTGAGATGTTAGAATGCCGTTTTTTACCTACTTACACTTGTTTTTTCACAGAATTAGTACAATATAGGCGTGAAGTAACGCTTAGATTTTTTGACTCCGATACTTGAGTTTGCCGGTTCGAGGTTGCTATCAGAGTATACAGTTGGATTTAATATATTTCCAACAGTGGTATATATTAAACTCTCTAACTAAGAAAAAAGAATTTTCAACGTTATTTGAATATCTAAAAGTGATCTTTACAACATATGGTAGTGAGGACGCTAGAGCATTTTATATTGTACCAGCTAAAATGTTAGAAAGCCGGTTTTTACTTATTCGGACCGGGCTTATCATGGATATTCTCAATAGTAAGTTATGAGTATTCCAACCAAATATTATATTTTCTTATTTTCTGAATAGTTTGGCGCAGTTTTTTATAATACACGGTAATGAGGACGTATAACAATTTAGCGTGCCCTCGAGCACTTATTATATTTTGAGAGGTTGGGTATAGCTATTATGTTTAGGTAATTGATTATTAAGCGTACGTAGTTTTACAAATTTGCAAATTGCCTACTACAAGATGGCGGCCATGGTTAATCCTCTGAACATGAAAATGTACTTAAGCAAGATGGCGCTTACGTGGAACGCCAGATCGCGATTATAACTGTTGGGATACGACGCATGTTGCGCCGGTGAGAATTGCTTTTTGGAATACTTTGTGATTGTACCTACAACGAGAAGCCAGGAAATGATTAACGTCGTATTTTCTTTTCTTTTCTCTTTACTTATATAGGAACACGTACTCGTGTTTCCGAGTGTTGACCCATTTTTTTGCTATTACGATATTCAGCGTTACTTCTTACGGTGGGATCACTGTGGATTATTATTTTGCGAAGACGGCAATCTTGGATATAGGAGGTGAGATAGTTTTGCGGTAGTGTGTGCTTTTATAGTAGAATATTTTCTATAGATGGTTTCAAATATGGGCATTGCTTTTATACTTACAGATAACGATAACGATTTCTATCGACCTGTAATTTATTGAACTGATCATTTGAGGACTTTTAAATTACTAAACAAGAAGAGTATGAATATACGTCTTAAAGCAGAATTTAATAAATGAGTATTTTACCCTGATGAGGATTAATGGATGATATAGTGTTAAATAATTTCCTTGATTTGTGATGGGATAAATACTTAAAACAGCATTCTTCTATTCCAGACTTAGGTTTCCTTTATTCTATCAGTGACCATATGTATTAATATGGCATATGGATTAATTCTAGAGGTAACTTTTATCATTATCTATTACTTGGCTATTTCAGGCTTTCTAACAGGCACTGTGGGGCGCACTATACTTATGGTGATTTCTTTTTTCTACATCACGCTTTGGGACTTTACTGAATAGCTTCAAGTTGGTTGTGTATTATTCCTTTCCCTCTCATTATCTCATACTTTAAGGGTGATGGAGATTTTTGTAGAAGATTGTAACTTACCTGAGATTAGAGAATACTTCTTATTTACATCTTCTTGGGTTGCAGCCCTGAGGAAGTCAATGATGCATGTAAATAATGCTTGACGAAACACGTGTTGGCTGCGAAGAATAAATTTCATTTGGAGAATGATCAATAAATATCGTTTGGATATATTACCAGGATTAAACATTTGAGCCCCGGTGTCTTTTCACTTCAGGAAACTGATCGAGTGGATATTATCTCGACAAGAACAATCAGATGATTATAATTTCTGTATTTGGACTTTGACGTTACAACTAAATTGTATACTCTAAATAGGGAAAAAAAAATCTTTTACTGTGGAGTGCTCAGGGAGAATCTTGTGATTTCTTTCTTGAATGTAGTGTCCATTCACAAAATGAAAAAAATACACAACTAATCCGATGGACATGAATAAAAAATATGAAAAAAGCACCAGCCAAATGTAAGTCCAAGGGAGAATCAAAAAATGTTTTTTAAACCAGGAACCAAAAATCGAAACTTTAGTAGGGGACTTTGATGTGGTTGAGCCAGTGTCAAATGAAAAACGTGATTGATTAGCCACACGGGTCTCCAAACCAGGCATAAACAAGTCAGCGGGGTAAGTATATTTAGTATCATTAAGAGGATCACCAGCAGGTGTATTCAATAAAGGATGTGCAACTGTATTCATCTCAATGGCAACATCAGGCCCAATGGCAGGATCTGGGGCCAAAACCGAGTGTCGCACCATTGCTGGACACAAGACAGTCGTTGAACATTGTCAATGGAAATGTACCTGTTCCCCTTCCGACCAGGAAGAGGAGGTAAAATGACTGTTCTTGCACCCTGCACGCCAAGCACAGGAACTGGAGCTCGATAGGAAGGACTGAATTCTTTCTTGTTCTCGTTCTTCTCTAGGACCATTTCTCCAACTTGGGGTAGCCAGCTGACTACCGGAATCTGCAACGCAGCATCAGATGTGGAGGGCAAATGTTATTTTGCAAGACTGTCTCTGGTCTTTTGTAGGTTATGTAAAACAGCAGAATGTTCATCTACGTCAAAGGATGGGGCCTTCACCGCCATGTCTAGACCCTCAAGGTCCAGAACGTACATTTTGATGCCAAAGAGCATTTCGTATGGGGTCCCCCCACCCAGAGACCTTCTAGGGAGATTATTAGGTACCCGCTGTATGCTATTAAGGTGGATAAGCCAGTCTTGGCCAGTACCTAAAACCTTAGCTGTCAAGGATTGCTTTAAGTCGCTGTTTATCCGCTACACAACTGAATTACCCTCTGGCCTGTAAGGAGACGAAAATTTGACCTGGACCCCAATGAACTCATGGCATCCTTGTATGCCTTAGAGGCAAACGCTGGACCCTGGTCTGAATGGAAGGTACCAGACGCAAACATTCCCACAAAGATACGCAAATCCCTTACAACAGTTCTGGAATCAGCACTACGTTGCAGCCACAACCACACAAATCATGTGCAAGAGTTAACTGCTACTAAGATGTACTTATACGCAGTATCTGAAGAGGAAGGACCGCAGTGATCCAAATAAACACACGCAAGTGGTTTATTAGATATGTACAACTGAGTTTGGGGCGGGCGTGCAGCAGTAGAAAGTTTAATTTGCTGACAAATGCCGCATTGAAGGACATAATCACGCATCTGTTAGTACAAACCCCGCCACCAATACCTTTGCTGGAGAAGAGATACAGTAGCTGACATGCTGGCATGGCATGAGGCCATCCCAGCGTGGGCTGTTGTAATCAAAGTCTGTCTGCGGTCCGGGTTGGGTATTAACCTGTCACCAACGTCGTTAATTCTCACATAAGGAACTTTACCACGACTTAAATAATAAGATTATTTAGAAGGGAAAACTCTAGGGTAATTACCTCCCTTCTCTGTAGCGGCAATAGCTGCCAAGATGTCATCATCAATCTTACTTTTGGAATGTTTTACCGCTGCTACTGCATATGTCGCAGTGGCTGTCTTTGCGGCTTCATCCGCGAGACAGTTGTCAACAGCGTGAATTCCAGCACGCTGGTGACCCAGAGTATGAATTACAAACACGAGTGGCAGCCATTCTTTAAGCTCAGCCACTCAAACCCAGATCATTTTATGTTTTATTGTGCGACCTTTGGAGTCGGAGTCACGATAATCATTTTGAGTCCAAAAGGGTAGATTGTCATTGTATGATTGAACACAGTAGAAAGAGTCACTTACGATAAGAGTAGTCACACTGGGATCGACATACTCCAATACAAGCATCAGAGCACAAAGTTCTGCCAACTCGGCGGTACAGTCCCCTAATGAATGTGTATGCACGACATCAGACTTGAATTCACCATCCGCCATAGTACCAACCACAATTGCGCAGGCCGAAGAATATGTTTTCTTTGAACCAGTAGCCGCTTGCGCGCTACCGTCAATGAACGTGTCATCCGGGGATGTCAAGGACGTGGCCCATTGTATCCACCAAGGGTGCATTGCATTGGAATTCGGTACACTGGCTTTCATCACTGCCTCCAAGGCAGAATACAGAGTAACAACCAAAATAGGTTTTCCCTGCGACAGTGCACGTTCCTTAAGAATCGCCATTTGCATAGCTGTCAAAACTTTTTCCATAGTGGAAAACCGCAACTCAGCCGAAGAGTACAAGTGTGACTTGTAAGCGATAGGGACTGTGTTACCATCATTAAAAGTGAGGTACGTGAAACCCACCGCCCCTGGCACGATTCTTATTACCAGGTTGATGTGGTTATCACGAGTTAACAAGAATTTATATTCTAGAAGATCAGCCTGCAAAGATTGCAAGATGGCTGAATGTTGAGGCAGCCAGCACGATTTGGAAAAAGTTGGTTGTATCAAAGGGTAAAGAGGCTTGATACGCTGGGCATATTTGGGAATGTAAGTACACCAGAAATTCAAAAAGCCCTGTAAAGATTGTAATTTCTTCTGTGTTGTGGGTGCTCGCAAAAGGGCTCATTTCTCCAGGAAGTGAGGTGCTAAACCTCTACCTTCATTGTTGAGCTCATAGCCCAAGAACAACGATGTGTGCTCTGCAATGTGACTTTTCGCAAAGTTGAATTTATAGCCAAAATCCGCAAAACAGCAAATTATGCGGTCTACACGGCACAGATGTGGCCATAATTCGTCATCTGAGATAGATATCATCCACATAACATGCATCTGCGTCAAGTCCCTACAGAAGAGAGACAATGCGAGTGGCAAAAACGCCTCGATTATTCTTATAGCCCATAGCCAAACGTCGAAATTGCCGCTGTTTGCCACCACTGGTAAAATCCATCCTCTTTACTACTAAGAGAGGACAGATTGTGGGCAAAAAAAAACGTGGATATGTCAAGTGTGGTTTTGAATCGTTTACGCACAAGACTATCCACTAGAGCAGAACTGTGAGTATTCTGCACCGCACACATATGACAATGTGAGTTTAAGTGGCGGTAATCCAATACCAAACGCTACGAGCCATCCTTGGTCTCGGTAAAAAGAGGGTTATTCATCAGAGACACTGACATTTAAATTACACCCTGATATTCCAATTGTTCAAGGATTTCCGCCACGGAAGCTTTCACTTCTTGCCGCATGGGTTTTGGGGTTGAGGCTGTGGCATTGACAACAAAGGAATCTCAAGTTGAGGGGAAAATTTGTCCCACCCACAGTGAGTACAGTACAACGCCGGCACAAGCGCCTTAGCCCAATCTTCTGCAAAATGCAGCGCCATATCCTTCAGCACTGTGTGCGCGAAAGCATGGAGGATCACCCCCTCCCTTTGCGGAGCAGCTAAGACAAAGGGTGGGAGCCAATCGACCTCCACCAACAAATTATCATAGGTAGTAGTTAGATTTTCCCAAAATACCCCTTTTATGGTACATTCTATGTCACCTTCAACAACAAGGACAATTTCATAAAGTCTCTCAGGGGGAGCCACTCTAGTGTCAGCTGTCTCAACCACAATGAAGGTGTCAGTCGCTGTCACCTTCAGTAGTGGACGCAACGCCTCTCGAATTATGGTAATCTCCGTGGCGCTGTCCAACAGTGTCAGCGCCCATGTCAGATTCCGAAGCTGCGTTCTCACTATCTGTGGCATATCTCGCTGTTACTGCAGCAACTTTCTTCTTCTGAAACTGGGGCCTTTGACGCGGTGACTCGTCCTGCTTGCCTTTCCATCAGCCTTGCGAGGCTGCTCACGGCTCTGTTGGGCACCTTGTCCTCTGAGACAAATGTTTCCTATAAATAGCGAGGAGAACGTTGTTCAGGAACCTGAAATCTATCAGGTGACTTAATCGTAGCGTGGTCGCGCAACTCATATGTACGCTCAGAAGAAGCAGGTCTAGGTGAAGCAGGACGGTACCCCTGTTTCTGTTGTTGTTTCGCCTGTTTTTTGTTCTTACTCCAATTTTGTTTCTGAACTTTCTGGCGCTCATCTTTATCAGATGAGGCCTGCTGTGTTTGCTACTTTGTTTGTTTTTTAGCAAAAGGCTTAACATCCAAACCATTAAGGCCAACGGTCTTATAAACCGCTGTGATAATTCGCGGTAACTGCCGGGGTTTCTCTGCATTGGAGACTTCGAGCAAAGCATTCAACACCTGGAAGCTTACCGCATTTCCCTCCTATTGTGCAACTGTGACCCATTTGTATAATAACAACTCACTACCATAATACTGCGCGCTTGATCATAATGGCACCCTCTTTCTATGAAGTGAGATAAAAGAAGAGTATTGATATAATTAGTTAACATCACTTATAACTATTGTGAGTAATATTCTCTACTAGCTAGTACCTTTCTAAATAGGACAAAAGACTAATAACTATTATTTCTCTTTAGCTTTTCCATACATAGACCGCATTAGAGACCCAAATAATTCTGGAAATAAGTTTCTTAATTGGTAAGTTACAACTTCTGATACATATAATACGCTAGAATTAGGGACTATTTCCCTACTCTTTTAGACTACTCCTAGATTACCTTTTACTTTCAGTTTATTCTCACAGAGATTTTGCTGGTGGACGGCTTACTATATCTATCTATACGATTCTCTTCTTACATCACGGCATTAACACTGATTGCCTAATATTTTCTTCACCCTTCCTTTTGGCTATATCCTCCTATTCTTCTTTTCTACTCACTGTGGAAAGGAAAAGTAAGAAAAAATATGCATGCTCACGTATCGGTCTTCCTTGACCGGTCCCGAATGACATCTTGGGAAGAAGATATGGCGCACTTTCTTACACTAACATGCTGCCTTTAGGAAAGATCCTATTTTAATAGAGTGTATATTTCGTTCGATCCATAGCACTGACGAAGTCCTCTAGCTTACGAGCTGGACGAAACACGTGTTGGCAACAACTGATGTATGTAGGAACCTATGAGAAGAATTGTATGCTGTGACTGCCAAAACTTTTTGAAGAATAAAGAAGAGACTACATTTATAAAAAATACTTTGGAAAATCAGTGATTTTTTTTGGACTCAATTGCTTATACTCTATACCTAGAGTTGCTCAGGTTGTGAATTAGAATTCGTTTGGACTGGTCTACCTGTTAGACCGGTTACCCTACAACTGGTGGCAAGAGTTGTATCTTGACCTAGGAGCAACACCTAGAGGACAATACAAGTTGCAATTATATTGATCACACTTTGTTTGCGCATCAAGTTCCCTCTTGTCATTTTGTACATAAATCTCCCTTAACATTAGCAAGGACGAGATCGGAAACTACGTCAAACACTCCAATGAGTCTCATTCCCAATTCAACATCCGCCTCCCGTCCGTGCTCATCCTGAACACGCTTAATGAGGGAGGGTAGGACAGTCATAGACGGAGTGCCGAAGCACCTTGTGTAGACCGCCTCAAAAATCATACCCCATGTGGTACAGTCGGTCACCTCCGGTACTAAGTCTTTCGGCAAACTAATTGTCAGAATCCTATGTTTCTTGACTGGAGTCGTATTAGGAAACACTGCCTCCAGTTGATCAAATTTCTTGCAATCTAGAAAGGCATTTCATCCTTATCTGTGGGTGCTTGCCCATAACTGCATTAACCATAACGGGACTAAGCTTCAACCCGTTCGGCCCAACTGAATGCGCGGCAAGACCAGGACTCCCACCTGGCAAGTTGCTGGAAATATAATGAACTAAAGCCCTAATAACCGCCACTGCAGAGGTATAGAGGGCCTCAATTCAAGTAAAGGACATTCACCTGCACGTGGGTGCGGGGTAAATCCAGGCCAAGAAGCACCTGAAATGGACAAAGGACCTAATCTAATTGGTGTTAGAGGGTGGGGAAGGGCATCATCAAAACATACGCCATGCTGCCAAACAGAAATCAGAACTTCCTGTGCCCTATAAGGAGTGTACTGCACAGGCAGGACAGTGGGAGGGTAAGTATGAAATACATTAGTGTTTGCATCAACTGCAGGAAACGTAACCCAGGAGTAGAAAAGCTCAAATGGTTGCGCTGCGTCTGCCTCCACAAAAAAAAAACTGTCATGCCATCCAAGGCGACGTTAAAGCCTTGCAAATGATTACGGACCTCCATCCTACTATGTTGCGGGACATCGACGGTCATAATGACACAGAAAGGTTAAAGTACAATGCAATTAAATGTAGCACAACTGGGTAGTAATTCAATTGAAATTGTTTCAAAATATCAAGCTTGAAAAGACCTATTGAACTAATGGTAGGTTTATCCATCACCACTGTCAACCAGAAACAATATTGAGAGGGTCGTCGACTGATATAAGCAGTACTCAAGTGTCTCACAATAAGACCACATTGTTTGTGGCGCCATGTTGCAAGGATCCTGTTCATACCCAGAACTGTGCACAGAGACCCAGGACATCAGTAAATTGTGGTGTACCAAAAACTCACCTCAGTACCTATAAAACCCCCAACCAGCTAGCATCAGTGTCACATTAGCTCTTCTTCATATAGCAAAGAACCCAATGAAAAGACAACCTAGAACATGCGACTTAGGACCATCTCAGAAATGGTGGGAAGTGAGAACACTCTTTCGTTATACTCTCATACCAGTCCACAACATGAGTAAATAAGAGACACTGTAAGGTTAAAATATTTATTTTAACAATGTGATCTCATGTGCAGTATCTTAGCCAACATAAGCAGACATATGATTAAAAATAATATGATTAGCATTGTTACAATTCCATAAAATACCAAAGGAGAAATCATATTACAATGATAATGAAAAACAGGTCTTATAGCGCCTAGTTTTAACACCCTCCCTATATAGGAACTATGTATTATAAACTAAAGAAGGTCTCTTAGGCTTGTGTGGGGGACCCCATTACCTTTCCGCTCAGCAAGAGCATATTACATCTGAATCAGCATAAGCTCTCTGCATCTCTGGAAACGGAAATCTTCCAAATGTGTGAAATCATCGCAGGTGTGTGATAATAAAGACGCCAGAATCTTAGTTGGCTCATAGCTGCCAAATTGTTATGTCTAACCATGTTACTCGATCATGTCAAACAACATCCACCCTGTTATGATAACCTTGACGGCTTCAGCACTCACTGTGCATACTAGGGGCACGATATGAGTCTAGAGATGTCGAAAACAACCCTTTTCTCATGTATATACCTTCACGAAGCATAACTTACAAACACAGTTATATGCAGTGTCGTGTGCAAAAACAGCAAAAGGTAAAATGGCTTTTAAACTTCTAAAAAGCCATGCTAACATAACATGCACGCTAAGCAGGCCTCAGCCCATACTAGTTTCCTTGGGCCAACCTTTGGAACATCAGCCTCTTCTACATGAAGACAAATTCCTCTAGGTAATTGATGTATAAGAGAAATAGGTAAGGGGCCAATGCACAACCTTGTCTTACACAGCATTTCATTTCATTTGGGTCCCTGAGTTCTACTACCTTCTCATACCTCACACTGCCGGTCACACCCTTGATTATGTATACAGGCGTGAAAGTGTACCTGGGCAGAATAAACACCCATCATCAACATCTTAGCCCAGAATTTCCCTCTGTACACCAAGTCAAAATCTGATGTTAAGACCATAAAGCCATGGTGCATTGAATCCCTCTTACCCATGGTATATTTTTAGATAACCAGGTGAATATTGAGGCACTGCTTGAGATACCTAAAACCTGTCTGAACCCATATTGTATTTCAGAAAAGCACCCCTTGTCATTGACCCACACTTCAAGAAGAATTCTGCCCTTGAGCAGGCTAGTTGTATCTGTTAAAGAGACTGTGCGGTCACATCGGGGGTCAGATCTGTTGCCCTATTTAAAAATGGGTGGTATGTTTGAGCAATGATTATGGCCACACTCCTCAGGACGTTTGTCAGGAGCTAGGCCCACAAGTCAAGGTTGTCGGATGGTATTACATCAGGGGCAGAGGCCTTCTTTCTCTGAGTGCGATTCAGATCATTGACCACTTCACGGTAGCTAGGTGGCTCAATCACCAAGCTGTTACCTTTCCTTGTGGGATAACCTTGTTCACACTGACTCAAGGTTCCATGATTATAACTATATATCTTCATAAAGTTCTCAACCCAATCTTGCGGAGGAATGACAACATCTATATGCGGGTTATGGTCATCTTTTAGAAAAGGTTAATTTAGAGTCTTCCTGAACATGTAGGAATCCTTATTTAAACTAGCTAATATTCCCCAAACTTCAGTTCTGAGATAATTTTTTCCTTGAGCAATTGCCTATGTGTACTTGTGTCTGTACAATCTCAACAACCCCTGGCGTTAAGGAGCATGTTTTAGAGCATGCATAATGTTCCTATGTGGCTTAAAGCAGTTTCTGTCAAACTATCTGTGCACCTTACTTTGTTCCACCTGCCTACTCTGAGTGGTGAGGAGATTGGTGGTTGTTTTGCAGATTTCCTCAAATACATTTAACATAGTTTTACGATTACAATCATCATCTAAACAAGCTAATACTTGACCTTCATACATTTTTAACATTTCCTCTAAAATGTGGTGAGAACTTTTTGTGGCCCATCTACATAAGATCACCTTATTTGGATAGTGTGTTAATGAAATATTAGGAGCAGCCACCTGATGTTCATTAGCCTTGCCTGTATCAAAATACAAACAATCTAACAAATGTTAAGCTAAGTATTTGTTCTAGCAAGTTTGCAATGTTCACTTGGTTCATTACAAACTTTTCAATAACAAGAATAAACTTTGGTGCAAACCGAATAAGTATAATTTGAAAGTGGGGCGAATCCAAATCAGTTTTAATAATATTTCTTTGAAAGGGGGTTGATATTTGGGTTAAGTGGCAGACTCTAGTGTAAAAGCCCCTGACAAAGAAAGGGCAGTTCGAGCCCAGGAGATGGTTTCTCGTAAGAGGAGAATGGCCAGGTACAGTTTCTTAATGTATCAGGATACCGACCCCCTCTACATTTTGTCTAAGAGCCAGTTAACGATCCAGCTTACTATCTTGAAGTGAGAGAATGGGTCTGCTGTCATCTAACCCAATTTTGGTATCCCATTGGTCGAGTTTGGCTCGTGATGTGTGCCTGCCATGCAACATAATAACAAAGGATAAAACAAGGCATAATAATCAACAAGTGGTTTCAAAACACCAACAGCACCCTCCATTCACTTCCCACCCTGAAGCACTGTTAACCCAACATTAGGAATCTATTGAGAAAAACAGTCAAGGAACTATGGGGGAGTGCAGAGTTGAAGCTGAGTCATTGCATGCCATAGGCGGGTGTAGGGATATTGCATTTGCCACCAGGGCCCGGGGGAGCCAGACGATATCCAAGCAGTCACCTGAGTCTGAAGTGGCATAGGGCCAGGAGTGAAAGTGCCACCATGTAAGAAAGTGACCTCTTTCTATTTGGTCTCCCCCCACTTTTTGATGAACTGCTGATGTACTTTGACTGAGTGTGACCTGGGCTCCTGCCAATCAAGTAACCAGGGCCTATGTTCTTTCCCTAAAATATCATAGAAGACATAACCCAATTGGCACTCTCTGGCCACAGGTCAGCCCCTGGCAAATGGTACCACAGGTACCCAGGTCACTGTGACCAGGCAGGGTCTCTAAGGTCTGAAGCACTTATTGTGCCACCCTTAGAGGCCCTGTACCTTTACACTCATACACTGCCTTTGCAGGGTGCGTATTTTGGTGCAGAACAAAGAGTTGACATGGCACACATCCCTGTGTGCCGTGCCTACAACCCATTGCCCTGGCATAGATCAGCCACCCCTCTAGCTGGGTGCACTATGCCAGTGGTGAGGGTATAGGTGCATGAGCCCTGTACCCCTACAGTGTCTAAGCCAATTCTTAGACATTGTAAGTACAGTAATGCCATTGAGAGTATATGGTGCTGTGAGTTTGTCATTACAAACTCCAATGTACCATAATGGCTTTACTGAAAACTGAGAAGTTTAGTATCAGAATTTTGCCCCCTAAAAAATGACCTAACACTAGTGTCCAGGCTGAGTGGCAGCTCACCAGCTGCCACCACCAGACATGTTTCTGGACCCCCGTGTTGAGAGCCTGCTGCTCTTGATGTTCTGAAACAATGCACATCCTGGGACGAGGTGCCAAGCCTCCTCCCAAAGGATTGGCAGCATCCACGAATGGGAAGCTTCAAAGGTTTGCCACCTTTGTGAGCTTCCCCAGGCCTTTTGCTGCTCCCAGTGTCTGGTCCCCATCGGTTCTGACCCCCACTTTGGGCAGGAGAACCAGTGGGAAAACCAAGTGAGGAATGGAGGTGTGCCCACCTTTGCCAACTCCACCGCTCAGATGGAGGAGGCGAGGTGAAGCACAACTCTCAGCCCCGGCCATCTTGCAGATGGGGGGACCAGCCAAACAGAGTGAGGCATATGCCCCCCTCCCACTGGAGAGCGGCATAATAGGGGGTTTACCCACCCCAAGTAAGGTTCCCATTGGTCCCAACCTTATCTTACTTGTAATACCCCTAAATCTAGTATTTAGGGGCACCCCTGAAGCATGCCTCCTAAGACAAGCAGCGACCAAGGAGAAAAGAAGAAGAACTGAACAGCCGTGCTAAAGCCAAGAAGGGGAGGACGCCCACTGACTTGGCCCCATCCCTACCGGCCTGTCCTCACCTCAAACCTGAAGAAGCAAAATTCAAGTGTGTCCTGCAGCCAGCAGCCTCAAGAACCCTGATGACCTGCCCTTCCTTCCAAAGAAAAGACTTTGTCTTCCGTGAACACCGTATTTGTTCACTCACTGACTCTAGTTATTGCCAAATCTGCGAGTCTGCGCCACTCTGCATCCGTCGCCCCCGGCCAGAGTTCGAGTGGCTCAACACCACGAGGTGGTCTCCCCAGCAATTCCAACCCGAGATCTGCGAAGCCTACAGCCTCTTTCTGGAGGATTCCCCTGACTGCGCCCGGACCTGGTAAGCGAAACACAACACCTAAAGACACGCCTGCACCCTAAGACCCACGGCCTTGGGGGGCCCAACTGATGGTGTCCCAGCATCCCCAGGCATCCCAACTTACCTCTCCAACTGGTGGTCACCTCCAGAAGATCTTTGTCCCTAAGCCTGCAATCTTTGTTGAAACCGGAGAATCTCGATTGCAATCAATAGGGCACCCAACACCAAACCAGCACCCTGCACCCAGCCAATTTGTGTGCTAAACAGGAACCCCTTTTGCCCTGAGCCTTACACCGGGAGCTTTGCTCCCACAACCCAGTTACCTGCCAGTAAGAAGCCACCAACTGGAGGCCCATATCCTCCTTTGGATAACATTGGGCCTCAGCACTCTGCACCCGGTCACCCTAGTGCAGCTGAGGGTGTCACAAAAGTGCATCCTTGACCCTGGGAGAACCCTTGTTCTAACCCCAGAAACTCAACACCCAAAAATGGAGTACTTACCTGGCACTGTTAATTTCACTTCTCTCCATAGGAACCTTTTGACTGTTTTTCTCTGAAAAATGTTCGAAGTGAGGAGTTGATTGATATGGAAACCTGAAAACTTACAATTGTGCAAACCTGGATTTACCTACCTTTTCTCCAGGAAATATCCCATTGTGATATCTAGACATATCAGACTGAGTAGAAAAAGTAACGAAAAAGTAATCAGTACAGTAATTCCAATACCTTGACTTACCTGTATTTCAAACAAACAGCATTTGAACTTGCATTCACTTGTAAACACTACATAATATTTTGCAAAGCATTTATTTCTCTTACCTGTGCCAGGCTTGGCTTGGTTCTTGAAATAAAATAACTTAAAAATATTTTCATTCATACAAAATTGGTCTGAGTTCAGTCTTTGAGTGTGTGACATAATTTGCTGATTGAGTGTGTACAACAAATGCTTAACTGTACCCTCTGATACAACCTTACTGTTCCCCCAAACTACCATAAATAGAAAGTAAGGTACAATCTACTTTTACCTCTGCCTACCTTTGGGGTTCCACTGGACTCTGTGCACAAAGCACCTCATTTTGGTATTGCATATGCAGAGCCAGCTTCCTGCGCACCCCTAAGTGGGCCCAGGCTGGACCACAGGGTTCTCCTTCAGTAGCACTGGTGCTGCCTCATATGAGTACCCGAGGAGCGCCATTCTAGATCATGTGCAGGAAAGAAAGTAGCAGTTGCAGGGAAGGAGGAGGCCCTCCTACTCCCAGAGGACGGTCCCTGGTCCACTCCCACACCTTGTCAGGATGAGCAAAAAGTACAGTGTTGTTCTGAAAGGGTATATTGAGTTTGGAAGGTAAGAGGAGCGAGTATTTCATGTCCATGGCTCAGAGTTTTTGCTTCACTTGATCACAGGATCTGCGCTTAGCCTAAAACAGTTTTGTATAGTCTGGAAAAATGGATATCTGTGAGGATTCAAAGCAATTTTCTCCCTTAAGTCGAGCTGAACACTGAATTAAGTGCCTGATTTAGAACTTGATGGAGGGGTTACTCCATCACAACGGTGACGGATATCTAAACTACAGAAATCTAAATCCCATAGCATATAACAGGATTTACATTTTGGCAGACAGGATATCCTTCACCGCTGTGATGGAGTAATCTGTCTGCCGAGTTCTAAATCTGCCCTAAGCCTCTTTCCCAGTAGTTTAGGAAGCAATTGATAAGAGCTCTGCAAGGTGTCCCGGGGGGAGGCCTGTGGGCTAGGTCCCTATGTGCTCACTTGATGTGAAAACAGGATCATAACTGGTCCACAGGGAGGAACAATCATAGCCAGGTCTCCAAAAAGACCTCGGTTTAACCATCTGCTCCCTCTGGGAATCCCACGAGCCACAGGATATTACAACAGGATCAACCCTTTGCTTCTTCTACTATACCACTATACCTGCATTTTTCGAGCCCGCCATTTGAAGTGTGCAGACCATTTATTGCAGGTGAGACACCAAGTTTTAAAGGGTTGTGAAGCGTGATCCAACTTCCTTAACCCTGTCAGACGTATTGTGGAGGTCCTGACACAGAAGGGAGACATCCACACCAGCCTCTCCTATTTTAGTTTCCAGAGCTGCTCTGGTGTCTTGGATGGCCTGCAGTAAGGTCACTACACTCATAGCCATGGGTGGCATAAACAGACTGGACTGTTCATGCACTCTCAAGTGTCAAAGGAGTCCGCTCTGCTGGATTTCAGGTAGTACTCAAGGTGTAAGCCATGGAGTTCTGCTGTTGGGTATTGGGCAGGGATCCCCAGCTTGGTGAGACCCAGGTCTTCTGAACCACTATGGAGCACAGCTGGCGTCACACTACAGGCTGATGTCCATAGATCTTCTCCAGTCCTCGGGGTCCTGGAGACTCAAGGGATCAGTTAAATACGTCCTATACATAGTCACTATGTATCTCTGCCAAGCCCCATCTAGATAACAGCACCACTCAGACTCTCAGCAGGCCAGCAGGAATGGGGCCCCCACACACTGCAGCCGCAAAGCCTGACTATGGGCCAGGAAATGACAATGTTTTCCTCCCCCCATGCTGCACTCAACCTTTGGGAGGAAGAGTATGGAGGCCTTACAGTTCGTGCTTGGCGGCTCCCCACCTGCAGCTTTGCACTAGGCCAGGCTCCACATGACCATGTTCAAAACTGCTAAACCGCTGGAATGGAGAACACTGCAGTGCCTAGGCCTGACAGCTTTGAGACAGTGATTGTTGGCCCGCCCTGTGTATGGCCACTGCCTGGCTACACTCACCTACAGGTGGGTGGAGAGAGCCCCAAAGACCCTTTGTTCTCTGCTCTTGCTGCCCCGGCAGGGCCCATACAGAGCACACATGCTACACCACTTCAGACCCAGCTACCTCCAGGCATTCGACTCATCCTCTCACCACTGCCCCCCATCGCTCAGGGACTCTGGGTCAATGATTGTCCATCTGTCCTCCCTCCCCTCTTGGCTCCTGTCAGGCTATAGTTACCACGCTGGGCTGCCAAGATGGTGGTGGATTCTCAGAGCTGGCTGGGAGCTTCAACAAAATGCTGTCACTATCTTGCTGCACCGGCCATGCTCCTTAATTGAGTTCAGGTATTTTTTGTCACCATTCTTTCTCTGTAACTGTGAATCCTTGCCTGGTGGATTAACAACTCATTTGATCCTAACATTAGAAACCTTTTTTTAGGTCTCTGCTATCACCAACTTTATCTGGAGTTGCAGACCTATTATTTCCAATGCATAAGATATACTAGGAGTGGGCTCTGGGTTAGCACCTCACTCATATTTCATTTCATTTCAAAATCTTTATTTCAGTTCCTTTAAACCATAAAAGATACATAAAAACACATTCAGTTTTGAATACAATATGAATAATCCGATAATAACCTGTGTAGCAATTATACATAAGAAAAGTACTGGAAAGGGGTCTACATAACCCTTGCACCCTTTTGTTAAAACACAAATATGAGTATGAATATATGAAAAAGGCATCAACAATTAAAAAGAGATCTCATGGTTTAGTCATAAATTCAACCATCAAAATGTACTCTGATATTGTCATTAGAAATGAGTTTGCCAAGTAATAAATATATTCATACATATTAATACATAGTAAAATGCAATTCCCCATGTCTTTTTGTTAATTACACTAAATTATTTTAAAATTATCAGGCAAACACGGACAATACACTATAGTTTTAGACCTGCTTTGGCTCTTACAAAACTAACGGCTAACAAGAATCTCCTAACACCAAAAACAATAACTTGTGCAGTTTCGGTTCTTAGGATTCTTTCCGCCTCTTTACATGATCTTGTTCCTAGATTTCGGCAAATCGGTTTAATCCATTTTTTCCTGGCCTGCAAATATGCAGGGCAGAAGAAAAGAATGTGCAAATACTTTTCTTTGACTGCATCTGAACATAAAGTACATAAATCAGCCATTTTGTCATTTTGTTTGCTGGCCCATTTTGTTACAGTTGTATTAGTGATCATTATGCCATATCTAAATTTCATATATAACGTTTTGGCAAGCGGAGGGCGTACTTCGTCCAAAAATGCCTAAAAATACGCCGTGTCCTTGAACAAAAGTAACCTTGTAGGTAACGCCCTGCTTGCTGTATCTTGAAACACATTACTTTGAATATAGGCCCAAAAGGTGGATTTTAACAATTATTTAGAGGCTTGAGACAATGAAGAAGGATCGGCCCAAAACTGTGATAGACCAATCTTTCTCAACCACAAACAGACGTGTCTAAGCAATTTGTTACTTCTATTCTGATTTAGTTCCATTATTTCCTCAATTCCAACCTTGTAATCTAATAGCTCCAGCGTTGACCATAATCTCACCCATAGAGTAAGAGGTCTTAAGATTGCATAATAATCAGTCTGTTTAACATTCAAGTCCAAAGTGATTGGTATTAGTGGTGTGCGAACAGGAAGTCTTAAAACTGCTCTATAAAATGTATTTCCCCCCACCTCAAAATTATTTTTACAGAAGGGTCCCCATATTTCAGCCCCATGTAATGCTGCAGATATGGCTTTATATTTGAACACCTCCATGGCTGGAGAGACTGCCTTAGAAAAACAGCTCCCATGCCTTTTCATAATAGCTAACGTACTTTGTGACAGGGTTACCTTGCTTTTTTTCTATTTAGGTCTTCCATGATAGTTTAGTATCTAAAGAAATACCCAAATAGCTAAAACTCCAACTTTTGGCCATTTAAATTTCTGTTTGCCTGAAAAGTTTTATGGGGATTTATGGCCATGTATTTGGTCTTACTAATGTTTATTTCTAGACTTTTAATGTTTCAATATGTATACAATTAATCTATTAAACATTATAATCCCTTAGGTGTTTGAGATATTAGTATTGTATCATCAGCGACGTACATTGCTGGTACCAATTCGCCTCTCAATTTTGGAGCGTTGTTTTTACAGCAATTTAAACATTTTGGAATATCGTTGACGTACAGTGAGAATAAGGTTGGTGCCAATACACAACCTTGGCGAATACCCCTTTTTATGGGGATCAGTTCTGGCAGTTCACCCCTTGGACCCCATCTAACCTTGGCATAGTTATTTTTATGCAGTCTAATTATTTGTACAAGTAGGTTTGATGGCAAAACTTGGCGTCTCAATGTATCCCATAATAAAGCTAGAGGGATAAGGTCAAATGCCGCCTTCAAATCTACAAAGGCGACATAAAGATGCCCTTTTCTTAGGTTTACATATTTCCAACACAAACAGCAACATCTGAAGACTTGATCTATTGTACTAACTTTAAGTCTAAAACCTGCCTGAAATTTGGAAAGTACAGTATTCTCCTCCAACCATATATTTATACGATTTAAAATGTGCCTTGCACATTTGTTTAGTAAAATAGCTATTAAACTAATAGGGCGATCATTTATCGGGTCATAACAGTTTCCCTTTTTAAACATTTTAAAGATTTCCGCCCCTTTCCAGGTTTCTGAAATTGCTGCACCTGATGCTATAGGAAACAACAGCGGTCCCATGCAAGTGATTCAATACACAACAATGAATATGGACGAGATCAGTACCATATTGCAGTGAAGAAGTGTGGCTCACTGGTTAGAGCAGGCAGACCCTGAAGCAGATGTCAGACCCGGGACCAGGGTTCAATTCCCGACGCGGCAGGGTCTTGAGCTCAAATGTCCATGGACTCGATAATTCTCGCTTCGGTGCCTGACCTAATCATGGGTTCACATTCTGCAACTCTGGGCATTAAGCTTGCTTAATCTCCACAACAGCCCCCCTGCGGCGGGATGCCCTGCAGGGGCTATCTCACAGGGAAAAGCCAGGACGGGTTCCCAAGGCAAGCACGGAGATACCCCTTCGGGGGTCGATTCTGGCACTATATAAGAAACATAATAATAATAATATTTGGAGTGACATGTCCAGCCGGACAGAGGTCTTCAATTTTTTACTCAATTGACAAATTTACATTTACAAAAGAATAACCTTCAACAAATCACCAGTGTGGGGCACTGGTGATTTGTTGAAGGTTATTCTTTTGTAAATGTAAATTTGTCAATTGAGTAAAAAATTGAAGACCTCTGTCCGGCTGGACATGTCACTCCAAATATGGTACTGATCACGTCCATATTCATTGTTGTGTATTGAATCACTTGCATGGGACCGCTGTTGTTTCCTAAAGTATGTTCCCCGAGGTCCTATGCTGACTTAATTGGGGCCCCTTGTTGTTTTTAAACGCACCTGATGCTATGGCATTGCATAAATGGTTAATATAGGGTCGGCAGACACTGATATTGTGTTCCAATAAATCTCCTGGGATTTTATCAGGTCCTGGTGCTTTCCCTGATTTTACTGCGCTAATCGCCAATATTGCTTCATCTAAGTCATACACTAGTTTATCATCATTTCTATTCAATATCAGATCATCATTAGATAGATATGACCATGCCACTATCTGGTGCTGCATACAGCCTTGTGAATTGATCAACCCAGGTAGATGCATCAAGGTAGATATCTTTGTATTATTTCCCTGTTTTACTCCCTTTGGCCACATTCTTCCAAAAGCCCAATTGGTCCTTGTTTTTGGCTGTATTAAGCTGATCAGACCAGTTTTCATCGTCCCATATTTTTTTAGCCTTCTCAAGAGTATTCCTATATTTAGACCTGATCTCCTTTATGTTGGATATATTCCCATTTTTTATTGCCATTGTTAGTTCTGTCTTAACCTTACGACAGCCCTTGTCATACTAATGATTTACTTTACTACTGAGCGCTTTTCCTTCTCCATTCACCCTTTTTGACATTTTAGTCACTATCACAGCCAATGCTATCAATAGATCATTATGTAATTCTAAAAATGTCTCTTTTCCTAATAATAGATCTTTACGGGAACCCAAAATGTCAGCGTATGTATTATAAATGTTTGCCAATGTATCATTATTTTCCATTATATGGGCCCATTTTATGGAGCGACGGTTATTGCTTACAATGAGGTAATCGGGGATCATATCCAAGCTCTCTGTAGACTGGAAGCAGATTGGAAGAAGTCGGTCAGAGACTAACAATTCAAGGGGACGGTGATCACTCTTTATTGTCCGGACCACTTTTAAATACATTACATAGGTCCAGATATCAAATGATACCAATATATAATCTATTTTGCTATGAGATTTACCCCTACAAAATGTGTGTACTTTTGGCATATCTGATGGAAGGGATCCATTGCATGCTCTTAGCCCATGCCCAACCACCAAATTCATAATTTGTACTGTTTCCATGGTGCAAGGTACTGTGCTAGTGCAACCTAGTGCAGGAATATTGTTAGCAATGTCTTCATCTTTGAAAATATTACAGAGCCCTACAACAGGTTCAAAATTACAGTTTAAATCCCCACCTATTATTATGCCTGCTTTTATACTTAATGAGTTTAAAATAGAGTCCATATGTTCTATTACCAATTACTCTTTTGAGGCTGGACTAGGTCTATTGTAGACGTTAAATAAATGAAGTACTCTTCCATCCGTAATTGTAATTTTTAAACCTACTATATCTTGCAAATGTATGCATAGTTGGGTAATTTCAATTGCAAGGGTTACTTTTATCAATCAATCAATCAGAGTACTTGTAGAGCGCTCTACCTACCCGTGAGGGTCCTAAGGCGCTGAGGGGAGGGGGGTTGCTGCTACTGCTTGAAAAGCCAGGTCTTTAGGAGTCTTCTGAAGGTGAGTAGGTCTTGGGTCTGTTGTATGTGGGTAGGGGGGGTGTTCCAGGTCTTGGCTGCAAGGTAGGAGAAGGATCTGCCACTGGAGGTCATTCGTTGGATGCGAGGGACAGCGGCGAGTGTGAGGCTGGCGGAGCAGAGCTGGCAGGTGGGGGTGTTGAAGCTGAGTCTGCTGTTCAGGTCGGCTGGTCCGGCATTGTGGAGTGCTTTGTGTGCCTGGGTGAGGAGCTTGAAGGTGATCCTCTTGTTGACGGGGAGCCAGTGTAGGTCTCTCAAGTGGGGGGTGATGTGGCTGCGCCGGGGGACATTGAGGATCAGTCGGACTGAGGCGTTTTGGATGCGTTGTAGTCGTCGTAGGTGTTTGGCTGGGATTCCTGCATAGAGTGTGTTGTCTTAGTCCAGTCTGCTGCTGATGAGGTCCTGTGTCACGATTTTTCTTGTTTTGGTTGGGATTCACTTGTAGATCCTGTGGAGCATGCAAAGGGTGTTGTAGCAGGAGGAGGAGACGGCGTTGACCTGCTTAGACATGGAGAGGGAGGAGTCGAGGATGAATCCTAGGTTGCGTGCATGGTTGGTGGGTGTTGGTGCTGTTCCCAGTGTGGTCGGCCACCAGGAGTCGTCCCAGGCTAAGAGGTGGGTCCGAGGATGAGGACCTCCGTCTTGTCAGAGTTCAGCTTCAGACGGCTGCTCCTCAACCAGTCAGCGATGGCCTTCATTCCCTCGTGAAGGTTGGTTTTGGTGGTGTGTGGGTCCTTGGTGAGGGAGAGGATGAGCTGGGTGTCGTCGGCGTAGGAGATGATGTTGAGGTCGTGATGGCGGGCCACTTGTGCGAGGGGAGCCATGTAGATGTTGAACAGTGTTTGGCTGAGGGATGTGAGGTAATTGAAATTTTTTATGGTCAAGTGTGTCCCCTAACGTGTACCCCATCGACTCCATGTACGAGTTCAAAGTGCATGTAACTTCCCTCCACAATCGAATCTGATGACGCAAATACATTTGCGTCCAACGTTAACATGTCCTCTATCAGATCCACCATGAATGGATCGATAATTCAGTTCCTAAGTATGCCTTGCCACCGTCTTTACATGGTGCACTTTCACGTTTTTTCCTGGCTCTGCCGAGCTAGGCCCTGATTTCTGCCTTCGAGCCACTTCTGTCTCTGCCTCTGAAAGCTGCAGCATGGAGATGCATCCCTGACCTCTGCCCTACTTCCTGCCAAGCGAGCGGTGCCCAGCTCGGCCTGACCTGCCTGCCAGAAACAGTATTTTGCCTTCAAGTTATCAGCGTAGCCAGCTCAGCCTCCTCGAAAACACATTCCTGTCTAGTGAAATAGGTAAACATATCCCCGGCTGCAGAGCAAAGGGCCAAGCCTTCCTGTCTCCCTTATGAAATTAATTGCTCCCGTTACCATGGTAGGCCCCTGGCTCCGCGCATTGCACTTAGATACCTATGTATGCAGTATAGAATAGCCTCTGCCCGAGAGACCTTTTACTTCAGATTAAACATACTCCAAATACAAGATATCAATATGTTATAGGAACTGGTCGATCTGACGTGCCAGACTTCTGTCTCCTCTACTAGTGCTAAATGTCAGACCCTTAGCTTCCTCCAGATGCACGTCAATCACACGTCATATTAGCTGCGCGTGCATTCAGGCCACAGGTTTCAGCTGACTCTGCAGATTTCTCTATGCATCCACCCACTTATGACACTTTTCTGTGACGTTTCTAGTACACGCCTCCGTGCACACCCATGTTCACGCCTTTTTGTTACGCACATGTGTTCTTATCATATACATTTCACTTGTCACGCCTACTGTATTCACTGCTATTGTGTCATTTTACTATATATGTCATGTACTGTTAATAAATCGTGGACATCTTTCTGCCATCATTGCATACCCGACCCCTTGTATTGATGGAATTGATTTCCATGACTCAAGTCATTTTGATTAAAGCCCTTAAGACTCAGACACCACGGACTCTGCCTCTCATTTGATTGAGCTATTCTTTTTACCTGTCTGAAATTATATGGCAAACTCGTATACGGTAAAATATATTTACCACATAATTTGGCGCCCGAATAGGAACCCCTCCCCCACCCCACGCGCCGGTGATGCGTCGCAGGCCTTGCCCCCTGCCACAGCCGTGACGGACCCCATGCGCATCTGCAGGTTTTCCTGTATCTCCCACAGGCCTAAGGTGGAGACGGAGACTGCGGCCGACATCCAGACGAGGCGGTGAGGAGTGCGGAGGATCCCGACCAGAGCCCAGCCGAGAGAGCAGTGTCCGAGGTATCGAGAGGCCCACCTGTAGCATCGAGGTGCATGCGTAGTGCGCAGCAGCAGCAGTGACGTCGTAACGGTCCAGTCCAGTTGAGTTTCCGAGGCCTTCCGTTCCGTGCTTCCCGGTGAGTACCGTTGCTGGGGACGCATCAAGACGGGTGCATTAATTTGTGTCCGTTCAAGACGGGTTTGGGTACACAGATCCGGTCTGCACTGTTTTAGCAGTGTATCTGTACTGTTTAGCAGTGCATCTAGTATTCAGTAGTCAGTTATTCAGTTGTTTAGTATTTTTTTGTTGAGTCAATATTCGTTCGAAATGTTTCAATGTGTTTTAATGTCGTGGTATGAGTGATTGTTTGCCTTTTCTCTACTGTGTTTATCGTGTTTGCGTCTAGATCGAGGTAGCAATGCCTTTGTTTTCAAAGTTACGACAGATAGGAACTAGGAAAGGGATACTTGAAGAAGCAGTCCCCATCCCACCTAGGGACACTCCTGGACATTTTATGTACCACAAACATGGCTTAGATGCCATACTATACTTAGATTTGTGGGTGGACTATACCAAAGATTTGGGAGAGAATCAAAGATGGCCCGTTACAGGGACATGGGATGCCGAGTGCATCATGAGAGTAGAGGAAGCGTTATGGAAAAAGAAAGTCAGACAGTCACAGAAAGATGCAATAGAATTATGGCGTAAAGAATCACATAGACGGACAGAGAAAGCACTCAGGAAAGCAGAGAAAAGTAGAGAAGATTCCGAAAAAGCTAAAGAAAAAGAACTACTAGAAGAAGGACAGCGAGTCAGAATAGAACAACACGACAGACAGAGTAATGCAATCATAACAGGACTGTATCCAGTTCTGGCCGAGGGCCTGCCCAAGGCGACCCCGGAAATACCGAAAGATCTGCCCCCTCCATTGGTTCCAACTAAATTATGTCATAAAAAGACCGCAGCAGACATTTTCCTTTCTTCTTATTTAGACGATGTAGCTCCCGCGTATACCAATGTACCCATACCACCTGCTAACAATAATCTGCCTCCGCCTGCTAATAACGATCTGCAACAGCAGATCCCTGCTGACCAAGCCACGACCCCTCCACGTCAACAACTTCCCGCACCTGTTGTCACTTCCCCTACTGTTCCCCCTGGTATTAATCCGCTTAATCCCTTTGGGCCCTCTGTTACTCAGGGTTCAATCCCGTTACAGATACCGGCCCTACAGTCAGGTTATGCTCACGCTTCCGCCTCAGGAGGTGCTACAGGAGGTTATCGCACCCCGCCACAATTACAACGAGTGACAATGAGAGAATTAGCCATGCAGCGTACACCTAAAGCAACCCCAGCCGAAAAACTGAAAGAGTTACTTACAGACTGTAGATATGATATAGTACCTGGCAAGGTAGGACCCATGATGTTAGCATCACTACGTTTAAGACGTGTTACAGATTATTTGATGTTATTACCAGAAATGCCAGAACATCTAGACAATATATATCATTTTATCAGAACAGGAGAGAGACCAGAGTGTGTTCGTGAAGCCATGGCACATCAGAAAGTTGAGACACAAGCTTTAATAATGCGATTTTTGATTAATTGATTGATAAGGGAACAAGACCAGCCAAGTTTTCCGCGAGAAGAGATGGAGGGATTGTCAAAATGGAGTCAGAATATTGCAGAGTGTAAACACGACAAAGAGAAATGTATAGAGGCTATGACTAGAAAGATCCGTAAAGAAATAGTAGCAATACATGCCCGACGGGAGACTGAAAGGCATCTCGAGTCAGACGATAAAGATACCTCAGAAGACGAAGAACCAGAGAATGCCGCAGAAACTAGAGACCTGTTAGCGTACGTTGGTAGAGAGAAACTCCCTAGACAGTATCCTCTTGATAGACCCTTCGACAGACCCATTTGTTTAGAAAACAAGAAACATTACCTTTGCCCGATACCAGAGCGATATTCCCTTGAACACATTTTCCAAATCACTGATAAAATCCTGAAAGAAAGAGTAGGGTATCAAGAACTCAATACCTTACGTGAGCAGGAACTAGCCCGGTCCGCAGTCCAATGGGCCGGGGATGACAGTATATATAAAGACGATTCAGTAGTGCAAACATTTTTAAGTCTTACCCCAGAAAAACAACGACTAGCTGGTATATACATGACCCAACATCTCATTATACAGTATGAAAACCAACAATCTGACCCAGGTCCGTTATATAATCTATTGCAAGACTTACTCCTGAGAAGATGGAGAGGCCTAGGTACCGATTTAATTGACATCATTTTAGAACAACGACACAAATATAGAACTTTCTTGACTCCACATCTTGTCTCTGTTCCACCCCCAGTTAGGCAACCATATCACCTAGACAAACAGAACCCTTTAAGAGAAGTACATCCAATACGGAAACCCGATGACACACTTGAACGCGTGTTTGTATACACGCCCATAACTAAAATGGAATTATTGGAAATGAAGAAAATAGTGCCAAGTCATGATAAAGATCCAGCAGGGTTTCACCGTGAAATAAAAGACATGTTACTCATGGGAGATTATACCTATCGAGACATTATGAAAATATTGAAAGTGTTATTGCCTGCCGGTATATACGAGAAACTCAAAGAAAAAGAATGGGAGGTGGGAGATAAAAAGATCAATTGGGCTGAATTAGAAACCGAGGAAACTGGTCGAACCCCAGGTTTAGGACTTGGGGATAAAACTAAAGCATTACCAGGATTATTAGTACAGGTTTTGCCGAGATTGTTGGCAACTAAAAAGGAGGACTGGGATGCAATCTCAGCCTGCAAACAGAAACACAACGAAGACACTAGTGACTTTTATTCCAGATTCGAGAAATGTTTTATTATTAATAGTGGCCTGAAAACAAGTAGCGAGTCATACCCACATCTTTTTGTGACCAAATTAGTCGAGAATTCATTGCCCCAGGTTAAGAACCGTGTATTGAAAGTCGAGAGCACATGGCAAGCAAATACGCCTTCCCAAATGTTACAGATGTTACAGTACCACCAGAACAGAATCAGGGAGGAACATGATCACGAACGGAGACGAATGAAAGACACGAAGATGAAAGTGCTAGTTGCTCAGTCAGTTCCAGCTGATGGTCATAAAAGGGGTACGACACAATCCAATAATTCAGCAGCTCCTGTTAAAGGGACATGCAACTATTGTAAACAGCCAGGTCACTATGTAAACGATTGTGCAGTTTTGAAACACAACATAGCTACAGGTAAAACTAAAGAGAGACCGCGTGCTCCTAGACAGGACCAGGTCCAACAACACGTTCCGCAGAATATACAGCCTATGCAGATTCCACAACAGACCGTAGCGGTACCACAGCCCCAGCCCATTGCCGCGACACAACATGTCACACAGCAGATGTATCAGTATGCACAATCCGACTACCCCGATTATCAGCCGTACACATGAAACAGCCTAGAGAGGGAGGTTGGCTTGCCTCTTATTGAGGTTCCTGTAGATCAAGAGGGTCCTTATGTACATAGTCAGGTATTAGGGAAGGATAGAAAGTTTTTGATTGACACAGGGACAAGCAGAACTACCATCAGTCATGATGAGGTTCCAGGGGCACCCCTCTCAGGCTCACAGAATGTTTCCCTTGGATTTTCAGGAAAGCCTATTGTGAATGAAGTATCGAAACCAGTTCCCCTTGCAGTTGGTCCATTATCCCGTACTACAGATTTATTGCTCACGAAATCATGTCCAGAAAACTTGCTTGGTATTAAAACTCTGAAAGCTCTAGGAGATGTAATTTGTTGTTCTCCGGAAGGAGTAAGGTTGTTCCTTCGTGATTTTAAGGGACATTATGTATTGAGAGATTTCGACCCCAGGTTACAGAATGTTCCTGCACATTTATGGGCAAAAGGCCCCACTGATGTAGGTTGTATGCACATTACTCCATACCGTGTCACACTCAAGCCAGGAGTTGTACTACCACGAATCCGACAAAACAAGTTACCACCTGATGCTGTAGTGGCTTTACTGAATATCATTGACGAGCTCATTGCACAAGGAGTGGTTGTAGAAACCGACTCCAATGTTTGTAATTCCCCTATCATTCCAATTCTCAAACGCACTGACCCGAATGCACCTCCAGTTTATCGATTAGTGATCGATTAGCGAGAATTGAATAAATGTATTGTTCCACAGTATCCAGTGGTCCCAGACATTTCATCACTATTGACAGCTATTGATTCCGAAGCTTCGTTCTTTACTGTAATCGATCTCAAGAACGCCTTCTTTAGTGTCCCATTAATCCGGAAAGCCAATACCTTTTCGGATTCTGTTTAAATGGCCGAAGCTTCAAATTTGCACGCGCGCCTCAAGGATTCACAGAAAGCCTCAGCATCTACAGCCAAGCATTAAAACGACAACTTGACAGTATTCACATGCCTGCCAACACTGCCCTACTCCAATACGTCGATGATCTATTGATCACCGCCCGTAGTGAACCAGAATGTGAACAAGCATCACTGACAGTCTTGCATTTCCTGGCGGACAAGGGACACAAGGTGTTTCCTTCGAAGCTACAATTCTGTGCCCAGCAAGTGGTGTACCTTGGGCACTTGCTGTCCAAGTGGGGTAGGCAGCTGACACCCGAACAAATTCAGTTAATTGCACATCTTCCGCAACCCAAGACACAGAAAGAAGTACGAGCCTTCATTGGACTCACTTCTTATTGCAGACTATGGATTCCTCAATATGCATTTCTAGCTAAAGCACTTATACAGTTGACAACACAGGAGGCAGCGTCTTCGACTGTTCTCCCATGGACTCAGGAACATACACAAGCTTTTGACGAATTAAAGAAAGCCCTATGTCAAGCACCCGTATTAGCAACAGCAAACCTTTTACACTTTTTGTCACAGAACGCGATGGCACAGCGTTGTCGGTTCTCACTCAGCTTCAAGCAGATAAACACAGACCGTGTGCTTATTTTTCGAGTACATTGGATCCAGTAGCCCAGGCCTTGCCTGCGTGCTTAAAGTCAGTTGCAGCAACAGCTCTAGCAATCAGACAAAGTGACTCCATTGTGTTAGGACATCAATTGACAGTACAGGTTCCACACTCTGTGGTGGTCCTCCTAAACAGAACACAGACTCAACACCTGACGATAGCACGACTGACAGGTTATGAATTGACATTATTTCAACCACACATAGAAATCAGACGCTGCAATACACTAAATCCTGCTACACTTTTACCATCAAGCACAACAGATCCTACTCCACATGACTGCGTGGATGTCGTTGACACAATTACGAAGCCCAGACAAGAATTGACAGATGTTGCATTACCCAATCCAGACCTGACACTTTATGTGGATGGTTCATGTATGAGAACAAGCACAGGAGAGTTAGTGGCCACATATGCAGTGACCACTGAAACTGAAGTCATAGAAACACATCGCATTGACACCCTGTCAGCCCAAGCAGCAGAGCTCATTGCTCTGACTCAAGCCTGTATACGTGCCAAGAACCTGAAAGTAAACATATACACAGATTCACGTTATGCATTCGGAGTCGTACACGACTTCGGTGTCCTCTGGCAAGAAAGAGGTTTCTTGACCTCTCACGGAGCCAAGATTCAACATGGCCCCCTCATACAAGCTCTGCTAGAAGCAATACATTTGCCTACAGCCATAGCTATCATGAAGTGCAAAGCACATACGAAAGTCACAGACAAGATTTCCCAGGGCAACGATTTTGCAGACCGAACAGCGAAACATACAGCACTGACTCATACTCAAACAACTGACATGACGAAGACTGACGTAACCTCACTGACACATTGTATGACAGTGAGGGATCCCACACAAGATGTAATCGACATACAGACACATGCCACTCCAGATGAAATAAAGAAATGGGCTGAACAAGGAGGGGTCCAGACAGACCAGGGATAGATGACGAGGGGAAAGACCACATGGTTTCTCCCCGACTCTATGGTTCAAGTTATCATCAACACAGCACACAGTCTAGCACATTTAGGAGAGAAAGCCATGTTAGACAGTATACAGAACCTTTGGTTCAACAAGCATTTACGAGCAGCAGCAAAACAGAAAGTGAGTACCTGCATGATCTGTTGTCAGTTCAATCCAGGCAAAGGTATTCCCATAGAGCAAGGTGGATTTCATCCTCCCGACTATCCTTTTGAAGTCCTCCAGATGGATTATATCCAGATGGACAGAAGCCGAGGATTCAAGTATGTCCTCGTAGTTGTATGTGCTCTATCCCGATGGACAGAAGCATATCCCGTCCCAGATTACACTGCCCCGACCACTGCCAAGCAGTTGGTACGTGAGTTCTTCCCACGGTACGGTTTGCCCCGTGTCGTGTATTCAGATAACGGCCAGCCATTCTCATCTGAGCTTATGAAGCAGGTTTCACTTCTATTGGGGTACCAGTGAAAGTTTCACTGTGTCCGAAATCCCGAGGCAGCAGGTCTCGTGGAGCGACACAATCAGACTCTGAAAACGCGTCTTGCCAAAGTGTGTAAAGAGAAAGGAGTGGATTGGATAGTAGCTTTGCCAGTTGCCCTTTTTTATATGCGAATGGTAGCCCATTCTAGGATAGGGCTATCCCCGTATGAGGTGATCTTCGGTAGACCTCCTAATATGTGGGGGACGCCTCTGCCGCGTAAACTAACTGATGTTGACAGTAATATGCTGACAGATTACCTTGCTTCCTTGATGTCTGCACTACAATCATGTCGTTCACAGGTTGCAGCAGCTTTTCCAGACAACACCGAGGTGAAACCACATGAACTGGTCCCGGGTGACATCGTAGTAGTCCGAAATTTCGACCGGTCAAGCCCTCTGGAGCCCCGCTGGAAGGAGCCGAAGATCGTCTTGTTAACAACCAGGACTGCAGTAAAACTAGAGGGGAGGAAGGGCTGGGTCCACTCCAGCCATGTGAAACGTTTTTTCATGGACTTCCGCCAAAGACTGACTCCCAGAACTCTCACATTCCAGTGACTGATACCAAACTCCCCCTTCTAGAGAAAACTCCTCAAGAGGAGTATCGAATGAAATTGAGGTCTAGTAAGTCAGACAGTTTAATTGTTTAAGTCCCCCTTGGGTGAAGCGGTTAGGCAGTTTCTGACATGTACAAGTTAGACCCAAATAGAGAGAGAGATAGACAGGAGACTAAGAAACAGAAATATTGTAAAAATCTCCGAAGCAGATGCATCTGTACACTACTTATTATGCTTTTTCTGAGTCTTACGATTATTATTATGAGTTGGATGTTATACATATATTTTCCCCTTGCACATTCTTTTTCTAATGACACTGCCGAGCACACGTTCAGTGCTTTACCTCCACATGAATTGTCTTATCGACTTGCGCTGCGCAACAATACATTCATTCGTATGTTACACCATTCTCACCAGATCAACAATGCTACTAATTGTTGGATATGTGGCCGACTCCCTCCCTATCAGAATTATAAGGGAGCTCTGCCCCTCTTTCCTTACCCGTTTACACATAATGGTTCCTGTGGTGCATGATTTAGTTTAATATCCTCTATAGACACCGAATCCAGAGTTTCCCAAGGCAATTGGATATGGGGAAATCTGAACACAGTCATGAATAAAGCATGTTTCCCAAACGAGGAGGGTCTTCCACAAATGACAGGGACAGATCTAGAAAATGAAGTGTATGGATTAGGCAATTTCACACTTAACCTCATGATTCTAAATGTTCAGTCAGAGACCAGTCCAGACTTGCCATCCATAGCAGTCTTACCAGCGAAAGGTGTATTATGTGTCAGAAAGAATGGTTCGGTACATCTAGGTCACAGTGACTGTACTACTGTGGTCGAATTCAGTGATAAAGGCAAATCTACATTCAAAGCTTCCCGACATTCCTATTTTATATGTGGTCAGACAGCTTATGTTCGTTTACCTCCAGATTGGGATGGTACTTGTTTCATTGCATTCCTATTGCCGCCAGTATTCCTAGCCCCATATGAATATCACAGGAATTCCCGTCTCAATATTGTTAGACACAAAAGAGATCTCCCAATAGTTGATCAGGCTGAAACTGCATGGGAACAATATACAGATTTCAATAAAGGATTCTTTCCCTATCTAGGCACTGTCTCCAATAGTAAACTGATACGCAAATTAACCAGAATACTCGAAGCGGTAGTGAATGAGACTACTTCTGCTTTGGGCAACTTAACAGAGGAGCAGTCTGCTATGAGACTTGTTGTTCTTCAGAACCGCCTTGTCCTTGACGTCATCCTGGCCGATAGGGGCGGAGCTTGTAGAGTCATCGGATCCAGTTGTTGCGTGTTTATTCCAAATAACGCGCCATCAGTCTATAAAGCCATTACCAGACTTCACGAGATTGCTCATCTGATACACCAGAATCCAGGCTCCTGGACTTGGTCCGGTTGGCTTTGGAGTGTAGTATCGGCCTGGGGATGGAAGCTACTGTCATTCCTAGGAATCATATTGACCATAGTATTCAGTTGTTGTTTATGTCTACAATGTGGGCCAGCGATTTGCGGCTTGTGCGCCACAGCATGTGTTCCCCATCCAAGTTCACGTTCCCATTCCCGAAGAAAGAAAGAAGAACAGATGATGTTATATGAACAAATAGATGGTCTCATGAAAATTGATATATCTTAATGGGTCCGTAGGGGACAAGGAGGGAATGAGGTAATTGAAATTTTTTATGGTCAAGTGTGTCCCCTAACGTGTACCCCATCGACTCCATGTACGAGTTCAAAGTGCATGTAACTTCCCTCCACAATCGAATCTGATGACGCAAATACATTTGCGTCCAACGTTAACATGTCCTCTATCAGATCCACCATGAATGGATCGATAATTCAGTTCCTAAGTATGCCTTGCCACCGTCTTTACATGGTGCACTTTCACGTTTTTTCCTGGCTCTGCCGAGCTAGGCCCTGATTTCTGCCTTCGAGCCACTTCTGTCTCTGCCTCTGAAAGCTGCAGCATGGAGATGCATCCCTGACCTCTGCCTTACTTCCTGCCAAGCGAGCGGTGCCCGGCTCTGCCTGACCTGCCTGCCAGAAACAGTATTTTGCCTTCAGGTTATCAGCGTAGCCAGCTCAGCCTCCTCGAAAACACATTCCTGTCTAGTGAAATAGGTAAACATATCCCCGGCTGCAGAGCAAAGGGCCAAGCCTTCCTGTCTCCCTTATGAAATTCATTGCTCCCGTTACCATGGTAGGCCCCTGGCTCCGCGCATTGCACTTAGATACCTATGTATGCAGTATAGAATAGCCTCTGCCCGAGAGACCTTTTACTTCAGATTAAACATACTCCAAATACAAGATATCAATATGTTATAGGAACAGGTCGATCTGACATGCCAGACTTCTGTCTCCTCTACTAGTGCTAAATGTCAGACCCTTAGCTTCCTCCAGATGCACGTCAATCACACGTCATATTAGCTGCGCGCGCATTCAGGCCACAGGTTTCAGCTGACTCTGCAGATTTCTCTATGCATCCACCCACTTATGACACTTTTCTGTGACGTTTCTAGTACACGCCTCCGTGCACACCCATGTTCACGCCTTTTTGTTACGCACATGTGTTCTTATCATATACATTTCACTTGTCACGCCTACTGTATTCACTGCTATTGTGTCATTTTACTATATATGTCATGTACTGTTAATAAATCGTGGACATCTTTCTGCCATCATAGCATACCCAACCCCTTGTATTGATGGAATTGATTTCCATGACTCGAGTCATTTTGATTAAAGCCCTTAAGACTCAGACACCACGGACTCTGCCTCTCATTTGATTGAGCTATTCTTTTTACCTGTCTGAAATTATATGGCAAACTCGTATACGGTAAAATATATTTACCACAGATGAGCCCTGGGGGACGCCGCAGATGATGTCGGTGGCTTCGGATTGAAAGAGTGGGAGGCGGATGCTCTGGGTTCTGCCGAAGAGGAAGGACGTGGTCCAGTCAAGGGCCTTCTCTTGGATTCTGGCTTCTAGGAGGCATGTCTTTAGAGTGCGATGGCAGACCGCGTTGAAGGCAGCCGACAGGTCCAGGAGGAAGAGGGCTGATGTTTCGCCGTTGTCTAGTTGGCGCCTGATGTTGTCGGTGGCAGCAATGAGGACTGTCTCAGTGCTGTGGTTTCGTCTGAATCCGGATTGGGATGGGTCCAGTATGTTGTTGTCTTCCAGGTGGTGGGCCAGTTGCTTGTTGACGATTTTTTTGATGACCTTTGCCGGGAACGGGAGCAGGAAGATGGGCTGGAAGTTTCTGAGGTCCTTAGGGTCCGCCTTTGGCTTCTTGAGGAATACGTTGATTTCGGAGTGCTTCCAGCTTTCCTGTAATGTCGCTGTTTCGAAGGAGATGTTGTTGACCTTCCGCAGTTGGAGTACAATGGCTGCGTCTGCTTTGTTGAATACGTGGTGTGGGCACGAGTCTGGCGGAGACCCTGAGTGGATTGAGTTCATGACCTTGCGTGTCTCGTCGTTGTTGACGTTGGACCAGGAGGTCAGGTGAATGGCGCTGGTGGTGTTCACAGGGGAGGTGGAATCTGGCTTAATCGGGGTGGTCGTGCTGTTGAAGCTGTCGTGGATGTCGGCGATCTTGCGATGGAAGAAGATGGCTAGTGAGTCGCACAGTTCTTGTGAGGGCGGGATGTCATTGGCGTTGGCGCTGGGGTTGGAGAGTGGTTGAAAGAACAGATAATCAGGAACAATTTTTAGCTAGTGGACATGACCTGACCTGACCTGGGGTTGGAGAGTTCCTTTGCGATGCTGAAGAGCTCTTTGCTGTCGTGCGTGTTGTTATCCAAGCGGTCTTTGAAGGCGGATCTCTTGGCTAGTCTGATGAGTTGGTGATGTCTGTGGGTGGCTTCCTTGTGGGCTGCGTGGTTGTCCGGGAGGGAGGAGCAGCTGGGAGGCGGGAGGCAGGGGTTAATGAATGGGCAAGGGTGGGCGGGGCAACAGGGGCAGCAGCGGCAGGAACTGCGATCAGGGGCACGGAGCGTGGAAAGACAGTGCCCAGGAATGGGCAGCAGAGACCGAGAGTGCAAGGCTCTGGTGGAGCTGAGCTTGAGCGTGGGGGGGAACGACCTACCTGGCAATGTCAGGGTCGCTCTCCTCAATGCGCCCAGCCCCCAAATTTAAGGGGAGCTGGGAGGTAGGAGCAGCTGCGAGGTGGGAGGCAGGGGTTAACGAATGGTTGCGGGGCCGCAGGGGCAGCACGGCAGGACCAGCTATCAGGGGCACGGGGGCAAAGAAAGACAGCACCCAGGAATGGGCAGCAGATACCGATGGTGCAAGGCTCTGGTGGAGCTGACCTGCAGCCGGGGGGAGCGACCTTCCTGGCAAGGTCAGGGGTCGCTCCATATTATTAGACCCCCTGAGGGCCCCCCTCCTACTGATGGAGTCGCATCTACATTAAATGTCTTATAGCCTACTCTATGCGGGTTTCTAAGGCCCAAGTCTCTTGTAAGAGATAGATGTCACTCTCTTCAATGTACCCATGCCAATCTGGATCTGTAAGGTTCTTGCTAAGTCCTGCTATATTCCATGAAATGAATATCACTAATTATTGTAACCTTATCTAGGGGCTTCAATACAACGGTCCGGGTTGTAGGTACAGTTCTACCCCCTTCCTCCATCTTTTGCTCTTGTAACTCTCCTAGGAACCATTCCTAGGTATTTAGATTCATTGAAATAGATAATACCGCTATAATGGAGTCAGTATCCTGTTTCCGTAATGTCACGATTTCCAATGTTACTGATGTTACTTCCACTCTGTGTGCTGTGATTGGTAGTCAATCAACAGCCTCCAAAGGTGATAATTCCTGGTATCTATTCAAGGTGGGTAAGGGAGTAATGATGTCAGACTCAAATTTTCCAATAGGTGGCCGGTAGAAGTAACCCAGGGTTAATGCATAGTTCCAAGTACTTTGGTTTGAAATTTCCTCATGTGCTCTTAACAAATTACAAACCATGTTTGGGACGCCTAAAATTTGTAACAATACAATCCCCTTGTATATTCTTAGGGGAGTCACCTAACCAATCCAACCCTGCGAACCATTAAGATATCATTCTTTTTTTAAGGATTACATTTTTTAAACTTGGTTAATCAATCAACAGTTTTATTTCTGAGGTTATACCAAGATTCCTTTTGTTCTCTTTTTAGAGTGGGGACGCCGGCTAAAATCAAAACGTATAGACATGCAGCTGGAGGGAGCTTTAGGATATCTGCATTAGGGATTAGGTCAGTTTCTTTTGGACCGTGTAATGTCTGTGAGCTATTGCCCATATTTAGTTGGTGCACAGCCACTTCAATTTGGAAATCAATATTCTGATCTTCCACCCTGGCTTCTATTAACTCAGATCTGCCTCTTACATTTCCTCCCCCACCAGGCATGTCAATTCTGGTTTGTTCTGCGGCTTGGCCACTACAAGTGTCCTTCCTTCTACTTATAAATGTATTTCTGGCTTTGACTATATGTTTTACCCCTTCCTCAGATAATCTTTTAGCATCCTCATTTGAGGTCACTAGAAGATCTATAGCCAGGTTTAACTGATCTATTTTTGCATCCACTGCCCTAAATTTAACGTCCATACATTCATTAATCTTGGTTTGCATGTAGTCTATTGCTGTTTTTAATATAGACGCAACAGAATGTTTTACCATCCTAGCACCCACAATAGGTAGGACAGAACATGAAATACAATCAGTCTCAGTTTCAGTTTGTGTACCTACAGTGATGTATGGAGGTACCTCTTGTTCGTACTCCTCTATTTCTTCTGATGGAATAATAGTTCCCCCTAGTTTCTTTTTTATGTCACCCTGCTTAGAACAGTTTTTGTTTGGTTTCTGGATCTGTTTAGATTTTGCTTTAGGAGCTTCCCTTTGTCTTGGGCCTCGTAGCCTCGTTGATATTCCAGGCCTATTAGTGTCAACTAAATTAGGGGTAGTTGGGATGCTCAATGTGGGCGATGTTGAGAAGTCTAATGGGTTAGAAGGTGGAGCTAATGTTGGACCAATGAATAAGGTTGTGATATAGTAGTCGGTATTGGTGAATTAACTTGTCTGTATTTCGGTAACCTGGCCGGGTCAAGTGATAGCCTTCTCTCTGCCAGTTCAATTTCATGAGATAATAGTGACTCTGCTCTTATTATAAAAGCGTCTAGGATGCTAGCAGCACCCTTCCGCCGATTCATAACTGTATATTTCTCTACTGAGCGAATACGTATAACCAACGACAATAGCGCGTTTATTTATATAAGACCAATAGCAAATAGCAATATTATGCACAGCCCCACAAAAAAATTTAAAGCAAAGCAAAAATAGTCCAGATTTTACATTTGCCCCTTCAGTCTATGCCAGACAAATATTTACCACAAAGCATATGCTTGAATAGTTCTAATACGGGACTTTAAGGAGGGTCTTAAAGGGTAGCACGAATCCAGACCAATCACGGACAGATGTGGGCAAGCATCTTGAGTTTAATGCGCAACAGGTGATGTGGTCATCAGTGAGGTCAGGGCCGGCGCTAGGCATGGGCAGTGTGGGCAGCTGCCCAGGGCCTCGCGCTCAGCACAATAATAGGGGGCCCCCGCTTTCACACGTTCACATGCAGCTCACCTATTCTCCGAGGCCCCCCTCCCCAACTCGATCACATTGCTAATGTATTTGTGAGCCGAGCAAGGTGTCTTGACCTCGCTGTTCAGGGCGGCATTCCTGGGTGTGAAAGGTGGGGGGAGGGTAAACAAGGGGTAGAGGATGTGAGAGCAACAAAGCCAATAATTACGGCAGCTCTCCAGAACAAGGGCGGGGCAGCTCCTCGGTTAAAATCCTGTATTGAAGAACTTGTCTGCCGTTTGTGTATTTCCTCTCCAGGAGATAGATGGCCCTTTGTTTCCACGATGAGCCAGACATCAGCAGATAAGGAGAGGTTGATGAGGGGAGGGGGGAGCATCTAGCTCAGAGTGCCACAGTAGGGCAGTGTTTATTTATTTTATGCGTTTTTAACTCGCGCTGACTTTACCAGAAGGTGTCAGAGCGCTTCACAATAGGAACAGTACTGATACATGAGGAGAAAATTCCAAGCGAACAAATTAAAAAAGCAAACGTTAAGTTACATGAGGCAAAAAAAGTGACAATTGTGAGCAAAGAAAATACAAGAGGTAGCAAACGGTACATTACAGGAGGAAAAAGTGACATGGGTACAGGTTACAAAAGCGTACAAAGTAGAAGTAGAGGTAAAATACTGCAATAAATGGAGGACAACTCAAACACAAGAACAAACGTTAAGGAGGCAATGGTGGCACTTGTGCTCAGCAAAGTGTCTCACTACTGCTTTGAGGCACAGGAGAGGTGGTCCTTATCCCCTGGGCCTCAAAGCACTAAATCAGGCTGTAAGGTTAGGCGTGGGGCCCCTTGCACTGGGACGTGTCCATTATCCAGTGCTTTGAAGTCCAGGGCAGGGGGCCCTCACAGCTCTCGACCAGGCTGCAAGGTGCAGATGTGGGGCCCCCTTTGCATCTGCTCCTCCAGGGCCCCCTCCCCACACAATCGCAATACACATCAAGATGTCTCGACCTTGCTGGTCCGGGCCTTGTGAGATTTCTGGGGGTGGGGGTGGCCGGGGGAGGGAGGACAAACAGAGAGGGGACTGCAATTATGTTGGCTCACAGTGTCCGGGGCGCGGCAGCACCTCTGTTAAGTACCAGCCATTCCGTTTCTGCATTTTGTTCCTAGGCGACAGAATGCCCCTTTGAGTCCAGGAACAGCCGGACATAGGTAAGGAGAGGTGGGTGAAGGGTGGAGGGAGCAGCCAGATCACTGGCTTTTTTAAACATTTGCAACACCCAGTTTTTTTTAATGAGAATATGCATTTAAAATGCATTTACGACTGCCGTGGTAGAGCAGGGTTTTGTGAAATGCCTTGGTATTGCTTCGAAGGGGCAGGGGAGGGGCCCCTTTCCCTGGGCCTCTAAGCACTAGACTGCTAGTGCAAGCTGCAAGGCCCAGATGTGGGGCCCCCCTTCCCTGGGCTTTGTAGCCAATACTCCCTCCTTCCATTATTTGAACCCCTGTGAAATGTATCCAAAAAAGAAACTCTTGCTGGAAAGGTAGTCTCTTTCTAAGATTTTTCACTTCCAAAGTGCAGCATCGGGAAGGAGAGCAAGACCAGAGTGTGTCGAAAAGGGGCCAGATTGATTTTATTCACATCCAAAACACGTTAGTGCCACTTTGCAGTGTTTGCCAATGAAGCACTACTTTTGTTTTCTTGTATTTCTCTGAACAGCATTTTTTGTTCTGAGTGAGGAAGCACCCCATTCCTGGAGGTACTGTGCCATACCCGTTTGATGGGCGGATAGGAAAACAAAATGCATGCCGCAGCTCTGTGTTCACAAATGTGGTCTTTTTAAACCATCCTGCTTACATTTTGTAAGGATCTAAGCAATGGACATTGAAAAGGGTCCCTTCTGGTCCTGTAGTCAAGTCCTTACCTTTTCATGGAAAAGCACTCACTGATTCTGAACAATGAGTGTAAAAGCGTTGAGGTTAGCATGTTATTCATGCTTACATTTCACATGCTGTACTTAATCTTGCATTCCCTATGAGTGTTTGCTTTTTCCAGTATGTTGCTTTTATTTTAGGCTCATATTGCTCTTGTCTAGTGCGTAATTTAGATTGTGTCGCATCGAGGTGTTTATTGCGGGGCGCAATTGGGTTGTAGGTGAAGGCAGTGCGAGTTTCTCTCAGTGGGGCAGTACGGTGGTCAGTGGGGGAGAGGATGTGGCACTATGGTCAGAGCTACCAAATTTGGAACTTTGGAACCAGGTTCAGCCTTCATGACCAGTCCACCATACCATTCTCCTGAGAGAGCACATTCCCATGCTAGACCTTAGAAGGCCCCGAAAGACCTTAGAAGAATGGTGTCTGAGCACCAGCAGGTGGACCATAGCGATGGCAAGTGCGAGTTAACCTTGAAAGCCTGTCCACTACAACCCCTATTGAAGCTCACTTCCAGTCTTGTGGGCAGGCCTACGAAGCAGCACACCTTAGAGCAACAGTTACTCTGTCACTGAGGTCACAGGACCCTTGAGCAGGGAGGCTCTAGAGCGGTGTGACCGGTGAGATCGCACTGAGCTGACTGTGGGTGGGGTCGTAATGTTTTTGAGTATATTTTGTTTTTAAAAGCACTTGCCGCCTCCTTCCTTGCCTCCAACAATTTTCGGCAACAATAAAAATATCATGATATCTCCGGTGATTAATGTTTCTTCCTTGAGAAAGATAGAGTTTCGTCAGGTGGAAGTTTTGACTTGTGAAACGGTAGAGCAGAGGGTTAATGTGCCTGCTCCAAAGAACATGTACTGTGCAGATCACTAAGTCAACATGATGTAAATAGGCCAGTGGGTTACTGCTTTTGTCAGAGATCCCATTGTTACTTGCAGTTTATAAGTCAAACTCCTAACACAGAACAATGAGCTACTAACTGTCATCTAAGAGCTACGTGCAAACACAGAAGGTATACATTAGAGCGTTATGTTTTTTTCCCCAGTCTTTGATTATCCTAATGATGCAAAAAGGGTTCATTTGGACAGAAATCAATTCTGGTTATTAAAGAGAATCCCCAACTATGGTATTACGTAGTATTACTGTGGTTACGAGTTTGTGTTTCTCCAGATAAATCACTATTAAACTATACTGCCTACTAGTAGGATTGTCATGTGACTCCTACACCTTGTAGTCCTTTGTCTTATGTAACATTACCTTTTGTGATTTACAGACGTATGATTGATTGTCTCTGTGTAATGTGTGTGATATAAAGTTCTCTGACACCCTACACTGATATCAGTGGCGCTGTAAATCAAATTGAATGCATCTGAGCAAGAATGTGGTTGTGGAGACTTGAGGGACACTGTTAAAGGGTGGTGGTAGTGAGGGAATCCATGTCAGAGCGAGTCATTGGGAGGGGGGGGAAACAAACATTGTTGCATAGGGCTCCACCAGCGCTAAAGCCAACAACTTATACTTCCTACAGTTCTAACACCCAATCAAAAACGCTGATTTGAAAACCACTTCAATCTGAAGCATACCTTCAATTCAATGTATGATTTAGCAGTGGTCTCGGTTGTTTTAAGTCTTTTTTATTCATGTACAACTTTATTTGTTTGCAATGGTGTCTTGTAATTTTGTATTATATGTGTTGTGTTTTTGCACATAACATAGTTCTGCCGAGTAAAGAGCCCACACATAAAGATTGTCCTATGACTCTGGGATCCTGGTGAGAGGATTTACGTTAAAATAAATGACTAAGTATTAATGTCATCCTAAGGTAGCACAATAATGGCACAGAAAGACAAGGGAGCCTTTTGAAACTTGCAATTATATCCATGTTGTGAGAGGTTTTCTCTTGTGTAATTTTATATTTTGAATGATCCCGCCCCTCATTACCTCCACAGGATCTCCCCCCTTTATGAGACAGAACTGGAATGTTTATCATGCAGTCATCTGGAAACAATCAGTTAACATGAGTAACAAATATCCATCTTTGTTTAGACCTGAACCTAGCTTTTCCATCCTAGTGACAAATGTAATCCATTTAATACAGTTTTAAAATATATGGACTTATTTAATTTGTATATTTATCTTTTTATCCATGTTACTGATATCCACATTAGATCTCTTTAGTGATGCCAAATAAGATCAATAGTTCTGCCATGTCACTTTCTGTGATGTCACTTCTTGTGATGTTACCAAGGATGGCTCCTCCACTAGGGCGGAGGAGTGTCACCCCACTGCTTTCTTGCAGAACGAGAGGCAGAAACATAAAATGCTAAAACTAAAATTTTATGTTTCTGCTTCTCGCACTGCGAGAAAGCAGAAGTGTTTGGTTGGGGGAGGGTTCTGCTCTAGGGCAAGGGAGGAGTGGCTTGCACACTGCTAAGGGCTCTGACTGTTTGGTCGGCCCTCTGGGGCCAACCAAACCAGTAATGCGCACTCTGGCTTTTTTGGTCTGGCTGGTCACCGTCCGGACCAATCACAACGCTGTCATTTCAGCTTTGTGATTGGCTTAGGAAAGGGAAGGGAGGCTGCAGGAGAGCAGAGACGACACCAGACGTGGAAAGGGAAGTTTAGTTTTATATTAACCCCCCTGCGTACCTTACCGCAAGAACCCCGCGAGACCCCCCACCCGCGAGTCATGCCGGCCGCGACTGGATGTTACATGCAAATTAGAGGGGCCTCACATCTTCCCTTTCGCCCGGGGCCCCAGAAGTTCTAGGACCGGCCCTGAGTGAGGTAGTAACATTAAAATAGACCAGTCCAATGGTAATAGCAGCACTGTGGCCCCCACAATATTATTTACCAGCAAGTAGGATAAGATGGCAGTCCCAGTTAATCTTTGGTAGTCCTGGCTGGAAATGAACCTGCAGTATTACACTTACTTTATTTGTCAGATCCACCACGGATATGCCAGCTTTTCATTTCATGTTGCAAATAATAAAGCCAAGAGACAGGGCCCTGCCCTGTCTCTTACTGTCGCTGACGGGTGCAGGACGGGCCTGTCCTTGGCCCGGGCTTTGCCCAGACGAGCCCGCGCATGTTCTGCGCTGCGGGAGCCCAGCCAAAGCTTTATGCACCGGCTGGCGCTTTGGTGCTGCGGGGCCCCTGTCACGAGATTTGCAAAGCCCCCCTGGGAGTTGTGGTTCTGGGCCGTCCGTAGCGAGTGGCAGTAGCAAGAATAACTGGTGGCTGCGGTTGCAGCTTTAGCAGCAGCGGCGTCGTTAGCAAAGTGAGTGAAAATGGCGTCCCGCTCATATTTGGATAGCTTTGTTATTCATCTCTGTGATTCAGTAGCTTTCCACCTTATTCTTGTCTCTGTCCCACTTAGAAGCATTACATTTAATTAAGGAAACCTTGTATATATGCACATTAAACACTACCAAAAGTATTAGACCTCCACTAAATCTACCACAACATACCAAAATTAGTGACAGCAAATTACTATATAATACTATAACAGTATTTTCCAGATCTTACATTGGAGCACTGGAGAGGCACTGTTTTTGCTCTCTTGCTCCCTGCACCCCCACTTCCCATCCCTGTCTCTTTCCTCACCACCCATTTTCACCCCCTCCCCCCATGATTGCTATTAACCCAGGACCTGGCACTTTTTTCCCACCTGCAATGGGATCGCCACGCAGTGTTTTTAAAATCTCTTTGTAATCATTGTTTTTTTAAGGCAGTTGTTATATTTGAACAACTCCCATACAAAGATAAGCGCTGCGGATGCACTTGCATCCCCTGTAGCCATCTTTGAATAGAATGTGTTAAAATATCAGAAAATGCATTCAGTGATGGGCACTGCAGATGCACATAATTTGGCTATATCTATACATGCTTTTTCTGATGATTCAACAAGTCTTGCTAAAATCCTGGCTGTCATATATGTGCGAGCTTTTAGAGAGGCACAAAAGTATGTATATAGGTACCAGACCTGGGGCCATTATGCCCCCCCTTTGTCTTTTAATAGATACGAACAACATTTTCCGAAAGTTGTTTTTTTAATAGTTTATGTTGAATTAAATAATTAAGTTTAAAATGTAAGATCCTCTGTTTAAAATAACTAAGAAACACCTAGCGTTACTACAGTGCATCCTTAATTGGCGAAATTGTCAAGCCAAAGCATTGCCTCTCAAAAAATAGTTCAACTTTATTGGTTCAGACTTTGAGGTCATGTATAACAAAGGCAAATGGATTTTTCTTTACAATTCTCTAGAAAGGTTAGTCTAATGGTGTAGAGGCTGCACAAAGTAGAAGGAGTGGATTAAAAAAATCATAATGGCCCATCAGACCAAGAAAGCTAGTATTACATTTTAGTCCATTTGAATTACCTTCCTCCAGAAGTGTCTTGTATCAACTTATCTTCTAAGTGACACTCAAATCCCAACAGTTGCAAATGTTTGGGATTATGATCACAGTCACTCCTATGTATAATTTGGAACTCGGAGACTAAATTAAATGCAGCCCAATGAATAAATCTGAAATCTAAAGTGGACCTCGGGAAGGCTCCCAGATAATAGGTGGCCTAAGTAGCATGCAACACAAATATTGTGCCCTAAATGTCATTTACCCAATAGTCCCTCAATGGAGTTTTTAACAGAAAATCTGCACAATAGTTAGGTCACATTACTTATCAGATGACATTTTTGATATCAATGGGGCATATTACCAAGCAATAGCGATAATTATCGCTATTGCTTGGTTAGAGACAAAAATGTACCGCTGAACTGCGGCGATTTTTATCTCAGATTACCAAGGTTTATCGCAAATGCGATAAAAATCGGCCGCAATGCATGAATATCGCTGAAAAGTCCGCGATATTCATGCATTACCGAGCTAATGCTCTTAGCCATGTTATCCACCTCCCATTGGATAATATGGCTAAGAACTGCTCAGGGCAGGTGTTAGCTTTGGAGATATTCGCGCTTAGCGCGAATATCTCCAAAAGTTGGTAATAGGAGATAGCTATGTTAGCGACTGTTTCCAGTCGCTAACATCTTGGCACGCCCACTTTGCATGTCATTAGTGATAAATATCACTGACATGCAAAGTGGGGCTCAAGATGGTCGCTATCTCCTACTAGCTGTTGCGAACTGGTGTTAGCGACAGCTAGGTAATAGGGAGATAATTTTATCTCCGCTTTCTTGGCTTTTAAAGCCAAAAAAGCAGAGATAAACCCCCTTGATAATATGCCCCCATATTCGTACATACAACTGGATCTCCAGTCTCCAGAAAAGCGAGTATAATGAGCTGGCTAGTCTTTCTCAAATCAGCTGCTGTTTGGTGCAAGATAACACTATAAGTATAAGTGCTGCACGAGAAATGAGCCTTTAATAGCCGAGCGTTCCAGAGGAAAAAAATGTTTAAGAATGTTACAACAACTACCACACAGACATGAGCCTGTGTTTTTGATCAGGGTCACACAGATTAGCGTTGAAATTCACATACCAAGTTATAATATCCTCTCGAACGTGATCATTCATCACTAGAAATTCCTCCAATGTAGCCTTGAGTTTCCTGGAGTGCAATCTAAGATTTGGAGGGTGGTAGATATTAAGAAGAAGTACTGACCTTGCTGCATTTGAGCTAGGAAATGAAACTATATGTACTACTAATAAATGTTCACTTGACAAACAAAAAAAGGGAACTTATTATATATTTAAATTGAACGCTACTAAACTCGACAGATTTCCACAATGTCTACCACAACATACACAAATTAGTGACAGCAAATGACGGTAATATTATAAAAAAATTTAATTTAAATAGGCCATTAATTTAATCAAAAAGATGCCTGCGAATTCCAACCGCATTCAATTATAGTATGTGATGTGAACCTGAAGTACCACCTTCCAAAAAGGTAGTGTTTGGGTCTCATTTGGGTGCCACTTAGGGGCATATTTACAAGCCAGTATCGCCACCACAACGTCACTTGTAGTGACGTTGTAATGGTGATGAGGCCCTTGCCTTATTTCCAACATGGCTTAACGCTGCCTTGTAAATAAGGCTCCCTTTCATGCTGTACTTAGCGTGAAAGGGGAGGGCAATGGGTGTTGAGGTGGGCGTTTCACTGCATCACCCATTGATTTTGACGCTACCCCCTATATATAAGGATGGCGCAAATAGGAGGCAGTGCCAAAATTAAGACTAGAGAAAACCTGGTCTTACCTTGGTGCAATGAGGGGAAATGCTTTATTTCTCCTCGTTTTGGCTGTTTTTATGTGTGCTGCGTTGTGCAGCACATGCAGAAACAGCAAATTGGCTATGATTGATTATGGAAAGTAAGGTCTCCCTTCCTGCACATAAACAATCATTTAAAACAAATTCGGTTTTTCAAGTTCTATGTTTGCTGTATTAAGCAGCACACATAGAACTTGCAACACGGTTTTAAAAAATTGTTTATGTGCATGAAGGGAGACTATCATCTCCTTGTGTTTGCTTTGTTTGCCTTAAGTTGGGAGGGTATACCAAGCTGTGGGTCCCTTGCTCGCTTTGCCACTGGATTCACGCTAGCCTGGCTGATGAGGGCTGTTTGCCCCAAACCGGTCCCAGGATGCCTGTTTCCAGTCCAGGGAAGACATGGCTTGGCAGTTCGGGCTGGACTGTTCCCATGAGGCACAGGGTCAAGACTGATTTGCATATAGCTGTGTCTAAACTGGAGTGGCGAAGTGAGCTAAAGAACGATAATGGATTCAACCCAGATCTGTGACTGGGGGTGAGTGTATGAAAAGTTTTAGCACTCCGGCCATCATCTCCTTGCGTTTGCTTTTTTCACCCTAAGTTGGCAGGGTATACCCAGACGTGGGTCCCATGCTCACTTTGCCACTGGATTCAAGCAAGCCTGGATAATGAGGGCTGTTAGCCCGAAACCGGTCCCAGAATGTTTTTTTCTAGTCCAGGGAAGACATAGCATGGCAGTTTGGGCTAGACTGTTCCCATGAGGCACAGGGTCAAGACTGATTTGCATATAGCTGTGTCTGAACTGGGGTGGTGAAGTGAGCTAAAGAACGATGATGGATTCGACCAAGATCTGTGACTGGGGGTGAGTGTCTGAAAAGTTTCAGCGCTCGTCCATCTTCTGCTTTGTTCGCCCTAAGTTGGCAGGGTATACCCTGATGTGGGTCCGTTTTTCACTTTGCCACTGGATTCAAGCAAGCCTGGATAATGAGGGCTGTTAGCCCGAAACCGGTCCCAGAATGTTTTTTTCTAGTCCAGGGAAGACATGGCTTGGTAGTTCGGGCTGGACTGTTCCCATGAGGCACAGGGTCAAGATTGATTTGCATTTAGCTGTGTCTGAACTGGGGTGGCGAAGTGAGCTAAAAAACGATGATGGATTCAAACCAGATCTGTGACAGGGGGTGAGTGTTTGAAAGGGTGAGTGTCTGAAAAGTTTCAGGCTCCATCCATCATTTCCTTGTGTTTGCTAGTGGCACCGTCCTGCACATAAACAATCTTCCCCTCACCACAGGCACCCTTGCACTCTGGTGCAAGGGGGCCTGCATTGGTGCTATGCAGCTATGCTTTCCAAAGTCAATGTAAGTGCTAATGGCTGAAGTGCTTTGGCTTTAAGCAACTGAAAGGACTGGATGTTGTTTTCAAGAATCAGTGCTCTGCTTTTTTTAAAGCCAATGTAAGTGCTAGTGGTAGAAGTGTTTCAGCTTTAAGCAACTGAAATGACTGGCAGTTGTTTTCAAGAGTCAGTGCTCTGCTTTCCAAAGTCAAGTGCGCCAGCGCAGGGGAAAATGCAGGGCTGTACCATATTCTAGAAATATGGTGCAACCCTGAGTTTCTAAAGTGACGATGCGTGTCATTAGCCTTCTTCGCCTAACATCACCCTTTGCCCATTTATTGTCAAATATGCCCCTTAGTTTGATGATATAGTTGCCCCCATTGGGGTTTTCCTCCTAATGCTGATTTGGGAGTTTACAAAGAATTGGCATTATTGGCATTCAGTAACGCTGAAAGCTAATCACTGCATTTGTAGCATGCAGTAATGTTGGATCTTAATTACTGCAACCAAAATTACCTTATGTGGAACTGGGTATAATACATATACAACCTTTAGTTCAAACCTGAAGGAATTATGCTGGTAAATGGCCCTACAATCAGAAACAACATGTAGGAATTATTTGGAAAGCAACATTGGCCAATGTTATTCCCCATTATGTAGGGAATCCATAGGGGGATTAGTGTTCACAGTAATTCCAGTTCCCGTAGTCGCCAATGCACTGTTATTGATAATTTCAGATATAAAATAACCGCACAGCAATTACAGCAGTACATATAATGTGGGCCGCTGACTGTTATCAAAAATGATTAAAAGCTGCTAGAGTGAAATAATTACGTTCGATAATGCGCTGAAGCTAAAAAATATATATAATTACTATCCGACAAGGCAAGACTTACAGAAAATGGCGCAGAGGGAAGATAAGCCAGTGATGAAAAGAAATATTTTAGAGAAGTAATTAACCTTCTTTTCAATTTTTTTAATTGGTCATTGTGGTAAACAATGAACCCTAGCATGAATAGGTTCAGTATGGAGCCCAGATCTATATGGTGAACTAACTACACAAGTAAGTTTACCATTATTTTCATGTTCTGTTAAAACAGATAACCAGGTCTGACAGGACTTTTTACTTTTTGTTAGACTTTGCTTGGCAGAGAACATTTTAGATATCCAAAAATTCGAAGATTTGTATTACCAAAGTAATTGTCAACGTTATAGAAACGAATTCTAAAGGAGCACATAACATATTATGCTCTTGGTGGAGGTCGAGGACTTTTCGAAATAATGAAAGCGCTTCCGTCTTGTTCTTAAAATTGTTGTCATGAGAACAGCGATTGCATTAGTAGAAACCATCCTGCATTTTAGCAGCCCACGTAGATAATGTTCTTAAAAGTCAGGTAGAGAACATGAAAATCATAATTAGAAGAAAAAGCAACAAACACTGATATGAAACAAAAGGTAGATGGAAAATGGAAAAAAAACTGTATGAGAACAGCCATGTTCCTGTTTACAAGTTAAAGAGATAAGGTGAGTGGAGAAATTGAATTAATCACTTGGGAGAGCGGTACACAACAATTTAAGCTAATATCTTGCTAGTTCAAAACACAGTTCACCTCAGAAAACTGCCTCACCACTGGCGGCCTAGGCACAAACAGCAGGTTTTCCCCCTAGAAAAGTGCGATACGATCGAGTAGCCCGAAAATAATATTACATTCAAGAAACAATAAAATCAAATTCCAAAACTAAGTTAAAAAAAATCAAGACAAATTTAAAAAGCAAAATGACACAAAATGGAAGAAATAAAATTAAAAGAATCAGTTGTATGATTTGTTTAAGTATTAGGGCAAAAAGTATTCAGGAAACACTAAGCATCATTTAAAGTCAGTGTTCGCAGTTGGGCACGACCTAGGTCTTATTTCAGGCTTACCATGATAGAGAGTGGATTATGTAAGCATGTAAGGGTGGTCTGCACCCTGCAAGGTCAGTAGAGGCCCTGGATTCCACTCCACTGTCGGAGGACTGCCAACGATATCTAGCCATCCCTGCCCACCTGGCAGGGTTGTCTATACCTTCAGAGCTTCTATTGATGTTGCAGAAGCTCTGGAAGCAAGGTCCACACCAGCCCAGATTTGTAAACAATGTGTGCCAATGAAAAGTGGAGCACAGTAACCCATTGGTGTTAACTTTCCATTGTAAAAATATTTTTTACCTGGAAGGTTGGCCTTTTTTCACCCCAGAAAGTGTTTTGCTGTGCTTTGCCTTGTCGTTCATCAAGGGGGCATTATTGGGTATCTACATTGCAAACATATTTTTTTAACCAAAGCCTGATCGACCAAGGTTGACAGTTAAGGCTTTGCGTCCAACACTAAAAACCTCCTTAAAGTAGGCATGATCAGGGCCAGATTTAAAATGTGTGCACAAGCCACTAAGACAAAATGCTACACTGCACGGCGTGAAAGGGAAAGTGCAGGAATGCACCATATCTATCAAGATATGGTGCATTCCTGTGTTCTGCCTGCACTGGTGCACAATTTGCAGTCTAGTGACAATACAGGCACCATTGCGCCATGGAGCAAGGTGGCCTGTGTTACAGGTAGGATTGTTTTTGTGCAGAAAGGTGTTACTTCTGCACAAAAACAATCCTTTGGTCCTGGTCTTTCTCCAGCCAAGGCTCACAAGGTGTTCTGTGTACTTCACTCCCAACTGGGAAGCTTTCTATCCCACACAGGACAGATATTTTCTATCATCTTTTACATCCTGCAGGTGGTACTGGGGGCAGCCAACGGACCATTTGAGAGCATTTACCATCCGTGGATTAATATTGACAGCAGGTCTCCATCATAAGCATGCTCAGACAGAATCCTTTGAGGCTGCACCAGTTCTAGGAGTAATTTTGTAGCTGGTGGTGTGGTACCCTAGTCTGTGACTCCTGATCCAAGCCTTTCTGTAAACTATCCTAGAAACCTTTGTTATAGATGATTGGACCAATTCCCATATCTCCCAAATTCCTTCTAGAAACTCCCATATTGTAATCAGAATCCAACTAACCTGACTGTGCTGGACCAGCATTTCCACCAACTGGGAGCAGAGGCCACTATCCCATAGGCCCCTTGTTAACCAATATATGACTAAACCAGACCCCATCTTTGGACTGTGTACTCTGTCAGCTATCACATTCCAAAATAAGTAGCAAGTGATTACCTCTCCCAATATTCCTGCCAGCAGAAGCAGTCTGTTGGATTTGGCTCTCTCTGCTGGGTCACCCTCAAACATTTTGCCTTTTACCCTCCATTTTTTTACTAAATTCATTGTGTTGGCCTTCGGAATTGGTTCACGTTACCACTGCTAACCAAATTGCTTGCACTCACTCCACTCAAGCATGGTTACATTGGCTTATACCAAATTGGCATATTTAATTTACTTGTAAGTCCCTTGTAGAGTGGGAAACCATATACCTGTAAATTAAATGCTACTAGTGGGTCTGCAGCACTTATTGTGCCACCCACTTAAGTAGTACTTCAAAACATGTCCCAGGTCTGCCAATGCAGCCTGAATGCAGGTTTAAACTGCCATGTCGACTTGGCAATACATCTCTTTGACAATCCTTAAACTCCCATTTTCGTATGTATAAGTCGTCCCTAAGGTAGGCGCGATGTGGCCCATGGGGCAGAGTGCTGTGCATTTAAAAGGATTTGCAGTCCTGGTAGTGAACAACTCCCAAATTAATTTTTCACTACTGTGAGGCCTACCCCTCCAACATGATAACATCAGAGATCCCTTATTACATTTAAGGTGCTGTAATTTCCAATTGGTATCAGGTAGCTATATCATGTTTGGTGTCTATGATAAACCCTCTTTAATTTTTATTACAATTTTTAAAATGGCACTTTTAGAAAGGTGGCATTTTTCTGTCCTTAGCCCCTTTGTGCCTGTAGCCTGGTTTCGGTAAAACAGGGTGTAACTTATTCCTCCCAGACAGTCACACAATAGAGGAATTAGCCACACTTGAATGGGCCATCTGCAGGCAGGATGGGGACAGAGCTGAGCATAGCCCATTTTCAAATGAATAGCCTGTCCTCTGCCTCTAAACAAAGGGCATACCAACCTCACATTGTCACTGCAGCCAGGCCAGCTCAGAGCCAGGGCAGGAGAGTCCGGAAATTCCATGCACTCCAAAGCCACTGTCTAGAGCTTCTCCTACATTTCATAACCAAGGCACCAGGATACAAAAGTAATACCTCAGACACCTACTCTGCAGTACACATCTGGCACTGTGGATACTCTGCTCTGAAGTACTGATGCCCTGTTGGATTGCATCCCTGTTGTCCTACTGCCCTTCTATCTTCTGCCTGGGTGCAAGGACCGGATCTTCAATTGTCCCAGGACCTTCAGAATGACTGACAAGGGCGAGTTTGCTGGCCACCTGTTCAGAGCCACAGGGACACAAAGGCTTCCTCCATCTTGAACCAGTACCCGGGCCCAGCCTGAGGGAGTCCGGACACTCCAAGTGATGCTCCACCAGTCCTGGACCCTTGGAAGTGATGCCTAATATACCCAGATAGCCAAAATCTAAAAGAGAGGATGTAGAAAATATTTGGCTATAACTGCTCAGAGAACCAGAAGGAGACCGGGACCAACCTGCTTGCCTAACCACCCAAGGTGCATCACCTCTCTGCTTGATTTTGAGCTTTTCACACTACTTTTTTCTCTGCAGCAGCAAATCCGTTTCAGCAGTCCTTCAGCACAGGGGTATCTGACCTCATGGAACTGTTTTTTGCTATAGTCCTTTGCCTCGTGCCACTGGAGACTCTCGACTTCCATTTCACAGACTAAGTCCGAACCTAGAAATCTTCCCTGCAGCTTTGACCCGAGGCTATCTGATGATAACACTCCCTTCTCAGACACCTCCTGCAGCTTTGCCCCGCTGAACTTTACTTCTCAGAAAAAAAAATTCAGGAATCTTTTTTAAGTCCGAAGGTAAGCGCTGACTGAGCCATATACACTTCTTGTATCTGAACCATGGTCCAATGGGTTGCATATATTTTTATATTGACCTGGTCTCAGACAACTAAATGTCAGCGGTTGTCTCTTTGATCTTTTAGGCTTTAGATTCACTAAAAACATTTTAAAATCATAATCGGTTTTACTGATTGGTCTTTTGAAATCCAATAATGTATTCAAACTTAAACTATTTTTCTAAATTGGTTTGGGATTTTTGTGTTGTGCTTTCACTTTATTACTGCTTGTGTGCTGCATGCATACTTTACACATTTCCTCTAAGATAAGCCTGACTGCTTTTAGTGTAAGCTATTATGGGTTAAGCACAAGTCAAGTTAGTGACTTTTTGTGGCTCACATGCAAGTGCCTGTTTTTCGACCAAGGCACCACCACCCCAGTCAACCAACAACTCAATTTCAGCAAAGTCCTACTTTGTTCTGTTTACAGAAAAGCTTTTCACAAGTCATCAAAGCTGATCACTGTTAGTGGAAGTGAATGAATTCAGCATTTCTAAAGCTCTCAGGAGGAAAAAATTATGACTTTACAAAGTGGCCTTTTTGCGATATTAAACAAAATTCTGCCTGCGCAATTGAAATAGTTGTTTTCTGAAGCAGTGCAAAGTTAACTTTTAATCCCAAGCAGGCATGTACATTCAAAAATCTACATTGAAGTGTATAATGAAAAAGCACTTTGTCACTGAATGGACTTGTCCTAATATTTAGCTCCTGCCAGTTTTACAAAGTAGACACACTTAGGGGGATATTCTCAAGAACGTGCGATAATCATTGTCAAAATCAGTTAACGTAATCTTTAATATCGCCATCTATCGCGCGTAAATAACTCTGTTTCAACGTCGTATTCTCAACACGGGGGTAACATGCGATAGTCTCCCGACAACGCATCAAATGTCTGCGATAAACGTCCCTGGACAGTGATAAAAACCTAAAGCCCAATGTAAAAAACTTGCAATGGGCACAACTGCGACAAAAAATCCAGTGAGAAGCAGTACCAGCCAGCAAGTCCCAAAAGTCAGGCGTCCAAAATCACTATAAAAGTGGCAACCAGGGGCGTGGCCAAGATGGCAGGCTGAGAGGTCGCACTCGCCGAGGGCTCCCGGACCCCTGAATTCCTGCACCGCTCGTAACCGCTGATTCCCCCCGGATCACGCGGCGACTGAGCCTGGTGCCCCCGGTGGAGGTGTGGAGCGACTGCTGAGCCTGGTTTGCGCCGTCGGGGGTGATATTCTGACCGGTAAAGCCTGGGTCGAAGCCCGCTGAGTGGCCTGTGTGTGAGCCGGAAGCCGCGGGTCTCCCGACCCTCGGAGCCTGACGGAGCGCTCTGCCTCCTGTGTGTGAAGCCCGCAGCAGTGCATGTACTGTCGGAGTGGGAGTCGGCAGCGGCTTCGCGAGCGGAACGGAGTTGTCCACCGGCGGTTGTACGGAGCGGAGCAGCGCGGAGGTGAAGGGCGGGGGCGGAGCCGGCATCGACTTGCTACGCCGGCCCGTGGCTTGAGGGAGCTCGTATTGAGAGGCTGCTCCGGCCAGCTGTCGGTGGTGGAGCAGTGGAACTGGGCTCCTGGAGCAGATCTCCCCCTGGAATTGCGGTCCCCGGCGTCCATCGCTCCGTGAGTTAGCCCACCGGCCGGATTTCTAGATCCCGAGACAGAGAAGGGACCTCCATTTTGGGCGTTGGCCTCTCGATATCACAGGGCGGCCATTTTGTGGACTCCGGCCCGGCAGCTCGGCCTTCCTAGTGCTCTTTGTGTGGCGCTGCCCCCGGCTGGTGTATGGCCGCACCGGTACGGCTGCTCTCTTTGCTGGACAGTAAGCCTCAACGTCCTCTACTCAGCTGAAATGTCGAACGCTAGAGGACAGAGAAGGGGCGACCGAACCTTGCCGGACATGCTGGGACGCGGCGCCCTACGCAGTGGAGGAACCCAACCCACCACGACCTCCCCAGCCCCGGCCAGGGGTGCAGATGGCGGAGAACCCCCGGTGACGAGATCATTTCTTGAGTCACTCTTCAGCTCCTTACTGGAGGACTTTCAAACGCTCAAGCGTGAGGTGGCCGGGGAGGTTCGTGAAGTACGGAGAGAGATGGACTCCCTGGGGGAACGTGTGAACACAGTGGAGGAAGCGGGTCACTCCAGGGATGAGGAGCTCACCCATCTGCAGCAGGAGGTCCTGCGACTGCGGGAACAACAGATTGAATTGCAGGCCCACGCCGAGGACCTTGAAAATCGGTCCAGGCGGAATAACATACGGGTCCGCGGAGTGCCGTCCGGCGAGGAAGGTGAAGACGTGACTGCATACCTGGTGGCCCTCTTTCGTGCGATCCTGGGGGAGTCGGAAGACTTTCGGATCCGCATAGACCGAGCACATCGGGTGGGTCGCCCTCGCAGAGCCACGGCGCCCGCCCCGGACATTCGGCCTTCCTCCCAGACTTCCCCCTGAAGGAGCGGATCCTCCGAGAAGCACGAGGGCAGCAATCTTTCCGATTCCGAGACCACCCTGTGACCCTGTTTCAGGACTTATCCACGGTCACGCTGCAGAAGAGGAAATCATTCAAGATCGCTACTGACTTCCTTCGAGAGCAAGGGACACAGTACTCTTGGGGGCACCCTTTCCGCCTGATTTTTCGATGGAACGGTGTTCTGCACCAGCTCCGGTCCCTCCAAGATGTCTGCGCGGTGCTGGGCCTCACAGCATCAGATACGGATACCCCGGCTCCGCGGCGGAGGCGAAGCACTCGTGACGGATGGCAGCAGGTGGGAGAGAGAGGCTCTCCCCCGTTGGAGCGACCGGGCTCGCCCACGATCCGGGCGGACATGGCGGCCGCCATCCAGGAGGCCTCCAGAGTGGCGGCAAATGGCGAAGTGGCCCTGACGGCCTGAACTCACTCCGGGGGGAGTCTGCTCTAGCTTGTTCCTTTTGCAGGTGCGGGGATTCGGGGGGGGGCTGGGAGGAATGGCGAGTGCTGGAGGTGGTGGCTGGACGTCCACTAGACTGATTTACCACGGCCTTGTCCGTTAAGGACCGGACTGGGACAATGTCTTTTTTGCAAAGTTTGAGAAGTGGGGTGTGGGGACGGGACTGGCGGGTGGATGTTTTGATTTCGAGGCCTAGAGGGGGGGCTTGCTGCTGGGGGTGGTGTAGATTTGGTTGTGTGGGATCTCGGGGGGCAGGGGGGGTCTTTCTAGTTGCGGGGTGTTGGGGTTTGGGGACTGTACTGTGCCGTTGGACTGTTCAAAGTTGCTCTGTGTTGAGACCTCGAGTGGTGCCTTCTGTGTTTGCCTGCTGGGCTTTGCTTCTTGGTATGTGCCCCACTGAGTCCCCTCCTTGATGGCTCTTAAAGTGCTCACTCTAAATGTGAAAGGGCTGAATAATCCGGTTAAGAGGCGGGCAGTGTTATCCTTGTTGGAAAACTCACAGGCGGATATCTGCCTGTTGCAGGAGACCTATTTGCTAGCTAAGGACTGCTCAAGAATGCGTACCCCCAAGTTCCCCACGCAGCTGTTCTCCTCTAGCGCCTCCAAGACAGCAGGGGTAGCGATCTTGTTCTCTAGGGGGTTCAGGGGAGAGGTCGTGTGCAAGGTAGCAGAACAGAAAGGGAGACTTCTGGTATATAGGATCAAGATGGGGGGTTTAGCACTGACTGTTGGCACCATCTACTGCCCCAATGATCATCAGGACCAATTCTTGCACAGGGCACTGGAGGACGTGGCATCCACCTCTGATAGGCACATAGTGTTGGGGGGTGATTTAAACCTGGTTTTCGATGCGGCAATGGACAGGTCTGTGCAGCGGCGCCACCAGTTGGGTGAGCTTTCGGGCTCGATTCGCACTAGACTTGAGGAGCTGGACTTGCATGACATGTGGCGCCACCTACACCCTACCACCCGCGCATACTCCTATTTCTCACATGCCCACAGATCCTATGCGCGACTGGACCATCTACTTGTGTCGGGCCCAATGCTCCTTCTGGCTTCGAATGCAGATATGGGGGTCCTCTCTCTTTCCGACCACGCTCCGGTGGAGGGCGCTTTCACTCTGCCGCCGACGGTTCGGCCGAGAGGGGTCTGGCGGCTCCGAGACACGCTATTGCACAGGCGGTCAGTGGTGGATCAGATCCGGGCGGCCCTTTTGGATTTTCAGACCGTGAACGATAATGAGGATACTTCTCGTGCGACACAGTGGGCAGCCCTGAAGGCGGTGCTCCGTGGCGAATTTATAGCTATTTCCTCGGCCGAGAATAGGGACCGACAGCTCAAGAGGGATGAGCTCACCCGGCAGGTGAGGGAGCTGGAACAGGTTCATCTTATGCTGACCTCTACACCGGGGAGGCCCCCTCGGCCCAGGCTGAGGTGGACTATCTGGATTCGGTGCCGCTCCCGTCGTTGACACTGGATCAGGCTCAGTATCTGGAGCGCGACATCCGTGTCGAGGAGGTGATCACGGTGATATCCCGGCTCAAATTGGGCAAGGCCCCAGGTCCGGATGGCTTTATCCCTCTGTTTTATAAGACCTTTTGTCAGGAGCTGGCGCCTCTACTGACCCGCCTTTTCAACTCCTTTGCGGAGCCGGGTGCCATCCCCCCCGAATTTCTCCAGGCCACGGTCTCCGTGATCCCGAAGCCGGGCAAGAACAGGACCGCCTGTGGGTCCTACCGTCCTATCTCGCTGCTGAACACAGATTTGAAGGTGTTCACCAGTATATTAGCTGCACGTCTGGCGTTGCACCTCCCGGGCATGGTTGATTCGGACCAAGCGGGCTTTGTGCCTGGTAGGCAAACAGTAGACAACACAAAGAGGGTGACCCACATCCTTGAGAAGGCTTCCAGGATCCCGGGGGAGAGGATGCTCCTGTCCATAGACGCGGAGAAGGCTTTCGATAGGGTGCACTGGCCCTACCTAGAGAAGGTCCTGAGCAAGTTCGGGATTGGGGAGAAGTTCCGTCATCTGATCTTCAATTGTTACCGGTTCCCATCTGCAGTAGTCCGAGTGAACGGAGGCAGCTCTCGACCCTTTCCCATTGAACGGGGTACGCGACAGGGGTGCCCACTGTCCCCTTTGCTCTTTGCTCTATACATGGAGCCATTTGCTCAGAGGGTTAGGCAGAACCCCGACATTGTCGGTGTCAAGATGGGTGAATTCCATCATGCGATCAGCCTGTACGCGGATGATGTCATTCTGACGCTGGATGACCCGCGGAGGTCGCTGCCGGCTTGCGTAGAGGAACTGGACCTATTCGCCGACGTGGCGGGCTTCAAGGTGAACCTGGGGAAGTCAGCCGCCCTTGATATCTCGCTTACTAGCGCCACTAGAGCGGAACTACAGAGGCTTTACCCTCTGAGCTGGTCCAAGGACCGGATCCCGTACTTGGGGATCCTGTTGGCGCCCTCCCTCCCGGAGATGGTCACGGCCAATTATGCGGCTTTGGGCACGAAAATCAGGGAGGAATTAGGCCGGTGGGATAAGGGTACGCTGTCGCTACTAGGTAGGGTGGCCGCGGTGAAGATGACCCTCCTGCCTCAGGTGCTTTACCTCTTCAGAGCGTTGCTCTGGGGTCGGCGGTGCAAAATATTCTCATACACTGGCGCACTACCACACTTCCCTCGGTAGTCGGCTGGCTGCATAGATTGTGGCATGTCCTTGGAATGGAGAAGATGTCCTTAGTAGCCCTGGGAGATACTGATACCTTTGAAGAACTGTGGGCGCCCTTTCATAGCCTGTTATGTTCCGAGTTTCGGGAGATCACCTGCCCCAGATACCTTAGGTTGTTAAGGCTGACGCCGCCACCGGACCCGCCTGTCTGACCGGGCGGGGTCGGTACGGTATAGCGGGGACTATTGGAGAGTTGAATGAAGAGGAAGCTGAAGATAATGGCACAGTACAGGGGGTGGGTTGGGGTATGGTAGTTAGGGGTTCTGTGTGGTTGGGTAGGTTTTTGGAGCGGGGATGCTTCTCCACCCTTCACCCCCCCTTTTTCCTTTTTCCCTTTCCCCCTCCCCCCTCCCCATTTTCTTTATTTTTTCTTTGTCCCCCCCCCCTGATTTTCTCTTCCTCTTCCCTATCCCGTCCTTCCTTCCCTCCCCCTTCCCCCCCCCTCGTTACTTGTACGTGACCACAGGTGCGACAGCTGTGCTCCCGAGTCGGATGGAGCCTCTTGCAAAGTTGTAACTGCATTGTTGTACTTGCTGTATAATGCGCACTGATGGTGCGGTTCCTGTGGTTTATTTGTTCCTTGCCCTATTGTGTCCTACCCCACCCTGCTTCAATAAAATACTTTAAACCTAAAAGTGGGAACCAAAAATCCAAACAAGACCCAAACAACTGTGTAGCACCATGGAGGTAGCCGGCCAAATACAGAGGACAACCAGAACCCCACAAGCCCCAGGGAGGACCAGCCTGGGACCATCATTGGGGAGACGGTGGCAGGAGTTGGGGGACTGGACACTGCACAACATGACCTGAGCCAACAGCAACAGGGTGAGTAACGACCAGTGACTAGGGGGACGGGGGAGATGGGCCAATGGCACACATGCACAAGTAAGCATAGCACATCTGCGGAAAAACCATGCCCAAGAGTCACAACTCCGACCAAGAGCCCAATTTACCCGAGTCTGCAAAATCTCAGCACTGCATAAGCACAGAAGTGAAAGGCACACTGCCTGAAAGGGATAAGAGCCAGCCAAATCAGAGCCGTAGGAGCAACTCACCCACAATATAGCACATACACATAAGATGGAGAGCACCCCAACATTGACAACAGATAGAGGACACAACTGCTCCTGCTTGTGTGTAGAAAATGGCCATTCGCATTCGGCATAGCAGGAAACTGTGAGATGACAATGTACAAGTACAATCTCACATCTCTGATGGTGTAGAAATGCCAAGTGTCCTGCTTCAAATAGGCATCTCCTCATAAACAGTCACAGTGTACATTGGCATGCAGTCTGACAGTAAACTTGTACAATGTGTGAACATACATGTGTACACAATGTCAATCTGCATTTCTCCATCACATTACAGAGGACGATCAACACCTCCTGCAGAGCAGACCCAACAAAACAGCACTGATGATGAAGAGGACCTCCCCTTCATCTACACCAACGCACTCCAACAGCTCAGGGACAGCTCCGGCACCTCACCTCCATGAGCAGGGCAGCCCAGCTGCATTCATGACACCCCACCCTCTGCACTGACTACACAGCAGGAGGCACCCACCACCACAGCTGTCTCCCAGAACCCCCACGACCAACAGATGGCCTTCCAACGCCATGTCAGGAGGAGATGTCTGACCAGCTGTGGGTGGGGTTCAACCTCATTGCAGCCAAACTAGTTTTCATACGAGGGTGTCTAAGTCCCATCAGGGACCACTTACAGTCCCTAACGGACACCCACTGTCTGCTCCTTGCTCTACAACAAGCTATGGCTGACATCACTGGAGTCATGACTCTTTACCAAGAATAACTGTCTAGTCAGAGTGGCTCCAGCGATGTCACCCGGGATTTGTTTGGGACACATGCGGAGGATCATGGAGAACATAGAGCAGGTGCATTAGGAAAGAATGCTTGCCACGGATGCACACCAGTGAGATGTAGCTGTGATCTTCCATGCCCTGCAAATCCTCATCATGGCATTACCACCACAAGGCGCAGATGGATGCTGGTGCTACTACTAAATCATCTCCTCCCCCTGAAGTGTCAGTGCCACACAGTGCAGCCGACATTCCACCTCCGGCCCCTGATGTGTCACTGCCACACAGTGAGGCAGACAAAACACCAACACAACCATGTGAGGCACCTGACACATCAGAGGACGAAGATGATGATGAATCTGTCTTTGTGGTAAGAATGAACTGGTAGTATTCATCTCTGCCTTATGGCCGGCTTCAGCTTGGTTCTGCCCTCTGCATCATGCCCAGGAATAACACCTCCCAGTGTCGCCCTATACACTGAGCGACACTCAACTTGGACCTTGACATAAACTGACTTATTTGGTTTGGTTACCAATGACACTGCAATCACACAGCAGACTGTAGTCTTCCACTCCCTTTGAACTTGTCAATCCCAAAAGTCTCTGGCTGGCCCTCCACGGGCCAACAATGTAAAGTGGGGTTTGCATGGCCGTGTACTGGTCCAGCTTCAACACTTCACTGAATGTGAATAAAACGTTCCAATTCACACAGATGTGTCATGGCCATTGTTAGATCTGGGGGTCTCTAGTTGGAAATGGTGTTCACCTTTGTCCAAATAAGGACCATTACTTCAAAGTCAGGATAAGGGGATTACACTCCTTAATAACCTCTGCTCACCCCCTTGGTAGCCTGGCACGAGCAGACAGACTTACCTCAAAGGCAGTGTGTTAAGCAGCTGATGAGGTCTGGGAGAGCCTCGGTCTCCTCTTCCATTCCATCATCTGTTGCTAGGAGCATGCCACTTCGGACCTTTCTAAGTGGGGCTTCAGGCGGTTACCATGTAGGACCCTCAAAGGGTTCCTGGGAGACTGCAAGTTCACCAGATAGGTGACATCACTCTTGCGCTCCACCACCTCATATGGACCAGTCCACCTGTCCTGGAGCACACAAGGCTCCACAGGGGCCATGACACAAACTTTCTGTCCAGGTTGAAGCTTAACCAGAGTGGCATTCTAATCGTACCACCGCTTCATCTCTTCCTGGCTGGCTTCCAGATTTGCCTGAGCGAGGTCTCTGAATCGCTGAGTCTGGTTCCTGAAGGCCAGCATGTAACTATATACATCCTGGGGAGGTTTCTTGAGAGATTGCTCCCAGCCTTCCTTGACCAGACTCAAAGGTCCTCTTACCTGGTGTCCATACAAAAGCTCTAAGGGGCTGAACCCTAGGGACTTTTGTGGCACCTCACAGTAAGCAAACTGAATGCATGGCAAGAGGACGTCCCACTTACGCCTCAATGGTTCCTCAAGACCCATGATAATGCTTTTAGGGTCCAGTTGAATCTTTCAACCAGCCCATTACCTTGTGGGTGGTAAGGAGCAGTGAACTTGTAGGTAACACCACACTCCTTCAACAGGGACTTCATATAATTAGAAATGAAGCTTGTACTTCGGTCAGACACCACCTCTCTGGGGAACCCCACACGGGAGAAGATCCCCATCAGTGCACATCCCACCACGGGGGCCATCACTGTCCTGAGCGGAATGGCTTCCGGGTACCGGGGTACCCTCATCGCGTTGTACGTGACGCGTATAAACGTGCCCGGTTCTACGATCGCCAGCACCTCTTGGTCGGTAATTCTGACACAAGAGATATCAATCTGGTCTTTGTCACAAGACATTCAGTACTTAATGAACAAATTCAACAAATAATATGCTCAAACTGGCATATACTGAACACGAACAAACAACAGAATGCAACCATCCCAAATCCCATGTTCGCTTATCGTAAGAACAACAGCATTAAAGACCTAGTAGTCAGATCACGCATGCCTCCTGCAAAACAACCGTCACAACGAAGTATTGTTGACATGTTACCCATTCATGGAAATTTTAAATGTGGAACATGTAAATCATGCCCCTTAGCAATAGAAACCTCAGCTATTTCCCAAAATGGAGTAACAGTGAAAAGTCAGGGCATCACTAATTGCAAATCAAAAAATATTGTGTATCTACTACTATGCCCATGCCAGAAAGCATATAGTGGAGAAACTTCTAGGTCTATGAATATCCGACTCACAGAGCACAGATCAGCGATCCGTACTCAGAAACTAGCGGCCCCTATGGTATGCCATTTTCTTGAACATCGTCATTCACCTGAGGACATACGTTGGTTTATACTTGAAAAAATCAGACCCACAGCAGGGATCTTCTGTGACAAAATAAGAAAAAAGCGTGAGGTCTATTTTATCTTCATGCTAGACACTGTATCGAAAGGATTCAATTCAATGATACCCTGGGATCAGACTATTATCTAAAATGTTTTGGCCAATTTACCTATGATTAGGTGTGATTATAGTGAAGAATATATCCTATGTTCGTCTTGGATTTTATGTTGGACACTATATGGACTATACAGCTGTATGCATTACAATATATACACACACAGATAAGGTTACTATAATGCCTGTTTTTTGAATTAGCTTAGAGCAAAAAGGAATGTTTGTTGGATGAAAGCATTCATTGTCATTGTCCAGTAATTGTTGTCCCCCCAGTCCTTCTGACATAGCTATTTACATGTTTCTATTTTTTCCGTTTTCTTCCCATTTTCATTTCTATATATCACTAGAATTGTGAGTTCTCTCCCTTCGTCTTTCACCCACTAGCCACACCAATTATTTTTCTCTTATTCCATTTGTTATTCACTTTATTTGTTTCCATTTAATTTTTTTATTCTTTGGATTTTACTTTGGAACATTTCGGCCCCTAATATTGGCGAAACACCATATTAGCGCACTATCGATCTCTGACCATCAGTTTTGCAGTCTAATTCAGTCTGCTTTCTAGTTCTATCGGTCCCTTACACCGATGCCGAAGTCTGTTTTCTATCTTTCGATTTCACCAACAGAGCCATTACTATAAATATGGCGGCTCCCTTTGTGCAAACGTTTACCCCGACCGGCGCCAGACGCTGGTCTTCTCTTCCACGGTTGATTCTACGAGGGTCGGACCCCGCTTCGTCTGCGTTATTGCTACGGTAAGATATATGTCTTTTGTCCTGTTGTTCGGGGCACGGTTTTACCATATGAGCTACCATTGACTCATCGTCCATGTCCCACCGCTTCCCGTTGTTTCCCCTTTTTTCCTCCATACCCTGTTGTTCATAAATTGAAGCATTAGATATTATTGCACACCTCGCTACCGCAATTTACCTCCATGTATCCCTTCCGTTTGCTACGAACCTTTTAATATTGCTTTTCATTTACCGCTTGAATATTGGTATTTTATGACATGGCAACTAAATCACACAGCATGCCATGATGTATATCAAATTATATTGTTAAGACGAAGCCCTATTGCCTAAACATTTACAAGCTATGCTTTTGTTCATAACAATATAGGTAATATCGATAGGATTTTTGGCTACATGATCCTTTCTTTCATATTGGGTAATCATACCTTTGATATACGAGGCGAGCTTATAACTAAATATGCACATGAATTTACACTCTGCCGGCCCTATTCTTGGATTCTATTACAATTACATATATATGGATTGCGTAAATAGACCATACATCTCATAGAACCTGTTTGGGCCTCTTCTTTTAGATATTCGTGCTACATTCCAAGATTACTCTTTGGCCCTCGGTCGGCACATATCTGTATCTCTCAGGTATCGGTTTTGCTCTTTATTAGCTTCTAGATATCACGTGGTTTAAATTATATTGCATAATCTCCAACAGTGCCTTTCTTTTCATAGATCTTATGCCTTTATCCCAAGTTCCTTCTTTGAATACGCTGTAAAGGACTAAATTTACCAGAAAGGATACGGTTCATCAACCCTTTAAATTTAAGGTATTTGGCTGTCTATCATATGTGCGGACATGTTACTTGACATTCGATTATCTGATATACACATTTCTAATTGAGTTCAACGTTTCTCATTCATCAGGAATTCCGCATTATCAGTCCACTTACTGTCCTATTCTATACGTTGCGATATCGACGGAGAGTAAGCATAGATAGACACTATCATGGTGTTTAATTATTTCATTTGGAGATAATATATCATATCACTAAGGGTCACTATTCATTCTTTTAAGTATCCAACATATCACTAAGGGTTATTATCTATCCACTTCAGTGTTCTTTTATTCTTCTATCTCGGTACCTTTTGGTAGTCACTTAATTTGATAATTCTTTCTCATTCTTATGTTACTGTTTTGACCTATATGTTTTATGTTTCTTTAAAGTTCTGTGTATGTTGCCATCTAATGAGCAACTATGTATATACATTTTTTGTTACACGATTAATATCACTTAATCACTTTCTCGCTTTGGTCGCTCTCTATAGTCACGATATCTCTATAGATGAAAGATGATATACACTGTTACTTTTTGCTCTCATTATATCCTGTCACAGCTGGGATCAATTATTTGTTTTAGTGCAAGGACTTCTGTCTGTGGGGTATCAATACGTTGTTTCGTCGGGCTGTGTGTAATGTGAGAGTCATCATCAGCTGCTATGGTATCTGTCGGTGGATGAGGGGCACATGCAATTCCGAGGTCAGAGGTGCAGATGTGCTCCCGCCTGATAGTTCAAACAAGGGAGCTTTCATCCCTAATGTTAGTTTGTCATCTGCTTACATTCAGGAAATATAATGTGGCTTGTTGGGGGTGGGGTTTGGGATGTGTGTGACCTTAGGGTTCATGTGTGACATGTCTTGCATGTGGCATATGAGTGGCATCACTGTGTGATAAGTTGCCTCACAGCTGCTCTTTCCTCCTCTCGAACCCTTTTACTTATGTGCGCTGCACAATTACATCACTTGCACTCCAACGGCACAGTATTGTCATGCCTGTATGTGCATGTCCACAAGCCTGACAACAACACTGTAATGTTGGCTGTTGAAGGTGGTGGGCCACGTGAGTGGAGGCCTATGGTAAGGATATGACGGACACAGATGTAGAGTACATGCCTGGCTGAACTGGCGCTACCAATGTGGCTAGGCATTTGGCTCATGCTACGGCAATACAGATACACACAACACTTGGCATGTATGATCCTGGATCCCGAGCGGTCTTGCGCTTCTTCCTTACTCTGTTTGTGTGAGCCCACCCTCCGGGTGCATGCTACATTGCAACATTGTCGCTTACAGGGGGGACGACTTCGATATTACCCACTGCCTGAGGTGACATGGTTGCATCCGCCGTCCACAGCACAATGTAATGTGGTAGGGCCCGGGGCCTTCATTCATACATACGGACCACAGGGACACACTTGGATGGGTAGTAAACTGGCAACGGGCACGTGCGCCGGCCCCTTTTTATTACCAGGATTACATATCCAGTGACACCTGTGCTGGATGGGTGTGTGATGAGTGTGAGCCAGCCCTCAGGGAATGGTTGGTGCTGACAAAAACTTGAACAGTGATCACTATTAAAGCGGAAACAAAAAACACCAACATAACACAAACAACTATGAAGCATCATGGAGGTAGCTGAGGCAAGTACAGAGGTCACCCAACATTCAATCAGAAGGGGCCACGACTTGTGGTGCACTGAGGTAGGGGCACAAGAGCTGAGCCTCCTCATGTGAAGTAAGTAAGTAATGTGAAGAAATTATCAAGCTGCAGTGGGGTGTGTTACACCTGCCTCATCTTTTTCATCATTGTCCCAGGTCTTCCACACTTCCCGAGGTTACATTGTTGCATCCACTGTACGAAACTCAATCATAAAGGGTCCATGGGTTGTGGTGCCTACAGTTAGTGGCACTCGTGGTGCTGAGTGGGTGCACAGCCTGCGATGATGCATCGTCCGTGAAGGTCAGGTATGGATTTGATGTGTGTAAGCCCTGCTGACCACAGTGTAGGCCGGAGGCAGAGGTCAGCAGGGGCCCACAGCCAAGTGGTGTTGACTTATGGTGCACTGAGTTAGTGGCAACTGTGGCATTCAGCGTGTGCGTAGCCTGCGATGATGTGTGGTCTGGGTGGGCCGCACGGGTAGCAATATCTGTTGCCTACTGGACTGCGTCATTTGCAATCGCGACTCGATCTGAATTGTGAGCCCTGCTGATCGCAGTGTAGGCCGAAGGCAGTAGTCAGCACAGACATAACTCTGCGGTGCTGTGCCGCTGGGTTCGCTGAGGGCCTGTGTCGAGGAGGCCAGCAGTCACAACGGCGGCCTCGTGGCAGGGTGAGGGGTCCCGTCCTTGCAGACGCATTGGGCATCCCTGAAGTGAACCACGCCCAGGGCCCGGCCTATTTATTGTATGTATGTATGTATAGGCATTTATATAGCGCACTACTTACCCGTAGGGTCCCAAGGCGCTTCGACCGCTGCGAAACCCTTCCTGGCTTCCCTGAGAGATGGTCCCTTAATGGGTATCTCCAGGGTGAGACCAGGCATCCCCGGCGGTCTGGTGGGGCCGTTAGTGAAGATGAGGCAAGCTAATGCCCAGAGTTGCCGAATGTGATCGCTGATCAGAGTGGGCACCGAGGCGAGAGAATTATCGAGTCCGCTGACCCTGGTCCAGAAACCTGCCGCGCCGGGAATCGAACCCTGGTCCCGGGCCGTCCTCTGCTCTCGGGTCTGCCGCCTCTAACCAGTGAGCCACACTACTTCAGGGATTCGGAATTCACACTCCTCCGCTGGACTGCCATAATCCGGAGCAGCCCACTCCGCGTACGCTTACAGGGGGACAACACAGCTGCATGACCGAGGTCTTCCCCACTGCCTGAGGTAACATGGTTGCATCCACTGTTTGCAACACTACAAACACCAGCCGTATATGTCTACATGGACAGGTCTGTGCTCTGCATACTGAGGTCTGCTCAGCACATCACCACCACACTTAAAATTCTTATTCATGGGTGACAGCCTCTTTCACACATACTTGGTTCCCAGCCCTCTCCACATTCTGCTATTGTGTGGCTGAAGGGCCATCCCATTTTCAGAACGTCTGCTATCCTATTTTGTGCTGCCTCAGTGGTAGTCTGAGGGGGCGGGGTGTGGTCCTGGGGGACATGGGGTGGTGGTGGTGGGTGTTGATGCCCTCTTGGGTCTCCGAACTGCATGATCCATGTCTCCATGACATGTGTTGGTCTTCAGATGAGGCTCTGGCCTGGGCTTCCTTTCATACTGCAGGTAGTTGTCCTGCTTTACACCAGTAAAAGGCAGGTGTTAAATCCCTGCTGATAACACGCCTTTATGGATTGCATCACAGATCTTGCTGGTCGATGAGAATGTTGTGAAGTGGTGTTTAGTGTGTTTTTGCACAGGAATGCCTACTCTGCATATCATTAGCGTTATTTATTGCTCTTATCCATGGCAATGTGTTTTTTGCGAAAGCTATAGCTGGAAAACTGGTGATATCGGTAGTTTGCACCGGCTTGAGAATGGGGAGATAATTATTTCCCCACTTTTGCTGCGCTAAAGTGGCGATAACTCAGCGATAAGTCCTTGAGAATATGCCCCTTAGATGCTTCTAGCTAATATAAATGTATGTTTTTCTACATGCCAACTTCCCTTGATCTGACAGGGTTTTGATCTGCCACTAGCAAGTCCACAGTGGGCGAGAGGGAGCCACGTTTTCCCATTCACACATGTAGATAATGTAAATGGATACTGTAGCCCACATGTGATTTTGAGGAATTGCTGCAGGTGAGAGAAAAACAGAATGAGCCAGACACTATCAGGTTCATAACTACATTCTCAGGACAATCATGGGAAGTTCGCAGAATTCTCAAAAAACACTGGCATGTTTTAAACACGGATGAACATCTTAAAAAATATCTGAATGAAAATCCACAAATCACGTTCTGCAAAGGGAGAACCCTCAGGGATGAATTGAGCCAGAATTATGTCACTAAATCAGGCAAGAGAGACAACCCTACCCATGGGGGTTACAAACGTTGTGGAAAATGTAAAGCATGCAAACATAGTTTTAACTGTAAAGTTCTGAATATACCAGGAATTACACGAGAATTCACTATTCGCAAACATCTCACATGCAACACCCCTTACAGTGTTTATGTACTTATGTGTCCGTGCAATAAGTGGTATGTGGGGAGTACAAAACATGAGGCCAAGAAAAGAATTTTAGAACATTTAAGGGCGATTCGTTCCCACAACAAACAATATCTCATTGCTAGACATTTTTTTGATATACATATGCAGAATGAAACCATGATGCGGATGGTGGTCATAGACTGTGTAGATTTGGGTGTACGAGGTGGTAACTATGAATTATCACTCAGAAATCTTGAATCTAAATACATCATTGATTTTCAGTGCCTGGCCCGAGAGGGCTCAACATGAGTGAAGAACTATCAGTACATTTACATGAATAGAGCATGTCATATAATGTATTGTCAGCCGTCTGATTGTATATATTGTAATCTTTTTAGATGGCATTGGAGGACTAAGAGGCAATTCAGATGAAATGACGTGGATGGCATGGATATGCTCATGGAACTGTTGGATTAATAAGCCCACTGGGGCAAGGACTTTTGTGTATCGATGAATAATCTTGAAAACGAAGTGTGATATTGACACTGTGTTGGAATGTTATATTTGCCCACTGGGACATTATTGTGGCTGTGTTTACAAATAGTGCGGCTAGCGGCATAGCAGGCGCATTAGGTCAGCTGATCTGATGCAACTAATCGTCCGCAGAGAATGATGACGACTCGGACGTATAGATTCCAAACTGTGCCATAAAACACTGTTAATCGTTTTCTGAAATAGCCTATAGAGCTAAGTTACATTCGAGCTTTCCATGTTCAGTGTATAAAACTCGTGCATTAATGAATTTTAACATCGCATATCAGCTTCGATAACATAGAACAGATAAGATATGAATAATGTAAGACAATCTTATCCTTATGTGGCAAAATACATCGATTGTCAACATATGCTACATACAAACTGGAGATAATACACTATTTACGTATATACTATTGCCTAGACAAAGATGTCCGCCATGCTTACAATATATGTCACATGATTTGCACTATGGGTGTGTTTTGGTAATTTAAAAATGGCCGATTGTTGTTGGTCTGACAAGCGTGAACAAGCCGTAATGGTGAAACGCGGTGTAACTTTTTACTTGCCGAAATAAAGGATTACAAGCAAGAGCTGTGTGTCTGGGCAACCTTCTTGACTGAGAGGTGATTTGGAGTGAAATAAAAAAAATATATATATATATTGCACATTTATCAAATAAAAGACACTGACATTCTTAGTACTCTCAGTTGACTGCCTGCCCAATGTCATCCTTTTACCAGACTTATTGTCTACAAATCAAATTTTATTGTGCACTCTCCCCAATTTTTCTACCCCCTTTTTCTGCCCCATACCTTGTAAACCCTTCTCCTGCAGCCCCACCCAACCCAACATCCCCCTACTCTTACGCGTCTACCCATGGGTGGTTCCTGACGGCTGGCCAGGGGCTGGAAAACGCATGTGGAGGCACAAACCAGAGAAGAACATGCACTGAATAATTAACTGGCAGACAGGTATGGAGGGCGGATATTGGATCAAGGAATATTGGTCTACACTAATGATCTGCTCAGAAGACTGGGTTTATGTTCAAACTGTATTTGCACTGCATTCTCCCTTCACAGCGATCGCTACCAAATACTGCCTGTACCTGCCTGGCTTTAGAATGGCAGCCTCAATATCCCTCAACCCTCGTCTACCCACATCTCGCTGCAATAATTGTTTCCTGTGTAATGCTGAACTCAAACTTTGCCAACACTCTCTTCACTCTGTGGCCCTTTGACCTGTTATAACTGCTCGCACTTTAGTCCATGAGTGTAGCAGCGACTGAAGGAGCTATGAACAAAATGGTCCCCAGCCCATGTTAATGCTGTACTTTACCAACATTTGCTGCATTGGGGTAGGAGATTCCCTGGCAACTGAACCAGTGACCCAACTATCAATTCCCCCTACAGCAGTGAAGGTCTTTCTTACTAGCCTGACTGTCCCTAAGGTGGCCACCACGAGTGGGCCTTCCACAAAAGCACTCTTTCTCCCCTTGTTGGTGAGGGATCCAGCATTAGCTCTCTGGGGTTTTAGAGACTTCTCTGAGAGTAAACACAGCGGCAAGGGAGACACACTCAGTAGAGGATTGGGAGTAGTCCCACTATCACTGGGATAGTAGCACTGTACCCTGGGACGGGTGCTCTCGATGTAACTTTTGATGATGCCCCCAGGCGAAAACCATAACTGTCTGTACGTACCGCGGTGCCAGAGCAACCTTGACAGATACCCAGTGGAGCTGTCCTATGCAGCTATAGTGGATATTGCCTCTGGTTCACCCCTCAGCCGTCACTTACCCAGCAGGACATCAGACATTGTTTTCCTCATCTCTTTATTGTATTTCTTTCCCCTCCCCTCCTCCTTCTGCAGTGATTCATTGTCAGCCCCCTGGTCGAATCCTTAACTGTCTGTACATACCACAGTGCCCAAGCAACCTTGGCTGATGCCTGGTGGAGCTGTCCAATGCAGCAATAGAGGAGTTTATCTCAGGTTCACCCCTTGGCCATCACCTACCCAGCCGAACTTCGGACATTGTTTTTCCTCGTCTCCCCATTGGGTTTGTTTTCCCTCCCCCCCACTCCCTCTGTGATTCATTGTCTGCCTCCCCTTTTCCAGCCTGACCTTTTCTGTGACCCCTGTAGTTCTTTCCCCCTTGCAATTGTTTCTATTGTATGCTAAGCTTTAGTAACACAAGTAACTATGTTATACTGTCTCCCTTTCTATGTTGTGCGACGCTCCAGAAATTGATGTAACTATGTAACATTGTTCTGAAACAATGTCCTACCTCATGTGAAGTGCTCTGATACCTCTGGGTTTCAGCCAGCGCTATATAAAACTTTTCAAATAAATAAATAAAATAAAATAAATAATCTCTGAGGTAAATAACTGGGTTTGATCCTTCTGAATCACTTATAGGTGGGCTGGATTTAACAAGGCATGGGCCCCTTTATCCTGAAATGGTTTAATCAACTGATGCAGACCCCAGCACCTCTCAACTGTAAAGTAGCAAAGCCATGCCAGTTTAAGAAAGAGAAACCTCCCCTATTCCGTTTAGCTTTAGGTCTGCCTTTCTCATAGATGGAATGCCGTAAGAGAAAGTTACCAAAGTAGACTAAAATAGCATGGGTGTTCGTATCTGGCCTAACTGGTTGTTTTAAATTAAATGGAACCCCATGGGCCCTCTGTAATTCTAGAGAGCAGTTCCAGCCTTCTACAGCCTTCTACATCTGGGAATGCAATGGCCAACATCTCCAACACATATGTAGGGGTGTCTGATCCTTCCTTGCCCTCAGGAACACCTACAATCAATAGATTATTATGTCATTGGTGGTTTTATTGGTCTTCCGGTTTCCACTGTATATTGACAAGTTGCGCCTCATGAGCTGACGTCTGTGCTTGGGTACCAGCCACGTCGCTCTCAAGGGACTCTGCTCTGGTTTCAAGGTTAGACAACCGCTCTCCAATAGCACTACATGTCTTTGCTTTTCTTAACAATCCTTAAAGCTTTTGTATAGCTGCCTGTGAGGACGATGGTCCTGTTGGGTTTCCTCACGATGGGAAAGTATAGATTTTAGTATGGTATCCAAGGTCAGAGCTTTTAAGGTAGGTGAATCTTCAGGGGAGTTATTGAATTACCAAGCAGTTGTTCCATAAATGAGTAATCCCACTTTAGATCTTTCTTGTGCGGGTTGGATCACCCTGGATTCCGAGCTGCTTTACAGGCTATAACCACCGGGTCAGTTTTACTCATATCTGATATTGTTATATGGGGCCCCCATCATTGGGCTACCGACTTGGGTTCCATCCCTTTGCCCGTGGCCGTGGTACGCAACCTCGGGTTTCTCGTTGATGAGAATCTTACTATGAGACAGCAGGCCGTGAAGGTGGCCTCAATGTGTTTTGTCATATTGAAATGGCTTCAGAAGATTTTGTGGATGCTACCTCCTTCGACACAGAAAACTGTGGTCCAGGCACTTGTGATCTCACACCTGGACTACGGAAACGTTCTCTATCTTGGAGCTGACCAGGAAACAACTAAAAAACTCCAAGTTGTTCAGAACGCGGCTGCCCGGCTTCTCCGAAATGTTCTGAGGAGAGCTTTCGCCTCACCAGCATTTCATGACCTTCATTGGCTTAAAGTCCCTAGCCGAATCAAATTTAAAGCCCTGTGTCATTTATTTAAAATCAAACAAGGCTTAGCTCCTAAATGTATACAGGTCCTAGTTCAGGCTTATAAACCCAGCCGAAAATTACGATCTTCAGGAAACGGCGATTTTGCCGTTCCCAGATTTAGGCTGGTTAAAATGGGAGGTCGTTCTTTCTCCCATTTGGGTCCAAAGATGTGGAATGCCCTACCCGTGACCCTGAAAACGGAACGTAATCTTCTCCGTTTTCGCAAGAGACTTAAAACCAGGCTTTTACAGCAGTAATGTCGGAGGTTCTTCTAACTGCAATATCACTCTGCTAGTTCTTCTCTAGTCTGTCCCTAGCACCGGGAAACCCACTGTGGGTAGCTGTGTGCATTACAAGTTTAATAAAATTAAATAAAAATAAAATAAAATATGGCCATTAGGGTCATTATCGACATTGCTAAGTTAGCATGAGCTTTGCTGCCGTGATGCTGCTTTTGCCCATGTTACTACATGGCTTTAATTTTGCATGACTTTGTTTATGCCTTTCACATGAGAACTGTTTGCTTTTCACGTGCTCTGCTGAGTTCGTGGAGTTTAGTCTGAAGATGATGTGCAAGGTCGATAAACAATGCCTCTTGTTATTCTGTTCTGGTCAGTCCCTAGCAGCTAGACACAGCTGCAATGCTGGAGAATCGTGCTTTGATATTACGGGGATGCATGTTTTTTTAACACACACTTGGAGAGAGCCCTTTCCATGTAGAAGAGCTATGCTGTTCTTATGATGTAAACCTTACATCCAGGATTTGAGGTATGGAGTCTGCTGACAATGCCCAGAGATCTTACTTTATAAAATCAACTTCTTCCAGTCAAGGGGAGGGTGGTTAGGCCGTATAGTCCTTTTCCCAATGTCTTTATATAATGACTTCCCCCTTCGTACTCTATGGAATTGTAAAAATGCTAAGTGTTTTAAGGTTACGCAATTTGCTGTTGGTAGTGGCTCATGTACTGTATTATAGAGCACAATAGTTAAAATAAACATTTTGAACTATTATTGTGACTCTGTCAATTCTTATTGTGGAGAAGTATGAGTCAGCGAGCAAAAGGGTATGTCTTGCTACCGTGATTCCTGAGAGAGCCAGGAGTGTTGTGTTCTGGGTTGTCTAATCATTTGTAGCTTTGTGATTTTTGGAGGAGAACAAATGAGACGCTATAGCTTTTCGGTTTTGGGATTGTGAGTACTAAGGTGGAAGGTTAGTACACCCCTATTCACCAAGGTCTTGTTTTACTGCGCATAGTTCTGTGTAGGTACAGAATCTCTGCAACAATATACTTTCCCACTAGAATCAGGTAATGGGTCCGACTCAGATTTATCTGTCAACCATACCTCATGCGATAAGGAGAAAAATGTAATTAGTCTCAATGTCTTGCTCATTAAGGGTTAAACCAATGGAGTATTCCATTGGCTGTGACATTTTCTGGGGCTTCTGCTCTATATTAGTCTTATTATGAAGGACATCTTCCTTCCCCACCTGCCCTGCGAGCTGAGCACATGCCAAGTTAGACAAGGCTGTGCCTCCATTTTCCACTTTAGTATAGTTAGGTATAGGAACAATCACCTTTTTGCTCTAAGCCTGCTCGTACCAGGCTGGAGTCTCTTCTGCATCACTGGCCCCTCTTGTGCACCATGAGTTCTGCTCTAACTGTACAATTACTTGATCTTGGGGTTCCTTGTGAAGGAGGGGGATTAGAGGTAGTAGCACTCCCCCCGTAGAAGAGAGCAACAGCTTGAGTACAGAGGAGCCTAGTCGGCGCTGTTGAAGTGGAGCCTCACCCTTACCCTTGCCCTTCGTCTCTCCTGCAGTCTCCATCCGGGTCCCGGAATAAGCAGCGGGAAGCCTCTGATTATTTGTCTGCATCTGCCCCAATGTCTTCGTTCTGGCCCCTGCACTGCGCTGGGACTTCTCGGGTGTCACACACCTCAGAGGAGAGAGCTAATGAGGCATGAGCCTTCCCTTTGGGTTGCCCCCGCCAGTTATCTTTGGGCCCATTTCTTGATGCAAGAGGGGTGGCAGGCACCCTCGGCAATGTCTGCGGTCTCCACAGTTGACCAACTCAAACAGCAGCTGCCACTGTACACCAGGCAACTCTGCCTGGCACGAAGAAATCCTGAGGTGACTGGGACAGAGAGGTGTATGCAACACTGAAAAAATCGGAGGTATGGCAGTTTCCAATAACATCTCTGAGGTATAAAATATAAAAGATATAAAGTCCTTATGGCTCTTCGTTCATGTTGCTGCTTTCCTACATTAGGTCGGGAAGCTGACTCAAACAGCCGCCATAATCCCTATCCCTCCAAAAATGTAAGGAATATCTTGTGGAAAACGTGAATCCTCTAATATGATCCTGTAGCTTAGTACTCATATGCTGAAATCTGGAGTGGACGATCATCGAATTCTCCACTTTTTCCATTGGGAAATACATGTGAAAAGCACCTTGCTTCCTTGGTCTTTTCCCAGAAACTAATAGGCCCTCTTTTAGCTTCCTACATCTGATGCACTTCTTAAGCATGTAGAGTTTAGTGGGTGTAAGGTATAATGGTCATATATTTGTTCAACATGTCCTTCAGTAATCTGTTGAATTTGTTCTGTTTAATGTGCTTTCCAAATGATGTATTCAGCAGAAATCTCTTTTTCAATGTCAAAATATTTATAGTATATATTGTTTTTAGAGGCAATGTAGTGTTTTCTGAACTTTTTCTATACTACTCAATTCTTGCAATTTCCTATTCATTTGTAGGTACCCCATAGAATAAAACCATTAAAGGTTCTATTTTTCACCTAATTCCAAGAGTGGTTATGTTTTTGTTGAAATCTAATGGGGTAAAAAACTTTTCCTTTTGGTGGGCTACTTCATGTGGCTGAAATTTTCCAAATGTTTATTGTTTTCTATCTAAGGTTTGAAAAGGATGCTCTGTTTGAATTAAAATGCTTTGATGCATATACGGTTCCTGTAATTCTAAAGGAATTGAATATATTTCCAAATTGTAACAAATTTCACATGAAGGCATGAAGTAGTGGTCTAGTTTTTCAAGGCAAAATTTGAAGATTACATTGTATTCACAGAGACCATATCTTACTTCTACAAATAGAAAGAATTTTAGTTTTCTCCATGCCAATTTATCCTAATTTTCAAATTTTTCAAGGAGATCAATTATTTTTATTTGCTTCGTATAATGTGTTCTTCTTCAACAAAGGCAAGTTTGGTTAGGAATTCCAGAAATGTATTCTTTAAATCGAATAATATCTGTTTTGTAATTGACTAACGGTGACATGCATCAAGTGTTTGCAAATTCGCAAAAGATGCGAATCGCAATTTAAGAGCAATTGCATCCGCAATTGCCAGTGTTGAAATGCATCATTCAAAGATTTGCGAAATTCGCAAAATAATCGCAAATAACGAGAAATCGCAAAAAATAATCTGAGAATACAAGTGCGATTCCTTATCTGCGAATCGCATTTACCGATTCGCAAATAAGGAATCGCAATTGATATGCATAAAAAATCGCTAATTTTGATTTTCTCAAATATCGCAATTTTGCACTTGCAAATTAAGAAGGGACACTACCAGGTGGTAAAAATTAAAATGTAACCTGAAACACCTGCAAACCAACTGAAAAAGTGTAAAACACACCCACACAAGGCCCCAGAGCTCAAAATGTCTGGTCTGTACCTGATGGCGAGGAGGATGCGGCTGCTAGGTGCTCGACAGAGAAGGAGGCGAATCAATGAACGCATATTCAGAGTGCGCATAACTTTGCTTGGACAGCAGGACGACGAAATATACGATAAGTATAGGCTGTATGGACAAATGATTCTTGATCTAATTAATGAATTGGACCCCATTCTTCAACGCCAGACACATGGGACCCAAGCTATCCCAACGCACGCACAAATATTATGCTGCCTACACCTACTGGCATCAGGCAGTTTTCAGGGAGTAATTGCAGTAGCCGGAGGTGTCTCACAAAGTGCATTATCAAGAATGTTGAAAGCGTTCCTTGATGCCATGATCTCCCGGATACATGCACATATCAGTTTTCCAACCTCAGCCCATGACCTAGCTAAGACTAAGCAGGAATTTTACCAAATAGCTGGCTTCCCACAAGTAATAGGTTGCATAGATTGCACCCATGTAGCAATATGTCCCCCAGCTACACAGGAATATTTGTATAGAAATAGGAAATGCTACCATTCCCTCAACATTCAGGTTGTGTGTAATGCCAAAACCATCATAACAGACATGTTGTGCAATTTCCTGGCGGTGCACATGATTCATTCATCTTCAGGCAAAGTGGCATGCAGACCCGACTTGCAAGGGGAGAGTTTGGAGAGGAACATTTGCTAGGTAAATATGTGCTACACAGCATTACAAACTTGTCACAAATGCATATCTGAAACAGATATTTGACATTTCTTATTTTCTCACATGTAGGCGACAGTGCATACGCCTTGCGCAATTACCTCATGACACCTTATCTCAATCCTGCAACAGCTGCCCAAAGAAGATACAATGCAGCACATATCTCTACAAGGAATGTGATAGAGAGAACATTTAGGCTACTAAAGAGCAGATTCAGACATCTACATAAGACAGGAAGAGCAATGAAGTACAACCCAGAGCAATGCTGCAAAATTGTGGCAGCATGTGCCATGCTGCACAACATAGCGACGAAGGGAGGCCTGGAAATTGACCTTTCTGACAGTGAGTCTGAGGATGAAAACCAGCCAATCCTTCACCAACGTGCCCAACAAGGATCTGGCGCAGCAGAAGGACGCAGACGCAGAATTGAGATCACACAAAATTACTTTTAAGGTGAGTAATGATGACACGAAGACAGTATGGTTTGCAAAATAATTTTTAATAATAAGAATATGTGACCTGGAAACAGAGGCGCACTTTAGAAGTGACTTTGGGCACACTTTTGTTGCCAACAACATTTACTATTACTAAAAAAATAAAATACAGTCAGTGATGAGGTCACAATCTGAGAATGGTTCATTCACCATCACAACAGGATTTGTGCATGTGAACCTAGCGTTTCTTGCCCCGAACACCGAGACGCCTCTCGGCAGCAGCATCTTCTTGCCCTAGGCTGGGTGTGGATGTGATGGCAAAGCGTTTAGAACCGTCTAGCCTCATTAACAATTGGCATTGGTGTATTGATCATGCCTGAGGCACCCTCACTGAGTACATTTGGTGCAGGGATGTTTTCACCACTTGTAGATGCAGTCACCATCTCTACTGCGTTTGTGACTTGCTGTAATCCTGTAGCAACATCACTGTTATCATTGGTCATTTCGGTGTGCATTGTTGACATTCTACGTGACAACATAGCTGTTGCTGTGGCCAGTGTGTTATTGGACGCCACTTGCATTTTCAGTTGCTCCATGAGTTGTTGATGCTGTGCATTGTGTGCTTTTTGACCCTCAAAGACTACTCTTGTCATTTCCTGGAGACTAGTGGCAAGCACAGCTAGGTTACCTGACATTTTGGCAATTTCGCCCTTGATCAATCTTGTGTTTTTTGCCTGCAGGCGATGTGACCGAAGCATCTGTCCCTCCAAGCCACCCCAGACCTCATTCAACTGTTCCACCTGCTGTGGCCTTCGTGCTCTGCGTCGTCTCCTTGTCAACCTTGCATTGGCTCTCCGGTGGAAGGATGATCTACTTGTTGCGGAAGTACTTTGTGGGTTGATGACATGAGGTGCTGCATCAGCCTCATCATCCGTGTGATAGGGACCAAACTTTGGACAGGTGTCCTACATGATTGTGGGACTCGTGATTGGATGCTTTTCGAAGCTGGTGCGTTTTCTGGTTCAGAGGCGCTGCTCAGCTGGATGTCCTGGACATCATTGTCCCCGGCCTCACCATGTACTTCATCTGTGAGTTTAAACAGTGCACAACAGCATTAATGTATGATTATTAGGTTATGTGACTGTTGTAACATGAATAAACATTAATACTTTGGCACAGTTACTACACTTTTGGAATTGGTGTAAATTATATGTGTGTCTGTGACTGTAACTGCTTGACCAAACTACATCTCCCATGATGCACTTGCTATACCATTGTATGGCTGAGATACCCGCCACCCCCTCTCAACACAATCCCCAAAAGGAGGGAAACCGGAAACAGTTCTTCAAGTTTTTGGATGTGGGAGGGAGTGACCCTCCCGGCCGTATTTATTAAAACAAAAAATTAAGACATTAAACGTTTCATATTATGTACAATTTCATTATCACATTGCGATGTTTGGCTAACCTTAACATATTCTCTAATACAGAGGTTCTCCTAGCCGAACTAGCATCCTACAAAAACATTCTCTAGAAACACTGAAATTGTACATCCTAACGTTTAAGGGCCAACGGCAAGGTCATAACCGGTGTCAAGATCCCTAACCAGACTTACCCCTCCCACTTGGGAGGGGCGACAGCACAGAGGCTTACCTCAAGTGCAACTACTAACAATTTCCCTTGACTTGACGGGGGCACTTAAGACTCGACGCCATTTAAAGGTCGTTCGAAGACTTGTGTGTGGTATCTAGAAGGTATCGTGGACCTCCCCCCACCCCACACAACTTACCGCATCTGCCGTCGCAGATGACACTGGCCCCGGGAAATTCCCCAGGAGGGGGCTGTAACCCCTCCTACAAAGGAAGGGGCCTTGACCGCCTTTCCTTTACTTCCGGCGACCCGCCCTTAGACGGGACCGCCTCCCCATTGAGGGGCCAATGGCCACCTCTCCCGAGCGCTCCCATCCGTGTTGGGTGACGCCCACTCATAGGGATCTACCAATTAGTGCTCACCGATCATGACCTTACCGCCTACCAAAATAAATACGACAATTCTTACTCAAACCTATGAAAACATTGGTCGCTACGACCGAAAGAACATGCTTAAAATGCAACAACACATATAATCATTTTAATCGTAACAGCTTACACGATATTCACCATACTTTATTATGATCAACAACAAACTGATACTTTCACAGCCTGAAAACGAAACGGAAAACATACTTATAAAATTCACTTTATTGCATAACAACTTGCTGTCCTCAGGGGCTGGTGGGTGGGTCAAAATTGGCTCTTCGTTCTGTCCCGAGCTCACGGGTAGCGAGGAGGTGCAGCTTCGGAGCACAAGAACAAGAGGACGTCTTCTGGTCTTGCGTCTCTTTTTATCCGTCTTCAGGGCGGGCGAGAACCCGCCCCTGCCTGCCCCTGGGGCGGGGCTGGCTACGTCGGTGTCTAGGCCAGCCCACTCTAGGGCGGGAAAAAGCGCGCCCCGGCTACGCCGCTTCGGGCATACCAGCCGAGACGCGCCTCCCGCCCAAAAATGGCTTCCCGGGGGATCGAGGCACTCCGCCATACGTTCGGGGGGACCGAGTGGTCGCCCCTTTCCATATGGCTGAGATACCCGCCACCCCCTCTCAACACAATCCCCAAAAGGAGGGAAACCGGAAACAGTTCTTCAAGTTTTTGGATGTGGGAGGGAGTGACCCTCCCGGCCGTATTTATTAAAACAAAAAATTAAGACATTAAACGTTTCATATTATGTACAATTTCATTATCACATTGCGATGTTTGGCTAACCTTAACATATTCTCTAATACAGAGGTTCTCCTAGCCGAACTAGCATCCTACAAAAACATTCTCTAGAAACACTGAAATTGTACATCCTAACGTTTAAGGGCCAACGGCAAGGTCATAACCGGTGTCAAGATCCCTAACCAGACTTACCCCTCCCACTTGGGAGGGGCGACAGCACAGAGGCTTACCTCAAGTGCAACTACTAACAATTTCCCTTGACTTGACGGGGGCACTTAAGACTCGACGCCATTTAAAGGTCGTTCGAAGACTTGTGTGTGGTATCTAGAAGGTATCGTGGACCTCCCCCCACCCCACACAACTTACCGCATCTGCCGTCGCAGATGACACTGGCCCCGGGAAATTCCCCAGGAGGGGGCTGTAACCCCTCCTACAAAGGAAGGGGCCTTGACCGCCTTTCCTTTACTTCCGGCGACCCGCCCTTAGACGGGACCGCCTCCCCATTGAGGGGCCAATGGCCACCTCTCCCGAGCGCTCCCATCCGTGTTGGGTGACGCCCACTCATAGGGATCTACCAATTAGTGCTCACCGATCATGACCTTACCGCCACAGGTCCGGATAGTTGACCGGCTATCCGGACCCCCCACAAAACTCCTACCTAAAGGTCATGTTTTAACGATTTTAACCAAGCTAAGAAGTCTCCTATGAGTAACTCATTCCCCACCCTTGACAAATGCACACCATCCCCCAGATACATACTGTCATCATTAATACAACTATGCGAGATCGAATGCAATGTCTTGGCACGGAACAACCTACTCACTTTGTTATTCAATTTTTTAACAGAATGATTCAAAGCAGGGATCGAGATAGCCCCCCGCCACACTTTTCGTGGGATCATATGAGACCACGCAATTATGCACCCCGGAACTCTCCTCGCTAACCAACTTACCGTGGAAAGCATAGCCTCCAGGAGAAGTCGTCTACCGGTGGTGACTAAATCATTGCCCCCCAAATGCACTATGACTATGGACGGCGGTGACCTTATCCGCTCTAACAGACCCTCAAAGAATGCCTGAAACTGGTCAATACAGAGACCGCCCCTTCCGTAGAAGGACACTCTGTACCCGTATTCCCCAGGTACGTGAAACATGTCACCTGCTTTGAATACGTCTGCGGCCCGTCTCACGTATGAGTGGCCCACGACCCACACCTCCCTCCTCACAGCCGGTGACGTGCGACCGCTGGCCTGGTGTTGGGTCGACTGCACAGTCCGCCCTGCCGCGTAGGCTTGCGCAACTGAAAACAAACAAAAGACAAGAAGCGTGAGTACATGATTACAGCTTCACAACATGTGCAATCGCACATACCTCTTATAACAATTGGAGGACCAGCGCCCCACACGTTTCACTTGTTCTACATTAAGACCCCTGGCTGTAGCTTCGGTGGCAGCCCCTATTCGAAAGGAATGGGTCCCAAATTCGCCCGGGTCCAAGCCCGCTGCGGCAATGGCCATTGCAAGCACCCGCTGAAACTGAAACCTCGTCAGCGGGGTGGCGTCTGCATGCCTCAACAATGTCCCCCCCCATGATGCCACCCTTCGTGCTAGGTAATCTTCTAAGCACTGTACCGGACACATGGAGGACCCGGGGATCCTGCGGATGATCGTGCAGTCCCCCTTCCCATCTTGGTCGGTCTTGGACCTGAGAAAGGAGACAATCATCGCATCACCCCTGATCTGAACATGTTCCCTGCACAAGCCCCCCGTCACATCCTGTTTGTTCCTTGCAACCAGCTCACTAACTCTCATAGCCCCGTGAAACGCCAGCGTAAATGCAGTCCGGAACAAACAGGTCTCAAAAGGGGACGAGCATGTGTTAGGGAGCGTGGCCAGTAACTGGGACAACCTGTCTAGACCTATCGGTCGTCTTATGTCTACTCTGCGACCCTCTAGGCGTTGCCACCCACGCAGCGCTTTCTGTACTGTGAAAGACGCTGTTGGGTCCAGGATGCCATGGGCCCTGGCAACAAAGGAAATGGCGGCACGATGCCTTTGGGCCGTAGCCACCGATTTCCCAGCCCTACGTAAGGACATCAGAAAAAGTACTACCCACTCTTCCTGACCCCAAAGACCCCCTCTCTCTGCCCCCAAAAAGGCTAAATAGGCCCGGAACGCCCCTTCATATGCCTTCCTTGTCCTGGGTGCTAGACTCTCTCCCACGAGGTGACGAAGTTCGGGGCACCGAGAGACCAGAGAGCTTCGGGGAAGGGTGCCGGCTCCGGGTCCGCTGAGGGAAGGAAACCCGAGAAAGCCTGCATGTGAAAACGAGACAGTGCATCAGCAGCCTGATTCATCACCCCTGGGACATGTTTTGCTCTGAATACCACGTTCAGTTGCATACATAGTAGGACAATTTCTTTGAGCAGCCTCAAAATCAATTTACAATGGGCTGCCTGACTATTGATGCATTCTACCACGGTCATATTGTCGGACCAAAACACGACAGAATGATCTCTGAAACCTTCTGGCCAGGTTCTTAGGGCCACCAGAATGGGAAATAGTTCAAGGAAAGCAATATTACTCGTTAGCCCCTTCTCGTGCCACCATAGGGGCCACCTTTGAGCAGACCATTTTGTGCCGAAGATGGCGCCAAAACCTATGCTTCCTGCTGAATCTGTCCATAGCCCAAGCTCTTCTGAGGACACGGCTGGCTTGTTCCAGACGACTCGGCCATTGAAGTCCGCCAAGAATGCTAACCAAATCCGCATGTCCTGGCGGACCTCAGCCGATAACCTCGTGCGATGATGACCCTCCTTTAGGCCAACCATCGCTTGGGCAATTGAGCGGGAAAAAGGGCGAGCCATTGGGATCACTCTCAAGGCAAAGTTCAACTTTCCCACTAATTGTTGCAACTGATGCAGTGTAACCTTAGGGGTATTCAAACATGCTTGGAGGGCTGCCCTGAATTTCAACACTTTGCTAGCTGGTAAACGGAAACACCCCTCCCTTGAGTCCAACTCGATCCCCAAAAACTCGAGGCAAGTCGTGGGACCCATAGTTTTACCCGGTGCCAATGGCACGCCAAAATGACCCATCAACACACAGAATTCAGCTAAGGCCTGAGAACATTCGGGATTACCGGCGGGACCAAGGAACAAAAAGTCGTCAAGGTAGTGCATTACATTTCGGAAACCCGTTTTCTTAGTGAACACCCATTGTAGGAAAGTACTGAATTGCTCAAAATAAGCACATGATATAGAGCATCCCATTGGCATACACCTATCCATGTAAAATGACCCCTGGAACCCGAATCCCAAAAGACGCTGATCGTCTGGGTGTACCGGGAGCAACCGGAACGCTGACTCGATATCTGATTTCGCCATCAACGTCCCGGGCCCCAGGCGATTCAAGATGGCTACTGCCTCATCAAACGATGCGTATCGCACCGAACAAACTTCTGGATCAATTGCGTCGTTCACCGAAAGGCCGTGAGGAGCAGACAGATTGTGGATCAAACGAAACTCACCTGGGTCCTTCTTGGGGACCACCCCTAACGGAGAACAAACAAAATCCGGTACCGGGGGTACACTAAAGGGGCCGGCGACCCGTCCCCGGCTAACCTCTTTCTGAATTTTTTCTTGCACCACAGATGTATGTTGTAAAACAGAAAGTTGATTTTTGCAAATCCCTACACCCTGAAAGACCCCCACCGGGATGCGGAAACCATGTGTAAAACCGTTCCGCAGCACCCCGGCAGAAGTACGATCCGGGTATTCACTGAGCCAGGGAATCATTGCCAAGGTATCAATTGGGGTAGGTAACGGCGCCCCTCGGACTAGTTTAGACCTGTTTGGCGCCTCCCTTACCCCCATTCTCACCCGTTCTGGCTCTGCACGATGACTCAGGATGGGACGACCCACACGTACTACACTCATGTTTGAATTTGCACGATCCCGGAGGTCTGGTACATTTCCCTTTGTTGAAATTAAAGCAGAAACCCTTCCTCCCTGTATTGCCTGCGGGCCTCGACTGGTCGTCGGTGCTCGTACTTGGTCGAAAGGGCGTCCCCACATTTTGGCGGGAGTAATCTACAATATTGCTCCCAACCAATGGCATTTTTAACATTCCTGATTCTTTCATTTTATCCCATGTTACAGAATCGTAACAATCCCAAGTCAAACCCTTGTTATGTTCCTTTTCTTTCCTGAACAGATTGTCATAACAAAACCAATGGTTACCTTGATACGCTGTCGAGTAACCCATAATTCGTGATTGATAAATGGGAAATTCAGAAAGCAACTCGGGCCTACGTTCCCCCAAAATCGATGTAAAAATACCCCACGCATTGCCCCAGTTGCCAATATTCTCATTTACCTTAAAGGCGGCCATTTTTGCGCGCCAAACACTCGGATGCATTAGGTCCTTCTGACTTTTAACATGCTCCACCTCATAATGATCAACAAGCAAGGAGAAAATATTCACGTACTCCCCAGCCCAGATCTTTTCCTTTATAGCTAAAGGCACATGTTGTCCCAATCTCTCTCTACGAGAGGGTGCTGACTCGTCCCTTGCAATCGGCAATGGCCGCTTACCTGCACCGGACGCAGCTTCGGCCGCTTGCGGCTTGTCTATTCCCGCCAACGGCGCAGTCACTTTAGCTGCATCTCTCTTCTCACGAAGCCCTTTTATCAGCGCCTGTGCCTCGGCAGCCGTGGCGCCATCACTACTATCCCCCAACCAAGCTGCTAGCTGTGCTGCCAGCTCGGGGGGCATGTCTTCTTTGGGTGTCGGGGTGACGACAACGGGGATTGGATTCCCCTCCATTGGTACTGGGGTCGGCGCCTCGAGCGGTGCAGAGGGGACCGGGACATCTCCACCGGCTGGAACTCTTCTCGGCCTCTTAGGTCTCCCTCCAGCCGGCGCAGGGCCCGCACCCTCCTCCCCGTCTCGCTCCGCCAACCGTTTCTTTATGTCGGACACCTCTTTGCAAAGGGCCCGCACCATCTGGTCGGTCGTCATTCTCTTTGCAACTTTCTTTGGCATCTCTCCGACGAAGTATCCAGAAGACAAAGAAAAAGATCAAAACGCTCAAAATTGGCTCTTCGTTCTGTCCCGAGCTCACGGGTAGCGAGGAGGTGCAGCTTCGGAGCACAAGAACAAGAGGACGTCTTCTGGTCTTGCGTCTCTTTTTATCCGTCTTCAGGGCGGGCGAGAACCCGCCCCTGCCTGCCCCTGGGGCGGGGCTGGCTACGTCGGTGTCTAGGCCAGCCCACTCTAGGGCGGGAAAAAGCGCGCCCCGGCTACGCCGCTTCGGGCATACCAGCCGAGACGCGCCTCCCGCCCAAAAATGGCTTCCCGGGGGGATCGAGGCACTCCGCCATACGTTCGGGGGGACCGAGTGGTCGCCCCTTTCCATAAGTGATGTTAATGTTTCACTGCTTCCGTGTGCGCTATGCAGAGCTACCATTCACACTGCAGTGATAGGGACAATGTACACATGCATTCCTCTTACCTTGGGACGTGTGTGCTGCTCCTGAGGTATCCAGATTCGTCACACCTACAACAGCTTCTTTCTGCATTGTGCTCTCAATTAAATCCTCCATGGGAGTGTTTCCGGTGTGTGGTGGTGTCCCTCCTCCAGTTACTAGTGCAGCCTTCAAGCGGTCTGCGATGCACGCCTTGGCCCTACTGCTCAAATCGTACCACCTTTTTTTCAGTTCGTCGGTGGTACGATGAGTGACCCCAATTGCGTTCACTCTGCTTTGTATCATGAGCCATATTCTCCTTTTCTCCTGCTCAGGCACCTTGAGAGAAGCCTTCCCAAACAGCTTCTCATTGTTGTGTACAACTCCCTCAATCAGGGCTTCAATTTCTGTTTCAGAAAACTTAAGTTTTCTTTTTCTGCCACTTTGAGAGTCCTCAACAGTTTCTGCAGGCTCCATTTTGTGTGCCTTACAGGTTTTAATTATCAGACACACTCCTCTCCCTCCTCTCTCTGTGCTCCTGGAGTGAAAATGAGGCTCTCAGAGCACACTTCCTGTTTCAGAATGAGGCTTGGAGGGCACAGTTCCTGGTTCTGACATCATCAATATGCATCAACGGGCGACCTCGCAATTTGCAATTTCGCAATTTACGATATCGCAAATTGCGAAATCGCAAATTGCGATATTGCAAATATTTCTGCGATTTTTAGCGATTCCTTAGAAAATCGCAATTTACTTGTTGCATCCCGTTTTGCGATAACTTATTTGTGATTCCTTAAAAATCGCTAATAGGGAATGGCAAAACGTTTTGTTGATGCATGTGACCGCCTGTGCATTAAAGAATTTTCTGATTCATTGAGAATAAATGCTACATCTGGACTATTATAGTTCTCAAACAGTGCTTCAAAATATTCACTTAGGATATACTCCATAATAATGTTGACTTGTGAAGGATTAGATTGAACCAAGCATAATTTAGCTTTTCCAATTCCAATGATGGTGTTTTTATCATGTGTAATGTCCTCACAAGAGTTTTTTACCATTGATTGATATGTCGGGAGCATTTTTATATGACAGATTGTGGCTTACACATGTGATTTCTCAAGCAGCCTCAGGAATATCCTTGGAGTTTAGTAAGGGTTTGAAATGAGCAGACATCTACGTTTTGGAGAAGTTTGATTTTTTTAAGTGGTACTTATATATCATTAGATATGTTCTTAGCTCCAGAATGAATGTTCTCTTAATATCACAAATAGAAGTGCAATTCCATTCATATATAAAGTTCTGTTTTTTTCATTGCACATCTTTAATATATATTGTTTTTTCTTTGACTTGTTTTTTCTCTTTTTTTCCCTACTACAGTTGCATCAGAAACCACAGAACAGCAGCCTTATTGTTGCTGCATGGGTCTTTTTCCTTATGATAGAAAGTGTTTAAAACTGATTTTGTAGGACATGAGTTTAAAATTCTTTGCAGTTATATTCTGAATCTTTTCTCTTCAAGTGAACATTTATATTTTTTGGGAAATAGGCTGGATTGTCTTTGTTGGAATAGCAGCTTTTAATGTGCTTTCTTTGTCAATTGCTTCCTATTAACCGTTTTACTAGTAAGGTTAGGGTGTGTACAAACATTAGAATTTTTTTATTAGTCTCACTAGTATTATTGTTTTTCTGCAGTCGTTCTCCTTCAGTATGTTCAGTATTTTTTTCTCCTCTCTCTTTAGTACAATTTCTTTTGTTGCTTCTCTAGGTAGTATTTTGTAGGTATTGTCTTCAATGTGGGAACATCTGTTTTAGAAAAGACATACAAAAGTATTGATAACAGTGGTAATTGTCCTAAAACAAATGTATATTTCTAATTTATTTTCCAGTATTTTTTTCAAACAATAGTCCATACATTTTTTTATCTGTTTTAGGTAAAAATATATTGATGGAGAAGATGGGGTATCATTTAATATGTCTCTGTAATGTATTCAAAGAAAAAATATAGCTGAGTTGCTTTCCAACAGTCAGCAAAGTCTCTATGCTTGTTGGTGTTATTTAATAGTCATGGGCTGTATGTATAGCCCACTTTGCAGTAATAACCAATTGCATAACGTTTTACATCTAAATTATTCCTTATCTAGTTTTTCATTGGTTTTCACTGTCATGTGACCAGAAATGTGCGTTTCAATTGCCTTTCTAATAGTTATTAAAGTTTATTACAAACGACTAGTTTATTTTCTCACCTCATGTTGGTTTTTGGAGCTATTGTGCTACATTAGTAGTACAAATTGTATTAAAGCCAATATTTGTCTTCCTTTAATAATAGGTTGTTGATATTATCTACTTTCCTAATGGCCATTCATGTAACTGCTCTCAAAAATGTGGCAGGGACAAAGGTGAAAGTGGTGTACTATAAATGCGCAAAGTTTGAAAAGACTCAAAGACATGTCAACAACGCAATCTCAGCATTCCTTTAAGATCATGAAATGCCTCTCATTTATCATTTGAATATAACATATTCCAATGCAGCACTGTATCATCCTGAGAACCTATGGAATCCATCTTTTAATTTCAAACCCCAAAATGTGGCTAGACAAACATAGTTAAATATGTTCCGTTAAAAACACAATAAAGCTCTTTTAAGAGCCAATCTATTAGTGCAGCAGATACAGGGCCCCTTTTGATAACAATTTGTTTCTTATTGCTATACTTCTCTAGCATACAACTCAGCACTCTGAAACTTACTTGATCCTCCGATGGATCTTGTATTGTGACTCTGAAGGGTTGGATATAAGAGACCATATTCAATGAGGATCAGAAATTGGATAACCTATTCGTAAATTAATAATTAAATTCATGTGTATAATTCTCAACACCAGACTGAATAGATAATGAATTATCACTGCCAGTCCGAAACTTCGAAAGAAATTTAGCAGGACTAAAATTATACAAACCAATAGTTCTGTTAAAGCAATACAAAAAAAACATTTGTACCTTATGATTAGAGATGTCAATATACTGGTATTTCTCTAACCTTAATAAACCAATTGGAATGCAAGTCATGATAAAACATAGACTAGGGTTTCGTTGAAGATAAGTTTAATAAAAGATATTCAATGGCTACTACATCATTAGTAAACATTTAGGGCCTAAAGTATGCAGGATAGTCTAATTAGTTCGGGCAAACCATAATTAAAAGGGAGCTTTTGGAGAGTTCATCAAGAACATGAGCCACAATAGCTTATGGGCAATGTCCAATCGAGAAAGAGTCTAAGATTGGCGCACACAGTGTATGTCGAATAGAGAAAAAGATCCCAACGGAATAAACAACAAATTGCAGTCTCTGGGGTCTGTCAGAAAGCCAGTCACATACACACAGCCCCTCATCCACCAAACCAATAAATAGAATCCAGTTCCAGGGGGACAAGACCTTGGTCACCTCATTGTGTCAGGCCACTCAGCATATTTACCAGTACATATAAGATGATTGTCATACATCATAAATAATGAAACAAGATATAGGAAGAGGTGGTACAAATCACAAAATTGGTCAGATCATCTGATACACGCAAACCTACAAATAATGATCCTTTTGTAACAGGCAGATGAGTGAGTTCAGGAGGACAGCTGCTGATTGCAAATGTTCCCTAAGTAACAACTTTGTTTCAAATGGTCCTTATATGCAGGTGAGAACTGTTCTAGTAAGACACAGTTTCACTTCACATCGAAGTTTAAGAAAACTTTTCACGAGTGTAAGACAAAGTAGAGTAGCAAAAATGCAGTCCTTCAATAAAGTTAGGTTAAATATGCAGAATATAAAGTAATGGAAATAAACATTTCATAGGGGAAACCCATTTTCAAAAAATCCTTTAAACTTATATGCACTCACCTGCCACCAGGTGCTTTGTTGTATGCACTCCGAATGTTGTTTGTTGAATTGTAAAGATCACGTGTACCTATGGCATGTTTCTACATACAAACGTGCAAAATTATTTCAAATCATAAAATATTAATATTGTTTTAAATGGTTTACATTTGTACATATATGAGGATAATATCTGAGGGTTTCAGGAGAATTGTACTGAAGATGGCTATGCAACACTAGTTTTTTCTTTTCTCATTCAGAGCACCGTTTCAAATATGCAATAAGGAAATACAAAATAAAACCTTTCAATATCACACGTAAAATTATCTAGATCATGTTAGATTTCAGTACTTCTTTACACACATTTCTATTTAAATTAGAATAATTAGAAGGTTTATGAAACATGAGCATATCACTTTACCTTTTTCATACACATTGAATCAACAACTAAAGCTGGTTAATAACATTTGAGACTATATTATTCAATGTATATTATTTCACCTATCCTACAATTTATCTGCATGCTTTTATGATGCGGAAACTACATTTTCTCACATTATTTTGAATGCCTCTTTAATGTGAGATTAGTACACATTTTTTCATGTATTAATTGAAACATCTCAAAATCAGTTTATGTGTCACGTAAGGATTCATATGGCTTTTCAGCTTTATCACTATGCTATGTATAAATGTATTTTGTCATACATCATGTTTTTTATATTTCAATGAGCACTTTCTAGGTACATTTGCAAGAGTACAGCGGAACTCAGTAAACTTTTTAAAAGATTTATAAATCAGGAAACTACTCTACCCTACCTCTACAGAGTTTGCTAAACTACCTCATTTTTTCAGCAGCATTACACCAGTCAAATTTATATTCACATTAAAACACATAGCAAATCGAAAGTGTGGCCTAAACAATATTGCTGTTTTTTTACTTTGGGAGGACTTTCATTGACCAATCATATTGTGTTTTGCCATCACCATGTACTGCAGTATATCACTGCTCAATATATCATTAAGAGTTTGTCCCTTATCACTTAAAATCCATGAAACCAATTTAGATCAAATCACAAAAAAGGACCCTTTCCACTCCATAATCTATATTACTGCCAAATTTCATAAAAATGAGTTGAGCCATGTTGGCAGTACGCCTGTCTAAATGCACCTTAAGCTGAATTACCATGATTTTTCCATGGCCTTTTTGACAATAGCTTTTCATTAGGGTAGGAAGATAGACGGGAACTTCAAGGGTGCATAACAACCAACTTCATTAATGTTGTATTTAGGGCAACACTTATAATTGAATTCAGCAAAATTATTTAAGAACCTTTCAGTTTAGAGAAAAGATCAGATGGATAAAGTCAGGCCCTAACGCTGTCAATCTGGCTAAACTGAGCCAAATTGATAGGCCCTAAAGAAAGAACAGTAGGGATGCACATTTGGAGCACTATAAGACTTACTAATCGACATATTAGGATAGATCAAACCAGAGTTGCTGAAGAGAGGAGACAAATTGCTCAGTCAGAACTGGATGAACTCATAAAAATGGAGATCTTGGATTAAAATTAATAGGGAAGACTTTTAAACAGAGGTTGACTTTTTTGGACTGAGAAGCAGATTTATGACATGATATGGGTCTTCTGAGATATATTTTGTTCTCTATTTTGTATATGGCTTTCTAGCAGGTTGCTCCAGGCCCAGGAATCTTCTGTAAACAAGAGGAAGGAGTGAAGTTTTCTAATCCTTCATATAGTCAGGAGAAGAATTTGGAAAGTTTAGTTCATGCCGTGCATTCTTGTATCTCTCTGTCTACTGCTTGGGTAGTTGTGATTGTTTAGGTGTGTCCTCGGGATCGGTTAGCTTACACATTACACAGCCAGAATAGTCCCTCCTTCTATGCAAGGTTGCAGACTCTACAGGGAGTGTGCGTAGAAGAGAGTGTCTAACATTATCCAAAAACAATGTGCTTGTGTAGATGGATGACTTTCTTATTCAGCTCACTATTTTTGTAATGAAAGAGGTCGAGAATGACATAGCCACAGTAATTATTAGTCCGAACACATAAACATTTGGTATTTAGCTACAAAAATATTCCACTTCAACATAGCAATCATTCGGGAACTGCAGGTTCCGTGCTTCTCTATTTAACCTCTATAAAGCGATACGTTTTTTCCAAGAAAAATGGTGCTGTTATATGAAATCCTGCACGTTAGTGACTGGGTGCAGTAAAGCTGCGGTTGAGGCATGCAAGGACACGCACATTCCAATGAGATAAACGGAGTGCTCTTGATATGTAGATGAGTTTCATTCAAGTTGATATTATTGCATTATATTCAATGTCATTTAGATTTTACTTTTGTGCCAAGGCTATTGCTTTCTAAGAAGCAGAAAATTGCAGGAGTCGACTTTTTTGAAATGTTTACTGTGCAATCAACAATTGGCTAGGCTGTACTAAGAAAAACGCCACTTTGCACTACGTTTTTCACTAACTATTTACTGTTTCCAAAGTTATATACAAATTTGATGAGGGCCTTTAAGTTATCCAAACTCCTAGTTGCCCGGGGATCACAATACCGAGATCTTGAAAAACATACATTTCTGCAGGTTAAACGTGCCATTATGTACTTGGGTTAACAAAGCTGCAAATTCCCAACATGTGGAATTTTATGGTGGAACACTCCAATTCGGCTAGTAATTCCTCATGTTCACAAAAAAAAATAGCATATGAGGTATTAAATGCATATGGTAAATACTGCATGCTATAGTGTTACTGTTACCTCACGCTTCACCATACCTGCCGCCTCATGATCAGTTTTACAAGTCAGGGAAACTAAGAAAAGGGGCGAACAGTGTCTGAAAATAAGTTAGAAAAACCGTTGGTAACCTTATATACAGAAGAAACGTTTCAGAATGAGATAGGACAAGTGCCAGTATAATGCGCGAAGAACATGATGCAAACATTGCTGACATCCACAAGGATAGTTTGCAATGTCAAGGAGTAGCACATGGCTGAATAATCAGGCTTCCCTGAGAAGGTAGTGAAAACCCCCTGACTAAGGTATGACTGCAATTACCAGTAGGTCCACTTCCTCATTGCAACTCAAACACCATGGGTACCTATAGAGTGGTGTCTTGTCCTTTGAGAGTCAGCCTTCAGCTGCAGCTCGCGAAATTTAGGAAGATATTGTGCTGTTAAGTAAATCATCAATTTAGCAAATTTATAGTAAGGTGCTAACATTATCAAAGATACCGGCACAAAGTACACCATTCGACATATAGTCATCCATCCTTGAGAAATAATTATTCCTATAAATACACCAAAATGACCGAGATCGCAGAGGAAGGCTCCTGCACCTGAGTGGAGGAGTGTCGCCCACAACCCCCAGACCTTAAAAATAAAAAAAGCAAATAAAGCTTGTTTATTACCGTTTTATTTTTCAGCAACATGTCCTGAAGTGTCATAACGAGGTGTGGGGAGGGAGGAGGAGGGGGGGGGGGGGGGGGGAGCAGCACTGCTGAGTGGCAGCAGCAGAGAGCTATGGGGCAGATGTATCAAACGATTTTATTGGTCTCAAACGCTGCGATTCGCAAAAAAGCAGCGTTTGCCACAAAAAATCGGAAAATGCAATGTATACTTTAAATCGCATCGCAAAATTAAGGAATCGCAAATTTTGCGATTCCTTAATTTTGTGTCAGCATTTAAGGAATCGCAAATTGTGATTCCTTAAATGCTATGTATGAAGCACGCAAGTTGAGCGATTTCCGAATAAGAAATCGCAAATTACCACCAACTTGAAGTTGGTGGTAAATTGCGAATTCTTCCACAAATGCACTTTTTGCCATTTGTGAAGGTGCCATCTGGCAGACATACATGCCCTTAGGGCATGTATGTGCGCCATATGCGCACACATGTAAATTTCAGGGGTGCATCAGGGTGTCCTTATGACACCCTTGCAATTATTCTCAATTTGCGAATCTCAAATTGCGAATAGCAAATTGAGAACAACTTCCCATTCATTCCCATGGGCCTCCTGGCCCATAGAAATGAATGGGAAATTATTCCTTAGTTGCAAATTCGCAAATTGATCTTCGCAAATAAGGAATATTAAGAAACCTAAAAAAAAAATCGATTTTTTAGACACATACAATTTTGCAATTCTCAAAAATCAATTCTCAAAAAATCGCTATTTCAGAATCGCAAATAGGTATTTTGATAGATCTGTCCCTATGTCCTTTAAAAGGCTCATTACTTTTTGGCTGCCCGTCTTGGGCCAGGCAGCCAAACATGCGTATTTTAAAGTTCTATAAACCAGCTGTCATCGACAGCCAGGTTAGAGATAGCGCAGGCCTCCAGTGCTCTTAGGAGCGCTGAGAGAGGCTGCTCTTTCCAATCCTAGCACTGCTTTCATGCTGTGACAGCCGCACCAGGATTGGGTAGTGCAATTTCCTGCTTCTGAACAAAATACTGAGGAATTATGCCTAGGGAAAAATAATGGAAGCCTATAGAAGATAAAGATACAATTAATTATCTCTATCTATTTGAATTTATTCTCTTCTAGAACATATCTATATTTCTTTAAGTCTTCAAAAAATGGTGACCAAGGGAGATGGTTGAGGTTTCGTTTCTATTTATTACCCCCTCATTTTCTTTTTCAATATTGAAAATACGTACTTTTTTAATGATTTTTGACATGTATACATACATACACATATTGTACATATATACACATATATACAATACATACATAAACAATATATATCACAATACATACAACAAATATATCCTTATTATTTTAACTAAAGGATGCTTTTAAATCATGTAACCAAAAGACATTCCTTAATATAGGTCACCATAAGAAAAATAGGAGCACAGAAGGTACAATCATTAAGTCCTGATAGTCGTATGCTCTTTTTTAAAAATAAATTCACTTATTCAAATTTTGATATGGTGCCTTCCAAGAAAGTGTTGATGCGTTTCCGCCTTACTAATTTCCAGGCCTCATCAGGACTAGGGCGTTCAAGGTTCTGCCATTGATGTGTTTTATCTAGGAACCCGATTCAATATTGTGACTTTATGCCCCTATACGGCTATAATCAATAAATATCCCTATAATGGCATAATAATCAGAGCCATATTTTCAGTAAATCGCCTCTGCAGTCCATGACACAGCAGAAGCTACTTCCTTAGATTCCTAGAGAGCACACCGAGTTCTTTCGACACACCAAACCCCCAGCAACCTGGAAAAGCCCCGCTTGCTTTGTTTTGATTTGTAATAGAACTCCTGCGAGCACGGTAAGAACGGCCAGTTCTTAGTGACATCTTTATTGACGTCTTATGTCCAAACCTTACGTCAAACTCGGCACCTTTCAGGTATAAATATACCAATGTTGCCTTAAGCAAACACACGGTGGTGATTCTGGAGCGGGAGCAGCTAATCTACTTTCCGAGAGCCCAGCAGAAGCGAGAAGCCCACGGAAGCTGCCCCTCCTCTTTGACGCGCTGAGAAAGACGCTGTCTTTTCTCCAGCTGAGAAAATCCAGCTCCGGCGTTTCCAGCCTACCCTTGCGGGTGACTGGGATATCGGGCCCTGAGAAGGAGATCCTAAATTTTATTCCCAAGGTACAGTGCTGACTAAACCCTTAGAGAGAATTCTTGAACAGATCCTTGGCAACAAACCTACTTAACTTAAACTGCTACTTACTTACTCCTTCCCACGTATTAGGCTTAGGTCAGGTACACCGGGGTAGGTGTATTTTAGAAGCACCAGTTGAGAACGTTAGCCTATGTATATATATGTATATATATTTTATCAATTTTAAAGTGTCTTATGGCTAAGAAACCATATAAATGCTTTTACAGTATTATTTCATAATACTCCTTTTACTGTACGTACTTTACTTTATAACAAGTATTGCAATTGTGGCAATTCATTTCTCTTGCATGAGAAAGAAGACTGCTCAATAAATAATACCTTTTTATTGAAAACGCCCGTCTCTCTATTCTCTGCACCCTGGGGAAATTAAATATGCACAACTGACTGAGTGAAATAGCTGTCTATTGTTTCACACGACTCTAGAGATTGACTCTTATTCTGAGGGAGCAAAGTTGTCATGTTTATGCGGTTGTCGGAAGCTGAATCCCTTCTTGTCTGAGCCAGGGAAGCTGATCACTTCCTATTCAGTCAAGAAAGTTTCCAGTGACCTCTGAGCTAGCTGGCGCAAATGTAAATTAAGTCTAACATAGTCAGTAGAGACCTAGAAGACCTCAGTCCTACGTCTAAACTGCTGTTTATGTTATTCCAATGCGCAGGGCCTATAGGGAAAATAGGAACTACACTACATGGCGCCCAACGTTTGGTAAGGCGATAAAACTAACGCAAGACGTTAGAGTAACTCAGTCGTGCTTTTTCACACTGACCCTTTCTCCCGTAAATACTCCAATAGACGTCTGGAGTGGGTGAAAGGTTAAAATCCGCCGGAACTTAGTAGGAAGAGATTCATATGTAGAGTTTCTGGTTTAGTCAACGTTGAAGGATACAGTGTTCCAAAATATTGTGCACCTAATCTTTTGTCTCCTTGAAACTTGATCTGCTACAAAAACCTCTCTGACAGTAAAATGCCAGATAGTGAAGACGAAAGGGAAGCAGCTAGATTAGCAGCCCGACTACTAGAGGAAGACACAAGTCTCCTACATAATGACCAGAATGCTATCCTCATTCCGGTCAACATAAGAAACACTATAATTTTAAAACCTATAGAAAACGGACTGTCGTCACGAGGTGGTACAGTCATTTTCGTGATAGAGGCACACGAATATCAGCAGACAGAGGTATTCTATTCATGGATAAACTTTCCAGCGGCAAACGCCACAACACACGAATTCCACTATTACAAAATAGAGGAATCACCGGATGAATATACTCCTTTCGAGGATATTGAAATGCCACTAAATTACCAAGTACCTGCTCTGGTTTAAAGGCGCCCTAAAACATTATGATCACATCACCAGGCTCGGTTCACTAGGTAGACCAGCAGCAACGTGGCCGGTTCTAGCCAGCTACACACCACATCCAGACATTGATAAAATGTCAAGAGAAGAACATTTAGCAAAGCTAAAAATACTAATTAAAATTCACAGACAGTTAGTCCAATATGTAATGCGGACAGCAACAGTCCAACCAGCTGTTAATATTCCACAGCTGACCCCTCATCAGGGGAACACAAATAAAATTACACCACAGACCATACAATCATGTCTGGGAAAAACACCTGCAAAACGGGAACAAATTCCATTCTGGCTGGCACAGAAAATAACTCAGATAGAGGCAGTATTCCCAAATACTACCCCTATTGAGAAACACAGAATTCTGACTATCTGCCTTCCAATGGGGGTCGCACCACATGTGGAGGACTGTGACACTTGGGGCACAGTCTTTGCTTCCATTTACACAAAAACACATGGTGTTCCGTCCATGGCGGTAATACCAGATGTGCTAAAACAAATTCAGAATGAAAACGGTCCAGAACCTGCTTTGACTCTTGGTATGAAATTACTTAAAGACTTCAAGCAGGTCTCGGCTATATTATTAGCCAACATAAAAGGAGAAGCAGCATCTGTGGCGATCCACCAAAAATTGAAAGAAACAGATATAACAGATCAACCAATTGAGCTTGAAAGAATCATAGAAAAATGCTATGAAGAACTAGGTAGAGATAGTTTGGGTGGGAAACCAGTAAACCCCCAACTACTTGAAAATCCTAAAAAATTATTTATTAAAAATAATCTAAACACTCCTAAAAAAGAGCTGGGTTGGAAATAAACAATCCACTCCCAAAGAAAAAGTTTTCCAGTCCAGAGGAAGGTCTCCTCAGCGGAGAGAAAGAACTCCGAATCAAGAACACCAGTCTCCCCAAAGGGAGCCCTCTGAAAAAAGATACAACCTTAGAAATAGGGATAATTTGAAAAAACCTGATAGATATCAAGATATTGATACACGTCCCTCTCGATCTTTTTCGCAGAAATTGGAAAGAAGAGGACGGTCAGAACACAGGGAAGAGCACGCCAAGTCCAAAGACAAGGAACCTGCTCAAAGTAAAAAATTACAATTTCCAAGAAAAAAGGTAGCCAGTAATAAAGTAATCAAACATGCCGAGGAGACTGAGGACACAGCTGAAAAACGGAGAGTGGGCACAGACAATGCTAGACAGCGCAGCAGAAATCAGCATAGCTCGCAAGATCCTGATGAATCATCTGGAGACAGTGGACACAAATGAATACATTCGAGTAGAAACTGCAGATACCAGAGTTAGCGAACCTCATAAAATATACGACATAACATTGCGTATAGAGGGAGATAAGACTAGGAAAATAAGGGGTCTGTTTTGGGATAACCTCTCAAAAGGCTATGACATCCTGTTAGCTGAGAAAGATTGGCCCCCCTAGAGTTTGTCAGGGAGTGCCCTCATGGCGAAGAAATGATTATGCCTGCCTTCTCAAATTATATTCCAATTCACAGAAAATATATATATGCAAGGAAATGGGCAGTAGCCCAAGCACCTGCATTATATAAGAATCATGTAGGATGGGATGAGGACTCTCCTCCTCACAAAACCCAGTTAAAATGTCAACCTACTGCACAAAGGCAGTACCCGATTAAGCAAGAAGCTAAAAAACAGGTCAGGGAGATTTTAGATCAACTTGAATACCAAGGGATGATTGAAACATGCACCTCGGGGATCGCCTTCGTCGAACTGTCTGCCATCCTTCTCCCGAACGCCGCAGGGGGCCATCTTGTGATCTGTTCGGTGACGTGTCCATAGACCCTGATTCCTTCGGCATGTCAATGTTCAGTAAAGTACATGTGTCGTGGAGTGACCTGAGTTGGTGTAGCGAACCTTTCCACTTAAGGATCAGGCGGAACGGGTGACCCCAGGAGTAGGGAATACCATTGTCTCTCAGGAAGTTTGTCGCAATCCGGAAGGATTTACGTTTCTGTAGGGTGATGTTGGAGAGGTCCTGAAACAGGGCTATGGGGATATCTCGGAAGAGAATTGGTTGTTTCGCTCGGGCTTCTCTCAAAATTCGCTCCTTCACAGGGAAATCCGGGAGGAAGGCCAGTATGTCGGGGGGGGCGGTGCTCTTCGCGCCATGCCGACCCTGAGCGCACGGTCTATCCGGATCTCAAACTCTTCCGACTCCCCTAGGATCTCCCGGAATAGGTCCTGCAGATATTCAGCTATATTGTTCCCCTCGGACTTCAATGGGACTCCTCGGACTCGAATGTTGTTCCGCCGAGAGCGGTTCTCAAGGTCCTCCGAGTGTGCCTGTAAGTCCATCTGCTGATCTTGCAAACGGAGAATCTCCTGCTGCAGCCACTCCACCTCCATGCTGCGGGACTAGGCCGCCTCCTCCACCGTTGCGACGCGCTCGCTCAGATCATCCAAGTCGCGACGCAGCTCCCGTTGTTCCCCCGCCAATTCTTGTTTCATGGTTTAGAAGTCATCCCTCAGGGTGTTGAAGAGGGAGGCTAAGAAGGCTTTGGTGATAGGTGCAGTCTCATCATCCTGTCCATGGGGGCTAGCTGGGGTCTTCGGGGACACCACAGTCTGGGCCTTTTCACCCTTCGGCGCGTTTTTGTGGAGAAGGTCCACGATGTTACGGGTTCCTTTGCGGCTTCCGTGAGCCATGTCGCCAGCGTATGGAGCCGCAGGCATTCCGATGTGAGTCCAGAAAGGCAAAGGTGGCCCAGCGGTGACGTTAGACAGTCCCAGTGGTGGCTGTGGAACCGTCAGGGTCTGTAGCGTGGTGGAGGCTAGAGCCCATACGTGAGGTGTACAAGGGGGTGGTGAGGGTTGGCAAGTGGTGCTGTGTGATCAGGGCGGTCGGAGGACACTCGGGGCGTGCTGAGGCCGGGATCGACTCATCAAGCCCGGGCCAATGCCTAAGGGGGGACCAGTGGGCCACCTTGGTGTGGCGATGTGGCGGCGTACTCCTCCTCTCTTGAACGATAGTCGCGGGTCGGGGCCAGGGGGTCGGCCAGGGTCCGCCGCGCCCCCGCTTGCGTATCTAGGGCTCAGGGGTCTCACCCTCAAGCTCGAGACCCCAGTAGCTGGTCTCTAGTTGTGGGCGTACGCCCTGGGGAAGCACTGCCCCGATGAGGGCCCTTCCCGAGGACTGCAGCGTGCGCCACAATCTTGGGCAGGATGTGCCTCCGGAGTGGGTGGAGAAGACTGTGCCCTGATCTCCCAGGGCCGAAGACTGTACCCCGAGTCCAGCCCCCGGCGTCCCTTCAATGCAGCCCCAGACCGGCACTTCTAGGGGTACGTTTCTCCGCCGGGCGCCAGAGGTGCGCAGTAATGTCTCGGGCGGCCGAGGCCCACCTGGGTCAGGGCCCGACGTCGCCCCCTTGTTGCTTGCCGTCTTGGGCACTCCGGTGCAGGCCCAGTCCTTCGGTGGCAGGGGGGGGGGCTTCCGCTCCCATTTCTTGAGGACCAAGGTATCCCGGGGGGCCCCCAGGCTGGAACAGCCCTCCGGCTCCGGCCCGCCTCTGGACCAGGCCCAAAGCCGGGGGCTCGAGTAGTCGCGCTGTCCGGGCCGCCGGCGGCCGGCGCCACCATCCACTGGAGCGCGAGGAGGTGCGTTCTCCGGTCGCTGGCTGCGCACCTGGGGTGAAGGCTGCACTCGCCCTCTCCGACTGTACTGCTCCCGGCGGTAGGGGCCCCGGCTCACTCCTTACTTCGAGCGCCCGCGGCCGCCATTTCTTCGCTGGCTGGCGGTGAGAGCTCCAGGCAGGTACACCCCGGCTCCGGAGGGCAGCGTAGTCCCGATCTTCCACGGGGGGGCACCGGAGGCAAGCGTGTCGATCCCAGTTATGAAAGCAGCATTTTCGGGGTATTTCACGCAGCTATAGTAGGGCTTTTGGGGTTCAGGGCCGGAAAGCCTCACAGAGACACATCCGATCAGGCCACCATCTTGGCCACACCCCCACATCTGATGTTTTAGAGATGATACATATCAGTAAGTTTCCTTTTTTTAAACTTTTTTACGCCTATAATGCCGATTTTTTTAGCACATTTATGTCAATAAAGCGCTCCATTCAATAGTCCTGCCGGTGACTAAATATGGGGCAGGCACCTCGCTAGAGATTGGCACAAACATAATCATGTGACCAGTGACACGCTTCCGGTTTTGATTTGAGGTTGGCCCTGGGTACAGGAGTTCGGCTGCTTTCTGTGGCTTACATGCTTGGATGCTGATATGCGGTAGATGTTGACACGCAGGACTCTTGACTTTGGTAAGTACCTATCCGGGTGTAATGGAGTTCTGTCCCGATTCTATGTGGTGCGGGGTTTTGAGTGTGGGGCAGGTGACGTCTTGGGCCCCTTAAGGGTGCCGTATTCGGTCTCAGCTTTTAATGTCGGTGCATGGGTGATGTTCACCGGGAGCCTCTGAATTTAATACTGGCGCGAATCTAAGATGCTGACTACGATATAATACGTTGTCACCATGAGATGTTTGTCATTGTATGGTTGTCGTCCCAAAGTGGTATTTGATAAATTTGTATCCTCTTTCTTTTCTTTGCCAAATGCCTGATTAATACTCAATAACGTGTCTTTGGATTTTGTCGACCCTCAGATTGCGATGTTTTGTGTACATTAAGACTATCTCACTGAATGTATATATTAATTGGTTTTATCTAGATTTTATATGGGTTCCGGGTTATTTCCAAGGGCCTCTTTTCGATTGAGCATGGCACCCATCTGCTTTTTCATCATAGTAACAAACGTTTTTTATATGTTGTCTGGGTCACTGTGATCTGTATACCGTTGTTGCATCATATTACCAGCATACAATTCACTTTTAAAGACAGGTATATGCTGGTTTGGTTGGTCTAAACGATCTTGTTTTATAGTTGCAATGTTATAGATTGGCTCAAATGCTGAATATTTTTTGCAGGATGGCCACCTATCATAGTGACCAGAATTACTTTGTGACAAGTGGAACATCTTGAATATAGTGTATTTTTGACTATGTATTTTCAGGTAAAATGGTGTGTTTTCCATTGGCCCTATATGTATACCCGTTTTGCATGTTTGACATTATGGCAATGACAAGGCTCATTACATTGCAGTGATTGGGAATTTCCCCGTGAATTTGGAAGATTATTTGAAGGTATTTCAAAGGGAACTTCGATACGTAATAAATCGGCGCCAACAAAGACTTTTCTTAAGGTATTGGGGATTTCATTTTTGGCCGTAAGCGATTGGAGATAAAATTCGATTTGTCTATAGTTATAGAGGTATATAAATGCTTATCGTCTCTGCCTGTTATGATTCTAGAAGGTTAAGTTAAGTTAGTAAAGGTTTTCATTTCTCTTGTGCTCTCCCATTATGAAACAAGCCAAAAACCACAGAGACGCCATCTTTGCCTGAGCAGTGGTCGCATGTTATCCTCCAGTAGTCAGTAGGCCCTGTTAGTTGAGTTATAGAGAGCAGCTGAATGCACACTATTCTTTTGCTGTCCTGAGACTCAAGGTTGCATCTGGCTTCAGTGGTGATAAGCGCATTCCTGAAGGCACCGTGCCTGCGCTCCCAGGCACCGGGACAAAAGGGAGTCACCCCTCCTGACCCTCCCCAATAATAGCAGAAGCAGAGTTTCGAACTAATCTTGTGTACCATATATGGTCTTTCCTTAGAGCCTTAGAGCCAAGTGGTACTTTTCCAAGTACGGTGACTTCACATGTGGATCTGAAGGTATATATGCAATGTATTGACTGTAAGCTGGCAGTCTTCTCCGCGCACCTGATGGGTGAGGATGGGAGAGGCTCCTCTATAGAGTATTTTATATAATAAACAATTGACTTTTCTTCACTGCCAACTGACTAGTTATTTGGTATTGGGGCTATTGGTAGGTGAAGCCCCTTATGTTATTTTTTATGGTACGTCAGTTGGCGACTCTGGTGAGACTCCACATTTGGGGTCGTCCTCCCGTAGCCGGGGAAAGAAGGACAAAGAAAGGGGAGCTCCGGTCGAGGAGGTGGACTGACTCCGGCTTACTCTGCTCTTGTGATCGGAGAGCCTCAGCTGCTAGTGACCCTTCGCCGGAGTTCTACGGGCGTAACCCAGGAGCTGACCGTGTTGGTCTTCAGGAGTTGGCAGTTGAAAACACGCAATCATACCTGTGTGCACAGATGAGTGTATTGATTTTGGTGTTTTTGGATTACGCTGTTGAGCAGCGTTTTGGAAGCAGTTAACTGTACTGGATTTGGTGGTCAGTGTACCACGGAAAACTTTGAAGGTCTGACGCGGCGGCATTGTGGCTGCACGGGCAGATGCTAAACGGACTTGTTTGGTGAATAATAGAGGTTTTGATCGGATGCCTTGGTGCGCACCCGGCCGGACTGCTCTCGGAAAAGCCCACGGTTGGACCTGGGAAGCCTTTAGGACACATCTGAAGCGATGCTAAGGCAGATGGCTTATTTGGAATAGTCCTGAGGGTGAACCATGGAGATCGGGGATGGTCTGTAGGTTGGTCTGTGGGTAATTCCTGTCTGATGGCCTTTTGGTAGTCTCCAGACTGCCTGATTTTGGTATCTGTTGGTCTGGTGATTTGAATCAACAAATTCTCCATGAGCGGGAGTCAACGGATTCTGTTCTTTGGTTTTGCAAAAGGACATGTCATTTTTTAATTTATATGTTTTTGTTTGTTTTGTTCTGTGTGTATTCTTTGGTGAAAGGTTAAGAATGTATGAGCATGGCCATTTTTGAAAGATTGTTTTCTTGAATGTAATTGGATTGCCAGTGTATAAGGATGTCGTGCTTTAGTAAATTGTGTTTTGGGTGTTGTTGCTGCCGAAAGGGCACGAGATTGGATGAAAGTCAGCCTGCCCTGCCAGACGGTAGTCAGAGTTTTGATATGTATGTTAAACATGGCATTTCGTGGAGTGGTGTGGCTCACTGGTTAGAGGCGGCAGACCCGAGAGCAGAGGACGGCCCGGGACCAGGGTTCAATTCCCAACGCGGCAGGGTCGTGGACCAGGGTCAGCGGACTCGATAATTCTCATCTCGGTGCCTACTCTAACCAGGGATCACACTCGGCAACTCTGGGCATTAGCTTGCCTCATCTCCACAACGGCCCCCCACATTTGCCGGGGATGCCTGGTTTCACCTTGGAGATACCCAGTAGGGACCATCTCACAGGGAAAGCCAGGACGGGTTCCCCTGCGGTCTACTGCGCAGAGATACTCCTTCGGGAGTCGATTGTAGCGCATTACAAACCCACATAATTAATTTTAATTAATTTCACCTATATTGTTTAATAATCTGTGACATAAATTTACCAATGATAATGCGGAAACTGCAATGGCTTTTTACCGGGTCAAATGATGAGAAAAAGACACAGTATTTACAGGATCGATTATTTGCAAAATGAAGTCGGCAATCAATGTTCGACTTTTTAAATATGCGGCAGAAAGAAGCAAAGTGCAGGCGAATTAGGGAGGAGAAGCTATGCAAAATGATGGGAGGGCAGACCATCACACAGAAAGCTACAGCATATGATAAAGAACAGACTGAGAAAAGCATTGACTGCACGAATAGGCAATTTAGGTTACAGGTCGATAAGAGCTATACAACTCAAACAGAATCTGAGGATGCGATAGAGGACTTGTTGGATGTGTGCCCCCGCCTCCTTATGCTCCCTAGTGCATATACCCCTGAGTTCCTCCAAGCCCCAGTCGTCTCGGCGCCGGTCGCATCTACTTCCCCTGCCCCTTTGGGAACACCTCACGTTTCATCATCTTCGACACCTGGAATGGCTACTCTATTATCTGATGCATTGTCGTCTCCTGTCATGTCCCCGGTGGTGCTGGCTTCCCCAACTCTGGCTTGACCATCACTGTCTGCAAGTTTGACCCCTACCGTAGCAGGTTCAACCCCTTCTTATGTCCCCGGAACTCTAAGTGCGCGACGATTGTATACTCGATCAGCGGTGGGGTACGATGAAAGACGGCTAGTAGGGGATCAGGCAACTCAGTGGATACGGAACTCCATTTATACTATCAACGATATATGGAGTACTCTTAGAGATTACGAGCCGGTTATGCAGCAGTACACATTGGCCAACCGTTTGATTTCCCTATGGAAACAGAGTTTCCCGGACAGGAGAGCCCCTCAGGTTTTGTATGACATTCTGGATCGAGCACATACATTTGAGTTAGGACAGGAAGATGTGTACAGAAATGTTGAGATTCTAATGAGATATAGAGAACGGTTGCATTTGAAATGCCCAAATAGGGACTTTCAGCATACTATGCGAGAAGTCCATCCTTTTTATCATCCTGAGATACCGGAGTTAAGAGATGGCAATGATCAAGTAACTAGAGCACGTGTGAAGGCACGGTTTCAGGAGCAATGGGTTTATACTTCTTGGAAAAGGAGTGAGGTCCTTTCTCTGAAATCACAACTTCCTGACCCCCAAAAGAATCCCACTGCCTATTACAAAGAGCTCACTGAGGCTGCTTCTTCGGCTGTAATGACTCTGGCTGATATAGAGTTATTTTTCGGTTTACTGGTTCCTGTGGATGTGTGGCGTTAGGTGCATGACCAGAATCATGCCAACGAATTAGGGGGGACTTGGGAGTAAATTGAGGATTGGGATTGGGATTGGAAACCTGGCGATAAACCTAAACTGGAGATTCTGGCATTACCAGGTCGGATCATTGCGTACATGCATTCTTTGATCCCGACTCGAAAGGTAGACTGGGATAAATTAACCGCTTGCAAACAGAAGAAGGATGAGAGTGTTTCCGACCTCTTTACTGGGTTCGAAGGGGTGTTTATCTATTTTAGTGGACAAGACTTGTCAGTGGAAGGTGGAATAAGACTGTTTGTTAATCGTTTTGTGACTAATTTGTTACCGAAAATTTCTGCACAGCTGCAAGCTGCAGAGAGTACTTGGACCACTTCTACCCCTTCGGTCATACTAAGCATGGCTCAGTATTATGAGCACCGGGAAAACGAGAGTAAGGACAAGTCAGAAAAGAAAGCAAAGGATCTCAAGACTCGAGTGTTGTTGCAGCAAGTAATTAGGGGACGAGGCAGAGATGGAGGCGGCAGTGGGTTCGTCCCGAGTGGGGCGGGAGCAGGACAAAGAGGAGATCCAGCTGTTGCTTTGGGAGTGAACCAATGTGCTTATCGTAAACAGGAAGGCCATTGCCGAGCTCAGTGTTCTTTGTTACTAGCGCAGAATGGAGCAGTAAGCGGAAGAGTTAGAGGTCGAGGTGGAGTAGATCGGAGTGATATGAAAAGAGAAGAGATAGCACACGGTGAGTCAGGAAGAAATTGCTTTGATAATCAGAGAGGAAGGCAGTATTATAATGAAGACTGCGTGACCGACAGGACAGATGGGTATGTCTATACATAGATAAGGAAAATTGACCACTGCACTCCAAATGTAGTTTGAATGTTCTCTATAGTGAAACCAGAAGTATGAATCTTGTAGGTACACCGGGTGTTCACCTCCTGGATCCTGAGGTGCTTTTAACCAATTGTCTCAAGAATCTTACATCGAGTAAGAATAACCCGGGGTACTCTTGGGCACAACTAGTGCTATATATCAGTAAACACAAGTAGTCCGAAGTAGAATTAATTCTTTACTCAAATCAATTCTGTGAGTACTTCAACAATTTTCAAGTATTCCATCATATTAATTTCATATGGTGAGATCATGAAGGTATATCCATCCTTAATTATCCATAGTAGATATATGAATCAACATCCACAGTATAATAAATCCCCGATGCATTTCGCGCGGGAGCGCGCTTCTTCAGGGGGTCTGCAAGTAAGACAGGAAATATATGGAACGATACTGATACTCAGGAGCGGGGCAATGCAAAAGGTATTCGTAGAGGAAGTGATAAACATGCATAAGGTGATAATATGGCTAGCCAAAAATAATTAGGAGCTGAATACAAAGTGACCGTCAAAGGTTCAGTGTCTGTGATTATTCGTGTCGAGTAGAAAATAAACCGGAAGTGCAAGGGATAGTAAAAGTGCCAAAGTGATGAAGGATTGTAAATCAGGAATGAAAACGAAAATGGTAGTGACATGCGAAGTCTCAATAATTGTCTGAAGTGCTAGCGCGAAGAAAACATAAGTCGTTACCGAGGCTGTGGAAACATGCAAGGTGGCCTGATTAGTGCCCGAAGTGTAAAAGTGAAATCAACTTGCAAAATAAATGAACTAAAATGATCCTCACCCGTTAAATGTTGAAAAGGTGTACACCGGTGAAACAGTGGTGTGCCGCAAACCAGGTCCAGGAAGAACCGCGAACCCGGAAGACGCCACGCATGCGCAGTGCATGGAGATATTCCAAAAAGTAAACAAACATGGAAGAAAGACGGAAAAATCACAGAGTGTCCACAACCTAGAGTGTGGGAAAGGACCACGAACTTCGAGAAAAGACCCCATATTTGAAGCCCAAGGGCTGAAGTATAAAAACGTGGGGGCATATTACCAACAACTAGCGATAATTTTTGTCTCTAACTTGTTTAGAGACAAAAATTATCGCCGCACATCGGCGATTTTTATCGCAGATAAACCTTGCTATTAACAAGGTTTATCGCAAATGCGATAAAAAACGGCCGAAATGCATGAATATCGCTGAAAAGTCAGCGATATTCATGCATTATCGAGCAAATGCTCTTAGCCATGTTATCCACCTCCCATTGGATAACATGGCTAAGAACTGCTCAGGGCCGGTGTTAGCTTTTGGAGATATTCCCGCTTAGCGCGAATATCTCCAAAAGTTGGTAATAGGAGATAGAGATGTTAGCGACTGTTTTCAGTCTCTAACATCTTGGCACGCCCACTTTGCATCTCATTAGTGATAAATATCACTGACATGCAAAGTGGGGCCCAAGATGATCGCTATCTCCTACTAGCTGTCGCTAACTGGTGTTAGCGACAGCTTGGTAATAGGGAGATAATTTTATCTCCGCTTTCTTGGCTTTTAAAGCCAAAAAAGCGGAGATAAACCCCCTTGATATTATGCCCCGTGGTAACTAAAAGTGATATGTGCACACTAGATGTGAAGAATAAGTAAAAGTAAAAAATGGATGAAAGGCCTAGTGGAGTACGGTGCCAGGGGAGTAAAGTAAACCTACCAAAGATCCAAATATATTAAAGAAATTAACAATAAAAACAATTAGTAATGAAAATACGAATGGTATGAAGACAGTACATAGAGGTCAGGAACAAACAAGCACAGTATTAAGCAAAATAATAATAAGCAAAATATTACTGATCACAGCTTGTAGAGAAATCAAAAAACATGGAAAGGGTGTTATTTCAAATATCAATAGTTCATAATTGGCAGCTAAATTCTAGGGGAATGTGCTTTTCCAGTATGTGGACGATTTGTTGGTGGCCTATGACACTGAGGAATATTGTAATGAAGCCACGGTTAAATTATTGTCTCACTTGGCAGTTAACGGTAATAAGGTATCCCTCTCCAAATCTCAATACTGTCGACAGGAGGTGACCTACCTTGGTCATCTACTGTCAAAAGAGGGGAGGAGACTAATTCCTGAGCGTGTGGCTACTATTTCTAACATGTCTGTACCTCGTACTCAGTGTGATGTTCGTGCATTCCTTGGCATAACCTCTTACTGTCGCCAATGGATTCCCAATTTTTCCCTTCTCTCTAAACCTCTCCTTTGTTTAACCACTAAAGATATGCATGAACCTCTACCTTGGACCGATGAATGTCAGAAAGCTTTTGATTCTTTAAAGTCTGCACTCTGTTCTGCACCTGTCTTAGGAACTCCTGACTACTGAAAGCCTTTTGTGCTTTATGCACACGAGGTGGACGGTTGTTCACTTTCTGTGTTAACACAAGGATTTGGTGGTAAGCAAGGACCTTGTGCTTTTTTTCCGGCTATGTTGGATAGCGTCGCCAGAGCACTTCCTAGCTGTTTAAGAGCTACTGCTGCAGTTGCTGTGGCCATTCGACAGTCGAAAGGACTCGTTTTGAATGCTGACCTCACAGTGATGGTACTGCACGCTGTGGATGCATTATTGAACAAAACAAAGACCCAGCACCTTACGAGTGCGCGTCTTACTGGCTATGAATATAATAAATGATTTACTTTTCTTCACTGCCAACTTGGTATTTGGTATTGGGGCTATTGGTAGGTATAGCCCCTCCTGTTATGGTACGTCACAATTGGAGTGGGTTATTGCCTGATATTGAAAATGGTCATTAATATTGTATATATTTGGTTTTTGTCAGAACGGGTAGAATATGATCTCGTGACTACAGTGACCAGTATTTAGATTTTCACAGTGCATATATTAGTGTTCGAAGCACTTATTTGTTGCTTTGGTGCTTGAGCAATTATCACACACTGGGTGTTATTTCACTTTTCAGCTTTTTTCTTCTTTTGGGCTCTTCTTTCTTTTTATTTATTGCACGCAGAGTTAGGTTATCATCAATGTATAAACAAATTACATTGGCAACTATTACTGTTTGTTTTGAGAATGTAGAGAATCAAATATATTATTATGGTGATATTGTGTTTACAGCCCTGAAGAAGCCCCATCTGGGGCGAAACACGTTGGCTGTGTTATTCCATCACCCTATAGGATCAGGGGTCCAAGAAATCATTAAAAGGTTCATCTCTGTGAAATCACTAAAGAGTCTGGACTGATCAATATTGTGTGCATTTATGCTCTAAATAATATCCGTGTTGCCTCTCTGTATTTCCCTTGCCATTCACCACAAACAATGGGGAGTGGATGGCAGAGAGTGGGTCATCGGCGTTCGCTCACGAGGTCTTGAAACCGGATCATGCAACTATGTCGCAGGAAAGGGCATTGGCCCTGGAAGCGGTGTCACTGGACACCTCAACTCCCGAGTGACCTTAAGCAGCACATGGGGATCCCAACGCACTGAACTATGGCTGGCTGGGGGGGAGGGGGGGGGGGGGGGGTCGTGGGCCCGGGTTGGCTGGGCTACACAGTGACCCTAATCTTGCTTTACCACATGCCTGCGGCCTTGGAAGGTGGGCATGGGACAATGGTAACCTGCTGAGATTGCTCTGTTGAGGTTAGGGAGGAGGAGTGGGGGGTTTTGGGAGGATGGGGCGCAGAAGGGATTTGGCTTGAGGGGTGGTTGTTGGGGCTCGGGAAGGGGGAAGGAAGGGGGAGGAGGGGGAGGGAGGAAGGGATCGGTGTGCGATCCACGGAGGGGATCCACGAGGGGTGTCTGGCAGGGGCAGATCCCAATTGACAAGTCCGTCCCAACTCACGAACGCATTATGTCGAGACCTACCATACAAGTTATCACCCTTAATGTGAAGGGGTTAAACGACGGACCATTTTGTTGTATTTGGAGAACTCTGGAACCTCGATATGTCTCCTGCAAGAAACGCATCTACTGTCCTGGGGTGTGAGGCACTTCCATGGTCGTGGGGTCCCTTTATTTCCCCAACTCAGGTCCGGAAACCTTTCTCAAGGGAGCCCTATCTGAGGTTCTAAGCCCTCAAGACAGGCAGGTCCTAGTGGGGGAGATCTCATCCTGGTAATAGACCCAGAGAAAGATAGGTTGGGCCATTGCTATGGCTCCACAGGAGTATATCGACTAAGGGGAGGAACTGGATGAGTCGTAGGGGATTGGTGGATCTTTGGCGGTAGGCCTACCATCAGAGCTCACAATACTCATTTTACTCACATGTGCATCATACCTATGCCAGGCGAGATCACTTTATCGGGTCCTCAGAGTTTAACACAGTAGTAGAAGAAGTGGACATCATCCCAGCTGCACTTTCTGACCATGACGCTGTGTCAGAGACTATCACTGTCCCTGGGACTCGAACACCGAAGGGGAGGAGGCGACTACCGGAGGTCTTATTACAAAGAAAGGGGGTAACCCAGCAGCTACACAAATGCATCACTGACTACCTCATAACCAATGACAATACCAACACGCTCCTGACAGCACTGTGGGGGGCCCTTAAGGCAGTGGTGAGGGGGGAACTGATAGCAATCTCCATGGCAAAAACCAGACAGCGAAAGCAAAAAAGGGAAACACTCACAGCTAAGGTGCTGGAATTAGAGAGAGTGCATAGTTGATCTTGATAGAGCTGAGTATGCATCCCTGTGGCTTAAGCACAAATACTACATAGGAGGAGATAAAAACAGGGCGTCTCCTCGCAAGCAACTTAGAGCCTGCGTCCATCGGTCTAAAATGACAGCCCTCTACAACGCCCACGGTGAGATGGTGGAAAACGACGACCAGATAGCGGAAGCCTTTCGGGACTTTTATGCCTCTCTCTATAGCAAGGACTCAAATATCCACACCGGCGGGGAGGCCTATCTCCGACAGGTGGCAAGGACAGCTATCAATGCAACCATAGCCGCAGCATTAGAGGCACCTACTATGATCGAGGAAGTGATCGGCGGGATTTCCTGCCTTAAACCCTTGAAATCTCCTGGGCCAGATGACATTTCTGACATTTTTTATAAAAAATGTTGCCTGCTCCTGGCACCGATTTTAACCCGACTTTTGAATACCTTTCAGGGACCTGGATCTCTCCCTTGAGGCAGATATAATTGTGTTGCCCAAACCGGGGAAAGATCTCACCCAGTGTGCCGCTTACAGGCCGATATCCCTACTCAACCTGGACCTAAAACTTTTTACAGGGGTCCTCCTGGCCAGACTTGGACCACGATTGCCTGGTATAATCAAACCAGATCAATCTGGTTTTATTCCAAACAGACAATGCAGCGACAACACTAAACGCCTTGTGCATCTATTCAACAAGGCCCACTACACAGGGATGGACGCCATGTTACTGTCGGTAGACACTGAAAAGGCGATGAACAGAGTGGATTGGGGATTTTTAGACGAAACATTGCCACATTTTGGCATCGGGGACCACTTTAGGGCTTGGGTCGTGATCTGCTATGATAAGCCGAGGACGACGATACGAGTTAACAGTATAAGCGCACAACCGTTCAACATCAGACAGGGCACGAGGCAGGGGTGCCCGCTGTCACCCCTCCTCTTCGCACTGTACGTAGAACACCTAGCACAGAGGATCCGCGACAACCCTGAACTCTGAAAACTCAGGTATTCCCTTTGGAGAGGAACAGCGCGCAATCAGTTTGTACGCAGATGACATCTTGGCAGCTCTAGAATCCCCCAATCATTCAGTGCCGGCCTTCCTGCGGGAGCTGGCTGCCTTTGGGAGGGTGTCCGGCTTTGAAATAAATATTGGGAAATCGATGCTCTTACCTCTAGGTCTCAATGAAAATATGCAACTAGGTGCATCCCCAGAATATGGGGACCTTCAACCCCCCCATCTACGGAGCAGACAGTCACCCTGAACTACACAAATCTCACCTTCCAAATACACAGAGATTTGCGAAGATGGCAGAAGCAACCGCCATCACTTCTCGCCCGCATCGCTGCGGTAAAGATGTCCGTCTTACCCAAAATACTATACACCTTCCAAACCATTCCAGTTGGGCCCCCATAGGAACCATTCGTAAGCTGCAAGAAGCAGTGCAACACTTTACATGGGCCAGGAAACGGCCACGGATGCTCAGAGACCTCTCTTATCGACCTCCGAACGAGGGAGGGCTTGGGATTCCTAACATACTGAGTTGCTTTCAGGCGGCGCAACTCAGATACTAAAGAATGGAGCCGGCCCAAATCGGAGAAAAGGTGGCTCTTTCCTGGTAGCGACTAAGAGGGGGGTCACCTCCTTTCCCTCGCCGCTCACACCATTGTTCGACAACCCTGAATTTGAGCCGGGGATGCAAAAGCCAGCGTTCCCGCAGTGGCAGATCTCGGAGTGCAAATCCGCGGTGTTACCTATTTGACCTTGAAGGCTTCCTTAAGTTCTCTGATCTACCACAGATATATGACATTTCTGACCTGAAACGGTTGCAGTACTGGTTGACGCAGCCGGAGGTACGCCCAATGGTAGGTAGACAATTGATGACCTACGAGAAATGGCTTATTACCAAGGAGTCAGACCAGAAGCTGATTACCGAACTCTATAAGATGATCTGACCTTCAGCTCCCCCACGGCCTTCAGCCGGACAGAAACGCTGAGAGAGAGAGTTGGGAATAGATCTCTCTGCAAAGGAATGGCAAGCCATATACTATAGGGCAAACCACACCGCCAAGAACACAGCGAGCAGGGAATCAGCGGTAAAAGTAGCCACTTATTGGTACTTAACGTCAGTCCGACTGAACAGAGGTAATCCTGACCGTAGTCTGACATGCTGGAGGAGCTGTGACGAAGAGGGCATATTGACCCATCTATTACGGGAGTGTCGGGAAGGGGCGGGATATTGGACGGCAGTTCTTAACGGCATCGACAAACAATTTGACACTGAAATACCTTGCTTTCCTACATACACACTCCTGAGGTTGCCCAACATACTTACATTCCCACTGAAGTCAGTTACGGGGAGACAGATGGGACTGGCAATGGAAGTGGCTGTTCAACACATCCTATCGCTATGGGGTACACATACTCGCCCTACACATACTGGTTGGCTGCACAAGCTATGATACATTATAGGTATGGAGCGTATACAAGCCAACCTCACCCACTCCACTGCCTTTTTCAACACTATATGGTGACCTTTATTATCTCTACTAGCACTAGAATTCCATGAAATCACGTGCCTGAAATATCTTCGCCTCCTGCGACTCACCAACATCTCCCAACCAGGGGAACCTCCGAAGGGTAGATATACTTCAATCCTCTTGTACGCTTACCAAACACAAAATGATCAAGGTACACCGGTTCCGGGGGAGGGGGGATAAGGGGGTTCGGGGTTTTTGTTACTCTGAGTTTGCACATTGCTTATCCTGCAGGGGCCTTTGCCCTGCTTGGCAGTTCTTGACACTTGCTTCACTGACAAACTCTTGTTTCGGACCGCAAAGATGTGGGGTGGCTGGGTTGGATCGGGGGGTTCCAATCGACTGAAAACGAGACTGCATGGGGTCTGTAATGTGTTTATTTAGTTGCCTGAAACTCAATAAAACAAAGTTAAACCAAAAAGTAACATCAACCACCCGGTGGATTTGCAGACTCCAAGGAACCCTTTGAGGGTCCTTCGCATGAACCACCTCAAGCCCCACCTCGAGAGGTCCGAAGTGAGTATGCTCTTGGCGACAGATGATGGGGTGGAAGAGGAGAGTGAGCCTTTCCCTGACCTCCTGTTTACCAAGTAGCATGATGGGTCAGTGGAGGGTGTGATCTTCTACCCTACACTGGCTCAAGAGCTCAGTTGTTGGGACAGTTCACCCCACTGTTCTCTTTGACCCCCAGTGTTACTCATTGGTGTACCCATGACGTGGACCCTGGTGACAGCCCTCCTGTAAAGCACAAAATGTACAGGTTGACTGACCGGCTCACGACCAGCATCAATGAGGAGGTCTCTAAGACGTTGGCGTTAGGGGTGATGCAGCCCTCCAACAGTCCTTGGGCCAGCCCAGTGGTCTTGGTCCCAAAGGCTGCTGCACCCGGTGCCACTCCAGAACTCCGGTTTTGTGTAGGCTACCGTGGGCTCAATGACATCACCAGAACTGATGCTCACCCCATCCCCAGAGCTAATGGGCTCATTGATTGGTTGGGAGCTGCCCGGTTCCTCAGCACGTTTGATTTAACGTCTGGGTACTGGCAGATTGCCTTAACCAATGGGGCCAATGAGAGGTCAGCTTTCTCGACCCCAGAATGTCATTACCAGTTTCGGGTGATGCCCTTTGGGTTGAAGAATTCCCCTGCCACCTTACAGTGCCGCCTACCTGGATGACATTGCTGTGTTCAGTTCCAGCTGGGAAGAACATTTACAGCACCTTGAGAAAGTATTGAGGGCTCTGCAAGGAGAAGGTCTCACGATCAAGTCCAGTAAGTGCCAGATCAGGCAGGGTTCTGTGGTGTACTTGGGGCACCAAGTAGGAAGCGGCCAGGTGGTGCCCCTACAACCCAAGATTGACACCATTCTGGCTTGGGAGCCCCCAAGACACAGACCAAGGTGAGAGCCTTCTTAGGTGTTACTGGCTACTATAGGACATTTGTTAAGGGCAATAGCACCATTGTTGCCTTCTTACAGAGCTGACTTCCAAGAGGCAGCCCAGGAAGGTGATCTGGACTGAGTCCTGTCAGAAAGCTTTTGATGCCCTGAAGGCAGCCTAGTGCACGGCGCCCGTGCTCAAGGCATCTGACTTCTCCAAAGAATTTGTCGTGCAGACTGATGCTTCAGAGCATGGTGTGGGACCCGTGCTCTCCCAACTGAACGAAGAGGGCCTATATCAGCCTGTAGTCTTCCTTAGCAGGAGACTACTCACCAGAGAACAGAGGTGGGGTGCCATAGTAAGGGAAGCTTTAGCTGTGGTCTGGGCACTGAAGAAGCTGAGACCATGCCTGTTAGGGACTTACTTCCAGGTTCAGACAGACCATAGGCCCCTCAGATGGTTAATGCAGATGAGGGGTGAGAATCCAAAACTGCTGAGGTGGTCCATCTCCCTACAGGGAATAGACTTTATGTTGTAACACCGCCTCTGCTCAGAACACGCCAACGCAGATGGTCTGTCCAGGTTCTTCCGCCTTAGTGAACAGAACTCCCAGGAGGTTGGGTACTTCTCCCTACTTTGAGATGGAGGGAACCCAAGACCCACTAGGTGTTTCAAGCTCTCTTGTCTATGGGGACGGGTCGATTTTTGATCACCTGGCTATGCAAGGCCCTGAGGAGCACACTGGCATCTCACTAGAGACACTGCGTGGCAAATGGGAGTATGTCTTTGGATGAGCACTCCACGAAACTGAGTGGAATAAGACACTGGAATTCCCTCAACTGGTATCCCGAAACGTGACTTTCAGGAGCATACAGAACAAAATGCTACACAGGGCATACCTGATACCTGAACCCTTTTTCTTTTGATATATTTCTTTTTATTGATAGAAGGCATTAAAATAAGTGCATAGAAAAGAGATTAGACATTTCCACACTTCATTACAGCAATCCCAAAATACTCGGGGGATATGAAAAGAAAGGGGGAAGGGGGTCAAGATACTGTTACAGACAAGGGTCACGGGGATGCCAATATATCCAAAAGAGGGTCAACCGGTGGTACACAAATCTCATCCTGTATTGATTCCACAGCCCCCAAACAGTCGCCCATTTACGGGGTCGGCCTCTGGCCAGGTAAATGGTCTTCTCTCGGAACATACACCAGTCCATGCTCTCTTTCCATTCCTCAAGCGTGGCGGTCTACCGGATCCCCAGTGCTGTGCTATATTCCGTTTCGCTATTATTGCCCCTAGAGTGGCCCACTTTGTCTGTGCTATGTTTAGATCTGTGGGTTCCCAGATATTAAGGAAGCATCTCCTCGCTTCTGGCTTCATCGCTATCCCCAACACCTCCCGCATAACATCATGTATCGAACTCCAGTAGTCTACCATATAGTGGCATTCCCAGAGGATATGGAGGAACGTGCCCACCTTCCCACAACCTCGCATGCACAAACCTTCTTCAGATAGCCCCATCCGGACCAAGGGTGGACCTGTCACATACACTCTGTGTAATATTTTTAACTGGACTAGCCTCAATCGTGCCGGAATCGCAACCTCCTTTGGGGAGGACACAGCAGATTGCCAGTCTTCATCATCCAGTTCAATGCCAGCTCTCATCCATTTACCTCTCAACTATACAAGGAGATCTGCTCTGTGATTGATCAATTTCTTATAGATGAGGGAGGTAGTACTATCCGGCAAATGTCCATCCAATGTCCTATCCTCCAATGGTCAGGCCTCGGGTAGTTCCTCCTCCGCTGGTATTGCAGACTGCAACGCATGCCTAACTTGTACACAGCGGAAATACTCCACTCCACTCAACTCAAACTCAGTTTGCAATTCAGTGAATGTCTTGATCCTGCCCTTGAACCAGATATCTCCAATTGTAGCAATCCCTATCAAGTCCCATCTATGGAAACCTTTTGTGTTCCAAAGTTTCCTGAGTCTGTCAGAGTCAAATAGTGGAGTGGCCAGTGTAAGGCGGTCTCTCCACCACAGAGAGTTAGTGGCATCATGCCATATCCGCACCGCTACCTTTGTAGCTCCCGTCAAACTTTTACCCGCCGACTTGGCATATAAAGCTCTATTATAATTCCCACCCGGGAGTAGCCATCTGTCCATTGCATATCCAGGGTCCGAGACGGGCCCATAAATACCCTGGTTTATGGCTGCTAACTGAGAAGCCCAATAATATCTTCTGATGTCAGGAGGGCGATACCACCATCATACCACGGCAACGTCAATTTAGTCAAAGCTATACAGGGTCTACCCTCCCACAATAAACTACGCTGCACCCCCTCCACCTCTCAGAAATAACTGGGCGGAACTATATCTAATGAGTTCTGAAGGGCGTAAAGAAAGCGAGGTAAGGACATCATCTTAAAAAGGGCCGCCCTCCCCAACAGTGAGAGAGGCAACTTCCTCCAACTATTCGCGTCACTTCTCAATCTAGCTAAAGGGGGTAGGAGGCGTCTCTCATATCGGACTGCAGGATCTAATGAAATAAAGATTCCTAGATATTTAAACCCATCAGCGGCGATTTGAATCGGGCAGTTTCATAGAGGAATCGGGGTGTCCCCACTCAGCACATACAAATAGGATTTTCCCCAATTTATAGTGAGCCCCGAATTCCTACCATAAGAGGCCTAAACATCACAGACAACATTTAAAGACTTTCTGGGTGAAGTCAAATAGAGCAGAATATCCTCCGCGTATAGAGAGATCCTGTCCTCCACCTGAGGGGACCATCGGATACCTCAAATGGAAGGCTCCCAGCAAATCCAGGCCGCCAAAGGCTCAAGTGCCAATGAAAATAAAAGGGGGGAGAGTGGTCACCCCTGTCGGGTGCCCCGCCCCAAACAAAACGTTGTCGACACCCGGTTATTCACTACCACCTGCGCCAGAGGGTCAGTATACAACAGACGCACCTAACTAATAAACTCCGGTCCAAATCCGAACTTAGTCAAGACTGCCCACAAATATGGCCATTCTAACTTGTCGAAGGCCATTGTTGCGTCAAGCGAGGCTATTATAGCCTGTTCCTTCAGGGTATGCGCCCTGGCCAACACCCCGTGCAACTGGCAAAGATTTAAGGCCGTATTTCTATGGGGAATGAAACCCGATTGATCAGCGTGTACCAGACCGCTGATAACCTTGACAAGCCTGTTGGATAATAGTTTAGCAAGAATCTTGGGCTCTGCATTCAATAAAGAGATAGGCCTATAAGAGGCACATTTAGTTTTTATCTTACCCTCCTTATGAATAGCTACAATAGATGCCACTCTCTGATCGTACGGCAACACTCCCTGTTCCCGTGCCTCCACGAACACACCTTTAAGATAAGGGGCAATCCTATCGGGTCTGAGCTTATACAGCTCAATAGGTAGCCCATTAGGACCCAGTGCCTTACCAGAGTTCAAAGAGCGCACCGCAAGAGCCATTTCATCCACAGTAAGAGCGCTATCCATAAAATCACGGTCTTCCTTAGTCAGGCCTGGGAGTCGGATATCTCGCAATAATAAGTGGGAGTCCTCCTCTGGACGCCCCGCGACTGAGGTATACACCATACAAAAATATTCTGAAAAACTATCCACTATATCCTGGGGATCTGTTATTCGTGTACCATCTGCTGTCTCTAGTTCCGGAACAACCCTGTCAGCCCTGTCTTTCTTATCTAGCCAGGCAATAATCTTCCCGGCCTTATCTCCGACATCATATAATCTGCCCTGCTGTTCTCTACTTAGCGCTCGGCACTTTCAGTGACTAACGTTCTATATTCTAGCTGCTTAAGATTCAGAACATGCAGTCTAGCACGGGTCACCTCTTGCTCCAATTCTGCCTCAATATGAGCAATCTCAGATTCTATTTTCACAATTTCCACATTCCGGTCTCTCTTTGCCCCTGCAATCAGTGACAAGGCTTGGCCCCTCATGACCACCTTTAAAGCCTCCCATAGCGAAAGTGAGGACAACACCGATCCCTCATTCTCCTGAAAATATTGGTCCAACGCCTTCAGCAAATCCTTACGGATTTTAGGATTTCGTAAGTGCCAGGGATTAATGGGGACTATCCTACCGCCCGAACCCAAGGGCACATCGAACCTGAACCAAAGCAGCGAATGATCTGATATGCCTCTCGCTAGATGTGTAGCCTCTGTGACACAATATGCCTGTGCCGCCGGCACCAAACAGTAATCAATATGTGATAAACTACCATGTGCACCAGAGTGGAATGTGAACTGTCGCTGGTCCGGGTGAAACAATCTCCAACCATCAATCAGCCCCACTAAATCCATAAACTCAGGAAGCCATCTTTGCGCCCGTCCTGTGTCTCTAGGGGGATTCCTATCCATAGTGCCGGAGACCACAGCATTAAAGTCACCTCCCAGAATTAGAAGACCTCTCAGGAGGTCCAGGAGGATTTTCCCCAAATCCACCAACGTGGTTGCCTGCATACCCGGGGGTACGTACACTGACAGCAAGGAGAGGGTGTACCCCTCCCTGCGACCCGACACCCCTATATATCTGCCCCTATCATCCTCAATAACAGAATCAATCACCATAGGGAGCGTCTTCCTAAGGAGAATCCCCACCCCCCTGGATCCTGATGAGAACCCTTCGTGTGCCACTCATCGGTATCCCATTCTGTGCATTGCCCTACAGGTTTTCCCTACTAAATGTGTCTCTTGTAGCAGTACAACATCCGGGGCTCAACGTCTAAGGAACTGAAGAACCACACTGCATTTGATTTTGTCCCCCAACCCATTTACATTCCAACTTCTGTGAGCCCCCTACCCCCATCATGAAACATGTAGTGGATCAGTCCCCTCTCCAGTTCCTGCACAGTAAACATGCCACCGTTCTGAAAAAAACCTTGAAATGCAATGCCAACAAACAACAATATAAAAAAGATAAATACAGTCCCACCCCCAAACAAACCCGGTGCACCACCCCCCTCCCCCCACCCCTGCTTACGGTGTTTTTCCGCCCCTACTTTGCAGTGTTCCTGTCACCCCATATTCTAACTACTAAACTATCGAAAAGTAACCCTGAGGAGGAGTACGACCCCCAAGCTCCCACCCGTTCCCATACCTTCCATCAGACCGTGGCACAAAGTATCTACAACTGACTTATCTGCGCGGTCTTATCATATCGTCCCCATCCCACTATTCAGTTAAACATCACCAGCAAGATGGTTAGTTCTTATTCTTGCTCTTGTGCGCCATCCTCTTTGTCTCCATCCATTTGTCGCTGATCATTCTGAGAGGAGATGGTCTCTAACCAGTCCAAGGCAAATATAGGATTATCAAAGAACAGTGCCCTGCCCGCATGTTCAACTCCTAATTTGGCGGGGTACAGCATGGCATATTTAAGTCCTTTATCTCGAAGTTTCCGTTTGACGCCCATGAAAGTCTCCTGTTGTTTCTGCACCGCCTGCGTAAAGTCCGGATAAAACCTTAGGGTGGAGTTTTCAAACTGCAGAGGGCTCCCGGTCCTGGAGACTTGCAGGATAACGTCTCTGTCCCTAAAATTGAGCACCCTCGCGATCATCAGCCGGGGTGGCGCACCAGGTTCCTCCTGGTATCCTATGTGCTCTTTCAATTGTGAAGAAATTTCCCAGGCCTTTAGGTTTTAGGTGATTGAAAATGATGTCTTTGACGAAAAGGTCAGCAGTTTGTCCATCTGCCTTTTCAGGCACTCCAATAATGCGCATGTTGTTTCTACGGGCCCTCCCTTCATATTCATCCAACTTGCGACTGGTGACTTCACTGGAAGTTTTAAGCTCACGAACCTCCTGCTGTAAAAGGGCCACATCGTCTGTAAGACTGGAGGTTTTAAATTCTAGCGATTTAACTTTTTCACTGGTCTTTGTGAGGTCCGCTCGAATTAGATTAACTTCTATAGTTACCGCATCAAGTTTATGATCTAGGGATTCCATCTTCTTGCCGAGGGAGGTTTTCACCCCCTCTATTGCTGTCATCACATCCTGTAGTGTAAGCTCCGCTGTAGAGGCCGGGTCCCCTCCTATATGTCCCTCTTGGGACTTCCCAAACCCAGTTGGCGACCCTCTTGGCTGCGTATAACGATCCAGCTTGTTGGTTTGGGTGAAACTAACTCCCCTAGTCGTCTTAGACTACAGCTTTTCAGTTTCAGTTTTAGTCGCAATTGTGCTGATAGAGGGGGGCAAAATAAGAGGTAGTAGAGCTCCCACGCCAATGTGCCAATCACTTTGCTCAGCCACGCCAACCGCCCCAGAAATATTCCTGTTTATTCAGCACTATTGCTCACTTGCGGCCCACTCACGATCTCCGGGGGAGGTAGGGTCTGCGATCATCCCAGTATCACCATCTGTTTAGCACAAGGACTCCACAGTGATCTGTAAGGCTCACAATAATGACTCCTCTACAGGGCGCATCCTCACCCTGATGGCCTCGCACTGTATATACGCGGATTTCAATATAGGGTATTCGCCACCCTCTCACCACTGATCCCCGCAGTAAAGTAGCTCCAGCCTGCTGTGTCACAGTTCATGCACACAGTCCGCACGCTTCACAGTGGGGCCCTCTCAAATGCCAGTGGGTCTGTTACTCATAGTTCTGGGTGTCCGCCGTTATATGCACTTCATTTCACAGTGCAGTGCGAGTCCCACAGTTGTGCAGCAGCAGTTCACAATTTTCTATTGCGGGCCCTACCGATCCACAGCACCCCAAAGCACCTCAAAGGCGTATATGTACCTTTCTATTTGTCCATCAGTGCAGTACTGCGGGGGCAGCGAGGGGGAGGAGTGGGGGGGACGCAGTCTAACACGTGCCAGTAGCGCCGCTGGCACTCACACGGGCCCGACCGGGGACTTCCGGGGTAGACCCCAATGTTGATGCACTGTGGCCCGGGTCTTCTCACCATTTTGGAAAAAAACGGGGACCCCTACTCATAATATATTCAGTACCAGTAGGGACTGAAGTGAGCTAATTTTTGGAAACCAAAACAGTAGTGAACACAATTTACAAGCCAAAACCCAGGGAGAACACACACAAATTATTCAATTAAATGTTGTGACATGTGAACAATATTGATAAAGACCAGACATGTTATTTGTATACAAAATAGTGTTTATAATTTATTTATATTATTTTCTTCATTTTTGTTGGAAATTTCTTTTATATGTTCAATAAAAGGATCAATAAAATACATTTTATAATACAAAAAAGTGTAAAGACAAGTCAAAAAACAAGAAGGGGAAAGAAAAGGAAACCACAAATGACTAAGTTGTTGGGTTGGGCTAGTGGAGTTAGCAAGGCGTTGGATGGGAACTCACCACCTGAGGCCCCGGCTTTTGGGCCTATTGGTCACGAAACTGCAAACCCCTTTTTCTCCGTTTCTAGAGGGCCGATTGGGACACGGTTTGTCGCATCCAGCACCGCTTCACCTCCGATGGTAATTCCGACGGTCTGATAGCAGGATATTACTCAGGATATGCCCCGGGGCGGCGGGGGTTTGGAGAGCCCGGTACGTAAGCGGACATTTTGGTCGCTCTTGTAGCTCCTCCCCGCTGAACAACTCTTAACAACACATGCTATGATCGTGTTTAGCCCTAACCTCATACTGACTCTCCATTCATGCCACACTCCATGAAGTCACTGAACTGCCTGACATCTACCCATGGGAAGCATCTGCCCTGGTTATCTTCAAACGCAATAAAAGTACAGCTTTAAAGGCATGTTTTGCCTGCCAGCACTCCTCCTACCCAAACAAACCCTTCCTTGGCACTGGAGAATAACCGTGCCCCATGGGGTGGACAGCTGGTATGGGGCGATACAGCGTTGGGGGAGAGCTGAATGTGAGGCCCTTCATTACGGAGAGGCTTGGCGACTCTGGAAGCATATAATTAAACAAATGAAGGAGTAACCACTGAGGGTACTAAATACCTGTACAATTAGTACGGTATTGAGGTGCAAGCCCTGCGACCCAATCTGGGACAATCCTTTGTCCCTATTTATTTATTTATTTATTTATTTATTAAAACACTTATAAAGCGCAAACGAAGGCCCTAGGGCATCTCGGCGCTGAGGTTTCTGCAGTGTTTAACCAGCAAGGGGAACTAAGGTTTATTGATTAAAAAGCCAGGTCTTAAGTTGCTTGCAAAAAGACCAGAGGGAGGAACTTGTTTTAATAGCGAGTGGAAGGGTGTTCAAGAGTTTCGGTGCGGCTACAAGGAATCTTCTGTCACCCCACGCGACAGATTTGGTGGGAGGAACCAGCAGTTCATGTGAGCTGGATGAGCGTAACGTTCTCGAGGGATGGTAAGGAATGAGATTTTGGGTGAAGAAAGCAGGTCCTACATTATGTAGAGCTTTATATACTAAGCAGAGGGACTTGAATTTTATTCTCTTCCTTACCGGCAACCAGTGCAGCTGTCTTATGGTTGCTGACACTGATTGGTGTTTTGGAATGCGCCCAAGTAGCCTGGCGGCTGCATTCTGAATAATTTGCATTTTTTGTAGCACCTTCTCTTGGGCACCCAAAAACAAAGCGTTACAATAGTCTAAAGTAGACAGAACCACAGAATTAACCAAGGTTTTTCCGGCGTTCTCAGTAGGAAAGGCAAGATTTTTTTTATGAGCCGTAATTTGTGAAAGGCAGAGGAGGAGATCTGATTTGCGTGGGGTAGGAAGTTCAGGCGGTTGTCGAACATAACCCCTAAATTCCTCACCTTGCCAATCGGGTCTGGGGGCTGACCCATGGATGACGGCCACCAGAGGGGGGACCATTCCGGGGATAAGTTGCCAAAAATGACAACTTCTGATTTATCGGAGTTCAATTTTAGGCAATTGGAAACCATCCAGGTCCCAATTGCCAACATGCCTTGATTGAAATTGCTGGCAATTTTAGGCCCGTCATTCTTGACGGCGAGGACCAGCTGGGTGTCATCTGCGTAGGATGTAAGACTCATCCCATGTGCCTTGATGACTTTGGCAAGGTCCGACACATAAATGTTAAATAGTGTCGGACTCAGGGATGAGCCTTGAGGAACTCTGCATGGCAGTGACAAGGGGGATGATTCAAAAGGTCCGATCGTGACAATCTGGGATCTGTTCGCCAGAAATGAGGCCAGAAGTTTCTTGGCGTTGCCCAGGATGCCCATGCTTTCGACACGATCGCCCAAGGTGACATGGTCGACCGTGTCGAAGGCTGCCGATAGGTCCAGCAGGATCAAGACTGCTGTTCCTCCTGCATCCCGGATGGCTCTAATGTCGTCCGCCGCCTTAACCAGGGCAGTCTCTGTTCCGTGGAATTGGCGGAAGCCGAACTGAGACTCATCCAGTAGCTTATGTTCCCCGATAAAGGACGATAGTTGAAGATTCATGATTTTTTTCAGCTATCTTAGCCAGGAGTGGAAGGGTAGCAATTGGGCGGTAACATTTAAGTTCTTCCTTATCGAGGTTAGGTTTTTTAAGGAGAGGACCCCTCACTCACCAACCAGGTGACATGCTTCATCATCGGGGTCCCACCCGGATAGCCGAATGCCATTCAGGTGTGCTGCGACACCTGATTACAGTGGAGCTGGTTATTTTTGTTTATATGTGATATGAGTAAGAAAATGTGATTAAAAGTTGTCTCAACACTAACCACTCGAAGACTTTATTCTGGAGTGGTTCAACAACCAGTACAAAAATATATATATACAAATATATTTACATGTGGCACCATTGCCTTGTTAGGTAGGCTGTGGTGTCAAAAATTAGACGTAAGAAGAGTTAAAAGGATAGGTCTATATGTTTCAACCTTCGGGTGACTATAGATGTTTGCTTCAGGACCAGTGTAACATAGGCTGGGTGGTCTACACACGCTAAGGTGTATCCTGCCCTCGCCTAGTAGTGTTAGTGAAATCACAAAACGGTGATTTCTTTAAAAGTGTTCTTCTCCGTGTAGTTTCGGGTAAAAACCTGTGGAAAAAAGGGGACGAGAAAGGGTGCATTGAGGGCGAAGTAATCCAGTGCAAACATAAAAAGAATTGTGCATTGTGCACTGTGTGAGGCTATTATGCCCGTTTTCGGGACTGGAGCAATCGTGACTGAAGTAGGCTAGCGTGCTGTTTGTGAAAGAAACACACGTTTACTGCCATCAGGATGTTATGCCACATTCATAGTATCGTGAGTCGCTGAAATACGATTGCCGCTGTACCCGTGAGTGCCAGATACATGAGTGGGTACGTCTCATGTAGAATAAACATTATCTGTGTCTAAGCCCCAGTATTGGAGCGTGCCGTGATTGAAAGTAAAGTAAAAAAACATAATGCGGCGCAAAAAAAGATCTTAAGTACTGATTATTTAAGATCTAGTTAAAAACAAACACTCGCAACACTAGCATACGGGCAGCACAAGCAGTCATACACATGCGAACAGATAGGGAAAACATTATTACTCGAAGCACGCTGATTCAGGGTTTCATGAGCTCCCCCAACCCTGCTTTACCGTGCAACCACCATCTAGAACAGAAAGTGGTCGGGAAGTGAGAGGGTCTATACGGTTCCGTCGAACCTGGACTAATCAGGTCGGGAGATATTTGGGCTTACTTGTGGCATCAGGAAGTCTGGCTGGTTAGCCTAGCAGCGGTTCGGTTGGGAGCTCCGTTGGAGTGAGGTACGGGCTCTACCGCAATGCTAAAGTATACTTCCGTGTTTGCCGGGGGTGGGCGGGGCGTAGTCACGTGGGGCCCGGTTGCTGGGGCACTCCTAGACCATTGTCTTCTGCTCTCCTGCAACAACCACGCACCAGAAGCATAACACAGGCCCCCGCATCCCCAGCGGCTATTATCTTATCAGTCCGAGACACAGATCCTGTTGTTCCACGAGTGTCAGCTGTGCACCCCCTTAATGTTCATGTGTTGCCACTAATTAAATTGAACATTTCCAATATGCAATTTTGTAACTATGCAGATAAGTCAGAGTCTTACATTAAGATGTGTCCAAGTGGCTTTGAATGGCTGCATGCATGAGAACTGTCGTAAACTGAATACATGGATAGACTTAGATTATGTTGTTGAACGCTCTTGATTCCTGCTGGCATCAAGAGTGCCAAGTTGCAAAGCCTCACAGATCACAACTCTACATAGTATGTTTCAACGTATATGTAGCTTTGTAGAGTGAGAGACGATGGAACTCGTGGCAATGGGAGTGACTGCCTCCTCAGAAGCCATTAGGTGATCCACCCTGTCCCCCATTAGGCCCACTGCAGGCCCCAATATACTTTCCAGGAACCCACCCAAAAATTCCCCAACTTGCAGAAGCAGCGTAAGGTGTTTCCTGTCCCTGAATTCCCAGTGATTGCAAGCCACATCGTGCCTTCTTGCCTTGCCTTCACTCTCATGGCCATCCTGCTCAGCACCGATCAGTGTGAAGTGGTTGAGGGCAGATGTTTTATGACATTTCCAGCTACCCACTGCTCCAGCCATAACATCCTTTCAGCATGAAATGTTTACCGGAGACAGGGGGTGCATAGTTGGAAAAATTCTGAATACTTTTTATAGATTGGAATTTATTGAATTTCCCTACTGTTTACAGATATCCCTGCTCTATAGATCATGCGTGCTGAACAGCACCTGCCCCCCTATAGAAAACCTACATTGATGGATGACCAGTTATGCATCACCAACTTCAGAAGTGCCAAGGGAGCATTTTAGGATTATAGGTAAGATGTTATCACTTTTTCCCCTCATAGGGCACAGGTGGTTCTTGAATAAGAAGAAACAAAACTGGACGACATCGATGCTGGCTATTTTGAATGACCTCAAATTCTTTTTAAATTGGTGACTTCACGTGCAAAATGTCAGCTGGCATTTTGTTCCTTTTAATCTAAAGGGCTTATCCTATTTGGGTGTTCAATGAGAAGTTTACGCTTACTTGCAGTCTTGCATAACCATGTTTGGCTCTACAGGACTGGATAGGTCTTCACCAGTTCAGGAAGCCTAGATTCGGAGATCGTACGTTCTTTCTCCAGGCCTCCCAGGACTACAATGACCCTCCCCGTGGAGAGCGGCTGACAGACGGACACCAAATCAGAGAGGTTTAAGGCACGGGCATAGGGGGCAATTATCAAGGGGCCCCACCGGAAAGTGAAGTTTCTCTTGAATAAACCTTCGTCTATCTATTTCTCTCTACAAACCTCTCCCACTCTCTACCACTTACCCAATATCTCTTCCCACAGTGCCATTTTGAGGAGTTCTGGGGGAGAGGGGGGGAAGGGGGGGGGGGGGGGGGTTTGGCCAAGACATAGTTTAACTGTTTTTTTGTAACCCTATTAAAGTTTAAAACGTAACTCAGTATTGTTTGGCAATATGCGGGCTTTAATTAGCACGAAAAGGGTAATAAAAATCAAATTTGCCCCATACTAGGGCCCAAAATATGTCTTGCCCTTGTTATTTCAATTCCAAATTCTCCCTTGCCAGTAGTTCCGACTTGTATGCGTTTTGTGCTTTTGGTTTCTTAGCGCTTAGAAGCTCTGCACGCACTAAATTTCATGCTTTATAAGGAAGGCAGTATGCCACGGGATACATTGAAGGTTATGAAAAAGCAGTACGACAAGAACGTCAATGTTTATGCAGCGTTAAGTATGTCATCAACGCTGAATGACAGCAACTAGAACAAACATACTGTAGTTTCTAGGTTGTGGGTCCCTTCGCTCCCTCTGTGCTTTACAAAATAGGTACATTTGCGTCTGTGATGGGCCACAAGTTTAACAAACTCCAAAATAACATAGTCTAACTAAAGCCTTGCAAACACATTTTAATCCAGAGAATGTAAGCAGCGCGATTGGTAGGGCAGGATAATTGTCTCCGTGGGGCTGTGTTTTGTCTGCCTCCTATCTTTCAACAGCTAATTTAAAATCTCCTCCCTCGCTGTGCCTACTCAGTCACACTTGCCCTCCTTGTAGAAGGTCAAACACTGAGGTCAGCCTCATATCTCGGATTGCTGGTTTTATCTCTCGGTGGTGGCTCTGATGAAGCGCCCTTTGGATAAAACGTGAACTATAATATAAAGTAGTTAAACGAAACACTTCCTTGGGACGCACTTCTTTTTTTCTTCACGGCAATGTCAACATTTAATCAGCACTGAACATGTTTACACAAAATAGAACAGTTATGAAAAAAAGAAAAAATGTGAATGATATATGGTCATCAACTGTTGAGGAATTGTTAAAAAGAGTAAGAACTAAAACATGTTTAGAGTCTGTATTCATTCAAGAGGTCACAGTGCCCTTCAGTAGACAACAAGGCTGTTGTTTCTCATTAGCTTATTTGTTTCAGCAAAGTGAGAGGCGGGAGACATAATCAGCACATCCAGAGGGTGAGCTTGTAAGCATTGACTTTAAAGATTGAACTAAAAGCGGAGTTAAAGGTAATCCGGAAGACTTATTGCTGGCTGCTTCATGCTCTCTCTTGCTAGTGGCCGATAAAGGACAGAATAATATTTAAGCCATGGTATGTTTTTGACGTGCCATGGTATGCTTGTGACGTGGCATGGTATGCGTTTGACGTGCCATGATATGCCTGTGACGTGCCATAGTATGCTTGTGACGTGCCATGGTATGCTTGTGACGTTGCATGGTATGCGTTTGACGTGCCATGGTACGCTTGTGACGTGCCATGATATGCGTGTGACGTGCTATAGTATGCTTGTGACGTGCCATGGTATGCTTGTGACATGGAATGGCATGCTTGTGACGTGGCATGGTATGCTTGTGACATGGAATGGCATGCTTGTGACGTGGCATGGCATGCTTGTGACGTGGCATGGCATGCTTGTGACGTGGCATGGTATGCTTGTGACTTGGCATGGCAATGCTTGTGAAGTGACTGCGGCTGCAAACAGTGCAAGGTCTAACTAGACATTGAGGCAATCTGCCATGTGATTACATTAGGGAATGCACTTTCTGTTTGTGAGTTAAACTGCCTAAACCTTTCTAAAAAAAAGGTTCAATGTTTGACGCTCTTTTGATGAGGCATGCAGGTTTTTTGTGCATTGTTATTTCATGGCAAATTGCTTCAAAGTAAAACATCTGACTGATTCGAGATTAATGGAGCTAACATTTGCACAAAGTTACAAATGGACACACCTTGATACACAAAAATCATGTCTCTTTATAGCATTGATTGTTTCTGCCGGGTACTTTCACCCGCCTCGTTAGCCCTGGTGTCCCGTTACATACACGTTTTTGATCAAAATAAAATCAATGGATAAAGAAGGTTTCCCATCTCCAGATGCAGAGAATTGACCTGAGTCTAAGGTTTGCAAGTGCCCAATCGAATAAGGGCAGATTCGATGGGCATGGAACATAGGGGAAGCTGAAACTCCATGAGTAAAAAGCCAACGATGGCTCGTTTTTAGGACAGCTCGTTTTGATGAAATCCTTTAGCAACATGATTGGCTTGAAACTCTGCACACACATCTGGTACAATGAATTGCAAGACAAGGTTAGTCCAGTCCTGTTTTAAACTTGTTTGGCATCTGTTGCCATTGGCCCAAACGCTCTACGCCTGCACGTTTCACACTAAGAAGTATTTCATTGATATATTCTGGGCCCAAGCAAATGCTATATATTATTCAACTGCCTTGACTTGCAAAGCAATTCGCGTCAATAGGAGAGAAGTCAGGGCACCTCCTGAACTGTACACAGCAGTAGGGAGCAGTAGAAAAGGCTGTATTCATTTTTTTTGATGATCAGTTCCATCCACTCTACTTTCATCGTCTCCCCAGCGTCCCTCTTTCTCCCACCCATTTGACTGCAGTACTGTTTTTTACACACTCACCCTATTTCATTCCTCCTTTGACCCCTCTCCCTGTTAGTGAGCTGCAAGTCTGCTTTCACACCTTCAACTTAAATGGTAGTTGCAAGATATATGTTTACGGATCCTTTCTTCCCTTTCCATTTCCATTTCCCTTTCCCTTTCCCTTTCCCTTTCCCTTTCCCTTTCCCTTTCCCTATCCCTTTCCATTTCCCCTTCCCTATCCATTTCCATTTCCATTTCCCTTTCCCTCCTTCCTTCCTTCCTTCCTTCCTTCCTTCCTTCCTTCCTTCCTTCCTTCCTTCCTTCCTTCCTTCCTTCCTTCCTTCCTTCCTTCCTTCCTTCCTTCCTTCCTTCCTTCCTTCCTTCCTTCCTTCCTTCCTTCCTTCCTTCCTTCCTTCCTTCCTCCCTCCCTCCCTCCCTCACTCCCCTTCCTCCCTTCCCCCTCCCTCCCTCCTTCCCTCCCCTGATCTCCTGTACAGGGTATAAACAAAAGAAGAGGGAGAAGGAGGTTAAACCAGACCAGGTCGTCCTCCGGTCTGTGTACGAAATACAGGAACCCTATGTCAAGGGTCCAGAGACCTGGTAGGTGTTCGTATGGTCACTGCTTATTGAGTCAGTGTGTACCAAAAATGTGTAAAAAAGAAAAATTTCTTTTTAGAGTCCCCTCACTCACCGGGGTTGCCCCACGGTGACATGCTTCATCATTGGGGCCATCCCAGTTCTCTACGAAAAGGGGCGTGCTGCGACAAGGCGACTACGCAGGAGCACTAGTTTTGTGAGATGACTATGTGTGGTGCATGTGTAATGATGATGGAGTGGGTGTGGAATTAAAATATACCGTGCTAGTGGGCCTCAACAATTTATTTTCGCTCCTAGTGTGGTATAAAAAATTAAAAAGGGGTAACACTGTCTTCTAACTTTTACTGAGTTAGATCAGTGTTAAAGGTCAACATGTTTCAAGCTCCCCTAAGCTTTTCTTCAGGACCATACAGGGTCCAGCCCTGTATTGCCACTCCTGTTTTTCAAATGAAAAAGTATTGCTAAAAAATACTTATTTACAGTGAACGCTGTTGTCAATAAACATGCGTGTTATTATACATACGTTTTGTGTTTCACTTCGATTTCTGTAAAATAGAATAACAGTTGTTATTTGATGGACAACCCCTTCCAAGAAGGGGAACAACTCACATGCCTCTCATTCTAGCTAGGGCGTGAGTGTGCCCTTGACATCATACTGATGCGTGCTAGTTGTCATGCCGGTGTGGAGAAATAAATCACTGTGAATAAAGTGGTTTAGTGGTTTCACACATAAAACACGCAGACTAAAGGTGACTATTGACAAAACACACACAACATATACACACGAAGAAAAATGGCAGATGGTTATATTTACATAAATGAGTATAGAATTACACCCCATGGTCTTAGGCAAGGGCAGGAACGCCTCGTGGAAACATTGCTGAAAAGGATTATCAAAGTTTAGAGTTAGAAGGGCCTTTCCAGTTGCCACTCGGAAATGCCGGTTTCCTTGCA